>NC_134397.1:273958740-275356328 GCF_050003625.1 Haematobia irritans | reverse complement strand
CGCAGTTCCCCAGTATGTTCCTATGGCCAGGCACCCATATTAGGTGAATATTGTACTGCTCAGCCATCTCGTTGAGAGATTTGCTGCAGTCTATGGCCGTTTTCGAGTTAAGGAACACAGAGTCCAAGGATTTTATTGCAGGTTGACTATCTGAGTATATATTAATGACAATATTTGTTGGAACATTACTTCTCAGCCAATTCACCACCTCTCTTATTGCCAATATTTCAGCCTGAAAAACACTACAGTGATTAAGTAATCTTTTCGCTATTGCAATTTCCAGATCTTTAGAGTATACTCCGAACCCCACTTGTCCATTCAATTTGGAGCCATCAGTATAGAAAAATATATATCTTGTATTCCCCGTATTGGGAATTAGAGTTTCAAACTTTTTGTCGAAAAAATGTAATCCACTAAGTTAGGCACATCTGGCATTACTTTGAGGACCAAACTATGACCGTACATTTTTTCCGACCACAGCGATAGCTCGCGCAACCGTACAGCCGTTGTTGCAGCTGACTGTTTGGCCAAAATGTCTAAAGGCAATAGATGTAGCATGACATTAAGGGAGTCTGTTCCTGTCTTACTAAATGCGCCTGAGATACATAAAGGGTGATACGGTCAAAATTTGGTCAATATAAACTTGACGTATTTCTTTCAATTTTGCATTTAAAAAACCTGAACACCCCTCATTTTGAAGGTGTGTGTGTGTAGAATGTTGCTCCTATTTTGATTTTGGAATTCTCTCTTCAGTTGTCAAAATCCGACCTACTCGCACGCAAAGCTGGCAAAATCGTTAAAAGTTGCCAAATCAACCGTTACAATTGTAATTAAAGTGTTTGGGGAACGTTTGTCGACAGCCAGGAAGTCTGGATCGGGGGGAAGTCGAAAACCGGAAGCCGCTGAGACGACAAAGAGAGTTGCCGGTAGTTTCAAGCGAAACCCTAACCTCTCTCTCCGAGATGCCACAAATAAGCTGGGTGTATCGTCTACAACCGTGCAACGAGCCGGACTATCGACTTACAAGAAGGTAGTGACTCCAAATCGCGATGATAAACAAAATACGACGGCCAAAGCGCGATCCCGGAGGCTGTACACGACGATGCTGACGAAGTTTGACTGCGTGGTAAAGGACGACGAAACCTACGCCAAAGCCGACTACAAGCAGCTTCCGGGACAGGAGTTTTATACGGCAAAAGGAAGGGGAAAGGTAGCAGATATTTTCAAGCACATAAAACTGTCAAAGTTCGCAAAGAAATATCTGGTTTGGCAAGCCATCTGTACCTGTGGCTTGAAAAGCAGCATTTTCATAGCTTCCGGGACTGTCAACCAAGAAATTTACGTGAAAGAGTGTTTGAATAAACGTCTGCTGCCTTTCCTGAAGAAACACGGTTGTTCCGTACTGTTTTGGCCGGATTTGGCATCTTGCCATTACGGTAAAAAGGCCATGGAGTGGTACGCCGCCAACAACGTGCAGGTGGTTCCCAAGGACAAGAACCCTCCCAACACGCCAGAGCTCCGCCCAATTGAGAAATACTGGGCTATTGTGAAGCGGAACCTAAGGAAGACCAAAAAATGCTAAGGACGAGCAGCAGTTCAAGGCAAACTGGCTTTCTGCGGCGAAGAAGGTGGACAAGCGGGCTGTACAAAATCTGATGGCAGGTGTCAAGCGTGAGGCCCGGCAATTCGGATTTGGAAAAGCGAAAGCCTAACTGAATATTTTTCCTGAATTTTATACTAATTGAACTTGAAAAAGAAATTTAAGTTGATTTTTTTAATAAACGATTTCACCGATTTACACGCGTTTTCGCTTGACCAAATTTTGACCGTATCACCCTTTAAGCTCGCCATTCGCTGAACTTTATCTAAACAAGTCGGTTTCTGAAGTGCCGGCCACCAGACTACAACACCATATTGCATTATAGGTCTTACTACTGCCGTGTATAGCCAATGCACAATTTTTGGTTTTAGTCCCCACTTTTTCCCTATTGCCTTTTTGCACGAGTACAAGCTACCGTGGCTTTTCTCGCCCTCTCTTCAATATTAAGCCTAAAATTCAGCTTCCTGTCCAAAATAACGCCAAGGTATTTTGCACACTCACCAAAGGGAATTTCAGTACCCCCTAAGGATATGGGCCTAAACGTGGGAGTTTTGCGATCTTTGCAGTACATGACTAGTTCTGTCTTTGCTGGATTTACACCAAGACCATTATCTTTCGCCCATTTCTCAGTCATCCGGAGAGCTCTCTGTATAATATCTCTGATTGTGGATGGGAATTTTCCCTTGACTGCTAGCGCCACATCATCTGCGTATGCCACCACTTTTATCCTTTCTTTTTCTAGGGAAACCAGAAGGTTGTTTATAGCAACATTCCAAAGAAGAGGTGATAGAACTCCTCCTTGGGGAGTGCCTCTGTTCACATACCTTTGTATGTTTGATCACACCTAAAGAAGTGATCCATATTCAGTGCAACAGCTGTTGAAATGCTCCACTTCCGTCCTATGACAAGCGCATGTTAAATTCATCGCTAGTGCGTCAATTTTGCACCACTTCCGGATCCAAAAATAAAATTATCATTACTTTTTTGGCGACGCTTTTTTGCTGGGCAATTACATTCTTATCTGACTTTGTGTCTTTAGTTTGATTAAAAAACTAATTGTTTGAAATAAATTTTTATTTAAACATTTAAAATCAAAATCCATCACTTTTTTAACTGACTTACGGCCATTTTCATGTAGCTCCGTTAGGCTTTAACTGCCAGTTAACAGAAAGTAAATTGCAAATATCTTCTTTCCGGTTAACTTTAACTGAAAAATTTTGTCAGTTAAGTTCCTTACTGGCCTATGGAATATAAAGCCAAGATGACAGCTTCGTCCATAATACGGTTTAAAAGTTGGTTAGTTAACGGAACACTAACGGAGCTTAATGAAAATGGGGGTTAGTCTTTTGAGTTTGCTTCAATCAATTATTTTATCAATTATTTTTTTAATTAAAAATGAAAAACTTTCAATCATTGACTTAATTAACTTAATGCTTCTATCTTAATTAAAAATGTTTATTGTATCAATTAATTTATTAATTTTCTCTTTCAATCAACTTTTTAATAGGAAATATTTTGGTGATATTTTTTCTGTAATGAAAATCAAAAAGTCGACATTCTATTTTCAGCATGAAATTTTCAATTCTTTTTCGTTAATTTTCAATAATTTTGGTCATTGTATAGCATCGATTAGTCGATATGACTCTAGATTATTTTTCCATATGCTCTCTGGAGAAGTAAAACTGTAGGAAATAAATTTTAATTCAATAGTGAAATGATTTGAGGCATGGAAACTAACTACATTTCATTCGGTGTAAAAAAAGTTTGTTTGTGCAATTCACTCTCAATATACATCGTATAAATCATCACCATAGAAATCTAGGAAAAACACACATATGGCCAACAACTTTAGTTTTTGAAATATTATGCCCTTGGTGGGGCCATAAACACAAGAGTGCCACTTTTGAAAAGTCAACTTCTTAAGTTAAATTCAATTGTGATAGTTTTTCCATGCAAAACTATGGCAAATGTTAATTTCATGTTTTATTCCATTTTACACAAAAAGCTCCAAAGGACATTCTTATGCCGTGGCTCTAAATCTAAGGATTTGGTTTGCTCCACATTATAAAGCCTAAAGCCATAAAACATATGAGTGTACTCTTAGAGATGCCACATTGAATTTCGGATTTTCACTTTGTATGCTTGTGGAATGTATTTATATTGGAATTCTTTCCGCATCATATGATGAAATGGTTTGGAACGAATGGAATTTCGTATGGAGAGAGAACAATTATTGGTACAATTTATAGACCAATAACAGTTTTCTTAATAGATTTCTTTTAGTGTTGTGTGTAAAAGTTTTCTGATTTATTAACATTAACATTAAAATTGTTACCCTACACTAACAAAATTCGAGACCCCAGCTAAATTTTATTATACAATATTAATGAGAAGTTTCTTTAAGATAAAGAATTTGTTTTTAATGGAAAGTCCAGTTAAGTTATACCCCAGCAAAAAAAAAATCATTCTTGTAGAAGCCAGGGAGCCACCGTTGTGCAATGGGAGCCACCGTGGTGCAATGGTTAGCATGCCCGCCTTGCATACACAAGTCGTGGGTTCGATTCCTGCTTCGACCGAACACCAAAAAGTTTTTCAGCGGTGGATTATCCCACCTCAGTAATGCTGGTGACATTTCTGAGGGTTTCAAAGCTTCTCTAAGTGGTTTCATTGCAATGTGGAACGCCGTTCGGACTCGGCTATAAAAAGGAGGTCCCTTATCATTGAGCTTAACATGGAATCGGGCAGCACTCAGTGATAAGAGAGAAGTTCACCAATGTGGTATCACAATGGACTGAATAGTCTAAGTGAGTCTGATACATCGGGCTGACACATAACCTAACCGTTGTGCAATGGTAAGCATGCCCGCCTTGCATACACAAGGTTGTGGGTTCGATTTCTGCTTCGACCGAACACCAAAAAGTATTTCATCGGTGGATTATCCCACCTCAGTAATGCTGGTGACATTTCTGAGGGTTTCAAAGCTTCTCTAAGTGGTTTCACTGCAATGTGGAACGCCGTTCGGACTCGGCTATAAAAAGGAGATCCCTTGTCATTGAGCTTAACAAGGAATCGGGCAGCACTCAGTGATAAGAGAGAAGTTCACCAATATGGTATCACACTAGACTGAATAGTCTAAGTGAGTCTGATACATCGGGCTGCCACCTAACCTAACCTTTAGAAGCCAATAGTCAATAGTAAGCTCTACATCAGACTCTATCTTGCATTTTTATTTTCAATAATTCCTTCTATGATGCACAAAATAATCAAATAGTGAGGCTTTACGGATTGAATTGTTTGCAGTTGTAAACATATAATTGATTCTGGTTCTTCGATTGGCAAGTAGTGCCATCAAATTTAATTTTCTCTGCTGCATTCGCATTTTGGAAATTTTTTTGCTGGATGTCTTTGAAGCTTTTGATTGCAAGAAATAATCCTTAAAATAAAATAATCTTGGATTAAATATAAACAAGCTTCAAATATTAATCAAGACTTGTTTTGAAGAATTGGCATTCCAATATGCAATCCCTAATTGCATATCGAAAATCTCGTCGGTATTCTTTGTGACTGAAGAGCCACTGGTTGGTTGGTTGGTTGGTAAAACAGACATATACTCATATTGGACACCACGACCATCATATTATTCCATACAAGTTTTTTGCATTTCCATACTCGATGGTGGTGTCCTTGTGCAATAAAACATTGTTCACAGATGTTTCCAATGAACCTGTTCAAGCTTATGCTTGAGCTCTTGCTCCCAAGTTCTTTCGCAAAAGTGGTGCAATAATCATGCATAAGTCGGACGAAAAAAAAAACAGGGACATAATTTTTGTGACATGTCTAAGGGTCAGTACAAAGGTTTCTCAACTCAATACAGAAGGTCTGTTTACGTATGCAAATTGGGTATGGTTGAATGGAAATAAAATGGAAAGAGTTTGAACATGAATGGCAATAATGCTATAACTAAGTGCAAAGACTAGATTTCCATAAAGTGCACCAAAAAAAAAAAAAAATAAAACCATTTTATTGAATAAATATGCAAGCAGAAAATGGAGTTAAGGGCGAAACAGATTATTTGCTTAAAATGGTTGCTATACATATTTCGTACAATAGGTTTGCTATCTCATTGGTAACATAGGCAATCGAACAATGTCCGTCCATCTGTCCATTATTATCACACTACTACAACGATGGAACATGGAATAAGTTTAATATTCTGTTTGTACACAAGGTCGTGGGTTCGATTCCTGCTTAGACCGAACACCAAAAAGTTTTTCATCGGCGGATTATCCCACCTCAGTAATGCTGGTGACATTTCTGAGGGTTTCAAAACTTCTCTAAATGGTTTCACTGCAATGTGGAACGCTGTTCGGACTCGGCTATAAAAACGAGGTCCCTTGTCATTGAGCTTAATATGGAATCGACCAGCACTCAATGATAAGAGAAAAGTTCACCAATGTGGTATCACAATGGACTGAATAGTCTAAGTGAGCCTGATACATCGGGCTGCCACCTAACCTGAAGGAAATTCAGAGACGATATAACCTGTCCATCTGTCCACCTGTCACTACACAATTGTCACCAGCTTTACTGAGGTGGGATAATCCACCGCCAAAAAGCTTTTTGGTGTTCGGTCGAAGCAGGAATCGAAGCCACGACCTTGTGTATGCAAGGCGGGCGGGCATGCTAACCATAGCACCACGGTGGCTACCCCATATAAACCGATCCCCGATTTGAGGTCTTGATATCTAGACACTGCAATTATTATCAAATTTAAAATCTGGAAGTATTTGGGGTCCATCGCCAATATGATGTGTATAGGTGCAATGTAAATATCCGTATATGAAAGTTAGTTTCAGCGCCACCTATATGTGAAAAAATGAGTTATATACTAATACATTTTTTTTGCGATATAATCGTCCATAGAAATTGGCATAAAGTGGCCAAACGGGAAGAGATAGAAAAGCCAAATTTTAACCAAAGATAAACTGAAACGATTGCTTTCGATTGGAAATAACAGGTTGGCTGATAAGTCCCCGGTCTGACACATAGATGGCGTCGCTAGTATTAAATGCATATTATTTTTGGATAGTACCAACCTTCAAATGATTCGTGTCAAAATTTGACGTCTGTAAGCCAATTAGTTTGTGATATAGAGCGTCTTTTGTAAAGCAACTTTTGTTATTGTGAAAAAAATGGAAAACAAGGAATTTCGTGTTTTGATAAAATACTGCTTTATGAAGGGAAAAAATATGGTGGAAGCAAAAACTTGGCTTGATAATGAGTTTCCGGACTCCGCCCCAAGGAAATCAACAATAATTGATTGGTATGCAAAATTCAAGCGTGGTGAAATGAGCACGGAGGACGGTGAACGCAGTGGACACCCGAAAGAGGTTGTTACCGACGAAAACATCAAAAAAATTCACAAAATGATTTTGAATGACCGTAAAATGAAGTTGATCGAGATAGCAGAGGCCTTAAAAATATCGAAGGAAGGGAAAAACCATCAACAGTGACTATTATATGGCGTTATTGGAGCGTTTGAAGGTCGAAATCGCGGCAAAACGGCCCCATATGAAGAAGAAAAAAGTGTTGTTCCACCAAGACAACGCATCGTGCCACAAGTCATTGAGAACGATGGCAAAAATTCATGAATTGGGCTTCGAATTGCTTCCCCACCCACCGTATTCTGCAGATCTGGACCCCAGCGACTTTTTCTTGTTCTCGGACTTCAAAAGGATGCTCGCAGGGAAAAAATTTGGCTGCAATGAAGAGAAACTGAGGCCTATTTGGAGGCAAAACCGAAGGAGTACTACCATAATGGTATCAAACAATTGGAAGGTCGTTATAATCGTTGTGTCGCTCTTGAAGGGAACTATGTTGAATAATAAAGACGAATTTTGATATCTAGTGTGACAGAGGAATATTAATTAATTTGAAAAGATTTTTTTTATTCTCAAAAGCAAAGCAAGGAAAACTAGATGAAAAAGTATTTTTAAATGTAAAGTATGAATAGTGCAAGTAGTATATATTCCCACAATGGTGTTCCAGATTTATATGTGAAAGATAGATTTTTTAGTGCTCTATCCGATGGTAAAAACGGATATTGCAAAATGTGTTTGGGAGTCTCAATATATGGCTTGGAAAAAAGTGGAGGCACTGCTGCTGGAGAGAAAAGTGACCACTGTGGCCCATCTTTTTCCATTTGGCCACAATGGTCACTTTTCTCTTGAGGTGCAGTGCCACCACTTTTTTCCAAGCCATATATTCAGACTCCCAAACACATTTAGCTGTATCCGTTTTTACCATAGGATAGAACAGATCTATCTTTCACATATAAATCTGGGACCCCATCTTTTTCCATTTGGCCACAGTGGTCACTTTTCTCTCCAGGAGCAGTGCCTCCACTTTTTTCCAAGCCATATATTGAGACTCCCAAACACATTGTGCAATATCCGTTTTTACCATCGGATAGAGCCCTAAAAGATCTATCTTTCAAATGGATCTTTTAGTGCTCTGTTCAAATCTGGAACACCATCTTTTTCCATTTATCTTTCACATATAAATCTATCTTTTACATATAAATCTGGAACCCCATCTTTTTCCATTTGACCACAGTGGTCACTTTTCTCTCTGTTTCGTATATGCAACATTACTGTGATTCGGAAGATTTCCGGCAAAAGGTTTTATTTCCAATGGAAAGCTATCGTTTCAGTTTATCTTTGGCTAAAATTTGGTTTTTCTATCACTCCCCGTTTGGCCTTATTATCGCAAAAAAAATTGTATTCGTATATAACTCATTTTGCTACATATAGGTGGCGCTGAAACGAATTTTCATATACGGATTTATTTTCCCTTACATATCGGTCCATGTGTTAAATCTTTTTTTTTTTTAACAAAATAAAATCATGAGTCCGTTTCTAGTCCAAAAACTCCATTTGCACTATATTGTATGGCATTGAATAAAGAGGAGCAAAGTTTACCTTTTCAAATTGTGATGATTTGGTGTGTGTGTGTGTGTTTTTTTTTATAAAATAAAAATGCCAACTAAATACAAATCGATGATTTGAGTTTGGCAAAGGAAAAGAGATATGCTTGCAAATTTGTTTAGGCAGTAGCCGACTATTAAACCGTTTTTCGGAAGGTTCAAGTGTATTTCACTTTGGGTTGAGTGAATTACCCGAATTTATTCTGATAATTGGTTGATAGTAGAGGATGCTGATGAGGAATGTGGTTATTCCGAAACAGCTGTACATCCAACCATCTTGCAGTCTATAGGGCTTTGCCCAAATAAATTTGACAAGCATACTTTTCCTCTGTTGGTTAAGCTACACTTGTAGTTTAGTCAATGCATGGCTTTAAGCTGAGATCAAAAACAACAATAACGATAAAATAAAAATAATTTCATTTAAACCATTACTATAGTTAACCGATTTAAAAAAAAAAAAACAAAAACTACAAAAATCCGCAAATTTGTTGAAATTCCTGACCAAATCCCACAGTCCCCAATTTAGAAATTTCGTCCCTATCCACAAAAACATATCCCCCATGCTAGCAACACTGGGCGATTCTACAAAACAAGCAGCTAAAGAGGAAAAAATGGAAACTCAAACATTTTTCAAGGTCTTTAAAACGTACAAAATCAAACCTCGCATTCATACTTTTCGTTGGTGAAAATGATACTATTCCCCACCCTTGGCATGAAAATATTAATACAAACTTGTCTTCACCAAATAAATTTTTCTTCTTCTCTACTCCTTCTTGTGGAATTTCATATAGAAAATGTGATAATCCCTTAGGATTTTATCTTACTTTTCACCAAAAAAAAAAACACACACTGCCCATGAACTTTTATTGAAATAATAGCAAGAAGAAGAAATCTAAGCCATTTCCAATAAAAAAAACACAGTCTGGTGAATTAGCAAAGACCCCATCAGAAAGGGAAATCAATTCACAATTTACTCATCCAAACACACCAAAGAAGCAAAAAAAAAATGAAGTAAAACAGAAAATTCCAACATCAATATTTGTTCCACAATTAAAGATGATCACAATGTACACACACAGGCAGGCATACATCTACCATGGAGTACTTCCTTAAGCAAATATATGGGACTGTTATACATCTTCTTTATCCCTGATACAAATCCAGGCAGCATTAAAACCTTTGGCCAAAAACTTTGAACAGGGTTCATAGAAGGCAGGTGGTAGGTGATGCAGCAGGAAAATAGGTTATCTTAGGAGAAGCACCTCTGCAATGGTGGTGGAATGTTGGAAGGTTAGAAGCTTGCCTTTTGCTCCCCCACCAACCCCCCCTGCTATTGGTTTTTGTTTTAACATTATCACCGTTTAGAGTGAACTGTGTCCTTTCAGATCTCTCTTGGGGAGTGTATATGTTGTAAAGGTCTACCGGCAAGTCATTGTCTATGGCTGCCAGAACCATAAGGACACATAAATGAGGCAGCTAGCTAGCTAGCTAGTGGGATATTATAGACTTGGGTCATTCATGCATATGCTTTATTTTAGTTGTTAAGACCACTTACTTATCATCATTGGAGCAAGTAAAGTTATCCCCATGGATCAATTAAAAGAAAACATTTTCAACTTAAGTACTTGAAATCCTCAAACATTTATATGCCAAAATAGGCAAACAATCCACTATCTCTAGGAGAAGAAGAATCGCCAATGGGCTAGGAAAGAATATGAAGAAAGGCAAAAGAAAAAACATATACTCAATAGAATACAAAACTAATAGACCGAATCCTCATTGCCTCCCAGCGTCATAAGAGGTAGGTGGGAATAGGTCTAGTCTAGCGAGAAAGCTATTACAAAAAAACATTAAAAAGTCCCAGTGAAAAGTTCATCAAGTGTTAGCACAATGAACTTGCTAGTCAAAATAGGTCTGCAGCAAAAAGCAGTAATTTTTTCTAGCTAAGGTTAGGGAGTCAGGTTATGTTAGGTTAGGTATAGTGGTAGCCCATTATTTGTTTGGCTCAATTAGACTTGTGATACCACATGTGGTGGATCAGGAGGTCCCTGTCCTCGAATTTTGTAACTGTAACATAAGTCGAATCTTCTAACCCTAAGCAAGGCCTAGGAAACAAACTTTGTATCAGAGAAATTGCGTTTCTACGTTAATTAAACTAGCATTTTTATTTTTTGATCAAGAAATCGTCGTGCTTCTGACAAAATTTGTTTTGTTGCAGTATAACAAATATCACCTAATTTTATTTTTTCGATAGACAGCGTCATCTTGAAATGATTTTTCAAAGTGGCTCAAAAAGTGTCATTCGCAATTAAAAAAGTGGCGCATATATTTCGAAAAAGACAATCTGTTTCGCAGAGTATCAGCTAATTTAAGTTTTTTATCAGACATCATTGTCTTTGAATGATTCTATAAGATTTAAAGCTCAAAAAGTGTCTTTCACAATTACAAAAAAGTAAAGCGTATATTTCGAAAAAAGATGGCACAAAAAGTGTCACTCCTTCCCACTAAAAAATTAAGTTTATATTTCACATCACTTTTTTATGTGTTTGTTTTCAATTGTTAAATTAAAAATTAACATAACAATCAATTCGTCTCACAGCCATAAAAATGACTCCTTGAAGTTGAAAGGGTTTCTAACAGGAGGTGTTGTTTTAGTATCACCATCAGTAAGATGGTACTGGCAGAATTGGACCCCAGATTAGATACCTGAGGGATATAACTGCGACACCGATGTATCAATGATGGGTGAGAGGATGGGGTTGGGCCTATGCGACAACATGGATCAAATATGGGTTAGAGGACGGGACTGGGTGTATATGTGGAAGACCCATACACAGAGTTTCTATTCCGATTACCGTACCACAGCAAAATCCTGCAGGCAGAAGTGCGTGCCAAAACGGACTGTGTTAAGTGGTTCGGAAATAACACAGGGCCATAGAACGTGAATCACAGATTGCCGGAAGGCAATGGAGGCAATAGCAGAAATTAGGGTTCGATCGCGAACCATTTTGGAATGGAAAAGCATAATCAACGAATAATCGAAATACGGCGCTATCCGCATGATATGAGTGTCGGGATATGCCGGAATAAGAGGAAACGTAAATGCAATTGAACTGGCGATAAGAGCTAGGATACATGTGAGAAGTGAACTTTGAGAACCCGAAGGCAATAGAAGCAACGCGGTCAAAGTTGAAGAATGGGCTCGGGAGACACATGGAGCGATGTGGACGACGAAAATACTATGAGGTGGACCAGATAAAAAAGATTGGAGAGCGACTCATTGAGAATATGACGACAGTCAGGAAGACCGTGAAAATAATGAGCGCACGAAGAGAAGGATTAGGTTAGCTTAGGTTAAGTTAGGTCACAGCCCGATGTATCAGGTTCACTTAGACTATTCAGTCCATTGTGATACCACATTGGTTAGCTTCTCTCACTGAGTGCTGCCCGATTCCATGTTAAGCTCAATAACAAAGGACCTCCTTTTTATAGCCGAGTCCGAACGGCGTTCCACATTGCAGTGAAACCACTTAGAGAAGCTTTGAAACCCTCAGAAATGTCACCAGCATTACTGAGGTGGGATAATCCACTGATGAAAAACTTTTTGGGGTTCGGTCGAAGCAGGAATCGAACCCACGACCATGTGTATGCAAGGCGGGCATGCTAACCATTGCACCACGGTGGATGATGACTGTGTAATCTATTTGTCGTATAACATGCTTGCCGAGAAAATAGCATGGTTGCGACAAAATTGTCACATGGACACCATCCAAAAATAACATGTTGCTCTTGAAACATGTGTGAGATGATATATTCCTTCTCTGCAATCGGGCACCTAGAATTTAGAGTACATCTGTGCCGAATAGGAGCAGCAGAGGATGGTGCATGTAGGGGATTTTTTGAGTATGATGAGCCCTTGGAGTTGGACCTTTGTCACTTCCTAGGCAACGACTTAACCAAATCGGTGAAGACGTGATCCGGAACCAGCTGGAAATCGTGGATTGGAAACATACTGGGGAATTCGTTACAGACTCAAGGTTCCTGGAATAAAAGCAGGTTACAATGCAAAGAAGTGCACAGGAAGCAGAATACTGGTTTAGGTGTATGTCAACCGACTTGAGACAGGGCTACCTGAATCTTCTTTTCAACTTAATCTTACCTAAAATTGGAATGACATGCGACCCAACAACGCATTAAATTTATTAAAATTCAAAACAAATATGGTGATAATTTGGTAGTCACATTTCAGGAAATTCCATCGAAAATTCACTTGACGTATGTGGCCCACTTCAACCGAGGTGTTTTGGTTTTGGAAAAATCATTGGAACTTACTTTTTCGAATATAAAGTTGTTGAATTTTTTTCGAACTGAATGCAATAATATATCAAGGAATAATTAGTGAGTTTTTGTAGTCGGAGTTGTTGGTATTGTCCTGGATAAAGCTACGTGCCACACGAAGCAACGAACCCATTGTTTTCTTAAGGAACAAATTTACAGAGGTGATCACAATTGGCAACCGAGATGTGATTTAACAAATTGCGACTTCTACACCAATAGCCATAGTCGATTCATGACCTCTAAAAAAAAAATTCCCGAGGCTTTAGAAATTATAGGTTACCAACTATGGGATTTGGTTAAGCAAACTTTAAATGGAAAGGACATGGTCCAGTAATTTCCTTTAATTTTTGACGACATACATTTCCCTTTATTATAAAATAAAGACGCAATTTTTCTTTGAATGCCAACGTAAAAACTCTTATTGGAGATACCATTGGAAACGATTTTATCACCCACTATGACATATTTCTTTGTATTAAAGATTTTTTTTATTAAATTAAGAATGTTTGTCCTTGTAAATCGCCTCCGTCCGACCGTTAAAGACAAAGAATGTTTACCACAATTTCCTCCCATATTTCAGTTTTCACCCCTTGGTATTGGCCATACAGCTTTGGCTTTCCCTTCGTGGAGGTTGTCCCATTATAAAGGCCATTATTGTCACTTATACTCGCAGAGTGATGATGTAAAGATATATTTGGCTATCATTGTTGCAAATAAAATTTTTATTGAATATCCTTGTAATCCATTAATCATTCAGAAAAATAGAGACATTCCTTAATGCGGCTTACCACATTTGAAATTCCTTTCAAGTCTACGAAAAAACTTTGGAATTTATTGTATACGCTGGATAGGCCTACACCGCAGCTGTTTTCGTGGGTTAATGAGGTCTATGTGGATTTTGAAGATTTTTTGGTGTTAATTCTTAAAACAATAAAACGAAAAACTTTTAGAAATAGTCAACATCACTTGGTAACTTTTGGCTAAAGGATAATCACCATTTTATTGTAACTTTCTTTAAAGTAGAATACCAGATGTTCTCCACGACATTGGTTAACTTGGTAAAAACGATGACTTTCAAAATATTTACCATCCATTCTTTAATAATCTGATTTTCACAGGCATTCTCTATGGGAGATGAATATGCCTGGAAAATGTTTTATAAAATTCTACTTAACAATAATTTCCAGGTCAACAAATTCTTCGAATAGTTCTCATTGCTATGGCTGCTACTCATTTCATTCTCGACTGATATACGACCCTCGAAGGACACATGAAACCTTTTGACGTATTTTTTTAAGCCATTGCTTGTTGTCACTGGTGTATTTACATTTTTGCCCATGATGGCATTGTAGTAGCTACTCCCATTACTGTGACTGGAAGATGTGGTGTGAATCCAACATTACTATCCAATAAGCCCTGCAGCAATGCCACTGAAGGACTCTTCTCTACATAGTGGCATAAATTTGTTAACACTAACACAGGTAAAACAATAGTCGACATTGGAAAGGTAAAAGAGAGAACTACAACTCGATGCTAGGTGGCACACACATCCTTGCAGCTGCCATTTATTATGCACGTAGTATATATTTGGGAGCTATGGCTTCGACTGTGTTTGTTTTAAGCTCTTTCTTGCTTGAATAAATATTTATATAAAAAAACACACACAACATACACGCTCTACTCCAGGAGCATACATCTTTGGACACTTTTTTGTGTCTCTATATTTCTTTGTAAAACGAAAGAAGAATGGATCTGCTCAAATACTACCAAGCAAACATACTTTGGAATACTTGGTCCAGAACTGAGAAGATTTGAACATAAAAGGACATAAACCCAGACTCGCATACCATAACGGATCAGTGGAAAGAAACAGCAATAGCGGGATATTATAAAAGGCCTCCTTATAAAAAAAATAAATAAGTAATATTAAAAAAAGTCCATAAGCAATTTTTCAAACGATATAGGAAAATTTTCCAAAAATTTCATTTCTATCCCTACGGGATAGTAGTGCAATTTACCACTGTCGGACCTATCACAGGACTGGTACCGGTGATCCAGTTTGTCGCAGTTTTTAAATAATTATAATTTAATGATTTCCATACTCGCTTGATATAAAAATTTTATTGGATCTACACATTTATGAAGTAGAATAACCAGAATAATCTATTGTTCAACATATTTCAAAAGCTTTTCATTGCTGGTGCGATTCTGATAACGAAAATGAAACAGATTACTAAGAGTTTGCCCGAGACTGATTCATGAGGACCTGTCTATGGGGTGCTATTACTAAAATGTCCCAGGATGTGTCCTAAAGTGTAAATTTACCCCGTCAATGACAAACCCATGTTAAAGTGACCGGTCCCTTCCATACGTCTTGACCACAATTAGGATGGTACCGGTCCTGTGGTTAATCCATTTCCCGTAGGGATAGGAAATTTTGTCAAAATTTCAAATTTTCTCTAAAATTTCATTTCTTGAGGAATTTTTTTCTAATTATCGTTTCTGTAGGAAAAGTTCTCTAAATGTCATTTCTATTTTTTTTCTCCAAATTTCTATAGGAAATTTTGTCAAAATTTTATTTCTATAGGAAATTTAGCCAAACTCCATTTCTATGGGAAATTTTGGCAAACATTTCTTTTCTAGGGAAATTTCCCCTAAAATTTCATTTCTGAAAAAAATTTTCTTAAAATTTCAGTTCTGCAAGAAATTTTCTTAAAAATTCATTTCTATAGACAATTTTTTCTATAGGAAATGTTGGCAAAATTTCATTTCTATTTATTTATTTATTTTTTGAAATGAATTCTATAAGAAATTTTCCAAAAATTTATAGGAAATTTCATTTCTATGGGGGAATTATTTCTATAGGATATTTTCCCAAAATTTTCAGTTCTACTCGTATAGGAAACTCTCTCAAAAATCTTATTTTTATTGACAATTTTGTCAAAATTTCATTTCTACAAGAAATTTTCGTAAAAATTTAATTTCTATAGGACATTTTCCAAAACTGTATTGTTTAGGAAAATTTCCCAAAAATTTCATTTCTATAGAAAATTTTTTCTAAATTTCATTTCTATTGATAATTTTGTCAAAATTTCATTTCATTAGGAAATGTTGTCAAAATTTTATTTCTATAGGAAATTTTCTCCAAATTTCATTTCAATAGAAATTTTTCTCTAAATTTCATTTCTATAGGAAATCTTCTTCAAATTTCATTTCTATAGGAAATTTTCTCTAAATTTTATTTCTATAAACAATTTTGTCAAAATTTCATTTCTATAAGAAATTTTCCCTAAAATTTAATTTCTGTAGGAAATTTTCCCTAAAGTTTAATTTCTATAGGAAATTGTCTACAAGAAGGTATTGTTTAGGAAATTTTCTCAAAAATTTCATTTCTAGAGGATTTTTTTCTAATTATCATTTCTGTAGGAAAAGTTCTCTCAATTTCATTTCTATAGGATTTGTTTCTCCAAATTTCTATAGGAAATTTAGCCAATATTCCATTTCTATGGGAAATTTTGGCAAAAATTTCTTTTCTAAGGAAATTTCATTTCTGAAAAAAAGTTTCCTAAAATTTCATTTCTGCAAGAAATTTTTTTAAAAATTCATTTCTATAGACAATTTTTTCTATTTTTTTTCTATAGGAAATTTTGACAAAATTTCATTTCTATTTATTTTTTTTTTTTTTTTGAATGAAATTAATTCTATAAGAAATTTTCCAAAAAGATTTCATTTCAATAGGAAATTTCATTTCTATGGGGGAATTTTTAAAACAAAAATCATTTTCTATAGGATATTTTCCCAAAATTTTCAGTTCTACTCGTATAGGAAACTCTCTCAAAAATTTTATTTTTATTGACAATTTTGTCAAAATTTCATTTCTACAAGAAATTTTCCTAAAAATTTAATTTCTATAGGAAATTTTCCAAAACTGTATTGTTTTGGAAAATTTCACAAAAATTTCATTTCTATAGATTTTTTTTTTCTAAATTTCATTTCTATAGAAATTTTTTTCTAAATTTCATTTCTATTGATAATTTTGTCAAAATTTCATTTCATTAGGAAATGTTGTCAAAATTTTATTTCTATAGGAAATTTTCTCCAAATTTCATTTCAATAGAAATTTTTCTCTAAATTTCATTTCTATAGGAAATTTTCTTCAAATTTCATTTCTATAGGAAATTTTCTCTAAATTTCATTTTTATTAACAATTTTGTCAAAATTTCATTTCTATAAGAAATTTTCCTTAAAATTTAATTTCTGTAGGAAATTTTCCCTAAAGTTTAATTTCTATAGGAAATTGTCTACAAAAAGGTATTGTTTAGGAAATTTTCTCAAAAATGTCATTTCTACAATTTTCTCAAATTTTATTTCTATGGGAAATTTTCTCCAAATTCCATTTCTATTGGAAATTTTCTCCAAATTCCATTTCTATGGGAAAATTTCTTAAAAATTTTCAATAAATTTCATTTATATGATAAATTCTCTCCAAATTTCATTTCTATGGAAATTTGCTCCAAATTTTATTTGTATAAGAAATTTTCCCAAAAAATTAATTTCTATAGGAAATTTTCACTTCAACACTCAAAAATTCAACACTCATGGAATTTACTCTAATAATTTTCGTTTACTCTAATAATTTTTTGAGTACGTTAGTAAAATTAACTTAAACTGAGGAAATATATATACACATGAAGCATAAAGATTAACTAGATTCGTCTCTTCCAGAAAATAGTTCAGTATTTCTTTAAATTTGCAAATTTTACTACAAATGCGTTCATCATGAACTTCGTATGTCACTAAAGACATTCTTGCAATTTTGAACTCCAATTTTTTCCTTTAAACTACAAATTTTTCTTTAACAAGTGAAAAAACTTAATTATGTCTAATAAATTTGAATTTGTCGAAAAATATTTACTTATTTTAATGACATCGGCGGGATACCAACGTTTGTAATACTGTTTAGTTAAAATTTTCTAAAAATGTTCAAAATTTTCTAAAATTAACCGAAAGATCTCCCCCTGGTGGGTTTACTGTTTTTTCAGTGAATAGGAAATTTTGTTAAAATTTCATTTCTATATTTACTTTTCTTAGTTGACCTTTGGAATTTTATAATTTGTGGGATTTTTCGTTTGGCTAGAAGTCATGATAAATGAAAAATGCTGTTGTAATTGTTTTTCATTGTGTTAATATTGAAATATTGCTATTTCGGGTAATTCGACCTTCGGTGATCATCTTCAGCGAGATATTATATTATGCAATGTAGTAGACTTTCTCCTTGCAAAGCTCATATCTAACTACATATGACCTCAAGCCAAACGAAAAATCCCAATATTTCATTTCTATAGGAAATATTGGCAATTAATTACATTTCTATAGGAAATTTTCTCAAAATTTTCATTTCTTTAGGAAATTTTCTCTAAATTTCATTTCAATAGGAACGTGTCTCTAATTCCATTTCTATTGAAAATTTTGTTAAAAATGCATTTCTATAGGAAATTTTCCCAAAAATTTAATTTCTAAGAAAATGTTCTCAAAAATTTAATTTCTAAGAAAATTTCTTTTCTTTTGGATATTTTATTCACATCAGCTTTAGAGAAGGCCCCAATTTTCCACCAACCAATGCATTGTTTTCTCTGCTGGTTATTTTGATTTGTCTTTGTATTTGTAAGAACCTTTGTTGCTGGTGTGTTAGAGGACTAATAGATAAACAAACGACAGATAGATGGCAGTTATACACTTGTAACCACCTTCACCTCTTCTGGTAACACCTCCTACGAAATTCTATGCGTTGCTAGCAGACATTAGAGCTATTGTGTTTTTGGTTTGTTGACATTGCATTGCTGGGGGAAAGGATATGCTTTGGTACTACATATGTAGTTGTACACACACACACACACAAGCTTTTTCATTTGGTCGCCAATGTTGGTGCCATTCATTCAAACAATAAATTCAATTTTATTACCTTTTGTTTCTGAGTGTCTGGACCAGCTCGTTCCACTAGGACCTAACTTTGCTATCGCAGGCCCGTATCCTGGCTATCTATCTGGGCCAGATTCAACGTAGAGAATACCATCTGCAGCGACAGCAGCAGCAGCAAAGGCAATGACAACGAATAAAGCTGAAACTGAATCGGCCTTTCTACGAGTATTTAATATTGATGGATGAATTGTGAGTTTGCTTGTGAAAGTGAGGCAGCACAGCACACATTTGGGAAAATTATGTTTTATTGGTTTTCCTAAATATGTAGCCCAACATACTCCCGCCAGCAACTCCAGCACAAAGTGTTTCAATAGCACTGTGGTACAGAAGGCAAAATAGAAGGTAATGAAAATATTTATGTGAAAGTTTTACATTTTGATGGAAATTCCCCTAGTACACAAGCTGGAGATTCAGCATGATAGTCAGTCTATTCCACTCAAAACACGGATCCAAAGTTTTCGACCTTTCCTTAAGTATTTAAGTAACACATGGTAAGATTAGGCCTTAAAGATGATGATATCTGTATATGATGCCTGGACCGGGAAGTTATGGAGGACTCGTACCACTTCCTGTACCAGTGTCCAGCTTTATCATTTACAAGAAACAAGATGCTGGGCTCATTTTTCTTTCAGGCTCTCACTGATCTGCGGAAGTGCAGCTTACTTACATTCATCAGGGCCTCTGGTTGGTTGTTCTAAGATATCTTTCAAAGAAAACGAGCAGGTGGATGTTCTGGGACTATTCCATCGGTAGGAGGAAGATGGAAAGATCACATCGAGGAATCACAATGGACCTATGCTGGTCTAAGTGGACATCAATTTAACACAAAATTAATGTCATCCTCTACAATCTAACCTAAGTATTTTGATATTGATTCCGAGCCAAAGATGCGTCGTGAAACTGTTGTTAAAATTTCTTACTTAAACAAAATTTGTACTTAAAGTTGTATCAATTTAGGTTGCATAATCCTCCATATTAGGTCAATACTTTTTTCAGTTTATGATACCACAGATGGTATCAATGAGCGTTGCCTGATTCCAGGTTAAACTCAAAAATAAGGGACACCCATTTTTATATAAATATGGAATAATTACTTATTCTTGAAATTGAAATAAAATAGAGTGTGTAAAAATATATGAAGTTTGCTTGCACGACATTATATATACAAATAAACAATGATTTAATTTATAAATAAATAAAAACCAATAAATAAAGTTAATTTTGTGTTTTCCTGGCGTCCTTTTTTCGACGACGAAAAAAGTTTATCCATAAAGATCAAAACATTTTAGGTTGTGACCATGTTCTTTTAACTGGAAGAAAACCATTTTTGACGTGACCATTGTCTATTGATTGGAACAAAATTCTTGTTATCAATATGATAACATTTTAGATGAGGATAATTTTAGTTTTCTTAGAACCATGTTCACAGAACCAACATGGTTGCAGGTGAAAATATTACATGGTCGTCGCAAAAATAGCTCCTATCATATTATTTTGCTCTTCGAATATGATTGTGACAATATTGTTTCTTCTCTGCGTACACTGTTCATTGATTCTCCACCATGTTTCTCTATATCCACTTGAGCCGTTAAACTCACTTCAGGGGCCTGCGGAATTTTTTCCTCCTGAACCAAACATGCACACACACACACGCAGAGAAAATGCAAAAAATATTAACGACGACAAAATACCAGGCTTTAGTAACAAATTGCCAATATTTTTACATTCATTCGCTTATTGCGATTCCTTTTAGGAGGTCCTTAGAGATTCTTGTGTGTGTGTTTATATTTCAATGTTTGCTAAGGGCAAATGATTAACATTTTTCCATATTCCATTGCACACACTGGGTTAGTTTTTGGAGGCTGGTGCACTAGTAACCGTACAGTTTTAGTTAACCCCATTCTCCCTCCCCTTCCCTCGACACAAGGCCTTGAGTGAGTGAAAGAAATGTTCAGACGACAGTTGGTCATATTTTATGGATTTACTTCTGCCATCATCGTTGACTGTTCTAATGGCAGAAATTGATCAAAGGCTTTAGATAAGTAACCATAAATTAAATAAAACAAACGAATTGATAAAAATCATCGTTTGCCAAGGAACCAAAAATTTCAATGTCAAACTTCTCATAAATTATATGGAAAGCAACAGAGCCTAGGGAAACATCCACCATGGTGGTGATGATTTCTGTTTTACCCTTTCCACCAAGGGGCAACAAACTCTTTTGGGATGACAGAGAGAGAGTGAGAGAGGGAGGAAACTAATTTCTTTTAAAATTTTTGGCAATCATTGTGTGATGACTACATCAGCCATTGAGTCTGCAGTCTCATTTAAAGCAGCCAGGACAGGCTTGGCAAAGTGGGGGTAATGAGATTACTCGATGTAAGCCTTTGAAATGAATGGCCATAATGTGGCCTACTTTTTGAATTATTGAATATCAGTGTTCTAGATGAAACATAAATTGTTTTAAGAGGTCTTTGGTAAATAATTAATATTAAGTTGGAAGGAATGGAAGGAAGTCATGCTGATCGGCTTTAGTATGGCAAAAGACACCTGCTATACAATTCATAGTAAAATGAAAATTAATTGTGCTAACTAATAGCCGGTTTATTTGTATAAGAATCGAATTCGGAGAAAAATCAAAAGAGTCTATTCAAATAAAATCGTAGCTAGTTTCTGCACAAGACTTTCAAAGGGTTTTTAGGAAGGACATGTCCCAAAAATTGATATATACATAATAACTTCCTTCTCAGCGCATTTTAAGGGGACGAGGAAGTCGCCTATAGCACGTCGAAGCTGCCTACAGATATCGTATCGGGTTGAAATCAGTGATAAGAGAGAAGTTATCCACTGTAGTGTCGCAATGGACTGAATAGTCTAAGTAAACCTGAAGTAACGAGCTGTTATATATCTAACTTAACGACCAAAGGGGTTTACTCCCCGTACCCTGCGATCAAACCACAAGTCGAGTTATATGTCAATAAATAAAGATAATTTACCTATGGAGGTTTCCAACGACTTCAAATAAGAAGAAGTAATCAAAGGCAAAGTGTTTTCAGTTGAACAGATTGGCAGCCAAATGAGGGGATAAGGATACCAGATGAACCATCAATGGATAATAAGTAACAGGGACAGATGTACAAACTACCATATACCTGAGATGACCATGACCGCAAAGTGTGAGTAACAAAATTTTACCCCCTGGTTAACCACCCGATTTTCATGTACGTTTGAATGATTTTTACTGGCTTCAACGGAGTAATATAGAAAACAGTAACGGTAGAGGAGTAGTCCGCACATGATCAATTTTTTTTACAAAAGTGAAATTTAAACAAACCAAACTTAAACTAATGGAATAAGCCAAGTGGTTTAGAATAGGAGTTTGGGGAACAAACAGGTACACAGAAAAAAACAAGTAAGGAAAGTCTAAAGTCGGGCGGGGCCGACTATATTATACCCTGCACCACTTTGTAGATCTAAATTTTCGGTACCATATCACATCCGTCAAATGTGTTGGGTGCTATATATAAAGGTTTGTCCCAAATACATACATTTAATAAATATCACTCGATTTGGACAAAATTTGATAGACTTTTACAAAATCTATAGACTCAAAATTTAAGTTGGCTAATGCACTAGGGTGGAAAACAATTTTAGTAAAAAATATGGGAAACATTTAAATCTGAAGCAATTTTAGAAACTTCGCAAAAATTTATTTATGATTTATCGCTCGATATATATGTATTAGAAGTTTAGGAAAATTAGAGTCATTTTTACAACTTTTCTAAATCTGAACCGATTTCAATCAAACTATATCTAAACTATATCAACTATATCTAAATCTGAACCGATTTCAATCAAATTTGGCACACATGACTCCTAGTGCAAAATTTCAACCAAATTGGGCCAAAACTCTGAATTCTGGGGCCATATAAGTCCATATCGGGGGAAAAATATATATGGAAGCTATATCTAAATCTGAACCGATTTCAATCAAATTTGGCACACATGACTATACTACCAATTGTACTCCTAGTGCAAAATTTCAACCAAATTGTGCCAAAACTTTGGCTTCTGGGACCATATAAGTCCACATCGGGCGAAAGATATATATGGGAGCTATATCTAAATCTGAATCGATTTCAACCAAATTTGGCACGCATAGCTACAATGCTAAATCTACTCCCTGTGCAAAATTTCAACCAAATTGGGCCAAAACTCTTTTAGGACCATATTAGTCCATATCGGGCGAAAGATATATATGGGAGCTATATCTAAATCTGAACCTATTTCAATCAAATTTTACACACTTGACTATACTACTAATTGTACTCCTAGTGCAAAATTTCAACCAAATTGGGCCAAAAATCTGGCTTCTGGGGCCATATAAGTCCATATCGGGCGAAAGATATATATGGGAGCTATATCTAAATCTGAACCGATTTCAATCAAATTTTGCACACTTGACTATACGACTAACGGCCATTTTCATGTAGCTCCGTTAGGCTTTACTGCCAGTTAACAGTAAGTAAATTGCAAATATTTTCTCTCCGATTAACTTTAACTGAAAAATTTTCGTCAGTTAAGTTCCTAACTATGGAATATAAAGGCAAGATGACAGCTTCGTCTATACTACGGTTTAAAAGTTGGTTAGTTAACGGAACACTAACGGAGCTTTATGAAAATGGGGGTTAGTGTTATGTTTGTACAAAATTTCAAGCAAATCGGTATAAAACTCTGGCTGCTGGGTCCATATTAGTGCATATCGGGCGAAAGATATATATGGGAGCTATATCTAAATCTGAACCGATTTCTTCCAAAATCAATCTGACCCAAATTAGAAATATGTGCCAAATTTTAAGGCACATATTGGAGTTAAATTGCGATCTAGACTTTGATCACAAAAATGTGTTCACAGACAGACGGACGGACGGAGGGACGGACAGACGGACATGGTTATATCGACTCAGGGACCCACCCTGAGCATTATTGCCAAAGACACCGTGTGTCTATCTCGTCTCCTTCTGGGTGTTACAAACATATGCACTAACATATAATACCCTGTTCCACAGTGTGATCACGTGACACCAGAAGGGTGATCACGTGACACCAGAAGGCATATCCACCGATGAAGAGAAACTGTAGGAGATTGGCAACGTCCCCGATTCATCTCAAATTTCGCCAGCCTCGCCACTAGTCTCCTTAAAGTGACACAAAAAGATCAGAAGAAACAGGAGGAATCATTCCATCATCGAAAATAGCTTTTGTATTTAGCTCCACTTCTAGCGTATCCCAACAAAAAAAGCGTCGCCAAAAAAGTAGTGAAAATATTCTTTTTGGATCCGGAAGTGGTTCCAAATTGACGCAGAAGCGATGAATTTAACATGGGCTTGTCATAGGACGGGAGCAATGGTTATCATGCCCGCCTTGCATACACAAGGTCGTGGATTCGATTCATGCTTCGACCGAACACAAAAGTTTTTCAGCGGTGGATTATCCCACCTCAGTAATGCTGGTGACATTTCAAAGCTTCTCTAAGTGGTTTCACTGCAATGTGGAACGCTGTTCGGACTCGGCTATAAAAAGGAGGTCCCTTGTCATTGAGCTTAACATGGAATCGGGCAGCACTCAGTGATAAGAGTGAAGTTCACCAATGTGGTATCACAATGGACTGAATAGTCTAAGTGAGCTTGATACATCGGGCTGCCACCTAACCTAACCTAACCTAACCTAGCCTAACCTAACCTAACCTAACCTAGGACGGATGTCCACCATTTCAACAGCCGCTGCACTGAATTTCCATCACTTCTTAAGATGTGAGGCGAATTCAGTGCTTTGGATGTGAATTAAGAAATTTTGTGATATTTTGACAAATAAATAATTTTTAATTTTTTTAATGCATTTAACGCTTGTCTGGCAGTTTTGTCATCAAATATTTTGAAAAATTCGAAATTTTTCTACAAAGGATTTAGCATTTTTTTTTCGGCTAGATTTAAATAATTTGTACCATTTTATTAATTCTTAATCTGGTTCTAACCTATTTGAACACACACAAAAAAATAAATTTCCCATTAAAAATATGAAAAAAGCGAGTTATAAAGAAATTGACTCAAATTAACTTCTTGTGCCGTTAAAATAAATCTTTGGGAGAACATTTTTGGAAGTTCTTTTGAAGTTGTGTCTTGAGAAGAACATCCAAATTTTTTTGCTGGGATCCTATTCGTGGTGGAAATTTTGTTTTGGATACAGCTTTTTATCGGGCAAGTATTGAAAATTTGCTTTGGAGCCATAGGTATGCAAAACATTTCAGTACAGAGAACCCTTCCAAAAACTACGTGTAAATTAAGAAAGGGTACAAAATCATAATTATCACTGCCCAATGCACAAGATACCAATTCGATGGACTTTTTTTATTTGGAATTGGGTTTAGAGACATAGGGAGATAAAAATAAGAAAAAGGTACAAGAATGTGTAGAGATCAGAAAATAAAAAATAAATACATATAAAGGGTGATTTGTTAAGGCTTGATAACTTTTTTTAAAAAAAAAACGCATAAAATTTGCAAAATCTCATCGGTTCTTTATTTGAAACGTTAGATTGGTCCATGACATTTACTTTTTGAAGATAATTTCATTTAAATGTTGACCGCGGCTGCGTCTTAGGTGGTCCATTCGGAAAGTCCAATTTTGGGCAACTTTTTCGAGCATTTCGGCCGGAATAGCCCGAATTTCTTCGGAAATGTTGTCTTCCAAAGCTGGAATAGTTGCTGGCTTATTTCTGTAGACTTTAGACTTGACGTAGCCCCACAAAAAATAGTCTAAAGGCGTCAAATCGCATGATCTTGGTGGCCAACTTACCGGTCCATTTCTTGAGATGAATTGTTCTCCGAAGTTTTCCCTCAAAATGGCCATAGAATCGCGAGCTGTGTGGCATGTAGCGCCATCTTGTTGAAACCACATGTCAACCAAGTTCAGTTCTTCCATTTTTGGCAACAAAAAGTTTGTTAGCATCGAACGATAGCGATCGCCATTCACCGTAACGTTGCATCCAACAGCATCTTTGAAAAAATACGGTCCAATGATTCCACCAGCGTACAAACCACACCAAAAAGTGCATTTTTCGGGATGCATGGGCAGTTCTTGAACGGCTTCTGGTTGCTCTTCACTCCAAATGCGGCAATTTTGCTTATTTACGTAGCCATTCAACCAGAAATGAGCCTCATCGCTGAACAAAATTTGTCGATAAAAAAGCGGATTTTCTGCCAACTTTTCTAGGGCCCATTCACTGAAAATTCGACGTTGTGGCAGATCGTAAGTCTATTCATGATGAAATGTCAAAGCATACTGAGCATCTTTCTCTTTGACACCATGTCTGAAATCCCACGTGATCTGTCAAATACTAATGCATGAAAATCCTAACCTCAAAAGAATCACCCTTTATAAAGAAATTTATTGAACGAAGTGCAACATATATATTTTACAAAATATTTTGGAAATTTATTGAACAGTGCTTCAAGTAAAAAAATGAAAAACTATTAGACCAAACGAAGCCAACAAAAATTTCGACCAATTTGACATACCAGCTGTGGAATATTCAGTGATCGCAAATCTGACAAAAATAGCAAAATGAACCGCAGACGCAATAATCAAATCCAACAGCATGCAGAGCCCTTAGTCGTGTTTCTCATATCAGCTATAAAACAAACAAAAAACATCACTGTGATAATCATTTAAAGCCTCGTCTACAGTTTTACAAGGTTTAACAATGTTCGAGTGTGAACGCCCCCAATGCGCATTATATGGACAAATGAAACCAATCTTTAGTCAATTTTTTTTCAGTCAGATGCTTACGAAACAAAATGAAGGTAGGTGCAATTGTTAGCATGTGCGCCTTGCATACAATGCATGTCGTGGATTCAACCCCACTTTCGAACGAACACCAAAAAGTGACATTTCTGAGTGTTTCAAAGCATCTCTAAGTGGTTTCACCGCAATGTGGAACGCCGTTTGGACTCGGCTATAAAAAGTAGGTGCGTTGTCATTAAGCTAAACGTAGACCTAACTTAAGTTAAATAGTGAAATAGCTTGGACCTGTTTCACGTGGTGGCATCTCGGTCCATTGGAAACATCGAATGTGAATTCTAGATAACAATTTACTATACGCCGATGATTTGAAAATTTATTACGAAATTTCGACATATTCTGATTGCATTGCACCGAAAAAATTTCCGTAGTTAAACTAAGTCTAAATTTAACTTTTTTTATTGGAAAATAATTATTTGTTGGTAGTTAAATTTTATTATTTCTGGCGAAATTTTCCCCAGCCCATGAAATGTTCCTCTTTTTAAGTATGTCTCAAACATTTTATGAACTAAACGTGGGTATATATTTCAATGACCGTACACATAAGTTCAATATGAACTAAGGCATACGAAAATTTTCGTACGACTCTCGAAAATAGTAAGAATGAACTACTGTATGGTTAAAATGACCAAGATCTGGCGTCAATGATTTTCTTATTTATTTTTAGTTAATTTTTTTCTTCTAGAGAGGGTGTAATTTCGTGAGCTGTAGTTAAAAAGTACAATAGAGCATTAAATTTTCCTGATTTTAACAACGCTTTGTAAAAATCTCGAAATGTAGAATACAGTTTAGTTCAATTTTCGCACCACGTAGTTCGCACAATTTGTTGTTGTTGTAACAGTTTTTAATGTAGTTTCATCCATTTTGTTCTATGCTTGTGTAGTTCAGCTGGTAGCCAGATCAAGGAACTCTGCGACAAGAATGGGGTGTGTCCAGAGTGATCTGGTAGTGAGACGGGTAGGCTTAGCAGGGCAAGCAAAAAAGTGACGAGTGTCATGTGGCCCTTGATTACATATGGGACACACGTCAGCTACGCTGCTATCAATCACTGATAAGTATGAATTGAGGCCGCTGCACTTGCCTGATCTTAGTTGGGCCAAAACTACCCTTGTCTGCCGTGGGTGCAATGGGCGGCGGACGGACTTCGAGAACAGGATTAACCTTGCAGCTTCTCACCGCTTCAGCTACAGTATCCTCATAAATCCTGTTCAGACCTGCCTGGTGTATGCTGCCTGATCTAGAGACTCTCTTTTGTAACGCTGGATCTCTGGCTCTAGAAGGTGAAGATAAACCCTTACATTCCTGGGTGGAGGTTGTCTATCCACAAGATGGTGATTCGGATGACAACTTCGATGGCAACCCAAGAGGTACTGCTTTGACAACATGTAGTTGTGTCGACGCACTGGGATGATCTTGGTCTCCGCATAAAGGTGATCCAGGGGTGTACTGCGGAGACATCCTGTTGCGGTTCTAAGGGCAGCGTTCTGACAGGTCTGTATGTTATTCCACTGCGTATCGCTCGTTTGAGGTGTCCACACTGGCGCTGCATAGTTTACCACTGACCGGCCAATTGCCTTATATGTAGTTAACAAGGTTTCTTTGTCCTCACCCCAAGTGCTGCCGGCAAGCGACTTGAGGACCTTGTTTCTACCGCGGAGCTTATCACAAATTGCAGTGGCAAGGGCGGACGACTTATAAAGGCTGTCGAATGTGACCCCGAGAATCTTGGGGTAATTTGTTGGTGAGAGATATCCGCAAATTTCTTGCAGTGAAATAACTGGTAAGATCAGCGAGGTAGACAGGATCGCACAGTTTAGTTTTGTTTTTTTTTCTGTGTGACTTTCAAAACGACTTCAACTGCTAAATCTATTGGTGTCATGATAATCGATTAATATTAAATTTATCTAAAGGCAAAACTATGACCTACACTCGTAAGCATTTACCAATATTATATAATTATACAGACAACTTTGGTAATGAACTTTTATGATTAACCCTTCTGTGCGTGATGAGGTCCCGCTGGACCTTTTTGATTTTTATTCATACATAACTTTATCTTTTATATGAATTTCAGCTTGATGGTTTATGACTTCTTGTACTGAAGTGTTTTAAGTTGAAAACTTTAAATTTTTATGTGATTGAATCATGAAATCGGTTTTTATAGGTATTTGAAAATGTTTAGTGCGATTCTGCGTGATGAGGTCCAATGGGACCTATTACCAATTACATTAGTGGTTTTAGCACAGTTTAAAAAGCAGTGTAAAGATATTGCGATTTTCGTATTTGGAACAATTAATAACACTAACATCCTTTCAGAAAATACCGTTATTTGGAAGAATTTGCCATTTTTGAAGTTTCCATTGGTTTCGTTGCTTGGTAGTACATAATTTTATGTCTTCCGTTGATATATCCAATATAGTGAGAGTAAAAGAGCAAAAAAAAGTTATTTGAACTTCGTGGAAATCGTGGTCGAAATAAGTTTTTATATTTCTATACATTTACCAGACCAATCGGCTCCTGGAATTTGGCAAGATGTGCCCCGATTTGGACCAAGTTTGAAACAACCACTGTGCGCATAATACTGCGAGCAAAACGAACGCCACTAAAAAAATTGTATTGTTTTTCCTTCAAAAATCCAGTTTGTTAAGAACATTCAACTACTAAAACAATATATTGTTGCTTGGTACGTATAAGGATACTTATAGGTACCACGCCTGCGTCAAACATCAGGGCCACTAGTATACTAATCAACAATTTCAACATTATCTGTATCCTATTCAAAATTAAATAAAACTCTATATTTACAACCAAATGTTTATATATGCAATTTGTGCGTTATAGAAGAGTCCACCTACAGTAAATGATCGAAAAATATCGTAGGGATAACCTCTCTACCATCCTTTTTTTATTGTAGGTCCCACGGGACCTCATCACGCTGGTATCGCTTCCAGTGTTATCACATACACAAGGGTTAAATGAAGTGAATGAAATCTTGTGATATTTTTCCATCGCATACTTTCATTTAAATTCAATGGGAATATTTTCGCAAAATCCAATTCTCAATTTGGATTTTTGAAGAGAAATTCAAAGGAGTTCTCCAGTAACACACTAAAAATGCTATGAGTTTGGTTCGACCTCATATTGAGTAACAAAGCTCCAATCTAAATTCGAGCGAAAATTTTTGGCAATTTTTTTAAAAAAGAAGCTTTGTAGCGCTTGATATTGAACCATTATGAACCCATTAACGCCCAAAACGAAACTGCCGGACAAAAATTGATTTTATGGGTTTTTATTAACCCAGTAACGACTAACTAAACAGATTTAAATAAAAAACTGACACTTTCTAGAAAAACGGTGTCCCAATATGAGGACATTGGGCAGAATAAGTATGAAATTCTCCAAAAATCTCCATTACAATTTTAAATTTTTTATTACAATCAACTCAACAGTTTTATCTACACACAATGGAGATATTATATGCGAAGAATTATAGATTTTAGATCACTTAGTGCACATAAAACTATTGAAAGTATTTTACGAAAGTTATCCGAATCAACAACAAGAATATAACGCACTGAATATGACACTTGTTTATCAAATGCGACCAAGTGTCTTTGTTTATAAGTCAGATGCAGTATAAAACTCTCATACATGCATTTAAAATAAAAAATACGGGTAGCTCATATTTGTGTCCTCATATGGGGAAAGAGGGCTGTAATGGCTTGAAAGAGCTTTGATCCCGAGTTCAAAAGAATTGGTCAAATATTTCGTAGGAACACATCTTGGCCAGAGTATATCACTAAAGCAAAAATGTTTTAAACATAATTGATACTTTGAATTTTATGATAATTTTCAATTAATCTTATGTATTATCTTAAATATCGATGAATTTCTTTTCACTTCCTTAAACTGGTATTATGCTGAAAAATTTATATAAAACTTTGATTTAGTTTTATTTTATTTTATGACTTTTGTTAGTATGATTCGACACGAGCTCGTCACTGTATGCAAACGTTAAGATTTTTATATTAAAAATTCCAAATGTGTATTTTTAGTACCGAAATATACATATGAAAAATAAATATTTTGTGATGTAGACAAGGCTACATCTAGAGTGATAACTTCACTCAAATAATCACAGTTTTCCTATACCTTAAAATATAAAATTACAGTGAAAAAAATATTAAGTGTCCTCATTTTGTGTTTTTGGTAAACGCTTCCATTAGAAAAAAATCTGCACGAAATTAAAAATCCTTAGGTATAGATCTACACAATATATTTTTAAAATTATATTATACTACATAAATAATTAACTACATTTATTGAGTTGTGTATTGATTGACTGTAAAATAATTCATTATAATAAAATAATACATTATTTGTAATAAAGGTATGATAAAGGTTTTTCGTAATTATTTTGCTAATAATTATTCTAAAGAATCTTTGCCTCAAGTTATTAAAATCAAAATAAAATAAAAAACCTTAAACAGTAAAACTTACCTGTAAATGTGGTGCCGCCAGCAGCTGCATTAATTCATCTTTCAGATATTTGTTGCCACCCGACGATGACAGCATTTCGATGACATCTCGACTTCTTGCCACTGCATCGCCAGGCGGTGCACGATTCGGTGACATTACCGTCGAACTAATTCGATCAAAAAGCTGAAAAAGGGTGTGCGTTTTTTTTATAGATTATTATAATAATGAAAAGTGTTGCGAAGAAATATTGAACTTACATGTAAAAATTGATGTAGACGACTATCCCTAAGCATATCACGTAATACGTCGGAATCAACATGCGCATCTTGTAAAGCGTAAATATCATCCAGACAATCTAAAATTCGTTGCACAGCTTCAATACCGGCTTCTTCATCAGCCCATTCACTTAAAATATCAGATGCGGATGCCACAGGCACTACAATTGAAGTAAAAAGAAAAACATTCTAAATAAATATGCATATAATAAAAGCAATATTGAAAAACATATTTAGCAATAATTGTATGTTAAATTATATCATGTTCATACTGACATCCAGATTTTGTTCATTTAGGAAGCATATTTACTAAAAATACCTACTACATTTACAGTTTTTAGTTATTCACATATACATATTCAATTCATTTCATAATGGGAAAAGCCACATATGATTGTGCGTAGCTGCAATTTACTAAATTTCAAAATGCAATGAAATTTCCTTCTTCCAGAGAATTCGGTAGTCAGATCGGCTCAGAATATCAATATATATATATATACCACATAAAGTGGTCTGAGATCAATATTTTGATGTGTTACAAACGGAATGATAAAGTTAATATACGTTCATCCTAAAGTCGATTATAGGGGCACAGAAAAATAGGATCTCAACATAAACGGAATAGTTCCAAGGGGAGCCACCGTGGTGCAATGGTTAGCATACACAAGGTCGTGGGTTCGATTCCTGCTACGACCGAACACCAAGAAGTTTTTCAGCGGTGGGTTATCCCACCTCAGTAATGCTGGTGACATTTCTGAGGGATAAAAATGACTTATGTTAGGTATAATGGAAGTCAGTTGTAAGGTTCATTTAGATTATTGAACCATTCCTTGCCATCCATTAAAAATAGCAGTGAATCTAAATTCCCATAATTGGTGTTAAAATGTGGCTTCCACGATTATCGTCTGTGTTGAAACCGGAAAGAAGTCAACGTGTCGAATAGTCGTGAGAGGAGGTTACTCCCTCATGTCCAGCTTATGTCAATCTCGCAACACTAGCGGTGATCGGGACTCGAGAAGCTTGGAGATTACATTCCCATCTTCAAAGAAACACATCACCCGCAAGTTCAAGTCCAAAACGGCGAAGGCAACAGCAAGCATGTCTCCTTAAATTCGGTTTGCCAGACAAGATACAACCCAGCACTGGTGAGCAACCTCCATGGCGAGCAATCAATGATGTGGGATAACCTGAATGCACATCATGACATCTTGGATGTGTCGATAGAAAAGAACATATTGTGGATCAGGTGGATGTCCCTCCCTGGACATCTAAGCGGAAAAGGCAACAACTTTAGCAAGTATGTCTCCCTAAATTCGGTTTGGAAGACAAGATACAACCCAGCGCTGGTGAGCAACCTCCATGGTGAGCAATCAATGATGTAGGATAACCTGATTGCACATCATGGCACCTTGGATGTGACGACAGAAAAGAACGTATTGTGGATGAGGTGTCCTTCCCTAGACATCTAAGCAGTTAGCTTTGACCTTGACATAGCCATGAACTCAGACACATCTCGATCACGGCGATGACTTATTGTGTGGAAAACAGACACTATAATTCCCGAGACAGTATATGAATTTCGATAAAGCTACCTGGGAAATACCTCGCTAACGGAACGACTTTGCTCTTATCCCACCACCAACGTCAGCTCCAGCCGAAGAAAAGATATTCTGGAATGTCTTGGCAAGGGAGTGCAAGATTTCAATCCAGCGGACACCTTAAATCCTTCCTTTTGGAGGCATTATTTTTTATTTTATTTTTAATATTTATTTTCATAACCAGCACAACAAGAATTAATGCTTATAATTACAGTACAGGCATTTAGTGTCCAACAATACCATCCTTATATTATATAAATTATGGTTGTATGGATAAGATAGGTGATCCGAAACCTAAGACAGTGCTAGGATTCCAAGTTTCGCCAAAGAAATTGGCCACCTTGTTGCCACTCATAGGTGAGAAAAGAGGCTGTCGGTTCTCGAAATCTTCGTAATACCTCTAACTCCAAACAGAAATACAACATGCAGCGAATGCTTTCTGCAAGCAATTTTAACTTGGTTATGTAACCCTCTTTAACTAGAAGTTTAAGTAAAGATTAGATTTAAGTCCGAAACAATCATGCGATTTGTGATTTTGAATATGGGGATAAGTCTCACCAAGTTCACACTGGTACAGCTGTCAAACCAAAAACAACAGTCACATTGTTTACGAGACACTAAAAACATTTGCATAATCGTTTCAATCATGCCTGACTTTGGAGTAAATGAGACTTTGGAGCCTTGATCACGCAAACGTCTAGATAAGTGTGGTACCAAAAAAACCCAGCGCATATTTAAACCATATTTGACTACAATGGCAGTCCAATTGGAAAGAATTTTAGAGATTAAGGTATGGGTCAAAATACCGGTAGATTACATGGCCAAAAGTAGCTATAGCTAGCAGAAGTGAATGCATTGTGAAATTTGGAAAAACTGCAGATTTGGTACGACTGCAGGTCCGAACAAGGAGTTTCTCCTTGTCCAAGATCCTCATTACCAGTGTAGTCTTTAGAATTAGATAAAGTGACGGCCCACTTCAATTCAGGCTCAATTAGACTATTAAGTCATTATGATATCACTTAATTAAAAATACACATTACATTCGGATACTTCTAGGTTTTACCGTTGAATCCACCCGATTATTTCCTTCTACTGAACCAACCTGATTGTTCCACAAACATACTCAGATTGCTAAGTTAACATTTTCCAGGCCCAGTAGTCTAAAGCTATATGCCCCTAAAATTCGCTTTTGTCTTACACAAAATCCAGGACACTCACGCAATAAGTGTTTTATTAATTTCTTTTCCTTCGCATCATGACAGCTCATTCAGTAGTCGTTATACTTCACGTCAATAGTTTTTGAAAACCCACCTATCAGGTAGAGGTGTGCACGTGAGTAATATTGTACTCACGACGGAAAAATCCTGCTCACGCAATTCAACTAGTAAGCATTTTATGATCGCGGATGTGATTTTTCTCGCGAGTGGATTTTTTCGAAATTCGTTACTCACGCACACTCACGAAGATATTATTTTCGTGACTCACGCTCATGCACGACATTTGGTTGTTAATCACGCTCATGCACACTCATGCCGTTGCCATCAGCGTGACTCACGACTCACGTGTGAGTCACGAATATTTTCGTGAGTCACGGCAAATTCGTGTCACGAGCACACTCCTACTATCAGACAGCGACCCGTTATAGCATATAAGAGGAGTGAAATCTGACATCTTGAGAATACTAGCATATCCAGTGAGAGGTTTAAATGAGACCATATTTGTTTGGTGTCCTTGCAACCCTTGCAATTCTCCCATCCGATATTCGTCTCATAACAGCCTTCTCACATAGTATGCGCTTCCAGGTAGCTAGATACATACCAACAGATTCTAGTTCTCCTGTACAATGTAAGGTAGTTCCTAGCCATGCTAACTCATCCGCTTCGCAGTTCCCTGATATGTTCCTGTGACCAGGGACCAATATTAGGTGAATATTGTACTGTTCAGTCATCTGGTTGAGAGATTTGCAGCAGGTTATAGCCGTTTCGAGTTAAGGAACACATAGTTCGAGGATTTTATTGCAGATTGAATGTCTGAGTATATAGTAATGCCAACATTTGGTAGAACATTACTTCTCAGCCAATTTGCCACCTAGGCAATCTTTTAGTTTTTTTAAGTTCCAGGTTTTTAGAATATACTACCATGAAACCCACTTGTCCATCTAGTTTGGAGACATCGGTGTAGAAATATATATAACGTTTACTCCCCGGGGTCTGTGTGTACCACGCCTCAGTGTTGCGAATTAGAGTTTTTGTCGAAAAGCAGTTTGAGGATCGAACAGTGACCGTGTTTTTTTTCGACCACAACGATACTAGCGCAACCGTACACCACTTGATGCAGCTGACTGTTTAGCCAATATGTCTAAAAGCAATATATGCAGCTTGACATTAAGGGAATATAATATTGTATTACTGACTGGGTCAGAGATACACAAGCAGGCAATTTTATGAAATTTATCTAAATTTGTCGGCTGCTGAAGTGCCGGTCAGGAGACCAAAACATCTCCCGTCCAATATATTATGCACACTGGCCGAAGGGAATTTCAATAGCCCCTAATATGGGCTTAACTATGGGAAATTCGCGTTATCTGCATTACATGAATTGTTCTGCCTATGTAGGATTTACGCCTATACCATACTCCTTCGCCAATTTCTTTCGAAATTTGAATTTTGGCTAGATGTGGAAAATATTCAATGTTCAATATAAATACCCTCCATCCACCTCATCCAAATGCCCAACCATTCAATCGGCGTTTGGAAGATCTGGGTTACATTCCTTTAGCCTGTTTAATATTGACTAAGGTCAGGTATCCATGCATGTGCTCTAGATCTAGCCGTCCTTCTGCTCGACTAACGCCAAAGCGGCTCATTCCGAACGTTCCCTAATTAGCACCAACGCAGCTTAAAGACATCGGGTCCGCAATTGCGATAAACTTAAACCGCTCTTGGTACCATCCAACCTCTTGGCATCTAGAACTTGGTGCGGGAAACTTTCCTAGCACTTGTGAGTAAACAGCAGACACCGCGCTCTCAATTTGCCCCATTTTTACTTTGGCACCATGCTGCCCAATGCTCCTTTGTTAATGATAGCCATCAAGAGCTGTCTTTTTCAACTGAGGCAAGCGAACCTTGATCCCTTTTAGAAAAGGGCAACACATGCAGCTATCGTTAAGGAATTTTGCGCCCATTTAAGCAATTTTTTGGGCTAACTGATCCTCATTTCTTTAGGATAAGCATTTCTGCATCGTTGAACCTCATTCTTTAGGGGATTACCACCTTTTGATGTTGCTACGTTAGGAAAGGTTCGACTTGCCTATCGACCCATGTAAAGGTCCAATAATTAGGCTTATGAAAAAAGGTTTTCGACCCAAATTGGGCTTAATATTTGGCCATTGTCCAAATTGATAATTTCTGTCGAAACTAGAGGTGTACATGTGAGTAATATTTTACTCACGCACACTCACGAAAAGAAAATTTGTACTCACGCACGAAAATGTCGTGACTCACGGAAAATACCGTCGAGACTCACGAATAATTTGAATAGTAATTTACCTTAGCAACGTGTCTGAAAACATGAGCATGATTAAAATTGAGAGCATTATTAAACTCTTAACATCCAAGGTGTCACTAAACATGTAAATGAATTTAACACGTAAGCCTTTTATGTCCGTGGTAGGGATTATTTTGTGAGCGTGTTTTTCCGAAATTCGTTACTCACGCACACTCACGAAGAAATTATTTCCGAGACTCACGCACGACATTTGGTTTGTTAATTACGCTCACGTACACACACGACGTTGCCATCAGCGTGACTCACGACTCACGCGTGAGTCACGAAAATTTCGTGTCACGTGCACACCTCTAGTCGAAACACACCCACGGGTCTCTGAAGTTGAATGACTTTGGATTTAGCTGCATGGTGGCTTAATCTACCACCACACTTGCAATATGTAATAAGTACTTATTACGAAATTTTAATTATTGTGAAAAACACGTCCGTTCAGTTGGACGATTTAATGTTTTGACTAGTTTCATTATAAAGACCTCAAGTTAGAATTACCATCTCTTTCCTAATCCCATCATAGTATTTCTTCGGCCTTCTACCCAAAATGTTTAGTTACACTTACTAGAATCCGCATCAGAACCGAAAACAGGATCCACCGTTGTGCCACCAGCAATTGCTTGCACCGCACCTTTTAGCTTACGGCGGGCATTGTAACGTTTCAATTCTTCAACAGTATCGGCCAAATGTTGACGCTGCAGTTTGTCTCGATCCTAAATAGAAAACGAAACGTTTAGTCTATACTGTTTTACATATAGAAAATACTCACTCTTATCCAAGGATGTTCCAGAACCTGTGTTATTGACAGTCTATGATGAGGATTAGCTGCCAACATTTTTGAGACTAGATCTTTTGCGGAGGCAGAAATAGATTTCCATTCAGGTGCATCAAACTATAAATTTTAAGAAAAATTAATACATATTTTTGGGATAAAAGTTAAAAGTGCAATCACCTACCGACAGTCTTCCACGAGCAATAGAATTTTGCAATCGTACACCTGACCCTAAGAAAGGTAGACGACCTGATAGCAAAACATGTAACATAACACCAGCTCCCCAAACGTCACATCCTTTGCCATACAAACGTCTTGTTACAACCTCGGGAGCCATATAATGTGGACAACCCACACGTCCTTGAGTTTCTAATGCTTCTCGTCCACCAGGTAATTGAATGGCCGAACCAAATCCTCCTAATTTAACAGGTGCTGAATTATCCACTGTAGCTAAAAGAGCACAAGCTGGTCGAACATCTCTATGTAGGATATCATTTTCGTGACAATATCGTAAAGCTTCCAATATTTGACGCATATAATGACTGTTGGTTTAAAAAACATGGATATTAAACATGAAAGTAGTTTAGATTAGAAACAAAACAAAAGCTCACCATGCCACAGCCTCGCTGTATACAAAACCTGCCACAGCCCTTCGGACAACCTCAAAGCATAAATCTGAACCTTCCATACTGCAAAAGAAGAAAGTGCCGTTATTACAATCAAAATGCATCTTTGTTTTAGAAAAATAGTTTTCTTTCAATACTTACAATTCGAATACCATATACAGCATACCCTCGGAACTGTAGGTTTCCAGCAATTCCACTATGTGCGGATGTTTTAGCATGTGACATATTGTGGCTTCTCGTTTTAAATCTGCAACAAATATATTTCGTTCTTTATGTAAATTAATAAGTTCTTAAATGGATTGAAATAGTCTAAGTAGATAAATAATTTTGAATCCTTGAATGACTTGATTAATATGAAATTGATTGACATAAATGTGGAATAGTCATTCAAAGTTTTGACCGAAATGGCGAAAATGAAACAAAAGAAAAACAAATAGCAAATTTTATATATGATGGGATGATTGATTTTATAGCAGATCACTTTGGTAGTAACCAAGGTCCAGTTGAAGAGTAGAACCATGAGGCAATTGATGCTCGAAAATCGACTTCGAAATGTAATGTGTTGATTGATAAAAACCTGATCGACTGTTGCTTTCTATCACCTCCCTGGCGATGTCCTTGTTTTACTCTAAGAGAATTGAACTTGGTATCCCCAATTTCATTATACATACAAGGTAGGGAAACTAAAGTCGAAAATCAGCGTTATTCCAAAATAAAATCGAATCTGTAAAATCGACTAATAGAATTTTGATTGTTTTGGAAATCAAATCGACTAAACAACTTTTTATACTGAATACAATCGACTAATCCATCATCAATGAAAAAGTCGAGATTTGAGTTTATTTTAAAATGTTGAAAAATCTGTTTTGTTTTTTTATCGTTGGTTCAATCATATTTGTTGCTTTGAACTTAAAAACAAGCGTTGACTAAAAGAGCAGCCTAACCAACAGAGGAGAAGTATATTTGTCAAATTTATTTGGGCAAAGCCCTATAGATTGCAAGATGGAGGGATGGGCGGCCATTGAAATTACCACATTCCTCATCAGCATCCACTACTTGCAGCAAAACTATCAACCAATTATCAGAATAAAGTCATGTAATTCACTAAACCCAAATTGAATTACACTCGAACCTCCCGAAAAAAGTTCTCGATATTCGGCTTTCTCCTAAATACATTTTGTACCAATAATACACTTTTCCTTTGCCAAAGGATGTTGATTAATAATTATAACAATTTTGGTTTTCGAAACCCATCAAGGATAGTAGTTAAAATTGTTTCGGGGAAATGCATCTCAAAAGTCTTCACAACTGGGTCCAGAAAAAGGTTTGAACTGTACTATGCTTGTTTATACGAATCCTCGATTCTTATATAGAGTTAAATTTTTTTGCATACATTGGGTCTGACGAGGCGATTAAGGGACGAACTGAGAAGTTTGAGTTAGAACTCCAAGTTTCCTCCAGGCTGTTGTGATCTTCGCTAGTGGCATGACGAAAGTGTAGGGTTTCGATTTCTGGCTGAGGGGGAATTATTGAATTCATCTCTAGTTGATACAATTTCAACCCGCGATCTCTTATTAATAAAATAAGTCTAAAAAGGGAGAAGATACAACGATTTGCTAACACAACAAACAGCGCCTCTAGTGATGAAATCCAAAATAGCTGTTAGTCGAATATAAAAGTGATGTAAAAATGTTTCCACGATAATGGATAATGGAAAACTTTTGTAGCAACTTAAATTGGTTAATGACCGGGACGGACCACAATTTATTTATTTATTTATTATCTTAATAATTACAGTCTAGTTGATTGCTAGTTAACAAGATGATAGTAAACAAGGAATTTAAATAATAGTAATAATAATAGAAAAAAATAAATAGGTATTTAATTAAAAATAATAAATAATTAATTAAAACAAAATTTATGGACAAAAACCAAAAAAGTAAATAAATGAAAAAACAATAAGAAAAACAAAAATTTAAAGGTAAAAATAAATGTTATAAAAGTTAAATTTAAATTTAAAAACACTGTGAAGACAATAGAAAGCTACGATGAGTTTGAAAAATAATTAAAAATGGATTTCTTGAAGGTATTAGCGTCGCCAATGAATTGGATTGATGGAGGTAATGAGTTAAGGCTTCGCCAAGCTGCTAAAACAACAACAAAAGTAGCTGTTGAACAAAAATGTCCCATACCTTTGCAGGTCAGACCAATTTTTGTTTTTACTTTCTTTTGAATTTGCTCGCGTTGAGATAAATTTGCTGATTATGTAAATTTTTCCATCCAAAAGTCAATTAATCCAGCCAATTAATCGATTAAAAATGTCAATTATTAAAATTTCAACGATTTGGGGAAAATCATTAAATTCAAATTAATTGAATTCGTAACCTATGAACCACCAAATTGGCTCAAAAGCAAAAGTTCATTCTATAGAAATACAATATCAAACAATGTGAATATATGTGAATTCTATAACTAGGCATCAATAGCATCTTTAATTACAGATGCTCTCTTACATGTACGAAATAAATTAAACAAAAATCTTGCTAGTCCACTCCTCTAAATAAATACACGGCATTGAATTCATATGACAAAAAAAAAATTGAAAAAATTGGTAAGCTGATGGACGGGAGGAAAGATAACAACCATATTTAGACAAAAGCATCAAAACATAGCAAAAAAAAAAACAAGTATATACGGCCGTAAGTTCGGCCAGGCCGAATCTTATGTACCCTCCACCATGGATTGCGTAGAAACTTCTACGAAAGACTGTCATCTACAATCGAATTACTTGGGTTGTGGTAATACTTACAGATGGCAAGGTAACTTAAAACTTCTTAACATCGTTTTCTAAATTGTGAGTTAGTCCATACGTGGTATATATTAGACAAAGAGGTATATGGACGATATGAACTTTTGCACGGTACGTAGAGAGCCAGAATTGAAATATGGGGATCGCTTATATGGGGACTATATACAATTATGAACTTGATATGGACCCATTTTTGTGTGATTGGGGATCGATTTATCTGAGGGCTATATTAACTATAGACCGATATGGACCTAGTTAGACATGGTTATTAACGGCAATATACTAGCACAATGTACCGAATTTCAAATGACTCGAATGAAAATTGCTCGTCCAAGAGGCCAAATCTTGGGATCGGTTTATATGGGGGCTATATATGATTATGGACCGATATGGACCACTTTTGGCATGGTTGTTAAATATCATATACTAACACCACGTACCAAATTTCAACCAGATTGGATGAATTTTGCTTTTCCAAAAAACACCGGAGGCTTTATATAATTGTGGACTGATATGGACCAATTCCTGCATGGTTGTTAGATACCATATACTAACACTACGTACTAAATTTCAATCAGTTCGGATGAATTTTGCTTCTCAAAAAGGCACCGGAGGTCAATTCTGGGGATCGATTTATATGGGGGCTATATATAATTATGGACCGATATGGACCAATTCCTGCATAGTTGTTAGATACCATATACTAACACCACGTACTAAATTTCAATCAGTTCGGATGAATTTTGCTCTTCCAAGGGGCTCCGGAGGTCCAATCTGGGAATCGGTTTATATAGGAGCTATATATAATTATGGACCGATGTGGACCAATTCCTGCATGGTTGTTAAATACCATATACTAACACCACGTACTAAATTTCAATCAGTTCGGATGAATTTTGCTTCTCAAAAAGGCACCGGAGGTCAAATCTGGATATCGGTTTATTTATTTATTCAGTCTATGGAATACATTCCTTACAGACTAGCAATTCTAAAAATAAATTAATTCTAAAATAGAATTAAAATTATTTAGGGAAATTGAAAAATTTAAATCAAAGTTATTATTTAAATTGTTAAATTCCTTTAGAGATCTTAAAATTGACTCCAAGGATGCATATTTAGTTCTATGAGCAGGAATTGGAATTGTTTATATGGGGGCTATATATAATTATGGACCGAACCAATTCCTGCATAGTTGTTAGACACCACGTACTAAATTTCAATCAGTTCGGATGAATTTTGCTCTTCCAAGGGGTTCCGGATGTCCAATCTGGGAATCGGTTTATATGGGGGCTATATATAATTATGGACCGATGTGGACCAATTAATGCATGGTTGTTAGAGACCATATACTAACACCATGTACCAAATTTCAGCCGGATCGAATGAAATTTGCTCCTCTTAGAGGCTCCGCAAGCCAAATGTGGGGGATCGTTTATATTGGGGCTATACATAAAAGTGGACCGATATGGCCCATTTGCAATACCATCCGACCTACATCAATAACAACTACTTATGCCAAGTTTCAAGTCGATAGCTTGTTTCGTTGGGAAGTTAGCGTGATTTTAACAGATGGACGGACGGACATGCTTAGATCGACTCAGAATTTCACCACGACCCAGTATATATATACTTTATGGGGTCTTAGAGCAATATTTCGATGTGTTACAAACGGAATGACGAAGTTAATATACCCACCATCCTATGGTGAAGGGTATAAAAACTAAATAAATTCCATCACCATAATACAGCAATCATAAGACAGGCCGACGCAACATATAGAAAAAAAAACACACATACTCACACAAACAACAAAAAGAAATATAGTTTTTTAATAGACACTTCATTATTTGCTGGGGCATTACTTTTGTGGGGCGTTTGTTTGTTGGTTGGATGGGTGGGTGGTTGCTCGTCGCTTGATTCATGCTTTCATTCATAATGAAATGCCGGTTTACTTTTGCTTAATGACTAATAATTCAAAACAAATGAAACGGACTTTGGGGCTGACAAAAAGAAATGAATGAAATGTGAAGCAAGCGCCACACAAGAGATGCCTTAGTGGGGGAAAATGCTGAGACAAAAAGTCGACGAATGTATCCACGAAGGAAGGAGGATGGTTAAGAAATATGAAAAACGAAAGGAATCTATTAAGAAGTTGATTGTGCTTCTCTCACACCTCCCTACATCTTTAGCTCATCTTGTAGTGGAACGCGCAGATAATGTCAATAATTATAACAATTTATTATAAGACCGGCAAGAAGGTCATATACAAAAAACACAATATTTTGCCACTAATATTTCGTCTATGATAGAATGGAATACACCGACCCCTAATAGATCATGCATCATTGGTAGGGCGTGAAAAGGGCCCAATGATGGGATGTAGTGAGTCATGTTCAAGAACAAAGGCCTGGTCGCTAGAGAAACAATGTAGGCCTTTAAGTCCTACAACACAATTATGAGTATGTTAAGCCTCTGCTGTTAATGCCATCGGACGCATAAAGATGGAAGCTTGTAATTTTTGAATAATTGAACATGAAAACAAGACTCTGCGCTTTCTGGCTCTGTTGACTACTGCTACTGCAGCTGCTGCTACCAACAAGGACAAACGTATTCATAATTTATGGAGAACACATCCCTTCATACATAAACTAGTGCTTGTAATATGGTACAAACACCACATACTCCCACACACACACACACGAATACTCCTGCCAGCCACATTGTCAATGGGTCCAGTGATTACTAGCACTGTTGCTGGCAATGCTAAAGAGAAACATTGATGCTGGCTATGGCTATGGTATGATATGGTGATAGGTAGTGGCATTTGTAGAGATGAGCAATGCTAGATGCCCACACTTACCAGCTGTACTGAGACCAGGACTCGCTGTGAATTTGGCCACATCGACAATTTTAACGGCAAACTGTTGGTTTGATTCTCTGTGTATGCAACGTCTCACAATGGAAAATGGTCCCCTGTAAAAAGAAAGATAACAAGCGAATAAGAATATCTTTAATAAATTAAATGCTTTTAAAAATTTCATTCGACCAAGCAAAAAATGACAAATGGTCCAAACGCCCTCATATGTGGGTAAGGCAAACAAAAAAAGGAAAACAGAAACGAATTTGCACCAAAAAAAGAGAATTTTCGAAGATACGACACTTTTGTATAATGGCATTCTATTTTTTTAATTCGTTTTCCTTTATTATGGTGAAATAATATTTGAATACGCTACCATGCTATCCTTATATACATTAACTACGAGGTACAATACTCCCAGTGTTTACATATATACATACAGAATTTTAAATTATTCAGAGAAAAATAAAAGAGATTTTTAAAAATCTTATAAGACTAACGGACAATGTTTAACTATTTCGACGATATACTAAAGTTCCTAACATGGAATTGTAGATTTTATGAATTGAAGATGAATCAAGGTCATGACGATCCAAGATTCGCACTAGTATCGAGCCTAATGGTTTACCTCAAAAACCTTCTGTCCTACTGTGCAATCACAGAGACCTTAGGGCCTAGTGTTCCCCCACAGCAACCTTCGGAGCTATTATTTCAACACAGAGACCTTCGGATCTACTGTTCGTTTACATGACAGTCGTTAGTGATACTTAAATCGACAGTAACCGATTACCGACCACGGGCGACTATCACGCCACTGCCGATACCGGCCATCGCCAACGAATCGAACTACTCAGCAACGACCAATCACCTACGTTTCAACGAATGCAACAGCCTCCAATTATCAACTGCGAATCATCGGCGAATTGACGTTTCCCTCCGCTACCGATCATCAAACGCACCGATCATCAACTAACGATCATTGACGAAACGACGTTATCCTACTACCGATTATTAACGAACCGAAATTCTCGTCAACTACCGAACATTCTCACCACTACTGATCATCCACGAATCGAATTCGTCATAAATTACCGAATCTCTACGTGTCGACATTTTCATCCACCATCGATCATCAACGAAGCAAGTTCTCAACAATCAACTATCATCAAGTCACCGACACACTCTTCAACGAACGGAATTTGTCATCAAATACCGATCATCAAGCAATCGAGTACGTATTTACTACCTGCCGATTATCTACGAATTTTCGAAAGATAAACTAACATTTTAATTGGAAATATTTTGATGATTTTTTTCTGTGTAGATTATAAAGTGGAATCAATTAATAGTTAACTCTAAAGTGATAAATACTTATGTTCTTATTCCGAAAGGTTTACTGGGTGCTTACGGAGACCCTGGAGGCGACGACAAAACGTATAGGACAAACTAAATTCGGGACCGATCAACTATAACAGATTGGCTGTTAAGTCCCCGGTCTGACACATATATAGCGTCGCTAGTATTAAATGCATATTATTTTTATATAGTACCAACCTTCAAATGATTCGTGTCAAAATTTGACGTATGTAAGTCAATTAGTTTGTGAGATAGAGCGGCTTTTGTGAAGCAACTTTTGTTATTGTGAAAAAAATGGATAAAAAGGAATTTCGTGTTTTGATATAATACTGTTTTCTGAGGGAAAAATACGGTGGAAGCAAAAACTTGGCTTGATTATGAGTTTCCGGACTCTGCCCAGGGAAATCAACAATAATTGATTGGTATGTAAAATTCAAGCGTGGTGAAATGAGCACGGAGGACGGTGAACGCAGTGGACGCCCGAAAGAGGTGGTTACCGACGAAAACATAAAAAAATCCACAAAATGGTTTTGAATGACCGTAAAATGAAGTTGATCGAGATAGCAGAGGCCTTAAAGATATCAAAGGAACGTGTTGGTCATATCATTCATCAATATTTGGATATGCGGAAGCTCTTTTTGGTCAAATATGAACTATTAATATATTAATTTATTTATAAATCCTCTGGTGCATCACAAACTTTCCAATTGTGTGTAAAATTGGCAAACTACATAAAGGAAAACGAAAGAGAATGTAAGCGAGCTTTTATTATCTTCGTTTATTCTTAATCTTTGGAACTGTCAAACTTCGATTGACACCGATGGATCATCTATATATATATTCTATTGTCTATGAGCCCTGGTAACATAATCAATGATGTAAACATTAGATCTCTAAGATTTTCGGTTGCGTTGAAGCCGGGGCGAAGGCAACATGATCTTAAGTATTATCACAACTATTTTCTAAACCATAACGTACGACCAGATCCGGTTGTGGAGTATGGCAATGTGAAAAGTTTGCTTGTTCACAAATTTATAAATGAACACAAATTCGGGTTTTCCCAAAATTTTAAAAGTACATGAAATCTCTATAAGTCTGACACTAGAACGCCTTATCTCAATGCATTTTCGGTGTTGCAAAAGTTACCCTAACTTATACTACCTGGTAATGGTATAGAGTACAAGTATGACCTACACATTAAATCAGTGTAGACATCGCTAACAAATTATTTAACATCCCCTGAAGTTTTTGATTTTTTCAATGAAAATTTTGATTGATACATTTGGTTTCCCGGCAACAATTGACATTGGTGATGACACCAATTCTTTCCATTCATGGCATTCGTTTCTGTTATTTTGTCAGTGTCAATTTGATGATAAGGACAATTATACTTACTTGCCAATAACTTCACACAGCTCATAGACATCATCGAATAGTATCTCATCATCGGCCATTGTGAATAATGGATGATTACAACGTGGCTGATAGGAAGGAGGATGGCGGTGATGATGATGGACACAATGTGAGGGCAGCAGCAGTCAGTCAAGAGCCAACAAAAATCGCACTAATGTGTCTTCCCCACTACTATAGACTAGGATGATGTGACATGGGCACACATACACTCACTCTCGTACACACACACACACACACTGTTATTGCCCAACTTGTTCACTCAATGTGCTGCTACTGGGAATGTAGTATGTCCTGCTGCCACCTCTTAGGATTTAAGCTATGTTGGTTTCCGCTGGTTGATGTTGTTCTTGCTATTGTTGGAATTGCTGGTTGTGGTGTATGAAAGTTGATAGTAAGTCTCAGCCTGACCAATGGATCTCGGCTGTTAATATTAAATAACGGTATTATTAATGAATCCGACAAATTGCTCGTTTTACTGTTGTTTTTTCTCTTTCTTTCCCCAGCCTCGCTCTCTTGCCTTCGTCTCTTGATGGATTTTTATTCTCTTCCGCTTTACTTCTCTTGTCTCTCTAGACCTTACCACTCCATGGGTTCAGGCTATGTGTTGAATATACGTACTTTGGTTGTTTGGTGATTTTGTTTTTCCTGGTTCCCTAACAAATGGATGACACTGACCTCCCTCACAAACTCATACACACATACACTTATACTTTACTCTCATCCACCAACTGTGGTAGATCTCGGCTGCTGTATTTATGTTAATTCCTTAATTTCTAGTCTATCTTCCTTAACTCTGACGAATTAAACGTTTCTCTGGCCGTTTGTCCCTCGTCGTTACGCTTCGAAGGTTCTTAGCAGCAATGTCCTTAAAAATTCATAGTGTTGTTTATGAAGTGTATACTTAACTCCTGTAAGAAAAAAACGAAGAGAAAGAGATTTTAGATTGTTTGCTCATTGGTTATGCCAGCATAGGCAGCATCATAGACATGGCGATTGGCACTGGCTTGGGTGGGTGGGTGTTGTGTTTTCTCCGAAGTTTAAAATGTGATGTTAATAAAAAGGTAAATTTGAATGATGCTCTAGCAAATTGTGTTAAAATATAATTTGAATATAAATGTTTCTTAAAGGTTAACATTTAATATTAATTTAAGCGAGTGAGGCGAGATGGTTGTGACGAGGGGACAGTGTCTTTGGTGAAACCATATCCTTCCCCTTCCTCTTCTACTTGGTGCTTTTGGGGGGACGTTGGTTTTTCGTTTTTGCAATGACTTTATCTACACACACAAACACACAAAAGTTATTACAAATGTTGACAGCTATTGGGCAGACAACACAATGTTCGTACGTTCATCTTATCCATTATTTACGATATGTAAACTTTGGCAAACATTTCTATATTTGGATGAGTAAGCGGTCTAGGTGTAGAAGTTTCGGTGTCACAAAATGGCTACACATTTCTTGTCAACATAATTAAAACAAGAAACGTTTAGTTATTTGAGACAACAACATTTCTTGCAAGGATACGGGGGGTTAATATGTTAAAAATCTCTTGGTTATGTGAGAAAATTTGCGACATAACAGGTAGGCTGATAAGTCCCCGGTCTAACAAAGAAAAACACATTTTTTTGTCAAAATTCGTTTTTATTATTCAACATAGTTCCCTTCAAGAGCGATACAACGATTATAACGACCTTCCATTTTTTTGATACCATTTTGGTAGTACTCCTTCGGTTTTGCCTCAAAATAGCCCTCAGGTTCGGCGATCACCTCTTCATTGCAGCCAAATGTTTTCCCTGCGAGCATCCTTTTGAGGTCTGAGAACAAGAAAAAGTCGCTGGGGGCCAGATCTGGAGAATACGGTTGGTGGGGAAGCAATTCGAAGCCCAATTCTCAATGACTTATGGCACGTTGCGTTGTCTTGGTGGAACAACACTTTTTATACCCTCCACCATAGGATGGGGAGTATATTAACTTTGTCATTCCGTTTGTAACACATCGAAATATTGCTCTAAGACCCCATAAAGTATATATATTCTGGGTCGTGGTGAAATTCTGAGTCGATCTGAGAATGTCCGTCCGTCAGTCCGGTCCATAATTATATATAACCACCATAAAAACCGATCCCCCGATTTGGCTTGCGGAGCCTCTAAGAGAAGCAAATTTCATCCGATCTGGCTGAAATTTGGTACGTGGTGTTAGTATATGGTCTTTAACAACCATGCAAAAATATCGGTCCATATCGGTCCATAATTATATATAGCCCCCATATAAACCGATCACCAGATTTGACCTCCGGAGCCTCTTGGAAGACCAAAATTTATCTGATTCAGTTGAAATTTGGTACGTGATGTTAATATATGGCCTCAAACACCCATGCAAAAATTGGTCGATATCGGTCCATAAACCCCATATAAACCGATCCCCAGATTTGACCTCCGGAGCACCTTGGAAGAGCAAAATTCTTCCCATTGGGTTGAATTTTGGTACGTGATGTTAGTATAGGGTATCCAACAACCATGCGGGAATTGGTTCCTATCAGTCCATAATAATATATAGCTCCCATATAAACCGATCCCCAGATTTGACTTCCGATGCCTTTTGGAGAAGCAAAATTCATCCGATCTGGTTGAAATTTGGTACGTGGTGGTAGTATATGATAATTAACAACCATGTGAGTGGAAATTTGTGGATAACAGTCTTTCGTAGAAATTTCTACGCAATCCATGGTGGAGGGTACATAAGATTCGGCCTGGCCGAACTTACGGCCGTATATACATGTTTCTTCTTCATATGGGGCCGTTTTGCCTCGATTTCGACCTTCAAACGCTCCAATAACGCCATATAATAGTCACTGTTGATGGTTTTTCCCTTCTCAAGAAAATCGATAAAAATTATTCCATGCGCATCCCAAAAAACAGAGGCCATTACTTTGCCAGCGGACTTTTGAGTCTTTCCACGCTTCGGAGACGGTTCACCGGTCGCTGTCCACTCAGTCGACTGTCGATTGGACTCAGGAGTGTAGTGATGGAGCCATGTTTCATCCATTGTCAAATATCGACGGAAAAATCGGGTGTATTACGAGTTAACAGCTGCAAACACCGCTCAGAATCATCAACACGTTGTTGTTTTTGGTCAAATGTGAGCTCGCGCGGCACCCATTTTACACAGAGCTTCCGCATATCCAAATATTGATGAATGATATGACCAACACGTTCCTTTGATATCTTTGAAGCTTCTGCTATTTCGATCAACTTCATTTTACGGCCATTCAAAATCATTTTGTGGATTTTTTTGATGTTGTCGTCGGTAACCACCCTTTTCGGGCGCCCACTGCGTTCACCGTCCTCCGTGCTCATTTCACCACGCTTGAATTTTGCATATCAATCAATTATTGTTGATTTCCCTGGGGCAGACTCCGGAAACTCATTACAAAGCCAAGTTTTTGCTTCCACCGTATTTTTCCCCTTCATAAAACAGTATTTTATCAAAACACGAAATTCCTTTTTTCCACTTTTTCACAATAACAAAAGTTGCTTCACAAAAGACGCTCTATCTCACAAACTAATTGACTTACAGACGTCAAATTTTGACACGAATCATTTGAAGGTTGGTACTATATAAAAATAATATGCATTTAATACTAGCGACGCCATCTATGTGTCAGACCGGGGACTTATAAGCCAACCTGTTCTGTTCATTTGAAATAAGTCGCGAATCATATACGGTAATTTGTTTATATGTCATCGAAGCGGATTTCCAATTGATGCACTGGAAAAACAGTGAACCCACCACGAGGAACAATTTTGGTTAATTTTAGAAAATTTAGATAATTTTTAGAAAATTTTAAAGAGTAAAGAGTATTACAAACGATATCACAAAAATAAGTTAATATTTTTCGAAAAATTCAAGAAAATTTGTTAGACATAATTAATTTTTTTCACTTGTGAAAGAAAATTTGTTTCTTCATATGCTATCGAAGTCCTTTAAAAACGAGTTAATGACAACTTTATTTTCCAAATTCAGACTCGACTTTCAGTAGAAATTATGCTATGTTTCAAGTAAAAAATGTCTTTAAAATAAAGTGTTGATAAACATGTTCTAAAAAAGACTTCTTAGCCTATCAATGAAAGATAATAGTTAGTTTTTCTTCAAAACAGTGGTTTACAACAGTAATTGCATCTTCATTTGAGGTAAAACGCTTGCCAGCAAGGATTTTTTTTAGATTTGGGAACAAGTAAGAGTCACTGGGAGCTAAATCAGGAGAATAAGGTGGGTGGTCAAGCAACTCGTACTTTAATTCGTTGATTTTAGCCATTGTTAAAACACTCTTGTGCGCTGGTGCGTTGTCTTGATGAAAAATTATTTTTTTGTTTTGTAAGCCAGGACGTTTTTCTCGAATTTGTATATTTAATTGATCCAAAAGGTTGCAATACACGGATGAAAAAGGCTGTTTTTCATATGTTTGGCTATAAACATTATATGTTTGGAACACAAATTTTTAAACACAATATTTTTGAGTGCAAGCATATAATGTTCATAAACTAGCATAACATGTTTGGGACATATATGTTAATATGTTAGAACATATTATGTTTGGGACATAAAATGTTTGTAAATATAATATGCTTGGATGCAAACATATAATAATTTAGAAATAGCCTATAAACATATATGTGTTTAGTAGCTTGGAGCGCTATTTAACAGGCAGCGATATTGAATTAAGTTGGTGGTTGTTGCTTGTTATTACAAAATTAACATTTTATTTTTCCTTGGGCAATTGATCAGCTACTTCTTTGATCCTTACAAACTGTGTGGTCCGCTGTTCGAATCCCCGTCCGGCAAAAGGTAAAATTAAAATAAAAAAATCATACAATTGAATAATTTCTTCTACAATGTTTGTATTACAGAAAAAGGTGCTAAGAACTAAAAAATCTCGTGGAAGTGAGAAAGATGTGGGGGAATATACAATTGGGCAGAAACAAAATTTTGAACATTCGGGTCGAAAACCTATGTTGTTAGCACCTATATTACCTGTTTATTTTCATAATTCATTATGATTGTAAATATATAAATAAATAAATAAAATTTTGAGCACAATATTGTTTGGGAGAATTTTTTTTAAGCATATAATATTTTTGGGTGCAAAATGCTTCCAAACATATTATATGTTCACATAATAACATATTGTTTTTTGGAAGACAACATTATTGAATTTGGATGCAAAAATACAAAATGTTTGGAACTTAGACTACCCAAACATATATTGTTTAGACCAATATGCTTTCAAACATATTATATATTGGAAGAGATCAAACATATAAATGTTTGGGCAATACCCAAAAATGTATATGCTTGAAGCAAAATATGTTTGGGAGTATATGTTACAGAAGCGATTTTTTGTGAGCGTGTAGTACTCTGAATTTATTGTTTTACGCTTTTGCAGATAATCAATCAATAAAATACCTTTGAAGTCCCAAAAAACCGTTGCCGTAACCTTACCAGCCGATTGAAATGTTTTTGCCTTCTTTGGGGCACTTCCTCCAGCTTCAGTCCATTGTTTGGATTTTTCTTTTGTTTCTGGAGTATGTTATAGTGGTGGATCCATGTCTCATCAACAGTTATGAAACGACGCTTAAAATCCATTTTATTTCGCTTAAAACGATCCAAACAAGCTTGATAAATGTTCATTCTAATGCGTTTTTGATCGACTGTTAACAAATGTGGCACCCATCTTGCAGAAAGCTTTTTCATCTTTAGTTCTTCATGCAAAATTAAATGGACTCGATGATTTGAGATGCCCATGCTATTAGCAATTTCACGCACTTTTATTCGTCGATCATTTAATACCATACACACAAAAAAAAATTTTTCTGATTCAATCACGAAATTAATTGATCCAATTAATTTTTTAATTGAAATGTCTTCAATCACGAAAATGATAGTATCAATCACAGTTTTAATTGGGCATAGAAAAAATTCTTGATTAAAATATTAATTGATGTCATTAGCAATTTTCAATTAATTTTTTAATTGATTCAATTAAAAATTTAATTGATTTTGAATGCAAACCCTAATTAATTTTTTATTTAAAAAGGTAACTGTTTTCAATTACTTTCTGAATTGGCTTAGAGTTTTTATTTGGATTAAGAAATGTTCATCACTTTTTTTAACTGACTTAGTCTTCCGAATTTGATTAAAAAGTTAATTGTATCAATTAATTTTTTAATTAAAAATTTAAAAATTTTCAATCATTGACTTAATTAACTTTATGTTCTATCTTGATTAAAAAGTTAATTGTATCAATTAATTTATTAATTGAAAAAATATTCAACTTCAATTAACTTTTTAATTGGAAATATTTTGGTGATATTTTTTTCTGTGTACCATCATCTTCAATGCTTGTTCATCTTCAATGCTTGTACAACCACGTTTAAATTCAGCAACCCAATTTTTTACTGTTGCATATGAAGGAGCATTTTCACCTAACACATTCACCATATCTTCTTGTCCCGATAAACCTTGTTTATGTAAATAAAGGGTGATACGGTCAAAATTTGGTCAATATAAACTTGACGTATTTCTTTCAATTTTGCATTTAAAAAAACCTGAACACCCCTCATTTTGAAGGTGTGTGTGTGTAGAATGTTGCTCCTATTTTGATTTTGGAATTCACTCTTCAGTTGTCAAAATGCCGTCCAAGCAAGAAGAGTAGCGTATCAAAATTTTGCTCGCGCATCGCGAAAATCCGAGCTACTCGCACGCAAAGCTGGCAAAATCGCTAAAAGTTGCCAAATCAACCGTTACAAATGTAATGAAAGTGTTTGGGGAACGTTTGTCGACAGCCAGGAAGTCTGGATCGGGGGGAAATCGAAAACCGGAAGCCGCTGAGACGACAAAGAGAGTTGCCGGTAGTTTCAAGCGAAACCCTAATCTCTCTCCGAGATGCCGCAAATAAGCTGGGTGTATCGTCTACAACCGTGCATCGAGCAAAAAAACGAGCCGGACTATCGACTTACAAGAAGGTAGTGACTCCAAATCGCGATGATAAACAAAATACGACGGCCAAAGCGCGATCCCGGAGGCTGTACACGACGATGCTGACGAAGTTTGACTGCGTCAAAGCCGACTACAAGCAGCTTCCGGGACAGGAGTTTTATACGGCAAAAGGAAGGGGAAAGGTAGCAGATATTTTCAAGCACATAAAACTGTCAAAGTTCGCAAAGAAATATCTAGTTTGGCAAGCCATCTGTACCTGTGGCTTGAAAAGCAGCATTTTCATAGCTTCCGGGACTGTCATCTAAGAAATTTACGTGAAAGAGTGTTTGAATAAACGTCTGCTGCCTTTCCTGAAGAAACACGGTTGTTCCGTATTGTTTTGGTCGGATTTGGCATCTTGCCATTACGGTAAAAAGGTCATGGAGTGGTACGCCGCCAACAACGTGCAGGTGGTTCCCAAGGACAAGAACCCTCCCAACAGGCCAGAGCTCCGCCCAATTGAGAAATACTGGGCTATTGTCAAGCGGAACCTAAAGAAGACCAAAAAACTGCTAAGGACGAGCAGCAGTTCAAGGCAAACTGGCTTTCTGCGGCGAAGAAGGTGGACAAGGTGGCTGTACAAAATCTGATTGCAGGTGTCAAGCGTGAGGCCCGGGAATTCGGATTTGGAAAAGCGAAAGCCTAACTGAATATTTTTCCGGAATTTTATACTAATTGAACTTGAAAAAGAAATTTAATTTGATTTTTTAAATAAACGTTTAACTTTTTTCTGTTTGTACCGCGCTTTTTGTGCTAGGCTAAGAAGTTTCCGAACTGTCCTCGTATGCTAAGCAAAATTTGCATTCGTATTTTAGAGACATGAAGTCTTTGACTTCACGACAGTATTTTTTTCAGTGTGGTTAAAATGGCCATGATTTGAGGCTAATGATTTTATTCTTCCTATAAGACAGTATACTCAACTCAATTTAAGCGCACTTCTCCCATTTTAGAAAAATATGAACTATTTTATTTTTAGTAAAATATATATTTTACTTTTTTCTCAGTTTTAGTTCACATCATAAGTAGGCAAAAAATTATTCAAAGAAGGAACATTTGCTCACATCAAAATCAACTACTTTTTATTAACTAAGATAAAGTTAGTTGCCATTAGCGCCCCCTTTTTTGAGTGTAACCATGTAGCTTCTTTGAAAATCTTACATCATCCAGAAAATCAAGCCAAAAGATTCTACATGTTAGTAAATTACCCAGCAAAAAAAGTACTGAAAGTGTTCTTTTTGGATCCGGTGCATAATTAGAGCAGAAGCGATGAATTTAACATGGGCTTGTCATAGGCCGTTGCACTGAATATCTTTCACTTCTTAAGGTGTGAAACGAATTCAGTGTTTTGGATAAAAAAAATTCGCAATTTTTTAGAATGAATTTAGCCTTTTTTTTCGAAAAAATTTTAAAAATTTGTACCATTTTATGAATCCTTACTCTTCTTTTAACATACTTGAAACAAACAAAAATAAAATTGACCTTTAAAACAGGAAAAAGAGAGTTATAAAAAACATGAATAAAAAGAACTTCCTAAGTAACAGGTTGGCTGATAAGTCCCCGGTCTAACAAAGAAAAACACATTTTTTTGTCAAAATTCGTTTTTATTATTCAACATAGTTCCCTACAAGAACGATACAACGATTATAACGACCTTCCAATTTTTTGATACCATTTTGGTAGTACTCCTTTGGTTTTGCCTCAAAATAGGCCTCAGTTTAAGCGATCACCTCTTTATTGCAGCCAAATTTTTTCCCTGCGAGCATCCTTTTGAGGTCTGAGAACATGAAAAAGTCGCTGGAGGCCAGATCTGGAGAATGCGGTGGGTGGGGAAGCAGCCCAATTCATGAATTTTTGCCATCGTTCTCAATGACTTGTGGCACGGTGCGTTGTCTTGGTGGAACAACACTTTTTTCTTCTTCATATGGGGCCGTTTTGCCTCGATTTCGACCTTCAAACGCTCCAATAACACCATATAATAGTCACTGTTGATGGTTTTTTCCCTTTTCAAGATAATCGATAAAAATTTTTCCTTGCGCATCCCAAAAAACAGAGGCCATTACTTTGCCAGCGGACTTTTGAGTCTTTCCACGCTTCGGATACGGTTCACCGGTCGCTGTCCGCTCAGCCGACTGTCGATTGGACTCAGGAGTGTAGTGATGGAGCCATGTTTCATCCATTGTCACATATCGACGGAAAAATTCGGGTGTATTACGAGTTAACAGCTGCAAAGAATCATCAATGGGTGCTCGCGCGGCACCCATTTTGCACAGAGCTTCCCCATATTCAAATATTGATGAATGATATGACCAACACGTTCCTTTGATATCTTTAAGGCCTCTGCTATCTCGATCGACTTAATTTTACGGTCATTCAAAATCATTTTGTGGATTTGTTTGATGTTTTCGTCGGTAACCTCCTCTTTCGGGCGTCCACTGCGTTCACCGTCCTCCGTGTTCATTTCACCACACCCAGAGAAGGAATATGATCACCTCAAACATGTTTTAAGAGCAAAATGTTATTTTGGGTGGTGACCATGTAACATGGTTTTCGCAACCATGTTATTTTCTTGGAAATCATGTATCTGATTTCGGCAAGCAGGTTATATTTGACGACAAAATAACATTTTAGTGACAAACATGTTACATGGTCACCATACAAAAATAACATTTTGCTCTTGAAACATGTTTGAGGTGATCATTTTGCATACCAATCAGTTATGGTTGATTTCCCTGGGGCAGAGTCCGGAAACTCATTATCAAGCCAAGTTTTTGCTTCCACCGTATTTTTTCCCTTCAGAAAACAGTATTTTATCAAAACACGAAATTCCTTTTTTCCATTTTTTTCACAATAACAAAAGTTGCTTCACAAAAGACGCTGCTCTATCTTACAAACTAATTGACTTACAGACGTCAAATTTTGACACGAATCATTTGAAGGATGGTACTATATAAAAATAATATGCATTTAATACTAGCGACGCCATCTTATCAGCCAACCTGTTAATTAAGAGTATCTTTGGGAGGAGAATTGTGGAAGTGCCTTTAAATTTGTGCCTTTAGAAGTACTTCCAAATTTTTTGCTGGGCTTTCAAATTGAAATACCGAACAGTATCATCCTGTTTTCACACATTTCCAAAGCACTTTTGCCACTCTGATTGAGGCATATCCAAAGTATAAATTCTGAACGCATCAACCACTTCAACCAACGTTGACCTCTCATTTTATTTTTTTACGTGCGGGAATAAACAGATGTCATTCGGTGCCAAGTCAGGATGACCTACCAAATCGTTGTTTTCAGTCCTCAAAAATGCAATGATTTGAGCCGATGTGTGGTCAAGAGTGATTCCTCTTCGGCGTTTGTTCCCGGATTTCTTGGTCTCCCAAATGCTTGCATACAAATGCTTGTGTACAACTTGGAATCGACTGTTCTGGGTAGTCAATATTTGTGTAAAACAAAACTTTTGCAGCGTACCTACGTACTTGTTATAGGCTATCGATATAAGAGTTCTTCCATTGTAAATAGCTAATTATGTCCCAATCAAAATGTAGGTACAACTGAACCATAATTACGCTCTTTGTACAGATGTTGTCCCACATTCTATGGATTCTTTGTATTTATTTTCTAAATCTCGATAAGATATCAGATTCTGTGAAAGATAAAAGAAAGGTTATGCCACAATGAACCCACCTCACTTAAGTGCCTGAGTAAGAGTGGCGGTTGGGGAGGGTTTGTGCCAAGAATACGAAATCATTATCATTCCATGGATTTTTGGATGAGCGTATGAAAATTGCGGTATAGAATATTAGATTGGCGTAATAGTACAGCAAATATATCATACCAATGGAAATATTCTGCAGTAGTAGTGGAAGAAGAATATAAAGTGTACTCGCGGTAACGTGAACACCGCTTAACGTGAACACGCTTTTTCTGACACTAACTACTCAGTAGGCACTACTGACACTAACTACTCCGTAGGCAGGCGTAAAAGGCAGATTCACAATGCCAAATACAATTTCAAATACACCCACGGAATTTTTTAGTGATCTAGTTTGGCTTTTTTCGTGAATTTTAATTATTAATTTAAATTTCTTTATAATTCCATACCCACTGATATTTTTCCGATCTCTTTTTTTTAAATTTCATAAAAAATTAAATTCAAATTTTTCGAGCTAATTATTTAGGTCTGGGCACCTGTCTAGAAAATGTTGTATATTTTATGTTTCATTTAAATTGCATATCGAGCAATTCGAGTTGATACCTATTTCGGGAGCCACTTTTGTGCAATACATAGCATGTCCGCCTTGCAAAAAAATAGAATCGTTGGCTCAATCAAACCTTTATCAGTACCAAAAAGTATTTTTCATTACAACATTTTTATTTTTGCAAAACAAAAAATACTTTGTATTCCAAAATTGCAGTCCATCTCGGTTCTGGTCCATCTCAATTCCTTTATGGATTTATGTCTTAAATAAGACACATTTTGTGGTTCCACAGTAAAAATTTAATATAGTGGCATAAAATGCGGAACATAGAAATCTTGAGAAAATTACACTATTTCCGTTTCCAAAAATTGTTTTTGGAACATCGTTCGTAAGTATGGGACCTGGCATGGTTTGACCGTATCGAATGCCTTCGATAGGTCAAGAGCCACGAGGATCGTCCTATGGCACGGCTTGGATTGATTGAGTCCTATATTAATGTATGCTGAAAAACATCCAAAGCTGTCGTCGATTATCTACTTTACGGAATCCATGTTGATAGTTGACAGCTGGAAAATTCTCCAAAAGGCTGGGGAGAAAAAGCGCCTCAAGTGTCTTGGCTACTGGCGAGAGAAGGGATATCGGTCTGTACGATTCACCTTTACTCGACTCTTTGCCTGGCTTCAGTAGTGGAATCACCCGACGCATTTTCCAGACATCGGGTATAATGAGTGATTCCAAAGACAAATGAAGGAGGCAGGTCAAGTAGCCAACATGAGCATAGAGATTCCTTCGCGGCCCAGAGCTTTAGATGGTTTCGAAGATACATCCCTAACTGCAGGAACTAAACGATGGGTTTTAAATTATCTGTGCCATTAAATTATGGGGACCAGTCGTCTACCCATGCCACTGCAATTTGTGATAAGCTCAGCGGTAGAAACAAGGTCCTCAGAGAAACCTTGTTGACTACATATAAGGCATTTGATCGGCCATTGGTAAACTATGCAGCGCCAGTGTGGATGCCTCAAACGAGCGACAAGCAGTGGAATAACATACAGACCTGTCAGAACGCTGTCCCTGGAGTACCTTTATGCGAAGACCAAGATCATCCCAGTGCGTCGATACAATCACATGTTGTCAAGGTTGTACCTCTTGGGCTGCTAAAGGGTGATACGGTCAAAATTTGGTCAATATAAACTTGACGTATTTCTTTCAATATTGCATTTAAAAAAAACTGAACACCCATCATTTTGAAGGTGTGTGTGTGTGTAGAATGTTGCTCCTATTTTGATTTTGGAATTCACTCTTCAGTTGTCAAAATGCCGTCCAAGCAAGAAGAGCAGCGTATCAAAATTTTGCTCGCGCATCGCGAAAATCCGAGCTACTCGCACGCAAAGCTGGCAAAATCGCTAAAAGTTGCCAAATCAACCGTTACAAATGTAATTAAAGTGTTTGGGGAACGTTTGTCGACAGCCAGGAAGTCTGGATCGGGGGGAAATCGAAAACCGGAAGCCGCTGCCGGTAGTTTCAAGCGAAACCCTAACCTCTCTCTCCGAGATGCCGCAAATAAGCTAGGTGTATCGTCTACAACCGTGCATCGAGCCAAAAAACGAGCTGGACTATCGACTTACAAGAAGGTAGTGACTCCAAATCGCGATGATAAACAAAATACGACGGCCAAAGCGCGATCCCGGAGGCTGTACACGACGATGCTGACGAAGTTTGCCTGCGTGGTAATGGACGACGAAACCTACGTCAAAGCCGACTACAAGCAGCTTCCGGGACAGGAGTTTTATACGGCAAAAGGAAGCAGATATTTTCAAGCACATAAAACTGTCAAAGTTCGCAAAGAAATATCTGGTTTGGCAAGCCCAAATATCTGGTCTGTACCTGTGGCTTGAAAAGCAGCATTTTCATAGCTTCCTGGACTGTCAACCAAGAAATTTACGTGAAAGAGTGTTTGAATAAACTTCTGCTGCCTTTCCTGAAGAAACACGGTTGTTCCGTACTGTTTTGGTCGGATTTGGCATCTTGCCATTACGGTAAAAATGCCATGGAGTGGTACGCCGCCAACAACGTGCAGGTGGTTCCCAAGGACAAGAACCCTCCCAACACGCCAGAGCTCCGCCCAATTGAGAAATACTGGGCTATTGTCAAGCGGAACCTAAAGAAGACCAAAAAACTGCTAAGGACGAGCAGCAGTTCAAGGCAAACTGGCTTTCTGCGGCGAAGAAGGTGGACAAGGTGGCTGTACAAAATCTGATGGCAGGTGTCAAGCGTGAGGCCCTGCAATTCGGATTTGGAAAAGCGAAAGAATATTTTTCCTGAATTTTATACTAATTGAACTTGAAAAAGAAATTTAATTTGATTTTTTAAATAAACGATTTCACCGATTTACATGCGTTTTCCCTTGACCAAATTTGGACCGTATCACCCTTTATCGCAGTAGCCATCCAAATTACCATCTTGTGGATAGGCAACCACCACCCAGGAACGTAAGGGTTGATCGTCACCTTCTAGAACGCGAGATTCAGCGTTACAAAAGAGTGTCTCTAGATCAGGCAGCATACGAGACAAGTCTGAACAAGGTTCATGAGGATACTGTATTCTTGTTGAAATTGGCATTACACCTATGGAATAAAAATCGATAAAGTGAAAACTAAATCAGTAAGAAAAATGCATTACATTTCTTTAATAATCCATTTTAAGGAATACAAACTTTGTGAAAATTTGCTTTGGGCTATTCCCCATCAAGATATAAAGAAATCTGCAACAAATATGTATACTTTTATGCCTTTTTTACTGATTTATGGCGATTTCGATTGGGAAAAAATGTGCAACATTCTCGAAATTGATTGCCAAATATGAAGGACATTGTCATAGATGTTGGATCCTGTATCCCTCACAACATTATGAATTACCAATAACTTTGAAATTATACTATAATTTGAGAGAAAATACAATGAGGAAAAAAGTAGTGTAACACCACGGCAACATATTTTTTTGCAAAACGAAAACGCCCTTAGTTTTCACTTTAGCGATTTAAGCGGCTACACTCGAAGTTAATACTCACCTAACATGTGAAAAAAAGTAATTATGTCTAACAAAATTTCTTTAATTAGTCGATAAATAAGTACTTATATTTGGGTTTTGGCGTGATGTCAGCGTTTAGTTCAGTTAAAACTTTCTACAATTGCCTCATTTGTAAAATTAACCAAAATTGTTCCTAGTGGTTTCACTGTTAATGTACATATTCACTTTATATGATAAAGGAACATTATCCTATTATAAATCAATTCATATCAACAAGGTAATAAAATATGAACTCTGTAATAATTTACTAATCATTTTTTTTTATAGATTTTTTGTTAAACAGATTTGAAAATGAGACTGAGGCTACAATTCTGACAAAAACAAGCCGTTGGTTTGCCTCTACTAGAGACAGGGCTGGAGGAAGATCAGAAGGTATATGACCTTGACGTAATATAATCATTTTTGACCATATTATTAGAAGATTTTTTTACCAATTAGAAATGTCAATATTAATCTTAATTATGTATTTTGCCTATTAATTGTTAATTGTTAAGTTTTCTGATGTTCCTTTGTAAAGTGTAAAACACTAATTTTGTTTTGTTTCAATAGCGGTTTTAAGGTACTGTAAAATTATAATTCTAACCCTCCTAAAACAATTGGAAAGACGTATGAAATGTTGTTTTTCAGTGCTTTTTAATGGTTGTAAAAACCATCGATACACCGTATAACGATGTTATCATTTTGGGGTTGTCAAAGCGTTCGTTAAACCATCGGAAAAGCGTATAAAATATTGTTTTCATGACGCTTTGAAAACGTTGTTAAATACAATCGATACACCGTGGAATGATGTTATCATTTTGGGGTTGTAACAACGCTTTTTCCCACCGTGTATCAACCGTTCACAACGCTTTTACAACGCTTTTCCGATGGTTTTTTTCTGACTGGGAAGGCAGTCAAAGCAGACAAATTAACTCAATTGATGCGCAGATTCTAGTTCTTCTTGATTTCGGCAAGACTTTACAGAAATTTTCATTGATAATTTTGATTATGTCAGGAAAAATAATCGCGAAAATAAAGTTACCCTTATCCTGTACTAGTGGGTCAAAATTGTCCAAACCAATTTTATATGAGTATATTTTTTTTGTATGATCATTATTTCGACTTGAAACTTCTGAACTTTTATTTTATAAGAATTTTATTCTAAAGAACTAGTTGTGTTTAAAGCTCTGTTTGGCTGGGCATGCTCTAAGTGCCAAAACAATGTTTAAACTACATATATATGAATAAATTTATAGTGGGCAAATTTGACCCACTAATACAATATGCGGTATTTTTTTAAGTGCTGGATAAGGGTTAAAATGAAAATTCTAGGTTTAGTCCCCTTCCATTATTTTCCTTAGCTACGGCCATGAACATGGTCGACTTTCAACGTATAATTTTATGCAATCGCAAAGGAGGGTTTCCAACATGTTAAAAACTCGATCAGGTCCATCAAATTTGTTGTATGACCAAAAAGTGTAACCGCAATAATTCACCAACTGTATTTCGCCATTGTGGAAATATATTTCACCTGTCGTTACACGACATTGAAGCTTTAGCAGAAACATACCAGGCTTACCACACACCACATTTACCTATTCACACTTCTTAACACAATCTTCAGCCTTGGGGAACACTAGAAAAAGTTTTTAGTTGGTTTGACAGGCCTAATTTCACATAATTTAATTCCATGACCAATTCCCCAAAGTAAAGATTGAAACTTTAATGTCACAATTAAAATTCAACCTCAATGACGAGGTGAAGAACATCATCATGTGCCCACATCTTTATGGTACATGGGATATTATTTATGAACTTATTCAAAGGGTCCACCTGAAAGTAGCAATTCTCAAAGAAGACGAATGCAAAGAAGGCAACAACGACAACAACAAAAAGACGCCTAGATAAACTTTTAGCAAAACCAAACGAATAAGAAGGACGAATAGACAAAAAAATACATTTCTTTTCCTGTTCATCTTGGATTCTTGTTTCTTTTTTTTTGCTGTTGCTTGTCAATCATACTTAAACGACTTTTATATGTTCACAACCCGTAGAAGATGAAAGCCAACAACACACCATAGGGAAACTTTTGCCTTTTTGGTCCACAATGAAAATGTTACCCTAACAGATGTAACAGCCCATCATCACTCCTCCACCCAAAACCCCTTCACTCCTCCACTATCATTTGTTTTTCTCAGGCGAATTTTATATTTCGACGAAAGAGGAAGAACTCTTCACACATTGTTGTAGTATCGAATTTGTATATTCGATATTAATGTCACATCCTGTTCTGGTTCTGCTTCTGACGACTGATGCTGACTGGTGTTGATGATGTTGATAGGCTCTTGTCGTTTTAAAATTTCCACATGTTCATAACATGTCGCATCTTGGCGCTGCAATAGCGAATGTATCCAAAAAAAGACGAGTCCAATGAATGGCAAGAAAACAACCAGCCATTATAACAGGTAAACTGAAGGAAGGCATACATATGAAAAAACAAGACCATAGACCAACTTTGAAACATTTCGCTTCATCATCGAAGAGAGATATGATGAAGGTATAAATGTATCCTTTGTAAGTGTCTTTGTGGTTGGAAAAACTTGTTTCCAGTTATTGTCATTAAACGGAAGGAAGAAATTCTTTGTTTGCGTTTTTGGGATGTTTTTCCGCTCTACGAATATGAATAGACGTTGATGGGAATATCCTATCACGTTTCCACAAAGTTCCAAGGGAAAATAAAATATTTCCGCATGACATTAATCGAACTTTAATATTTTTATTTCGTTGTTTTTTACGAAGCTGTCTTACCGTTTACATACTCGGCATTTCTTTTAAGAGTTTCATTATTTCTTGGCAAGACGCCAACGAATGCTTATCAATGAGGAAAGGCGTTTCAGAAATCATGATCTGCCTTGCGTTTATGTGCACAATGTCGCGCTATTCATAGACATTTCTTCACAAAATTTTAAAGAAAACTACCACATGATACTCAGATATACGTATTTCGTACCCTTACTTATTGCGATTAGTTTAATAATCGTTTTACACCTCCTCTACATATACTTACTGTGATTCACCGTGCCTACCACTATAGTCCTTTATCACTCAACGCCGGCTATGTTTACACTACTGGGTGGTGCCAGTTACATGGCAAATTGATTTCTGACTGCACTATTTTTTAATATTTTTTGGTCACTATAGATATAATTCCCACTATGCCACAAGTCACTTGGCATAGATCCGTCTAATCAAAAGGAATTCACACCCATACGCATTCGCTTGCTTCCGCACTAATTGTTTGGGCAATTAGCCTGCTTCCGCACTCATTTCTTCGGCTATTAGCTTGCTTCTGCACTAATTGTTTCGTCAATTAGCTTGCTTCCGCATTAATTGCGTCGGCTTTTAGCTTGCTTCCGCGCTAATTATTTCGGCATTAGCATGCTTCCGCTCTAATTGTTTCGGCAATTAGCTTGCTTCCGCACTTATTGCTTCAGATATTAGCTTGCTTCTGCACTAAGTGTGTTATCACTTAGCTTGCTTTCGCCTTAATTGTATCGACAATTAGGGAGCCACCGTAGTGCAATGGTTAGCATGCCCGCCTTGCATACCTAAGGTCGTGAGTTCGATTCCTGCTTCGACCGAACACCAAAAAGTTTTTCAGCGGTAGATTATCCCACCTCAGTAATGCTTGTGACAGTTCTGAGGGTTTCAAAGCTTCTCTAAGTGGTTTCACTGCAATGTGGAACGCCGTTCGGACTCGGCTATAAAAAGGAGGTCCCTTGTCATTGAGCTTAACATGGAATCGGGCAGCACTCAGCGGTAAGAGAGAAGTTCACCAATGTGGTATAACAATGGACTGAATAGTCTAAGTGAGCCTGATACATCGGGCTGCCACCTAACCTAACCTAACCATCGACAATTAACTTGCTCCTACATTCGTGTAGTTTCCTTTAGTATTAGTTTACTAACCGAACAACGGAGAATCAGCGAAACGTATCAGCAAGCAATCAACGATCACCGTATCAACGAAACAATTGAATAATAAACCAAACACTCAACCACAACGAAAATCCCGATGATTCGACAGTCAACGACAATCCCGAATCATCAACCGAATAGTTAACAACGCCGAATCGTCAACGACAATCCCGAACCACCAAAACCGTGTCAACAACCGAACAGGCAACGACGCCGAATCACCAAAACGGAATCATCATCCCCGAACGCTGTATCAATAGATCGTTAACGACAAACCCGAATTAACGAATCGTCAACAACGAAACCCAAGCCCGCGACCTAACTCGAATTAACGACGAACCTCAACAACGAAACATCCGCCAATGCTGTTTCCACGACACTGCTGAATTCCAAGCTTATAATAAGAATTAATATTGTACGTATATACAGTAAAACAACCATCAATAAAAACCTGTACTGTTCAACCTATTAAGGCATAAATCGTGTGTTTTTATTTTTAGGTTTGTGGATCCTTAAAGGTAATTCTGGACAACTACTGGTCTATCTCAGCCTACGACAAAACCACATTATAAACGGATATTTCCCCTAACGGTCGTTTTCTTATAGCTCCGATAGGCTTTCGCATGAAAATGGGGGTAAAAGTTATAATAAAATTTACAAAACAAAATTATAAGTTCTAATATTCTTTGTCCATATAACTCGAATAATTTAATTTATAAATAATTAATAATAATTAATAAATTATAAATTAAATCATGCATTTGGACGTTGATCGCTTGTTTCGATATCAGGCTAACATTAAAACTTATAATTTCTACTTTTAAAAATTTATTTTTTATTTAAAGGTGAGTATTAAGTTCGAGTTTATCCGCTAAAATCGTAATTTTTTCACTAAAGTGAAAACTGAATCAGTAAAAAAAGACATAAAATTATATATATTTGTTACAAATTTTATTATAACTTGATGAGGAATAACCCAAAGCAAATTTTAACAAAGTTTGTATTCCTTAAAATGGATTATTAAAGAAAAGTAATCGTGAAAAAATTACGATGTTTGCGGCTAAACACGAACTTAATACCCACCTTTATAGACTAAACTCGATCTTATTACCTTAAACCCAAATCTATGTTTTGAGCTTTTGGGAATTTTCGCACAGAGAAACATAGGCATGCTTATCATTAGGCACAAATAAGTTAACAACCCTGTATTTGGAACCCTCTTCGCGGTGATAAATGATAGTATTCGTTTTTTCGCAGAAACAAACATATTACTAAGCATAAGCTAAACAAAGAAGTTTAAAATCGACTTTGAAAAAATCGATCATCGAATAATATGACAAAATTTTGGCGGTTTACAAATACCTTTTATCAAGAGTAAATAGAAATGTCCTAAACGGCCTTTGGCGCCTTATCTTTATCGACTTTTGACGCCCAGATAAGAAGAAGTTTCAGAGAGGGTGATTATCCGAAATATACATTTAATGACTTCGCCAGCTGTTATGGATCTGAAAAAAACGTAAATCAATACTCAGTGTTCAAAAATTATATTTGTCAAGAGGCATTTCTACAGAAAGGAACACCCTATCGATTTGCCGGAAAATGAATGCGTTAATACCCTGGACCTAATAGTCCATCTGATAATACGATAATTAAAGCATATACTACTGGGAACAAAGAATATCTTAGATAGTGGGAGCCCATTATTTTAAACTCAACTTCTCTTGTATCAATGAGTTCTGTCCAATTCTCAATGACTATGGACCTCCTTTTATAATTAAGAAGTTGTTTGTTGGTCCACAATTCCAGCTTATTTTTAGGAATAGCTTCGGGAAGCTTGTAGACTTTGGCTGGTCGGGAGGATTTCGGAATGCCACACCTCGATGATGGATTGAAACAGTCCTCGATAGTTTAATTGCCTTTAAGGTTTTTCCACCTCAGTAATACTGGTGACATTTCTGAGGGTTCCAAAATTTCCCTAAGTGGTTTCACTGCAATGTGGAACGCCGTTCGGACTCGGCTATAAAAAGTCCCTTGTCATTGAGCATAACATGGAATCGGGCCGCACTCAGTGATAAGAGAGAAGTTCACCAATGTGGTATCACAATGGACTGAATAGTCTAAGTGAGCCTGATAAATCGGGATGCCACCTATCCTAACCTAAGGTTTTTCCGTATCATGATCGTAGATTCACGTCGCCAATTATAATACACTAAAATACATTGTTTGACAGACGTTAAAGAGACGCTGTTTTTCAAGAAAATTGATTTTTAAATCAATGTTGATTTCACTTTTCTTAGCCCAAAAATGGTTTAGCATTCCAATTTTATCGACAAGATATCTAATCGTCGGTTCACGACCACCACATTCCTTGGTGATCCTGGGTCGACTTTAATGGCATTCGTGGAGGCGGGTCGTTGTCAACGGGTTCTCGACTCTATTTTAATAACATTTGATTGAGGCATGTCATTATCACCAAAGGCAAAACTTTATAAATAATTAGGAACATTTAGACCTAATGTTAAAAATGTTTGTATTACTCTTGAACTAAACTGAATTTTAATTATTTTAAATTTTCAATATATCTTAGAAGTTCGAAACCGATCGAAACTACCAAGTAATTGAATTCATGGTGAACCAGCAAACTGCACAAATTCTAACTCCTGATTATTATTACATGTCATAGTTATTCATTTATCGAAAAACAAACACAATACATAATATGGAGGAAAGCAAAATGGTTACTGATCCTTACGATTTATATTCAATAGAAATTAGATTGGATTGTATTATCCTTAATGGCTAATGTTATATAGTCAGCAAAGAAAAAAGTTGTACACCAATATGAGATATATTGAAATTATGAAGTAAGAATAAATTTGTTATAGCTCAAATTAAAGCTTGAGATCCGAGCTTTAATTTAAGTTATAATAAATATGTATGTACATTATATTTTTCATATCCTTCCACAAGTTATTTCACATGGGTGTAAAACTTTTTTTTTTGCTCACTGTAGGTATTTCATTGAAATGCATTGATCATCTATGATGTGCATTCGAAACTTTTGTATTTTATTAATTTTATACAGTGAAACTTCTCAGACATGGGCACTCTGAAAACCGGACATTTGCTATTTTAACACATTACAATTAACCTCTCATAAATTTAGTACACATTATGGAGGAGTCCACTTATGAGAGGTTAAATTTAATATGTTAATATAGCAAACGTCCCCAGACAACTGTCCACGTTTGGGGGTTGTCCGATTTTCAGAGGTTTCACTGTAACCTTTAAACTAAAATTCATATTAACTAATGAAATATAGTAAAGTTTAATTAAGAGACTTATCAATAAGATCTATAAGTCGAAGGAGAAATTTTGATTATGAATCTATAGGGTTTCTTTTATTTGGAGCGGCGTTGAATTTCAAGCAAAGAAGGTAAACTTTAACCCGTACACACCCTTACGAGATTAAATCTGGATATCGATTATATACGCAATATTCCGTACGTCTCTCAGCGAGTGCCATTATAAAATGGAATGAAAATTAGGGCGTCTAAATGTGAATTGCGGAAGCAAATTCACGCGATTTAAGAAAAAAATACTCATTGCTTATGAATACAATGCAAAGTAAACTTCTCCCAATTTAGGAAAATACGCACTAGTAGTAAAATTGTGTACTTCATTTGTATAAAACTTTTTGTTTCAGTTACTTCACGTCAAAGATAAAAATGTTTAGCGATTTAAGCGGCTACACTCGAAGTTAATACTCACCTAACATGTGAAAAAAAGTAATTATGTCTAACAAAATTTCTTTAATTAGTCGATAAATAAGTACTTATATTTGGGTTTTGGCGTGATGTCAGCGTTTAGTTCAGTTAAAACTTTCTACAATTGCCTCATTTGTAAAATTAACCAAAATTGTTCCTAGTGGTTTCACTGTTAATGTACATATTCACTTTATATGATAAAGGAACATTATCCTATTATAAATCAATTCATATCAACAAGGTAATAAAATATGAACTCTGTAATAATTTACTAATCATTTTTTTTTATAGATTTTTTGTTAAACAGATTTGAAAATGAGACTGAGGCTACAATTCTGACAAAAACAAGCCGTTGGTTTGCCTCTACTAGAGACAGGGCTGGAGGAAGATCAGAAGGTATATGACCTTGACGTAATATAATCATTTTTGACCATATTATTAGAAGATTTTTTTACCAATTAGAAATGTCAATATTAATCTTAATTATGTATTTTGCCTATTAATTGTTAATTGTTAAGTTTTCTGATGTTCCTTTGTAAAGTGTAAAACACTAATTTTGTTTTGTTTCAATAGCGGTTTTAAGGTACTGTAAAATTATAATTCTAACCCTCCTAAAACAATTGGAAAGACGTATGAAATGTTGTTTTTCAGTGCTTTTTAATGGTTGTAAAAACCATCGATACACCGTATAACGATGTTATCATTTTGGGGTTGTCAAAGCGTTCGTTAAACCATCGGAAAAGCGTATAAAATATTGTTTTCATGACGCTTTGAAAACGTTGTTAAATACAATCGATACACCGTGGAATGATGTTATCATTTTGGGGTTGTAACAACGCTTTTTCCCACCGTGTATCAACCGTTCACAACGCTTTTACAACGCTTTTCCGATGGTTTTTTTCTGACTGGGAAGGCAGTCAAAGCAGACAAATTAACTCAATTGATGCGCAGATTCTAGTTCTTCTTGATTTCGGCAAGACTTTACAGAAATTTTCATTGATAATTTTGATTATGTCAGGAAAAATAATCGCGAAAATAAAGTTACCCTTATCCTGTACTAGTGGGTCAAAATTGTCCAAACCAATTTTATATGAGTATATTTTTTTTGTATGATCATTATTTCGACTTGAAACTTCTGAACTTTTATTTTATAAGAATTTTATTCTAAAGAACTAGTTGTGTTTAAAGCTCTGTTTGGCTGGGCATGCTCTAAGTGCCAAAACAATGTTTAAACTACATATATATGAATAAATTTATAGTGGGCAAATTTGACCCACTAATACAATATGCGGTATTTTTTTAAGTGCTGGATAAGGGTTAAAATGAAAATTCTAGGTTTAGTCCCCTTCCATTATTTTCCTTAGCTACGGCCATGAACATGGTCGACTTTCAACGTATAATTTTATGCAATCGCAAAGGAGGGTTTCCAACATGTTAAAAACTCGATCAGGTCCATCAAATTTGTTGTATGACCAAAAAGTGTAACCGCAATAATTCACCAACTGTATTTCGCCATTGTGGAAATATATTTCACCTGTCGTTACACGACATTGAAGCTTTAGCAGAAACATACCAGGCTTACCACACACCACATTTACCTATTCACACTTCTTAACACAATCTTCAGCCTTGGGGAACACTAGAAAAAGTTTTTAGTTGGTTTGACAGGCCTAATTTCACATAATTTAATTCCATGACCAATTCCCCAAAGTAAAGATTGAAACTTTAATGTCACAATTAAAATTCAACCTCAATGACGAGGTGAAGAACATCATCATGTGCCCACATCTTTATGGTACATGGGATATTATTTATGAACTTATTCAAAGGGTCCACCTGAAAGTAGCAATTCTCAAAGAAGACGAATGCAAAGAAGGCAACAACGACAACAACAAAAAGACGCCTAGATAAACTTTTAGCAAAACCAAACGAATAAGAAGGACGAATAGACAAAAAAATACATTTCTTTTCCTGTTCATCTTGGATTCTTGTTTCTTTTTTTTTGCTGTTGCTTGTCAATCATACTTAAACGACTTTTATATGTTCACAACCCGTAGAAGATGAAAGCCAACAACACACCATAGGGAAACTTTTGCCTTTTTGGTCCACAATGAAAATGTTACCCTAACAGATGTAACAGCCCATCATCACTCCTCCACCCAAAACCCCTTCACTCCTCCACTATCATTTGTTTTTCTCAGGCGAATTTTATATTTCGACGAAAGAGGAAGAACTCTTCACACATTGTTGTAGTATCGAATTTGTATATTCGATATTAATGTCACATCCTGTTCTGGTTCTGCTTCTGACGACTGATGCTGACTGGTGTTGATGATGTTGATAGGCTCTTGTCGTTTTAAAATTTCCACATGTTCATAACATGTCGCATCTTGGCGCTGCAATAGCGAATGTATCCAAAAAAAGACGAGTCCAATGAATGGCAAGAAAACAACCAGCCATTATAACAGGTAAACTGAAGGAAGGCATACATATGAAAAAACAAGACCATAGACCAACTTTGAAACATTTCGCTTCATCATCGAAGAGAGATATGATGAAGGTATAAATGTATCCTTTGTAAGTGTCTTTGTGGTTGGAAAAACTTGTTTCCAGTTATTGTCATTAAACGGAAGGAAGAAATTCTTTGTTTGCGTTTTTGGGATGTTTTTCCGCTCTACGAATATGAATAGACGTTGATGGGAATATCCTATCACGTTTCCACAAAGTTCCAAGGGAAAATAAAATATTTCCGCATGACATTAATCGAACTTTAATATTTTTATTTCGTTGTTTTTTACGAAGCTGTCTTACCGTTTACATACTCGGCATTTCTTTTAAGAGTTTCATTATTTCTTGGCAAGACGCCAACGAATGCTTATCAATGAGGAAAGGCGTTTCAGAAATCATGATCTGCCTTGCGTTTATGTGCACAATGTCGCGCTATTCATAGACATTTCTTCACAAAATTTTAAAGAAAACTACCACATGATACTCAGATATACGTATTTCGTACCCTTACTTATTGCGATTAGTTTAATAATCGTTTTACACCTCCTCTACATATACTTACTGTGATTCACCGTGCCTACCACTATAGTCCTTTATCACTCAACGCCGGCTATGTTTACACTACTGGGTGGTGCCAGTTACATGGCAAATTGATTTCTGACTGCACTATTTTTTAATATTTTTTGGTCACTATAGATATAATTCCCACTATGCCACAAGTCACTTGGCATAGATCCGTCTAATCAAAAGGAATTCACACCCATACGCATTCGCTTGCTTCCGCACTAATTGTTTGGGCAATTAGCCTGCTTCCGCACTCATTTCTTCGGCTATTAGCTTGCTTCTGCACTAATTGTTTCGTCAATTAGCTTGCTTCCGCATTAATTGCGTCGGCTTTTAGCTTGCTTCCGCGCTAATTATTTCGGCATTAGCATGCTTCCGCTCTAATTGTTTCGGCAATTAGCTTGCTTCCGCACTTATTGCTTCAGATATTAGCTTGCTTCTGCACTAAGTGTGTTATCACTTAGCTTGCTTTCGCCTTAATTGTATCGACAATTAGGGAGCCACCGTAGTGCAATGGTTAGCATGCCCGCCTTGCATACCTAAGGTCGTGAGTTCGATTCCTGCTTCGACCGAACACCAAAAAGTTTTTCAGCGGTAGATTATCCCACCTCAGTAATGCTTGTGACAGTTCTGAGGGTTTCAAAGCTTCTCTAAGTGGTTTCACTGCAATGTGGAACGCCGTTCGGACTCGGCTATAAAAAGGAGGTCCCTTGTCATTGAGCTTAACATGGAATCGGGCAGCACTCAGCGGTAAGAGAGAAGTTCACCAATGTGGTATAACAATGGACTGAATAGTCTAAGTGAGCCTGATACATCGGGCTGCCACCTAACCTAACCTAACCATCGACAATTAACTTGCTCCTACATTCGTGTAGTTTCCTTTAGTATTAGTTTACTAACCGAACAACGGAGAATCAGCGAAACGTATCAGCAAGCAATCAACGATCACCGTATCAACGAAACAATTGAATAATAAACCAAACACTCAACCACAACGAAAATCCCGATGATTCGACAGTCAACGACAATCCCGAATCATCAACCGAATAGTTAACAACGCCGAATCGTCAACGACAATCCCGAACCACCAAAACCGTGTCAACAACCGAACAGGCAACGACGCCGAATCACCAAAACGGAATCATCATCCCCGAACGCTGTATCAATAGATCGTTAACGACAAACCCGAATTAACGAATCGTCAACAACGAAACCCAAGCCCGCGACCTAACTCGAATTAACGACGAACCTCAACAACGAAACATCCGCCAATGCTGTTTCCACGACACTGCTGAATTCCAAGCTTATAATAAGAATTAATATTGTACGTATATACAGTAAAACAACCATCAATAAAAACCTGTACTGTTCAACCTATTAAGGCATAAATCGTGTGTTTTTATTTTTAGGTTTGTGGATCCTTAAAGGTAATTCTGGACAACTACTGGTCTATCTCAGCCTACGACAAAACCACATTATAAACGGATATTTCCCCTAACGGTCGTTTTCTTATAGCTCCGATAGGCTTTCGCATGAAAATGGGGGTAAAAGTTATAATAAAATTTACAAAACAAAATTATAAGTTCTAATATTCTTTGTCCATATAACTCGAATAATTTAATTTATAAATAATTAATAATAATTAATAAATTATAAATTAAATCATGCATTTGGACGTTGATCGCTTGTTTCGATATCAGGCTAACATTAAAACTTATAATTTCTACTTTTAAAAATTTATTTTTTATTTAAAGGTGAGTATTAAGTTCGAGTTTATCCGCTAAAATCGTAATTTTTTCACTAAAGTGAAAACTGAATCAGTAAAAAAAGACATAAAATTATATATATTTGTTACAAATTTTATTATAACTTGATGAGGAATAACCCAAAGCAAATTTTAACAAAGTTTGTATTCCTTAAAATGGATTATTAAAGAAAAGTAATCGTGAAAAAATTACGATGTTTGCGGCTAAACACGAACTTAATACCCACCTTTATAGACTAAACTCGATCTTATTACCTTAAACCCAAATCTATGTTTTGAGCTTTTGGGAATTTTCGCACAGAGAAACATAGGCATGCTTATCATTAGGCACAAATAAGTTAACAACCCTGTATTTGGAACCCTCTTCGCGGTGATAAATGATAGTATTCGTTTTTTCGCAGAAACAAACATATTACTAAGCATAAGCTAAACAAAGAAGTTTAAAATCGACTTTGAAAAAATCGATCATCGAATAATATGACAAAATTTTGGCGGTTTACAAATACCTTTTATCAAGAGTAAATAGAAATGTCCTAAACGGCCTTTGGCGCCTTATCTTTATCGACTTTTGACGCCCAGATAAGAAGAAGTTTCAGAGAGGGTGATTATCCGAAATATACATTTAATGACTTCGCCAGCTGTTATGGATCTGAAAAAAACGTAAATCAATACTCAGTGTTCAAAAATTATATTTGTCAAGAGGCATTTCTACAGAAAGGAACACCCTATCGATTTGCCGGAAAATGAATGCGTTAATACCCTGGACCTAATAGTCCATCTGATAATACGATAATTAAAGCATATACTACTGGGAACAAAGAATATCTTAGATAGTGGGAGCCCATTATTTTAAACTCAACTTCTCTTGTATCAATGAGTTCTGTCCAATTCTCAATGACTATGGACCTCCTTTTATAATTAAGAAGTTGTTTGTTGGTCCACAATTCCAGCTTATTTTTAGGAATAGCTTCGGGAAGCTTGTAGACTTTGGCTGGTCGGGAGGATTTCGGAATGCCACACCTCGATGATGGATTGAAACAGTCCTCGATAGTTTAATTGCCTTTAAGGTTTTTCCACCTCAGTAATACTGGTGACATTTCTGAGGGTTCCAAAATTTCCCTAAGTGGTTTCACTGCAATGTGGAACGCCGTTCGGACTCGGCTATAAAAAGTCCCTTGTCATTGAGCATAACATGGAATCGGGCCGCACTCAGTGATAAGAGAGAAGTTCACCAATGTGGTATCACAATGGACTGAATAGTCTAAGTGAGCCTGATAAATCGGGATGCCACCTATCCTAACCTAAGGTTTTTCCGTATCATGATCGTAGATTCACGTCGCCAATTATAATACACTAAAATACATTGTTTGACAGACGTTAAAGAGACGCTGTTTTTCAAGAAAATTGATTTTTAAATCAATGTTGATTTCACTTTTCTTAGCCCAAAAATGGTTTAGCATTCCAATTTTATCGACAAGATATCTAATCGTCGGTTCACGACCACCACATTCCTTGGTGATCCTGGGTCGACTTTAATGGCATTCGTGGAGGCGGGTCGTTGTCAACGGGTTCTCGACTCTATTTTAATAACATTTGATTGAGGCATGTCATTATCACCAAAGGCAAAACTTTATAAATAATTAGGAACATTTAGACCTAATGTTAAAAATGTTTGTATTACTCTTGAACTAAACTGAATTTTAATTATTTTAAATTTTCAATATATCTTAGAAGTTCGAAACCGATCGAAACTACCAAGTAATTGAATTCATGGTGAACCAGCAAACTGCACAAATTCTAACTCCTGATTATTATTACATGTCATAGTTATTCATTTATCGAAAAACAAACACAATACATAATATGGAGGAAAGCAAAATGGTTACTGATCCTTACGATTTATATTCAATAGAAATTAGATTGGATTGTATTATCCTTAATGGCTAATGTTATATAGTCAGCAAAGAAAAAAGTTGTACACCAATATGAGATATATTGAAATTATGAAGTAAGAATAAATTTGTTATAGCTCAAATTAAAGCTTGAGATCCGAGCTTTAATTTAAGTTATAATAAATATGTATGTACATTATATTTTTCATATCCTTCCACAAGTTATTTCACATGGGTGTAAAACTTTTTTTTTTGCTCACTGTAGGTATTTCATTGAAATGCATTGATCATCTATGATGTGCATTCGAAACTTTTGTATTTTATTAATTTTATACAGTGAAACTTCTCAGACATGGGCACTCTGAAAACCGGACATTTGCTATTTTAACACATTACAATTAACCTCTCATAAATTTAGTACACATTATGGAGGAGTCCACTTATGAGAGGTTAAATTTAATATGTTAATATAGCAAACGTCCCCAGACAACTGTCCACGTTTGGGGGTTGTCCGATTTTCAGAGGTTTCACTGTAACCTTTAAACTAAAATTCATATTAACTAATGAAATATAGTAAAGTTTAATTAAGAGACTTATCAATAAGATCTATAAGTCGAAGGAGAAATTTTGATTATGAATCTATAGGGTTTCTTTTATTTGGAGCGGCGTTGAATTTCAAGCAAAGAAGGTAAACTTTAACCCGTACACACCCTTACGAGATTAAATCTGGATATCGATTATATACGCAATATTCCGTACGTCTCTCAGCGAGTGCCATTATAAAATGGAATGAAAATTAGGGCGTCTAAATGTGAATTGCGGAAGCAAATTCACGCGATTTAAGAAAAAAATACTCATTGCTTATGAATACAATGCAAAGTAAACTTCTCCCAATTTAGGAAAATACGCACTAGTAGTAAAATTGTGTACTTCATTTGTATAAAACTTTTTGTTTCAGTTACTTCACGTCAAAGATAAAAATAAGAAAACTCTGACAAAATTTAAAATCAACTAATTTTTATGAACTAAATAAACTTAAATGGGCTATAAAATATTTCGTTGACTTCTTTCTGAGGGCGTTATTGCTTCACTATACATACAATGTATTTATATTTCATTGTAATGTAAAATGATCGATAATTGTATGAAGCCGAAATCAAAATTAAGCAGAATCGTTTAACTAATCCTTTCATAAAAACTTTAAACACGAAAATACTGATAGCCCTGATAATTTTTAGCCATGTATAAACGTCCTACTGTGAACGGCATTCTTAGTAAAACTAATTCCCAAAAATTCGTGGTAAGTTGTTCGGTTATTTGAAAAGTCACAAACAGCGCATTTGTTATTATTTACTAGATTTGTCTGGATAATTTATATTTGAAAAGAGCATAAATTAACCTAATATCTGTTTGCGATTTAATTTTACCTATTGTATTTGTGGATAATTATATTACATCATTAATAATTGCTAAATATTTATGATATTGGAATTTAATGTCAACACTCCAATAATGAATGAAAATCCCATTAAGTGAATAATTGTCCAAGGTCTGGCAACTTGATTGCATCTTATCAGAATTGTCAGAATGAATGAAGAGTGGACTTTACGCATAAACTCACCAATGAAGAGTTTAAGAGAGTAATTTTGCCACATAAAGAGTTTAAGCGAAAGACAGAGAGATAGAGAGGAAAATGCAACAACAAGGATAGCGGCAACAACACCAACAATAATAATATAGTGATTACAAATGTGTGTAAAGAAGGATATTGAAATACCAATTTGACACCTATTGCAATAGCAGCATCCAAACACACGTACACACACCCACACACATCCTTTGTTATGCTGTGTTCACTATCGTAGCTATTTTTCTAATGTCTTTGACTTCTTCCAGTCTTCTTCTTCTTTCTCTTTGCCGTTTTGTTATTCGTGTTTTAGTTTTTGTTGTTGTTGTTTTCTGTTTTGTGGCTTATTTTATTTGCTTCGCACATTTAAAAGACCAGTGGAAAAATATGGGCGGATGCCATTGATAATAATGGGAAACTTATACGACATACGAGAGCGCGCGTGTTGGCCCATTAACAATGTAAATAAGCAGACATTTAAGACAAATAATAAAGATGCTCCAGTCCAAGATGAGCGATGATGATGAAGGCTAAAAATGCACTGATTAAATTCAACTATTATGAACGGGCCGCCTGTCTGCCTGCCCGCCCCCAGACAAACAACCAACATCTTCATGCTCATTCATCTTCTTTCATCCATCCATGCATCCTCTGAAACAGGCAAACCCAACCACCCACTTGCGCTCTTTTAATCATTCGCCCTCTCTTTTAACTGTTACCCCGCTCACTGGTTTTCGGCAGGACTTCGTATGCTGTGTATGGCAAGTGCTTACAATAATAGGACAGACATCCTAACTTTGGAGTAAATTTCGTCGGCTTCGTAAAGGGCGGTGACGGGTCCTTGACTAACTATCTACTATCTTGCTTTTGGATAGTTTACAACTAAATCTCATTGTCCTTCGGCCCACAAAAAAACACAATGCAAAGGAGGGCCTCTCGTCCTTGTTTCATTAAACCCCAATGAATTTTTAAAAAACATCCACAAATTCCTTGACATCTACACACACGCTTAGGCACACATAAACTCACGACGCGATGAACAGATAGACACCAGGCAGGGTCTTGCTATTAAATTTTATCCCAGAATCCTCAGAGCATCCATCTCCTTTAATGAACATACATATTTTACATTTCACCACAATGTCGGCTGGATCTGCATTAAAAAAATCCAATACGAAATTGGGAAATCCAACTTATTATAGATTTTCCCAATTGGATATTTCCCAATTTGATTCTTTAACACGAATGCACATATCCAAAAATTCTGATACTTTATAGGGGGAGGTTTACACTTTACAGGTTTACAAGAAGACACACACAGTATTTCCACCGACAACCACCATTCATTCCATTTGGAACTATACACCATTCAGATTTAATCACCTTTTAATTTAGGTTTTTGGTTTTCTTTGATTACATTAATCATTAACAACACTGTTACAATGTTAAAAACTTTTTGCTTCTTATTTATTTTTTTCTTTTCTGCACTAAGTAAATTTTTTGTATTCTTCGATTTGTTGTTGTGCGTTCTCAACTCAACGTTTCAACTGTTTGAACGTTCTCTCGATAATGTCAGCTACGTGTATGTGTGTGTCAAAGTTGTCAAACTGAATGCCATCGTGTGTGTGTGTTGCCAAACGTGCTGTGTTGTCGGATTGTTTACATTATCCCCGATATGTGGATTTATGGGATTTTTTTTTTACTTTTTGATTGTTTAAAGTGAGCATTAAGTTCGAGTTTATGGTTAGTACCAAGATCAAGATCGTTTGCGAATTGGTTTTTTTGAGTGTTCCCAATAAACACAGGATGAGCGTTTTTCAAATGCAACAACTTTTCAGTTTGAGGGTAAATATAATTTTCAACATAAATTCAACTTGACTTGAAATAGCTCATCTTCAAATTGTTTGCGAATTACTTTCAATTTGCCAAAATGTTGACGAAATCTTTGAAAAGTTGTTGAAGATAATATGAGAAAACTTTGACAAAACACTACCCTAAAATGCAACGAAAAAACCATGTGGTTTTCAATACTTATTTGTGCAACGAAGTTCGTGGTCAATTGCAAGAAATAAAAAAATGGAAAATTTTAGACAAATAACCAAATAGTTTATAAAAATAGGTAAGTGAAAATAAAAAATGAAATAAAACTTTAAGGAAGTCACTAAATGTATATCTCTTTGCAGAAAACTAAAATTATGGATTCTACGTTCTTGAAAACATTAAAAAGCTGACCGATGAAAAAATGGTGGACAATTAACTGGAACTGCTTCAAATAGTTTATAATAATTGGTACGTCAATATGAAAAATTAAATCAACACTTTAGAGAAGTCACTAAATTTAAATCTCTTTGCAGAAAACCAAAATCTTTGGATGCTACATTCTTGCAAACATTAAGAAGCTGACCAATGAAAAATGAGTGGCTTATCGACAAGAAAAATTTTCCAGAAACATTACAAGTGCAACCAATTAAAATTGTTAAAAACAACAAATTGTTGAAATCAACAACTTCTGGATGAAAAAGGGGATCACATCGTCAGTTTAATTCATATGCTATTATCAGTTTAAAATGGATATTTTGTGAATTCCTTCTGCTGGAAATCAATTCTAACACGCGGTCCAGTACGTTCCTAATTTCAAATTGCCCGCATGTTAATAAATTTTAATGCTGTTTTATGACACCAAAAGGAAGGAAAACGAATTATCAATGCAAAAGTGTTTACTAATAATGTTTAAGATATTTAAAGTTTTGTTGTTTGTTTTTTTTTTTTTTTTGTTCTTATTTGTTGGTATGTTTAATAAGATTATTATTTATCAATTGGTATTGTAGTGTATTATGTAGTGTAGTGTATTATTATATATTTTATTTTGATGAAAATGAATAAATTATACAAAATTCATAGAATTTTGGCTTTGACTTTCAATTTGAAGTGGGGATATCATTCATACAAATTTAGATTGAAAAGTATTTGCAACGATGTTAATTTTGAATTTGACTCGCATCGAAAATTGTTTGACAAATTATTGAGTAGCGATGCATTTCAATTTGAGGATAACACTTGAGATATTATTGCTAATGTGTTGAATTTCACTGTTGAGGGTAATGTCTGTTTTTTGTTGAGAACGCGATTTTCTCAACAATTTCTCAACTTGAATATTACCCTAATCCTTTGAAAAAATGTTTGAAAAATTGTTGAAATTTAGCATTTTTCAAACGTTTGTGTTTATTGGGTTCCTGCCATCCAAACTCGTAAAATTTTGTCGAAATGAAATCGCTCGTGTTAGAGCTTGCGAATTCAATATTTATGTCTTTTTTCATGTCATTACGACAAAACATGTCGTGAAAGAAAATGTTTATTAATGTAACTGATAAGCTGCAATATCGATGATATCTTCCCAATAAACACAATATGAGCGTTTTTCAAATGCAACAACTTTTCAGTTTAAGGGTAAATGCAATTTTCAACATAAATTCAACTTGACTTGAAACAGATCATTTCTAAATTGTTGGCGAATTACTTCCAATTTGGCGAAATCTTTGAAAAGCTGGTGAAGATAATATGCAAAAACTTTGACAAAACACTACCCTAAAATGCAACGAAAAAACCATGTAGTTTTTAATACTTCTTTGTACAACGAAGTTCGTGGTCAATTGAAAGAAATAAAAAATTGGAAAATTTTAGAATTTTCTCCAAATAGTTTATTATAAAATGAAATAAAATTTTAAGAAAGTCAGTAAATGTATGTCTCTGCCGAAAACTAAAACTATGGATTCCACATTCTTGAAAACATTAAAAAGCTGACCGATGAAGAAATGTTGGACAATTAACTGTAAGTCAATATGAAAAATCAGCTACCAATTTCTCATATCCGAAGCGAACGCTTTCGTTCGACTGAAATGCCCAAAACAGCTGATTTTCCTTTATAAATTCAGCTGTTTTAACGAAAATATTCGTTTCGGATATGAGAAATTGGCTGTAAATCAACATTTTAGAGAAGTCACTAAATTTAAATCTCTTTGCAGAAAACTAAAGTTTTTGCATCCTACATTCTTAAAAACATTGAGAAGCTGACCGATGAAAACTGAGTGGCTTATCGACAAGAAATAGTTTCCAGAAACATTTCAATGTGCAACTAATTAAAATTGTTAAAAATTTGATATTATTCCATATCATTAACTTCTACATGAAAATGTGCATCACATGTCAGTTTAATTTATATCCTTATATTATCAGTTTAAAACGGATATTATGTAAATTCCTTCTGCTGGCTCTATTCTAAGACGCGGTCCAGTACATTCCTAATTTCAGATTGCACGCATATTAATTAATTTTAACGCAGTTCTATGACACCAACAGTGTTTATGCAAAAGTGTTTACAAATAATGTTAAAAAACAACAAAACTTTATATTGTTGTTTTGTTCTTATTTGTTGATATGTTTAATAAGATTTTTATTTTTCGGCGACTGAAAAAGTGCCGTCACTATTGAGAAGTTGTACCACGCCAAGTTACTACAAAAAAGCAATGCATGAGTGGAATTATTAGGGACATTTTGTGTTTATTGGGTTTGAACATAACTTATAGTGTGACCAAAACTAGTCGGTGGCGCGACCGACTAGGCTTCATACTCTTTTCTTTGTTCTGATTATTTATTTCATTCAGTGCAAACGACCCTTAGATTTTCCTGCCAACATTTTGTGAATTTGACGGCACTATTGAGAATCCCCACCACGTCGAAAACAATCGTATACGACATCAAAAACTCGTCGGAAAAGTGCCGTCACTATTGGCTATTTGATATGGCAAATTGAAATGGCATTTTAATTTACTCTTATGTTCTTTTGTTTATAAAATTGAATTGAACTAAATTGGCTTAATTTACAATAATTCTTTGGCACTGTAGAGTGTTATCACTTCAAATATTTAAAGAATCCCGAAAATTTCGGGATCCCAAAAAATCCCGGGATTCTATATTTTGAAGTCCCGAATCCCGGGATTTATAAAAATCGATCCCGAATGACAGTCCTTGCTACTACTAATTAATGTACGATAAATCTCCATGTGTGAGTTGGATGTAATGTACCCCCAAGCGATACAAGTTTAAATCTGGCATCTCTTCATCATAAAAAAATCCAAAGATAATTGAGAAGAAGATGCAGTCTTGTCATAGCAAAACTGAAACACCAGAGGACTCTGCCAACAAAATATCATAAAGTTTGCGTCGACGTGTCTCTCAAATGTACTGCCGTTTGCGTCGGAAAATATCATAACATTTGTGTTTTTCATAAATTTCTGAATAAAATCCCACAAAAGCAATACCAAAACGAATGTAGAAAATTAAAATAAAACGTATGTGTATGTTAAAGCGAATATTCGTTATGCGCTTTACAGACTATCAGTTATTCCGGACGGAATGTCGGTGTTTGTAAAGAATCTTACAGTGTGTCGGATCGATACGACTCGTCGGCGATGACTAAATAATCGGTAAATTTGTTATCGATTCCATAAACATCCAGCATTATCGATTATGCCTTCGGGCTTAACTTATAATGTGCACAATATATGGGATATGTTCGACACGAGCACTGTCGTCCGGAATAACTGATAATCTGTAAAGCGCATTATGGGTTTATATGAATATTGCCGTTTAAATTTATTCCAGGGCAGAGCTGCAGTTTTTGTCGGCGCTTATCTCAAATATCAAACAGTTTGCGTCGTCGGCGTTATCCAGTTCAATTCTCTGCCGGCTTTACGAAACGTAAGGAAAATAGGTTTTAGAACCAACTTTGTAATAACAAATGTTCTTTTATATAAATTTTTTCATTCTATTAAAGTTTTTTTGCAGACAATTTGAAATTATAGCTGCCGATGCCTTTATAAAGAATTCAACAAAACAGCGCTTCGACCGCAGCGTCGGTAATACCAAAGCTGCAGGCATTGTGCGATATCTATACGGTTAACATTTGTTGTTTTTATAGAAGAGAAATTTTCGTCCTCTTGTGTTTTTATTCTCTCTGAGAAAACAAATCTATAAAATGTTTTAGTTTGTAACATAGACGTAAGATGGCGTAACTAAATATTTTTTTATATATTTTTTTGATCTGATGCCCAATGTTATCAGTTTGGCTGGAGCATCGTAGTTGTATATATCGGATTTAAGTCGTTTGCTCCCGTAAAATATAATAATATATGCGTTATTGTAGTTCCCAAAATCTTTCTTTACCCAGTAATGAATTCAAATAGATTTCAAGGTTATTTTAATGGTACTTCGATACCAGTGTTGTTGTCTTCGCTAGATAGTTTGCATTTTTAATATATAAATTGGTAGCATTCAGAAAAAATGCTGCCAAAAAAGAACATTTCCAATACGTTTATACGAAGATGTCGTGCTTACATTGCTGACAAAATCCAGTAGACGTCGCTTGTATATATATGTCTGTTGGGTTCACTATTTTTTCAGTGTAATCGCAGAAATCAAAAATAATAATAAAGTTATTGTTTTTATCGATACGTTGTTCAATACGTTCGGGATATAACACCATTCCAACTATGTTTTGAATAAATTGTACAAATGTTGCATTCCTTACCAAACAGGCTTATTGAACGTTACTATATTTTGGTTTTCTTTTAAAGGGTGACTTTTTAAGAGCTATACGAAATTTAATCAAAGAAGAATAAAACATAAAATTAAGAAAAATTTCATGTATTTCGTATTACCCTAATACCTTGGACTAGCAAATCAAAACGTTAGCAGTGATTAAGTTCTACGAGCATCTATGGCTACCGGTGTTAGAATTGCAATGTTCTCTAGACAAAGTAAATGCGACCGCAATGGCATTTTGTGCGGAGAGGAAAAGCGCCCAAAATTTATGATCACATTTTGCAGGTGGTTGTTTGTTTATTTTTGTGGGCACTTGAATCTCGAATGCACTTTACCGCCAAGCTAAACAAAGGAAAGGTAAAAGCAAGTCAAAGACCGAAGTGGATTCATACGTATTTTGTTTGCATTTTTGTACATTTTTGTTTTCAAAGATCAGAGCGTAAACATCTTATCTTATTTTTATTTCTGAATTAAAAATGTTATAGGTGTATAGCAAATAAGCCCAAGTCAACAAATTCCAACCCATTTAAAGGGATTATCTTATCAAATCCTTTTTTCAGTATTCCATATCGAATAGAGACAATTTTTTCACACAGAAACTACACTGAAAAAAATATTGTCGTGAGGTCAAAGATTTCATATCTTTAAAATACGAATACAAATTTTGCTTAGCATAAAAGACGAATTTCTCTAAAATAAAGTTATTTTCCTTGTCCAAAAGTCGATAAACTTTTCAATGAAGTCGTATTGTCCTTGTAATTAAGTGATTTGACTTAAAAATTGGTATCTTAACATGAAAGAAAAAATTTATAGGTTAAGGTCAACTTGACTTTAATAATTCAGAAAAATTCTTTAAATTTAATGAAATTGTCTTTAAATTTGTTGTCTTTTTGCATCTTGACTACAAAGCAAAAAATCGTTCAAATATAGGACATGTTTTTCAAAACTTTATTTTAAAGAAGTTTTTTACTTCAAACATAGCATAATTTCTACTGGAAGTCGAGTCCTAATTAGGAAAATAAAGTTGCCGTTAACCCGTTTTTAAAGGACTTTGATAGCATATGAAGAAAAAAAGCAAGTACACATAACCTAAATTTAAAAGAGAATTGTGTCTTAAAAGTATCCTTACTTGTATTCTCCGCTTCTTTGGCTCGGAATCAATACTAAATTTTTTAAAGTAAAGACAAAATCTTTGGAACCGAGTATTCTTTTTTTTCAGTGTATGTAAGGCCAAATTCATTGTATGGGCATGATAAATCGAATAGATTGAACAATAAAACAAACCAGTGAGAACAAGCTACACTGAAAAAACAGTGAACCCTTCTCCATTGCAAAATGAACTAAACTGTAGTAATATTGACCATGATTTAGCCCTTAAGATTTTTTTCAACTTGTCTAGTTTATAATTCTCTTAAATTGTAGTTCATCTATAACATTGTATTTTAGTTCATTTTTACAACGATTTATATACCCCCACCAAGTTAAGAAGTCAGTATTATTTTGGTTTACTTGCTTATTTTTAGGGAAACCTGATAATAAAAATTGGTTATCAGTCTCTTTAAAATCTCGACGACTAAACTATTTTTAAATCAATCATTCCACAGTACAGAGAAATTAAATAATTAAAGGAACAACAAACCGTTTTACTATTATGAAAATTTTCATACATTAAAATTAAACTTTCTTTAAGCAAAAGTACTTTATTATAAAAACTTATGATGAAAGTTCTTAATACAATGTTTTTTGTGAATAAAAATTATGACCACGTGGAACAAGAAAGTAGTTCATTTGAACTCGCTGTTTGGACAGTTTGACTTATCCGTTTTTTATTTTTCACATATCTTGCTGAAAAAATGGAAGCAATAATGGAAATTGTTAAAAGTTAACACCATGTAATAAAATATAATTTTTTAATTCTTTATTTTAGCTTGTAACTTACCATATTTGGGAGCATTTTATCAAATCAAAACAATTAGAGAAATAATGAAGTATTCTATATAAACTCATAAAACTGTGTTGTTATCGATGTGAAGGATATAATAAAATAAATATTCTAGTTGAAAGAAAGCCAAAGTTTTAATATAAAACTTACAAATTCTCTATTAAATTGTACACTGAGGAGAAATATAAAAGTTGTCCAAATTTATTTGGGCTATTCTGAAATTAAATATTTATTTTTTACATTAAACAAAATTATTAAATAGGTTTCCAAAAAATCTAATGAAAAAAATAATATTATGCATAAAAAACAAATATTCTGGTTAAAAGAAAGTTAAAGAATCCTTACCAATTCACTATTAAATTACAAGCAAAGGAGTGCTAATTTTTTTTCAAATTTTTAAGGGGTTATTCTGAAATTAAATATTTGTTTTTTTACATTAAAAATATTACATTGGTTTCAAAAAAAAAAATTGATTAAAGAAATACTAAAATAAGGTATTAAAAACCTGTAATTTTGATGATAAAAAGGTCATAAAAACGTAAATATTCTAGTTGAAAGAAAGCTAAATTTTAAAAGAAAACTTACCAATTCTGCAGTTGCTCTGAAATTAAATATTGCTTTTACAACAAAGAAAAACATTAAACTGGTTTTCAAAAAAAAAAATTAATTAACAAATAATAATATACATAAAAAATATTATTTTTAAAAGAAAGCCATATTAAAAAAACACTACTTACCAATTTATGACTAAACTATACGCTGAGATATAACAAAATTTTTCTAAATTCATCTGGAATTGAATATTAATTGATTAATAAAAATTTCAATACACTTTCAATTTCAACATATTTTCCTAAATATTCTTAATAACTTTTCTCTAAACTACCGATTGAATATTAATAACTTTCATTTAAAAGGTTTAATAAACAAACAACAATATACGTCTCAAAATTCCAAAATATTCCATGCCTTTATATTCCCCTGTTGCATATTAGAAGATGCAACAGCCCACGCCAACGCCAACTATACAACTGAAGCATGCCAAACAAAACCAAGCAAAGCCAAAACATTCCTACAACAACAAAAACACATGTGCCTTTATTGAAAACAACACCTCATCCAGCCAAATAAACCATCCACGAATAACAAACACACACACACAAACCACTAAATGAACAAAAATAAAAACCAAAGATAATAAAAGAGGAAGATGGGAGATTGGCTACTGAGCACATCAAACCATTTACCACATTAGTTTAATACTCGAACCAAACGCGTATACGACAGGTATTGACATAGCATTAAAATGCACATAAAAAGAAGCAAATAGCACGATATAAATTTCCATAAAGGGGAAAATGTAATTTTTTTTGTTGTTGCCTAAAATTTATCATTGTTTCATTAAGAAAATTAAATTTTTCATTTAAAAAATAAAAACTAAAAACAACTAAAAGGTTACAAACATGTATTAAACTAATCTGGTAAATGCAACATTTGGTATGACGCAAGCCAATCTCCCATCTTCCTCTTTTATTATCTTTGATAAAAACAACCCCACGTTCATGTATACACAACAAAACTCAAGTAACATCATCTTTACATTAATCACATTCCACTATTCCGATAAAGATCTCTGTACTATGCATTAGTTCATCGCATCTGCTGACAATTTACTCTAAGAATAATATTCGTAAAGGCACACCAGTTTATGAACGATGAAACGTTTAACTTAAAATTTGCAAAAACTTCATGAAATGTTATCTACCCTTTTTGACGAAAATGTCTATAAATTTAATTACATGTGAACTAAAAATATTTCATTGGGTAATTTTTTACCAACAATTATTAACTATAGGAATTGTCAGCAAGAAATTGCTATCCACTTTCAAGTTCATTTTTCGTAAAAAAATATTTTCTCATACAAAAAAATCTTATAGTAAATTGCTTTTATTATTTAGAAAATACTTTACATTTCACAAGTAGTTTTATAGCATGACAAACGAGTTTTTAACTACCAGTTAAGAAATTTTTTAAGGAAATTTCCATCGTATTTTGTAGGCCATGAACTAAACGATTGCTACTTAGAATTTGTAAAATTTCCTTTCGAGTAGTTAATTTTCGTTGAAGATACGAAAAATGAACTAAAATTCTGGAAAATGCTTGTAATAAATTATTGTAAAAATCTTCTTAAATTTACGAGACACTTTTTTTTCTGTGTATGTTATAATCAATATTCCATGGAACATTACACATTTGCACAATTAAGTTACGTAAAAAAACCAATGAGTGAAAATTTTAAGAAAACCTTCAAAAATTAACAGAATACGTTTTGTAAGATGAAATATTTCTCCTAAAATGACATAGTCAAAAAATATTGACATCATCTGAAAATAATTGTGATGAAAAACTGTTTACCATACATTATTAATAATTTTTTTTTAATGTATCCATGACCCTTATGAGCAATTTAACTATGTGTTTACAGGAGAGCTGCTTGTTTATATGGAATATTTTTTTCGCTCCGCCGTTATTTAATTTTCCCTATGCGGTATAAAGTTAAAAAGACTTCCAACCAACCATGTTTATCTAAATAGCGTTATTCATATACCACATATACCAAATATTTACTTATCGGTTTAGAAATTTAAATTTCTAAAGTTTCACATCCGAATCATAGCCCAGGTGTTCACTTGAATTGTCACCTTAGTTGTTAGGCTCTCCTTTTATTCAGAAATAAAAAGAAAATTATGGAGTCATGTAGGCGTCCATGGTTTAGCATCATCCATCACAGATGAAATATTCCTATGCTCTGTTAACAGAACAAAGTCTCTTGGCCTGCATGGATGAATTCTAGAGTTAACGTTAAGTAGGTAGATCATCCAAGGTAACAAGTCTTCCTCAATGTGGTTGTTACATGTGAAACTCTGGCAAGAAGACCAATGACCACATCCAACCAACCCAACATCATCATCATTGTAGTGGTTGTTTGATAGTTATCGAACAGTTTCTCTTCATGGTGAGTGACATGGATAAAACAGAGTGTTAAGGTGATGATCTTGCTGGATCGTTTATGACCCAGCATTCAACATTGCAAGATGAATAAAAAGAATATGGTCATAATAGTAGGGAATAAAGAGTTGTATTCCTAATTAATTTGAAGAAGAAAAAAAAAAACATGAAGAAATTAAAAATCTGTTGTTTTAATTCACGATTAAAGGTTACTTTTCATATTTTTCTAAGTTTTCCTTGAAATCCAAAGGTCTAATTCCAGGGAAAGATGTGTAGTATGAAATTTTCCAATGGTAAAACAGAATATTCAGCTTAGAGCTTCTTAGATATGATTCATTGTAAACTTGGAGAATTGGTATTTTGATTTAAAAGACCGTGTGAAAATGGACCCCAACTGATGAAATAATATGAAGTTTTAGGAAGAGAATTAAGTATGTGTTTCTGAGTTCGCATCTCTCGGGAATAGTGTTATAAAATTCTAGAAAGCCAAAAAGGCCCTACTTGAAAATGAAACGCAGTCCCGAAAAGGAAATTGGTGTTCATTTTCATTTGAAATATTGGATTTATTTTCACAATACAAACGAGTCCCAGAAATAAAATGATGTTACTACCAGAAAAATTTGGTTTTGTTGTTTTACATGTAATTTTTTGGGGTCCACTTCATTTAGGTTTTGGGACCATATTCATAGCACCCTTTTTCAATAGTTTTTTTTTCGAGCTGTTCTAGTGAAAATCCTATCAATCGACTTGAAACTTTTTCGTTTACTTCGTACCCTTAGAATGATTATCCCCACTTCTGAGTATTCTCCTGCATGCTTTCTAGTTCTCTTAGTTCGGCATCTGAGAGCATTTTTCTTTCTTCAATTCTCTTATTAGTTTATGCATGCATGAATTCTAATGAAAATGACTGATTTTGATTGAATTGATTAAAAAATAAATATTCAAATATATCCTTCCTTACTATTTTTTCATTAAATTTTGCAGAACAATTTTAATATCATGGCTGATACAGCAGTCGTATGTCCTGCACAGAAAAAAAAATTCACGAGCATTTTTCCAATTAAAGACTTAATTGAGTTTTAAACAAGTATATACGGCCGTAAGTTCGGCCAGGCCGAATCTTATGTACCCTCCACCATGGATTGCGTAGAAACTTCTACGAAAGACTGCCATCAAGTTTCAACTCACTCGGATGAAATTCGCTCCTCCAAGAGGCTCCAAAACCAAATCTCGGGATCGGTTTATATGGGGGCTATAAATGATTATGGACTGATATGGGCCGCTTTTGGCATGGTTGTTAAATATCGTATACTACCACCACGTAACAAATTTCAACCAGATCGGATGAATTTTGCTTCTCCAAAAGGCACCGGAGGTCAAATCTGGCGATCGGTTTATATGGGAGCTATATATAATTATGGACTGATAGGAACCAATTCCTGCATGGTTGTTAGATACCATATACTAACATCACGTACCAAATTTCAACCGAATGGGAAGAATTTTGCTCTTCCAAGGCGCTCCGGAGTCAAATCTGGGGATCGGTTTATATGGGGCCTATATATAATTATGGACATATATCGACCAATTTTTGCATGGGTGTTTGAGGACATATATTAACATCACGTACCAAATTTCAACTGAATCAGATGAATTTTGGTCTTCCAAGAGGCTCCAGAGGTCAAATCTGGTGATCGGTTTATATTGGGGCTATATATAATTATGGACCGATATGGACCAATCTTTGCATGTTCATTAGAGACCATATACTATCATCATGTACCAAATTTTGGCCGGATCGGATGAAATTTGCTTCTCTTAGAGGCTCTGCAAGCCAAATCTGGGGATCGGTTTATATGGGGGCTATATATAATTATGGACCCATATGGACCAATTTTTGCATGTTCATTAGTGACCATATACTAACATCATGTACCAAATTTCAGCCGGATCGGATGAAATTTGTTTCTCTTAGAGGCTCTGCAAGCCAAATTTGGGGGTCCGTTTATATGGGGGCTATACGTAAAAGTGGACCGATATGGCCCATTTGCAATACCATCCGACCTACATCAATAGCAACTACTTGTGCCAAGTTTCAAGTCGATAGCTTATTTCGTTCGGAAGTTAGCGTGATTTCAACAGACGGACGGACGGACATGCTCAGATCGACTCAGAATTTCACCACGATCCAGAATATATATACTTTATGGGGTCTTAGATCAATATTTCTATGTGTTACAAACGGAATGACAAAGTTAATATAAAAATATTCAATTAAAAAATTAAATGATTCAACAATATGTTTAATTGAAACGAAGTCAATCACAAAAATTAATAGTATCAATTAATTTTTTAATTGACTTTCAATTAATTTTTCAATTGATATTAGCATTTCTGTGTTTGAAGACATTTCAATTAAAAATTAAAAATATTTTTAATTTGTGTGTCAATGTATTCCCTTGTTTGCTCGTCCTTGTCCTCGTCATTCAACTTTAAAAAAATCAAAATCATATCATTTTTTTATGGATTTACTCTTTGCGATCATAAAATTTCTTACAAGTTCGAATTTCTTTAGTACTCTTAATTTTGCTTGTATATTGTCATCACTGTTGCAGATTTGAGGCCATTACTCAGAGTCAATTGATATGGTGAAAGAAAAAAATTAAAAACATTGGCCGATGACGCTTGGATGTTGAAGCTGATGACAGACATTGGATGGTGTTCTTCAGACGAGTTGACGAATTGTTGGAGGCATATGACAGTTGCACACAAACTTTTGTTGTCTTCTTGATGACTTGTACGGCTCTATAAAACTCTCTTTTCTTTGCCCTGTCTACGATGATATTCATATTCATCCATATTACGTTGAGATATTAGAGTGCTTTCATTTGAAAACCAAGCGATGATCAGTGTGATATTATTCGACATCAGTTAAAAGGTGTATTAATCCAATTAAAAATTTACCTGATTAACAAAATAAATATTAATTATATTTGTATTGATTAGAAATTAAACGAATCAAAGAATCCTTCATTAAATATTTTTTCAAATATAGTACACTTAATAATTTAATTTAAAAAAATATTGGAGATAGGTTTTCCAATGAGGAGCTCTTGCAATTTTTTTTTGTTGTAAACTAAAACTTCCAACTTCTCTATCGTCCATTTGTAATTTCTTTCTCTCGCTGGCTCTCTTTAGCTGAAACTTAAGTTAGTAGTCAATGGAAGAAACTTCTTCTTGCCTGAAGAGATTAATTTTGTACACAAAGAGCTCTATTTTAGAGAATTTTGTATCCAATGTAGCCTATCTCATTATCTGCAAAGAGAATTTCGTTGGACACTCTAATGTCGTCAAGTGATGACAGTATCAAATGTGACAACACATGACGCTCTGTCTGTCATTGGATCGATGTATAGTTGCATTCGATGACATTCTCATCTTCCCTTTTGTTATTGTTGTTTTCGGTGTGGTGATAGTGTTAGTGGATGGATGATGTATTGAATTCCCCTTAAATTAAACGCTTGATTAAATTTCATTAAATTTGTTTGCTTTTTACATAAGCAATGGACAGATAGAGCAAAAGGAACGATGTTATCTTAATTTGAGTACACTCACAGTGCTAACGATTGTGGGTACTCTTAAGTATTGTGGTATTGGGAGGAAGGTAGGTGAATTTTAACTTCTAACATTTTGATGAACATCTGCTGTTGTTGGTTTGGGTTTGTTTTGTGGGGATACAATTTCAGAAATTGATTCTATTACCCAGAAAGGAGTGTAATTAAATTTCAGAAATGCTATACCAGTCCTAAGTCATAGAACTGCCAGTGGGTATGCTCCACTTGTGGTTGATCATCGGTAAATAAATAAAAAGAAAACAAACTGTGAACTCTTACTTAGAATGCCTTGGGGATTTGTGTCTCGATCTTTTTGGTTCTCACACGATTTGGAATTTATTTCCGCTTGAGAAAAAAATCTTCTACCCAAATGTCGCCCCTATGGCTGGCTAGTAGCCATACGGATAACATGAAATCACATTAACCCTTTCCGTTAGGCATTGGTCTGGTTATCGTCATGCATTGCCATTATCACTTGTTTTTCCCATTCCGGTGAGGTGTATAGCAAGTTCATAGCGGAAGCAAAAGAAACCCCTGAAATGTTCCAACAAAACCATACGATTGTCGGTCTTTCTGGTTGTTTTGCGTACTCTCCGTATGGTTCACCTATGGTAACGATTGTTTGTGTGTGTGTGTTTTTTTGGAATTGCATATGATTGCATTTCCTTGTTGACCAGTGGTTGTTGCTGTTGCTTCCATCCACCTGAAACATCGTCTCATTTAGGTTACCACGCTTATCGGTCTGTCCATGTCTTGTAGTGTTCTTCATTTCGTTGAAAAAGTAGAACAAAATAATTTCGCTTGTTTGGTGAGAAAAAAATTTAACATCGTTTTTGGTTGCATCAACACCGACGACTACAATGGCAATTTATATGTAGAGTTAGTTCATTTTGTTGTTTGTAACTTTTCTAGAACAAATGTTATGAAGAGAAGAACCAAGATTGACATTATTAGGACTGCCTTTGAATACATAGGGTCGTGGGCCTTCGATGTTCTGCTGTGTAGGTTAGGTTAGGGGGTGTAACTTACCCTCTCAGTAATGCTGGTGACATTTCTCTAAGTGGTTTCATTGCAATGTGAGACGCATTTCGGAATCGGCTATAAAAAGAAGCCCTTGTCATCGAGCTAAACATGGAATCGGGCTGCACTCAGGCCACTATCGTATAACAATGGCCTGAAATATCGGGCTGTCATAATACATAACCTAACCTATAATACTACGTTCGCACTAGACACGAAATCCTCGTAAACGAGGATTTTCGCCGAAATCCTCCTAGATCTCAGTAGATTTGCAATAGGCAAAATCAGCTGGCTCGTAGAGGATTTCAACAACATCTCTTTCAAAATCCCCTATACTGCCTTGTAAAACTGTGGTTTTAGTACTAAAAATGCGCTTTTTGCAACCCTGCCCCAATTTTCCTTGTGTGCGTGTACACATTCGGGTTTGTGTTTGTATTGATATATTTACAAACAGTTGTTAAATCCTCAAATCTACGAAATCTCGTTATTTTGCCAGTTCGAACACTTGAGATTTGTAAAGAGATTTTGGTTCTAAATAGCGAGATTTCGTGTCTAGTGCGAACGTAGTAGTATGACATTTTCACCAAAAATTTTGTTTTGAAAAAAAAAACAAAATGAATTTATTTTTATTTTGTAGTGTATCGTAAATTCCACTTGACTCAAACTTCGTAAGTGGATTTTTGTGCAATGGACAGTCATTTCCCTTTTGTTGGCAATCTTTTTTCAGGCGTAGAGAGGACATCCGTTTTAGGGGTTTAATTTGCCGCTGGGTCTGGTTATTCACTTTGGAATACTCATTTTGTTGCTCATTATTTGTTTTTGGACTTCATCATTGTTTTCACGGAGCAGAGGTAAATAAGTCATGCTGAAAATTTGCTTATCATCTTCATTACGCTATTTCGCCGAAGACAAATTAATTTTTGAAGACCAAGAAAAAAAGTTAAAATTGAAGCAAAATGTTTAAGGGAATTTAATAGGAATAATGGATTGTGACGGCATCGAATGAATACTAGGGATGTCATTATGGACACTGGAATGACGTTGTTTTTGTTTTGATAAATTTCCAATATTTATTTTTCTTTAAATTTAAAACTTCTTAACATTGTTTTCTAAAGTGTAAGTTAGTCCATATGAAGTCTACGTTAAGGTAGTACTATGTTCGCTTTTAGCGTTGACATTTTCGCGGCTACTTTATTAAAACAGTGCAATATAAGCAGATTCAATTAATTCAGTTTCTTGTACCTCTAGATTTCGGAAAGACTTTATAGAAATATGTCTGTTTTCATTTATAATTTTGATTATTTCAGGATAAGTAATCGCGAAAATAAAGTAATTTTCAACTCGAAAACATAGTACACAGAAAATGTTTTCACAAAAATTTTTTCCAATTAAAGTCTTAATTGAGTTTTAAAAAATTACAAATTAAATTGATTCAACAAATTTTTTAATTGGACCAATACATTTTTTAATTGGCTTTTAATTATTTTTTTAATTGATACTACCGTTTCTGTGATTGAAGGCATTTCAATTAAAAAATTAATTGGATCCATCAATTTCGTGATTGAATCAGAAAAAAAAATTGTGTGTACCCGCCTTTAGATAACAAACAGATATAGACCCATTTATTCATAGTAATCAGAGGCCATATACTGACACGGAACCAGTGTTGCCAGTATTGGGGATTTTTCCCCAAATCGGGGATATTTTTTCGTGGATGGGGAAAAATTGTTGAGTTGGGAACTTGGGGATTTGGTGGGGAATTTCCACAAATTTGGGGATTTTTGTGGGGAATTCTGGTCAGTATAACAAATCATGTTTTGAGTTATGGTTTGTATGAAATTTTTTACTTCTACATGCCTAAAAAGGGGCTTAAAGAAGTACAGAGAATCTTCAAAATATGAAAAAAATCTATTCCAAGAGCTACTTTACAATTTACTTTGTTTCTAAGAAATTGTTTACTATTGTGAAATTATTTCATAAGGACTTGGGTCGCAGTATTGGCCCCTCATCTGCATACATCACTGATTTGGAAAATATATATCTAACATAACATATATAATAGACTTCAACAACGCCATTTGATCGATCACCCAATTTTATTTCTTAGCTATTCAGAACTAAGTTTTGATTCATAACTACACATGTTGACCCAACTCCTATTTTTATTTCTCGAGCATTTAGAAGATGATTTGCATAAGACACAAATTCGATGACTCTTTATACCAATAATTAATTCTGATGAGGGATTGTATCAGAAAATATTTTGAGCACCCGTCTCATTTTTTGGATTTTGAAATCTTAATCTTATTGTAACTCGCAAATTGGTATAACAAAAATTGCATATTTTTAAAATTTTTGGATTATGACAGATTTTTTACAGCAAGCCTACTCCTATTTTCAAAAAATCTTGCCAAAAACTGTATTGGGGATTTTAAATTCAATTGGGGATGAAAGCGTCTTATTTTGGGGACAAGAACCCGAAAAATACTGGCAACACTGCACGGAACACTAAATTTTAACCCATTACGATGGAAGTTGGCAGATGCTTCAGATACTGCTATCGGTGGAGTCCTTCCGCAGTGCACACCCAATGGTTGGAAGCCAATTAATTTTTCACGCAAGTTGGATATTATTCAAAAGAAATATTCGAATTACGACAGGGAAATTCTTGCCGCCTATGCAGTAGCCAAATATTATAGGCGTCTGCTAGAGGGTAGAAGGTTCATAATATTTACAGACCATAAACCATTCCCTCTTTCTAAATCGTCAGACAACGCTTCACCTCGCAAATTTATCAACTCGTATTTATTCAAAACTCTACTAGATTTACATCTCTCATTCATAACTTCGAACTATTCTTGGTTTTCATGGTCCATAATGTCCATCCAAGCTTTAGTTGCATCAACGAATTTTTGAAAATGTTTAATTAGTATGGAAATTGAATCTAATAAGCCAATAATTTATTTTATAAAATTCTCTCTATACAGCTATTCACTTATGCAAGACTTAAGTAGTTTTCCTTCCCTCTAGTTTCTGCAGAAATTTGTGAAAGGTTAACTATGAGCGAGTACCGACCGTCACGTTTACTGCACCATGGAGTAGTTGATATTAATTTGGCTTTGAGTTTCCAATTGAAATAACTCTATTCTCAAGTTGTTTAAACTTTGCGACGTTTGCTACTTTTTCTACATTTACGACGTGTATGTGAGGTTTACGTCGTTTACAACTTTGCGACAGTCGCAAACCTCAAAAAGTTTGATGCATACCATTTTTGATTGTGATACCACAGTGGTGAACTTCTCTTTTATCACTGAGTTCTGTCCGATGTTATGTTAAGTTCAATGACCTCCTTATTATAGCTGAATCCGAATGGCGTTCCACATTGCATTGAAAAGCTTTGAAACGCTCAGAACTTCCATCAGCATTACTGAGAGGAGATAATCTACCGCTGAAAACTTATTTGTTTGGTCGAAACTTGGTTTGAACCCAGGACCCTATATATGTAAGACGGGCAAGCTAACCATTGCAACACGATGGCCCCCAAAAAGGAGGATATTCTGAACAATTTTGTGTGAATCCCGAATTTTGTATGCTTCATTTGTACACTGAAAGAAGAGATTTTTTTCCTGAGGAACGAAATTTTGCAAAAGAGAAGTTTTCTTTTGAGACTAAAGAATTTTCTGTAAAATCTATTAAAAGAGATTAGAGTCTATCGGTGTAAAGCTAGTCATTAATTCGGATGTACGAAGACGGTTCGGAAACTTCTTAGCCTATCAATGAAAGAGAATAGTTAGTTTTTCAAAAATATTTTTAGTTTTCAATATAATCTCCTGAAACTTCAATACACTTAGTCCAACGCTTTTCTAGCAATTCTATCTCTTGATTAAAATGGTTTTCCTCAAGGTCTTCAAAATAGTGGTTTACAACTGTAATTGCATCTTCATTTGAGGTAAAACGCTTGCCAGCAAGGGTTTTTTGTAGATTTGGGAACAAGTACAAGTCACTGGGAGCTAAATCAGGAGAATAAGCTGGGTGGTCAAGCAACTCGTACTTTAATTCATTGATTTTAGCCATTGTTAAAACACTCTTGTGCGTTGGTGCGTTGTCTTGATGAAAAATTATTTTTTTGTGTTGTAAGCCAGGATGTTTTTCTCGAATTTGTACATTTAATTGATCCAAAAGGTTGCAATAATACTCTGAATTTATTGTTTTACCCTTTTGCAGATAGTAAATCAATAAAATACCTTTGAAGTCCCAAAAACCGTTGTCATTACCTTACCAGCCGATTGAAGTATTTTTACCTTCTTTGTTCTTTTGTCTCTGGAGTATAGTGATGGATCCATGTCTCATCAACAGTTATGAAACGACGCTTAAAATCCATTTTATTTTGCTTAAAACGATCCAAACAAGCTTGAGAAATATTCATTCTTATGCGTTTTTGATCGACTGTTAACAAATGCGCACCCATCTTGCAGAAAGCTTTTTCATCTGTATGTTAGTTCCTCATGCAAAATTAAATGGACTCGATCATTTGAATGCCCATGATATTAGCAATTTCAGGCACTTTTATTCGTCGATCATTTAATACCATATCATGCACTTTGGCTACAATTTCTGTTGTTGTTGCTGTTTTTGGACGTCGACTACGTGGTTCATCTTCAATGCTTGTACGACCACGTTTAAATTGAGCAACCCAATTTTTTACTGTTGCATATGAAGGAGCTCTTTCACCTAACACATTCACCATATCTTTATGAATTTCTTGTCCCGATAAACCTTTTTTATGTAAATATTTAATGACAGCTCGCATTTCTAATTTTTCCATTGTAAAAAAATTGCGGATGCGTCTTTTTTGAACACCTCTTTCTATATGAAGGAGTTGCCAGATCGACACATAATTTAACATGTGTTCATAACAGGATGTTTCCAAAACACTTAACTTTTTTCCGTTTATACTACGCTTTTTGTGCTAGGCTAAGAAGTTTCCGAACTGCCATCGTATTTGAGAAATGTGAATTTTGTTTGTCTAAAATTTCGTTTTGGTGGAAAATAACTTCTTTCTCGTTTATGTAACTAAAGTTAACCAAAAGATTGTTAAAGGTCACTTCAAAATTACTTTCTCTTCCAATTTACTTACCTATATCAACACCCTGTTATATTCAGAGAGTTGAACATTAAAAATCGTAATAATCAGTTTAGTTCTTTGGAACAATTATTGAAATTGCATAGTGAAGATGAGACCGACAGAATAAAGGAACTACTCACTACACGTGGTTGAAATGTCGAACTAGTAGCATAGCTATACGGTGGACTCCACTTCAGCAGCCATATGTCCATATGCCCAAAGGTAAAATAGTATTCTTTGCTAACCAGGCTTTAAGATGAATCTCTACTACCTAATTTACTCATGACAAATTACACGTATACGCTGCCATGGTCGAAGTGATTCGAACTCGTTTATTACCCTTACAGCATTGTTCGTTAATTATTGGTTGAAGTGTTCACAACTTTCAAACTTCAATTACCACAATATTGTTTTTTTTTTTTTGGCAAAGGTACAGGTGCCAATGCATGGTAATAGCATTACCATTAGCATCTGATTTCCAATAAAATGATTTAGACTGCAGATCGAGGAATTGTAATCATAGTTGTGCAATACATAATTATGTCTATCTACGGTGTACGCCGTTCCTTCCATCCACTTGTTTCTGGGACTAGGTTGAAATGATTGGAGTTAATGAGTTTTAAGTAGCATTTTGAATGTCATATCAAGCCATATTTATGAAGGTATTTTCAAGGTGATTATAATCATTTGTTTATATTCAAATATATTTTTATTAATGACATTAGCGTAGGCAGAAGGGTTTTATGGGTTTCCCATTTTCCCCTACCAAATACCAAGTATTTCTTTAAATTATGATTATATATCCTTGAATTTAATATTATCTATTCTTCACATCTACACGAATATAGTTTTTCTCTCAATAATGCCCACATGTTGTAGCTTATACCCCTTAGGATGTAGTTGCTAAATATCTACACCAATGTTTAATTGGCAATTATGACAAATAAAAATTCAAAATAAAATTATTTATACTAAAAATTGTGAAATATTCAATTTGCTATAAAATATTTAAAATGTTCTAAAATATCCCTACATTTTCTTTAATGGCGTGTCCATTTTATTCTGGGTGTAGTTACGTCGGGTAGAGACATCAAGGAGTTTGAGGAGAAGATTAATGACTACTTCCTCGGGATTTCTTTGTCAGCAACAACTATTTTCACATCGTGAAACAAAGAAGTGAACCTGGAGCTTGAAATCTACAATCCACAGATCATAACCACATGCAAGAACTCCATGGTCCTTGTTGCGACGTTTGATAGTTTGTTCCTTTTTGAAAAGCATGCGGGAAAGGTTGCTAAAAATGTTTAGAAGTAGAAACTGGAGGAAAAAACTCCCCCGTTTCGACTCCCGGTATTAACGATTCTCAAGGGATAAATCTTCAAACGGTGCAAAATACTGCGCTGCGGAGTGCAACTGAATATCAGTCCAAAGGACCCGAACAGCATCTGCTGCATGAGTCCAAAATACCCCCGGTGAGGCAACACTGCAACCCCCTATCCCACCAGCCACTGATAAAATGCAAACCACGCCATAAAGTCCTACATTTAGTTGGCCACTTGATCAGCGATGACAGTGATGAGGGAATTAGGACGGCATTGAGAGCGGCACACACGGCAGACAAGGTCAGTGCTATATCAGCTAAGATCTGGTATCTTCAGGTATTTCCCTTCTGAGCTCGGCAATTCAAGATGTCTGCCCCAAATTGGTAACATTCGCCTACCATCACGAGACATCTCTTCGCGTGTCCTGCAAAACCAACAGAATTGACACCTATTTCACTCTGGACTCGCTTTCTCGAACTGTATGTACACGGATGAAAAAGACTGTTTTTCATATATTTGGCTATAAACATTATATGTTTGGAACACAAATTTTTAAACACAATATTTTTGAGTGCAAGCATATAATGTTCATAAACTAGCATAACATGTTTGGGACATATATATTAGAACATATTATGTTTGGGACATAAAATGTTTGTAAATATAATATGCTTGGTTGCAAACATATATTAATTTAGAAATAGCCTATAAACATATATGTGTTTAGTAGCTTGGAGCGCTATTTAACAGGGAGCATTATTGAATTAAGTTGGTGGTTGTTGCTTGTTATTACAAAATTAACATTTTATTTTTCCTTGGGCAATTGATCAGCTACTTCTTTGATCCTTACAAACTGTGTGGTCCGCTGTTCGAATCCCCGTCCGGCAAAAGGTAAAATTAAAATAAAAAAAATCATACAATTGAATAATTTCTTCTACAATGTTTGTATTACAGAAAAAGGTGCTAAGAACTAACAAATCTCGTGGAAGTGAGAAAGATGTGGGGGAATATACAATTGGGCAGAAACAAAATTTTGAGCATTCAGGTCGAAAACCTATGTTGTTAGCACATATATTACCTGTTTATTTTCATAATTCATTATGATTGTAAATATATAAATAAATAAATAAATTTTTGAGCACAATATTGTTTGGGAGAATTTTTTTAAGCATATAATATTTTTGGGTGCAAAATGCTTCCAAACATATTATATGTTCACATAATAACATATTGTTTTTTGACAACATTATTGAATCTGGATGCAAAAATACAAAATGTTTGGAAATTGACTACCCAAACATATATTGTTTAGACCAATATGCTTTCAAGCATATTATATATTGGAAGAGATCAAACATATAAATGTTTGGGCAATAGCCAAAAATGTATATGCTTGAAGCAAACTATGTTTGGGAGTATATGTTACAGAAGCGATTTTTTGTGAGCGTGTAGAAGCATAAATGTATAATCCTTAAAAGTTTGTTTTATCTTTTTATATTCCTTATTTGTTTGAAAATTTTAGATTCTCTTTGAGCCTGTACGCCCAAAGAAAAATTACTTTCATCCGGAACAAAATTTTAGACGAATGAAATTCCTCTTTAATGTAAAGTGTTTTCTATAAGAGCAAATAAACCCGAATTTATGACACACGATACAATGACTGTCTGTAATGCTTTTTATTTGTTTTTAAACCCATTTTTTTTAATTAACTTCGTTTGTCTAAAAATTCGTTTCTCAAAATAAATATCCTTTATTTGAGTGTACGTACGTACAACATAATACAGCCCAATGACCGTTTTACTCTTCTTTGATGGATAAGCATCACACCTTGCTAATCCCAGAAATCTGAGACAATCACTTTTTCAGCCGATTGAACGATATTCTTCTAGTCTTGCCAGACGATGGTTGCCAAAATCCGGGACATTGCGCCGTATATTGCGGGATTTGTCGGGACAAGCAAAAACAGTCACATTTTTCAAAAATAATTGCCCATATTTTATCACTTTGCCTGCAGACTTTGAAATTCCTAAATATGTTGTAGGCTCTCAAATTTTTCTGCCAAGATGGCTGCGATAATTTTATATCAAGTTGTCCTTTGAAAGTCGGAAGCATATTTACTGGTAATTACTTTCGGTTATGAGGTGGCAATCGCTGCTTCTTTCGTTGTTTCGTTGTGGCTTTCGATACTAGGAATTTGGTTATCGCCATGGAGATATTTCGCATCACAGTTGGCGATTGTTATAGTGTCACTAAAGCATCTGTGGTAGTGATAGAAATAAAATCTATTTTGAAATGTTGTAGGGAATACAGACTTAAACACACAAACAAATTTCACGAACATTTTTCCAATTAAAATTTTAATTGAATTTTAAAAAATATTCAATTAAAAATTTAATTCAACAATTTTTTTAACTGATACAAAGTCAATAACAAAAATTAATGATATCAATTATTTTGACCAATTAATTAATTAATTGATACTATCATTTGTGTGATTGAAGACATTTCAATTAAAAAATTAATTGGATCAATTAATTTCGTGATTGAATCAGAAAAAAAAATTTTTGTGAATGGAGTTGGACACTAACCGTGAACTGATAATTATAATTTGTAAAAATACTTTTCACAGAAAAACGTGAATTTGAAATAAAATTATATATGTCCATATATTTTTTTACATATACTGCTCAAGTGACAACTTATGATTCGAAAGACAGTGATAGTCATTTGATTTATTTCTGTTAGTGATGAGATTGAAGGATCTTGAGATTGAAAAATCTGACAGACAAACGTACATTTAAAAAGTATGAAAAACCAAAAATATTTTTGAAAGCGATTTAATTTCAAATAGTTTTCTTTTCTAAGAAATGAGAAAAATTAAAACGTATGCCTTGATTCCGGGATTTTTGGCAAATTTTGTGAATGATTTGGGACTTCCTACACACAAAAAATTTTTTTTTGATTTCAATCACGAAAATCGCGGATTCAATCATTTTTTTAATTGAAATGTCTTCAATCACGAAAATGATAGTATCAATCACCCATTTTGATTGAAAACCAACACGATTTTCAATTAAAAATTTAATTGACTTTTGTCACGGAATCAATTAATTGTGTGATTGAAACAATTAGAAACGTGATTGATTTTTAACATAAAATTCAATCACAGTTTTAATTGAATCAATTAAAATTTTAATTAATTTCGCGACAAAAAACAATCAACTATTTGATTCATTCAATTAAATAATTAATTGAAATTGGCTATAAATTTCAATCAAAAAATTTATATATTGCGACCCCAAAATCGTATTTAATTTTATTTGAAATAAAAGAAAATATGTGTTTCTTATAAAACATATTTAATATTTTATTATTTTTTGAATTATGCAATAGACAAATAAATTTGGTTCTTGTCATTTGTGGTTTGTTCTAACATAACTTACAAATACAATTACATAAATTATATAAATCATTATCTTCCTTATAATAATAACCATGTTAGCATGGTCCTTCTAATATGTAGATGCGCCTAGATTTCCAATAAATCAGCAGCCTGTAAGCTAAATTAGTTTTTCTGAAAGTAAACAGAATAATTCGAATTTAATTTTGTTAAATTAAAAGTTAATTTTGTTAAACATTACCTGCATAGAATATCAAGTTCAATTCTTAGTTCCAGGTTGCAGATTTCTTCTTTTGCAGTTGTAGTCTTTTAGCATAAAAAGGTGTATTAAGGAGCTCGGTAATTTAATTTTAGTAGCAATTCCTTTCCAAAATTTCCGCACATTGAAATCGTCTATTAAAATTTGAACCAATCATAGAGAAAAATAATGGGAAAGCAATGTAATATTTGGTATTATATTGATGATACTTTGCAAATTCTAAAAATAGAAAAAAATATATAAATGGGAAATACATATTTTTATTATTTTCGGATATTTTTCATATTTTTAAATCCAAAAGAAAGAACTTTTTTACCATTACATAATTCAGCTCATTAGTTTATATATAAGATATACTGCTCTCTACTTGGGTTCAAACTGAAAAAGGCAGGTAAAACAAAAATACAATTTAATGCCAACGCCACTTCGCAACTTCAAGGTGAATCTTCCAACAAACCCATACCGCTCTTGGTTTTAAGAAAACTAGTAGTGAAAAAAAATATAATTTTAAAAGATCAATACGGTACCCACTTTTTTGTTGCAAACATATTCTTACATATTTGATAAAATGATGGAGTTGATTGGTCAATTTCACGAAATAAAATTGGTTACTAAAAGAAATGAATAAAAAATATATTATTTTAGTCCGTTTAATGTAAACAGGCTTCAATGGAAAACGGTATTCACATTTCACAATTTCTTACCTTCAATAAACGTAGATTGTTTTCCATTTTTACAATACCACAAAACACAAACACAGGTAATTTCAAATGCGTTCTGTCATATATTTTTTTCAAACCTTTAGCACGTGGCCATTTGTTTTTGCACACTTTATTTATTTCAACCCTTTGCTATGATTTGTTGTTGCGTTCAAAATATTCATGTACACATTTTCAATGCAGCAGACAGAATGTCGCCAATCATGTTTTTCAATTTACGCGAAAAACAAAAACCCAACCGTTCGTTACAAGTTACTTCTACAGACTGATCTCTCCATCATACATTGTTGAATAAATACCCATTCTCTTGTTCTCTTTTCGCTCTTTCCATTGCTCAAAATTATTCAATTTCAATCACGAAGGTGATTGGATCAATCACATGTGTAATTGGAAACGGAAAAAATTTCAATCACGTTTGTAATTGAAAATTATTTCCGAATTGATTAACAAATTGATTGAATCAATTAATATTTTAATTGGAAACGTTACAAATATCAATCATTTTTTTAATTGGGTTTTATTCGGATTTGATTAAATAATTAATTGAATCAATTAACATATTAATTGAATCTGTTTCCAAATTCAATTAAGTGTTTAATTGAAAAAATGTTGGTGATAATTTTTTGTGTGTAGAGACGAAATTCCGGGACAATCCAGGAGAGTCCCGATCATCTGGCAAGCCTATATTCACAATATTTGCAATTGTTATTGTCCGTATTGGCTGATTTTGCAAACTAATACCTGAAAAAAGATTTGTATATTGAAGCAATAGAACAGTGAATGTTATAAGGCCTGTCTAAAATCATTTCTGGAAATTGTTACAAAAATTACTGTGTATAATTTTTGTAACAATTTACATTTTGTTTGCTAGGTTAAGATCACTTCTTTATTGCGTACGCTGATTTTTCCTTAATTTTCAATGTAATGTGTTACAAAAAAATCTTTTTGATAGACATATACATACCTCAAACAAAAAGAAGCGTACAGATTCCTCCAAATGAGCGTCTGCTTTAATTTAAGATGAAAAAACGCGGGAAATTTTTATGAGAAAATAGCCTGTGAGATTTTCTAATGAAATAAAGCCCTAATGCTTGGTGGATATTTCTATTACGACGTCAGTACACACGTGTACGTCTCGTTCTGTACACGTTCGTCTGTCTATCACACACTAAAGGATTATAGCCTATTGGAATCCTGGGCCATATAAGAATACCCTATATCCACTTACATTCAAACCAAATACTTATACAAATATACAGACAATAGATACCTTACAGGATATGTAAACAATAATCGCGCCAAAATCCCCTTCTAGGAGATAGTGAACTATTTGATCATCATTCTTTGTGTCTGAGTCCAAACAAAGACTTCATCATGGTTTTCTAATCTTATCATTTCTTCATACAAAAAAGGAAGAAGGTTTTAAAAACGTCTCTTTGGTGTGCTAAGACATTAGGATAGTCTGAAAAGAGTTTTATCTATGGGGTGTGTATATTAGAGTGGGGGCAAAATGGAAAGTTATTCATACATATTTCCCATGAACATCTCATTAGGATGAAAGATGAAATTCACTCTTATTAATGCGTGGCGTGGTATGATAACATAGCGTTGTCTTCTTCCTACACTGAAAACTAGTTTACTTGGATCCAAAGATGTGACTTCTTTAAAATAAAGAGATTTTTAGCGACCTATCTGGCTGTAGAAGCTAGGATCAATAAAGTTAAAATTAACATGCAGATCTCGTTTATCGAATTTTCATTCACATTTCCCGGTATAATAATAAAGTATTCACACGTACAAAAATATGCCAGTATAAATCTCTAAATTATAACTGATACTTCAAAGAAAACATTTTTTCTTAATTCCAAAAAAAAGACTTTAAGCCGAAGGTGAAAACCCTGAAAATAAATCTTAGCCTATATTTGAAGCGTTTTTATACCCTGCGCCACACTGTGGAACAAGGTATTATAAGTTAGTGCATATGTTTGCAACACCCAGAAGGAGATGAGTTAGACCATGGTGTCTTTGGCACAAATGCTCAGGGTGGGCTCTTGAGTCGATATAGCGATGTCCGACTGTCCGTTAACACATTTTTGTAATCAAAGTCTAGGTCGCAGTTTTAGTCCAATCGACTTGAAATTTGGCACAAGTATGTGTTTTGGCCCAGAATAGAACCCTACTGATTTTGGAAGAAATCGGTTCAGATTTAGATATAGCTCCCATATATACATTTCGCCCGATATGGACTTATATGGCCCAAGAAGCCAGAGTTTTACCCTAATTTGCTTAAAATTTTGCGCAAGAAGAAAAATTAGTACTATAGTCACGTGTGCCAAATTTTATTGAAATCGGTTCAGATTTAGATATAGCTCCCATATATATATTTCGCCCGATGTGGACTAATACGGTCCCAGAAGCCAGAGTTTTACCCCAATTTGGTTGAAATTTTGCACAGGGAGTAGAATTAGCATTGTAGCTATGCGTGCCAAATTTGGTTGAAATCAGTTCAGATTTAGATATAGCTCCAATATATAGCTTTCGGCCGATTTACACTCATATGACCACAGAGGCCAATTTTTTGCTCCGATTTAGTTGAAATTTTGCACAGGGAGTAGAATTAGCATTGTTGCTATGCGTGCCAAATTTGGTTGAAATCGGTTCAGATTTAGATATAGCTCCAATATATAGCTTTCGGCCGATTTACACTCATATGACCACAGATGCTAATTTCTTGCTCCGATTTAGTTGAAATTTTGCACAGGGAGTAGAATTAGCATTGTAGCTATGCGTGTCAAATTTGGTTAAAATCGGTTCAGATTTAGATATATCTCCCATATATAGCTTTCGCCCGATTTACACTCATGTGAACACAGAGGCCAATTTTTAACTCCGATTTAGTTGACATTTTGCACAGGGAATAGAATTTGCATTGTTGCTATGCGTGCCAAAGTTGGTTGAAATCGGTTCAGATTTAGATATAGCTCCCATATATATGTTTTCTGATTTCGACAAAAATGGTCAAAATACCAACATTTTCCTTGTAAAATCGCCACTGCTTAGTCGAAAAGTTGTAAAATAAATCATAAATAAACTTTTGCGAAGTTTCCTTAAAATTGCTTAAGATTTAAATGTTTCCCATATTTTTTTACTAACATTGTGTTCCACCCTAGTGCATTAGCCGACTTAAATTTTGAGTCTATAGATTTTGTAGAAGTCTATCAAATTCTGTCCAGATCGAGTGATATTTAAATGTATGTGTTTGGGACAAACCTTTATATATAGCCCCCAATACATTTGACGGATGTGATATGGTATCGAAAATTTAGATCTACAAAGTGGTGCAGGGTATAATATAGTCGGCCCCGTCCGACTTTAGACTTTCCTTACTTGTTATCTTTAATCTAAAGATTCAATATTTCAGCTAATTTAAGAACGATTTCTTTAAATAACAAATATGTTTTTTTACTTTAGCCCTTTCGACCCCGAATTTTTATAGGTATCGCTAAATTTTTTTTTTCACTTTTAATCATGTTGAAGTCATTTATGAAGCGTCTGGCCAAAATTTCGGGTCGCCACGGCCATTCGTTTAGGCTGTAGAGAATGTTGCCTGTGGGCAACTTTAGGCAATTGTGACTACAAAATAGTTTGTTTTGTAAAGATAGACGTGTTACGTTTTATTGGATTTTTTAAAGTTTTTTGTTATTTTACAGTAAAAATATACTTAGGTGCGCGCGTGAGTGGAATTTCACTCACGCTCAAACACATTCACGAAGAAATATTTGTACTCACGCACGCCATGTGGGTTGGAATTCACGCTCACGTCAATTCACGAAATGAAAAGTTATACTCGCACACGCGTACTTCACGACAAACCTCGTGATTCACGAATATTTTCGGAAGACGACAATTTTCGTGGCTCAATAAAATTCACGAAATTTCTCGTGACTCACCCTATTGAAATCTTAACCGTGATGAAATCGGTGAGCTTGAATTTAATCGTGAACGTGAATTTGTTCGTGATTGTGACTTTTTGTGTCTCTGTTTTACCGTGAGTGTGAGTGAATTTTATCAATCATTAACACAAGTTGATTTTTACTCACGCTCACGCGCCACACATTTTTGTTTAGTCCCGTTCACGCACATTTGCGGGATTTCCTTTAAATTTCATTCACGGCTTCGCGTGAATCAAGCGTGACTCACGAAAATGTTTTGTTTTGAACCCATGTTAATTTAACTGGCAGTGTAAATAAACCAAAGTATTATAAAGCGCCAATATTCGTGCAAATCCACTAGTATGTTGCCAAGAAAGTCGATATCTATGGCTTTCTCCCTTTTTAAGATTCCTTCCAAATTCCCCCTGCACTGCAGATAGGTTTTCCACATCATCGCCGCATTTCTCGTCACTGGGACATCCCAATCGAAGTTAAAAATTTGTTCAAAATCATTGTTTTTCAAACCTTTTTTCTCTAGGTCTTATGTTCAAAAATATGTAATTTTACTACCACAATTGCCCAAAGTTGCCCACAGGCAACTTTTCAATTTTAAAAATTTCTCATCTGTTGTGTTTTTGGAATTCTGAGATTTGACTTCCAGAAATATTTTATTCGACATGTACTACAACAGATTTAATAAAAACTTTCAAAATTTTAGTTGAAATTTTTGAAATAAGTCACATGTATTAAAACCTCTTTTTGAATTCCCAAATATTTTTTTCTTGAGGCACGTGCGTATTAATTAAATTTTTTTTGCTAATTGACAACCAAATTAGCTGATTTTTCATTCGACTTGAAGAAAACACTTGTAGCTTTCGATACCGTTACAGTTTTATGAACAAAAGCAAAAACAACGCTGACAGCGAGTCTCAAAACACAAAAAGTTGCCCACAGGCAACTTTAGGGTCGAAAGGGTTAAGGAAAATTGGTCTTAGTTCAACGACATACGATGAAGATACCTGAATATGAATATGACAAGTGTTTAATATTCTTATTAATAATCAATATTATGTACCACTCTAATGTCTTGTCGTCTAGCCATTGTATGCAAGAATCCTTGACTCAAGCATTGATTTTAAATGAATGTCAATAAATTCTTATCTGCTTTCTTACACCAATATCAAAACACCCCTAACAGTTGAATAGTGCTCGAAATGAAATATTTACAGGTTTTTCTAATACTCCACAAGAGAGAAAAGGGAAAGGAAAAGATTTGTGGGAATTTCTTTTTTTCTTCATTTCAAAATGACTAGGGTATCTCATCTTAGGTAGCAACAATTTCATGTCCCTACATTTAAGGATATTGAATACAAGTGCTACATACCATACATACGAGTATACATAGTTTGATTTTAGGACTTGTGAATAGGAGGCTGTTGCACTTGTGTAAACAATTCGACTCAAGAGAAACCACCGACAAAAGGTAACTGACTAGACATCATCCCCTGGGGGTTGAATTTATCTTTGGGGGTTTTCTCTTTTAACGATTAATATGAAAATAATACATCTCCCGTAGGCAATCAAAATTTATACACTTGTTTCCAAGCTAATACAAAAAATTCTATTCCAAATATAGAATAGTTCGAATAAAGTTCGAAATAATTAAGTCTGTAAGTATTTAAGAAATATTTTAAAATTGAGTTAAAAATTTAAAATTTATAAAACTCTCAGATGTTCTTTCGTCTTTTCAAAAGAGTGTCATTGTAGACAATCGAAGGCCTCCAATACGTCCAGAGCTACGAGTATATGTAATCACCAACTACGATTTGATGGCTCCAGACCACGAAAACTGTATGAGGTCTGGTAGGGTGATATGAACTGGAGTGTGGGTGATATGTATTGTAACCAATTTCAGGTTGCTATAATTTTGAAGCCGATCGTCTGACAGCAGATATATTCCAACGACAGTTCATTTTATTGTTTACAAGCTTACAATAGCATATTGATCTATTGTATTGTTCATGATTGAATTCAAGTATGATTGTTTACCATATATGGCTATCGTTAGAGCTCTCCAGCATTTGAATGTGTAAAAAATTTGGATACTTGTACCATTGATAAGGTAAAACGAAAAAAGAAAAAAGACCAGATTTGATCGAAATCGACGTCTCGGTGATAGAAAACTTCCTTGTGAGCAGATGAAGGCCAGATTTGATCGAAATAAACGTCTCGGTGATAGAAAACTTGCTTGTGAGCTGAATATATCGCGAAACCGGATGTAACACATATTGAAAAATAAACTTGGACCAAATCCATCGAAGCTCAAAAAAGTGCAAGAGCTAACCGATGCACAAAAAAAGAGTTAGAATGGAACCAGTTAAGGGAGTTACTTCGTTTGTAACAAAGTGACAAGTTACCAAATTAGATTTTCTCCAAATTGAGCAGTTTGGGAGTAAACAAAATCGGGTTTATTTGCCAAAGAAGTCACTAACACCTTCGATTGGCCACCAAAACTCAACACCGTCAGTGGATACCCGCACGTATTCATTAACTGTGGGGTTAAAATAAAAGTCGAATATTTTCAGGGAAATATACTAACGTCAGTAGGGCTGTTTTCTTTTAGCACTGGATGCAACATTTGTATGAGCTATCCAGAACATCGTTGCACTGGTGTTCTATCAAGAACAACTCGTCAGTGCAAGTCGCGCCAATGTTGCCAGATTGTATTTTGATTGATGTGACGCTTCATTGATTCACAATAGCAATTCATTGTGACTAATTTATCGAAAAACATGAAATTCAAAGTGGTACAGTGTCATAAATAATTCCAGCAGAAAATATTTATTACTATTTGAGTATTTCAAAGTGGTACAGTGTCATAAATAATTCCAGCAGAAAATATTTATTACTATTTGAGTATTTCATACATTAAAAATGCAAGATTTAACTTCTTTTCTGTGACTGTTTTTAAACAGCTGATGACAGTGTTGCATATTTTTGGAGGTGTTCTGGATAAGCGAGTACTCTGTTTTCTTTTAGCCCTTTAGGGTTTAGGGTATCTAGTGCTAAAAGAAAACAGCCCTAGTATTGAAGCCCTGGGCAAACCAACATTTCGGCTGCACACCACGGATATTCCAATAGGATTCTGCACCATCGCACTAAGCACGCTTCATCCAATAATGGATTAAAAAATAGATACCTCGCTTAATTTGTACCGCTCAATGGCAAAATCTTCTTTCAATCCGTTACATTTTTGCATCTGGGGGCATTTTGGAATGGGATGATTATCTCAGACAGTGATGCCAATTTGGTGCTTTTAGCATCAAATTTAGTGCTTTTGGATTTCTAAAAAGCACCCAATTGCCTTTTTGGTGCCTTTTCAAAAAAAGCACCAACCTGGTGCTTTCTGGCATTTTCATTTAGTGCTTTGGTGCTTTTTTCATTTTGAACAGTATTAAGTTTTATTGATACAAACATTTGGATTAGACTTTCAAGAGCTTAAGAAACTCAACTATAGAAGTGGTATGTTAGAATTTATGATATGTTTGTTGGTGCTTTTTGGCCTTGGGGAGTTGGCAACACTGATCTCAGAGGCACTTTCTCGGCCGTTTGAAGGTCATTATTCTTGCCAAAGACAATAAATTGGAACAAATCTAATCTATTTCGGACATTTTATGATATTAAACAATCAATCATAGAATTTTTTTATATGAACAATAAAATTAAAACAAAAGTGAAAGATTATAGCGCTTTACTTTGTTGCATTAAATATCAGTCACCGTATTATATTAAAATTATATTGTATTATGTTATACTCTTATATTTCGTTTACTTAAATAGTAAATTATGGAATTATTTTCATATTTGTATTTTATAGCGATTTTCGCATTTCATCCAGATCAAGTTTATTACATAAAGTAAAACTGACAAAAACTCGCCATTGTCACGAATTTGAATTGCGCAACACTTTTTATTATTAAAACATACCTGTATTTTATTACGCACTTACAAATGTAATCCACCACTCTTTATTCCTACCCCTAAACCCAGTGATTGTTATGAGATTAAATAGGAGATGAAATCGTTGATGTGCATGAATTCGAAATTTCGATCACTTATGTTACATTGAACTATCTAGCTAGTAGACAAAGATCTACGATATCACATTGGTATATTAAAAGATCGCGTTGGTTATATGGTATTTCCCACAAAATCCTCAAAAAATATTGTACTAAGTAGAAAGATCATCCCAATATTCAAATTTCATTCCAGCAAGTAACTTTCTTTATTCAAGTAATACAAATTGTCAACAAGACTGCTATATGGAACAATGCCGACATAGTTTTCTTTCCACACATATAAAATTCACTTGCTTGGCACATACAGTCTGTCAAGAAAGTCTTTTGACATTGCCAACTATTTCAACTTCTAGAAATAATTGAAATATTAAATATTTTATTAAATTTTTAATTCTGTGTACGTATGTATACTTTCCAAAATACATAATAAATTTTTTTTTTTAAAATTTCATTATATTTAATTTTGGAACAAAACATAATTTTTATCCCATTGTCAAAACACTTTCTTGACAAACTGTATATCGATCAGTAGTATGATTTTGTCACGCACCCATCTCCAATCTCATCACTACCTATCACCATCCCTCTCTTGGTGAGACTCTATATTCACAAGTAAGCTAATCTACTCATTACACTGAGGATTCACTGCACTTGGGCACTTGGGGATGTTCCCCGATTACAACAATCTAGGAACAACAACAACATTGTATTCACACAGTGAAGCACAATTTTGTTTTGTCAAACGGTTGTCGTTTTCGCGTTTTTTCTCTACTCCTCTACTATTACCCATGAGATTTGTTGTGTTATTGTATTCGAACCTGTTGTTCGTGTAATTGTTGTTGTTGCTGCTGCTGTGGACGGGAGTAAAAACGTAAACAATGTCAATGTGCCCTGGCCAAAGAACTTTGAATTGCATGCACGACGCCTCTTCCAACATCCCTCAATCTGGTTAGAGAGTACTCACAGTGTTACACTGTCATATAACAGAAACAAACAAAAAAACGAAAGAGAAAATACAACAGCCTCTTCGTATATACCCACACACATACACCCATATGCATATTTCGTACTACTATAACGCAATCAATAGTGACGACATTACGGACGCGGGCAACATCCCCACACAAAAGTCATTGTCCATTTCATTGGACACAGATTGTGATATTTTTCCGAATTTTGTTTTAAATTAGAAGACAAAACGAAAAATAAGGCAATGATTTAATTGAGACTATAAGTAGTCGAATTCGATTAGAATTCCATGTCGCAATATATTCTGTATATTCACATTGATCATTTTCGAATCTATGCTTAACTCATACAACGTTGTAAACATAACTAATTTTTTGATAAATGACACCATTAACTTCATTTTCTCTATACTATCACGTAACTATGTGACAGAGATGGGAGTTTACATGGACATATTTCAACATTTACATGTCTTTAATTTTTTTTGCAATTGATTTATATTGATTTATAATGTAGCAGAACTCAGTATGTGCAGTGGAAGGGTGTTACTTCTGATGTCCGCAGCGTATACCGTGGTGTTCCCCAGGGATCTATATTGGGCCCACTTTTGTTTTCCATCTACATGAATGATATTTTTGATGTGATAAATTTTGCTAAACCTTATTTGTACGCAGATGATTTGCAGTTGTTAGTAGTCGGAATTGAGGACGTAAACTTTCAGCAAGCTGTTAATGCCGAGCTTGAAAGGATTTCTGTGTGGTGTTTGGATAATTTCATAGATGTGAATGCCGGCAAGTCGAAGTCTATGATATTTAAATCTTACGGTAACACGTCGTTACGTTTTAATATTGGCGGTAATATTCTTCATAACGTAAGTGAAATGAGAGTGTTGGGTTTTTGCCTGGATAATCACTTGAAATTCGATAAGCATGTGAACAAAGTTATATCAAATGTCACTACCATTCTGCGAAGGGTATATAACACATCGTCCGCTATACCATTTGGTGTAAGGAAGAAGATTGGGATTAGTTTGATTCTGCCGCATATTACGTATGGACTTGAGGTATTCTCAGGATCCACTTTAGGTAGCCTTCATCATTTGAAAATGTGTTTTAATCGTATTGTTCGCTACATATATCACTTGGGTTATTATGATCATGTCACATCTCGCTCAATTGAACTCCTAGGTTGTACATTCGATAACTTCATGAAGCTTAGAACCATGATGTTGTTTTACAAAGTACTTAAATTTAGGACACCGCCAAATCTGGCAGAAAGATTCCAGTTTGGAGGTTCGAGTAGAATGCATGCGTTGGTAATGCCCCGTTTTCAGACTTTGGTGATGCAGCGATCGTTCCTAATTCGAGTCACACGCTTATGGAATACCTTAATACCTTACGAAAATAGAAATTTTAATTTGCCATGTTTTAAGTTTAAGGAACTGGTTTTATCTCGGTTATGAACATCAACCATAGCTAACACTTAAATTTTTCGAACTGTGTTTACGCTACAAACATCTATTTTTCCTTCCATTCATCCATGTTCGTGTTAGGTTCTTGAATCTTGAATAGTATATTAATAACATATTCAAAAATTATATATAGTATTGATGTTGATGAGCTTAAATTATATTTTATAATTAAGTGTCAAACCAATGTAAAACTTTTGTAATCAATTTTGGCCTTATTTGAGCTTCTGATTATGATTATAAATAAAGTGAAATGAATGAAATGAATGAATGAATTGCTATGAAATAACAAGAAGTTGTTTTATTCTAGTCAAAACCATTACAGCCCCCCAACCAAAAATCATGATTTTAGAATACACTACCTTTGTGGAGAAATTGGGCTACTGCTCACAGTAAGTTGTGCATCGAGTCATAATTATCATGGACACAAATATTAGTCGAATGAGTAGGTTTGCTACACTCGAAAGATTTTGAATCTTCCGATCAGCGTTGCCACAATTTTTTTCCAAAATCGGACCAAAATTCTCTCCAGCGGACCAAATTTCCAATTTCGAAGAAAAATGCCTTAAAACTTATTTTATTGTTGTACATAGTACTTTTATTAAAAAGTAAAGTAAACCAGAAAGGACTGATATGATTTAGCGGCTGACATAGTAACGTCGACTTATCAACATTTTTTGAAAATTTGAGAAAATATTTTTGAAAAGGTCTAATTTTAAAGTCAATTTTAGTTGACATCAAAAGTCAAAATTTAATATTACAAAAAGTTGATTTAAACTTCCGACTTAGAGGAAATTAAAGATCACAACAGTCACGCATTTGGTTTATATTACCTTTGCCCCATGAAGACACTACACGGTTGAAAAAGACTGTTTTTCATATGTTTGGCTATAAACATTATATGTTTGGAACACAAATTTTTAAACACAATATTTTTGAGTGCAAGCATATAATGTTCATAAACTAGCATAACATGTTTGGGACACATATGTTAATATGTTAGAACATATTATGTTTGGGACATAAAATGTTTGTAAATATAATATGCTTGTATGCAAACATATATTAATTTAGAAATAGCCTATAAACATATATGTGTTTAGTAGCTTGGAGCGCTATTTAACAAGGAGCGATATTGAATTAAGTTGGTGGTTGTTGCTTGTTATTACAAAATTAACATTTTATTTTTCCTTGGGCAATTGATCAGCTACTTATTTGGTCCTTACAAACTGTGTGGGCCGCTGTTCGAATGCCCGTCCGGCAAAAGGTAAAATTAAAATAAAAATAAAAAAATAAAATTGAATAATTTCTTCTACAATGTTTGTATTACAGAAAAAGGTGCTTAGAACTAAAAAATCTCGTGGAAGTGAGAAAGATGTCGGGGAATATACAATTGGGCAGAATCAAAATTTTGAGCATTCAGGTCGTTGTTAGCACCTATATTACCTGTTTATTTTCATAATTCATTATGATTGTAAATATATAAATAAATAAATAAAATTTTGAGCACAATATTGTTTGGGAGAATTTTTTTAAGCATATAATATTTTTGGGTGCAAAATGCTTCCAAATATATTATAAGGACACATAATAACATATTGTTTTTTGGAAGACAACATTATTGAATTTGGATGCAAAAATACAAAATGTTTGGAACTTAGACTACCCAAACATATATTGTTTAGACCAATATGCTTTCAAACATATTATATATTGGTAGAGATCAAACATATAAATGTTTGGGCAATACCCAAAAATGTATATGCTTGAAGCAAAATATGTTTGGGAGTATATGTTACAGAAGCGATTTTTTGTGAGGGTGTACTTGAGAGAATACAATAGATTTCCGAATTTTCATCCAATTTGCTGTAGTGTTGCTTCGCACCCATAATTTTATGCGGAAAATGGCCCATATTCTTATATAGCTCAATCCTAATATTCCACTTCTTGTGCACATTCGAGTATTGTGGTTAAAATTGACCATATAAACTCCTTCGATAAACTGGCAATAAATTATTTTGCATATGGCCATACATTTTTAAACGCTTTTTAGTTTTATACTCAAGATGCAAAAATTCAACAATACTACGAGGGCGGTTCGGAAACTTCTTAGCCTGTCAATGAAAGAGAATAGTTCGTTTTTCAAAAATATTTTAATTTTTCACTATAATCTCCTGAAACTTCAATACACTTAGTCCAACGCTTTTCTAGCAATTCTATCCATTGATTAAAAAAGTTTTCCTCAAGGTCTTCAAAATAGTGATTTACAACTGTAATTGAATCTTCATTTGAGGTAAAACGCTTGCCACCAAGAATTTTTTTTTAGATTTTGGGAGCCACCGTGTTGCAATGGTTAGCTTGCCCGCCTTGCATACACAAGGTCGTGGGTTCGATTCCTTCTTCGACCGAACACCAAAAAGTTTTTCAGCGGTGGATTATCCCACCTCAGTAATGCTGGTGACATTTCTGAGGGTTTCAAAGCTTCTCTAAGTGGTTTCACTGCAATGTGGAACGCCGTTCGGACTCGGCTATAAAAATGAGGTCCTTTGTCATTGAGCTTAACATGGAATCGGGCAGCACTCAGTGATAAGAGAGAAGTTCACCAATGTGGTATCACAATGGACTGAATAGGCTAAGTGAGCCTGATACATCGGGCGGCCACCTAACCTAGATTTGGGAACAAGTAAAAGTCACTGGGAGCTAAATCAGGAGAATAAGGTGGGTGGTCAAGCGACTACTTTAATTCGTTGATTTTAGCTATTGTTAAAACACTCTTGTGCGTTGGTGCGTTGTCTTGATGAAAAATTATTTTTTGTGTTTCGTAAGCCAGGACGTTGCCATAACCTTACCAGCCGATTGAATTGTTTTTGCCTTCTTTGGGGCACTTCCTCCAGCTTCAGTCCATTGTTTGGATTGTTCTTTTGTCTCTGAAGTATAGTGGTGGATCCATGTCTCATCAACAGTTATGAAACGACGCTTAAAATCAATTTTATTTCGCTTAAAACGATCCAAACAAGCTTGAGAAATGTTCATTCTTATACGTTTTTGATCGACTGTTAACAAATGCCGCACCTATCTTGCAGAAAGCTTTTTCATCTGTATGTTAGTTCCTCATGCAAAATTAAATGGACTCGATTGTTTGAGATGCCCATGATATTAGCAATTTCACGCACTTTCGTCGATCATTTAATACCATATCATGCACTTTGGCTACAATTTCTGTTGTTGTTGCTGTTTTTGGACGTCTACTTTTAAATTCAGCAACACAATTTTTTACTGTTGCATATGAAGGAGCACTTTCACCTAACACATTCATCATATCATTATGAATTTCATGTCCCGATAAACCTTTTTTATGTAAATATTTAATGACAGCACGCATGTCTAATTGGTCCATTGTAAAAAAAATTGTGGATGCGTCTCTTTTGAACACCTGTTTCTATATGAAGGAGTTGCCAAATTGAAACAAAATTTAACATGTGTTCATAACACTTAACTTTTTTATGTTTATACCGCGCTTTTTGTGCTAGGCTAAGAACTGTCCTCGTATAGATGATTTCATTAATTTTGCAGATTTTTTTTTCAGGAGTATTAGAGCCCAATTGACTTAAGTAAAACGAAATTTTCTTTCATGTTAGGTTAAGTTAGGTTAGGTTATGTGGCAGCCCGATGTATCAGGCTCACTTAGACTATTCAGTCCATTGTGATACCACAGTGGTGAACTTCTCTCTTATCACTGAGTGCTGTCCGATTCCATGTTAAGCTCAATGACAAGGGACCTCCTTTTTATAGCCGAGTCCGAACGGCGTTCCGCATTCCAGTGAAACCACTTAGAGAAGCTTTGAAACCCTCAGAAATGTCACCAGCATTACTGAGGTGGGATAATCCACCGCTGAAAAACTTTTTGGTGTTCGGTCGTAGCAGGAATGGAACCCATGACCTTGTGTATGCAAGGCGGACATGCTAACTATTGCACCACGGTGGCTCCCTTCTTGGTGGTGGCTCAATTGGGTCTTTCATACCCAATTTTAAGTCTAATCGTTTAACTATAAAGACAAAACGACTTCATTGAAAAGTTTATCGACTTTTGGACAAGGAAAAAACTTTATATCAGAGAAATGAGTCTTCTGTGCTAAGCAAAATTCGCATTCGTATTTAATAACATGAAATATTCGGCCTCGCGACAATATTTTTTTCAGTGCATAGATACTATTGAATATGTGATAAAAAATTTTAAATACTAGAAAAAAATTATAAATTTGACCAAATTTATGAAAGTGGACCAAAAGGGGCCAATTTCCGTTTGGTCCGACCATCGGACCAAATTTAGAAATTAGAAATCTTTTGGACCAATTTTGATCCGATCGGACCAAAATAGCAACACTGCTTCCCATAAGAATTTTGGTATTGATCTTTATAGATATATCTGAAGGATATAACGGCAATCCAACTCTGCAAAAATTAGCAGACGCAATATCGTCCTCCTGCGTTTTACTCTTGTTGCCGAATGGATGGTTGTTTGTTTTCCATGATTTTTATTTGTTGTTTTGCAGTTTCGTTTGTTTACTTTCCACTCAAATGACTTTGAATGTGAAATTATGGTCGGAGCAGGAACGCTACCCTCCTTAAGGAGTATGTTTTGTTGTAGCAAAGATTCAATATACATTCCTTGTGAAACAAAGACCTTACATAATTACATCGACAATAGGTTGATGAAATCAGCATGAACCTATTAATTATTGGAGTGCAAAGTTAAACCAATCATCTTTGGCTCATACGTCTCGTGTTTTGTAGGGCCCATCACAGAATGTCGCTATTATATCTGTGAGTCTACTGTAAAGGGTACAATGCTGTCGGTTAATTCTCTATTGCCTTATCTCTACTCTTGCTTTTTATTTTTCAAATCATGGTCTAGAAATATAGAACTTGTTTAAGGCATTGAACTCAAATGGTCGCATTTAGTTCCTGGTTGCATTTTCCCTTTGGTTTGTATTTCTTCTTTCGCTCACAAAAGAGCAGATATTTATGGCGTAGATTATGTTATGTAAACCATGTAAAATACTAATAGCATGTAATTGAGTTTAATTTTTATTGAAAAAACAGAAAAAAAAACAGAAATATGAAAGAAAAACATTTGAGATAGATATTGAAAATTGTGAAACCGTTTCCCTGTAGCGGTCATTTGGGTGAGTTGAAAAGCCTAATGTTAAGGAATTTGTATCCACGTTTAGTCCATGAAAGTTTTGACATATACTTGAAATAATGGACATTTCGTTCTATTACATTAACGAATAAATTTGTTATGTGTATGAAACAGTTTCGTTGGCTCGATTTGTACGATAATGCACCGACGAAAATATTAAAAAATCCTGAAACTGGATGAAACAATAGGCACACACAAAAAATATTTTTTTTATCTTCCATCACGAAATTAATTGATCCAATTAATTTTTAATTGAAATGTCTTCAATCACAGAAATTATAGTATCAATTAAAAAATTAATTGAAAGTCTATTAAAAAATTAATTGATAGTATTAATGTATGTTTCAGTTAAAACAATTTGTTGAATCAATTAAATTTTTAATTGAATATTTGTTTTAACTCAATTAAGAATTTAATTGGAAAAATTTTCGTGAAATTTTTTTCTATTCACTCTAAATATATCAACTGAATGTTTGTCTCCAATATATCGGACATATTTGGGTTTGTAAAAGAACTGTGCAGCGAAAAAAACGTAATTAAACTAATTTAAATTTATTTTTAATTGAAAAAAAATATTTCTTGGTAGATAATTTTTTTTTGCAAAATTCTACACAGCCCAATAAAGTTTTCCTCTTTTTAAGTATGTATATAAAGTTCACTGATAGCCCGATGTATCAGACTCACTTAGACTATTCAGTCCATTGTGCTGAGTGCTGCCCGATTCCATGTTAAGCTCAATGACAAGGTACTTCCATTTTATAGCCGAGTCCGAATGGCGTTCCACATTGCAGTGAAACCACTTAGAGAAGCTTTGAAACCCTCAGAAATGTCACCAGCAATACTGAGGTGGGATAATCCACCGCTGGTGTTCCACTTTTTGGTGTTCGGTCGAAGCAGGAATCGAACCCACGACCTTGTGTATGCAAGGCGGGCATGCTAACCATTGCACCACGGTGGCTCCCCAAGTACATATAAGTTGAATATGAACTAAAGTAGAAGAAAATTTTCGTACCATTATTTTCTTTACTTTTAGTTCTTTTTTTCCACTCTTTGTGTAAATCTCAAAATGTGCAGTACAATTTAGTTCAATTTTCGCACAGGGTACACGGACGAAAACGACTGTTTTCAGATGTTTGAGTGTAAAAATTATATGTTTGGAACTCAAAATTTTTAACACAATATTTTTAAGTTCAAGCATATAATGTTAATAAACTAGCATAACATGTTTGCGACATATATGTTAATATGTTAGAACATATTATGTTTGGGACATAAAATTCTTGTAAATATTATATGTTTGGCTGCAAACATATATTGATTTAGAAATATCCTGCAAACATATATGTGTTCAGAAAGAGAGACCTAGAGAGTATGCTGCACGTAAAAGAATGGAAGTAACATATTGGCGCCTTAAAAATATATACACACAAAGAAAATTTCATTAAAATTTTGTTCTACCAGTATATGCCTAAGGTGAAACATAATATTTTTGAACAATACAAACAATAATTTGTTTGGACAAATCCTAAAAATATATATGCTTGAAGCAAAATGTGTTTGGGTATATGTTACAGAAACGATTTTTTTGAGGGTGTAGTTCAGTCTTGCTTTTTTCTGTGTGGGTACTGATCGTGTTAACTTTTAGCAAAAGCCTTCCATTACATCAAAATTAACCTCTCCGAAAAATTAACCCCATTATCCAAAAGTGGACAAAATTAGGCGACTAAGGATGTCCACTTCTGGGAGGGTGTAATTTCCAGGTCTAAAATAATAAATATAAAAACAAAGGAAATTTCATTAAAATTGAGCTAACGAAAAATTTCATTGTATTTATGAAATTGTTTAGTTGGCCCAATTTTAATGAAATTGTATTGGTACAAAGACAATGCATTTTAGAAATCTTCAATAACTTTTTCATGAGAGATAAATTAAAAGAAAATGTTGATTTAATTTTTTTATTAGAATTCCTATTCCGTCACAAACCACAATTCCATATCTTTTATATTTATGTTTTTCATTTCTTGGACTAGTTCATCATAAAAGATATCCCCTTCATTTCATCCATCACTCTATAAAGTTCAAAACAACAATAATACAAGATTTCCATCTTTCAACTGAGGCTGAAGTTTAATTTGCTATGTTTTTTTTTGCCTTTCATTATTTGGACAAAAAGTCTACAAGAATTGGAAAAAATAAAATTTAACACGTGCACGTTTCGCTTCATGGGTTGAATCGGTGGACTAGGAATACAGCACTTAGAAAATGTATTAGGACCAAAGTCCAAAAAAGTTGTAAACGTCGAAAATGTCATAATCCCTCACGGTAAATGTCATAATCCCTCACGGCATCCTTAAATTCGGGTTTAAAGTAGTTTTTCGTTATTCGTACATATTTATGAATTTGTAAAATTTTTAATATTAATATTTTGAATTTTTTGTCATAAGAAAATTGTATTATTTTATAGGGGAAAAATAAACTTGTAAAACGTTTGATTGAATTCAACTCGTTTTTGCAAAAAAAAAATGTTTAATGTTTCCCATACTTTTTGCTCCTGAATGTTTCCCATACTTTTGCTCCATATTTCTTCTCTGGTTCTGCGGTATTTGGGTATTTTCCCTGCAATGTGCTGAGTGAGATTGTGGATGCGATGGACTCCTGTTGGAATGTCCACGTTCTGTGACCGAAATGTTTGTCTGCCCAGGGCTTCAATACTGTCCTTAAGACATTTTCTCGATACTATTGGGGAAAGTGTTCAGTTTGTTACAAACCGAAGAACAGACGTTTGCAACTATGAAGGTTTGTTTTCTTGAAATTAAGTCTCTTCGAATCTGTTAGTGTGTGCCCCACAGTCTGGTCTAAAAAGAAAATTGCTTGATTGTATACGTTGAATTTTATATTGATGGCGATATATGAGGGTTGCTTTTTATAGTTCGGGATTAGAGAACAAAAATATTAATCATTGAAAATAGATTTATTGTTTTTCAAAATATCACCATTTATATACACTTCTGCATGCGTTTTTACCTATTGTCCAAGCACTTTTGCCTCTCTGAGGTATCTCCATTGTGAACGCATCAACTGCTTCCTCAGGCGTGGAAAATCGTTGACCTCTCATTTTATTTCTTATTTACTGGAATAAAAAAAGAGGTCGTTGACAAATCAGGCCTATATGGCGGATGACCCATCAAATCCATTTTTTGAGTGCTCAAAATTGCCCTTGATTTTCCTGATTTCTTGGAAGACAACTGGCAATCAAATGGTTTTGTACCATTCAGAATTGACTTTTCTGTGTACGATAGTTTGGATTCTTGTGTACGATAGCTTGGAAGTGCTTCATGCGCGTGTAACTTTTATTGGATTTGGCTCATCTTGAACCACTCCCACAGTCGACTGCTGTTGAAGCACAGCGATCGTATTTTGGAGCATTTCTTTCGACCAAGCGTCGAAATGAGCCTTTTTTGAGCGATTGACTTTGTGTGGGATCCAACGCGAAAAATTTTTTTTGACGGCAGATTGCAAAACTAAATAAAAGTCAAACCAGCTCATCATCAACGGAATGACAATAGGAGCTCCATGGTTCAATACATGGCCGCATACGGTTTGAAAGCATGGCTCAGTGAAGGCTCCTAAAGAAATAAAACAGAACGTCCAGTGTAATCTCCTTTATACTGCAGAGTCGGAACGCCATGCCACAAAGTGTTAGAAACCACTTACTCAGAAGTGAGTAAGAAACTTGATCAACATTTTCGTGTCTGAATATGGAATGCTTGGGCACAATTCAACAACCATATGCTGTATGTCACCATATAATGATGGAGGAGAAGTGATGTTGTACAGCAATTACTTACAATTTAGTTAAATGACAACAACACAATGCATAGCTGCAGCAGCAATAGCGATCGCAGCAATATCATACACAATAGGCAACCACAATTGATGCAGCACCAGCAACATCCATGGCAATCGCAACAGCAGCAGCATCACCATCAAACGCAATACAACAACAATAACATAATCAACATAGATGAACAAAAACAAAACTATAAACTAAAGCCAACACAATAACAACAGAGCAAGCAACATCAACCATGATCGACCATTGAATCAGACTCCATTGTTGTAGGACATGCCGTGATGTGATGGAGAACAGAGTTTAGTAAGCTAGAAGAGTTCATTGGCCCTTTTGGCAAGGGGTCAATAGCAATCTGTCGTAGAAGTTTTCCTGTATGCAACTGCCAGAGCGAGGGGGAATTGAGATTGCTGTCGCCTGTTGAAAATGATGGACCGAATGAGAACAGGACTGAAAGGCAACCTCAAGCCAAACAACAATAGAAACCATCTACGATATAAAAATTTACTACACTCGATCGGGTACGGAACAAGAGAACAATGAAAATCAAACATTAGCTACAGTTGGTCATGGATTTCTATGGATAATATAGGTTCCTACCACATCTCACGGCCTGCTTAGCGTCCTTTCAGTCCAAGCATTCGTTCGTTCCATCGTTTTTTTTTTTTTTAATTTCTTTGGTTTGATGTTTCAACATCAGCAACAACACCAAACGTGCAATTATGGGCAACAAGAAAGTACATCCAGTACTTGATGTTCTGATGTCGTAATAGCCTAAGCAAGAGCAGTTGGATGAGGTTTAGTACAGCAGATCCAATACTCTTTCTCATCCATAGAAAATGCGACAATGCAACATGCTCCAAGCGTTAAGAATACCCTCTTTTCTAGTTGCCACAACCATCCAAGACAACGTGAGCCTTAGTTAGAGCCTGGTTTGGGGGGTCACTTAACGATCGTAGAGTAAACAAGAAAAAAGTTCGCAATCAATGCATCACCAATAGGAAACCCAATGGATCCCATCCTAAAACTGCATATTGGCAAACCAAAAGTAAAGAAGACTACACGGATGAAGTGGAGAACTTGTTTTTATTTCCATTACATAAAATGCATTTCAAATTATGCGATCGGGAATGGATAAATAGGTACCCTACTTCAAGTTTCAAAGCAAGTTCCTGGCTAAGATATAGTTAGCTTGTCCCAATGAAGCTCAACAACTTCGGTATTATAATGGACTGGCCAAAGTGGTTCTCTAACAACAGATAAACACAAGATCAACACGCAGAGAAGCAATACGAGAGCATAATGTTACTTTTCCAGGGGAAACATGCAAGGATGGAATCCTTCGTGAAAATGAGTTAGAATACCAGCCAAAATGTAAATCACAGCTCCAACGAAAAACATTTGAGTCTGGGTTTATTTGTTGACTAGGGATTCTGACCAAGAAGGGGTTTGAATCCGTCTGTTACGAAGACGACGCTATAATACTTCTGCAAAGGACGAATCATAAAAAGCTCTGCAGGGGAGAGAGAGAGAGAGTAGACCGAGTAAGATAGTCCACTATATCGAACGAGGTATTCTGGACTTAAGATTAACCTTAGACAGGAATTTAATTGGAAGTTCCACACCAAATAAAGGACAATAATGTCCGATAGACGTGGGGCTCTATGCAGAAAATCTTTGGGCCTGAATCCATAGATGACACATTGGACGTATGGGAGCGTTATTAGGACAATCCTTTGAGCTTTGGAAACGATACTGGAATTTAGCCTATCAGATTGTAGCAAAATGGATATGACGAACCATTAAAGGTTAAAAGGGGAGTCGATGGGAGTAGTGGCGGATATATAAAACCCGAGGTGGCAATGACCTCCGAGTTCTGACCTGTCCTGGAAGCATAGGATCTCAGGTAAAATACCAGAGGGAAGTAAGAAAAATACTGCTGGGTGTTTTGGGCATGTCTGAACAAGATGAGACGTAAAGAGCTAGAAAACAAAGGGGCGTGAGCTTAGGGTAGACGAGAAACCATAGAGACTACATAGGCTCAGTTGGATGCATGGGCGCGAGAGAGACAATAGAATGTGAAGCAGTTGAACAGACGGAACGGCGACGGAAATCTTATGGGAGATCGAAATTCAGAAAAAGTCGGAAGCTTTAGTGAAAGAGCGTACGACGAGGATCAGAACTGCCGTGAGAATTATGACCGGGTACGTAGAATTGATATCATATCTATGACGAATACGAGCAGCGGATGATGATGTATGAAGTTAGTGTTTCAAGGTGGAAGAGGTGGAATACAACATATGCCCCTACCCTTTTAACAAATCAGTTAAAAGAGTCCACCACACAAAGATTCAATACCCTTTGTGGGAAAAGATAACTCATAGAGAATACACAGACGTGTTGGATGCATTGGAGAGACACACAATAAGCGTTGTGGCACAGTTGGAAGGGCAACGAAAATCATAGTTTTAGAGTTTTCGAATACCTCAAAGTGAACCGATATCGTTATGAAGAAATTTGCCCGATTTTCGTGTCCTACAATCCACTTTCACCGGAATTTTCGTGAAATCAATTCACTTGCAAAAGTCTTGGTGAAAGTTGAATTATGTCCAAGATAGGTGTATTTCCGGTTAAAATAAGTACTCGCGTAAAAAATTTGAAATGTTTTATATTTAATACATGAGTTTTATTAAAACTGCGTCATTTTTAATTTAAAAAAATAATAAATTATAACAAGTTTATTGATTCCACTTATTTTGATTTCCGCCTTAGTGAATTTTTGGGTGATTTGTGCAACCAAGCTGGTTACAGAAAAGTTCAAATAAGTGGAATTAAGAACACCAAATTTTCACGCTCGTGGATTTGACGTGAATAGTGCAAGTGGAATTGAAGTGGATATGGGAACATGGGTGATTGTCAGAATATGTGAACGCCATTATGGAGGAAAATAAGGCTAAGGTAAGTATTTAAAAAAATCTTCAAAGAAAAAATGTAGTTTAGAAAGAGCAAATGAGTTGGTGCGCTAGCACGACCTTCGTGCATTTCTCTGACGAGGAACATTTCCCAATAGATCAAAAATATCGTGTTTATTTATCCGAACTCACGTAGGAATATTTAAGCAAATGGTAATAATCCAATCGTAGTACTGACATATGGTCAGCCAAAGCACAAACAATTCTGGTCTACTCTTTCCATGCATTTAATAAACATTAACCAATCCGATGTTGTGTGCCAGATTTTAGCTACCAAGCGCTATATTCTGTTGCTCTCCTGTAAGCATCTGTGTACTAGAGCATCATGAAGCAACTTTATGGAGAAACTGCATCATTGCATCTTTTCTCCTTGCGGCAAATGCATCTGAAAATGCAGTTACCAGTTGATGCATTTTATGGTATGGAGACTCATGTTCTTCTGATGCCCTATGTTGCTAATGTAGTTGCATCAGCATCGTCTTACATGTAAGATAATCTCTGTTTCATTTTATCCATTTCTTCTTCGGCTGTTTCTTCAGGTTTTATAAAGGTAAAGTAGCATCAACAGAATGAAAAACCTGTTCATCGAGATGTTGGTACCTTCAGGATAGCAAAAACCCGAACGTTTCTTTCTCATAGATGATCAACGGTGTAACGTATGAACTTCTATTAGAAAAAGGAGAAAAATTTTGTTTTTACAACAATGGGCAAGCCCCTTTATTTCGCGAGATGTAGCTTTACATTGCCAACGATTTGGTTTGTAAAGAGTTTTCTCCATTAGAAGTTACCCTCCTGACATATCTATATGGAAGACTATGGATATACACATTGAAAAAAGGCTTGCGAATCGGGAGGTCGATTTGTATGGGGGCTTATCAAAACGTGGACCGATGTATGACATCTTCGAACTTGACCTCTGTCAAATTTCGCCACGATTGAGTCATTCTTGATCCATATAAACCGATCTCCTGAATTGCATTCTTGGACATGTGCGTCCACCACTTAACATGGAAAATTATTTTGGTATGCTCAAATTTTCGAGCATGAGGAAATGTGTCACATTTCCTAACTCACTTAGACATTTTAGGTGTTGTTTTAGGCGTTTCGGAATTACCACATTCCTCATCAGCATCCTCTACTTGCAGCAAAACTATCAACCAATTATCAGAATAAATTCAGGCAGTTTATTAAACCCAACAAAAACCACACTTGAACCCTCCGAAAAAAGGTTTTACATTGATAGCCGGCTTATGCCGAAATAAATTCGAAACAAACATATCTCTTTTCCTATGCCACTGTCAAATCATCGATTTGAATTCACATGGCTGGGTTTATTTTGAGCGTGCCTCCTCTTCTTTTTCCATTTGTTTTGTTTTGTTATTGTTGGTTTTGTTCTTTAAGCATTGTTGTTGTTTTTTATTTCAGCTTAAAACCATACATTGACTAAACTACAAGAGTAGCTTAACCAACAGAGGAAAAGAATGTTTGTCAAATTTATTTGGGCAAAGCCCTATAGACTGCAAGATGGTTGGATGGACGCACGTTTCGGAATTACCACATTCCTCATCAGCATCCTCTACTTGCAGCAAAACTAGGAAAACTAGGAAAAGAGATATGTTTGTTTCGAATTTATTTCGGCATAAGCCGGCTATCAATGTAAAACCTTTTTTCGGAGGGTTCAAGTGTGGTTTTTGTTGGGTTTAATAAACTGCCTGAATTTATTCTGATAATTGGTTGATAGTTTTGCTGCAAGTAGAGGATGCTGATGAGGAATGTGGTAATTCCGAAACGTGCGTCCATCCAACCATCTTGCAGTCTATAGGGCTTTGCCCAAATAAATTTGACAAACATTCTTTTCCTCTGTTGGTTAAGCTACTCTTGTAGTTTAGTCAATGTATGGTTTTAAGCTGAAATAAAAAACAACAACAATGCTTAAAGAACAAAACCAACAATAACAAAACAAAACAAATGGAAAAAGAAGAGGAGGCACGCTCAAAATAAACCCAGCCATGTGAATTCAAATCGATGATTTGACAGTGGCATAGGAAAAGAGATATGTTTGTTTCGAATTTATTTCGGCATAAGCCGGCTATCAATGTAAAACCTTTTTTCGGAGGGTTCAAGTGTGGTTTTTGTTGGGTTTAATAAACTGCCTGAATTTATTCTGATAATTGGTTGATAGTTTTGCTGCAAGTAGAGGATGCTGATGAGGAATGTGGTAATTCCGAAACGTGCGTCCATCCAACCATCTTGCAGTCTATAGGGCTTTGCCCAAATAAATTTGACAAACATTCTTTTCCTCTGTTGGTTAAGCTACTCTTGTAGTTTAGTCAATGTATGGTTTTAAGCTGAAATAAAAAACAACAACAAAATTTAATTTCTATAGAAAATTTTCTTAAAATTTTATTTCTATGGAAAATTTTGTCAAAATTTTTTTCTATAGATTTTTTTTTTCAAAATTTTATTTCTATAGCAAATTTTGTCAAAATTTAATTTCTAAAGACAATTTTGTCAAAATTTTATTTCTATAGAAAATTTTCTCAATTTTTTTCTATAATTTTTTTTTTAAATTTTATTTCTATAGAAAATTTTGTCAAAGTTTTATTTCTATAGAAAATTTTGTCAAAGTTTTATTTCTATAGAAAATTTTCTCAAATTTTTATTTCTATAGAAAATTTTTTCAAAATTATTTCCTATAAAAATTTTGTCAAATTTATATTTCTATAGAAAATTTTCGCAAATTTATATTTCTATAGAAAATTTTATCAAAATTTTATTTCTATAGAAAATTTTCTTAAAATTTTATTTTTATGGAAAACTTTGTCAAATTTTTTTTCTATTGAAAATTTTCTCAAATTTATATTTCTATAGAAAATTTTCTCAAAATTCTATTTTTATGGAAATTTTTTTTAAAATTTCATTTCTATAGAAAATTTTGTCAAAATTTCATTTCTATAGAAAATTTTGTCAAATTTATATTTCTATATAACATTTTCTCAAACTTATATTTCTATGGAAAATTTTGTAAAAATTTTATTTCTATAGAAAATTGTCTCAAAATTTTTTGTTTTTTGGAAATTTTCCTAAAATTTTATTTTATGGAAAATTTTGTCAAATTTTTTTTCTATAGAAAATTTTCTCAAATTTATATTTCTATAGAAAATTTTCTCAAAATTCTATTTCTATAGAAAATTTGTCAAAATTGTATTTCTATAGAAAGTTTTCTCAAATTTATACTTCAAAAAAAAAAAAAAAATTTCGTAAAATTTTATTTTTATCTAAAATTTTGTCAAAATTTTTTTTCTATAGAATTTTTTTTTTCAAAATTTCATTTCAATAGTAAATTTTGTCAAAATTTAATTTCTATAGATAATTTGTCAAAATTTTAGTTTTTCTATAGATTTTTTTTTCATTTTCTATAGAAAATTTTGTCAAAATTATATTCCTATAAAAATTTTCTCAAATTTTTATTTCTATAGAAAATTTTATAAAACTTTATTTCTATAGAAAATTTTGTAAAAATTTTATTTCTATAGAAAATTTTCTCAAAATTTTATTTCTATAGAAAATTTTCTTAAAATTTTATTTTTATGGAAAAGTTTGTCAAAATTTTATTTTATTTCTATTGAAAATTTTCTTAAAATTTTATTTTTATGGAAAATTTTGTCAAAATTTTATTTCTATAGACAATTTTGTCAAAATTTTATTTCTATAGGCAATTTCGCAGAAGCTTTTGGTGGCTTGCACTAAAAAAAAAGAACTAAACCCTGCAGGGCACTATATTCAATTTGACTTTATTTTAACTCATGGCAATCATTATGTTTTAGTTAAAATTTCTCCAATATGAGAAAGTTCCCTTGGCAGAAATGGTTAAAGTGAAGGAAGATTTCTCATACTGGGGAAAATTTTAACTAAAACCTAATAATTTCCATGAACTAAAATAAAGTTTAATTGGCTTTAGTTTCGTTCCTCTTTTGTATATGGATATCAGATACAGACCTATACCTCATACAAGTCAATGTAATTTTCTCCGAATTCTTTATGGATGACGAGACCATTGATTCATTTCTGCCAACTACTATGTAAAAGTTTCGCTGTTCTTTGTTTCCCCTGTTTTTTCCTGTAAGGAATATTGGGCACTGTTCTTTGGGCAAAATTCCCTTTTCTCATGATTCATTCTTGGCATTAATAATACCAAAATGAAATTCCTTCCCAGAAGTATTTCTGCAACAAAGCTAACCCATTTGGTGGTGATGAGACTAGCGCAAATACCGATAAACGTCTGACAATCGGTCTTAAATGTTTTGGTTTTGTTTTTACCTCATCTTTCCCCTTTCAATGGCAGAAATGAACCATGTGAGTCACCGGGAAATATATGACACAGTCGGTGATTATAATGATTAAAAAAAAAAAACAAAAACTATATAATAACAGGAGGAGGAGTAGGAACATTGATTGGACGATATTCGCAATGATGAAGAGGTGGAATGAAAAAGACCATACCGGAAGCATGCATGGATTCCTGAAAAGTTTGAAAAATACTCTTGGTCAGTATATATGTGTGGTGGAACCAACTCCATGATATGAGTGTACCTGTCTAGCCATGGCTGGATGAGGCCATAGAATTTTATTGTGCTGTGATGGATATGGGCTACAAAGAACAAAGAATCACAGCAAAGGGTTATGTTTTGATTGGGGAGAGGATGTTTGGAACTCTTTACATATGCAAATTCCAATGACCATTTCCCTCATTATTATAGCCAATGTTCCAAGAATGAATGTGCGTTCTAGTTCAATTAGCGGAAGAGGCTTATCTTTATTTTTAGATTTTCATAGCGTAAAAGAGCCCCATATTCAGGAATCGGACTATTTATATTTTATATATGGGATAGATGCATTGAAAAAAAAACTATATACACGTGATATGAAAATTTTTGCGATCTAAATTTTAGGATGTTGCATTTACTCAATATTAATAAAGTAATTTTAATTCTAAGAAAAATTGTTAATTGTTAATTTTCACAAAAATTAGGATACTCATGTTTAGAATTTGAAACATAAATTAAAGAACACGTAAGGACAAATTTCGTAAAAATAATGATATTTTTAAATATTTATATGAATCGCTCGATTCAAACTGATGCTAAAAATATCTTATATTTATTACAAACAATTTATTTTGTTTTCAGTTTTATTAAAAATGCTATTTCACGATAGGGCTCATCAAAGATTATAGATTTGAGGAAGATGTGAGATTGGCTTGCGTCATACCAAATGTTGCATTTACCTGATTAGTTTAATACATATTTGTAATTTTTTAGTTGTTTTTCGCTTTTATTGTTTAAATGAAAAATGCAATTTTCTTAATGAAACAATTTTAAATTTTAGGCAACAACAAAAAAATTACATTTTCTCCTTTATGGAAATTTATTTCGTGCTCTTAATTTCTTTTTTTTTGCATTTTAATGCTATGTCAATACTTGTCGTATATGCGTTTGGTTCGAGTATTAAACTAATGTGGTAAATGGTTTGATGTGCTCAGTAGCCAATCTCCCATCTTCTGTAATCTATAATCTTTGGGGCTCACCACTCCCAAGTTCGTTACTTTGAAGTAGTACGATCCACCAGCCAGTATTGCCGGCATTTAGTTTTTTGTGGTTGGGGACGAATTTATAGAGTTGGCGATTTGGTTATTTTGTTGGGAATTTTCGTGGGAATTTTTTCGACATCGGTTCACTATAAAAAAAAGTTAGCTGAGTTGCTTCTTCAAAATATCTTTATTTTTATGGAAGCCAAGTCTATTGCTCGGAATCAATACCAAAAATTGAAGTTTATAAACTTTCTTGCATTCAAGTAAACACATTTGTTTTGAGTGTAGATTTTATAAAAAAAAACTTTCTGTTAAGCTTTCTTTACATCATGGATAGACAGACAAACTATCGCAATTATTGCAATGTTCCTCTTGATCTTTTGGCCTCCTACGCCCAGCGATTTGATGACTTTTTGTTTTTCTCCCTATGGTCGTTATTACAATTCAGTCTGATTGTTCCGTTTAGAGCTGGTTACTTGGATGTCATCGTCACGGATCAAGGGTCACGGGCAAAAATCTCACCCCTCACCTTCTGCATGGATGTCTTTGGGCTCGTCACTTTGGTCACAGTTGGAATGTAATTTCCACAATAGTCAGTGGCCCACACTAAAATACTTAAACCAATGTAATGGGAGTAGTTATGCCAACGATTGTCTGGTGTCTCGCTTGGTTGACCTTCCAAGTCATTGTTGGAGTTTTGGGTTAAATTCATGATTACTTGTGTACTTTTGACTTGCTTCCATTGCTGGTAATTTTATTTTTTTCTCTTGCTCCATGGAAGAATATGATCGTCCTATAATTTCAGATGATTCAGAGACAAATTGTTGTCTTTGTCTTAAGTTTTTGAATTTTGAAGGTATGTATATATGTGGTGGTGGGTGTAGCACTAATAATTACCAAATAATTAGTGATGGTGTGAAAATTTGTGTGCACGAAATATGCTCAAACTTACGAGGGCAGTTTTTTTAATAAAATTTCTATTACTTCAATGAAGTTAAGGGGGTCTTCAAAAACTTACCAATGAAAAATTTGTGAAAATCAGACAATACACAATTAAAGGGTGATTTTTTAGCAATTAGACTAGTTTACAAAATAAAATTTTTGTCATGTACATTTGATGGAATGTTACTTTTCTTAAGTATTTTGATCTGCTGAATTCGAAAATATTAAAAAAAAATTATGGAACAGTTTTTGAGATATATGGTTTGTACTTTTCCGGCGGAAAAGGGTCACTGTAAAACATTATTTTTTTATTTTTTATGAAAATTTCCCTTTTTTCATCGATATGAACCACTTAACTTATCACAGATCCAATTATACACGATTATTCGTAATCTCAATACCTTTCATTTAAGTATCAAACTATATAATCGGACATTTCTAACTCGAGATATAATTTGTTTAGAGGAAAAGGAGCGAACAACTAAAAATAACGGGATATCTCAAAAACTGTTCCATCCATTTTTTTTTTCGAATTCAGCAGACCAAAATACATAAGAAAAGTCACCTCTCATTAAATGTACATTTTTCAATGTAAACTAGTGTTATCAGTTTGGCAACACAGGTTTAAACCGCTGACGCACGTTTAGTGTTTTATTTCACTGTCAAACATTCTAGCGATTTATTGAATTTTATTATCAATATGCGTGATCTGTTCATCGCGCGCTTTTATGGAAAATTTGTGATCAGCGACTAAGCTCATTTTTGGCACAACTGGTACATACGCAAATAAGCAGAATTGTCAATTTTGGAGAGAAGTTCATCCAGAAGTATTGCAAAAGCATCAAATGCGTCCATAAAAAATCACTCTTTGGTACGAAATTAAAGATATTGAATTATAAAATGTAACATACAGTTTTGGAATGATTTTAGATTTGTTCGAATTGGCTATTTTTGGCACGAATTATGGGCTTCCAACCGTCGACAAAGACATCACACGCATTGACAAAGAAATTTTTTTAATGCCAAACTTAGTCTCAAAAATGCCCCAGGTGCAAAAGTCCAACATATTGAGATCCGAGGACTTAGGTGGCCATTGTGCGGTAGAAATGAAGCAGCGAACCCTCTTTTTTAGTCATTCTTGGGTGAAGTCCTGTTGGAATGTCAAAGAAATGTCCAGGGCTTCAATACTGTTTTTAGGACATTTTCCCGACAATATTCGGCATTTGTTTAGACCCCACGGTCGATGAATAGCCCACAACGGAGACAGAGGCATTTCTACGCCAGTTCAACCAGTACGCTTCCCACAGATAAATGTAAAGATTTTACCTATGAAGACTAGATCAGATTCTGAATTTATAAGAACCATTTTTTGTTTGAGTTCTAGAGGAATCATAAACATCTCTTGTAAGTGTACAAGAAAATGATGAAATAACGCCTTGATTAGAAATCTAAAATCTGTTGATTTTCATCCCTATTATTTAAATGATTACGAGAAGTAAAATCTGGAAATTCAGTGTCAAGCAATTTTCATGATCAGTGCGCCTTCTATGCCCTCAATAAATGAAATCGGTCTATATATAGGCCTTACCAAATGGACTGATAAAACTAAATCATATACACTTTGTTATGGGTCTAAAATGCCAGTATATTTTCAATTTGTGGCAAATCGGATAAAAACTACAATTTCTAGAAACCCTAGGAGTTAAATCGGGTGTTCGGTGTATTGGGGACTATATCAAAACATGGAAGGATACACACAGTATTCAGCACATCTAATTGTAGTTCTAGAATTTAGACCACAAATCGGAGGGCCGGTGTATAAGGGGGCTATATCACAAACTGTACCGATACACAATATATTCAGCACATTTTTTATGGTCCTGGAATACCTCCAGATTTCTAATTTCAGGCAAATTGTATAAAAACTACGGATTCTAGAAGCCCAAGAAATAAAATCGGGAGATCGGTCTATATGGGGGCTATATCGAAACATGGTCTGATAATCACCATTTTCGACACATCTCTTTATTTTCCTACAATACCTCTAGATTTCCAATTTCAGGCAAATTGGGTAAAAACTACGGATTCTAGAAGCCCAAGAAGTAAAATCGGGAGATCGGTCTATATGGGGGCTATATCAAAACATGGACCGATAATCACTATTTTCGGCACATCTCTTTATTTTCCTAGAATACCTCTAGATTTCCAATTTCAGGCAAATTGGGTAAAAACTAAGGATTCTAGAAGCCCAAGAAGTAAAATCGGTCTATATGGGGGCTAAATCAAAACATGGACCGATACTTAACATTTTTCGCACACCTCTTTATGGTCCAAGAATACCTCTAGATTTCCGATTTGAGGAAAATTGGGTAAAAATTACGGATTCTAGAAGACCAAGAAGTAAAATCGGGAGACCGGTCTATATGGTGGCTATATCAAAACATGGACCGGTACTCATCATTTTCGGCACAAGTCTTTAGGGTCCTAGAGTACCTCTAGATTTCAAATTTCAGGTAAATTGGATTAAAACTACGGATTCTAGAAGCCCAAGAAGTAAAATCTGGAGATCGGTCTATATGGGGGCTATATCAAAACATATACCGATACACATCATTTTCGGCACACCTATTTATGGTCCAAGAATACCTCTAGATTTCCAATTTCAGGCAAATTAGATAAAACTACGGGTTCTAGAAGCCCAAGAATTGAAATCGGGAAATAGGTTTATATGGGGGCTATATCAAAACATGGTCCGATAATCACCATTTTCGGTACACCAATTTGTGGTCTTCAAATACCTCTAGATTTTCCATTTCAGGCAAATCGGATAGAAAATACAATTTATAGACGCCCAAGAAGCAAAATCGGTCCCCAAATCGGGAGGTCGGTTTATATGGGGACTATATCACAACTTGGACCGATGGACTTCGAACTTGACCTGCCTGCAAAAAAAAAAGACGAATCTGTGCCAATTTTCAGGACGATAGCGCCATTATTGAAGGCTGTAGCGTGATTACAACAGACATACGGACATACTTATATCGTCTTAGAATTTCTCCCTGATCAAGAATATATATACTTTATATAGTCGGAAATCGATATTTCGATGTGTTACAGACGGAATGACAAAATTATTATACCCCCGTTACCATTCTATGGTGGTTGGTATAATAAAAAAAGATTCAAATATAGCCTAAGACCAGCGTTGCCAGAATTGTTTCATAAAAAACTGCTAGATTTGTCCAAAAAAATAGCCAAAAAAGCTAAAAAATGTTAAAAAATAGCTAGAAAAAAGCTAAATTTGTTCGTATCAAAAGTCACATTTTTGATTGAAATTTAACAAACTTAAAGGCTTTACTTCACTTAAAATGCGTATTATTTTAATTGTATTCATTTTAATTCCATTTCTGTGAGACTGTAAGAAAATCTAAGTCATATTAGCTCTGTTGGCGTACTCGATACATTTTGATTACTATCACAAATGTTTACTGGAAGTCCTTCGTTTATATTTCCAAGTAAAAACATTTTTCCCAGTAAACTTGCAATTGTCAGCTGGTTAATCATCAACAAGTCCAATGTGCGATATATTGCAAGTTGTCACTTAGAACTGCATTAGAAAATATCAATATATTTCGTTTTAACTGAATTAATGATAAATTCGTGAACGTGTACACTTCTCCTAATTTTACCCAAGAGAATAAAACACATTCCAACTGTCTTGCAAGTTTATACTGAATAACATTTATTCGGATATTTCCCATACAAACCTATTGTTGTCCAGTTTTCGTAAATGTAAATCCATTCCAATAGCAGATTTGTTTTGATCCTTTCACTACGAATTTTTTATTGCATTTTTTGGTGTTAAAAAGAATAATACCACATTCAAAACTTTATTTCCTTAATTATTTCTATGTTCGGTTCCAAAGATTTTGTACACTAATGATTTTGGTATTGATTCCGAGTCAAATTTGAATTTATTAGTTTTTTAGGCTTTTTCTTCATGAGCTACACACTGTGCTTTAAAAACGTGCTAACGACAACTTAAATTTCCAAATTCAGACTCGAGTTTAGGTAGAAATTATTTTATGTATGCGATTTTAAAATAAAGCTGAGTACTATGTTAAGTTTTCAAGCTGAAAACCATCTTGTTTTCACGGTTACTTTTTTAATTAATTAATTTAGAAATATAAAATTTTTTGCAGTCAATTCCTTGGATCTTTTCCATCCATTATTTGGTAAGACTTGAGCAAAATATAAACGTCTTCACAAATATATTTGTACTTTTAGTTTAGTGTTTTGGTGAAAACCCCGAACATAGTACTCACCATAAAATGTTGAAAAACCTCTTCTATTTTTTAACGCTATTTTGCTTTGTGGTATAAGATACAAAATCTCCACAAATTTAAAGACTATTTCATTAATTTTAAGAATTTTTAGAATTGACCTTAGCCTTCCTTCATGAAAAGATACCCATTTTTAAGTTGAATCACTTAACTATAAGGACAAAACGACTTTATCGGCTTATGGACAAGGAAAACAGTTTATATACACTCATACAAAAAAGTCTGCTAAAAACAGCAGTCGATGTCTGCTGTTATATTTTTGTACTTCAGGGCGTAATGAACAACAATTTATAAAATTTTTAGGTTATAAAATTTTCCCCAAAGCCTATTTAAGAACCAAAAGTAGTTTTTGGTATATTTTTGCACTGTGATATACTTACAAGCTCCTAAATACGATCAGCAAACATTTTGTTTGCTGTTATGCCTCAATTCGATAAATATTCAGATATTTGGTCAAATACTATAGATATTCATAAAATATTGTGTTAATTATGTTAGGATAGCTCCTAAGTTGACATTTTTATTTATTTTAGCCAAAATAAAACATGTTTTAGTGTAATCGAGCTTCAAAAATAGCAGGAAATGTTTGCTATTTCAGCAAACAATGACTGCTGTCCCTTTTTCAGCAGACTTTCTGCTGTTTTAGCAGACTTTTCTGCTGTCCCTACTAACAAATTTCTTTGGGTGTAAGAGAAATTCACAAATGCTATTATAAGTAAAATTCGCGTTCGTATTTTAAGGACATGAAATCTATGGCCTCACGACAATATTTTTTTAGTGTACAAAGCAATTCACATCTACTATTTTAATTTAGTAATATCATAATAACTTTAAAATATTATAATAACATAAAAAGGATAAACGAGTCAAATGCTAATATTCCTAATAATTTACTGACAGTTTATATAAGGAATTTGTATGGTAATAGTAGATTTAAAGTTTACGATAACTTTTATGAATACGAGGAAAAAACTTTATAACAAGGTGTATGTGCTGCAAAAATGCCCGCATAATGGCTGGAGTAATTATTAATGTTTCAATTGAACTTTGAAATATGTGGAAAATCTTATTCTGGCAGCAAGGCTTAGATAAAAACGAAGTTTTATCCATATTTCAATAGGAACATGTCGAAAATAAAAAAGCCAAAAATAGCTAAAAGGGTCATGAAAAAAAGCCAGAAAAAAAGCTAAAAGCTAAATGCATTTTTTTCCCGCTAAACGTCTTCAAAAAAAGCCAAATCTAGCGGGAAAAAAGCTAAATTGGCAACGCTGCCTAAGACTTATTTAAAGGATTGTTTGTTTGCAATTAAAAAACATATTTTTAAAATTTTTTTACATGAATTTTAATTTTTTGATCCTTGATAGATAGGTTTCTAAAAATGTATTTATTTTAAAGAAGCCGATTCTTTGGCTAGAAATCAATATCAAATCAAAATAACTTTATCACAAGCGCACTTTTTTCTGATTTTCACTTGTGGTTTCCCATCACGAGTAACTTTTTTTCTCAATGCAATATATCAAAATGCTTTTGTACGCATGTAACCAATAAAATGGACTTCATGAACTCAATGAACTTTCACTGGAATAAATCGGTTAGTTATTTGAAAAAGCGGTTTAGAAATGATAGTTGGTTGCAATATTAGACACTTTGTCTTCAATGTGACATTTAGGATCAATAGGAGTACCATTGTTAGCAAGCTAATTCAATGTTTAGCTTACTAACGATCAGTACTCTTTGAGAAGAAGGAAGTTCACTTCAATGGTATCACAATGGAGTGAATATACTCCAGAAATAACGGACTACTACAATACCTAACTTAGCCTATCCCAATATAAAATAGTTTTGGATAATAAAACCGAACCCGTCAAAGAAATTCATACAAAATTACTTATCACTCAATATATTTATATTTCTCTCCTTCGCAAACCTCTCTCGTAACATTCACCATTCAAATGAATGACGACTAGTGAACATTGGATGTTCCAAAACCACCACTCATACTAAATTGAATGATGAAAAATAAATAGGTAATAATTGCAGATAACATCATCAGGATGAACTCATTGTTGAGGGTGAAGAAGCCAAAAACCTTGATTTCCAAATTTTCCACTTTGCGTTGACTGAGAAAAGTTTCCACCTGAAAAGAAAAACAAGGAAATGCAAAAGAAAACATCTTATTTATATAGTTGATAACATCGAACATACACTGGTATCCCAGCGAACATCGATATCCGAACAGACTACATCCAGATTCAGTTGATTCACCATTTCCGAGCAATCCACAGTGTCATTGGCCCGCATAATCATAAAAGCCAAATTGGCAATTTTAACAAAAATATAAAGAATTTGTCCAACATCCACAAACGAATTTTTAAGATATTGCCAAATGCAATGAACGAGAAGAAAGAAAATCACCATGAAATTGTAGTAAATGTAATAGAGGATATTCCATTGGAAGAGGCTAACAAACTCATTGGTCAATTTGTACAGACGACTATAGATGGACGATATATAATCCAATTTCTCGGAGTAGTCACACAATAGTTTCATGCGATTGTAATCGGTTAGTGATGAACCCAAATGACTGGCACTCTCGATATGTTTCATATTGGCCAACATGCGTTGCAGATGTTTACCCAAATTCGAATACATCATGGCCAAGAGCATGAAGCCAATATAGCAACCATCCAAAATGTACATGGAACCCAACCACAAATAAATTCCAATGCTGATGTTAATGAAGGAATAAACTTTAACACCGTCCACACTTAGAATATGGGGCATTTCACTGATGTATCCCATTAGGGTCATTATGGTCTTTAGGGTGAATAGAATCACAAATCTTTTGGTAAGGGTGAACGGTGTATTATTCAATTCGGCTACCTGCTTATTAAGTTCCACAAATTTATTGGTCATTGTAATCATTTGAGCACCATCACGTATCTTCATTATCACCAGACCTACACTGAACACCACCACTGAAACGATTTGAAGGAGGGAGAACAATTGCTCAAAACTTCTGGGATTTGTGAAAAAATTCTGCACCAGTTCCGGTATAACATCCCAATAGGTAATCACTATAACCAAACGAAAGATAGTTGAGGCCCCCCAATACAGTCGGCTAAGTGGACGCAATATTTGGTGCTGACGATCCCAGTATGCATTAACGATTCCAAGGAAACGTCCAAAATTATAAACAAACAATAGAATCAGACGAGAGTGACGTTGCTCACGTTGATATATTTTGTGGTTATGCACTTTGGACATGGCTTCAAAGTCTTCCATAGATGAAAGTTTTTCTTCTACTTGTATGAGCGGAATATGAGCTACACGGAAGTGTTTGCAATTTAATTACTATAGCTGTCCGTCCACCCGTTCTGACATTTAACTACTGTCTGCGTCTGTTGCAATACCTGTTTGTCTTCTGTCGTTCGGCAGGCGTATAGCTAATAGGCTCTATATCCCATGGTGAAGAATTCAGTTTTGTTTCTTTTTTTTCGTTTGGTATGGTTATTGTGCGTGCCATAGTATCCAGATCACCCTATACGAGTACATGATTAGCATAGACATCCATTGAATGAGAACTATTTATGTAGGCTACAACATCCGTTTCCTGTAAAAGTTCTATATATGCGTGCTTTGATATAATTAAATAGGCAAAAATCTTGAGGGAGAAAACACAAAATCTCATTTCCGATCATGAGAAAGATGTGGAGAGATGGAAAAAAAGTGTCATCTCAAGTTTGTATTCTTGAGTCAGAACGAAGCAACAAAACACTTTGTGTTGGTTTGGTCTCTCCCTAAGTGATTGTGAAGAGAAGCGGTTTAGAGAATTCTTGTTTCTAAAGCGTTATAAGGCGTTGGGGCCAATTTTCTTAGATAATGAAATGTTATAGGATTTTGGAAAATAAAAATTAAGAGAATATTAACACATGCACACATTAAAAAAAATAAACCTTAATAACAAAGGTACAAAAAAAATTGTTCATAAATAATACATTTTTTTTTTCATTAAGACAATGCAAATATTCATGTGAAAAGTTTCATTTTTATATCGTTATAACAACGAAAAATTTAATTGTATTTTTGAAATTGTTTCATTGGCATAATTTTAACCCTCTAATGCCCAAATTTTTTTGCCAGCTGATTAAATATTCAATGTTAACGACACGAAAGCAAGAAAACGAAACAAGAAAAATGTATGCGGTAAAATTCAGTATATGCTGCAAAGCCTCTTGAACAGATTTTATTAAGTTTTCCTTTTATTTTGCCCATTTTTGTTGTCTTAAGGTGTGTTTAGTAAAAGCTTACTGATTTTTCGAAGCGCGCCTAAAGGCGGGATTGGGCATTAGAGGATTAATAAACAATTTCCTTAATATAATGAAGTTTTTCCCATCTGCTATTTCACTTAGACACACTGGGTGCTGAGAGCAGCGATAATAAGCATTCTTGAAATTGTACTGAATTAGCTTCGAAAAAGTATTTTTTAAGCCAAAGATATTTTTTTTTATTTTGGTGAATGCCTTTTCTCTATTGCTTATGAAAGATACCCACCAGGTAATACCCAATTTCATGAAGGTTGGAACTAGAGGTGTGCACGTGACTCGAAATTGTCGTGACTCACGAAAATTTTCGTGACTCACGCGTGAGTCACGCTGAGGGAAACGGCGTGAGTGTGCGTGAGCCTGATTAACCAACCAAATGTCGTGCGTGAGCGTGATTCACGAAAATAATATCTTCGTGAGCGTGCGTGAGTAACGACTTTCGGAAAAACACCCTCACGAAAATAATCCCGCTCACGAACATAAAATGCTTAGGAGTTGAATTCATTAATAATTTTTGTGATATCCAAAGTGTTAAGAGTTTTATAACGCTCCCGATTTTAATCATACTCATGTTTTCAGCCAGGTTCTGTAGGTAAATTACTCATAAAATTATTCGTGAGTCACGAGGTTTTTCGTGAGTCACAACATTTTTCGTGAGTCACGATATTTTTCGTGAGTCACAACATTTAAAAGATTTTCGTGCGTGAGTGTGCGTGAGTATAAATTTTCTTTTCGTGAGCGTGCGTGAGTCTTACCAAAAAATATCGTGCGTGAGTGTGCGTGAATAACATTTTTCCGACGTGAGTGTGCGTGAGCGTGAGCAAAATATTACTCACGTGCACACCTCTAGTTGGAACCGAAGCCTTATTGATATCAAATAAACTATAGTGGACATTCAAGACTCAAGGCGACTAAGCTGGTGATATTCATTTTTAACAATCCGTGACTTAGGATCTCTATCATTCCAATTCAGACGTATATATCATCGAAGGTCAATCGAGTTTTCGATTTTTTCGTTGATTTTGGATACTATGTTACGAAAGTTCGTCTAGCGCTCAACTTTCTAAACAATCAAAATCGATTTGTCGAAAAGTAGGTTAGGTATAGTGGCTTCCCAATATTTCAGGCTCACTTAGACTATTCAGTCCATGTTAAGCTCAATAACAAGGGACCACTCAGAAATAATCCACCGCTGGAATATATTTTTGTTTGGTCTAAACTGGGATTGAACGCATGACCCTTTGTATGTAAGTCTGGCGTGTTAGCCATTGCACCACGGTGGCTCCCATAGTTGAGATAATGTATTCATCCGCTTCCTATGGTATGGGTTACTTGGCAAGCACCAAACAAACTCCTATAAATGTGAGCTAGATGCCACTTATGGTAAGAACTCGAGACAAGACGAGATCCACAAGTTGGTCAAGGAGGTCAGTTATAGCATGGGAAGATTGACGGTCTAAGGGAAAACGCGATGGTGCAGGATTCCTCAATGCACAAATACGAGAATATTTCCAATTTTGCGGACGTGGACGCAAAAATGCGCCTCGCCCTCAGGCACTCAAATGACCCATAATAAACCTGTGGTGGGACGAAAGGATGGGGGAGGTCAGTACGAAATCAGTGATATTCCAGGAACGGATACTTTGTACCGATCTGGATACTTTGTACTGGTCTGGTGTCCACTCTGTTGGATCTTTAAAAAGAGGAGAAATTCAGTGGTAGTTATTCAAGAGTAAATTTGTGCTCACCGATGTAAAGATGTAAAGATTTGATGCAAGTCTCTTAATTTAACTTTAAATACATGCCAAGAATGTGGTATTGAATATTGACAATTCCCAATAGATACTTAAACTATGAGCTCTTCATGATATTTGTTATATTATTCGATACAGTAGCACACCTGGTTTGACTTTCAATTTTTGGCTCCAAACGTCAAAATATGTGGATATGGAGGCCAACATCCAAGGTACATATTTTTTTATGTGACATTGATGCACTTCATATTCCCCAATAAAGAGAAATATCTCCTGTACAGGTGTTTTTATTCGTCGCCTACCACATAAGAGATCGTCTCATTTAAAATAATTTTCAAATGCCTTTGGGGCTGTTTATGGTAGACCTTCACAGGAACTTTGTTTACAATCCTCTGTATTACTCTAAAACAATGTTTGTCCTACCAATTCACTTACAACTTAAAAGGAAGAACTCAACTCCAATCGGTGGATGTGATCAAGAGATGTTGATAATAAACGAATTAGTTAATTGATTTGCCTGACAGTTGGGTGCATGAAGCGTAAAGAAGGCTGTCATTCATTCAACAGACATTGAGGAAGGTGTCAATGTCGGTGTCAGTGTCAAAACGTATCAAATGCCGTCACCTTTTGCCAGGTTGGTAATGTTCAGGTTGGCCGTTAAAAAAAAAACCAAACAACTCTTCTTTTTTTTTCAAACCACACTCAAAAAAAGTTTATGTTTTGGTTTTAATTCCGAGCCAAATGTCCTTAATGACAACTTAGAACTTAGAAGACAACAAAGAAGCATTGTGAACAAACAACTTCAAAATAAAACAAGTAAGGAAAGTCGGGCGGGGCCGACTATATTATACCCTGCACCACTTTGTAGATCCACATTTTCGATACCATATCAAATCCGTCAGATATTTTGGTCGCTATATATAAATGTTAATGTTTTCATATAGATATATTAAAATCTGACTAGATCTGTACAAACTTTGTTAGACTTCTACAAAATCTATAGACTTAAAATTTCAGTTGGCCGATGCCCTGATGTGGAACTCAATGTTAGTAAAAACAAGTAAGGAAAGTCTAAAGTCGGGCGGGGCCGACTATATTATACCCTGCACCACTTTGTAGATCTAAATTTTCGATACCATATCATATCCGTCAAATGTGTTGGGTGCTATACATAAAGGTTTGTCCCAAATACATACATTTAAATATAACTCGATTTGGACAGAATTTGATAGACTTTTACAAAATCTATAGACTCAAAATTTAAGTTGGCTAATGCACTAGGGTGGAACACAATTTTAGTAAAACAATATGGGAAATATTTAAATCTGAAGCAATTTTAAGGAAACTTCTCAAAAGTTTATTTATGATTTATCGCTCGATATATATGTATTAGAAATTTAGAAAAATTAGAGTCATTTTTACAACTTTTCGACTAAGCAGTGGCGATTTAACAAGGAAAATGTTGGTATTTTGACCATTTTTGTCGAAATCAGAAAAACATATATATGGGAGCTATATCTAAATCTGAATTGATTTCAATCAAATTTGGCACACATGAAAATATTACTAATTGTACTCCTAGTGCAAAATTTCAACCAAATTGGGCCAAAAATCTGGCTTCTGGGGCCATATAAGTCCATATCGGGCGAAAAATATATATGGAAGCTATATCTAAATCTGAACCGATTTCAATCAAATTTGGCACACATGACTATACTACCAATTGTACTCCTTGTCTAAATCTGAACCGATTTCAATCAAATTTGGCACACATGACTATACTACCAACTATACTACTACTCCTTGTGCAAAATTGCAAGCTAATCGGGATAAAACTCTGGCTTCTGGGTCCATATAAGTACACATCGGGCGAAAGATATATATGGGAGCTATATCTAAGTCTGAATCGATCTCAACCAAACGTGGCACACATAGCTACAATGCTAAATCTACTCTCTGTTCAAAATTTCAACCAAATTGGGCCAAAACTCTGGCTTTTAGGACCATATTAATCCATATCGGGCGAAAGATATATATGGGAGCTATATCTAAATCTGAACCGATTTCAATCCAATTTTGCACACTTGACTATACTACTAATTGTACTCCTTGTGCAAAATCTGGCTTCTGGGGCCATATAAGTCCATATCGGGCGAAAGATATATATGGGAGCTATATCTAAATCTGAACCGATTTCAATCAAAGTTTACACACTTGACTATAGGACTAAGTGTTATGTTTGTAAAAAATTTCAAGCAAATCTGTATAAAACTCTGCCTGCTGGGTCCATATTAGTGCATATCGGGCGAAAGATATATATGGGAGCAATATCTAAATCTGAACCGATTTATTCCAAAATCAATAGGGTTCTATTCTGACCCAAAGTAGGAACATGTGCCAAATTTTAATGCCATTGGACTTAAATTACGACCTAGACTTTGATCACAAAAATGTGTTCACAGACAGACGGACAGACGGACATGGTTATATCGATTCGGGGACCCACCCTGAGCATTATTGCCAAAGACACCATGTGTTTATCTCGTCTCCTTCTGGGTGTTACAAACATATGCCCTAACTTATAATACCCTGTTCCACAGTGTGGCGCAGGGTATAAAAATATAGGAAACATTTAAATCTGAAGCAATTTTTAGGCAACTTCGCAAAAGGGAAATTTTGGTATTTTGACCATTTTTGCAGAAATCACAAAAACATATCATATAGCATGCTAACTGCAATGTTAATTCTACTCCCTGTGTTTAAATTTCACGTAAATCGGATTACAAATTTGACCTGTGTTGTTGTATGAGTGTATATCAGGCGAAGTATTTATATGGGAGCTATATCTAAATCTGAACCGATTTCAATCAAAATTTATATATATATATATATATATATATATATATATATATATATATATATATATATATATATATATATATATATATATATATATATATATATATATATATATATATATATATATATATATATATATATATATATATATATATATATATATATATATATATATATATATATATATATATATATATATATATATATATATATATATATATATATATATATATATATATATATATATATATATATATATATATATATATATATATATATATATATATATATATATATATATATATATATATATATATATATATATATATATATATATATATCGAGAACGTTAATTCTCTGGGACCATATAAGTGCATATCAGGTAAAAGATAGGTATATATGGAAGTCATACCTAACTCTGAACCGATTTCAACCAAAATCGGCACACTTTACGATACTATCAATTGCACTCCTTGTAGAAAATTGAAAGCAAATCAGGCTGAAATTCTTGCTTCTGGGACCATTTAAGTAGATATCGGGCGAAAGATATATGTATATAGTCGATTGGACTGAAATTGCGACCTAGACTTTGATCACAAAAATGTGTTCACAGATCGACGGACATGGCTAGATCGACCAAGGGCCCCGAGCAATATTGCCAAAGACACAATATTTCTATATCGTCTCCTTCTGGGTGTTGCAAACATCCTATCTGTTCCACACTTCAAAGCAAATTCGCATGATTCGATCTTTGGCATTATGTTTTGACATAAACATAAGACACAATGAAGTAAGCATATTTATTTTATAGGAAGTTTGTTTTTCCTTGACCCATTCTTCACTTTTTTTTGCAAAAATTCAGTGGTAGTATACCACTCTACGCTTGTCAATTTCAAATAATTTTTTACGAATTTATAACTTTATTTTGTATCAATCTTATAGCCACTACACTCAAAGTTTCAAGTAGGGCGCTATAACGAGTAACGGCTATGTCTCTCTATTAATTGCAGTTGATATGGTTCATAGATGACCCATGGCGAAATTTATAATTTCGAAATAGGGACGTGTTAAAAGCAATTTGACCCTCAGGGTATACTCTACAACATTTCGAATAGACACGTTAGAAGTTGTTTTCTTTTTGTGGTGTTTTGGAAACACCTTTCAAGAACGATAAGGAGATGGATGAATGGATAGTGGAATAGATTGATGGTAATGTTAAATGCCTACAACTTAAAACAATAAAGCCAAAAAAAAAACATCATACATATATTATTGGAGCGATCATGAAAACATGTGAAGGGAGTTTGTTTGCAAGAACGGCCTAAATCAATTTGCAAATTTGTTGAAACAGATGACAGTAAATTATGATGGATCATTTAATAATGATTTAAAGATATTTTTTTAATTTTTATTTTTTCTTACCTCTCAAAAAATTCACTTTTTGAGTTACGACATTCTTACACAAAACCCATGATATATTCAATTTGCAAAATTCGCGAATAAATCAAAAGTTTGCAAAGAAAGTGAGAAGAATGCCATATAAAGAAAACTAGCAATAACAACAATGAAGATAAAATAGGAAATCTACTTAAAACCGAAACAAGTTTATGGAAAAGTGGGGCGTTACACGCCAAAACACAAGAGTATATCATTAACAATGCCTTGTATAACTGTGCATAAATCTTTAATGACAGAGCGACCATGTTGTACAATAGAATAACAGAGAGTAGAAGATCTGAGTTGGGTTTCAGTCACGCACTGATTTGCGAAAAAATTGCTGTACATATTTTCATAGTAAATAAACTTTGCTCATGGAAAATGTTTACACCACAACAAAAACTACTTCTCGCTGTACATATTTTCTGTACATATTTTCATAGTAAATAAACATTGCTCATGGAAAATGTTTACACCACAACAAAAACTACTTCTCGTGCATAAACACTCGAAGAAAAAAAAAAAATACTTTCCTCTGGCACGTAATTTTAGACATACAAAATTCTCAATTCTACTAAACCCGATGTCATGGCAAGCTAATACACGATTGTCTCTAATCGTTTTTATTTGCTTTTAAAGAAAATACTGTTTGGGGTCAAAAAAAACTTCGTTTGTCTCCATTTTAGTTTCTCAAAAAAGAAAACTCTTGGTTAAGTGTTTGCAATTTACAAGGGCAGTTCGGCATCTCAAATGATCGAGTCCATTTAATTTTGCATGAAGAACTAACATACAGATGAAAAAGCTTTCTGCAAGATGGGTCCCGCGTTTGTTAACAGTCGATCAAAAACGCATAAGAATGAACATTTCAAGCTTGTTTGGATCGTTTTAAGCGAAATAAAATGGATTTTAAGCGTCGTTATGAAAACGGTTGATGAGACATGGATCCACCACTATACTCCAGAGACAAAAGAACAATCCAAATAATGGACTGAAGCTGGAGGAAGTGGCCCAAAGAAGGCAAAAACAATTCAATCGGCTGGTAAGGTTATGACAACGGTTTTTTGGGACTTCAAAGGTATTTTATTGATTGACTATCTGCAAAAGGGTAAAACAATAAATTCAGAGTACTATTGCAACCTTTTGGACCAATTAAATGTACAAATTCGAGAAAAACGTCCTGGCTTACAACACAAAAAAATAATTTTTCATCAAGACAACGCACCAGCGCACAAGAGTGTTTTAACAATGGCTAAAATCAACGAATTAAAGTACGAGTTGCTTGACCACCCACCTTATTCTCCTGATTAATCTCCCAGTGACTTTCACTTGTTTCCAAATCTAAAAAAAATCCTTGCTGGCAAGCGTTTTACCTCAAATGAAGATGCAATTACAGTTGTAAACCACTATTTTGAAGACCTTGAGGAAAATTATTTTAATCATTTTAATCTATTTTTTCTGATTCAATCACGAAATTAATTGATCCAATTAATTTTTAATTGAAATGTCTTCAATCACAGAAATGATAGTATCAATTAAAAAATTAATTGAAGGTCAATTAAAAAGTTAATTGATCCAATTAAAAATGTAATTGATACTATTATTTTTGTGATTGATTTTTGTTTCAATTAAAAAATTGTTGAATCAATTAAATTTTTAATTGAATATTTTTTAAAACTCAATTAAAATTTTAATTGGAAAAATTTTCGTGAAATTTTTTTGTGTGTATAAAAGATTATATTGAAAAATAAAAATATTTTTGAAAAACTAACTATTCTCTTTCATTGACTAAGAAGTTTCCGAACCGCCCTCGTATCGGTCCATTATTCTCTTTCATTGACTAAGAAGTTTCCGAACCGCCCTCGTATCGGTCCATCTACTTAGTCAGATTTTGACATATTCTTTGCAACATTTCCGAATATATCACGAAAAAATGCTTCAATGTTGTCCTCCAATACGTCTATTGAAGCAAGCTTCTCTGAATAGAAACGAGCTTTACCATCGCACGATCTAGGAGACCAATTGACCGGTCTCGATCGTGAAATAATATCACATAATTCGCCTCTCAATAACTCCCTTGTTAAGAGTGCTGTGTCGTATGTTACACACTCTTCTTGAAACCAAGTCAAGCTCTTGCATTTTGATAGCGTTCACCATTCACAGATACGTTACGATTCGCATCATTTTTGAAGAAGTACCGTCCAATTATTCTATAGAACATTTTATAGCTATAGAAAATTTTGTCAAAATTGTATTTCTATAGAAAATTTTGTCAACATTTTATTTCTATATTTTTATAGAAATTATATTTCTATAGAAAATTTTGTCAAAATTGTATTTCTATAGATAATTTTGTCAAAATTTTATTTCTATGGAAAATTTTGTTAAAATTTTATTTCTATAGAAAATGTATGAAGTACCATGAAGTACAACAGTGGCAATCGTGATTACAATACTACGGTAGTATTTGCAAGCGGATATAAAAATAAAAAGAAATATTTAAAATTGAGGAGTTGACAAACAAATTTATTTTCTTTAAAATTCAGTCTAATGGAGCTCTTGACAATAATCTTCCAATGGGATTTTTGTTGAAATTTAGTGAAAAGTACTTTTTCGCTCAAAAATATACCTTTTCGTACTTTCTTAAAAATTGTATTTTCCATCCCTGCTACGGCTACTTACTAGTCTTGGAGCGAACATTAGGCCCGAAAGTCTCTGTGGTAGACAGTATTCCTCGGACGACGCCAAAAATACCACCGAACTACGAGAATAACCATGTACAGTAGATAGGGTCACGGCCTAAAGGAAAAAAAGTTGATGCGGTCACCCCCCAGTTTTGTAGCATATTCGAAAACAATTTCAGAACACCAAAACTTTTTTTCGTGCACCCTACGACCCCCCGAAATACAATTTATTGTGCTGTGTCGTCATTTGAAGTCCGATCGGAAAGAAATGCATATCGTTGTTCGTGTTGATCAGGGGCTATATTTCGTGCATTGGTCATTTTTGACTCCGACGTCAAATTTGATTTTTAATTTTTTTATTTCGCTTCGTATACCGCCATGATGCCCATTTCTGATAACCATTATAAAGATCTTAACAAAATATGAAACTTTTGCTTTTGAAGTATTTGCTTATATTCATAAACAAAAAAGTTACAGAGATTTTAAAAAGTCAATAGGTCACCCTACACACCACTAAATAGTTTTTGCTGTGTTGTCATGATGTCCGATCGAAACCACATGCACATCGTTATTCACATCTACGAAATTAATTTATAAGGCATTTAGAACACAAAACCTGTTTATCTGTAAATTTCTAACGGTACCTTTGTATACATACTCGTTCTTTGCACTACGGCATTTTCTGCGTTATGCAAAGTGCATGTGTTTTTGCTAGAACAATTTGAGAGCCTACTGTTTTAAAATTCACTTTCGCTACATGATTTTTTAAGTCTGTCCATATTTTTGTGACCTTTAAAATCTCTGTAACTTTTTTGTTTATGAATATAAGTAAATACTTCAAAAGCAAAAGTTTCATATTTTATTAAGATCTTTATAATGGTTATCAGAAATGGGCACCATAGCGGTATACGAAGCGAAATAAAAAAATTAAAAATCAATTTTGACGTCGGAGTCAAAAATGACCAATGCACGAAGTATAGCCCCTGATCAGCCACGAACAACGGTATGCGCTTCTTTTCGATCGGACTTCAAATGACGACACAGCACAATAAATTGTATTTTGGGGGGTCGTAGGGTGCACGAAAAAAAAGTTTTGGAGTTCTGAAATTGTCTTCGAATATGCTACAAAACTGGGGGGTGACCGCATCAACTTTTTTTCGTGACCTTATCTAATGTACAGTGAACCACTCGTAGAACGATTACACCTATCCGCCAACTGCCGTTGGTTGCCAAAAGTCAATAATATAAGCAATCGATGCGATGAACTGTTTGAGAATTAGCTTCTCTCGCGTGAATTGAATTTTGTCATCAGAAATCACATCTATGTAGTAGCACACAGCCACTTAGCTGTTCAACATAATGATAGCTCGTGTCTTGTGGTGGTTCGTGTGTGTTTGGTTTTTTGTTGAATGTTGGATGACGTAGGCTGGATTGAAAATATATGGAAAAATAAATAACTAAATTCATTTTTTCACGTTGAAAAGCTTAAAATGACATATTGATCTGTTGTATTGAGAAATGAAGTTATTCGTTAAAAATTCAAGTGAGATAGTGTGGTTTCTTTATATTTGGGTTGAAAACCACATGTGGCTGTCGTTAGAGATCTCCAGCGAGCCACCGGGCTAGCGTGTCCGCCTTGCATACATTGGGTCAACAAAGAATGGCTTGAAAAGGAATGGTCTCGATTCATTTATACCGCAAAATGGCCACCAAAACCCTTGGATCTCAATCCTCTGAACTTTTGCGTTTGGGGAGTTTTGGATACTAAGGTTGTCACTAAAAAATAAAAGCAAGGTCGAAAAAATACAAAATGCACTAAAGGACTTTTTCAAACTAAATGTAATCGAACTACTCCTTGCTAGGTGTTATGAGAGTGGCTGAAATACGCCTTTTAGTTAAAAGTTCGTAATTTCTCTTTTGTAAATCATTGCCAATCATTTAATGTAGACAATGCCTGAAGTATTGAATTCGGATACACTTTATTGGATCACATTTGCATACTTAGCGACTGACAGTTGGTACATACGAAAAGGCCGACCACTTCATGCAATGCAGTCTCAGCAGACTGGATAGATATATAGATAGATATATCCAAAATCTTAAGTAGCGATTTGTAATATTTCCCAAATGTAATAGTTTAACCTCATTCACTATAATTGCAATATTTCTCTCGTTTTTAATGCGAGTTTCGTTAGTTTTTTCTTTTGCAAAATCCACAAATCCATGGATCCATTAACTACGTGACCATAACAGATTTTTTTGTCTTATTTATGTGCAATATTTTTCACTATTTCCATAAAAGAAAGGATGGGTGGAAAGGGAAGCCAAGAGAACACACTTTTTTTGGTGGCTATTTGGGATGCTGTACCAAAAAACAAAACCAAAGCCAAAGAACTTAACGAACAAAAATGGAAGCTTCAATCTAGCATGGTCCACGCGCTTAAATGATGCAACTTTTGCTACCGGGCTACACATTTGGTCTGGAAACGCATAACGCGAAGTGCAACCGAATGGCCCAGACAAACAATACAAATATCCATGCGCAATAAATAGTCCCAAGACTACTGGTGCTGCTGGACATACACGGACATGGGGACCTGGTGTGCCCCTAATGGTGGCTTACAGTGCAAATGTTGTCGGTGGTCAATGTGATGGTGATGCTGATGCCGATTCGGAGCCATTGATGGAATACAAAAAAAAAAAAAAAAACAAAAAACTATTAAAACGACCCCGATAAGTGTTTGCTGAAGGTGCTTAAGAGCTGGCTAAGGTAGTAGTCACAAGCCTCTCCATTTCACCAACATCATCAAGGGGTTCCCTTTGAGGGCTTTTGTGGACGGTGGCAGACCGTGAATGATGCTCTTTTGTTTGTAAGAATTGACTGCTGGCTACCGAATGCTTTAAATACCCAACACATGTACGCATATGCAGAGATACTTATGTACGGATTCGGGATTATGGGGCCGACGATGTTAGGTTGGTGGAGTATGGGGGCAAACCACTCATAAATAGTACGAAGCACACGACACCCAGTGAGTCGAAAGCAAAAGCCCAAACACCACACTCTCTTAAACCATTTGGATAAATCCATCCATCCGCCTGCGTGGTGGTGGTAATAAATGCAAAAAAGGATCACCATCATTAGTATCAGTTCGGTTTATGCTGACACTACTGTACCACACCGACATAGGACAATGGCAGCCAATGAGTGACCCCCTCGCTCGTTTTTGTTTTTTTTTTTTTTTGGGCTGCATGCTACCAAAACTCATTTTGTTTTCACAAAGATGGGTTGGGTTGAGATCAGTGTGCTGCGTTGGGTGTTGTTGGTAAAGTTGCCTTCGGCCTTTTAACTATTCCTCTGCGGCCACTTGTTGCGTGGAGAAGTCGGTGTTGATGTGCTGCTGTACCTCGAAATGTTATGATTCCAACTGGAAATCTCGATTGTTTCTTTTATTATTATTCCGTTTTGGTATTTTCGCAACCTTCTGAAATATGAAAAGGAATACATTAAGGGGGGTGGGTCAAATATACCGCACCAACGGAGGGGCTAAAATTCCCAGATACAATTAGAGATATCCAGATTTGGAAAGTGTCGATTTGTGAAAATTTACCTTTTCTTTTAGAAAGTCAATTTTTGTCTATTGATCTAATGCATGTTCCACAAGAAATAGAACTTTAACGAAAAAATTTAAAAGTCAAAACCTCTAATATCAACTTTTCAATAACCGAGTAAAACGTTTAAAAACTCAAAAAACGAGTTTTTGAAAATTTCGAAATTTCAAAAAATCAACTATTTCAAATTTTGAAATATGGCTGTCAAAATCAATTTTTTATAGTAACCAAAGGGATTAAGTGAACTTTAGCGAAAGAGTTTTATGCTGAAAATTCACCAAAACTTCAAAAGTCGAATTTCAAGAGAGGAACAAGAGGAAAAATCCAAAAATCTATCTTTGCACTTAAATTACTTTTAGGGGATATATTACACTGAGAAAACAGTGAACCCACCAGGAAGAAAAATTTCGGTTAATTTTAGAAAATTTTGAATATTTTTAGAAAATTTTAACTAAACAGTATTACAAACGCTGGCATCACGCCGATGTCATTAAAATAAGTAAATAATTTTCGACAAATGTTTGTCTATTGATCTAATGCATGTTTCACAAGAAATAGAACTTTAACGAAACAATTTAAAAGTGGAGAGTTATTTTTATGCTGAATATCCGCAAAAAGTCAAAACCTCTAATATCAACTTTTCAATAACCGAGTCAAATTTAAAAAAAAACTCGAAAACCGAGTTTTTGAAAACTTCGAAATTTCAAAAAATCAACTATTTCAAATTTTGAAATATTGCTGTCAAAATCAATTTTTTATAGTAACCAAAGGGACTAAGTGAACTTTAGCGAAAGAGTTTTATGCTGAAAATTCACCAAAACTTCAAAAGTCGAATTTCAAGAGAGAAACAAGAGGATAAATCCAAAAATCTATCCTTGCACTTAAATTACCTTTCGGGGATATATTACACTGAAAAAACAGTGAACCCACCAGGAAGAAAATTTTCGGTTAATTTTAGAAAATTTTGAATATTTTGAATAAAATAAGTAAATAGTTTTCGACAAATTCAAGAAAATTTATTAGACATAATTATGTTTTTTCACTTGTTAAAGAAAAATTTATAGTTTCAAGGAAAGATTTGGAGTTCAAAATTGCAAGAATGTCTTTAGTAACATACGAACCCAGCAAAAAAAGAGCTTCCAAAAAAGTAGTTTGGATCCCCAATCTGTGCTCCGGAAGTAATGCAAGCTTGGATCATCTCCAATGAATTTTACATGGGCTTGTCATAGGACGGAAGTACTCCCTTTTTGGATCCTTTGCATTGCTTTAGAAGTTGTGCCCTGGAAGTTAATTTGAATGAAGAAATTTAAAAAGCGGAAACATTTTTTTCAACCACTTTCACTTTTTTTCATCCATATGTTTCTTTTTGGATCCGGAAGTGGTGCAAAATTGACGCAGAAGCGATGAATTTAACATGGGCTTGTTATAGGACGGAAGTCCTCCATTTCAACAGCCGTTGCACTGAATTTGCATCACTTCTTTAGATGTGATCCGAATTCAATGTTTTGGATGTAAATTAAAAAATTCTGTTATTTTGTCAAATAAATAATTTTTATAATTTTTTATAATTTTTAATGGATTCTAGTGCTTGTCGGAAACGTTTGACTTCAAATATTTTCAAAAATGCACAATTTTTTCAGATTGAATTTAGCATTTTTTTCGACAAAATTTAAATGTTTTGTACCATTTTGTGAATTCTTACTCTGTTTTTAACATATTTGAAACAAAAAAAGTTAAAATTATCCATTAAAAGTATGAAAAAACCAAGTTATAAAAAATTAAAAGAACTTCCTGGGTAGTTAAAATAAAGAACATCATTGGGAGTGCATCTTCTGCAAGTGCTTTTAAAGTTGTGCCTTTGGAAGAACTTCCAAATTTTTTTGCTGGGCTATTATTTTCCTATTATCAAATTTTTACAATTTGAAAAACTTTATCGCTCCGACCAGGGATTGAACCTGGGTTTGCTGGCACTATAACAGAACGCCTTAGCACACTCAACCACAAACGCCATTGAACATAAAGCGTCGAAAGGTCACTTCAAATGTTTGTGATATGATCGTAATACGACACCAAGGAATAACATTCTAATTGCTTCTCGAGATGTTATTTATTAGTATGAACGAAACGCAGGTTCAAATCTCACCAGTGGTAATTTTTTATCAAATATTTTTCTAAAAAAAAAAATTTTATGTTATGCATTGTTTTTATTTTCGACATTTATTTTCGTATAAATATACTTTTTCCATTAAAAATCAACAAAAAATTAAAAATTCTCGTAATTTGAAAACCCTTCTCAAAAGAACATCCATGGAAGCGAAAAAGTCAAACGGCACAGGTTCAAATCCCAGCGTGGATGAAATTTATTATTTTTTTACTTTTTTATTAATAGCCTGATTGCGTTTTTTCGATTACTTGTCCACAAAGACTGCATCGGAAGTAGAAAAAAATCATTGGGGGATCCCAAGATGCGCTTTAGAAGAAATGTTTGTGCACTTGTCCAAAAGGACTGCATCGGAAGTGGAAAAAAATTATTGGGGGATCCCACGATGCCCTTCAGACAAAATGTTTGTGGACTTGTCCAAAAGGACTGCATCGGAAGTTGGAAAAACTCGATGGGGGATTCCGGGATGGGCTTTAAAAGAAGTGTTTGTGGAACAACTCCCAATTTTTTTTGCTGGGAAGTTCATGATGAATGCATGTGTAGTAAAATTTGCAAATTTAAAGAAATACTTAACTATTTGGTGGAAGACACGAATGTAGTTAATCTTTATGCTTCAGTTGTGTATATTTTTTTCCTTGGTTTTAGTTAATTTAACTAACGTACGCAAAAAATTATTAGAGTAAAGGAAACTTTCTCCAAACATAATAATTCCATGGACTAAAATAACGTTAAATTGGCTTTAGTGAAATAGAGAGTTCACTCTTTTTTGAGTGTGGACAGGAAGCTGCAATTTATGCATTGTGGTCGATTTTTCAATAACCACAAAAGTCTAAAGTCAACAATGTTAAAATGTCACCAAAAAATGCTGTCCAAAAGCAAATATTCGCATTTTAGTCCCGGATAGATTTTCGACGAGAAATTTGAAAAAAAAAATCCTCCTATATAGAAATATGAACCAATTTTGATTACTACTACTAACATTTTCGTGATTGAAGCCATTTGAATTAAGAAATTAATTGGGTCAATTAATTTTGTGATTGAATCAGAAAGTTTTGTCTGTACATCTTTATTGTCCCACCTTAATATCACATTAAGCCAGTATTCATATGACGTCGTTTGAGACGGGTCATGGATTCAGATTTAAAGATGATCGAAGCATAAACACGTGCGTTTATGTATACCTACGACCATGCGTATATAAAACGTCACAGTATGTACATATGTATGTATATGTTTTACATATTTATGTATGTATAGAAACAAAACAACAACAAAGTTTAGCTCTTGCATGTGTTTTTGGCTTAAACGTAAAGAACCTTAACACAATTTCATCATGTTGCAAAATCGAGAGGAGAATGATATGACCACAACACTACACAAGGTCAGAATTTTTATGGAACACGTTCTTGTTCTACACATAGATGGCCATTGTTGACACTTGACAAAAGAGAAAACATTAAAAAATAACGTTCATGATCTACCAATGATGAGCGAGTGGCAATCGAGTTGACATGAAGACTAATGAAATAGGATATTTGTCTAAGCTTAAATGCCAGATGTGTTGTTGTGAAAAAATTATCGAAGATATTTATTTTCAAGTTATGAAATGTATTTGGGCAAGATTTGTTGCTTCGATTCTGAATTTCACAAGAAGTAGAAAATATTTGGCAAAAAAGCCGAATTTTCAATACCCACTACCAGGAAATGTCTCTGAAGAGTGGGTTATACAAACATCTGGACCTATGTAGATGATTGTTTGTATGGACATAAAATAATAGAAATCGAATAAAATATGATCTAGGGACATGTTCCATAAATGTTTAGTTCAAAAGAATTTTTTCCAGAAGTTAAATTAGAAACCAAACCAGCAAAAACAAAATCAACGAAAATTATTTTTTTTTTTTTGATCCGGAGGTAGTGAAAATGGGCTCAAAAGCATTTTATTTTTTCATACACCACCACGAAGAAAACTTTTGGTTAACTTTAGAAAATTTTTAGAAAATTTTAACTAAACAGTATTACAACGCTGGCATCACGCCGATATCATAAAAATAAGTAAATATTTTTCGAACAATTTAAGAAAATTTATTAGACATAATTAAGTTTTTTCACTTATTAAAGAAAAATTTGTAGTTCCAAGGAAAGATTTGGAGTTTAAAATTGCAAGAATGTCTTTAGTGCCATACGAAGTTCATGATGGACGCTTTAGTAGTAAAATTTACAAATTTAAAGAAATAATGAGCTATTTTGTGAAAAATACGAATTTAGTAAATTTTTATGCTTAATTCGTGCATAATTTTCCCTGTTTTTTAGTTCACTTAACTATTGTACGCAAAAAATTATTAGAGTAAAAGAAACTTTCTCCAAACATAATAATTCCATGAGCTAAAATAAAGTTAAATTGGCTTTAGTGAAATAGAGAGTTCACTTTTTTGAGTGTAGGCTTGTCATGGAGAGGAAGTCATCTTTTTAACCATCATCTGCATTGATTTCGGATAATTTCCTGAGATGTTTTTAAACATAATGAACAACTTAAAAAAATATATTTTATACCCTCCATCATAGGATGGGGGTATATTAACTTTGTCATTCCGTTTGTAACACATCGAAATATTGCTCTAAGACCCCATAAAGTATATAATTCTGGGTCGTGGTGAAATTCTGAGTCGATCTAAGCATGTCCGTCCGTCCGTCTGTTGAAATCACACTAACTTCCGAACGAAACAAGCTATCGACTTGAAACTTGGCACAAGTAGTTGTTATCGATGTAGGTCGGACGGTATTGAAAATGGGCCATATCGGTCCACTTTTACGTATAGCCCCCATATAAAGGGACCCTCAGATTTGGCTTGCGAAGCCTCAAAGAGGAGCAAATTGCATCCGATCTGGCTGATATTTGGTACATGGTATTGGTATATGGTATCTAACAACCGTGCAAAAATTGGTCCACATCGGTCCATAATTATATATGGCGCCCATATAAACCGATCCCCAGATTGGGAAGTCTCCAAGAGAAGCAAATTTCATCCTATCCGGCTGAAATTTGGTACATGGTGTTAGTATGTGATCTTTAACAACCGTGCCAGAATTGGTCCATATCGGTCCATAATTATATATAACCCCCATATAAAACATTCCCCAGATTTGGTTCCGGAGCCTCTTGGAGGAGCAAAATTCATCCGATCCGGTTCAAACGTGGTGTTAGTATAGGGTCGCTAACAACCATACCAAAATTGGTCCAATCACATAAAAATTGGTCCATATCGGTTCATAATCATGGTTGCCACTAGAGCCAAAAATAATCTACCAAAATTTTATTTCTAGAGAAAATTTTGTTAAAATTTTATTCGGTTCATAATAAAATTTTCATCATTGTCAAAATTTTATTTCTATAGAAAATTTTGTTCAAATTTTATTTGGTTCATAATCATGGTTGCCACTCGAGCCAAAAATAATCTACCAAGATTTTATTTCTATAGAAAATTTTGTCAAAAGTTTATTTCTATAGAAAATTTTGTTAAAATTTTATTTCTGTAGAAATTTTTGTCAAAATTTTCTTTCTATACACCCTCAAAAAAATCGCTTCTTTAACATATGTTCCAAACATATTTTGCAGAAAGCACATATATTATTGGATACTGCCGAAACATTAATATGTTTGATTTATGTGAACATATTATATGTTTGGAAGCATTTTGAGCCCAAAAATATTATATGCTTGGAAGAATTTTTCCCAAAGACGATTGTGCTCATTCCCTAACATACTCGTTATTTTCACTTCCACGAAATATTTTAATTCTTGGCACCTTTTTCTGTAATACAAATAATGTTGAAGAAATTATTCACTTTTATATTTTTTTTTAAATTTTACCTTTCGCCTGCACGGAGAATCGAACCGAGGACCATACAGTTTGTAAGCCAACACACTATCCACTGGGCTACGTAGCTGTTGTGGTCACCAGCAGATAATTATCGTTATAAGTTACATTTATATAGCATAGTTTGCAGCGCCCACGAGCCCATGCAAACATAACATTATTTAACAGAAACATACATTTGTTTGCCACGTGGAGCAGTGGTTAGCATGTCTGCCTTGAATGCAAAGGGTCGTGGGTTCAATCCCAGCTCCGACCAAAAACTTTTTTTTTTAATTTACACATTTATATTTATACTATATAAAATTTTTATAATGAAACTTCGAAATGTGGGTTATTAAAGATGTATAGTCATTAACAGTGCATGATATAAACGAAATCGACTGATTTTTGGATAAAATATTATTTTTTATTGCAAAAATAACAATTTTGTAACAAAAAACTGTTTTTGGTACAAAACTTTAATATTTGGAAGGAATTCAAAAACTCTAACAAAAGAAGAACATGGAGTCGAGTAGTAACATACATAAATAATTTTATAATATAAACATAAACTTATTTAGGCGTGAACAGTTTTGTACTAGCATTTAACACCATCGGTCTAAAATGCCTTTTATTTTTCTTTAATAATTCATTTTAAAGAAAATAAGCTGCAAAACTCGAACTTAATGCCCGCTTTTATATTTGAAGGTGTCCGTCAACTACTCTGGGACTACTTATTAATAAAGAGGAACTAAACTTTGTGTTTATACATTTTACTGTGTAATTTTTCACTATTTCCTCCTTATTTCATTTTACTGTCCCAACTCTAAAAAGAGTATAGTGCCCTTTCGTTATTTTTATGAAGACCCCTGATTTCTTTTAACGCACCAAGAAAAAAATTGTTCCCATAATGCCAAAATGATAAATAAAACACATGTCCACACATACATGAAATGCTGCTCTCAAGGCGAAAACACATGTTTTTTTTTCAAATGTCTATTCTCTTAATTCCGAATGTCCATTCTCTTTATTCAAATTAAATAATATTTAGACTTAAGCATATCAAATTTTTGGCCTTATCATAAAACAGTTTTCCGAAACAACATACAAGCAGTTTCACAAAAATTTCTCTCTTTGGATTCTTTCGCTGTGTTATGTTGATATCTTTCGTCAACTCTCCCGGTTTCCATCTCTATTTCTTTCTCTATACTCTCTGTCGCTTTGGATAAAATATCACAACATATGTATGTTTAGTCGAAATTTGTAAATTTATATATGTTTGCATTCACACATATAATTTTTATGAAACATTTATGCCCCAAACATAATATATTCTAACATATTAAAATAGATGTCCCAAACATTTAGTGTTAGTTTAGGAACATTACATGTTTGCACTTAAATATATTGTGTTTTAAAATTGTGCCCGAAACACACTTTGTTTATATCGGAACATATTAAAAACATATTTTTCTAAGAGTGTAGAAAATTTTGTCAAAATTTTTATTTCTGTAGAAAATTTTGTGAAAATTTTATTTCTATAGAAAATTTTGTTAAAATTTTATTTCTGTAGAAAATTTTGTCAAAATTTTATGTCTACTTTGTCAAACTGAATTATATACGTATTGGATCGATCTTTTTTGATTTAGTATATACCACGTATGGACTTAGATACAATTTAGAAGATGGTGTTAGGAGGTTTTAAGATACCTTGCCATCGGCAAGCGTTACCGCAACTTAAGTAATTCGATTGTGGATGGCAGTGTTTAGATGAAGTTTCTACGCAATCCATGATGGAGGGTACATAAGCTTCGGCCTGGCCGAACTTACGGCCGTATATACTTGTTTCGATTTTTATCCCTACGTACACTGAAAAAAATCTCATCCGATTCCAAAGATCATTACAACTTTAAGACACAATTCCCTTTCAAGTTTGAGTTTTGCATACTTGATACTAGGAAACAAAATTTCTTATATTATTTTTGTCTACTTCATGTGGTATAAGTCATTTAAAAACGTGTCAACGACAAAAATAAATTTCCAAATTCTGACTCTAATTCTAATGGAATTTATGCTATGTTTCAAGTAAATAATTAATGAAAGCTACTTTGTTTTGTAATCATAATATATAAACTGTACAAACTTAAAGACGATTTCATTAATTTTATCTAATTTTTCAGAATTATTAAAGCCATGTTGACCTTAGTCAAACAAATTTTTCTTTTATATTAAGATACCAATTTTTAATCGAATCACCTAAATATACACACAAAAAATTTTTTTCTGATTCAATCACGAAATTAATTGATCCAATTACTTTATTTAATTGAAATGTCTTCAATCACAGAAATGATAGTATCAATTAAACAATTAATTGAAGGTCAATTAAACAATTAATTGAAGGTCAATTAAAAAATTAATTGATCCAATTAAAAAATTAATTGATACTATTAATGTTTGTGATTGATTTTTGTTTCAATAAAAAAATTTGTTGAATCAATTAAATTTTTAATTGAATATTTTTTAAAACTCAATTAAAATTTTAATTGGAAAAATTTTGAAAACTTATGAAAACTTTTTTTTTTTGTTAAAAAGTTAATTTTTGCTCTATTACGTTTTTGGTTATTATCATTCGAAATCAGAGCAATCCATTTTAATTGTGACTATTTTTTTTTTGCAGTGTACTTATATTATTGAATTCATAAGTTAATGCCAATATTCAATCTATCAAATTGGTTTCGAAATTATAAAACATAATCATATGTTTCAATTGTAGGTCGTTTTACTGCAGTTTCGTCTTTTATTATATTGAGGCATATTGTGAAATTAATTCAAAATTGAATGAGCCCAATTTGCCAACAAAGTCAGATTGAACTAAATTCCCGCCAATTTCATGGACTGTTTACCTTTATGTTCCTTGTTTGCTACCACCCTCACTTCCATAGCCCTGCTTATGGTTAAAGCAATAACTCGTCCATGCATTTAATGTGCCAAATTTTTTTTCTGCAAGCAAAATAAACTCTGAAAATCAAAACAAATCACAACGCAACGTGTCTTAAGACATGGTTGGGCAGGTATATAATATTTAATACGTCGACTTCAAGAAAACTCCAAAAAAGGAAAAAACACACACACAATATGATGAAAAAGGCCTACATAGGATGAGTGAAGTTGGAGATGATGTTTGTGGCCATTGGTACAGTGAGTGTGAAAAGAGAGTAAATGCTGGAGACGACCGAATTAATCATGTGGTCCCACTTAAGAAGTCATTACACAACATTATCGGAGAGAGATAATTATAAATTTATATATTGACTAACTGTAATATTGTTCTTTTTTCTTTTAAATAATTTGGGTTTGATTAAGTACATGTAAAGTACTTACTATAAACACAGAAAGGTTAAGAGATGTTCATAAGAGCGTATGAGTATTATAATATGATATTACGAATACGTAAATCCTTTAGAGTCAATTGTAAAGGGTGGCATGAGAATAATGTGGAATATATAAATAATTCAAATAAAAACGTTTTCATTTACTTTTCGAGATAGTTATCCACTTCTCTCTCAGGATTATATATAAATAAAATTTACATACGCATTCACAACGCGGCATGTCTATAAGCAAGAAAATCCCAATTATTGTTAAAATATATAAGAAAAAGTTTCTTTTAACCCTTTGACGATGAATGGGATATATATGTCCCATTTCGCATTTCCGTTGTAAAATTCACGTTTATCAACCAATTTTCCAAAAAAAAATATTCTTTTGGCGCAGAACACATGTAGCTATGAACATGTATACATTTAAATTGGGGTATTTGTGCGTACTTTGTGTGTGGAAAAGTTATAAATATGAAAAATCTGAAATTTTTTTCACTAAATAATTGTTTACATATTTCAAGCATAGGTTATGTGAGGTGCTTTGGTATACTTTGTATCAACTCATCCTCTCTCGACAACGGTTTAAATGGACTAATTCGGTTACATAGTTTTTCTAAAAAGGTACCGACGCTAATGGGACATATGTTTCCCCTTCATCGTCTAATGTAAGAAAAATGATCAACCAACACAATGTAGGGAATGTATGGATACTGATTACTATTATTACCCAAAAAAACATTAAACAATTCTTGGCTTATTTGGTTTGAGAGCAAGCTTACACAAAGTGCTCAAAACCAAGCACTGCTGGTTGTATTTTACAAATGCTAACAAAGCTCATGATGTATTTTGGACAGTAGGTAACGTATATAGCACATCTCATATAAGAAAATTATGCACATAAGAAAGTGAGTAAAAACACCATACCATCTTTTTCTTTTGAATAATAATTGCCTATAAGAAATAAATGCATATAAGAAACAAACATTGTGTATTTTACTTATATCCCTTACCTACTGTTTTTACTGTTTATATAATTCCCTAAAATAAAATACGAATATAAGAAGTTGGTGCATTTTTCTTGTACTATAGCGGGTACTATATTTACTATACTATATTGAATTCATATACTATATTTAAATTCATTCTTCAATAAATTTGTGAAATCTGTAGACATAGGCTGTCCATTACATCTCTTTTAAACAGAACATGTTCTCATTTTGTGTCCGTATCTTTTTGTTCACTCTCTTTTTTTGGTGCCGTATTTTTATGTCCAACAGTGCTCTTTATGTACTCTATTTCAAAAAAAAAAAAAATTGATGGATGGATTGATGGAATTTTATTTATTCGCCACAATTGTTCGCCACTAATTGTTTACTGGGTTAAACCTGTTGACAAATTAAAGGCCGGAACACAATTGCGACGTTTCGACGTACGGCGTAAAAATTAGAAATAGATGTAATTGAACGTACAACGTAAATACGCCAATACGTTGTCGTCGTCAATTTATTTTGTTTATTTTTTAAGAAAATGTGATTCTTTTTGTTTTTATTGTTTTATTATATAATTATTTCGTTGTTTCTATCATTAGAAACTATTATTATTTTAATTTTAACATCAATAAAATTATTAATTATTTAATAAAGAATTTTTTTATTGTAAACTCTTTTTTAGTTAAAATGTTCTCTTTTTTTAAAGCGAAAGCTCTTTTGAAAATTATCCATATGGAAACCCTATGTAGACACCAGTGAATACTTTATTTTCAAATTTAGGAAATATTTTTTGTATACGAAATACCTTTTCAATTTTCAAATCAATTTTAATACGGTTTATTCCATTTGAATATTTTCCCCCCACACTAAAGCACTTTTTTAAAACACTGTGCTCTATTTATACAAAATAAGAAAATAAATATAAAAAAATGCATGCCAGGAATCAACATCTCCAACACCTCATAATTAATTATAAAAAAACACACAAATTTTGTTTGTGTAACCATCCAATGGAACTGATGGTAAACAAAACAGAAAGACAAAGCTTCACTTCAGTTTACTTCACTTTGCCGTTGGTTTGTCCGTCTGTCTGGCCGTCACTCAATCAACAACAAAAAGTACAGTCAGCTCGCGCGACTGAAAACGCTAAAATAAGAACAACAAGAAAGCAATCAGGCAGTCTAGCAAGCAAGCGTATGATCAGATTGTCGTTTTGTCTGCTGGTTTTGCAGCAGCAGCAGCAGCAACAACAGCTTTGTTGTTCTTGATTTCGCGAGTGTGCTTGCCTTGCTTCAATCTCAATCGAACGACATCTTTGTGTGGTACTTATCGTTCGTTCGCTCGTGGTTGTCGTCACAATCGTCGTCTATTTTATACGTTTACTACTCTTCCTCCAATCAGCCCCCACACCCCAATTATTCTCTCGTTCACTCTCTTTTCAACAACAATATTGAAGCTTAACGTTTGCATGAATAAGTGAGTGCGTATGTGTGATGTACTACTCATACGTAAAGCTTAAGGAGGAGGGAGCATCATTGTCAGTTCAAAACAAAATCTTTTCCAATGCTAACATACTCTTGCTGCCAGAAACAGTTTTTTCGTGCAAGAATAAACACGTTAAGGCAATAAAACCAATGACCGTCAATGAGACAAACAGTCGCAACGACCGATCAACGTCGTCATAACGAAGACAATTATCATCGTCACCATAATGATCATCATCAACGTCGTCGATACAACAAGATAATTATGTTTATATTTGCCAAAGCTCAGCCAACAGGTTTTTTGTTGTTGGACAACTTTGCCATTAGCATTTGTAATGGGCGAATGTATGTTGCTGCATTCGGCTTTGTTCGTTCATGTGTGTTTGTGTATTGTGTTATCGTTCGTTGTTTTGGCCATAGACTTTATGTTGTATGCACGCATGTGTGTGCGTTTCAAAGTGATGCAGGTCGTTGCTATAAGCGGTGATAGCCCTGCTGTTAAGGTGAGCAAGCCAAAAGTTGCACAGATGTGATGCATCAGATATTATCGAGCCAACCGATGGATGGATGCAACAACAACAACAGAAGAACACAACAGCATCAGATACAACAGTAGCTGCATACAAATTATGCTAAAATTAATATTAACTTGGCCAACTTCAATTCGGTGAAATTCAAGGGTCTCCTCAATTCTGCTATTGTTGTTGTTCTTAAATTTACTTGGCTACTGTTTGTAGCTCTTGTATTCAGTTGTTGTTGTTATTGTTATTGTCGTCCGAGACCATTAGTCAAGGCTTTTTGGAAACTCCCCGAGCTACGAAATGCTATAATTACATATTGCTCACTAGCTCGATAGCTCGCTTAAGCCCTGCCTCTGACTAAATACAATGTTGTATGGACGATTAATACGATGTGCATTGATTTCATTGTAGTTTACGACTTTTGTGTCTGTAATTACTTGGTGGGACTGTTCCAACTTGGGTTTGGGGTTACAATTCTAAATATAATAATTAAATTATTATGTCGTAGTGCGATTACCAATAGCCAACACAGGTGTGGGTAAACATGGCATCCAATGCAAAGGGTTTTCCAAAAAGAGTTTTTACTTTTTATTATTTTTCTTTTAGTAATGCTATTGTATTGTAAATGTAATGTTTTAGGGTCTCATCGACTATGTTACTTTCATGCAGAAATAAAATTAAAATTTTGGTATTCAAAGAAAGATTACATATCTGGAGATAAACGATAGCATGTTTATTTTGTAATAAAGAGTTAAGGTATGATGTCCATAACAGTCATACGAGTCTGAATCGGGCGAAAGATTTATATGAGAGCTATATCTAAATTTAAACCAATTTTACACAAATTTGGCCCGTATAGTAAGTAAATTTGTGCAAAATTTTACGTCAATCGGAGTAAAATTTTGGTATCTATGGACATATCAGTGTAAATCGAGTGAAATATACACTGTTGGAAAAATATGTTTTTCATATGTTCCGATATAAACAAAATGTGTTTCGGGCACAATTTTAAAACACAATATATTTAAGTGCGAACATGTAATGTTCCTAAACTAACACTAAATGTTTGGGACATCTATGTTAATATGTTAGAATATATTATGTTTGGGGCATGAATGTTTCATAAAAATCATATGTGTGAATGCAAACATATATAAATTTACAAATTTCGACTAAACATACATATGTTGTGATATTTTATTCAAAGCGACAGAGAGAGTATAGAGAAAGAAATAGAGATGGAAACCGGGAGAGTTGTCGAAAGATATCAACATAACACAGCAAAAGAATCAAAAGAGAACAATTTCTGTGAAACCGCTTGTATGTTGTTTCGGAAATCTGTTTTATGATAAGGCCAAAAATGTGATATGCTTAAGTCTAAATATTATTTAATTTGAATAAAGAGAATAGACATTCGGAACCAAGAGAATAGACATTTGAAAAACAAACAGCATATGTTTTCGCTTTGCGAGCAGCATTTTATGTATGTGTGGACATGTGATTTGTTTATCATTTTGGCATTGTGGTCACAATTTTTTTCTTGGTTCGTTAAAAGAAATCAGGGGTCTTCAAAATAACGAAAGGGCACTATACTCTTTTTAGAGTTGGGACAGTAAAATGAAATAATGAAATAGTGAAAAATCACACAGTAAAATGTATAAAAACAAAATTTAGTTCCTCTTTATTAATAAGTAGTCCACGAGGAGTTGACGGACACCATCAAATATAAAAGCGGGCATTAAGTTCGAGTTTTACAGCTAAAACAATTTAAAGAGTTTATTTTCTTTAAAATTAATTATTAAAGAAAAATAAAAGGCATTTTAGAGCGATGGTGTTAAATACTGTTCACGCCTAAATAAATGTATGTTTATATTATAAAATTATTTATGTATGTTTATACTCGACTCCACGTTCTTCTTTTGTTAGAGTTTTTGAATTCCTTCCAAATTTTAAAGTTTTGTACCAAAAACAGTTTTTTGTTGCAAAATTGTTATTTTTGCAATAAAAATAATATTTTATCCAAAAATCAGTCAGTTTCGTTTATATCAAGCACTGTTACTGACTATAAATCTTTAATAACCCACATTTCGAAGTTTCATTGTAAAAATGTAATATAGTATAAATATACATGTGTAAATAAAAAAAAAGTTTTCGGTCGGAGCAGGGATTGAACCCACGACCCTTTGCATATAAGGCAGACATGCTAACCACTGCTCCACGTGGCAAACAAATGTGTGTTTCTGTTAAATATTGTTATGTTTGCATGGGCTCGTGGGCGCTGCAAACTATGCTATATAAATGTAACTTATAACAATAATTATCTAATGGTAACTATAACAGCTACGTAGCCCAGTGGATAGTGTGTTGGCTTACAAACTGTATGGTCCTCGGTTCGATTCTCCGTGCAGGCGAAAGGTAAAATTTAAAAAAATTTATAAAAGTGAATAATTTCTTCAACATTATTTGTATTACAGAAAAAGGTGCCAAGAACTAATAAATTTGGTGGAAGTGAAAATTACGAGTATGTTAGGGAATGAGCACAATCGTGTTTCGGAAAAATTCTTCCAAGCATATAATATTTTTGGCTAAAAATGCTTCCAAACATATAATATGTTCACATAAAACAAACAGTATCTAATAATATATGTGCTTCCTGCAAAATATGTTTGGAACATATGTTAAAGAAGCGATTTTTTTTGAGGGTGTATATATGGGCGCTATATCTAAATCTGAACCGATTCTTTATAAATTTGGCACCCATAGTAAGAATGTTAATTGCATATCGAAAGATATATATGGGAACTATAACTAATCTGAACAGATATTTACCAAATTTGGCACTGCCTGTGCAAAATTAGCGTAAATCAGAGAAAAACTCTTACTTCTGGGGTCATATAAGTGTATATTGGGTGAAAGATATATATGGGAGCCATATCTAAATCTGAACCGATTTTTTCCAAAATCAATAGGCTTAGGATTCTGACTCGGACTAAACCTGCGACCTAGACATTGATCACAAAAATGTGTTCACAGACAGACGGACGGACATGGCGAGCTCAACTCAGTGGCCGACCCTGAACATTACTGTCAACACTGAAAAAAATATTGTCGTGAGACCAAAGATTTCATGTCCTTAAAATGCGAATGCGTTTTTGCTTAGCATAGAAGACGCATTTCTCTGATATAAAGTTTTTTTCCTTGCATGAAAGACGACAAACTTTTCTATAAAGTCGTTTTTTCCTTATAATTAAGCAAATCAAATTAAAAATGGGTATCTTAAACTGAAAGAAATTTTTTTAATTTCTACTTGAAGTCGAGCCTGAATTTGAAAATTTATGTTGTCTTTAACACGTTTTTAAACGACTTTAATTGCACATGAAGAAAAAAACAAATAAATTAAAATTTCCTGCCTAGAACCAAGTACGCAAAACTTAAATTTAAACGACAATTCCGTCCGTATCCTTACTTCAATTCTCCGCTTCTTTGGCTCGGAATCAATACCAAAATTAGTGTAAAGACAAAATCTTTGAAACCGGGCATGCTTTTTTTTAGTGAAAGACACCATGTGTCCACTTCGACTCCTTCTGGGTTACGCAAACATATGCACTAACTTATGATACCATGCTCCACAGTGTGGTATAATTAGTCCCTATTCATGGATCCAATTCCCAATTCTGGTAACACCGGATGTATTGCTAAAATAAGGAATATTGGGTAATTTTATTATTTTCTAATATTTTGAGAGGCAATATTCTTGCTTGACAAATATTTACTATACGATTTAGAATATCAGATTTAAAAAAGCCCATATCTCAAAAAGTTACCGAAATACTTCTGGGAAATAAAATAATTTCTTATCGATTTCGCAGATTATGGAAGCAAGGACAGAATTATACATACCACCGTCCAATAGAGATCTCAATTGAAAGCTTATAATATATTTACTGGACTGACATTGTGTATATACTTACACATACACATATGTACATAAATATTTATAAACAATAATGTGGTGATTGTGGGCTCATCATAAAGTGGGTCATCCAAAACCTGCACTAAACCCAAAAACAAACACATAACAACTTCATAACACAAAAAAAAAACAGAAAACACCACCACAGCAATATGTTCGAAAATATTCGTCATCTCAAAGATTATCAATGCTAAATTAATGTGGAATTATGACGAACATGCCGACTATGGCATTGTCCATGTAGTCGTCTATCGTCCAATTCATAAGAAAACTCATGTATGCCGTCACTGTAAAGCAGACCACGGAATTTGTTCCACTATATGTCCAGGGGAGGAGACTCAGATGGAATTGCTACACATAGTTTGAAAATGATTTGGACATTGATTCGATGAAAGAAATTCAGGGTAAAGAATTATTTCAATTGTGGTTGCCAAGACCATCAATGCCAGTCCATCAGTCACCACTTTTAGACACCCATAAGGAAAATGTTCACACTTTCTGGGTATTTGATTCCAGACTTCATATCTGGAACGCAAGTGATGTGTACTAAATTTTGTGGTGGGTGGGGGGTAAGGGGAAAATCAAGTTTAATTTTTTGATATGGGAACACGCATAGATGGAACCCTGTATGCATTTTCAACCCTCCATTCCATTTGCCTCGTTTCGTGGCGACAACAAACGTTTTTCTAATGAACGGCGTTAATTGGCAGAATTGCCTATGAGGTTCCCCCCTTTTCGGATTTCTGTGTTTGGTTCTTCTAATGATTTAATGAACGACACCAGGCAATTGAAGTGCTGAAAGCAAAAGTGCTTTTCAAATAAATAAAAGTGTTAAAAAAATGCTGTTGGTCAATTAAGAGGGGTCCTATTCATGTTCGTGTTTCATACTCAAAATCAGAATTACTTCATGATTAGTTTTTCTTAAATAATCAATTTCCGAGGGCTACATTACGGTATTGGATAAATTATTGAATCACCACCCAGAGACGAGAGGGTTCGATTGTATTTCAAACCCTAAATTATGACAAAATGTTATGTAAATTAAAAAAAAAATAGTTGGATTTTGTCCTTCACTTAAAGAATTTGGTATTGATTCGGATAAAAATAAAGACATTTTTTTCAAACCATCCAACTTTAAATATATATTTATTATAGTTCATGGAAATTATTATGTTTAAATTAAAGAATACCCAACGTGAGAAAGTTTCCTTCAGTTTAATCATATAATAGCAAATAGTCCAGAATTTCCTAAAATTTGTGCAATTTACATAAACATACATTTATCTTACACTTCGTATAGGTCCACATACTGTTCTAACTCCAATTTGTTCCTTCAAAATACGAAAGTTTCTTAAACAAGAGAAAAAAATTAATCAGCATTGTATTATTATAGTTTAGTCGGTTACCATCTGTGATAGCAACATAAGTTTTACTGTGATATTAGTTTAAGTTAATTATTTTTGCAATTACTAAGTATGTGTTTTATGTCGAATTATAGTAATTTCGTAATCATTGACGTATTTGTTTGCAAATGTAATTGACGATAAATTGAATATCCAATAAAAAATCATCCCTGATGAAGCTGGAAAAAATCCCAGCGAAACGTTGGATGAAAATAATGGAATAATTCAATATTTGTTTTATTCGCATTCAAAAATGACCTTGAAAGCCCAGAGAAAATACATACAAAGAAAACAATTAATCGTGTCTTATTGGATTCTTTGCATTGCTTTAGAAGTTGTGCATTCAAGTTCATTGAAATTAAAATTTAAAACACTACAATGAAAAAATATTGTCGTGAGGTCAAAGATTTCATGTCTTTAAAATACGAATACAAATTTTGCTTAGTATAGAAGACGCATTTCTCTAAAATAAAGTTATTTTCCTTGTCCAAAAGTCGATAAACTTTTCAATGAAGTCATATTGTCCTTATAATTAAGTGATTTGACTTAAAAATGGGTATCTTAACATGAAAGAAAAAATTTATAGGCTAAGGTCAACTTGACTTTAATAATTCAGAAAAATTCTTTAAATTTAATGAAATTGTCTTTAAATTTGTTGTCTTTTTGCATCTTGACTACAAAGCAAAAAACCGTTCAAATATAGGACATGTTTTTCAAAACTTTATTTTAAAGAAGTTTTTTACTTCAAACATAGCATAATTTCTACCGGAAGTCGAGTCCTAATTTTGAAAATAAAGTTGCCGTTAACTCGTTTTTAAAGGACTTTGATAGCATATGAAGAAAAAAAGCTGAGAAAGCGAAAAATTAAAATTTGTTTCCTAGAAGCAAGTACACAAAACCTAAATTTAAAAGAGAATTGTGTCTTAAAAGTATCCTTACTTGTATTCTCCGCTTCTTTGGCTCGGAATCAATACCAAATTTTTTAAAGTAAAGACAAAATCTTTGGATCCGAGTATGCTTTTTTTTTCAGTGTAACAACCAAAATTATTTTCATGAATTTCCTTTTTTATTTTTAATGTATACAACGTTTTTATTTTCTTATCTTGGCATCTAGTTTTGTATAAATATATTTTTTTCTATTTAAACTCAACAACAAATTGAAAATTGTCGTAATTTGCAAAACCTTTGCAAAAGAATTTCCTTGAATGTGAAAAAGTTAACTGACACATCCCAGCAAAACCATTTGGTGGTTGTTCTAATGGCACAACTTTAAAAGCTCTTCCAAAAATGGCCTCCCAAACATGTTCTTTATTTTAACTAACATACAAAGGACATCCTTTTAACTCAATTATTTTTTTAACGGGAAATTTTAATTTCAAGCAATTTGAGGCGTCTTCTCTTTCCCTCAAGAAGTGATCTCGGGAGATTTGTGTATTTAGAGGCTTTACCAAATGACCGATAAGAAGTAAATCCAATACAGGTTTTTGTGGGCCTAAAATAAACCTCTAGATTTCCAATGTCAAACAAAATGAATAAAAATTACGGTTTCTACATGCCAGACAGAAACAAACAGAAAACACCACAGCAAAACAGAGCTTTAAACTCAACTAGTTCTTTAGAATAAAATTCTTATAAAAAATAAAATGGTTTGGACAATTTTGACCCACTAGTACAGGATACAAGGGTTAATGAATGAACAAATGAAAATTTTCGTACGATTCCCAAAAATAGTATGAATGAACTACTCTATGGTTAAAATTGTCATGATTTGGCGCAAATGATTTTCTTTTTTTACTTTTAGTTAATTTTATCTTCTATGAGAGGGTGTATTTTCATGAACTGCAGTTAAAAAGTACATATTTTCCTGGTTTTAACAACGCTTTGTGGAAATCTCAAAATTTCAATTGTGTTGAATGCCAGTTTAAAAATCCAAATTATATATTTTACAGTAAAACAGGTTATCTTAATTCCAAAAACGCTTTAAACCAAAGATACAAAATCCTCAAAATAAGTCTTTGCCCATATTTGAAGAGTTTTTATCTTAAATTAAAAGATTAGATATTTTGTGTTCTAAATTTAATAAAAAAAATTTGGAGCAAAGACTATACACTTTTTTCATTAAAATGTCATTATTTTAAAGAAATATTTATTTTATTTATATATTTATTTATTCGTTGAATCTTCCTACACTCAAAAAAAGTTTACTTGGAACCAACGATTTTGACTTTCCTTTAAAGATTTTTGTATTGATTCCGAGCCAAAGATGCGGCTTCTTTAAAATAAATGCCAGGAATCTCCCTGGCTTTAAATCTAGGATCGATAAAATTAAAATTGGATACAAATCTCATTCATCGAATTTTTATTCCCTGTTTGCGATATATTAATAAAGGTATTCATGTACAAACAAATTCCAGTTTCAAAATCCAAATTATGCCTAGTACTTCAAAGTAAAAACTGTTTTCTTAATGCTAAAATAATTCTTAGCCTATATTTGAAGCATTTTTATCTTAAATTTAAAAATTCAATATGCCAGTTGAGTTAAAGACGATTTTTTTAAATTAAAAATGCGTTTCTTTATTTTAAGGAACATTTGCCTTACTTCAAAGGTTTACAACTTCAACAGAGGGACGCAAAATTTCAAGATTTGTGTCTTAAATTTCATGATTATAAACTTTCTTTTAATTAAAATGTCATTATTTTAAAGAATTTTGTCCTTAGCATTGCGTAAATTTCGAGTCCTAAAATTTAAGTTGCATAATCTTCCATATTAGGTTAATGTTTTTTTCAGTGTAGTACATTAAGACATATCTCTTATAACTTTGCACTAGAATCATTTTTGTTAAATAGTTCTTAGGGAACAGTTATAAGAGCGGAAAGCAAATATAGAAATAGTATAAAAAAAAAAATAAAAACTATACAAACAAGTATTAATATAATAATATTAAACATTTTAAAAACATAAAATTTTTATACATAATAAATAATAAAAAAAAATAAATGTAGATTTAAATAAATGGAAATATTAAAATATTGCTGCAATACTATTTAATTATTTTAATTAATTATTTTAATTAAAAAAAAAATAACTAAATCACGTTTAAATTGTCCAGTGTTGTGGATGGTTTGGATATCATTCGGTACTTGGTTCCAGAGACGTATTGCTCGTATTATAAATTGTCTTTCTGATATCATTGATCTATGGGGAATCTGACATATATTGCTGCCTCTGTTAGATCTGCAGAATGTTAGATGATTATAAATATGTGTAGGTTCCATTGTTGCGATAATCTTATGTAGGTATGTAACAGTTCTAAATATCAAATATTTGTCAAATGGCATTTTGAGAACTTGACTATTGTATGTTGAAACTCGGTCAAATCGTTCCAGACCAAAAACATAACGAGTTATACTATTAAATGTTGTTTTCAGTTTCTTAAAATCTTGAGCATTGTAACCAGCAAAAATTTTGCAGCCATATAATAAGGTCGGTATTAAGTAAGATTTGGCTAAAAGCATCTTATATTGAATGGTGTAAATGAATGGGTAACCCAGAGATTACGAAGCATTCCATATATTTTGCAACACGCTACACTTATGTGGTCAGTCCAGTCCAAAAACTCATTAAATATTATTCCAAAATTTTTTGCTTTATTAACTGATTCAATTCTCTCCCCTGCCAAGAAAAGATTAAACTACACAACGTTAAGACTACGTTTGCGTATTAATATCGTCTTCGACTTCTTTGGGTTAAGACTTAATCCATTTCCTTTTGCCCATCAGTGTATACTGCGAAGGTCATCAGAAATTTTTGCCACACAATCATTCAGAAAAGTAATATCGCATGAAGCGTAAAGTCATCTGTATACATCCTAATGTTAGAATGCTGCACTTTTTGTGGGAGGTCATTCGAATACATTGTATATAGTAATGGTCCAAGTATACAACCTTGAGGTACTCCCTATCCTGTCGCAATGCGGGATGAACATCTATCATCTTAAAGAGTGTATTGATATCTACCGCATAAATAACATATGATTCCATCACTTCAATTAAAATAGCAGAAAAGTTAAACATATTCGCTAGTTTTTGGCAAAGTGTAGGGTGGTGGACACCAATATAGATACTTGATTCTTGTCCAGACCTTCACGTATTGATTCTATGACCTGTAGTAGGGCTGTGACACAGCTATTTTTGGTCGAAACCCGGATTGATGATCAGTTAGTAGTTTATGATGACAGAGGAACAATTTAAGGTGCTTAATATTTAACACCACGTAAATATTTTTTTAGTGTAGACATGGCATCAAAAATTTTGAATAGTGATTTATTGACTGACTGATATCGGGAAAAAGAATGAAAATCCAATAAATGAAATTTGTATCCTAATTTTAATTGTATACCCTAAATTTAATTGTATATGTCTTTTTAATATGGATACTTCCCGATTCTACACCCTCAAAAAAAATCGCTTCTTTAACATATGTTCCAAACATATTTTGCAGGAAGCACATATATTATTGCATACTGCCGAAACATTAATATGTTTGTTTTATGTGAACATATTATATGTTTGGAAGCATTTTGAGCCAAAAATATTATATGCTTGGAAGAATTTTTCCCAAACACGATTGTGCTCATTCCCTAACATACTCGTAATTTTCACTTCCACGAATTTTGTTATTGGCACCTTTCTCTGTAATACAAATAATGTTGAAGAAATTATTCACTTTTATAAATTTTTTAAATTTTACCTTTCGCCTGCACGGAGAATCGAACCGAGGACCATACAGTTTGTAAGCCAACACACTATCCACTGGGCTACGTAGCTGTTATAGTCACCAGTAGATAATTATCGTTTTAAGTTACATTTATATAGCATAGTTTGCAGCGCCCACGAGCCTATGCAAACATAACATTATTTAACAGAAACATACATTTGTTTGCCACGTGGAGCAGTGGTTAGCATGTCTGCCTTGCATGCAAAGGGTCGTGGGTTCAATCCCTGCTCCGACCGAACATTTTTTTTGTTTTTTTTTTTTTTTTTTTAATTTACACATTTATATTTATACTATATTATTTTTTTTTTAATGAAACTTCGAAATGTGCGTTATTAAAGATTTATAGTCAGTAACAGTGCTTGATATAAACGAAATTGACTGATTTTTGGATAAAATATTATTTTTTATTGCAAAAATAACAATCTTGTAATAAAAAACTGTTTATGTACAAAACTTTAAAATTTGGAAGGAATTCAAAAACTAACAAAAGAAGAACGTGGAGTCGAGTATAAACATACATACATAATTTTATAATATAAACATAAATTTATTTAGGAGTGAACAGTTTTTTACTAGCATTTAACACCATCGCTCTAAAATTCCTTTTATTTTTCTTTAATAATTCATTTTAAAGAAAATAAACTTTTTAATTTGTTTTAGCTGTAAAACTCGAACTTAATGCCCTCTTTTATATTTGATGGTGTCCGTCAACTCCTCGTGGACTACTTTTTAATAAAGAGGAACTAAAGTTTGTTTTTTTACATTTTACTGTGTAATTTTTCACTATTTCCCCCTTATTTCATTTTACTGTCCCAACTCTAAAAAGAGTATAGTGCCCTTTCGTTATTTTTATGAAGACCCCTGATTTCTTTTAACGAACCAAGAAAAAAATTGTGCCCATAATGCCAAAATGATAAACAAAACACATGTCCACACATACATAAAATGCTGCTCTCAAGGCGAAAACATAAGCTGTTTGTTTTTCAAATGTCTATTCTCTTGGTTCAGAATGTATATTCTCTTTATTCAAATTAAATAATATTTAGACTTAAACATATCAAATTTTTGGCCTTATCATAAAACAGTTTTCCGAAACAACATACAAGCGGTTTCACAGAAATTGTTCTCTTTTGACTCTTTTGCTGTGTTATATTGATATCTTTCGTCAACTCTCCCGGTTTCCATCTCTATTTCTCTCTATACTCTCTCTGTCGCTTTGAATAAAATATCACAACATATGTATGTTTAGTCGAAATTTGTAAATTTATATATGTTTGTATTCACACATATGATTTTTATGAAACATTCATGCCCCAAACATAATATATTCTAACATATTAACATAGATGTCCCAAACATTTAGTGTTAGTTCAGGAACATTACATGTTCGCACTTAAATATATTGTGGTTTAAAATCGTGCCCGAAACACATTTTGTTTATATCGGAACATATGAAAAACATATTTTTCTAACAGTGTATGTTAAGTGGAATGATAAGGGATTGCTTTGAAACCACTCAAGGAAGCTTTGAAAAACTCTAAAAAACCACTGCTGAAAACATGTTCGTGTGTTTGGCCTAAACTGGGATTGAACCCAGGACCCTTTGTAAGCAAGCAGACATGCTTACCACTACACTCAAGTGACTCACACCTAGAGAAGCTTAGAAAAATTTAAATATAACAGGTTGGCTGATAAGTCCCCGGTCTAACAAAGAAAAACACATTTTTTTTTGTCAAAATTCGTTTTTATTATTCAACATAGTTCCCTTCAAGAGCGATACAACGATTATAACGACCTTTCAATTTTTTGATACCATTTTGGTACTACTCCTTCGGTTTTGCCTCAAAATAGGTCTCAGTTTCGGCAATCACTTCTTCATTGCAGCCAAATTTTTTCCCTGCGAGCATCCTTTTGAAGTCTGAGAACAAGAAAACGTCGCTGGGGGCCAGATCTGGAGAATACGGTGGGTGGGGAAGCAATTCGAAGCCCAAATTATGAATTTTTGCCATTGTTCTCAATGACTTGTGGCACGGTGCGTTGTCTTGGTAGAACAACCCTTTTTTCTTCTTCATATAGGACCGTTTTGCCGCGATATCGACCTTCAAACGCTCCAATAACGCCATATAATAGTCACTGTTGATGGTTTTTCCCTTCTCAAGATAATCGATAAAAATTATTCCATGCGCATCCCAAAACACAGAGGCCATTACTTTGCCAGCGGACATTTGAGTCTTTCCACGCTTTGGAGACGGTTCACCGGTCGCTGTCCACTCAACCGACTGTCGATTGGACTCAGGAGTGTAGTAATGGAGCCATGTTTCATCAATTGTCACATATCGACGGAAAAAATCGGGTGTATTACGAGTTAACAGCTGCAAACACCGCTCAGAATCATCAACACGTTGTTGTTTTTGGTCAAATGTGAGCTCGCGCGGCACCCAGTTTGCACCGAGCTTCCGCATATCCAAATATTGATGAATGATATGACCAACACGTTCCTTTGATATCTTTAAGGCCTCTGCGATCTCGATCAACTTCATTTTACGGTCATTCAAAATCATTTTGTGGATTTTTCTGATGTTTTCGTCGGTAACCACTGCGTTCACCGTCCTCCGTGCTCATTTCACCACGCTTGAATTTTGCATACCAATCAATTATTGTTGATTTCCCTGCACAGAAAAAAAAGTGTCTTGTAAATTTAAGGACCATTTTGACTTCCACATAGTTCAACAAATTTACTGTAATATAGTTCATTTTTCGTAACCACAACGAAAATTAACTTAGCTAAAGCAAAACTTATAAGAACTCAGTAAATGTTTTTTAGTTCACTAACTACGAAATGGGAAGGATTTTTCCTTAAATAAATTTCCAACACAGTAGTTAATGCATCGTTGATTCTATTATAAAAATACATGGGCAATATAAAAATCTTACTACGAAATGTGGACAATTTACTAAGACAAAATTTTGTATGGAAAAAAAATGTTTGTAGTAAAAATTAACTTAACGACATTACCTATTCGTACGATGACTACCTACAGATTATTTCCCTTTTTATTATATGTTGGAGTGTTTTTACTCACATTTAAAATTTTAGTTAAAATAGAATAAAAATTAGTTAATATAATCCTTGACAGGTGTATATAATTTTTATAGATTCCTCATAGATTTGGTATATATTTTACCTTAACTTATAGATAGAATTCCTACTAATCAATAAACGTGCTACTGGAAAATGTGAGTGCATCATGCGAGGGAGTTTTTAGAGACATTTTGTGTATATCTCGTATGATTGTTTGTGTTTGTTATTGCGTCATTTATGCTGTTGTTGGTTGTTTTGATTCTAGAGACAATGGAATGTTCCTTGTGTGTTGTTGGTATCTTTTGTGGTGAGAGTTGTTATCTTGCAATAGCAAGATCTGAAAGGGAACGTGTGTGTGTGTGGAGTTGTTTTTCTTTACGGCAGGTATGTATCCCTTATGACTATTTGTGTCTTTCAGTTTTATTGTTGCATTCAGTTATGTTGATGCATTTATGAAGTGCACACGTGGATTTAATTTTGCAAAATTGTACGTGCGGTATTGGTGTTTATTAATGAAAATACATTTATTTCGAAACATTTTAGAAACTGAGAAGTGAATGATGTGATGTTAGAGGAATCAAAAACGCTTTTTATTGATAAAAAACAAATAACAGATTAAGGAACTGTATATTTCTGTTAATATGTTAGTTTAAAATTAGTGCGGATTTTAAATTGATTTACATAAAAAATATACAACATGAGTGGTAATAGGATGATTTATATTTATTCTACATCTGGATCACAGGTTGAGAAGCAACCATTTTTTTGAATCTATATTTTTTATGTTACAGCAGGTGAGTACTAAGTTCGAGTTTAGCCGCTAAAATTAAAAATAAATCACTAAGCAAAGTATAAAATTATACGTCTTCGATACAAATTTAAATATAACTTGATGGAGAATAGCCCAAATCAAGTTTTTTATAAAGATTATTTTTTATAATGGATTATTAAAGAAAACTTATCATGGAAATTGCAATTTTAGCCGCTAAACTCGAACTTAATATCCACCTTAAATACTAAATGCTATACTGACAAGTGGAAATTATGTCTAATTTTATAATATTTTTTATTTCAATTATATTCTGAGAATAATTTCAATAACGTCCCATTTGTCCATGGATATGATTCCAATAATGTACCTACTGGATGGATTTTTCAATGTGGTAAGTTTTTCTGTAAACGGTATTTTGTCCGTTTTTAATAAAACCAAAATTTCAATTTATTAAAAATTATTTTTTTTCACTTGCAGGTAGACAGGTCTCGTAATGGTCATTTTTTGAATATTCTTACTGTTTAATACTAATTAAGCTGAAATCCTTATTGGCTCTAGGAAATACTCTTGAAAACCGTAAGTTAAAGATCAATATGAACGATAGAATTAATTAATTAATAATATTTTTCTTATATTTTGTATAACTTCAGATGCCTCTAAGCCAAATCCGCCCAACAACAGTTAGCCAAAATCGATGAAATTGGACAATTCAATTGAATATAGCAACTTATGCCACATATATCTTTCATATGGATAGAAAACATGGACATTTAAATTAATTAGTTTAGTCCTAATAACATAGAATATTACTCTTTTGAAGAAGCAATTACTAACTACCGACAAGTAAATGCGTCCAACGTACTAATAAAAATATTTCCTTTATTGTATATCATAAGCCATAGTTTTGTGTAATATAATAATAATTCTTTGAAATAAAATACTGGTGGTTATAGAAAATTGACTTGTTTTGTACGAAAAATTTCTTAGTTGTATACAGGCTTTTTGTACTTTTGATTCCTCAATTTCTCTACTTTTTTGAAAATTATACCGACAAACAGTTTATTTCAAACCAATTTCTTAATACAGGTTTCCCAAAAAATTGTTAATTTTTCCGGATAGCAGGAATATTTTGAATGAGTTTAACTATATTCTTCCCACAGCATAGTAATAATGAACTAAAATACGATGTAATACATGAACTAATTTATAAGCAAATCATGAACTTATCTAGATGAAAAAAATCTTTGGCGCCAAATCATGGTCATTCTTACTATGGGTTAGTTAATTTTTCATAAAAAATAGTAAACTTTTTTTTCGGTGTGGGACAGAGTCCGGAAACTCATTATCAAGCCAAGTTTTTGCTTCCACCGTATTTTTTCCCTTCAGAAAACAGTATTTTATCAAAACACGAAATTCCTTTTTTCCATTTTTTTAACAATAACAAAAGTTGCTTCACAGAAGACGCTCTATCTCGCAAACTAATTGACTTACAGACGTCAAATTTTGACACGAATCATTTGAAGGTTGGTACTATATAAAAATAATATGCATTTAATACTAGCGACGCCATCTATGTGTCAGACCGGGGACTTATCAGCCAACCTGTTATCATATGTATTGCTGATCCTGCAACAAATCCTGGATATAGGGAATGCCCCCATTTGTAAATTATTACAACCAACCCCACAATGGGTTAAACAAAGTTGACAACCAAAATTTTGTTGTTGACGAGATTTCCTATTGATGGTTAGTCACGTTTATTAAAGCAAAAATAAAGAAAGAGAAACAACCAACCAGCCAACCAACAAGTATGGTTCCTATGATATCTCCCCGGATACCTCCAGCCCACATTCCCTTTACCATTGCTGCCAACGCCAACACGCATTCATTAGTGAAAGTATTTTTGTTTGCTATTTTGTTTAATTTTTATTATTTGTTTATATTTGAACAGAGCAAAATAAAAACAAACGACACCGAATATAAAAAAAGAACCAACTACAATAAATTAGCAAAAACCCGAATCCATGACGAAATGAAATAAAAAAAAAACACATTGAAGGCACTCGTCGAAAAAAATCTTCAATAGAGCTATGTGCGATCATTGCGGACTGAATGGACGACAACCGTTCAGTTGGTGTAAGTGTCATTTGCATCAGTTATGGTGGCGACAGTAGCCAGTAGATGTGAATCATTTGTGTTGTTAATAGAAAATCTAGCCGTCAATATTCGTTCGCTCCAGGCCTAATACAATTGAATCAAGGGGACTTGGTAGAGGGTGGGCAAACAAGATTAACTGCATAAGTGGCCCTCAAAAGCGTACAGTTAAACGTTCGTGTAGTATGTTCAAGTCCTCTATTCGATTGGTTTCACTTGTGGTTATTTTTCTGTCGGAATACATTTTTTTTTGTGCAAAGCTCCTCGATTTTCTTCTTTTTTTAGAATAATGCAAAAAGTATGAAATGATTAAAGATCGAAGATCATCAAACTTGATCTCCAAATGTAGTACACATAACCAAGTCACGCTTCTGATGTTCCACTTTCGGGCGGACTCTTTGTCCAGATCCATTAAGTATTTAACATTCAACGCCCTTCATAAGATGAGATGATTAGAAAAATACACTCCACATATATTTTTAATTAAAAGTCCAACTAGATCATTGGCCATGACGACACATTACATACCCTCCATAAAAATTTGAAGGTATACGTAAAAACAAATTTTGTCCCTAACGATTTTCTTTTGTCTGTAAATAAGTTTGCGGGCAATATTTGATCAACTGTTGACATCTTTTAAAGGATGTGAAATCAAAATAATACACGGAGAAAAAGGACGTTTTTCATATTATTTGGGTGTAATAAATATATGTTTGGGTCTCAATTTGTAACACATTGTTTTTAAATGGAGAAAATAAGTGACTCACACGTCTAACCGCACGCGTGCAACTTCAAATTAAAATGTATGATTTATATGTGAAAAATAGAGATAATTTATTATTATTGTATACAATCCTAAAATTATCGAGATCGCTGGGCACGAAATTGGACGAAAAATTTACCAAAAGAGACATTCCAATTTCCAAGAGCACAAGTCATCTATTTTTTAAGCATGGATCAATATGGATCCTCAAATTTCCAAAAATCTTGGGTCTTCAATACCAAAGAGACTAGAAGCTTTAATACGTTTTTGGAATAATCCGGTTAGTTGTTGTTGCTTTATAATAGAATAATAAACAAATTTTTTTTATTATTTTGGTGTATCATTTTACCCTTAAATCTATATTTATACACTTCACCACTACTGTGGTACAGGGTATAATAAGTTTGTGCATTTGTATGTAACGCCAAGAACGAGTAATCATAGACCAACCTTTTAGTATACGGATCGGCTTAGAATTAAATTCTGAGTCGATTTAGCGATGTACGTCTGTCTGTCTGTCCGTCTGTCTGTTGATGTATTTTTGTGTGCAAAGTACAGCTCGCTGTTTTAGTCCGATTGTCCTAAAATTTGGTATACGGTCCTGTTTCGGCTCAAAGACGATCCCTATTGATTTTGGAAAAAATCGGTTCAGATTTAGATATAGCTCCCATATATATTTCGCCCGATATGGACTTATATGGCCCCAGAAGCCAGAGTTTTACCCTAATTTGCAGAATAAAATTTTGCACAAGAAGAACAATTAGTACTATAGTCAAGTGTGCCAAATTTTATTGAAATCGGTTCACATTTAGATATAGCTCCCATATATATTTTTCGCCCGATATGGAATAATACAGTCCCAGAAGCCAGAGTTTTACCCCAATTTGGTTGAAATTTTGCACTAGCAGTAATATTAGTAGTATAGTCAGGTGTGCCAAATTTTATTGAAATCGGTTCAGATTTAGATATAGCTCCCATATATATCGTTCGCCCGATTTACACTCATATGACCACAGTGGCCAATCTTTTACTCCGATTTAATTGAAATTTTGCACAGGGAATAGAATTAGCATTCTAGCTATGCGTGCCAAATTTGGTTGAAATCGGTTCAGATTTAGATATAGCTCCCATATATAGCTTTCGCCCGATTTACACTCATATGACCATAGAGGCCAATTTTTAACTCCGATGCAGTTGAAATTTTGCACAAGGAGTAGAATTAGTATTGTAGCTATGCGTGCTAAATTTGGTTGAAATCGGTTTAGATTTAGATAGCCACTGCTTAGTCGAAAAGTTGTAAAAATTACTCTAATTTTCGTAAACTTCTAATACATATATATCGAGCGATAAATCATAAATAAATTTTTGAGTCTATAGATTTTGTAGAAGTCTATCAAATTCTGTCCAGATCGAGTGATATTTAAATGTATGTATTTGGGACAAACCTTTATATATAGCGCCCAACAAATTTGACGGATGTGATATGGTATCGAAAATTTAGATCTACAAAGTGGTGCAGGGTATAATATAGTCGGCCCAGTCCGACTTAAGGCTTTCCTTACTTCTTTTCACAGAGATTTGATAAAATTAAACCTAAAGTTGGTAGAGTCCGGTTAGACGTGTGAGTCACTGTATGTTAACCCTATCAGTACCGAAATAAACCTAATATTAAAAACTTTAATTTCAAAGTTTCGAAGATATTTCAAAATTTTACATGACTTTACCTTCTGTTGCTGGGAAGAAATCCTCGAAATCCCCGTTTTCGAAGTAAACACATTTTCCTCTAGGCCACATATTTTTGACAGTCGGCTTATATCCATTAATAGGGCAATTTGACGTGTACACGAACTAATTTCAAAAACAAAATAAAAAGAATGTAATTGTATATATATTCCAAATCTTATTCGCAAGTAAAAGTTTGTGCTGTGATACTTTCGTCGTGATCCCGACTAATAGTCGAAGTCACGAGAATTCTCGTGAGTCTAAAAATTGTTGTGAACCGTTAATCGTATTTAAAAGTTCTGTTTGCGTGAACGTACATGAGTATTTCTTGAATGTGCCAACACGTCACAGGTTAGACTCACAATGAAAATTTTAATTTTTACGAAGAGAATTCTTTCAGTGTAGTTTCCAAAAAACGCGCTTGACCAAAAAAATTGGTATTTACATAAAGGTACTTACCTGCGATAAAAATACAATATGGTGCGCCAAAAATGTTGTAAATGTTAACATTTCGAATCGCGGTACCGATACCACGGTTTATTTGCGGGTAAATTCGACCATTTTCTTAAGAAGATTCTTAATAATAACAATAAATGACATTTTATTGTTTGTATTAATTTATTTTTCGTTACGTAGCAACGTCATAAACAGTTTTATCAGGCAATTACGCATTATACTTAAATCAATAACTTTTATACTTGGTCCAATTGAACATAGTAATTGATGTGTTGTGAATTCAATTACCAGTGAATTTTGATATTTTTGCCAGTTTTTCATTCAACCAATTATTTTCATGTTTGACTTAATAAAAATCGTATTTGATATAATTTTTTCATTCAATTATGCCAATAATTGATTTTTATTTTGCTTCAGTTTTTTCTGTGTAGAGAAAAATTTTAATTTTGGGGACCTACCTCAATTAGTTCAAGGGCTATATAAATTTGTTTTGAGAATTTAATGCTTGAATTGTTACCAAACCGCTATGTAGCCAATTATATCTATCGAGGTGTGAGAAAAAATTAAAAAAGAATCTGGAAAAATATCGCATATAGTTCTGGTATGAATATTCATTTACCAGAGACATACCGTAGAAAAATATTCTAAAAATTTTGTCTTTTTTGTTTATTGTTAAAGAAATTTATTAAAATGAATTTTACTTAAAATAAAATCGAGAAATAAATCGAAACTAAGCGGGAAAATAGAGTTTTTATGTCGTTTTTGAAGTCCTCCTAAGTGGACATCGGTAGTCAAAGGGTTAATATCATGCACCAAAAAATAGAAAAAATTACGTTCCAAAATCGTGAACGGACTTTATTACCGTCTGAAGCGGAAACGTTCACGAAAAATCAATGTTCACGGTTTCGATCGTTGTTCACTTTCATGAATGGATCGTTTTGAAATGAGCACGCCGTTCATGATTTTTTCTATGGGTGTAGAACATATTATATTTGGGACATCGGAGGCTATTTAATATAATATGTTTCATTGCAATGTGGAACACTCTGAAATGTCACCTGCATTACTGAGGTGGGATAATCCACCGCTGAGACACTTTTTGGTGTTTGGTCGAAACTGGGTTGGCATACACGGCACTGTGTATGCAAGGCGGCTTCTTCAAAATATCGTTATTTGAAGGAGGCCGCGTCTATGGTTCAATACCCCAAAAACCCATAAATGAAGATCAACATCTAAACTTTTTTTCTTAACGTATAGTTGTCATCACCAAATGTCAAGATTCTTCATTTAGCCATCCCAGATTGTCATCAATCAGTCAATTATCTGAAGTTTTTCTCACAAAGTTTTGCTTCCAGTGTATAGTACCTTATGAAATAATGATCACATTCGAATTATCCAGCTTATCTTCCCTTCGTCTCGCGGGAAGACATAATCCTTGCTATGTTATGTGGTAGAGAGCAATTGAAATTCGACCCAACCGAAAGTAATGACGATTTTTTGTTATTCTTGGACTTTTGTTTATTTTCAAAAGATGTCAGTTTGTTGGTCTTTCTTTTTATTTTCCTCGTTCAGCTTGTTTTTGTGGTTGTTGTTGCTGTCACTGTTAGTGTAGAACAGACAGACGGACATTGTGTCGTCGATTGATCTCCACCGACGGCAATCTTTTTAAGTTTAACTTTAATGCCGCTTTACGCCTTCTAAGTCATAGTGAGGCGCACGAATCCAGGAACCATTGAGAACAGGGTAGGGGGAAGGGGTTGGGTATACTTATAAGCAGCACTTTAGTATCTTTCGAATTGTTTGGGGAGGGGGGATAAGTACTGCTTAACCACCCCTCTTTGATTTTCTGCTACAATGTTTCTGTGCGGTGAGGATCTCTATTGGATTACATCTTGATGTCCATCTGTTCATCTTCTGATTGTGAGAATTTCATATGGCTTCTTTTCATTTTCGTTTGTTTTAATTTCGAAAAAAAAAGAAATATTTTTAAGAATTTGCCCCTTTCATCATTACTCCCCAATGAGAGAGGAGATCATAGTTTTTCATGCAATTGTTGTATTGGTATTGGTAGTTTAATGCAATGTTCTTACTCGTATTGTAAATTTTGCGTAATTACAACTGGGAAAAAAAATTCATTAATTGCATATGGTGAATGGTATGGGCCACGACGAAGTAGAAGTAGTCTTTGTCCAATGATTGGGTCATCAATGCGAGTGAGACTATGGCATGTCTGTAACAATTCCAATCCTCTTTTTTTGCGGCTGTTGGCAAAAGAACTCCTTTTTTGTAGCCGATATAATTTAAAAATGATTAGACACTAATATGACCCAGGAGTACTGCATCGTTTTGGCAAAAGAAACGCTCTTTATTATGGAATGAGTTGGTAATTAGCTTTTTCTTGAAATTGGAATAAAGTCTCACGATTGATTCCAAGAAATAATAGCAAATTAATGCAGTTCATAGAGATGAGAGAAACATTCTTGTCAAATACCCCACTATTCTTATATTAATCTGACATAAATTCCTACAATTAAATGCATATGTACCTATGTCACATGTACACACACTGAAAAAAGGCATGACCGGTTACAAAAATTTTGGGTTTGGTATTGATTCCGAGCCTAGTGATGTAAGTATATTTTTAAGAAATATTTTTTATACCCTGCGCCACACTGTGGAACAGGGCATTATAAGTTAGTGCATATGTTTGTAATACCATATGGTAAAAATACCAATATTTTCAATGTTAAATCGCTACTGCTTAGTCGAAAAGTTGTAATATGACTCTAATTTTCCTAAACTTGTAATACATATATATCGAGCGATAAATCATAAATAAACTTTTGCTAAGTTTCCTTAAAATTGCCTCAGATTTAAATGTTTCCCATATTTTTTTAATAAAATTGTGTTCCACCCTAGTGCATTAGCCAACTTAAATTTTGAGTCTATAGATTTTGTAAAAGTCTATCAAATTCTGTCCAAATCGAGTGATATTTAAATGTATGTATTTGAGACAAACCTTTATATATAGCACCCAACACATTTGACGGGTGTGATCTACAAAATGGTGTAGGGTATAATATAGTCGGCCCGCCCGACTTTAGACTTTCCTTACTTGTTTTTTTTAAGTTTGAGGTTTGCGTACTTGCTACTAGGAACCAAATAAATTAATTCGTTTTTTTTAGTTTTTTTTCTTCATGTGTCATGTCCTTTAAGAATATATTAAAGACAGCTTAAATTTCCTAATTCAGACTCGACATTAAGTTCAATTTATTCAATATTTCAAGTAAAAAATATCCTTGACATAAAGTTTTGAAAAACATACCCTATTTTTGAACGCTTCTTTGCTTTGTAGTCAAGATACAAAAAAACAAGTAGAACAGGTTGGCTGATAAGTCCCCGGTCTGACACATAGATGGCGTCGCTAGTATTAAATGCATATTATTTTTATATAGTACCAACCTTCAAATGATTCGTGTCAAAATTTGACGTCTGTAAGTCAATTAGTTTGCGAGATAGAGCGTCTTCTGTGAAGCAACTTTTGTTATTGTGAAAAAAATGGAAAAAAGGAATTTCGTGTTTTGATAAAATACTGTTTTCTGAAGGGAAAAAATACGGTGGAAGCAAAAACTTGGCTTGATAATGAGTTTCCGGACTCTGCTCCAGGGAAATCAACAATAATTGATTGGTATGCAAAATTCAAGCGAGGTGAAATGAGCTCGGAGGACGGTGAACGCAGTAGACGAAGAAGAAGAAAACATCAAAAAAATCCACAAAATGATTTCGAATAACCGTAAAATGAAGTTGATCGAGATAGCAGAGGCCTTAAAGATATCAAAGGAATGAGTTGGTCATATCATTCATCAATATTTGGATATACGGAAGCTCTGTGCAAAATGGGTGCCGCGCGAGCTCACATTTGACCAAAAACAACAACGTGTTGATGATTCTGAGCGGTGTTTGCAGCTGTTAACTCGTAATAACCCGAGTTTTTCCGTCGATATGTGACAATGGATGAAACATGGCTCCATCACTACACTCCTGAGTCCAATCGACAGTCGGCTGAGTGGACGGTGACCGGTGAACCGTCTCCGAAGCGTGGAAAGACTCAAAAGTCCGCTAGCAAAGGAGTGGCCTCTGTTTTTTGGGATGCGCATGGAATAATTTTTATCGATTATCTTGAGAAGAGAAAAACCATCAACAGTGACTATTATATGGCGTTATTGGAGCGTTTGAAGGTCGAAATCGCGGCAAAACGGTCTCATTTGAAGAAGAAAAAAGTGTTGTTTCACCAAGACAACACACCGTCCTACAAGTCATTGAGAATGATGAAAAAAATTCGTGAATTGGGCTTCGAATTGCTTCCCCACCCACCGTATTCTCCAGATCTGGCACCCAGCGATTTTTTCTTGTTCTCAGACCTCAAAAGGATGCTCGCAGGGAGAAAAAATTGGCTGCAATGAAGAGATGATCGCCGAAACTGAGGCCTATTTTGAGGCAAAACCGAAGGAGTACTACAAAAATGGTATCAAAAAATTGGAAGGTCGTTATAATCGTTGAAGGAAACTATGTTGAATAATAAAAACGAATTTTGACAAAAAAATGTGTTTTTCTTTGTTAGACCGGGGACTTATCAGCCACCCTGTTATACAGCATTAAGTTCGGCCGGGCCGAATCTTAAATACCCACCACCATGAATCAAATATTATAGTTTCCTTTGAAATTTCAGGGGAGTTTGATGACAGATACCAAGCAGAGCAGTTCAACTATTACACTTCCCGAAGATAAATTTAAAGATCTTACCCATGAAGACTATAACAGATTCTGGATTTATAAGAACCATTTTTGTTCGAGTTTTAGAGGAATCATTAACATCTCTTGTAAGTGTGCAAGAAAATGATTGATTTCAAATCTGAAATCTGTAGATTTTCACCCCCCATTATTTAAATGTTTACAGGAAATAAAATCAGAAAATTTTACATTCTGTTTCAAGCAATTTTCATCATACCCTCTAGAAGAACTAAAACATTGACCGATACTCACCATTTTTGGCAAACTTCTTTATGGTCCAAAAACACCTCTAGATTTCCCATTCCAGGCAAATTGGATAAAAACTACGGATTCTAGAAGCCTAAGAATTAAAATCAAGAGATCGGTCTGTATGGGGGATATACCAAAACATGGACCGATACACACCATTTTTGACACACCTCTTTATGGTCCAAAAACATCTCTAGATTTCCCATTTCAGGCAAATTGGATAAAAACTATGGATTCTAGAAGCCCAAGAAGTAAAATCAGGAGATCGGTATATATGGGGCTATACCAAAACATGAACCGATACTCACCATTTTTCGCACACCTCTTAGTGATCCTAAAATACCTCTAGATTTTCAATTTCAGGCAAATTGTATAAAAAATACGGATTCTAGAAGGCCAAGAAGTAAAATCGGGAGATCGGTCTATATGGGGCATATGCCAAAACATGGACCGATACACACCATTTTTGGCACACCTCTTTATGGCCCTAAAATAACTTTAGATTTCAAATTTCAGTCAAATTGGATGAAAACTACGGTTTCTATAAGCCCATGACCCCAAATCAGGAGGTTGGTTTATATGGGGACTATATCAAAACCTGGACCGATATAGCCCATCTTCGAACTAGACCTGCCTGCAGACAAAAGACGAGTTTTTGCAAAATTTCAGCACGATTGCTTTATTATTGAAGACTGTAGCGTGATTCCAACAGACACACTCAAAGAAAAGTGAGCCCTATATTTCACTATAGCCGATTCAACTCTCTTTTATTTCATGGAATTATTACTTTTTAAGAAAATTTCCATGACTTCAATATTTTTTTGAGTACATTAGTTAAATTTAATAAAACAGAGAAAAAATATTATACCCAAATAAAGCATAAAGATTAACTAAATTCGTGTCTCCCACAAAAGAGTTCAGAAGTTCTTTAAATTTGTAAATTTTACCAATAATGCGCCCATCTTGAACTTGAAGTTAAAAAAAAATTAATTACGTCTAATAAATTTTCTTGAATTTGTCGAAAAATATTTACTTATTTTTGTGATATCGGCGTAATGTCAACGTTTGTAATACTGTTTAGTTAAAATTTTCTAAAAATAATCGAAATTTTGTAAAATTAACAAAAATTGTTCTTCCTGGTGTGTTCACTGTTTTTTCAGTGCAGACAGCCAGACAGATAGACGGGCATGGTTATATCGTCTTAGAATTTCTCCCTGAAGAATATATATACTTTACATAGTCGGAAAACGATATTTCGATGTGTTGCAAGCAGAATGACAAACTTATTATACCCCCATCACCATTCTATGGTGATGGGTATAAAAAAGAATAACGTTAATTTTAATTTTTATACCCTCTACCATAGGATAGGGGGTATATTAACTTTGTCATTCCGTTTGTAACACATCGAAATATTGGTCTATGCTCCATAATGTATATATATTCTGGAACGTGGTAAAATTGTGAGTCGATCTAGTTATGTCCGTCCGTCCGGCTGTGGAAATCACGCTAACTTCCGAACGAAACACAAGTAGTTGTTATTGATGTATGTCGGATGGTATTGCAAATGGGCCATATCGGACCACGTTTACGTATAGCCCCCATATAAACCGACCCCCAGATTTGGCTTCTAGAAGGAGCACATTTCATCCGATACGGTTAAAATATGGTACGTGGTCGTCTATAATTATATATATCCCCCATATAAACCGATCCCCAGATTTGACCTCCGAAGTCTCTTGGAGGAGCAAATGTCGTCCGATTCGGTTATAATTGGTTCATATCGGTCCATAATTATATATATCCTCCATATAAACAGATCCCCAGATTTGACCTCGGGAGCCTCTTGGAAGTGCAAATTTCTGGAGGCGCTAATTTCATCCGATTGCTAAAATTTAGTACTAATCACAAAAAATTGGACCATATGGGTTTATAACTGCATATAGCCCCCATATAAACCGACCGCCATATTTCACCTCTGCCTCTATTGTACTGAATTATATAGGTTTTTAATCTGCCGTTTTTTGCCTAATATGTATATACCCCACATGGACTAACTTCCAATTAGAAGATGATGTTAACCAGTTTTAAGCATATTTTAGCATCAGCAAGTATTACCACAGCCCAAGTAATTCGTTTGTGGTCTTTAGTAGAAGCTTCTATGCAATCCATGGCGGTACATAAGATTCGGCCTGGCCAAACTTACGGCTGTATATACTTGCTTTTTTGTTTTCAGAATTATTAAAGCCAAGTTGACCATGTTAAAGTGATTGGTTCTTTCCATTCGTTGTGATTAGAACAAGTACACATCAATGACTAATCTGTCCTGGGGTTGGTCCATTTTTTGTATGGTCGCATTGTATAATCGACTTTTCGACTAATCTATGTCAAAATTGAATACTAGGAAAAAAATCGAAAATTCGAATTGAAGAAATATCACAATTTTTTTTTAACTAAAATTTTAATAGAATTAAAAAAAAAATAAAATAAAATTGCTCCACCGGCTGAGTTGCCACAACAACGTCTAAACGAACGGATAATTGGCGTCACAGTATCCTTTGTAATCCGAAGATTCGTCGATGCTATCAATGCATCGAATGGTCTAGCTCCATATGTTGCCGATGTGACACTGGTGGATCGCAATGCAGCATCGACAAGGCTTCCATGTTTGGTTAGGTTAGGTGGCAGCCCGATGTATCAGGCTCACTTAGACTATTCAGTCCATTGTGATACCACATTGGTCAACTTCTCTCTTATCACTGAGTGCTGCCCGATTCCATGTTAAGCTCAATGACAAGGGACCTCGTTTTTATAGCCGAGTCCGAACGGCGTTCCACATTCCAGTGAAACCACTTAGAGAAGCTTTGAAACCCTCAGAAATGTCACCAGCATTACTGAGGTGGGATAATCCACCGCTGAAAAATTTTTGGTGTTCGGTCGAAGCAGGAATCGAACCCACGACCTTGTGTATGCAGTTAAGTTAGGTGGCAGCCCGATGTATCAGGCTTACTTTGACTATTTAGTCAATTGTGATACCACATTGGTGAACTTTTCTCTTATCACTGAGTGCTGCCCGATTCCATGTTAAGCTCAATGACAAGGGACCTCATTTTTATAGCCGAATCCGAACGGCGTTCCACATTGCAGTGAAACCACTTAGAGAAGTTTTGAAACACTCAGAAATGTCACCAGCATTACTGAGATGGGATAATCCACCGCTGAAAAACTTTTTGGTGTTCGGTCGAAGCAGGAATCGAACCCACGACCTTGTGTATGCAAGGCGGGCATGCTAACCATTGCACCACGGTGGCTCCCAACGAGGCTTCCATACGATTATTTATCATGCCCGAGCATTACTCGTATAAGGCGAATGTTTCCTTTTGGATAGGAAATTCCAAAATTTTTCATAATGAATTTTTCATTCCGGTTTTCTAAATCAATGCGGAAATAAATATTTCTCAAAAGAATTTGTGCTTAAACTCTAAATTGGATTCTATGGATTTTCGTATTCAATGATTTCTTTGTTTCGTTTGTATTAGGAACGATTTTTGCCATTTTCCCATTAAAATCGGAATTTTAGAAATATTTGTCGAGAGGAGTGTAAAGGCGGGCTATCTGAAGCTTTAACGCAAAAAAGTCATTATTCAAAATCACTTTTAAAATTCATAATCATCACAATTAAGCAGCCTCAGCAAGCATTCCATTCAGCAGAGACAGTGATTCGATGTTGTTGATTGCTTTTTAGAGCTTTGGCTTCCACTCAGATATGGGGGACTTGGGATTGCCTCTGGTGGCGTCGTCGCATCGCGTATTATGGTGCGTCGTTTCGTCATTTGCGGTGAACAGTAGCAATTGGAATTCTTCAACAAATTGTCCATTGCCCAATGTAAAGGAGGAGTGACGAGACACCACACAGCCACAGAAACAAGCAGTTCCGTGAAGAGGAGCGCACTTTAAGAAAACGATTAAAGCAGAAGAAGAAGACGAGTAAACCTTATTTAAGCATTTTTTAAAAGTCATTTAAGTTTTTGTTACTTTTCGTTTCGCCTGAGTGTATGTGTGTGAGTGCGTTATATCGAACTTTGTCGTAGATTCAAAGTGGATGGAATAGAGATACATGTGCCCACAAATCGGTGGTTGTAGGTCCAGGCATGGACAGACGGACAGACATGGTAAATGACGTTGTTTTAGTCTCTAAGTTATAGAAATAAGACTGAAAGTCGTCACATAAATAAAAACAAAAAAAAAATATTGTTTTCGCTCAGCCAACGCATAGTCACTGCCCTTGTTGTCGTTGTTGGTTTGTTGGCTTCAAAGTTATTGTTCTTGTTGTCTTTGTTATTTCCTAACTGAAAAATGTGATTACTCCAGAAATTGAAAAGTGTGTAAAATCACATTAAGGAGGCTTTTTTTCGAAAAATCTGAGAAAAAAGTAAACGACGAGATTTGAGGCAACAAAATCGAAGAAATCACAGACACACATTGAAGTCTTTGGAATACTTGAAGCTGAACACTGGAAACCAGCGAACGGTATTGGTTGACTGACTGGCTTGGCACGAGCCACATAGCACACTTCGTAACCAGCCAGCTAAAGGCTGGCATGCGGCTCAAACAAAAAAAGTTGCCATATGGTAACTTGTTTATTGATCTGTTCCCAACTACACTTATTATTATAAGTATGTATACAGTACAAAATAACTACGAAAAATTGTAAATAGTATTTAAAAGATTCCGAGTCCACTGATGCCGAGCCATGTAAGCCATGTAAGGCGAATAATTCTCTTTTCACCCCCGATCAGGTGGATGGATCGCCTAACAACGTGTTAGGTGTCGTCGTAACACCCAACTACAGGACATTCGAGCCAGTTCCGGAAGTGGGGAATTAGCTGTCATTTACGTTATTCATGTGGACATCATACCGAAGATTATGACTGGTGTTTTGACTAGGAGACAATTGGTGTGTTACCACACTCATTCCCCTCCCCCTCAAGGCATTTCCTATCTAGAATATCTTCAGGGAGAAATTTCGAGTGTTGTTGATCTCCAAGCATAGGTTAGGTTAGTTTAGGTATAGTGGCAGCCCGACATTTCAGACTCATTTAGAATATTCAGTCCATTGTGATACCACAATGGTACCGAGTCCGAACGGCGTTTCATATTATAGTGAAATCACTTAGAGAAGCTTGGAAACACTCAGTAATGTCACCAGCATTACTGAAAGGGGATAATCCGCCGTTGAAAAACTTTTTGGTGTTCGGTGGAAGCAGGGATCACCAAGCATCAGATTTACCAGAATGGTACCTGTGTCCATCGCGGCTCGCACGGCACTCTACACCAAAGTTCCGGATGTGGGATGCGCTGCGATTTCAGTCGCCGATAGCACATTGAGCATTGAGCACATCTTCCCCAATGCCTGCTTCACCTAGATCCTGATCCTTTTGGAGGGATTGTCATATATCACAGATTATAAACTGATTTCTATTAATAAACCTCTCTCCTCTCGGGAGAGATAAAGCACCAACCAAGGATTTTAGCTATTTCGGTATTTTGGAATGACGATCTTCATTTCACTGCCCGTATACTTTTTAGAGGCACTGTTCATATAAATGCTAAAGTATACGTGTGAATTATATGCAAGTATTTGTTGTGAAAATATCTGCGAAAAATTATAAGCATTTGCTGGTAAAACTGTGGTGCAAAAGTCACAACTTGGAATTATTTACGAGGTTTGGTCCAAAGTCATAATGTCTGATGCAATAGCACTACCACTACAAATTTATTATTATATACGGTGAAGCCTTTCAAACTTGGACACTCGAATGCGGAAATCTTTAAAAAACCGGCAATTATCCTCAAACGTTTGCTATATTGTCACATTAAAAGTAACTTCTCATAAGTGGACACCTCTAAAAGCGATCGAGGTTTCATTGTAGTTTTTTCGCTGGGATTTGAACCTGTGACGTTTGACTTTTTCGCTTCCATGGAAGTTCTTTTGAAAAGGTTTTGCAAATTACGAGAATTTTTTATTTTTTATTTTTTTTTTCTGATTTTTAATGGAAAAAATATATTTATACGAAAATGCCGAAAATAAAAAATAAAAACGATGCATAGCATAAAATAATATTTTTCTAGAAAAATATTTGATAAAATATTGCCGCTGGTGAGATTTGAACCTGCGTTTCTTATTTTTTCGTTCATACTAATAAAGAACATCTCGAGAAGCAATTAGAATGTTATTCCTTGGTGTCGTATTACGATCATATCACAAATGTTATTCCTTGGTGTCGTATAACGATCATATCACAAACATTTGAAGTGACCTTTCGACGCTTTATGTTCAATGGCGTTTGCGGTTGAGTGTGCTAAGGCGTTCTGTTATGGTGCCAGCAAACCCAGGTTCAATCCCTGGTCGGAGCGAAAAAGTTTTCTAAATTGTAAAAATTAGATAATAGGAAAATAATAGTGTAATAAAACATATGGATAAAAAAAGTGAAATTGGTTGAAAAAATTTTTTTTTTTTCGCTTTTTAAATTTCTTCATTCAAATTAACTTCCAGGGCACAACTTCTAAAGCAATGCAAAGGATCCAAAAAGGGAGTACTTCCGTCCTATGACAAGCCCATGTAAAATTCATTGGAGATGATCCAAGTTTGCACTACTTCCGGATCACAGATTGGGGATCCAAACTACTTTTTTGGAAGCTCTTTCTTTGCTGGGTAGAGAAAACAAGATTGTTGCGCAGTATTATACCAGGCACATAAAAAGTGATCAGTTCTAATAGAAGAGGACAATCAACCCACCCACAAATAATCTTAAAAATAAATATCTGAAAAAGATAAGCCCTCCTATTTTTAAGAGTTTTCAAGTGAATCAGACGACATCTCTCAATATATGATGGAGCTGGACTAGAAAAGACAATTGCACGCAAGGCATAATTTAAAAAACTTTTTTGAATTCTTTCTATTATATTACTATGAACCTCATAGAAAGGGTTCCAAATAAACGAATAATATTCAAGGTTCGATCTAACTATTGAAGAATAAATAAGTTTAATAGAATATGGATCAGATAAATTTTTCCAATTGCTCTTTATAAAGCCTAATAACGAATACGCTTTCGTAATTATTACGTTAATATGACTAACAAAAGTAAACTTTGAGCCAAATATTACTCCCAAATCTTTAACCTCACCAACTCGCTATGGCCACATAAGTTGTAATCAAAATAAACAGGATATTTACTTTTAATATATGAAATTGAGCAGCATTTATCAATATTGATTTCTAAGGAATTTGAAGACCACCAATGAGTAATGGATAATAAGTCTCCTTGAAGACGACGAATATCAGATAATGAATTTATACGCACGAAAACCTTCAAGTCATCTGCATACAATAACACATTAGAGAACTTAACACAGTAGTGAATATCATTGATAAACAAAGAAAAAAGTATAGGTCCCAAAATACCCCCCTGTGGGACCCCGGAAGTTGCTTTATAGATATATGAGCAGTGGTCATCAATACAAACTAAGTAACTTCTATCCATCAAATAAGATCTAATCCAATCAAGAAATTTTGAATGGAATCCCAAAGAAAATAATTTATTAACTACACGCAGAGAAGGAATATGATCACCTCAAACATGTTTCAAGAGCAAAATGTTATTTTTGTATGGTGACCATGTAACATGTTTGTCACTAAAATGTTATTTTGTCGTCAAATATAACCTGCTTGCCGAAATCAGATACATGATTTCCAAGCAAATAACATGGTTGCGAAAACCATGTTACATGGTCACCACCCAAAAAAAACATTTTGCTCTTAAAACATGTTTGAGGTGATCATATTCCTTCTCTGGGTGTAGCACGTGGAGAGATACCTTAGGTTAGGTTAGGTTATGTGGCAGCCCGATGTATCAGGCTCACTTAGACTATTCAGTCCATTGTGATACCACAGTGGTGAACTTCTCTCTTATCACTGAGTGCTGCCCGATTCCATGTTAAGCTCAATGACAAGGGACCTCCTTTTTATAGCCGAGTCCGAACGGCGTTCCACATTGCAGTGAAACCACTTAGAGAAGCTTTGTAACCCTCAGAAATGTCACCAGCATTACTGAGGTGGGATAATCCACCGCTGAAAAACTTTTTGGTGTTCGGTCGTAGCAGGAATCGAACCCACGACCTTGTGTATGCAAGGCGGGCATGCTAACCATTGCACCACGGTGGAGAGATACATTGTCAAAGGCTTTAGAAAAATCTGCATACCAAGTTCAAAACTAGATATGCAGTACTTACTAAAACCGCCAAATTAGTCATAGTAGAGCGACCATGAATGACACCACGTTGGTATGGTGATATTACAGATCTCCCAACAAAATACAGTTTTTCAAAAACGATGTGCTCAAATATTTTACTAATATTGCATAATTTAGAAATTTGCCTGCAATTAGATATATCATCTTTAGCTCCTGATTGAAAGATTTAAATATATGTATTTTGGATCATAACCCCAACAAATTTGAAGGATTTTAGATGGTATCGAAAATTTTGATCTACAAAGTGGTGCAGGGTATATTACAGTCGACACCTCCCGACTTTAGACTCTCCTTACTTCTTTGAGTTTGATTTTGAATCTCGAGTATATACCATTGCTAGAAAATCACATATCTTTCAAATGGAAACACAATCGTTGGAGCTGGTTTCCACAAAATATTTATGATCTTAAGCATTTGCATTGATGATGTAGGGTATTTCAATAAAAAAAACAATTCCGGTACAATAAAATTGTTCATATATTTACAACTTATTGATTTGTCACTTTCCTATAACGGAAACTGGTAATCTCATCGAGTTGATTTAAAGTGAAAGTAGAGATTTTGGAAGTTTTCCAAACTAGTTTATGCTCTCAAAAGCTTAAATAATAACCCATACAATTTTTCCATGGTCCCTGGCTTCCCATCCCATTCCACTGTTCGTTTATGTGGCACACTTTGTGTCAGTTTAGAATGAAATGTGGGCATTATTCGTTATTGCTGACGCTCTTTGCTGATGCCTAGATGGTCCACAGCAGCATCAGCCGCAGCAACATCATCATCATCTTATGTGGACCTTTTTAGTGTTATAGGTTTATATTTTATTATGGCCCCAAACTACCGGAGGAGGTTTTTATAGCATTTTGCCAATGCTGAACACAGACATCTTCCAAAGTCTGATGGCTTCTATTCAAAATGACTGTGTGTAGCGTAGGCGCGCACGCTCATTTCCAATACCCTTTACTCGTAAAGTTGACTGTGCAGTTTCAGGCTTAAGTACCCCTGAAAGCATTAACAACTGAAAAATCTGCATTAAAACGAATGTTGGCCATTTACTTGAGTCTTATGTGGGCCGATACACAGACATTTATTTGTTCGAATGGTTTAGAATAATAAAGACAACATGGGTTTCGTGGAGAGTATGAGAGGAGATGTGATATTCGAGATCACTCTCAAACCCACCACAACTCTGTTATATCTCGTTTGGGGTTTATGGCTTCTCCATCTCTCTTCTCTCCGTCTGCATTTGCCAGACTTGTCGAATGAACATAGTTGAACGATATTAGCCCACCTTAGAATTCGTCATTTTATGGGCCACATGCAATGCAAATACGAGGGCAGTTCGGTAACTTCTTAGCCTTGCACAAAAAGCACGGTATAAACAGAAAAAATTTAAGTGTTTTGGAAACTTCCATCTCTGTTATGAACACATGTTAAATTTTGTTTCGATCTGACAACTCCTCCATATAGAAACAGGTGTTCAAAAAAGACGCATCCGCAATTTTTTTACAATGGAAAAATTAGAAATGCGTGCTGTCATTAAATATTTACATAAAAAAAGGTTTATCGGGACAAGAAATTCATAATTTGGAAGTTCTTCCAAAGGCACAACTTTAAAAGCACATCCAGAAGATGTACTCCCAATGATGTTCTTTATTTTAACTACACAGCAAGTTCTTTTTATTCAATTTTTTATAACAAGTTTTTTTCATATTTTTAATGGGTAATATAATTTTTTTTTGTTTCAAATAGGTTAAAAACAGAGTAAGAATTCATAAAATGGTACAAACTATTAAAATTTTGTCGAAAAAAATCCTACATCCAATCTGAAAGAATTGTGAATTTTTGAAAATATTTAAGGCCAAACGTTCCAGACAAGCGTTAGAATCCATCAAAACTGTAAAAAATTATAAAAATAATTTATTTAACAAAATATCACAGAATTTTTTAATTTACATCCAAAACATTGATTTGGATCACACCTAAAGAAGTGATGCAAATTCAGTGCAACGGCTGTTGAAATGGAGAACTTCCGTCCTATGACAAGCCCATGTTAAATTCATTGCTTCTGCGTCAATTTTGCACCACTTCCGGATCCAAAAAGATCATTTTCATTACTTTTTTGGCGACGCTTTTTTTTTTGGGATGGTGTGAAAGTGCTTCTCCATATGCAACAGTAAAAAATTGGGTTGCTGAATTTAAACGTGGTCGTACAAGCATTGAAGATGAACCACGTAGTGAACGTCCAAAAACAGCAACAACAACATAAATTGTAGCCAAAGTGCATGATTTAATACTAAATGATCGACGAATAAAAGTGCGTGAAATTGCTAATATCATGGGCATCTCAAATTATCGAGTCCATTTAATTTTGCATGAAGAACTAACATACAGATGAAAAAGCTGCAACATGGGTGCCGCATTTGTTAACAGTCGATCAAAAACGCATAAGAATGAACATTTCTCAAGCTTGTTTGGATCGTTTTAAGCGAAATAAGATGGATTTTAAGCGTCGTTTCATAACTGTTGATGAGACATGGATCCACCTCTATACTCCAGAGACAAAAGAACAATCCAAACAATGGACTGAAGCTGGAGGAAGTGCCCCAAAGAAGGCAAAAACAATTCAATCGGCTGGTTTGGGACTTCAAAGGTATTTTATTGATTGACTATCGGCAAAAGGGTAAAACAATAAATTCAGAGTACTATTGCAACCTTTTTGATCAATTAAATGTACAAATTCGAGAAAAACGTCCTGGCTTGCAATACAAAAAATAATTGTTCATCAAGACAACGCACCAGCGCACAAAAGTGTTTTAACAATGGCTAAAATCAACGAATTAAAGTACGAGTTGCTTGACCACCCACCTTATTCTCCTGATTTACCTCCCAGTGACTTTCACTTGTTCCCAAAACTAAAAATAAATCCTTGCTGGCAAGCGTTTTACCTCAAATGAAGATGCAATTACAGTTGTAAACAACTATTTTGAAGACCTTGAGGAAAACTATATTAATCAAGGGATAGGATTGCTAGAAAAGCGTTGGACTAAGTGTATTGAAGTTTCAGGAGATTATATTGAAAAATAAAAATATTTTTGAAAAACTAACTATTCTCTTTCATTGATAGGCTAAGACGTTTCCGAACCACCCTCGTAATTGATAGGTAGAGTTACGTTTATGCCAAACCAAAAATAAAAATAAATTGCACATTTACTGAAAAAGACATTCCGATTTTATTGGCCTTGTTTCCGTGGTGTTTGTATACACTAAATGGTAGAAATTAGTAGGCAATTAAACTACACTAATAAAAAAATTACGTTCCAAAATCGTGAACGGCGGTAACAATTCATCCACGTCATGAAAAGTCTTCTTATGGCAACTACGTCGGTGGTGCAATCCAAGTTCGAGTCACGGTAGTGGATTTGTTTATTTTATAAATTCGTAACGATTACGTTTTCAGATCATGAACGCTGGTTCATGTCAATATCAATATTTTTAATCAAAATCTTATTTGAAATCTTTGAAATATGCCCTCGCAATCAATTGTCATATATACATTGAAGCCTCCCAAACTTGGACACTCTGAAAAGCCCAAAACTCTCAAAAGTCGACAATTTCGTGAGATATGGTATAACGTTAATGAAGAGATATGCATCTATATTAACATATACTTCTTTTTTTGTATTTTTTTTCTTATAATTAATACAGTATGTCAAGAAAGTGTTTTGACAATAGGATAAAAATTATGTTTTGTTCCAAAATTAAATAAATTGAAATTTAAAAAAAAAAAAACTTTTTATTCAATTATTTATTTATTATTATATTTTATTTTATTATTTATTATTTATTATTTATTTTATTCTATTATTTCTGGAATTTGAAATATTTTGCTATGTCAAAAGACTTTCTTGACATACTGTATATGTATATATAAATTGTAATTTGGTACCCATAGTGTCTCTATATTATTGGTAAACATAATCAATTTTGGACTCAGAATGGCTTTGGATTATGCAATAAATGTGAACTGATTTGTAAATTAACTTCTCATAAGTGGACACCTCCCAAATTTGGGCAAAATTTAGGCGATAGTAGTTGTCTACTTTTGGTATATTTCATTGTACAGCATGACCACTTTTGCTGCGGTTAATCAACAGTAAAAATTCGGACTTCGGTATAAACAGTTGAGAGACAGCAGTTATGGAACATATACATCCCTCAAGACGATCAGTTCAAATGGTACAATTTCGAAAATTAATTTGATCTTATCTTTAGAGTTTAAATGTGTAAGAATTTTTTTGTTTGTTTAATTTCTGCTATCAATCACTGATAGGTAGGAACTGAGGTGCCTATATTTGACTGATCTTAGTTGAGCTCTTTCGTCCAAGTGGTGGTCGAATTCCGAGATCAGGATTTACCTTATAGGTTTTCTCCGTTTCAGCTGTCTGATCTAAAGGCTATCTTTTGTAATGCTGGAACTCGCGCTATAGAAGGTGGACATCAACCCTTACATTCCTGGATGATGGATTTGGATGGTGGATGTGATGAAAACCTAGGTGATACAGATTTGATAACATGTAATTATGTCTACGCACATGGATGATCTTGATTTCCACAAAAAGATGATCCCGAGGTTTATTGCGGATAAATCGGTCGTAATTCTAAAGACAGCGCTGTGACACACGTTTTAATTCCTAAGCAAAATGTTATTTTTAGACGAGAAACTTGGAACAATTTGGGCATAAAAATTTTGTTTTCTCGGTGGTTTATCCCCTCTCAGTTATGTATGTGACGTTTCTTAGTGTATCAAACTTCCATAAAAATTGTTTCACCGCAGTCACTATACCCAACCTAATCCTCTCACCAATTGGAGTGGTATGGGCAGACGGCTTGAAATAGCTGTCAAATGTAACCCCGAGAATCGTGTAGTCGGAATTGTTTCGCCATTAACTCTGATATTCATGCTCATTTCTGCAGTCCATGTAGTGAGTAGGCTGAGGATTTGGTGGGGGATGTCGTAAAATTTATTCTCATCAGCGGAACTGAAATGCGATAAATCCGCTGTTCAAATTACAATTTTCTTTGTAGAATAATGTCACTGACCAACAATTCGACAAAAATCTTAAATATTGACCTTGGCCGATTGAGTCGACTCATAAATGGATAATTGACCAACGCCGAGTAGTCATATTTACGTCGGATTATCTGTCAAGCCTCCATCAATAAAAATGGGTCGGCTTCGTTCTGTATGGACCCCGTTTCAATTTATTTTTCATCGGCTCAGCTGTCAAGCCACCGCCACCCAAAACACAGAATGGGTTTCATTCTCTGTTCTTTACTTCTATTGTACCAGATTTTGATTGAATTGCTATAGAAGTCTGAAGCTGATTTCCGCAGAATACTTCCAATTCCGACTATCATTCAAGAATAAAATCTTAATTTTGTATAAGACTCTGCTGTCTAATTATAACATTCGTGCTATGAACTTATAACGGACTTAAATCAATAGTGCGTGTTAAACCTATTCTTAGGTTGTCTATTATTCAAAATTTTATTCTATTGGATCCCCTGGGGTGTATTGCCGCTTTTTTTTCAACTATCAATGGTAGCTTCTACAAAATTGTTTCCATTTGGAATTATGGCTATTGGCGTTTAAACACTTTGCTTCTGTCTCCCTGCCTCAGCCAATTAAGAAAAATGGTAGAGAGAAATACGATGGTGACGGTGACGAGATCATCTTCCTCTGCCTTCACCACCGAAATCTTTTGGTGATGATTGCTGATGAACAATGGCAAACCGTGCTACTGTGTACAAGATTGCAAATTGCGGACACAATCATCATAACTTACCTTTTTTCTCTCGATTGTTTTTTTTTTTTTTTTTGGGGGGGGCTGCCTGTCTTTATCATCCTCATCTTACCTAAGCATATAATTCTTGGCAATTTTGTTGCGAGTTTTTATTTGTTCTTCGTTATCATTTCATGATTGCTCCTTGCGCTCGGAGCGTAACAAAACGACAAAAGTCTGATGTAGCAATTGGTAGGGCGGTCACTCCTCAGAGCCATTGCTCTGACCTATAATTACACCCAACTTTTAGGTTTAAATTGCTAATGAAACAAGCAAAATAAACAGAAGAAATATTCTTGAAAACTGTACTGAAGACAAAAAAAAAAAAACGATTAAGCGAATATGAGGTGAAAAATGCAGAAGCTGTATGACTGATGTATATTAGAATGAGTCGCCAAAAGGGTCGTATTGAAAAAAGTTTGGCGACACAGGGAAGTGTAAATTAATGTTAAATAATACGAAAAAAAATCGAAATTCAGATGGGGATTGTCTAAATTTAAGGTTGGCTCAGAAAGGTCACTGAGAGGCAGTGTTGCTAGAAGTAGGGGAAATTCCCTATTGTAGGGTTTTTCTAATATTTAGCGTTTCACTCAACGCAATTTGTAATAATTTTTACATTTTGGTGGTTCTAGAGGAGGAAATTAGAAGCCGACAAGGCTTGATCTTTAACAATATGTGGTAACAACAGTTACCACTCGTGCCAAAAAAAAAAAAAACAAAATTTTAAGATTACCACAAATCTACCAAACAAATATTTGTATAGAATTTTTTTTTTTCAAAACTTTTTTCCTGTACAAAATTTTGTCAACATTTTCTTTCTATAGAAAAAATTGTCAAAATTGTATTTCTATAGAAATTTTTTGTCAAAATATTATTTCTGTAAAAAATTTTCTCAAAATTTTATTTCTATGGAATTTTTTCTCAAAATTTTGTTTCTATACAAAAATTTCTCACAAAAATTTGTTTATAGAAATTATTCCAAAATTCAAATGGTACAATTTCGAAAATTAATTTGATTTTACCTTTAGAGTTTAAGAATTTTATTATCTTTATCTTTTTATTTTATCTTTAGAGTAAGAATTTTTTTGTTTGTTTAATTTCTGCTATCAATCACTGATAGGTAGGAACTGAGGTGCCTATATTTGACTGGTCTTAGTTGAGCTCTTTTTTCCAGGGTTATGGGCGGTGGTCGAATTCCGAGATCAGGATATACCTTATAGCTTTTCTCCGCTTCAGCTGTCTGATCTAAAGGCTATCTTTTGTAACGCTGGAACTCGTGCTATAGGAGGTGAAGATCAACCCTTACATTCCTGGATGATGGATTTGGATGGTGGATGTGATGACAACCCAGGTGATACAGATTTGATAACATGTAATTATGTCTACGCACAGGGATGATCTTGATTTCTACAAAAAGATGATCCCGATGTTTATTGCGGATAAATCGGTCGTAATTCTAAAGACAGCGCTGTGACACACGATTTATTTCCAAAGCAATTCAGATGGCGATTGCCTACATTTAATGTTGACTCAGAAAGGTCACTGAGAGGCAGTGTGTCTACACGGATGAAAAAGACTGTTTTTCATATGTTTGGCTATAAACATTATATGTTTGGAACACAAATTTTTAAACACAATATTTTTGAGTGCAAGCATATAATGTTCATAAACTAGCATAACATGTTTGGGACATATATGTTAATATGTTAGAACATATTATGTTTGGGACATAAAATGTTTTTAAATATAATATGCTTGGATGCAAACATATATTAATTTAGAAATAGCCTATAAACATATATGTGTTTAGTAGCTTGGAGCGCTATTTAACAGGGAGCGATATTGAATTAAGTTGGTGGTTGTTGCTTGTTATTACAAAATTAACATTTTATTTTCCTTGGGCAATTGATCAGCTTCTTCTTTGATCCTTACAAACTGTGTGGTCCGCTGTTCGAATCCCCGTCCGGCAAAAGGTAAAATTAAAATAAAAAAAATCATAAAATTTAACAATTTCTTCTACAATGTTTGTATTACAGAAAAATGTGCTAAGAACTAAAAAATCTCGTGGAAGTGAGAAAGATGTCGGGGAATATACAATTGGGCAGAAACAAAATTTTGAGCATTCAGGTCGAAACCTATGTTGTTAGCACCTATATTACCTGTTTATTTTCATAATTCAATATGATTGTAAATATATAAATAAATAAATAAAATTTTGAGCACAATATTGTTTGGGAGAATTTTTTTAAGCATATAATATTTTTGGGTGCAAAATGCTTCCAAACATATTATATGGTCACATAATAACATATTGTTTTTTGGAAGACAACATTATTGAATTTGGATGCAAAAATACAAAATGTTTGGAAATTGACTACCCAAACATATATTGTTTAGACCAATATGCTTTCAAACATATTATATATTGGAAGAGATCAAACATATAAATGTTTGGGCAATACCCAAAAATGTATATGCTTGAAGCAAAATATGTTTGGGAGTATATGTTACAGAAGCGATTTTTTGTGAGCGTGTAGAAGTAGGGGAAATTCCCTTTATGTAGGGTTTTTCTAATATTTAACGTCTTGTAGGGAAGTAGGGCCACAATGATGGGACATTTTCACTCAACACAATTTGTAATAATTTTTACATTTTGGTGGTTCTAGAGGAGGAAATTAGAAGCCGGCAAGACTTGATCTTTAACAATGTGTGGTAACAACAGTTACCACTCGTGCCAAAAAAAAAAAACAACAAAATTTTAAGATTACCACAAACCTACCAAACAAATATTTCTATCGATTTTTTTTTTTTTCAAAACTTTATTCCTGTAGAAAATTTTGTCAACATTTTCTTTCTATAGAAAATTTTGTCAAAATTGTATTTCTAGAAAAATTTTTTTCAAAATATTATTTCTGTAAAAAATTTTCTCAACATTTTATTTCTATGGAATTTTTTTCTCAAAATTTTGTTTCTATACAAAAATTTCTCACAAAAATTTGTTTATAGAAATTTTTCCAAAATTTTATTTCCATAGAGATTTAACAAAAACGTTACTATTTTTGGTTGAATTCTAACAACTTTGGCAACCATGCTGAGAGGTAATGCTTATGATATAGATCCATATAGAACTACATATAAATTTGGAGTGATTACCACCAAAATCAAATAATTTACCCTGTTATATAATAGCGACGCAGTGTAGGTACAAAATATGTAAATTTAGAAAAATTACTTTTTTTTTTCAAATTTTTACTATTTTTAGTTATCGACCCACTCTATGTTACAAAGATGTAAGGTAAATATGAATTTGAAATGTATGAATTGCATTTTTTTGCATTTTGTGTAAATTTTCGTTCGCACTCGTCTTTTCTTTGAAACGCACATAGGAACGGACGAACTCGAGGGTATTTCTACGGATGGTGGTGTGTGCAGATTTGATACATCAAATATTTTTAAATTGGCACATAAACATATTGGCAAACAAGGCCATTAAAATAATTATTACTAATATTGCACTCACTCGATAGCAATTTTTCTTTGGAATTTTCTGTTACATTTCATTCAGCACATGTGTAGTTAAAAAACATTTTACAATTAAAACCAAAAATAATAATTGTTTTTAATTCACAATATATTTGTAATCTCATCTAGGGGAATAGAAGTATATGTATGAACAAAATGTATCATTCATTGCCTAAAGTTTTATGGGATCAGATTAAATAAACCCTTAATTTATATGAAAAAGTTGCTATGAGAAATATGTAAAGTGAAAACTTTGAGAAGTGGACACACAGATTCGCCTAAATCATGTCGACATTTGGGAGGTGTCCACTTGTATGTTAGCATAGCAAACGTCCTTCCTTCATAAAATTTATCTGAACCGTTTACTATAGGTATCATATCCCAGAAAAAATTAATTGGAAGTTGTTCCACAAGCATTTCTTTTAAAGCGCATCCCAGAAAGTAAAAAATAATAACAAAAAAAAATCATCCCCGCTGGGATTTGAACCTGTGCCGTTTGACTTTTTCACTTGCATGGAAGTTCTTTTCAGAAGGTTTTGCAAATTACTATATTTTTTTATTTTTTTGTTGATTTTTAACGGAAAAAATATATTTATACAAAAAAATGTGAAAAAAACAAAATAAAAAAATTTATAACATACAAAAATATTTTTTTAGAAAAATATTTATTAAAAAAATTGCCGCTGGTGATATTTGAACCTGCACGCACAGAAAAGACATGTTTGAACATGATTGCCGCATCCATTTGATGCTTATCTAGAGTAGGTAAGTAATTGTGGCGAAAACCATGTATTTTGTCTTTGTAAAAATTATTTTCGAGTGGAGAAAAATATATGGTGGCAATAAGCATTTAAATAGTTCTCAAATGCCGCAAACATGTTCTATTATTTAAATGATAGAATTTGAGACCATTACATGGTCGAAAAAATCATGTATCTGACCATTCATTTTTTTTTACTTTTTTGCAGAGAAAAAAGTATTTTTATTGGTTACGTATAGACATGTCTAGAACCATTACATGGCAATGAAGACCATGTGCATTGTTGTCGTGACCATTTCATTTTGTAATTTTTTTGCAGCGAAAAGAATTTTATAAAAACATTGAGCAGGTACACACGATTTTCATTTTGCGCATCAGTCGTGTGTTGATTGTTTCTTGGAATGGACGGAGAATACGGAATTACTGTGTTTTGTGTTAATTTATTTATTCAGAAGTGGCACGTGGTTTTATGTGAACACAACAAAGGAAAGTGTAGTTGAAAAAATGTTCCTGGTTTTTGTTCTGCATCTTGATATATCTGCGTTTGTTCATTTGCACGACGCAAATATGCAATGATTACTTATTATTGAAATAGAGCCAAAATAGAGTGTATAAATATATGTGATGTTTGTTTGCACAACATTATAAATACAAATAAACAATGAAGTAGTTTATAAATAGATACAAATAAATAAATTAAGTTAATTTTGTGTTTTCTTTTCTCAAGTGGCGTCCTTTTTTCGACGACGAAAACAGTTTTTTCATAAAGATCAAAACATTTTAGGTGTGACCATGTTATTTTAACATTTTAGATCATAACATTTTAGATCGTGACCATTGTCTTTTAATGGAAACAAAATTCTTTTTATCAATATAATAATATTTTAGATGAGGACAATTTTATTTTTCTTAGAACCATGTTCACTGAGCCAACAGGTTGCAGGTGAAAATGTTACATGGTTGCCGCAAAAAAAGCTCCTATCTTATTATTTTGCTCTTCGAATATGATTGTGACAATCATGTTTCTTCTCTGCGTGAGTGTTCTTTATTTTGTAATTCATAATAATAAAGAACATCTCAGGAAGTAGTTAGAATGTCATGCCGTGGTGTCGTATTAGGTTCATATAACATTTGAATAGACGTTTTGATGCATCTTGTTCATAGTGAAATTTTTGTTTTTTATTTTTTTTTTTAATTTTTCATCCCAATGAACTTCCAAGGCACAACTTCTAAAGCAATGCAAAGGATCCAAAAATGGAGTACTTCCGTCCTATGACAAGCCCATGTAAAATTCATTGGAGATGATCCAAGTTTGCACTACTACCGGATCACAAACTGGGGATCCAAACTATTTTTTTTGAAGTTTTTTTTTGGCTGGGATGTTGTGATTTTCATTCGTCTCACTTTCTGTGATCAATATAAGGACATAGCATCTAAGAATGCATTCATTTATTTCAAATTGCAATTTTGCATCATTTTGACCCTTACTGAGTGTAACATTTCTGTTTTTAATTTTTAAATAAAAACACCTGAAATCACTGATAGATGCTTATGCGAGAATAACTCACATACCACGGAAAATATTTTTTAATGTAATTTATTCCTAAGATTGTGTAATAGCTTGTTCTAAAATTTACATTACATAATCAGCTGAAGAATACATTGAAGATGTTCTCATAGAATATAACTCTTTTCTCCCCAACATGAAGCAGCATTCTCTCTCAGACCATACGTCCATTTATTGAACGAAGTTTTGGAGGCCTTTATTCCCAGAAGTAATATGGTCAACAATTAGTACGGATACCTTACCCTTACCCACTGAGGTGATCGATCAATTGTGTATTAACAAAGAATTATTATTTTTTTCTGCGTGTAGGTTTTAAGCTTAGCCTACTACACACAAATAAGCTAGAATACTGTCTACTTGCTTATTGCAAAACAAGTCTCTCTACAACTACATTCGCTCAAAACAAAAAAATGACAGAATTATCTATCTACGACAACAACAACATTGCCGTCATTAATTGAAATGGATTTCAGATGCAAATGAATTTCAATTTTTTTCCCGCCTAAATATAATGCCACTGCAAAATATTTATATGTGAACATTTCTAACATTTCTATTCATTAATACTAGAAAAGTTCATATACAGATCTGTGATGTGGTTGCTTACAAATAAATGCTCATATAGACCGACAGACAGACATACATATTTGTGTAGAAATCTAGAAAGACATTTGTGTAGAACGATAGATAGTCTTTCGCTTCTATCCCAAACCCATTGAATAAAAATAGAACGAATGCAGTTTTTTACGTAGCACCATCACCATCGTCTTTGACATACAAAAATAGTTCCGTAGACTTGTCGACTGTACGTTGAAAATCAAATCATTGGCCTTCATTATATAAGATTGCAAAAAAATTAAAAATATGTTTTACATTTTTCTTTACAAATCTTTCTCACACATAAAATATGCAAAGGGAATGAGGTTTTTATATATGACCATGAAATTTTAAACCATTTTCTACTGTTTATTTAGAATGGAGATTTGGGAAAAACAAAATGTGTTTGTCATAAAATTTTGTTGATTTACGGTTGATTTGTGGACCTAATCAAGAACGAAATCCTGGACTATGTAATGGTTAATGGAGGTGCACCAATAGTCCAGTTGAAACGATGCGGAATCCAGTGGGACTTTATCAGATTCTACAGAAAATGCACACAAACATTTTTAATTTTATATTAATTGATTTAATTAATTTTTTTAATTAAAATGTCTTCAATCACAAAAATGATAGTATCAATGAAATCAACCGTAATTTTTTAATTGATTCAATTAAAAATTTAATTGATGTGGATTGCGAAACTCAATAAACTTTTTAATAAAAACGTAACTATATTCAATTACCTTATTAAAGTCATTGTTTTTAGTTTGATTAAAAGATTGATTATTTGAAATAAATTTTTAATTAAACATTTTAAAAATCCCATCACCTTTTTTTAACTGACTTAGTTTTCCGACTTTGATTAAAAATTTAATTGTATTAATTCATTTTATAATAAAAAAATTAAAAATTTCAATTATTGACTTAATTAAATTAATGTTTTATCTTGATTAAAAAGTTAATTGTATCAATTAATTAAAAAGTTAATAGTAGTTTTTCAACTTCATTGTAATTTTTTCAACTTCAATCAATTTTTTCTGTGTAGATAATGGATGAGATTGGGAGCCACCGTGGTGCAACGGTTAGCATGCCCGCCTTGCATACACAAGGTCGTGGGTTCGATTCCTGCTTCGACCGAACACCAAAAAGTTTCTCAGCGGTGGATTGACGTAGACTACACTAAAAAAAAATAAATTATTTTGACTCCAAGATATTGGTCTTCCCTTAAGGATTTTTGTACCGATTAAGATCAAAAAATGATCAACGCTAGTGTTGCAATCTGATAACTCCTTCATAAAGCTGGACATTTTTGAGGTTATACGTACTCAGAACGTTTTAACATACGACCGCTATTTGTGTTGTTTACATCAACTTAAAAGATTCATCTCACCCAAAAAAATTGAATTAAATCGTGAACATTTTCGTGCTATTTTTTTTTTCAAACATTCGACGTGTATTAACTCAACAACAGTGCATCGATAACCTAATGTAAGTTTTGGCTATGAACCTCCGCCAAGGACCATTGTCGATGGTATTGAACCGAGATCGCAAATCACTACAAGTCGAATCTTGTGAAAGGCTCGTGCCGATTGGTTCAAAGAAATTTCCCAAAAGTATGATTGCGGCGCTTCGAAACACTCCGCTGCATGTTATCCAATATTGTATTGAGTACTCGAACACTCCCTAAGAAACATTCTCTTTCTCCCGGGTTATTTTGGAAAAAAAACTTGCATCTACACCCTCAGAAAAAATCGCTTCTCTAACATATGTTCCAAACATATTTTGCAGGAAGCACATATATTAGTGGATACTGCCGAAACATTAATATGTTTGTTTTATGTGAACATATATGTTGTGAAGCATTTTGAGCCCAAAAATATTATATGCTTGGAATAATTTTCCCCAAAGAAGATTGTGCTCATTCCCTCACATAATTTTCACTTCCACGAATTTTTTTAGTTCTTGGCACCTTTTTCTGTAATACAAATAATGTTGAAGAAATTATTCAATTTTATAATTTTACCTTTCGCCTGGACTGAGAATCGAACCGGGAACCATGCAATTTCTAAGCCAACACACTACCACTGGGCTACGTAGCTGTTATAGTTACCAATAGACAAATATCGTTATAAGTTACATTTATATAGCATAGTTTGCAGCGCCCACGAGCTGATGCAAACAAAACATTATTCAACAGAAACATATATTTGTTGGCCACGTGGAGCAGTGGTTAGCATGTCCGCCTTGCATGCAAAAGGTCCTGGGATCAGTCCCTACTCCGACCGAACACCAATTTTTTTTTTTTTAATTTTTGTATTTATATTTTTATATTATTAAATGAAATTTTTACAATGAAACTTCGAAATGTGTGTTATTAAAGATTTACAGTCAGAAAAGAACAGTGCTTGATATAAACGAAATGGACTGAGCTTTTGGATAATTTTTTTTATTGCAAAAATAACAATTTTGTAGCAAAAAACTGTTTTTGGTATAAAAGCTTGAAATGTTGGAAGGAATTCAAAAACTCTAACAAAAGAAGAGCGTGGAGTCGAGTATAAACATACATAAATAATTTTATAATATACACATAAATTTAGTTAGCCGTGAACAGTTTTTACTAGCATTTAACACCATGTTTTGTACTTAATTTCATTTTTACCTTTAAGGCCGGTATTAAGTTGGCATTATCGTTCTAAAATGATCCTGTTTTGCCTTTCACTTTTCTTTAATAATTAATTTTAAAGAAAATAACCTTTTTCAATTTTTTAGCAAAACTCAAACTTAATGCCCGCTTCCGAATGTCTATTCTCTTTACACGAGTATTCAAATTAAATAATATTTAGACTTTCCGAAACAACATACAAGCAGTTTCACAGAAATTGCTCTCTTTTGATTCTCTCGCTGTGTTATGTTGATATCTCTCGTCAACCCTCCCGGTTTCCATCTCTATTTCTTTCTCTATACTCTCTCTCTCTCTCTCTCTCTCTGTCGCTCTCTGAATAAAATATCACAACATATATATGTTTACTCGAAATTTGTAAATTTATATATGTTTACATTCACACATATTATTTTTATGAAACATTCATGCCCCAAACATAATATATTCTAACATATTAACATATGTGTCCCAAACATTTAGTGTTAGTTTAGGAACATTACATGTTTGCACTTAAATATATTGTGTTTAAAAATTGAGCCCGAAACACATTTTGTTTATATCGGAACATACGAAAAACATATTTTTCTAACAGTGTAATACTTGCGATATCATAGTTTGCAAAACAGTCAACCATTTGTTTGCCGATTGCCTTCCCAGAAGTCTGGAGCTCCCACACATCGTCTCTAACAACAGCATTTTTGAGCACTGAAAACATCAACTTGATGGGTCATCGACCGTTTTGTCGTGACATGAGTGCCAAAGTTTCGATCATCTCATAACGGTTCTTCTCCGGGAATGGGCCAAAATACAAAAATACATGTGAAGGCCCTAATGCGTGCCTAAAGTAGTCAATACAAACAAATCTTGAATGATTAAGGGAAGATAAAGTATGGACTAAAAATAAGTTTACTTCAAATCATAAGTAAACTTATTTTTAGTCCTAGGAAATATGTGGTGTGAGGATATACATACATACATACATATATCCAGGTATTGTACTAAGACAATAAGACAGTCATATATAACGACTGCCTTTTTCGGCTTCATGGAAAAGTGTGATCATCGTTTCTCTCTTAAAACCACATTTGATACCACTACCAACCTCAAAAACTATCAGCCATCATTGGTTGCAATATTTTCCTACCCTTGCCAATAAAGCAATTCGCTTCTCAGAAAAAAAAATATTTTTGTTTTTAATTTGAATTTTATGTAAATCACAATTCAACTCAAAATCGTTTTTAGCATGACTTTAAACTCAACCAACCATGAATATGAGAGGAATTTCCTTTACATTTCTAGTTAATACACTTGACTTGAGCGATTTATCCTCTTCACATCCCTGCAAGTGTCGGCCTGCCACAGAGACAAACATACCCAGCTTACATATCCTTATCAACCTGTAGTGATCTGCGGCAAATCCATGGTGGTAAATATCGCTCAACAACCAAACTGCCACATACAACAAATACTGACCGTGACCTCCACTTAAAATGTTAATTTTATGCAATTTAGGTCGACACCGGATTGCCGCAAACAAATTTTTTTAATTGTGCCACAAACAAGTGGCAATGGTGGTTGGTGGCTGCAAATCCAGCCCGTACACGCAAAGAAAAAAAACGTTTGGAAAACGTGTACCGAAAACGTTTTTCTTTTGTTAGAGTTTTTTGAATTGCTTCGAAAATTTTAAACTTTTATCACCAAAAAAATTCGTTTGTTACTAAGTTTTTATTTTTTCAATAAAAAAAGTTATTTTTGAAACAACAACAGAGTCCATTTCGTTTATATCAAACACTCTTCTTTTCTGACTTTTGGTCTTTAATAAAACACATTTTACAGTTCAAAATTTAATATAGTACAATGTAATGTTGAACATTTTTTTCGGAATCTTCGGAACATATGTAGAATGTATGTAAAAAAAAAAAAAACTTTGGTCGAAGCAGGGATCGAACCCACGACCCTTGGCATGAGAGTCAGACGTAGCAACCACTGCTCCACGGTGCCAAACTAAATGTTTGTTTCTGTTAAATAAACTTTGTTTATTCGGTTCGTGGGCGCCGCAAGCTATGCTATATAAATATAACTTATATGGATATTTATCTCTTGATGGCCATAACAGGTACATAGCTCAGTGGTTAGTGTGTTGGCTTACAAAGTGCATGGTCCGCGGTTCGATTCTCCGTCCAGGCGAAAGGTAAAAAAATTTTAAAAATTTATAAAATCGTATAATTTCTTCTACATTGTTTGTATTACAGAAAAAGGTGCTAAGAACTAAAAATCTTCGTGGAAGTGAGAAAGATGTGAGGGAAAATGCAATTAGCCAGAAAAAAAAATTTTTTTGAGTTAGTCTTTATGAAATTGTTTTTACATCCTGGAAAAGAATAAACGTTTATCACAAAAAGTATATACTTTTCTTCCAAACACACTTCCTTACAGCGAAAAGCAAATGAGAAACGAACTTTGTTTGTCTAAAATTTCGTTTGGGAGGAAAGAATTATTTTTTTGCGTGTAAGAAAGCCAGTTGTGGCCACCTTGTGAGGCTAAGACATCAACTATGTATTATGGAATGCAGTGGTGGAATCGAATCGAAGTGGAGTGAACTGAAAAACATAACCCTACAGGTCGTTCTCCATTCATTATGTGGCTGTAGATGAAAGCCTGAGAAAATTTCAGCGGAAAAGCGTTATGGAAAAATGCTAATATCTTCCCGACAAGTCATACAAGCAACTGTTGTGCCTATGCGAATAGACAGACGGACATACCGACATTCATTCAATTCATATCCAAGTAATAACACCGATTTACAAGGTAGAGTTGGATACTTACGTTTCCTTAATATGACAATGACGTTGCCGATAATTAGTCCATGTTGTTGTTCAAAAGAAGAACGGTAGCATAGCTTAAACAGAAATTTCCAATGCACTGAGGTGCAATGCATTTGCCCCCTTTGCCCCCTTTGGCCAACGTAGACTGGTGCATGGTATTCAGCTATTAATGATGGGAAATTTCTTTTGCTACTGTGTTCTTCCATCATATCTTTGTCCTGAGCTCACATTCCCTAGATATTTTCCTTCTATAAGGGGTTATTGGTGGTTTGAATTGTCTGCTTATGAGGTGTTTGAAATTAAAGCAGTGACCAAATTATTAAATTTTTCTGTTACCTTAATTAACATTGAAAACTAATTGCACGCAATCCCTGTCACTGTTTATTCTACTAGGGGACATTTAAAAACGGCATAGTGCGCATGAGTGCACAGTGGCTTTGTAAAACCTCGGCTTGATATTAAAAATTACTTAATTTCTCTTTTTGGGAAATTAAATTAAAATATAATTCAGGGGCGTCGACAATTGAATTTGTCAATAGACGTGTGCACGTAAGTAATATTTTATTCACGAGCACTCACGACAGTAGTTCATTCTTACTATATTTGGGAATCCTACAAAACTTTTCTTTTGTTTTAGTTCACATTGAACTTATGTCTGCGGTCATTGAATTTTAGTTCATAAAATTTTTAAGGCATATGTTACTTAGGATTAGGAAAATTTCATTGGACTGTGGAAATTGCGACAAAATACATCAAATAACTGCGGACTTTTGCTGTGCAATTAGTCGCATAACTCATTTTATACTAATTTAAAGACTATTTTATCGCTGGAGAATTTTTAATTAAATCATGATTATATGACTATTATTATATAATTTATAGTTTTAAGATTTTTGTAATTTTGAATTATTGTCAGTCAAAAATATATTTTATATTATTTTTATATCATACTATTTATTATATTATTTTAATATCATCTAAATATAATTTATGCATTTTTATACCCTCCACCATAGGATGGGGGTATATTAACTTTGTCATTCCGTTTGTAACACATCGAAATATTGCTCTAAGACCCCATATAGTATATATATTCTGGGTCGTAGTGAAATTCTGAGTCGATCTCAGCATGTCCGTCCGTCCGTCTGTTGAAATCACGCTAACTTCCGTACGAAACAACAACGTCGACTTGAAACTTGGCACAATTAGTTGTTATTGATGTAGGTCGGATGGTATTGCAAATGGGCCATATCGGTCCACTTTTACGTATAGCCCCCATATAAACGGACCCCCAGATTTGGCTTGCGAATCCTCTAAGAGAAGCAAATTTCATCCCATCCGGCTGAAATTTGGTACATGGTATAAGTATATGATCTCTAACAATCATGCCGAAATTAGTCCACATCGGTCCATAATTATATATAGCCCCCATATAAACCAATCCCGCGATTTGCCTTGCGGAGCCTCTAAGAGAAGCAAATTTCATCCGCTCCGGCTGAAATTTGGTACATGGTGTTAGTATATGGTCTCTAATAACGATCCCCAGATTTGAACTACGGAGCCTCTTGGAAGAGCAAAATTCATCCGATTCGGTTGAAAATCCGAGCTACTCGCACGCAAAGCTGGCAAAATCGCTAAAAGTTGCCAAATCAACCGTTACAAATGTAATTAAAGTGTTTGGGGAACGTTTGTCGACAGCCAGGAAGTCTGGATCGGGGGGAAATCGAAAACCGGAAGCCGCTGAGACGACAAAGAGAGTTGCCGGTAGTTTCAAGCGAAACCCGAACCTCTCTCTCCGAGATGCCGCAAATAAGCTGGGTGTATCGTCTACAACCGTGCATCGAGCCAAAAAACGAGCCGGGCTATCGACTTACAAGAAGGTAGTGACTCCAAATCGCGATGATAAACAAAATACGACGGCCAAAGCGCGATCCCGGAGGCTGTACACGACGATGCTGACGAAGTTTGACTGCGTGGTAATGGACGACGAAACCTACGTCAAAGCCGACTACAAGCAGCTTCCGGGACAGGAGTTTTATACGGCAAAAGGAAGGGGAAAGGTAGCAGATATTTTCAAGCACATAATCATCAAGCACATAAAACTGTCATTTGCTTTTCGCTGTAAGGAAGTGTATTTGGAAGAAAAGTATATACTTTCTGTGATAAACGTTTATTCTTTTCCAGGATGTAAAAACAAAAAAAGACTAACTACAAAAAAAAGAAACATTGTTTTCTTGCTAATTGCATTTTCCCTCACATCTTTCTCACATCCACGAAGTTTTTTAGTTCTTAACACCTTTTCCTGTAATACCAACAATGTAGAAGAAATTATACGATTTTATACATTTTTAAAATTTGTTTTACCTTTCGCCTGGACGAAGAATCGAACCGAGGACCATGCACTTTGTAAGCCAACACACTAACCACTGAGCTATGTACCTGTTATGGTCATCAATAGATAATTATCCATATAAGTTATATTTATATAGCATAGCTTGCGGCGCCCACGAACCGAATAAACAAAGTTTATTTAACAGAAACAGACATTTAGTTTGGCACCGTGGAGCAGTGGTTGCTACGTCCGACTTGCATACCAAGGGTCGTGGGTTCGATCCCTGCTTCGACGAAAGTTTTTTTTTGTTTTTTTTTTTTTACATATATTGCAGATATGTTCGGAAGAATCCGAAAAAATGTTCAACATAACATTGTACTATATTAAATTTTGAACTGTAAAATATGTCTTATTAAAGACCTAAAGACAGAAAAGAACAGTGTTTGATATAAACGAAATGGACTGTGTTGTTGTTTCAAAAATAACTTTTTTTATTTCAAAAATAAAAATTTTGTAACAAACGAATTTTTTTGTTGATAAAAGTTTAACATTTTCGAAGCAATTCAAAAAACTCTAACAAAAGAAAAACGTTTTCGGTACACTTTTTCCAAACGTTTTCTTTTTTCTTTGCGTGTACTCAATCCATGGTGGAGGGTACATAAGATACGGCCTGGCCGAACTTACGGCCATATATACTTGTTATTGTTGTTACATATAACATTTGGAATATGATAAGCTAGTATTTTAAATTATAATATTTAAGATCGAGTTTTACTAGCTTTACGAAATCAATAAATAAAATAAAAATAAATAATGTTTCTTTGTTTTGCATATTTTTTTTTTCACTGCCAATCTTCTAGTACTGTAAACTAAAAAATCAGTGAACCCACCAGGAAGAAAAATTTTGGTTAATTTTAGGAAATCTTAATTATTTTTAGAAAATTTTAACCAAACAGTATTACAAACACTGACATCACGCCGATATCACAAAAATAAGTAAATATTTTTCGACCAATTCAAGAAAATTTATTACACATATTTTTTTTTCAATTTTTTGTTTTTTTTTTATATATACCTTTTTATATATAAACGTTTTTATTTCTCTTATTCATAAAAAAAATTTTAGTTTTTCTGCCAATATTTTTATTATTTACCTTTTTAATTTTCAGTCATTAAATCTTTCATAAAATTTGTATATTATATTTCTAAATAGTGCAATTTATCTTGCATCATACTTATAGCTTCAAGTTGTAAAAAAAACAAAATTATTTATCTTCATTATCGGTGGCATCTTCATTTTTTGATTATTGTAATAAAATTACCACAAAGTCGAAAAATTTAAGTCACACAATCTGTATTAATATTTTTTTCAGTGTAAAACTATACAAATATTCAGTTGTAACTTCCCATAGCGATCGCACTAATTTAATAATACTCACATTGTTTTGTAAATGATAATTAGACACAGCAAACTGTATTCTAATAATTCCCCCCCTTAATTAACCGGAATGCGTTGATGGATGAAGGCTGCTCAAACATAGAATTCCCACTAACCGGTCATAATGACAGAGTTAAATTTAGGTTCCCAGTTAGTTCTTTGTTTTATGGAATATTGCGTGTAGCTACTTTAAGCTAGACTTTGCATTTAACAAAATCCACTAATAAAACGACCAAGAGTAAGGAAAATTCTGCCCCATAAGAACGGTATAACTCGATCAGGTTGGCAATAATTTACCGAGAATTTCATTCATAAATCCCATAGCTCATAATGTTCAAATGGCACAGTTACATGTGGTTATTCCACTCTCCCCTTAATGTGTGTGCATGTACATTAAATGGGAGTTGACCAAAGTGGAACAGTTGCTGGTTATGGTATATTGTGGGTTTTGTAGCTGTAATCGGAACGGTAGGTATACAAATGGAAAATATTGCGGCTGGCAAACTAAAACAAACCGCAAATTTAAATCGTAACGCGAATATGCAGTGGCACCTGCCCCACCTTTGTCTATGGTTAAAACGGCGAAAAACCTACCCCCTACCCCATAATCATAAATAGCTCGCACATATATTGAACAAAAGATCAAGCAAATATCAGTCTATGAAAATAGCGTAAGTTATGGTCACGCGATTTTTTTTTATTCCACAACCAAATGTTTTCAATTCTCAGTAAATTCCATTCACAGGTGTTCTATTGAACGAATTTCCATGGTTTCAAACAAAAATTTCAAGTAGGTTATAGGGTGGTTAACAATCCTTTGTTATCCATTGGATGGTTGGAGAATTAGCATTTTACCACTGTCACCTGGTCTCATTCACGGTTTTGTGGTTTTCCATTCTAAATGTGTTGGTGAAATGTAGTGGGGTTGGCTGATTTTGGATTTGCTCGATTTTCCAAAAATTTCTGTATCCGGTAGGCTTTTATGGCAAACGGTATAAATATGCTGATTGCTGTGAAAATTCCAGAAGTAAAGGCCAACGTCATACCATTGCCTATATCGAAAAGTCCCAATATACTGAGTTTGAAATCATTCAAGTTAAGGCGATAAAGGAAGAGTTCCATCTGAAAAAGAAAATTTTTGAAAATTAGACATAATTTAAAAAACAAAATTCCGAAATTCCAATTAAGTTGAAGTACAGATTTTAGATAACGTAGATATTCCATAAGTGTCAAACGCTATTTGACCAAAGATTAAGATTAAACAAAGAAAGAAATTACCAGGTATACAGGTATAAAATGTGGCACCCATTTTCCACACTTTTGGATCTTTCCCATACACGCAAAGAAGAAACATGATTGTCACAATCATATTCGAAGAGCAAAATAATATGATTGGAGCTATTTTTGCGGCGACCATGTAACATTTTAACCTGCAACCATGTTGGCTCATTGAACATGGTTCTAAGAAAAATGTAATTGTCCTCATCTAAAATGTTATTATATTGATAAAAAGAATTTTGTTTGAATGAAAAGACAATGGTCACGATCTAAAATGTTATGGTATTCATTAAAAATGTTTTTCTACTAGTTAAAAGAACATGGTCACAACCTAAAATGTTTATGAAAAAACTTTTTTCATCGAAAAAAGGACGCCACTTGAGAAAAGAAAACACAAAATTAACTTTATTTGTTTGTTTTTATTTATTTATAAACTAATTCATTGTTTATTTCTATTTATAATGCCGTTCAAGCAAACATCATATATTTTTACACACTCTATTTTATTTCAATTTCAACAATAATTAATTATTCCATATTTACATAGTGCCCATCAAATGTACAAACGCAGACAACATGTAACTGCAAATAAAAATAAATTATACCATATAGCAAAATGCAGAACAAAAAACAGGTACATTTTTTCAATTACACTTTCCTTTTTTGTGTTCACATAAAACCGTGAATAAATAAATTAACACAAAACACAGTAAATCCGTATTCTCCGTCCATTCCAAGAAACAATCAACACACGACTGACGCGCAAAATGAAAATCGTGTGTACCTGCTCAATGTTTTTATAAAATTCTTTTCGCTGCAAAGAAGTTAAAAAATTAAATCGTCACGAAAAAATGTAAATGGTCTTTATGGCCATGTAATGGTTCTAGACATGTCTATACTTAACCTTTAAAATACTTTTTTCCCTGTAAAAAAGTAAAAAAAATTGAATGGTCAGGTACATGATTTTTCCAACAATTTAATGGTCTCAAATTCTATCATTTAAATGATAGAACATGTTTGCGGTATTTGAGAACCATTCAAATGCTTATTGCCACCATACATTTTTCTCCGCTCGAAAATTATTTTTACAAAGACAAAATACATGGTTTTCGCGACAATTGCATACTCTAGATAAGCAATAAATGGATGCGGCAACCATGTCCAAACATGTTTTTTCTGTGCGTGTAGCTTTTAAACGGACAGAAATTGTTGAGGTGAATAAATATATTCCTTCTCTGGATGTAACATTCCTGTCAAAGGAGAAGCTTGATACTAATACTACTGAATAAATCTCGAACAGTCCCCTAAAAATGCTCATACATCTCCTCAACCAAATCCGCGCGTACTGGAATCTCTTGATGTATCATGTTGATGCTCTCTTATACACACTCTCTCATATATGAGATAAATCTCACATTGAACATTTCACTCAATTAATCACGGCAACCGTGCGATGGAAAATGCGGTAATTGTGAAGAGGATTATAACAAAAAGACATTGCCTTAGGGCTGAGTGTCTAAACACAATCACAGCGATAGGCGAACATTTGTTTACAATTATTTGTTATGGAAAGCCCAAATTACTGTGGCGGCTGGTGGTATGTCACCAAATTGAAATCTATGGAATATGGAATAGTGTTGCCATTAATTACGAATTTCTTAAACATCACTATGCACAGAAAAAATATCCGTAGTTAAACTAACGCTAAATTTAACTTATTTTTATTGGAAAAAAATTATTTGCTTGTAGTTACATTTTATTATTTTTATCGAAATTTTCCACAGCTTAATGAAATCTTACGTTTTTTAAGTATGTCTCAAAAATTTTATGGACTAAACGTGAGTATAAAGTTCAATGACCGTACACAATATGAACTAAAACAAATGAAAATTTTCGTACGATTCCCAAAAATAGTAAGCATGAACTACTGTATGGTTAAAATGGTCATGATTTGGCGCCAATGATTTTCTTCTTTTCTTTTAGTTGGTTTTTTCTTCTATGAGATGATGTAATTTCGTGAACTGCAGTTAAAAAGTACAACAGGGCATTTAAATTTCCTGGTTTTAACACGCTTTGTGGAAATCTCAAAATGTGGAGTAAAATTTAGTTCAATTATTCAAAATAAAAGAACTGAAAGAACAGTTGTCTTTTATTAAAAGCGAAATAAGCGAGACCAATAAATGTCAATCGTTACAACACTTGTAATAAATTCGTGTTTATTTTCTATTAAAAAAAAAAAAAACTTAATAATACGTTTACCTAAAATTCCGTGTACACACTCAATAACACCTGATGTATCAACTCACCTCTATATGCCATTCCTCATTCTCGTCCAAGAGAGCATTTTCCAACTCCATACAATGGATCAATTTTGAAGCCTTCACAGCTCTATGGGCTGCCAGAGCTAACAGTGCTATATCGAAACATAATTTCAATGTGAAAAATATGAATCGAGTCTCTATTTCATTGAATTCGAAATATTTCCAAATCATATAATAGACTGTGCAAATGGCTCCACAATACGTATAGAATATGCCAGCGAATAAAGGAATTTGCCATATCTTATGCAATTGCATACCAATATGATGAACTTGAGCGAATAAATGAGAAAATATTTCAAGATCTCTTTGAATATTTCGAAAATCAGATGAACTCGTAAATAATGGTTGATTGTTTCTGATCCTAGGAATGAACTTATGTCTCACATAATCATTTAGAGCTCCAAATAGGGCATCCGAACATATATAAAAAATTGTGACCATATGGAAAATCAACCACGTACATATCATTAAGTACATTTCCAAAACTGTTAGACCCAATTGAAACCATAGACCCTCATCTGCGATCTTTATGAATTCATACAATGAACAAATGATTTCATAGACAAATGTCAGCAATTTGAGGGCCACCAAAGCTACATGGCTCCATTGAAATATTTCATAGCCGATATGGAATTCCTCAACTCTTTGCATGAGCCGAAATAGATCGTTAATGGCTCTAACGAATCGCTTCCTATAGTAATAACTCGAAAGTGCTACGACTATGGGACACATGGCAATACATTGTGCTTCGAACACAACCATGCGTGTATAGAATTTATCCTCAGTCTTCCAACTCTGGGAAGCTATTACAACAAATAGCGTGCAATAAATGCAACGGCTTATGATATTCAACCACATAAAAAGCCGCCGTTCACAGGCTTCCAATGAAAACCTCTTCTGGAATACGGTATTGGGAATTGGTGTCGACGTTATTACCACCATGGATCTATTGTTGCAATCGCTAATGTTGCTGTCATGTTGCAAGCTATTACATGTGTTCTTCTTGCAGTGTTGGATGCGAAAGTTAATCGTTCCAAAGCAACGGGAATAGTAGTAAGAGACGCACAACAGCTTATAGCAGATAACGCTTGAACGCCATTGAAAAGCCTTGAGTTTTATTGCTTTCATCATTGTCCAAATGCTTCTTGTGTAGAAGGTCGCAGCAACAAACTTAAATATGCCCTGAAAATCACACCATAAACAACTAATTAGCATTATAATAAAAGTTAAGGTGAATTGTTAGCTTTATTTAGGAATATTATATGAGAAGTTTAGTGAATATGGTATATCCGTAACATAGGCTCTCAAATACGTATTTTTTACATTTCTTAATAACAATTTGTGCAAAAAGTGTACAAGCAAATTTAAAATATTTACTCTTCCAACATATAGCATTTTCGCTTCAAATTAAACTTTTTCAAATCAAGTGAAACCTTTTTACAATTCAAAGTAAACTTAATAATCTGCCTTATTAGACAAAATAAGGCAGATTAAATCCTTATAAGTCCATTCATTTCTAGATCGGTTTATATCAAGGTATCGATATATAATTATGAACCGGTATGAACGAATTTTCACACGATAATTAGAGAGCCCAATTTCAACAGGATCAGATGGATCAGGATTTATTCCTCCATAAGGTTCCACATATCAAATTTTAGGGGACCTATATATAAATATGAGCCGGTATTGACCAATCACGTACCAAATTCAATCGGAGACGAATGAATCTTGCTTTAGCATGAGGCTCTCAAATAAATAAAATCTGGGGATCCGTTTGAATGGGGGCTATATATAATTATGAACCAATATAGATCAATTTGTTCATGGTTGTTAGAGGCCAACACCATGTACGAAATTTTAACCTTATCTGTGGGTCGGACCTAAAAGGGGTCCGATATAATCCATTTGCAATACCATCTGACCTACATCAATAAAAACTACTTGTGCCAAGTTTCAAGTGGATAGCTTGCTTTATTCGGTAGTTAGCGTGATTTCACAAGACGGACATCTGCTCAGAATTTCACAATGACCCAGAATATATATAAATCTACTTTATGGGGTCTGACAAAGTTAATATATCCCCCATTCTATAGTGGAAGGTTAAATGAAAAAATATGTCTGATTTAAAAAAAATTGGTTTCAATTAATATTTTAATCGGTTAAACTTTATTATTTAATTTTTTAATTGAGATTTAATAAACTTTTTCAAATATATTTCGTTTGTAAATATAAATCTTGTTTTCTCACTTTTACTTCAGTCAAATAATTAAATTAAGGAAAGTTTTCTTGCACTTGGCCAAATTCAAATAAAATGTTTAATGAATTAAATTTGTATGAATTAAAACCAAATTAAACCGGCTTTCGTACATTTCATTTACTATTTTCTGAGGGTATAATTAGAGAACGAGAGCATACTGAAAGATTGTGAGAATAGGTTAGGTTAGATGGCAGCCCGATGTATCAGGCTCACTTAGACTATTCAGTCCATTGTGATACCACAGTGGTGAACTTTTATCTTATCACTGAGTGCTGCCCGATTCCATGTTAAGCTCAATCGCAAGGGACCTCCTTTTTATAGCCGAGTCCGAACGGCGTTCCACATTGCAGTGAAGCCACTTAGAGAAGCTTTGAAACTCTCAGAAATGTCACCAGCATTACTGAGGTGGGATAATCCACCGCTGAAAAACTTTTTGGTGTTCGGTCATAGCAGGAATCGAATCCACGACCTTGTGTATGCAAGGCGGGCATGCTAACCATTGCACCACGGTGGCTCCCCTATTGTGAGAATAAACGAGAGACTTATTATATTACTCCCAGTATGTAAAATTTATTTTTATGCAAAACCCTTGGCTTTAGTACTAACTACATCTATCTGTAATGTATTTCAAACCAAAAATTATTAGTCGAAAATATAAATATTTTACAAATTACTTTTCAAATTTATTATTCAAATATCGTCTTCATTATTTCTTAAAAGCTATACATCACCCATTGCCCTTTTCTAAAGGCATTCATATTTAACTAACCCATATATAATTGAACACAGATTAATCTCCATTGCATGTAGGAATTTCAAGAATAATAGAATTGACAAAGAAAATCTCTTTCTTTGGTCGCGGATTACATTTATCAGGTTCCCCAAATTGAATACTTACGATAAGTGAAGTATTTCTAGTGAAAACCAAACACACAATGCCAAAGCCCTTCAAAAACTCGAGTTCTTAATGTGGTGAAGGATGTTGAAATATCCAGTGTTCTTTAATTACGTGCCCTTTTAAGATATCGCAACGACCTACTTGAAATGGTGGGTGAGAAGTGTGTTAAACATTCTTTCCTGGATGATTATGGGGGGAGGGGGAGGCTTCTTGTCAGCCAAGTAGAGCCCATCAATTGATTCGATTCTATTTGCTGATAAGTATCATAATTCATTAGTGTAATTGGTACGAATGAGTGAGTGAGAGAGAGAGAGGCAGAGAATCCTAGAGAACAAAAACAAATAGAGGGGGCCATACACACATGCCTCCAGAGTTGGCAACCATAAATAGCTTGATCACACGAAAAAACTAAATTTATTTACAAATTGTCGGGAAAAAAGCTGAATGCAGTTTATTTAATTAATTAATTAAAATAGACAACTTTAAACAAATAATACAATACTACACCCAGAAAAAAGGGGCTCTAATGCCAACTGACCTTTATTTTAGTTCATGAAGATTGGTTGATTTTAGTTAAGTTTTGCACAATATGAGTAAATGTTCCTTATTTGAATAATTTTTTGCTAACTTTAATGACGTGAACTAAAGATAAGAAAAAAAGTTGTATACAAATATAGTGCACAATTTTACTACAAAATGAAATAGTTCATATTTTCCTAAAATGGCAGAAGTTTCCTTAAATTGAGTTCATAGGATTCTAAAATGAGTAAATTTTACTAAAATTGTACCTGTCTTGAACTTCGTACAGCGCTAAAGACATTTTAACAATTGTTAAATCCAATTTTTTCTTTCAACATATGAAATTTTCTTAAACAACAGAAGAAAAAAATAATTATTTTTAAAAAGATTTCTCCAGTTTGACCAAAAAAACTAATTTATAACATGTTGCAATTAGAAAACTACTTCAGTTAAAATTTTCTAAAAAAAACCTACATTGTTGGTGGTTCACTTTTGGGTGTATCTAAATTAATAAATATTGTTCTTCATTACTTCTAATAATACACTCAATAAAGGATACACCCAAAAAATTGAACCCAGGAAGGCAAGGAAGGAAATGCAGGATAAATTTAGAAACAAAATTAAATAAACTGTATTTTAAACGCCGATATGACAAAACAAATTCAAGAAAATTTGTTAGCCCTAATTATTTTTTTAAATTTTGCCCAGTTTTTAGTTCATTTAACTAACGTACACAAACGAATTATTAAAGTCAAGGAAACTTTCTTATATTGGAGAATTTTTAGCAAAACTTAACCCTCTAATGCCCCATTTTTTTGCCAGCTGATTAAATTTTCAATGTTAACGACACGAAAGCAAGAAAAGTAAACAAGAAAAATTTATACGGTAAAATTCAGTATATGCTGCAAAGCCTCTTGAACAGTTTCAACAGTTTTCCTTTTAATTTATCCATTTTTGTTGTCTTAAGGTGTGTTTTACTAAAAGCTTTCTTATAAAATGAAGCCCGCCTAAAGGCGGGCTTGGGCATTAGAGGGTTAATAATTCCCATGAACTAAAAGTGAGATAAATTATTTATAGTGACTTGGAGGAATAACTTTTTTCTATTGTAAGCTCTGAATAAAGTGTATATGTAACATATTAGATAAAAATTTTGTTAAGTGGTAGTGTCCGTTATTAAAGGCTCACTTAGACCATTCAGTACATTGCGACCAGTGCTGCCGCTACTACTTCAATCGAAGTATTTTGCTTCATTTTCACAAATGCTTCACTTTTTGTTCTGCTTCAAATTTTAAAACTTTTCCCCATATTACCTAATTGTTTTTCCTATTCCTTTAATTACGATGAACATAGCGGTTTTAATCATTGAATTATTAACCGATGTGGACCAATTTTTGCTTAGTTGTTAGAGACCATATACCTACACCATGTACCAAATTTCAGCCGGATCGGATGAAATTTGGTTCTCTTAGGGGCTCCGCAAGCCAAATCGGGGGATCAGTTTATATGGGGGCTATATATAATTATGGAACGATGTGGGCCAATTTTTGCATGGTTGTTAGAGATCATATGCTGAAACCATGTACCAAATTTCAGCTGGATCGGATGAAATTTGCTTTTCTTAGAGTCCTCGCAAGCCAAATTTGGGGGTCCGTTTATATAGGGGCTATACGTAAAAGTGGACCGATATGGCCCATTTGCAATACTATCCGACCTACATCTAAAACAACTACTTGTGCCAAGTTTCAAGTCGATAGATTCTTTCGTTCGGAAGTTAGCGTGATTTCAACAAACGGACGGACGGACGAACATGCTCAGATCGATTCAGAATTTCACCACGACCTAGAATATATATACTTTATGGTGTCTTAGAGCAATATTTCGATGTATTACAAACGGAATGACAAAGTTAATATACCCCTATCCTATTGTGGAAGGTATAATAAAATGAATTCTACACGCACAGAAAAACCATGTTTGGACATGGTTGCCGCATCCATTTAATGCTTATCTAGAGCATGTAATTGCCGCGAAAACCATGTATTTTGTCTTTGTAAAAATAGTTTTCGAGCGGAGAAAAATGTATGGTGGCAATAAGCATTTGAATGGTTCTCAAATACCGCAAACATGTTCTATCATTTAAATGATAGAATTTGAGACCATTCCATACCATTCGGGAAAATCATGTACCTGACCATTCAATTTTTTTTTTTACTTTTTTACAGGGAAAAAAGTATTTTTATAGGTTAAGTAGAGACATGTCTAACAACCATGCAAAAATTGGTCCACATCGGTCCATAATTATATATAGCCCCCATATAAACCGATCCCCCGATTTGGCTTGCAGAGCCTCTAAGAGAAACAATTTTCATCCGATCCGGCTGAAATTTGGTACATGGTGTTAGTATATGGTCTCTAACAATCATGCAAAAATTGGTCCATATCGGTCCATAATTATATATAGCCCCCACATAAACCGATCCCCCGATTTGGCTTGCGGAGCCTCTAAGAGAAGCAAATTTCATCCGATCCGGCTGAAATTTGGTACATGGTGTATATGGTCTCTAACAACCATGCAAAAATTGGTTCATATCGGTCCATAATTATATATAGCCCCCATATAAACCGATCCCCCGATTTGGCTTGCGGAGCCTCTAAGAGAAGCGAATTTCATCCGATCCGGCTGAAATTTGGTACATGGTGTTAGTATATGGTCTCTAACAACTATGCAAAAATTGGTTCACATTGGTCCATAATTATATATAGCCCCCATATAAAGCGATCCCCCGATTTGGCTTGCGGAGCCTCTAAGAGAAGCAAATTTCATCCGATCCGGCTGAAATTTGGTATATGGTGTTAGTATATGGTCTCTAATAACCATGCACAAATTGGTCCACATCGGTGCATAATTATATATAGCCCCCATATAAACCGACCACCAGATTTGACCTCCGGAGCCCCCTTGGAAGAGTAAAATTCATCCGATTCGGTTGAAATTTGGTACGCGATGTTAGTATATGGTATCCAACAACCATGCAGGAATTGGTTCATATCAGTCCATAATTATATATAACACCCATATAAACCGATCCCCAGATTTGGTTTTGGGCCTCTTGGTACGTTTAGAAGAAGTTTCTACGCAATCCATGGTGGAGGGTACATAAGCTTCGGCCTGGCCGAACTTACGGCCGTATATACTTGTTTGTTCTGCATTTTGATATATGGAATAATTTATTTTTATTTGCAGTTAGAGCAGCGTTTGTTCATTTGCACGACTCAAATATGGAATGATTACTTATTATTGAAATAGAGCCAAAATAGAGTGTATAAAAATATGTGATATTTGCTTGCACGACATAGTAAATACAAATAAACAATGAATTAGTTTATAAATAAATCAAAACAAATAAGTAAAGTTAATTTTGTGTTTTCTTTTCTCAAGTGGCGTCCTTTTTTCGACGATGAAAAAAGTTTTTTCATAAAGATCAAAACATTTTAGGTTGTGACCATGTTCTTTTAACTAGGAGCAAAACATTTTGAATGAATACCATAACATTTTAAATCGTGACCATTGTCTTTTCATTCAAACAAAATTCTTTTTATCAATATAATAACATTTTAGATGAGGACAATTATATTTTTCTTAGAACCATATTCACTGAGCCAACATGGTTGCAGGTTAAAATGTTACATGGTCGCCGCAAAAATAGCTCCTATCATATTATTTTGCTCTTCGAATATGATTGTGACAATCATGTTTCTTCTCTGCATGTATTGTTTTGTTTTCAAAAATGTATGCTACTTCAATTTTATTCAATCTACTCCACTTTTTTCCAAAATCTACTTCACTCAATTTTTCGCTAGCGGCAGCACTGATTGCGACCATTCAGTCCTCTCTCTTGTCAATGAGGACTGCTCGATTCCATGTTTAGCTCACAAACAAGGAACCTCTGTTTCTAACCGAACGTCGTTTCACATTGTGGTGAAATCATCTAAAGAAACTCTCAGACATGTTATGTTATCAGCATTTTTTTGCGTTGGCTAACTACTTGTTCGATTTCCATATCTCACCTATATTTGTAATCCCAAAAGGTTTAAAATTTTCCAACTGATTTGCTTGAGGTTGGAATCAAAATAGCTACATTGGCATCACTGCATAACACACAAAGGGTGACAAGTTCTCTCTAAGAACTTTAGCTTGTGCGGATAAAACTAAAAAAATTTAAACATTTCCTTGTTTGAATAGGAAATGCCAAGTGATGATAATAAATCCACGAGTTATCAATACTATATAAACTTGAAAAAGTACTATTGTATTACTTAATTCCATTTCAAATAAAAGCCCATCGCCCTTTGTTATACTAACAAATTCTATACTATATACAAGCCGTTGTAATTGGTAATTAAAGACAATAATAAGCTACAACAAGTCTTGAAACGAATTAAATAATCAAAAAGAAAAGAAATGCTATACATGAACGTATACGATTATACACGGACAAAAAATGGACGTTCTTCGTACAAAAAATATTTTTATTTTGAAATGAAAACATTTATTGCTAACAGAGGTAAATATGTTGGGCGAGAGAAACTAGTGAGTGACCTCTAGAAGAGGTGAAAGATCATCATCAATAACTTTGTATGAAACTAAAGTCCTTTTTGCAATTTTACCCCAGTGTTTTCCTTCAAACTATGAAAGTTACCTTAACATGTGACAAATAAGAATTACTTCTTATAAACTTTCTTGGATTTGTTGAAAAATATTTATCTATTTTTGTAAAATCTGCGTTTGTAAAACAAGTTTGTTTAAATTGTCTTAATTAACTTAACATTTTGTAAAATTACCCAAAAATTTCCTTCCTGGTGGTTTCACAGTTTTTTGAGTGTAGGACACATAAAACCAATTTAACTCTATGTTAGTTCATGAAATTTTTATGTTTCCTTGACTATGAAAACTGTTTACGTACGCTAGTCGAATGAACTAACTTCACTAAGTTCGTAATTCTCACAAAATAGTTCAGAAAAGTCTTCAATTTCATATGGCGCAAAAACATTTTTTCAATACAGTTCTGGTTCACTGTTTCTTGAGTGTACTCTAATATTAAAAAAATATATATTTATTTGTTTATACCCACCGCCATGTCATTCCCATTGTAGCACATCGAAATATCGATTTTCGACTACATAAAGTACACTGAAAAAACTTAAGTCCATATTTACTTTTTTAACTTTAACAGAAGTATTTCCTATTTAAAAAAAAGAAATTGTTCACTTTCTTCCTGGGGACTGCATGATAGTCATTTTGTTGCACTTTTCCTCTCGATGTTTGTAATACTTTTCAACATCTTATTGTGGTTTCTTTACTGCTGTCCATTTAACGTGGGCTATTTATCAGAACATTTAGCACTTCATTATAAAATTAGAACGAAAGTCACTCGATATTTTATGGCTGGTTTGTTTTCATTCATATTGCAACTAAACCGACAAACAATGTTCTTAGAACGTTATCTATATTTGTTTTGGTCTTATTTTCTTTAAGTGGTGAAATTGCATTCATATTTTATTTTATTATTTTAAATTTAAATTTAAACAAGTATATACTGTAGAAAGTTTGGCCTGATCGAATTTATTTAACCACTACGATCGATTGCGTTGAATACCAATCAACACAAATTTCTTGCCCGATCGAGTTAAAAATCTAGAAAGAAAAAAAGCAAAAATCGTAATTCTGATTTTTCACCAATAAATAGAGGATCAGATATTGCACCAAATGAATATTCACATTTTCTCTTTTTCACATCGTTTGATGCATAGCACTATAATCAGTTCTCAATATGTCCTTTTAGTATTTTCGGCTGTTATTCAGCGCTATTCATTTACCTATCATTCGCTCCGCTGTTTCGCCTTCCATGCGAATTATATATCATCCATATGTCTTTGCTTCATGCTAGAGGTCATTATCATCCCCCTAAGTGAAATTATCGGAAAAGAGACATACTTCGTCATCATAGTTTAAAAATCCGCATCACAATGATTGCTGCGATTATCTGGAAAAACAACACAGTCAAATTAAATTTAAGCAGGCATTCATCAATGTGGCCTTTAGTTCCACTCACAGATGGACATAATTAAACAGAGTATGATTTTGATGATATTTTTGGCAAACTCAAAGCTGGTATAAAAAATAGTTCAAATTTTTGTGAAGTTAATTACACTCGATTTTAGAGGTGTACGCGTGACACGAAATTCTAGTGACACGCGTGAATCACGTGAGTCGGGAACAAAATCCAAAGCAACTCTCGTGAATGTGAGTGAATGGGACTAAAATAAATATGTCATGCGTGAGAAATAAAATTGGTCCGTGAATGTGCGTGAATAAAATTCCTGCAAAATCACGCTCACGAAAATAATCATGATTTAATTCACACTCGTATGTTAACTGAAATTAATTTAGCTCTCGAACTATATTCTATTTTAGAATTTTGTTACCTTTGCTGATTTCCTTTGGAAAATATGCGTGAATAAATATTTTGCTTCGTGAATGTGCGTGAGTGTGAGTGAAATTTCAGTCACGCGCACACCTCTACTCGATTTGTCTACGGTGACATATACACTGTCCCTAACAAGTTCACCAACATTATTAAGAAGGGATGCAAGAGTCAAAAATCGTTTTTTCGACTAAAAAACGCCAGAGTCTACTTTTTCTTATATTCACAATTGATTAATAACATAATCTTTTTGTTATATTCAAAATCGATTTAACAAAGTCTAATCGAAAAGTCGATTTTGAATTGCAAGGGGAATATAATGTAACCATGATGGATAGGATTGCAATGAGAATCAAATATTTGAGTATTTTAAATCGAATTTTAAAAATTTCAAATAATTTATTTGTGGTTTTACAAATTTTGAATGTGTTGAAATATAAAAACAATCGATAACTCGAAAATTCAACATTTTTACATTTTGAAAAAATATTTTGTTCGATTCACATTTATAAACCATCGATGAATCGACGTTCGGTTTTTGTGCAGAAATCAATTTTTCATTTTGTTTTAATTTTTCATTTTGTTTGTTTTATTTTTCATATCAAAATATCTAAGGCCTCTATTGTACTACTAGAAAATATACCCTTTTTGTTGTAATTCCATATATCCATCACTGGTGTAATGATGGTGCTATGGAATTCTTTGTGGCTACAACGCGTGCTTTGCTGCGGTCATTGGTCAATGGTAAATGATCCTACTATGAACCGAACGAATTGCGAAACGGATGAATACCACATCATGCCATGGGAGAGGAAAATTTCATTTTTGGAAAAAATCAACGAAACGAAATGAAAATAAAATTGTTTTAACGTGAAATCGTGATGAAACCCCAGCGAAATGATTTTCACAGAAAAATCACGTTTTTTGCCAAAAAACCAATGTAGGGAAAATGTTTCTCATTGAGCCAGGAATGATTCCCCCACACCTCTGCTCCATCATCCTTCCATATTTCACATGTAATTGTATTGAAATGGCAGAGAAATCACAAAAATAATTCAATTTGAACGAATTGATTTGGAAAAAATTATTCACAGCATCACTGTTGGATGGATGGACGGATGCGAAGACAAGTAAGGACAAAGTGATTTCTTTGGGCATTTTGTTGGCATGTCTTACGTTTAATTTTCACCTTCCACAAAGTTGAGTGAGATTTCTCCAGTAAAGGTTAGAGATCGTTAGTATTTTCGCTGATTGTGGGAATATAAAAGAAGGGATAGAATCATTGCAATGATCCTAAGTTTATGAAGAAAAAGTGCCCCAAAAGACAAGTAATCGAACATTTTCAAAGCCAAATTAAATCATTTTAGTTCATGAAAATTATATAAATTTTACTCAAATTTTACTGAATTCGAATTTCCCACAAGCTAGTCCAGAATTTCGAATTTACCACTAGCTAGTCCATCGACAACTTAAATTATTTTAGTTCATGAAAATTAAAAATTAAAAATTTCTTCAAATTTTACTGAATTAGAATTTCCCACAAGCTAGTCCAGATTTTTTTTTTTTAAATTCAGTAAATATTACCTAAATTGTGTTCGTCTTGAATTTTGTATGGCGTTAGGGATAATTTAATAAATTTTAATTCCTATATTTTTCTTCGAAATATTAATCATTAAAATAGTTTGAAGGATTCCTAGACAAATATTTTTAAAAATATTAATTACTTCACAGTGAAATTTTTTCTAAATTTAAAAACAAATATTAAACCAAAGATGCAAAGTCCTTAAAACTAAGCCTCAGCTACACTCAAAAAAAAATTTTACTTGGATTCAAAGATTTTGACTTTCCCTTAAGGATTTTGGTATAGATTCTGAACCAAATCAATACTAAAGACATTATTTTGCGACCTATCTGGCTTTAAATCTACGATCAATAAATTTAATTAGGATACAGATCTAATTTATCGAATTTTCATTCTCTTTTCGCGGTATATTAATAAAGCTATTCACGTACAAATAAATGTCAATTTAAAAATTGAAATTATTACGGATACTTAAAGGTAAAAAATGTTTTCTTAAGTCAAAAAAAAAACTTTAAATCAAAGATGCTAAATCCTCAAAATAAGTCTTAGCCTGAAGCGTTTTATCTCAAACCAAAAGATTCAATATTTCATGTAATTTACGGACGATTTCTCTCTATTTACTTTAAGGAAAATTTGCCTTAGTTCAAAGACATATGACTTTACCGGAGAGACGTAAATTTCTAAAAATTGTGGAAAATTCAATGGTTCGATTTTAATGAAATTCTCTTGATGAAAATTTTGCAATATATTAATTACAATTGTATAAATCATAATTTAATGATTGCTTCGTTAGAATATTTTTTTTTTAAAAGATATACGCATTCTCATGCATATCACAGTTATTACAACCTAAACATAAAAGGCGTGGGATACAAGTAAATAATAAAATCCATTTATCCATTTTCGAGATTTCGTTCAACCACAAAAGTACAGTTATTGTAAGAAAAACCACCAAAGACAACGCTTGGTATATACACCTGGAAAATGACCCACAAAAAATTCTAACCATTCACTCGATAAGTTAACCAGTTTTCCAACCTACCTTCAATTTACTCCATCCATATCTACAACAAAAATCTAAGGCAGGATTTTGTTTTTATTGGGAAAAACTCTACTGCAACATTTTCAACTTTCCTGAGGAAGAAAGGCTTGGCAAAAGGGAAAACTTGTCACAAACAACTTGGCCCATAGACTACGGAGTGCTGGGTGGAGACAAAGGATGCAGTGGGTAGATGACCGCTGAACATGAACATAGAAAAGTTGGCAAATACACGTATGAGTGTTGCCAGTTCTAGTGGAAAAACCTGTTGCTGCAAATGCGGATATTGAACCAGAAAAACCAAAGAGCGACAACGCCATCAGCAACAATCACAGAAAGCCTTGGAGTTAAGGTGAAAATGTTCATTTCTTGAAAATTTTCTACAAGCAAATCAAAGAGTCAACAACCACCACAGTCCAACAGCCCTACAATGAAAGTCTTAAAATTGTTTTTCAAGTCATTTCCCGACTAATTAAATGGAAACAAATGAATTCGATGACGACAAGTACTCAAGCTCATCTAATGGCAGTTTTTCAATGGTCAATGTTGTAACGAACCCTAGACCTGGCATGTGCTGAATGCTATTTGCATTTATAATCAGCCCTTTGACTTTGGCTGTTTGTACGAAAGAAAAATCGCGACAGCAAAGTGAGGTTCGATGACTACTTTCGCATCCAAGTATTTCATTAGACAACCCAGCAAAACAAGTGTCGCCTAAAAAGAAAATACTAATACATTTCGGATCAATTCTTCAGATTTCATTTCAAAAACTAAGAAAATCCCAAATAAAAAATATATTATCTTTAACTACATTTTCCAATCTTATGTTAATTGCCTATTGGAAGAATGAACTCCTCGTGCGAAAATTATACTAAATTTCATTGCATTTTTTATACTTCCATAATGAATTGTTAAAATTACGAGAATTTACGGAAGTTTTTAAATTTCTAACTGGTAGTTAAACCAATTTTTTAAATAGCATTCGTGTTTTTTGTCTATATTGGAATCGGCATATTGGAATCTTGAGAATATTTCTATCACTTAGGAAATTCACCCTCTCATTGAAGTAAAAATGAAGTAAACATTGAACTTTATACCCAAGGTCAATGTACTTTATACACGGACGAAAAAGACTGTTTTTCATATGTTTGGGTGTAAAAATTATATGTTTGGAACTCAAATTTTTAAACACAATATTTTTAAGTGCAAGCATATAATGTTCATAAAGTAGCATAATGTGTTTGGGACATATATGTTAATATGTTAGAACATGTTATGTTTGGGACATAAAATGTTTGTAAATATAATATGCTTGGATGCTTAGAAATAGACTATAAACATATATGTGTTTAGAAAGAGAGACATAAAGTGTATGCTGGAAGTAAAATAATGAAAGTAACCAATTGGCGCCTTAAAAATATATATACACAAAGAAAATTCCATTAAAGATTGGAAAAATACTATGTGTGAATATAAACAAGTATAAATTTACAAATTTGGAGTAAACATATATATGTTGTGATATAAGACCGCCAAAAATTGTATATGCTTAAGTAAAAAGATGAAAATGAGTATTCGGAGAGAAAATTCATTCGGAACGAAGAGAAACGACATTTAAAAAAAGCATGAGTTTTGTTTATCATTTTCGCATTACGGGCACTTTTTTGTTTCGTCAAAACAAATCGGAACGTACACTGAAAAAACAGTGAACCCACCAGGAAGAAAACTTTCGGTTAATTTTAGAAAATTTTAACGAAACAGTATTACAAACGTTGGCATCACGCCGATGTCATAAAAATAAGTAAATATTTTTCGACAAATGCAAGAAAATTTATTAGACATAACTAAGTTTCTTCACTTGTTAGAGAAAATTTTGTAGTTTGCAGAAAAAACTTGGAGTTCAAAATTGCAAGAATGTCTTTAGTGACATACGAAGTTCACGATGGACGCATTTTTGGTAAAATTTACAAATTTAAAGAAATTCTTAACTATTTTGTGGAAGACACGATTTTAGTTAATCTTTATGCTTCATTTGAGTATATTTTTTTCCTCGGGTTTAGTTAATTTAACTAACGTACACAAAAAAGTATTAGAGTAAAGAAAACTTTCTCCAAACATAATATTTCTATGAACTAAAATAAAGTTAAATTGGCTTTAGTGAAATAGAGAGTTCACTTTTTTTTGAGTGTAGGACGTGTAAGTCAAACTATTCAACCAAAGGTAATTAAAGGGATCTTCATAAAAACTAACTAAAAAGGGCACTATACACTGAAAAATAGCATACCCGGTTCCAAAGATTGTGTCTCTATTTTAAAAATGTTGGTATTGATTCCGAGCCAATGAAGCCGAGAATTCAAGTAAGGGTACTTTTAAGACACAATTCTCTTTTAAATGTGGGTTTTGTGTATTCGACTCTATGAAGCAAATTTTATTTTTTCGCTTTTTCAGCTTTTTTCATATGCTATAAAAAGTCCGTTAAAAACAAGGCAGTAGAAATTGCTAAGCAAAATTTGTATTCTTATTTTAAGGACATGAAATCTTTGGCCACACGACAATATTTTTTCAGTGTACTCTTTTTAGAGTTGTTACAGTAAAATGAAAACATTGGGAAACAGTGAAAAATTAAACAGTAAGATCTATAAAAACAAAGTTTAGTTCCTCTTTATTAATAAGTAGTCCAAGAGGAGTTGACGGATACTTTCGAAAATGAAAGCGGACATTGAGTTTGAGTTTTGCCACTAAAATTATTTCTCATTTTAACGGCAAAACTCGCATCGGTAAAACCAGAATAACATTATAACTTTTTTTAGGCAAATTGTATTATAACTTCACTGAAAAAAATATTGTCGTGAGGTCAAAGATTTCATGTCTTTAAAATACGAACACAAATTTTGCTTAGCATAGAAGACGCATTTCTCTAAAATAAAGTTATTTTCCTTGTCCAAAAGTCGATAAACTTTTCAATGAAGTCGTATTGTCCTTATAATTAAGTGATTTGACTTAAAAATGGGTATCGTAACATGAAAGAAAAAATTTATAGGCTAAGGTCAACTTGACTTTAATAATTCAGAAAAATTCTTTAAATTTAATGAAATTGTCTTTAAATTTGTTGTCTTTTTGCATCTTGACTACAAAGCAAAAAATCGTTCAAATATAGGACATGTTTTTCAAAACTTTATTTTAAAGAAGTTTTTTACTTCAAACATAGCATAATTTCTACTGGAAGTCGAGTCCTAATTTGGAAAATAAAGTTGCCGTTAACTCGTTTTTAAAGGACTTTGACAGCATATGAAGAAAAAAAGCTGAGAAAGCGAAAAATTAAAATTTGCTTCCTAGAAGCAAGTACACAAAACCTAAATTTAAAAGAGAATTGTGTCTTAAAAGTATGCTTACTTGTATTCTCCGCTTCTTTGGCTCGGTATCAATACCAAATTTTTTAAAGTAAAGACAAAATCTTTGGAACCGAGTATGCTTTTTTTTCAGTGTTGATGGGGAATGATCCAAAGCAACAATTGAATAAGTTTATTTTCTTCAGAATATATTATTAAAGAAAGCAAACAATTGTTCACACCTAAATAAATTTATGTGTTGGTTGTAAAATTATTGTTTCGAATTTAAACATAATGTGCTTTTGAATGGTTATCGTTAACTTTAGGATTCGATGGAAAAATATTTATATATTACTCGACTTCACATTCTTCCTTTGTAAGAGTTTTTTGAATTTCTTCGAAAATTTCAAACTTGTGTACAAAACCCTGATTTGTTACAATTTTTTTATTTTTGCAATACAAAATAATATATGATTTGAAATCAGTCCATTTCGTTCATATCAAGTAATGTTCTTTTCTGAATTTAAGTCTTTTATAAGACACACTTTACAGTCTCATAGTAAAAGTTAATATAGTAGTATGTAATGTTGAACACCTTTTCGGGATATTCCGAACGTATTTGGGATATACGTAAAAAAATATATGTAAAAAAAAATAAAAAAATGGTGTCGGTCGAAGCAGGGATCGAACCCAGGACCCTTGGCATGCAAGGAGGGCGTACCAACCACTGCTCCACGTCGCCAACAAATGTATGTTTAACAATGTTATGTTGTTAAACAATGTTATGTTTGCATCGGCTCGTGGGCGCCGCAAGCTATGCTATATAAATATGACTTATAACGATAATTATCTCTTGATGACCATAACAGCTACGTAGCCCAGTGGTTAGTGTGCTGGCTTACAAACTGTGTGGTGCGCTGTTCGAATCCCCGTCCGGCAAAAGGTAAAATTTAAAAAAAAATATAAAATTTAATAATTTCTTCTACAATGTTTGTATTACAGAAAAAGGAGCTAAGAACTAAAAATCTCATGGAAGTGAGAAAAATATGAGGGAATATACAATTAGGCAGAAAAAAAAAATTGAGCACAATCTTCTTTGGGAGAAAATTCTTCTAAGCATATAGTATTTTTGGGTTCAAAATGTTTCCAAACATATTATATGTTCACAAAATAACATATAGTTTTTTGGAAGATAACATTATTGAATTTGGATGGAAAATACATAATGTTTGGAACTTAGACTACCCAAGCATATTATATTGTTTAGACCAATATGCTTTCAAACATATTATATATTGGAAGAAATCAAATATATAAATGTTTGGGCAATACCCAAAAATGTATATGCTTGAAGCAAAATGTGTTTGGGAGTATATGTTGCAGAAGCGATTTTTTTTGAGGGTGTACCCACATTTAGTTCGTTAAATTTTTGAGACATACTTGGGATAAGGAAAATTTCGTTGGACTGTGGCTAATTTCGAAAAAAATTTAACTACACGCAAAAAATAATTCTTTCCTCCCAAACGAAATTTTAGACAAAAAAAGTTCGTTTCTCATTTGCTTTTTGCTTTAATGTTTATTTGGAAGAAAAGTATATACTTTTTGTGATAAACGTTTATTCTTTTCCAGGATGTAAAAAAAAAATCATAAGAACTAACTCAAAAAAAATCTATTCTGGCTAATTGCATTTTCCCTCACATTTTTCTCACTTCCACGAGGTTTTTGAGTTCTTAGCACCTTTTTCTGTAATACAAACAATGTAGAAGACATTATTTGATTTTATATATTTTTTTTTAAATTTTACCTTTCGCCTGGACGGAGAACCGCGGACCATCCAATTTGTAAACCAACACTAGAGTGACCGCAACTTACATGGGGCAAAAAAAATGTCGGAAAATTGTTCGCCTTAATCCCACAAAACGAATCCCCTTTCCAGATATTGGGATAGCCAAAATTTGAGCCCGATTAAACGACGTTACGTCGCTCGAAATTTTAAAAAAACAAATGTTTTGGCCAAAAAGTTGACGTATTGAGCCATAACTCGAGAAAGGTAAATAATAAAAACACTCACGATATCACAAACGATAGCTTATTTTGTCCTTAAAAATTTCCAGATATTGGGATAGCCAAAATTTGAGCCCGATTATACGACGTTATACCGCAGTGGTGAACTTCTCTCTTATCACTGAGTGCTGACCGCTTCCATGTTAAGCTCAATGACAAGGGACCTCCTTTTTATGGCCCGATTAAACGATGTTAACACGTGCCGCTCGTCGCTCAAAATTTGAGCTTAACATGGAAGCGGGCAGCACTCAGTGATAAGAGAGAAGTTTACCACTGTGGTATCTCAATGGACTGAATAGTCTAAGAGAGTCTAATATATCGGGCTGCCACCTAACCTACAAAGTATAGACCGATAGATAACATTTTTTGTACCATTATTAGAGGGCATATACAAAAATCACGTACCAAACTTCAACCATATCGGATGGAACCTCTTGGATACCTAAAGTCAAATCGGTTTACATGGGTGCTATACCTAAATGTGGCGCAATGTGTTTGGTTCATTCACTTTATAAAATAGCAAACTAAGCTAACGGTGACTGCGTTCCATTTTTCAGTAGATATTTTGGTGTTTTAGCAAATTTATCTGCTGTGTATACTAATAAATTTCTTTGAGTGTAGATCTAATTTGAAGAAAAAAAATATGCAATTCTATATGTAGACAAACTGATACATATGCATTTTTTATAAAAACGTATGCTACTTTTTTATACCCTCCACCATAGGATGGGGGTATATTAACTTTGTCATTCCGTTTGTAACACATCGAAATATTGCTCTAAGACCCCATAAAGTATATATATTCTGGGTCGTGGTGAAATTCTGAGTCGATCTAAGCATGTCCGTCCGTCCGTCCGTCTGTCCGTCTGTCCGTCCGTCCGTCTGTCCGTCTGTCCGGCTGTCCGTCCGTCTGTGGAAATCACGCTAACTTCCGAACGAAACAAGCTATCGACTTTAAACTTGGCACAAGTAGTTGTTATTGATGTAGGTCGGATGGTATTGAAAATGGGCCATATCGGACCACGTTTACGTATAGCCCCCATATAAACCGATCCCCAAATTTGGCTTGGGGGGCCTCCCGGAGCAGCAAAATTCATCCGATCCGGTTGAAATTTGGTACGTGGTCTTAGTATACGGTCTCTAACAACCATGCAAAAATTGGTCCATATCGGTCCATAATTATATATAGCCCCCATATAAACCGATCCCCAGATTTGACCTCCGGAGACTTTTGGAGGGGCAAAATTCATCCGATCCGGTTCAAATTTGGTACCTGATGTTAGTATACGGCTTCTAACAACCATGCAAAAATTGGTCCATATCGGTCCATAATTATATATAGCTCCCATATAAACCGATCCCCAGATTTGACCACCGGAGCCTCTTGGAGGAGCAAAATTCATCCGATCCGGTTGAAATTTATTACGTGGTCTTAGTATACGGTTTTTAACAACCATGCAAAAATTGGTCCATATCGGTCCATAATTATATATAGCCCCCATATAAACCGATCCCCAGATTTGACCTCCGGAGCCTCTTGGAGGGGCAAAATTCATCCGATCCGGTTGAAATTTGGTACCTGATGTTAGTTTACGGCCTCTAATAACCATGCAAAAATTGGTCCATATCGGTCCATAATTATATATAGCCCCCATATAAACCGATCCCAGATTTGACCTCCGGAGCCTCTTGGAAGAGCAAAATTCATCCGATCCAGTTGAAATTTGGTACATGGTGTTAGTATATGGTCTCTAACAACCATGCAAAAATTGGTCCATATCGGTCCATAATTATATATAGCCCCCATATAAACCGATCCCCAGATTTGACCTCCGGAGCCTCTTGGAGGAGCAAAATTCATCCGATCCGGTTGAAATTTATTACGTGGTCTTAGTATACGGTTTTTAACAACCATGCAAAAATTGGTCCATATCGGTCCATAATTATATATAGCCCCCATATAAACCGATCCCCAGATTTGACCTCCGGAGCCTCTTGGAGGGGCAAAATTCATCCGATCCGGTTGAAATTTATTACGTGGTCTTAGTATACGGTTTTTAACAACCATGCAAAAATTGGTCCATATCGGTCCATAATTATATATAGCCCCCATATAAACCGATCCCCAGATTTGACCTCCGGAGCCTCTTGGAGGGGCAAAATTCATCCGATCCGGTTGAAATTTGGTACCTGATGTTAGTTTACGGCCTCTAATAACCATGCAAAAATTGGTCCATATCGGTCCATAATTATATATAGCCCCCATATAAACCGTCCCCAGATTTGACGTCCGGAACCTCTTGGAGGAGCAAAAGTCATCCGATACGGTTGAAATTTGGTACATTTTGTCAATATATGGCCTCTAACAGCCATGTAAAAATTGGTCCATATCGGTCTTTAGTTATATATAGCCGATGACTTATTTCACAAAAATTGGTCCATATCGCCAAAAATAATCTACCAAAACTTTATTTCCATAGAAAATTTTGTCAAATTTTATTACTATAGAAAGTTTTGTCAAAATTTCATTTCTATAGAAAGTTTTGTCAAAAGTTTATTTCTATACAAATGTTTGTCAAAATTTTATTTCCATAGAAAGTTTTGTCAAAATTTTATTTCTATAGAAAATTTTGTAATCTACCAAAACTTTATTTCCATAGAAAATTTTGTCAAATTTTATTACTATAAATAGAAAGTTTTGTTAAAATTTAATTTCTATAGAAAGTTTTGTCAAAAGTTTATTTCTATAGAAATGTTTGTCAAAATTTTATTTCTATAGAAAATTTTGTAAAAAATTTATTTCTGTAGAAAATTTTGTCAACATTTTATTTCTATACAAAATTTTGTCAAAATTTCATTTCTATACAAAATTTTGTCAACATTTTATTGCTATAGAAATTTTTGTCAAAATTGTATTGCTATAGAAAATTTTGTCAACATTTTACTTCCATAGAAAATTTTGTCAACATTTTATTTCTATAGAAAATTTTGTCAAGTTTTTATTTCTATAGAAAATTACGTCAAATTTTTATTTCTATAGAAAATTTTGTCAAAATTTTATTTCTATAGAAAATTTTGTCAAGGTTTCATTTCTATAGAAAATTTTGTCAAAATTTTATTTCTATAGAAAATTTTGTCAAACTAGATTATATACGTAGTTAATCGGCCTTTTTTTGTTTAATATATACCCCGTATGGGCTAACTTACAATTTAGAAGACAGTGTTAAAAAGTTTTACGATACCTTGCCATCGGCAAGTGTTATCGCAACCCAAGTAATTCGATTGTGGATGACAGCCTTTAGTAGAAGTTCCTACGCAATCCATGGTGGAGGGTACATAAGATTCGGCCTGGCCGAACTTACGGCCGTATATACTTGTTTTAAACTAAAAACGTGTCTTCTTTTATAGAAATGAGACGTTTTGATACCAATTTTTAGAAATCATCAATGGCAACACTGATTTTAGTCATCAGTGTTGCCGATTCCTTTATAAACTCTTCATAGCAATAGTTTAATTAGCTATAGGCAATAGTCCAATTTAAAAATATTATCAAGAATATAAATTTGGTGGATTATTTTCTTGTGTTTTTATAGAAAATAATAAAATTGAGCATTTTTATGGCCAAATATTTTTTATGGCATTTTTATGAGCTGTGTCTCTGTTCATGCTGAACATTCCAAAAACTCAATATTGCCTTTTATGGACAAATGATTTAACAAAGGTGTGAGAAAAGCATATCATTATGAGGACTATTAGAAATTTAAAACCATGCCATTATCATTTGGCAGATATATGCAAGCATGCATGCATGTACAAAACTTTGTGTGCCCAGGTCATCATTTGGCCATGACGCTGAAGCGAATATGCGAACCTATTAAGACGTGAGATTATTCAGTTGCAGATAATATTTCTCTCATGTAGATGGGATGGCTGGCTATATGTGGACAATGAACACGATGAACATCATGACTTCGTTGCTTGATACTTGCCAAGATGACGATGATGATGATGATGATGGGACAACATTAACATTAATCTGCAGGATATCATATTCATATTCAGTCCGTATGTCCCTCAATTTCCCTATTCCATCTATCCATCACCCAGGATGATCTACAACAAACATTTCAAATGTGTGAAAACAGATACAAATTTAATAAAATAAAAACAAAAAACCAAACTCCTTCTGAACCTTGTTCTACTCTTTCTCTCTCCCTTCCTCTGCCAGGGCTACAAAATCAGTTCGGAGCCATATTCATACGTGGGGTCACATCAACCGAGTGACTGGTGATATCAATCTGCAAGTGTATATTATATCGAAAGAGCATAGCCATCCATCCATCCCATTCCCATCCAGCTGACAAAAGGGATCGAGATCAAATAACATTTCCTTGTGCATAATGGAATACAGCGATCACTTGGATTCACCCCTTGCCATAGTGTTTTTGCATATGTGATGGACCACAATGGACAGACGAACTCATCTGATCTTATTAACAATTGAAGTGTAGTTATTATTGGCCTTCCCAGTGCCAGTCAGAGTCCGTTTCATTTTTTGTATGGCATGGAGAAAAGCATCATGAACACTACCCACTGGAGGAGGATGTGGTACATTTACCGTGCACTATTCCCTGATCTGTTGAATGCCATTCTCTGTGGTATTGTTGGCCATAGAGTTGTTCACATTTGTGGTTAACCACATATCTTCACTTGTATATTCCCATCACCCTCCCAATAGTAAGGCCACAATGAACTGGGCCAGAATTTCATGCACCCAATGTCAGACCAATGGATCATATTTACACACATATGTATATCGTTTTGGAAGAAGGAGGGACGGACGGAAAGCCAGACTCCATCAACCGACCAGGAGTCCATCACTTAGCCATTGATTGTTCGTTTTGCTTTAATAATTTCCTTCATAATTTTGTTTGTTGTTTTTTTATGTTTGGAGCAATTGCGTTTTAGTTTGCACGTATTTAGTCGTCGTTCACCTCGCAATTCCATAGCATGCAAAACTCAATTTTATTCCCTGGACCTTGTATTCCATGGATATTCCACGGATCTGGCTGTTATTCAATTTATTTGATTGTTAAGTAATTTGCATGGCAATACAAACAATTACTTTGAAACAATCATCCATCATCAGTATCATTATTGGCTAATTTGCCATTTGGAAATTGGAAGAGGATGAACGTCATATTCGTGTGATATAAATGAATATGATGAATATGAAGAATATCCGAATATCTTAATGTAATTCACCATATATCGAAAGAAAAAAAAAAGAGTCCATTTGCCAGATATAAAAACACTATTCACTATCAAGCTGAGGAGGAGAACACGTACTAACCGAACCATGGAAGTAAATCATAGATTTCAGTGCGAAATCGAATTATCAACCAATTCAGCAAAACTGCTACGTCTAGAAGAACATTTTTTTCATAGAGCTAGAGACTAGTAAATTCAAAAGAAAAAAATATCTAAATATCTAAAAGTTTAGTAAATCAAATTTTTATATAAACTCAGTGAAATCAAATTGATTAAAAATGTTGATGAAAAATGCTCTTAAATAATTGTCAGAAAAATATCACCATAATATTTCCATTATATATCTTCAAAACAATGAAATTTTAATTAAAAGAACGTTTGTAATCTTTAATTAAAAAAAAATTAAATGTAATTAATTTTAGGACACAAATTTTGGAAATTTACGTTCCTCCATTAAAGTTGTATGTCTTTGAACTAAGGCCCATTTTCCATTATTGCTCAGAATCAATCCGTAGGTTAATATCCAAGTAAACTCTCTTTTTTAACTTAACCTTAAAATAAACTGGATTATGTAGTGGGATGTATCCATGGGTTTCAGGAAGGAACATTTTTGGGAAAAAAATTATTACAAACGCAGATGTCACGCCGATTAGTAAATATGTTTCGACAAATTCAAGAAGTTTCATTGGACGTAATTAATTGTATTAAAATTGGATTTCAAAATTGGTAAAATGTTTTTAGTGCCCTACAAAGTTCAAGATGGCTACATTATTGGTAAATTTTACAAATTCTGAACTATTTTGTGGGAGACAAAAATTAAGTAAATCTTTATGCTTCATATATGTATAATTTTTCCCCTTTTTAGTTCATTTAACAAACGTACGCAAAAAATTATTAAAGTCAAGGAAACGTTCTCAAAACATAATATTTCCATGAATAGAATTAAATTGGCTTTAGTGCCATATAGAGTGAACTTTAAGACATCTTAAAAAAAATTAAGCATCCACATGGAAAAAATTCCGTAGTTAAACTAACGCTAATTTTAATTTATTTTTATTGCAAAAAAAAAAATTGTTGTTTGTAAGTAAATTTTATTTTTTTTTTTTTTTGAGATTTTTCACAGCCCAAGAAATGTTCATTTTTTAAGTATGTACCAAAATTTTATGAATTAAAGTTCAATGACCATACATAAGTTCAATAGAACTAAAGCATCGCTAATTATACCCTTCACCACTACTGTGGTACAGGGTATAATAAGTTTGTGCATTTGTATGTAACGCCAAAAGGAAAAGTCTGAGACCCATCGTTTAGTATACCGATCGTCTTAGAATTAAATTCTGAGTCGATTTAGCGATGTCCGTCTGTCTGTCCGTCCGTCTGTCTGTCTGTTCGTGTATTTTTGTGCGCAAAGTACAGGTCGCAGTCCGATCGTCCTCAAATTTGGCATAGGGTCGTTTCTTGGGACAAAGACAATCGCTATTGATTTTGGAAAGAATCGGTTCAGATTTAGATATAAAGGGTGATTCTTTTGAGGTTAGGATTTTCATGCATTAGTATTTGACAGATCACGTGGGATTTCAGACATGGTGTCAAAGAGAAAGATGCTCAGTATGCTTTGACATTTCATCATGAATAGCCGAACGATCTGCCACAACGTCGAATTTTCAGTGAATGGGCCCTAGAAAAGTTGGCAGAAAATCCGCTTTTTTATCGACAAATTTTGTTCAGCGATGAGGCTCATTTCTGGTTGAATGGCTACGTAAATAAGCAAAATTGCCGCATTTGGAGTGAAGAGCAACCAGAAGCCGTTCAAGAACTGCCCATGCATCCCGAAAAATGCACTGTTTGGTGTGGTTTGTACGCTGGTGGAATCATTGGACCGTATTTTTTCAAAGATGCTGTTGGACGCAACGTTACGGTGAATGGCGATCGCTATCGTTCGATGCTAACAAACTTTTTGTTGCCAAAAATGGAAGAAATGAACTTGGTTGACATGTGGTTTCAACAAGATGGCGCTACATGCTACACAGCTCGCGATTCTATGGCCATTTTGAGGGAAAACTTCGGAGAACAATTCATCTCAAGAAATGGACCGGTAAGTTGGCCACCAAGATCATGCGATTTGACGCCTTTAGACTATTTTTTGTGGGGCTACGTCAAGTCTAAAGTCTACAGAAATAAGCCAGCAACTATTCCAGCTTTGGAAGACAACATTTCCGAAGAAATTCGGGCTATTCCGGCCGAAATGCTCGAAAAAGGTGCCCAAAATTGGACTTTCCGAATGGACCACCTAAGACGCAGCCGCGGTCAACATTTAAATGAAATTATCTTCAAAAAGTAAATGTCATGGACCAATCTAACGTTTCAAATAAAGATGAGATTTTGCAAATTTTATGCGTTTTTTTTTTTTTTTTAAGTTATCAAGCTCTTAACAAATCACCCTTTAGCTGCCATATATATTTATCTCCGATCTGGTCATAATTGGCGTGTTTATCAACCGATGTTCTTCAAATTGAGTACATCCGAATATTTTATGAGTCTCGAAAAACTTGCAAAATATCATCCAAATCGGTTCAGATTTAGATATAGCTCCCATATATATCTTTCGTCCGATTTAGACTCATATGACCACACAGGCCAAAGTTTACTACCGATTTTCGTGAAATTTTGCATAAAGAATAGAATTGACATTCTACCAATGCTTGGTAAATTTGATTGAAAATATTTAACCATTTTTAAAGCAATGAGGACGAGACCATTTTAAAATTCCGAGGAGAAAGCAATTAAGATTACGTGTAAATGTTAAAAAAAAAATATTAATACCAGTGAGAGATGCTAAAAGGTTTGCGAGAACATGCTCTTCTCTCTCTCGTGCTGTTTCATCACATTTTCTACTGCCATTCGATTTCGGCTTTTCGGCATGAAGACCCATTTGAAGAAATTTTTATACCCTTCACCACTACTGTGGTACAGGGTTTAATAAGTTTGTGCATTTGTATGTAACGCCAAGAAGGAAAAGACTGAGACCCATCGTTTAGTATGCCGATCGGCGTAGAATTAAATTCTGAGTCGATTTAGTGATGTCCGTCTGTCTGTCTGTCCGTCCGTCTGTCTGTATATGTAATTTTGTGTGCAAAGTACAGCTCGCAGGTTAAGTCCGATCGACCTGAAATTTGGCTCAGAGTTTTACATTGGATAGATATAGCTGTCATATATATTTATCGTCGATCTGATCATAATTCACGTATTTATCAACGTATTTTCTCAAAATTTAGGACAGTCAAATATTTTGGGGCTTTTGTACGATATGCAAAATATCAGCCAAATCGATTCAGATTTAGATATAGCTCCCATATATATCTTTCGTCCGATTTGAACTTATATGGCCTCAAAAGCCAAAGTTTTGCCGTGATTTGCTTCAAATTTTGCACAAGGAGCTCGTTTAATAGTATCATTAAGTATACAAAATTTGAAATCGGTTCAGATTTAGATATAGCTCCCATATATATTTATACCCTTCACCACTACTGTGGTACAGGGTATAATAAGTTTGTGCATTTGTATGTAACGCCAAGAAGGAGTAATCATAGACCAACCTTTTAGTATACGGATCGGCTTAGAATTAAATTCTGAGTCGATTTAGGGATGTCCGTCTGTCTGTCTGTTGATGTATTTTTGTGTGCAAAGTACAGCTCGCAGTTTTAGTCCGATTATCCTAAACTTTGGTATAGGGTCCTGTTTCATCTCAAAGACGATCCCTATTGATTTTGGAAAAAATCGGTTCAGATTTAGATATAGCTGACATATATAGTTATCACCGATTTGATCATAATTCACGTATTTATGAACCGACGTTCTTCAAATTTTGTACATCTGAAATTTTTGTCAGTCCCGTAAAAACTGCCAAATATCAGCTAAATCGGTTAAGATTTAGATATAGCTCCCATATATATCTTTCGTCCGATTTGGACTTATATGGTCCCAAAAGCCAGAGTTTTGCCCTAATTTGCTTCAAATTTTGCACAACGAGTACGTTTAATAGTATCGTTAATTGTGCCAAATTTAGTTGAAATCAGTTCAGATTTAGATATAGCTCCCCCATATAACTTTCGTCCGATTTTGACTTATATGGCTTCAAAAGCCAGAGTTTTGCCCTGATTTGATTAAAATTTTGTACAAGAAGTACGTTTAATAGTATCGTTATTTGTGCCAAATTTAGTTGAAATCGGTTCAGATTTAGATATAGCTCCCATATATATCTTTCGACCGATTTGGACTTATATGGCCCCAAAAGCCAGAGTTTTGCCCTGATTTGCTTCAAATTTTGATCAAAAAGTACGTTTTATATGGCCTCAAAAGCCGGAGTTTTGCCCTGAGTTGCATGAATTTTTGCACAAGGAGTACGTTTTATAGTATCGTTAATTGTGCAAAATTTAGTTGAAGTCGGTTCAGATTTAGATATAGCTCCCATATATATCATTCGCCCGATTTGGACTAATATGCCCAGAGGCAAACTTGCTACCCTGATTTACGTGAAATTTTGCAGAGGGAGTAGAATTGAACTTGAAACTTTGCACAGTAGAATTAAGGTTCTGCATAGAATTAAGGTTCTGCATATGCGTGTTTATTTTGGTTGAAGTCGGTTCAGATTTTGATATAGCTCCCATATATATCATTCGCCCGATTTTCCGTCATATGACCACAGAGGTCAAAGTTGTAATCCGATTTACGCGAAATTTTGCACAGGGAGTAAATTTGACCTAGTAACTGTGCACGTGAAATTTGATTGCAATCGGTTCAGATTTCGATATAGATTCTATATATATGTTTTTCCTATTTAGGAAAAACTGGCCGAAATACCTTCATTTTCCTTATCAAATCCCCACTGCTAAGTCGAAAACTTATCAAAATGACTCAAATTTTCCTATTACTCTATTACACATCTATCGACCGATAAATCATAAATACACTTTTGCGAAGTTGCCTCAAAATTGGTTCATATTTAAATGTTTCCTATATTTTTATACCCACCACCATAGAATGGTGACGGGGGTATAATAAGTTTGTCATTCACATCGAAATATCGATTTCCGACTATATAAAGTATATATATTCTTGATCAGGGAGAAATTCTAAGACGATATAACGATGTCCGTCTGTCTGTCTGTCTGGCTGTCTGTTGTAATCACGCTACAGTCTTCAATAATGAAGCAATCGTGCTGAAAGTTTGCACAAACTCGTCTTTTGTCTGCAGGCAGGTCAAGTTCGAAGATGGGCTATATCGGTCCAGGTTTTGATATAGTCCCCATATAAACCGACCTCCCGATTTGGGGTCTTGGGCTTATAGAAATCGTAGTTTTTATCCAATTTGCCTGAAATTTTAAATCTAGTGGTATTTTATGACCATAAAGAGGTGTGCCAAAAATGGTGAGTATCGGTCCATGTTTTGGTATATCCCCCATATAGACCCATCTCCCGATTTTACTTCTTGGGCTTATAGAAACCGCAGTTTTTATTCAATTTACCTGAAATTGGAAATCTAGAGGTATTGTAGGACCTCAAATACGTGTGCCAAAAATTGTGAGTATCGGTCCATATTTTGGTATAGCCCCCATATAGACCGATCTCCCGATTTTACTTCTTGGGCTTATAGAAACCGCAGTTTTTATCCAATTTACCTGAAATTGGAAATCGAGAGGTACTTTAGAACCGTAAAGAGGTGTGCCAAAAATGGTTAGCATCGGTGCATGTTTTGGTATGGTCCCCATATAAACCGATCTCCCGATTTGGGGTCTTGGGCTTATAGAAACCGTAGTTTTTATCCAATTTGCCTGAAATTGAAAATCTAGGGGTACTTGAGGACCATCAAAAGGTGTGCCGAAAATGGTCCGTATCGTTCCACGTTTTGGTATAGCCCCCATATAGACCGATCTCCCGATTTTACATCTTGGGTTTATAGAATCCGTAGTTTATATACAATTTACCTGAAATTGGAAATTTTTAGGTATTTTAGGTCCATAAAGAAGTGTGCCACAAATGGTGAGTATCGGTCCATGTTTTGGTATAGCCCCCATATAGACCTATATCCCGATTTTACTTCTTAGGCTTCTAGAATCCGAAGTTTTTATCCAATTTGCCTGAAATTGGAAATCTAGAGGTATTTTCGGGCCATAAAGAGGTGAGCTGAAAACGGTGAGTATCGGTTCATATTTTAGTATAGCCCCCATAAGAACGAACTCCCGATTTAACTCCTTGGGTTTCTAGAAACCGTAGTTTTTATCCGATTTGCCTGAAATTGTAAATATTCTGGTGTTTTAGGTTCACAAAAACGTGTATCGGATTAAGTTTTTATCGGTCCATTTAGTAATGCCTCCATATAGACCGACTTCACTTCTTGAGGGCGCACTGATCATGAAAATTGCTTGAAACTCAACGTAAAATTTTCAGATTTTACTTCTCGGGTGAAAATCTACAGATTTAAGATTTCAAATCAAGACGTTATTTTATAAGTTTCTTGCACACTTACAAGAGATGTTAACGATTCCTCTAAAACTCAAACAAAAATGGTTCTTATAAATCCAGAATCTGATATAGTCCTCATAGGTGAAATCTTTAAATTTATCTTCGGGAAGTGTCCTCAAGTCCTCAAGCCCTCCTGAAATTTCAAAGGAAACCCTAATTTGGTACATGGTGGAGGGTATTTAAGATTCGGCCCGGCCGAACTTACTGCTGTATATACTTGTTTTTTTTACTAACATTGTGTTCCACCCCAGCGCATTAGCCGACTTAAATGTAAAATCTATAACTATTGCAGAACTCTGTACAGATCTGCTCAGATATACAGAATATATGTGTATGGATTCATATAGCATCCAACACATTGGACGGATTTGATATGGTATCGAAAATGTGGACTTACAAAGTGGTGAAGAGTATAATATAGTCGGTCCCGCCCGACTTTAGACTTTCCTTACTTGTTGTCTTTTGATTTTTTACTATCAATATGTTCGTTAGTAAACCCCATCAAGAAAATATTAAAAATTTAAAGGTGTAAAACTGATTTTTGCCGCAAAAATCATGATTTGTGCCAAAAATAGTAAGATGGTTAAAATGAGCATGATTTGACGCCAATGATTTTTTCTTAACTTGTAGTTCATTTTTTGTTTTCTTCTAAGAAAGGGTGTAATTTCGTGAGTTGTGATTAAAAAGTACATCAGGGCATACAATTCCTGGTTTTAACAACGCTTTGTGGAAATCTCAAAATGTGGAGTACAGTTCAACTTTTTTTCTGTGCACCACCTTTACCTCGTTAAGATTTTCATTCAAACGGAAGTCTCTTTGCATCTAACTTCTTCTGTGGCATAGTCTATATTACCAAAGGGTTAAAGTAAAACAAAATCATAAAAGAATTAATAAAAGTCATTTTTTATTACCAAAGCAATAATTCAATCATTTCATAAAATTTATTTTTAATTTACTTTCTCATTTCAAATGAATCGATGCTGATGATGATGGTTGGTGCCAGTCAAGCGTAAATATCGACCAGAGGTGATGAAATGCATTTGCATGGAACGAAAATTCAATTTTTTTTGCAAATGCCTCTTATTCACTTTGCATTATTGGCACAAATTCATTGCTCCCAGATGCAATGAATGCTGGTCGACTCTATCGATTGTCGTGTCGTTACAGTGAGTGGGGTGATTATTTTTCCCACCCTCAGGGTAAACCATTATTCCATCATATGTTAGCTTCCACGTTTTGTGTTTTGTCTCTCGCTCTCTGTTTCTTTTTTATTTAGTTGAAGAAAACAAAAATGAAAATCGCATTGCGAAACTTAAACGATGGGTGGTGGTGGTGAGTCGGGCCAACTCAATGGAAGCCATAAAAATTGGCAAAAATAATCTACACCATTTGTAATTAAAAAGCGTATTATGCATTTTCTTGATCATTCCTAAATCATTAATCTGGCGTCCAACTTACGGACTGAATGACTCCGCTTACTGGCTAAATGACTCGATGACGGTTTGGGAGTTGTAAATCATTATTATTTAGTATTGCATTACGTTGGCTTTTTTTATATGAGTGCGTCAGTAATTTTCTTTGACATTAATGGTGATTGATGACAGAAACTGGCAATTAAATATTTTTCGCATTCGAATTCAATTTGCAAGGAATTAGTCTTTCTCAAGGCTGTTTCCTTTGGTTGCGTTGGACTATAAACATGGAAATAAGATTTGAAGTACGATTCACGACATTTGTTATCGTTTTACTGTACAGCTATGATTTTGAAATCTCGAAACGAAAGTTTGATATTTAATAATTCTTCGTCCTGAGAAAAATGTTCGTCGCCGTTCGCAGCCTCTGTGACTGAACAACGTGAACAATTTTTCGGAAGGATTTAGATTTGAAACCTTTGAAACTTCAGCTGGTGCAATAAATAAAATAAAGCCTAACGCAACGCAGAATTTTTGGTGAATAGGCTCTTGGGGAAAGTTATCCGATAGTCCACATTTTTATCGAAAAATTGTGTGAGTAGAATTGTCGATAATGGGGTGAAGATCAGCCAGATGCTTTGCAAAAGCTACCAATGCAAAAAGTCACACTTTGGTGCGAATCGTAACCGTGAGATGTCCAACTTTTTGCCCAAATGCAAGACCTTGACTGCATGCCATGTGCTTTGCACATGTCAAATTGAGCTATTGAGAAGCTGTATCGGTGAACATTTTATTTCACGTTCGAGAGCGATTAATTGGCCGCCTAGATCGTGCTATTTAACTATGTTAAAGGTCACTGACAAGCCAGATTCAACTGACAACATTGAAGCATTTATTCGGGAGATACCGGTCGAAATTTTGCAAAGTCAAAATTTGTCAAAATTGGACTAAGTAGATTGACATTTGCAACATTTGCATTGGTAAAAAATCTGTTGCATATTTTACACCTTAACCCCAATAAATAAAAATTTTTGTTCGATTGTAAAATCCAACGCAGCTTACCCAAAATGTACAAGTTCAATTGACGGTGTTTTACCCATCGCCAGAGTGTAATCCATTTTGCACTGTAGTGTAACCCATTTTGCACTGTAGCTAGTCTCCAGTGAAGATGATTACACAGTCAAACAGCTGTTAAAGACGATTTATATGTCGACCTAAATAATAGTGTTGTTGTGGTTGCTTTTAAATTTCTTCACCACAGCTGATTAATTTATCAAGAAGAAGCAATTGAATTGCTTAGTGCCGCGACAATAAATTCGATATTAAATATCTATTATTATAATTTTTTGTTTTGTGTTTACAAACCACTTGTTTTTTTATCAGTGTTGCACAATTTTGTTCGTTTTTACATGGGTCATGCACTTTTTGGATTTCTTTGTGTTTTATTTTTTTGAAAAATTTTTCAATATCTCTTAAAAAACACCTTTTACATTTGATGAGGATTCGGCGTAAACTTTGAAAGATTATTTATTTGTTAAAGTGAACAGAAATTTTTTTTGTGATATAAACATGAAATAATTATTTAATTAAAATTAAAAAATAACCACGAAATTAATTAGAAATTGATAGTATATTATTGATTAAGAATTATTTGATTTCTTCGGATATTAAATTTATTTTTTAATTGGTTGAATTAAAAATTTAATTAATTTTTGTAGCAAAACGCAACTAATTTTTTAATTGGAAATATGTTTGTCATATTTTTTTCTGTGTAGAGTGTATACAAATATTTGATATATGCCTTTACGAAATTTGAACGTATACTTTCTCTAGAAAATATGAAACAGACAAAACGTCCATGATCTCACTCTCTGGGCACCAATGTCGATCGAATTAGTAGATAATTGCCCCTCCGGAGGCTTTTTTGGAGGTCTCGAGAACTTATTTTTAAAACGGATTAACATGTTGGTCGTATCATGGTGAAAGGGCATAGGCCATTTCTCCATAGAGTTTTGTAGTAATAGGGCGCCTTGCTTCTTGGGTTATTGGATTACTAGGTTAATTATATAGCGCTTGGGCCACTCTTAGCGGTTGTCACCACAAGGAAATAAATCGAAAACACAAAGTGAGACAAAGCCTTGTGGCCAAGCAGCCAATAAAATTAGGTCTCATAGCGTCCCATTAATCTTGGCAAGCTATAGAGGTAAACAAAAAACGACAAAGTCATTAAAACACCACACAGTGTGACACATTGAATATCATTCAAGCCCAATGGGAATGGCCATGGCTATGATGATTCATAAATGCAAGCAAGTCAACAAAGAAAAACAAAATTTGCAATGGAAAACCGAAATTATGTGTTCTCTTCTAAAGCTCCATTATTTAGTTTTATTAGGAAAGCTAGCGTTGTCTAAAGGTTAAAAAGACCACATAGCTGGTAGGGGCCATGCTCAAATCCAACTACACGCAAAAAAATAATTCTTTCCTCCCAAACGAAATTTTAGACAAAGTTCGTTTCTCTTTTGCTTTTCGCTGTAAGGAAGTGTATTTGGAAGAAAAGTATATACTTTTTGTGATAAACGTTTATTCTTTTCCAGGATGTAAAAACAATTTCATAAAGACTAACTCAAAAAAAAAAACATTGTATTCTTGATAATTGCATTTTCCCTCACATCTTTCTCACATCCACGAGGTTTTTTAGTTATTAACACCTTTTCCTGTAATACCAACAATGTAGAAGAAATTATACGATTTTATAAATTTTTAAAATTTTTTTACCTTTCGCCTGGACGGAGAATCGAACCGCGGACCATGCACTTTGTAAGCCAACACACTAACCACTGAGCTATGTACCTGTTATGGTCATCAATAGATAATTATCCAAATAAGTTATATTTATATAGCATAGCTTGCGGCGCCTACGAACCGAATAAACAAAGTTTATTTAACAGAAACAAACATTTAGTTTGGCACCGTGGAGCAGTGGTTGCTACGTCCGACTTGCATGCCAAGGGTCGTGGGTTCGATCCCTGCTTCGGCCAAATTTTTTTTTTGTTTTTTTTTTTTTACATATATTCCAGATATGTTCGGAAGATTCCGAAACAATGTTCAACATTACATTGTACTATATTCAATTTTGAACTGTAAAATGTGTCTTATTAAAAACCTAAAGTCAGAAAAGAACAGTGTTTGATATAAAAGAATGGACTGTGTTATTTTTTCAAAAATAACTTTTTTTATTGAAAAAATAAAAATGTTTAACAAACGAATTTTTTTGGTGATAAAAGTTTAAAATTTTCGAAGCAATTCAAAAAACTCTAACAAAAGAAAAACGTTTTCGGTACACGTTTTCCAAACGTTTTTTTTTTCTTTGCGTGTACAGTCGAAGCTCGGTTTAACGAACGATATATTGCCAGGCCCTTTCGTTATTTAGAAATATTCGTTAAATCGAACAGGAATATTAAATGTTAACTTTTATTGAAAATCGTAGTTTTTGTACCAAATGAGTACAAATTCAGAACCATTTGACAAAATTAAACTACAGAGGCAATTAAAAATATTACTTTAAATAATCCAAAAAACTGATGAACTCGATATATGTATCTAGGTTATACCTCATACACATTAGGCTCGAAATCTACTAAAAGTGGATTTGGAATCCCTTATTCATAAGGTGAAATCTAGTTAAAGTGGATTTTGGAAGTGTAAAGTGAATGAGGTATTAGGTTAGATTGAAAAGAGGATCCAAAATTCGCTGTCTCATTAAAGCCTATATACACCCATGTCAATATTCGCATTGATATGTGCTCTAACTTCTTAAACGAATTCCCTAATTTGTTTCCAGTCTCCGGTTTCAAGATGGGCCTGGTATAGGTAGTGTTCATAGTAACACCCCAGCAAAAAAGGCGTCGCCAAAAAAGTAATGAAAATGTTCTTTTTGGATCCGGAAGTGGTGCAAAATTGACGCAGAAACGATGAATTTAACATGGACTTGTTATAGGACGGATGTCCTTCATTTCAACAGCTGTTGCACTGAATTTGCATCACTTCTTTAGGTGTGATCCGAATTCAATGTTTTGGATGTAAATTAAAAAATTCTGTGATAACATATTTTGTCAAATAAATAATTTTTATAATTTTTAATGGATTCTAATGCTTGTCGGAAACGTTTGACCTCAAAAATATTTTCAAAAATGCACAATTGTTTCAGATTGGATTTTTCATTTTTTTTTTACAAAATTTAAATGATCTGTAACATTTTATGAATTCTTAATCCGTTTTTAACGTGTTTGAAACAAAAAAAGTTAAAATTGCCCGTTAAAAGTATGAAAAAACCAAGTTATAACAAATTGAATTAAAAGAACTTCCTGGGTTGTTAAGATAAAGAACATCATTGGGAGTGCATCTTCTGGAAGTGCTTTTGGAAGAACTTCCATTTTTTTTTTGCTGGGATCTTCCTAAAATATCCAACATACACCATTACTCTGCTGCTCCTGTCGGCATATATGTACTATCAACGCTAGATTACAGGTTTGACCGAGCACCAAAAAAGTTTTTCAGCGGTAGTTTCTCCCTCTAAGTAATGAAGCTGATATTCCTGTGTATTTCATAGTTTCTCTTCAGCAGTACACTTTTACTATTCGCCGGAAGTTGGTATTCATCTAAATTGTTACCCATTATAGCACGTTGCACACAGTTGAACTATCATTCTCATGTACATACAGTCGTGGCCAAAAAAATAGAATAGAAAAATAGAGATCAGAAATAATGTTATTCGTGATGGAACTCAAGTGTGATAGCAGTGTTTCCAATACTGGGAATGATTCCCCAAAATGGAGATATGTTTTTGTGGATGGGGTCGAAATTTTTGAGTTTGAGCTATAAATTTGGGATTTTTTTTCGAAATCGGCTCTGTATAAAAAATCAAGTTTACATTATTAGAGAAGAAGCACAGCGAATCGTCAAAATTAAAAAAAAATCAATTTTGCTCCTTTTTATTTCACGAAATACAATAGGGTGCAAATGGGTGCATTTTGCGCTAGAAGCGGGCAGCTTTTTTATAATTTTATAATTTTATTCAGCTTGGCTAAGACATTTTACTGCCATTGTGAAATCCTTTCGTGAGGACTCAGCCCTAAATGTTGCCATCGCATCAGTGTTCCTCACTCATTTGGACAAATATTTCATCGAACTCACATTTTAATTTCTCGAGCATTTGGAAGACGATTGACGAAACAAACAAAACTGATTTTCTAAAGCAGAGCATTTTTCTTTATTTTGCCACCAAAAAAGTAGAGAAAACTTGGATCATCTCTAATGAATTTGACATGGGCTTGTCATAGGACGGAAGTACTTCGTTTTTGGATCATTTGCATTGCTTTAGAAGTTGAAGTTCATTTTAATGAAGAAATTTAAACAAATGAAATTTTTCGCCAATTTCACTTTTTTTAATTACATTTTTACCATTCGGATAACTTCAAATTGATTTTATAATGGATAATTGTCCGCCGCTGAAAAGATAAATTTATATCTGCTTAGCCGTCAAGCCGCCGCCGCCGACAAAAATGGGTCGGCTTCATTCTCTGCACCTTAGTACACTCAGTCACAAACGCCATTAATCACGAAGCGTCGAAACGTCAATTCAAATGTTGCTGATATGATCGTAAATTGACACCAAGGCATAAAATTATAACTACTTCTCGAGATGTTCTTTATTAGTATGAATGAAAAATAAACAAGGTTCAAATCTCACCAGCAGCAAATTATTTTGAAATTTTTAATTTTATTTTCCGATTAAAAGAGATGTTTAAGGAACAAATCCCATTATTTTTTGATGGGTTATTCATTACAATATGTCAAAAGTTTATTGGGAGTTTTTGTGTGGAGGTTTAATTTAGATTGGGGATTTTTGGGGACGAAAGTGTCGCAATTTGGGGACAAGAACCAGAAAAATACTGGCAACACTGCCTAATAGTGAGATTGAGAGTGAGAGAGAAGTTCAACAATGTGGTATCACAATGGACTGAATAGTCTAAGTGAGTCTAACCTAACCTAATAGTGAGATTGCATTGTATTTGGTTGGAAAACCACCACCAGCATTTAAGAGTGATGGGATCTTTAGTTTCCGTGGACGTAACAACATCGAAAAGTGAAGTGCACATTTAATCGAAATCCACTCCGCAGTGGTGGAAAACTTGGTTGTAAACTGATGTTAACCAGAAAATGGATGCAATACCAATATAAAAATGAGATTGGTGAGCTCACAGATGCACAAAACAAAAGGTTAGACTGCAAAAGGAGTTGCTACGCTTGCATGAAAGTGCCAGCTACTAAATTTGGTTTTCACCGATAAGAAGTTATTCCTAATCAAACAGTTTGTGAAGAAAACAAATGATTGGGTTCAGTTACCAAAGAAGTCAGCTCAAAATTTACACCTTCGATTGGTGGTGTATCCAGATATATTCACAACAATAACATATCATTTAATTTCCAATAAATCCAAATGTTGCTAATATTTTCTTCATGACTGTACTTTGTCCATAGTAAAAGTATTTCCTACACTAGTTTGCTTATTTATGCCAGTACAATTCAACTTAAGTTCAATTTACAAAATAGACCTACTAATAGATGATGATTACGAGCTTTACAGCTTTGCTACTAATCATAAATCAGACAATCAGAATTACAGACAAACGGACAGACAGACAGACATCATCAATGATGGTCATCATGGGAAACACATTTCTCACTTGAATATGATTTCCGATTACTTCGACATGGGCACATACCTGACAATGAATACCTTAAATTTAGTTTAACCATAGAATTCGAGTGGTGGTGGAGTCATTTCAAGCGAAAAGAGGCCCCGTATAGTCGTTGAACTGTGAAAATGAACGTTTTATGGGTGTAAAACAATTAGAGGGGGGAAATTGCATTACACAAATAGGAACGTTGAATTTCAGCCACATACTTGACCATTTGCTTCCAAGCTTACATGAAGACAAGTGTAACAGAGTTAATGTGTTCCCATATGGGGATATGGAAACTGTGGTAGGTCTATCAATGATTTTTTTTTTTTTTTGAATTTTCTAACACTTTTAAATTTTAAACATTATAATGACGGCCTCGTTCAAGTCGACCCACCCTAATGTATGTCTAGAATATAGATAATTGTGCAATGCAAGTTGGAAAATGCGTTGACATGTGAGCTATTCACAAACGAAATAGATGAAGAATGTGGGCTGTGCCTTAGATTTGTCTGCCACCTCTGCATTGGAGGTGTGCACGGGACACGAAATTGTCGTGACTCATGAAAATGTTCCTGACTCACGCGTGAGTCACGCTGATGGTAACGGCGTGAGTGCGCGTGAGCGTGATTAACAAACCAAAGGGTCGTGCGTGAGCGTGAGTCACGAAAATAATATCTTCGTGAATGTGCGTGAGTAACCAATTACGCTCACGAAAATAATCCCGCTCACATAAAACGCTCAACAGTTAAATTAATTTAAAATTTTATTGACACCTAAGAAGAATTTAATAACGCTCATGTGTTCATGAGATAAACTAATCATAAAATTATTCGTGAGTCATGACATTTTCCATGAGTCACGGTATTTTTCTGGAGTCACGAAATTTTCATGCATGAGTACAAATTTTCTTTTCGTGAGTGTGCGTTAGCGTGAGACTTATGAAACAATATAGTGTGTGAGTAAGATATTTCCATCGTGAGTATGCGTGAGTAAAATATTACTCACGTGCACACCTCTATTCTTCATATAATCGATGACTTGCGAAGATCGCATCTAAAATTTATTTGTGACCTCGAAAATGACAGACCCAAAATCTTACGAATGAAAACAGATGCAAATTTCTATTTGTTTACTAAGAATTGTATAGTTTTGGATTTTTTTATTCAATAGAGTACGTAGTCACGTAGTCCACGGCGCTTACGACTTGCATCGAAATCGATTTTGATAGGCGATTTGCCAGATTCTTCGGATTCTGTGCCGAGCCTATTTCTTTCACTCGCTCTCTTCTCTCTCTCTCTTTCTTAATAAATGAACATAGAACTGTCTCTGAAAATGATGAACTTACCGTTATTATAACGACCCAATTTTAATTATTCCGTCGCAATTAAGCAGAAAAAGAAACACACCAAATGGTTAATTTTTTAAATAGATTTTTATTTTTGTTTTAAAAAATATTTTTTTGTAATTTTCCGATTTTCTTTTTATGCAATAATTTAAATAAAAAACACATTTTTGTTGAGTTTTCACAGTATTTTCTAAAATATTTAAATAATAATTTTCAAGCATAAATTTGTAATTTCTTTCAAAAATAAAATACAAAACAAAAAAAAAAATATTATATTACAATTATTTGTAGATACTTGTTTTTTGGGGAGGTTGGGTTCCTGGGAGGGGAATTTTGGTAAGAATAAATATACACAGTTTTCGTTTTTTCTCGATTAAAAGCAAATTAAAAATAGTTAAAAAAATTAAACAAAATCATCAATACAAAGTAAAAAAAATTGGTCAAGATGCTAAAATAAGGAAAATAAATCTACATTAGAGAGGAAGTTTAGAAGGGGACATAGGCTTTAAATATTCTATATTTTACAAATTTCAGGAGACATCTTGGGGATATGGTCATCATAGTACAGATATTTTAACTTCATTTTGTTAGAAATAGAATACAATAGATTTTTAAAGAGAAAAATCGAAAGGTGATTCTATTAAATTTACATTAGAGTTAGTTGAAAGTTTTTGTGTTGTTTGTTCTTGGTTTAAAAAACAATTCTTTTTAACATAACTTCGAATTCTGTTGGTATTTTGTTGTTGATATATGTAAAAGAAATCAGTTGTTAGCATTATGTGTAAATTTCTTTATATTATATATATGCGAATTATATATATAGTATATAATAATTAAAAATATATTTTGTTTGTTTTTAATTTTCATATAAATGAGATCATTTGAAAGTCATATTCAAATGTGAAAATTTGAAATTTTTTCAATTATGTTTGTTTCCGTTTTTCTTCTTTTCATTTTAAAAATAAACTAATGATAATTATAAAACAAAAAAATTGTTTATATCTCTTTTTGTAAAAAAAATTAGAGTGTACATGTCTGTGTGTGTGTTTGGTTCAATTGTATAGGAAGGTGTAAAGGGATATGGGCAATGAGTAAGAGCCCATAGCCCCCCTTATACCCCGCTTAGGGAATTTGCTAACTCAAGAAGTCCAGACCTCTTTGTTGAACACTTCCATTTTTGGCCAAACATGCAAGTTCTTGTTCATTTGTTCCTGTTGATGACTTTATTGTGACAACACTCTGGAGGAGATTTTCTGGAGTTTATTTTTATCTTAAAACAAAACTTGCAGATGGTGTTTACGCAAGTTGATGAGACATAGAGGAGGTCGTCGTCGTCGCATTTTGCGTAGTTAGCACAACATTTATGGACAACGTTGTGGTAATATTGCTTCTCGGTGTCTGACTGGTACACTCGGCGGAGATGGTGATGGCTGATGATGAAGGCTTGGTGTTGATATTGGAATCATTATAATGTGCCTGCTTTTGTTCTATGGTGGATGCATTCTCATCTGAGTTGCTGTCATCTGTGTTTGGTGGTGTTGTTGTTGTTGTCACCTCATTGGCATCCCTTTTCTGGTAACCAACTATGGCCTGCTTGGCTTGTGGCAGCTTTAATACTTGCACGTTTCTATGAGTATCTTCTAATGGGGATTTGTGGAGACGTAGAGTCTCAGCGTTGGCAATTACTGCTGGAGACGATACATTGGCGACAGCTAAGGGAGCCGATGTTGTTGTTGTAGTTGAGGCTGATAACTGTGAAGATGACGAAGCTGAGTGAATTTTGTTTTTGCGCAAATTGAAACTTTCTAAAAATAAAAGAAAACAAAGAAACGAAAATAAGTAAAATGTACATTTTCCAATTTTATATTTTTGCTTCAAGTAGACAACAAGTGCACGATGGGGCAATACTAAAGTTAATAAAAGTACACTGAAAAAAATGAGTAAACAAACATCAGTCGAGTTGATTAGAGGTTATTTATTATCTCACCAGAGACTTTTATATTTAGAGACTTTTAATATTAATTAAATTTAACCAGCTTTTCTAATAAATTATAAACAAGTAACAGTAAAGTAAAAACAGCATCACATAGATTGCTTATTATTTTAATTTACTTTCGATTCAAAAAATCAGCAAAATCTAAATGATTTGTATGATTTTTATTTTTACTGTTAAAAAAAAACTTTGTGTATATCATTTCTTTTTTTGTTTACTATGTTTTTTTTTATTGTGTATAGAAACACGAACCTATAAACAGCCCCTGTATAGTGAATAGCCCAACTAGAGAAGAGATAAGCACAGAATACTCGTCATTCTTTACCCCCTCCCCGCTAACACACCTATCGGAGTGGAATATTGGTGGCAATATAAATGTTATTTCGTTTCGAATACAAAAATAGCGCTGGCAGTGAAATCACAAACGTTCAGCCCCCATAAATCGAATTGCAGCAGAAGGCAGAATTGCAGAAAAAGCAAATAAAAGTTCATAGAAAACAAGGCGAGGGTCAATGAAATGCATCGGGCCCGTATCTATATTAACCTTGAAAATCATCGACAATAATTATGGAATTTTTTCCGTTTTCGTCACCCACATTCCCCCTCGGCCGACGCACTAACCATCAGCAAATAAATCCTGAAGCAAATGACATTAATGTTGTTTTTTGCTTAAAGTGTTTTTATTTGAAAACTGCGTATGGGGTAGAATGTATACTAGTATGGACTATTATCTCCTCCCTTGTTTGGAAGTAGAGATAAATATTTTATTTTTGTTTTGTAAACTAAAAGGAGATAAACAAAATATGGAAAAAAATATCTATTGGAACTTAAGTACCTAGTGGTGGAATAAATTGCATTGAATATCACCCTATTGCAATCTAATCAATAGTGTCATCGTTCAGAAGTTCCATATGATAGCATTAAGTTGAAAGGAATGATAATTACAGTGAGAGCGGGAGTACACAATGATTTACACCAACAAATTATATGTAATACAGCGTGGTATAGGTCTCACTTCTCTCTTAGTGATGAGTGGTAATTCTATTACAGTGAGTACCCAATAATTTTACAACAGTTGTGTGCAACTCTTAAGTAATGTTAACATAGAACAATAAAGTTACATCGTCCCAAGTGAATTGACAGTACTGTTACCTGTCTGTCCTCAATTCTTCTGTGAAATGTTATTATTTATGTTTACTTTCCAATAGAAAGAAACATTCTGCTCAGCCAGTCGTTGTGACATGCAAGTTGATTGATTTGTAAAGCAATTCTCTCTCTCCAAAGAGAAATCTAGAGAATCCTATGCATAATTTAGTACAATGTATGGATACTGTAGAAAACACCAGGAGTCCTATATGGTACAAATGTCGACTTCAGAGAAGGTGAAATGAAAATTACATTTCTATGACAAAACTGACTATGATGTGTTGTTGTAACACGCACAGCTAAAAAGCTTTTTCCAAATCCTCAGTGCAATAACTGATTCATTTCTAATAGTTTCTTTTAAATTTTTGCTCACTCATGCGAATATATTGACATCGAAAATCGTCATCTGGAATACCGATCTTCCTCGATAACAAACGATAGCAGAATATATCGACAAACAAAATAGCAATTAGTGACGGCAGACGAAAAGCTACAGAAAGCGACGGCAACTTCAGTAATATGGGTGAATATTTCCAAAAGTGAAGAAAACTTTCATTCGAATAGTGTTGTATACATAGTAGTACTATTAATGAGGAATTCAAGCAATCTAATAACAACTTTTCAACATCTGGCATTAATTTACAACATAAATATTTGTTGTATTTGTCCTCCTCATATGCATAATACTGATGATATGGGATTTCTTTGGTTTCGTTTCTTAATAGGTAGTGTGTTTTTTTCCTGTTGTTGTTGTTTTTGTTAATCATGTTTTCTCTTGCCTCAATTCGAGACTTGGAGCTACATGGCTGGTTCGCTTGGGCTATATGCATAATTGCTTTGTTTTGGTTTTCTTTTTCATAATAATGGTGTTTGGGGGTTTTCGAATAAAAAAATGGGAATGAATACTCGTCGTCATTTGCCAAAACTAACTGTAAACTTAAGCAGTACGTGGTAAGCATATAGCTTTTAGTTCCAACACATCAGCTCCTACACTCGAGTGTGAAAGAAACGCCAAAACAAAAACAGAAGAAAAAGTTGAAAAACACTTCTTTGCGCTGTTGACTGTTTGCCTAGCTGGCTTTAGGAACGGGTTTCCTAAAGTTTCTTATTTCTTTGGTGGGTTTTTATCGTCCACAGCGTACTTTGTTATCTTCTTAATATCCACTGCCGCTGTTGTTTACTTTTCGTAAGACATCACAAAATTTTGCTTTGTTGTTATGCGTATTTGCAAGACATAATTTATTGCTGTATGGTAGAGTTATGGACTCTTCCTCCCCCACTGTTTAGCAGAGAGAGAGAGAGGGAGAATTGACTGGGGGTCGGGCGCAGAATAACTGACTATAGTGTTAGTGTAACCTAAATATTTGTTTGTGGCCATGATGATTTGCGATTTCTATTCACAAATTGGTTATTGTTTTCCAACCGTCTCTTTTTTGTATTTTCTTTACCACAATATTTGTTTTGATTAAATCCAATGATTTTTTTTTTTGTCCAGCTATATTTGAATCAGTGAGTACTGATATTTCATTCCATTATGAGTGCCAATATAAATCTCGATCGCAGCTACTGGTATTGAGCTTTACATTTATATCACTATTAGCAAAAATTTTACTATAAAGTGAATTTTAATACATGAAAATGTGGCAATTTGCAGAGTATTTTGAAAAAATTTAATACCCTATTCCTGTATAAAACAAAAACTATAAAGTGGTTGAAATAGTATAACTTAAATTTGTCATTGTCAAAAACACATTTCAGATCGAAAATTAAATTACGCGTCGCCATTTCGATGAAGGGTGACTGTCTAAGGGTCTTTTACTATTACGAAGTCCGGCAAGAACAGGTCCTTACTTACAATATGTATCGTATTAAGAAATTATAAAATGAAAAGCTTTAATCCTTTTCTATATCGGTTATACGTAGCGTGAATTGGTTAATTTGTATTTTGATTATTTTACCAATGGCCGTTTAACCCAATTTTGTTCCAAATAAAAGCCTAACCTTAGTACCACAATTGTTATCTTACCTGTTCACAAACAAAAGTTTGTTGTTTGTGTAACAAGTGCGATGTGCTGCAAAATCTCTAGAACAACAATAAACACGCAAAACGTATGAGCAAAACAAACAAACGTGGAAAAAACACTCTCGCTACTTCCAAGCGAAACGAATTGAATCGAAACGTAGCAAAACAAATACCCCCAAAGTGAGTGATAAGAACGAAATGAAAAGTGAGCAAATTACTCGATGATCTCGAAAAAAAAATACACACACAAATGCACAAACCAAAATACCCATATTAAGAAGTTAAGAATTCCAAAAACATTTAAGATATAAAGCCTACCAATGCCTCTCCATCTACGATTATGGCGAAAATATGGAAAGAATGAGAATAAAAAGTCATAAAGATAACACGACCTTCAGACCCACGTGCTTGTTATGTTTACGAAACTCGATTAGTAAGGTGTGGTTGGGGAAAGAGATGTGCAGGGAGTGTGTGTATAGCAAGGGTAGTACAGTTTATACATAAGTTTGTTTTTTTTTTCTTATTTTAATTTGTTTTCTATTTCGTCCCATTCAACTAAGTGTATTATCAAAATCTTAGAAAAAGGCGGCAAAAATTTCTTCGTATTGCGTCTTTGACATCGCAACATCGTCGTAGACGTTTAGCAAAACAAAAAAGAACATTGTTTTTAACAAAATAAAAATACGGCAAATCAAGCGCGCCAATTTTCACAGTTTTTTTTTAGAATAGAATAGATCAAATGGAACAGGAAAGAATTATTGAATTAGAAGACTTCGAACTGTATACTTATATATTAATATATTCATTAAATTATTTGTTGTTTGATGATTTTAATGATGAAGTTAAGCTCATGTAACAAACAAATAAAATGTAAAATAATAACACGAAAATGTCCTAATAACAAAAAGAAAGGACTTCATTGTGACTTAAACGTTTCCTTTGCTCAAAACTAAGCCTTTTCATAACCAAGATTATCATAAATGTACAAAAGTCCCATAAGAGAAATGAAAAAAGAAAGAAGACAACAAAACTATAGTTGATTTATTCGAGAAACGTATTTATAAACCTCAACCTATGGGGCCAACCACTATGTATGCATACACAGTGATGGGGAAGTAGAGGATAAGAGAACTTAAAACAACATCAGCAATGATGAGGTAAACTTTTATTGAAAAATTATAAAATACAGCAACAAAAACATCTATTGATAAATTCAATAATACTAACAACACCGATGTGTTAAGATACACCCATACAAAAATTATAAAAATAGCAATGAGAGAGAGTGAGAGAGAATTTAATACAGAACATATCAGAGAGTGCAAAATATAGATTCTATAATCATCGGTGGGGAGTTGTGTAAAGTTGTTGGAGAAATTTATATATGTAGTAGCAATAACAACAAAACCAATACAACATAAACATCAGAAATTGATCTCGCGAATATCAGCTAGAAGCACACGCGACTGACTCGCCTAATTCGGTCGACGTCGATACAAGCAACCAACATTCATTGCTCAAGCTCATGGCTCGTTATTGCTGTTGTTGTTCGGTGTAAAGAGTTCGTATGACTTTTTTTACTTCTACATGTACACATTGTACGGGGTTACAGTGGGCGACAAATGTATATTGTGGATAAAAAGAAAAATGCTCCAAGTAGACAGGCTAGATCGAAATATAATGGAATAAAACATTTTTCAATTTACATAGTTGACTAAAATAATGGAACTAATTTAGGCTATTGTTTTTATAATGAATTTTTTATTTATTTTACAAAAAAATATGTAAATATTTATTTGTTTCAAAGAAATTTTAATTAAAGTTTTTATTTTCATTTTAGTTTTTATTGAAATAATTAATGGTATTCAAGTGAAATTATACTGGCACTGACAGTGGATAAAAAAACTGCAATTCTACATGAAATGCAAGGTCTTTCCAACCACTGTAGGCATATAGGAAATACAATAATATTTTACAATGTTTGGGCTAAGTGAAATTTTTGCATTTATAAAAGTAGTCTTTTATAAGCTTTTGCAAGTATTTTTACTTGCTGGGAAATTTAAACGTGACGGGAGATAAATCTCAAACCATATAAAAACAAATTAAAATTATAAAACAAACTTAAAATAAAGCCCAATGTTATGGTGTTTGCTGGAAGGGGGTTTTACTCTCATTCATTGGCTCTCTTTTTCTATACACAATGCCCCACTGAGCATAAATGCGGGAGAACGCTATTATGTATACACGATCCAACTTTTTTTTTAACATAAACGCAAAAAGCGAAGAAAGACCAACAACAGCCAAGTCACAACCCACAGTGTGGGTGCGGCTGAACTAATATTATATAGGGTGTTATATGCCATTGTCCAGAAAATATGTACAGTTGTTTTTTTGACAAAAACAAAATAAAAACGATCAAACCTGTACAATATAACTATGAAGAGTGCATATTTCAATTCAAAAAGAGCACTTTATTTCGAAAGAGATGAATATGCATGACAACAATAACAAAAAAAAACGCAATGACGTCAGCTAGTTGTTTTCTGATCTTTGGTATTCTATGCCCACGGCGATAACTTTGGTATGGGCACTTCTCACAAAAAGATTTTCGTTTTCTCTGCGCCCAAATTATTGCGCAATCATTTCAGAATGCATTATAGCAACAGCACGAACCAAACCAACAAAAAATGACACAAACACACAGTGTTGCCAATTTGGTGCTTTTAGCACCAAATTTAGTGCTTTTTGATTTCTAAAAAGCACCAAATTGCCTTTTTGGTGCCTTTTCAAAAAAAGCACCAACTTGGTGCTTTCTGGCATTTTCATTTAGTGCTTTTGGTGCTTTTTTATTTTGAACAGTATTAAGTTTAATTGATACAAAAATTTTGATTAGACTTTCAAGAGCCGAAGAAACTCAAATTTATTGCCAAATATAGAATTTGATTGTTATGAAGTTGGTATTGATTATTTTTTAATTAATATTGTTATTTAGGGTATTCTGTAGGAAAGTCGAGCGATGAGTGTCGAATTTTCGAATTTGGTAAAGATGTCATTAAAAACGTTTGTATTAAATTCACAAAAGCACGTACAACTGAAATAAGACTCCGTCCATATATTAATATAGACTCCTTCCATATATTAATATTTTGAAAGTTGAAAAACATCACTGATCAAAATGAATTGGACGAAAGCATTAAAACTGATCAAAGTGTATACTTGAATAGCGGTTCATAATGGTGAGTACTAAGTTCGAGTTTTGCCGCTAAAGTGAAAACTATATCAGTAAAAAAGGCATAAAATTATGCATATTTGCTGCAAATTTTATTATAACTTGATGGGGAATAGCCAAAAGCAAATTTTCACAAAGTTTGTATTCCTTAAAATGAATTGTTAAAGAAATTGTAATGGTCAAAAAATGACTATTTTAGCAGCTAAACTCGATCTTAATACCCACCTTAACGTCTTAAAATTCAATTCACAAAAGTTCTATAATAGGCACATCTTCGGAAGTTTTTTTTTTTTTTTTTTTTTTTTTTTTTTTTTTTTTTAGTAGTGCATTTAATTTTCGATTTTGTGGTGCAATGGTGGTATGTGGTGTGGTGGTATGTTAGAATTTATAATATATTTTTGGTGCTTTTTGGCCTTGGGGAGTTGGCAACACTGCAAACACATGTTGTGTGTGAGTACAGCACAAAGAGTCATCGACGATTTAATTTGTAGTTGTAATTGGCGTACGACAATCACAAGAAGATATACACATACGATATATGTATGAATGTATAATTGAAATCAAACATCTATTCAAATATATCAAGCGAAACATTTGGTAAATGCAAACAAACATTTGACCTCAAAACATTTTGTAATTAATAGTGACATACAAAGGAATCGACGATTGGATTGAGTCGAGGTGTGTTGCATATGTAGTAAATGTGTGTGCAATTCGTAATACATTTTGATTAAAACTAAATGCTATTGAGTGGAGGATTACATGTTTCGAAATTATGGTTTCGCAGGCTTTGAAAAAGCCATTTTTTATTTTGAAAATTTGTACAAATATATCGATTCAGCCAAAATATGCGCGAATGTTTCAAAAGGGAGAAAACTATATTGATGTGACCACACAATTTTAGGTCATTCCCTTGAACCTTTGGTGTAAACTTTTTTTAGGAATTCAAAAAACTTGACTCTTGTCAATATAAAATCATTATATTATGTAAGCAATTGTAAAAAATGGTGTAAAATTGATTACCACCTATTCGAATATGCAAACAATTCTAGATAAGTCCAAAATATTTATCACATTTCCCGCGCTTTTTACAGATTTGTTTCGTTTATATTACTTAACAAATTTCTTTGAATCATTTTTAGTCCTAAAAATTTCCCGCCTTTTGTACAATGTCGCCAGTTTGTCTTTTGTTTTGGCACAGTTTCAAAAAACTTTTTTTGTTGAACTTTTTATATTTTTTAGAATCCCAGCAAGGAATGCATTTGTGTATTTATTTATTTGCTTGTTTGTCTCTCTCGATCTCGAGCATTTGAAATAAAGAGCCGCCTGGGCATGACAGTTTTTCACAAACATTTTTTTGTAAAAATTTCTGTTTATTGTGCTTGTATTCTTTTGTTATTGCGCCAAAATAATGCTGCTTTCCAACGGTATTGAAATGAAAATTAATAAACAAATCATTTTCAACTAAATTCATATATATGCTTGCATAATATTTCAAAAATCATACTCTTTTATCTATTCTATGTTAACTGGTAAATTATTTTTCATTTTTTTTCGTTTTTTCGTTTTTTTTTTTTTTTTTTTGTACCATCTAGAAATTGCAGTATATTTAATTTTTTGGCAAATATGAAATGCATAACTTTTATTTTTAATTTGAGGTCATACAAAAGTCATAAATGAAAAATATGAACATCTCATTTTACGCATACAAAGAATGTGCAATTTTTCCTTATAAAATTTTGTATCATCAAATTCGCACAAAAAACTTTTGTTTTCGTTCCCAGCCAGGCTTGCCTAAAAAACTCTCTTGATTCGAAATTGTATGTAGATCTTCTGATTAAGCAAATATTTGTCATAGTTTGAAAACTAAAAGTAATTTTCTATGTGCTTTTACTTTCATATCACATTGAACAAAGTATCAAAACAAAACCAAATAATCCATGGCGTTCTATATTCATCGCCGAGATAGTGAATGTATTCTTTGTAAACATAAAATACTTCTATTAAAAACAAAAAACAATAATAGATCATTAAAAATATTTCGATCAAAACAAAATATAATAATGCCAAAAACTATGTGTGTCACCATAATTAAGAGTCCCACAAGCACTCACCTCTCCCTCTTTTCAACACCTGCTAAATACGTAATACATACCCCCACGCAATATTCACCACTCCCTCCCTCCAGTAAAACACTTTGAGTAAATTAATGTGTATTACCCCATCTAGTGTTGGTGCTCTATACAGTCCCCATACTAGACTAACATTAACAATAACGACCAATGCCAAAACAATCAATGTTAGTCGACATCGAAGTTGTCGAAGGGCTGCGACATCGTACATTAAATCAAAGCAACAAAAATCATCGTTGTTAATCGTTAACATACAACAACAGGAGCAAAGCTCTATTCTCCGAGTTTCGTGAAGACATCCAAATAAATTCGAATGAGTTTAGTTTTGACGATTTAGGCGCGAAATTAAATGTTTTGGTTTCTTCCTTGCGTCTTATTTTCGTCACAAACCCCCGAAAATAAAAAATGCCCCAAAAATGAAATGTACCAAAAAATTGTGTGTTATAGGAAAGAACGAGAATACCAACAAATGCAAGTGGACTTGTGTTATTCTTCGAGTTTGTTTTGCTTGGGAGAAGGTAGAAGTGGTTCGATTGGTGTTTTTGTTTGATTTCAGGTTTTGGCGCGTGTTCCTTCTTCATCTAAAGAGCTGCAAATGTGACAAACATACCCACACACACACACATACAACTTATCGCCATCCTCATCTCGTAAAAGGTGGAGGTACGCATTTGTGCGTATATAAATATCTTACCAAATTTTGGCGCCTTTTTTCTTCCTGTCAGCAGAGAGAAGAACAATGGAAAAAAAACTGACAGAAAATAAACAAAACATCGAGTTGAGTTAACCCATCTTCTAATCACTTTCAAAAGTCCCAATTTTAAGAATCGGCTTTATCGCTTTGAGTGTTTATTTCATAGCTTGATCAATCAAAGGATCTATTAAACAAATTAACTAAACAAGAAAAAGGCGCGAATTTTTGTATTATAATGTTTTGAGTATTCTAATTTTATCTGTAATTGATTACGCAAACAAACAAACTATCGTCAGTTAGAGATATAGGTGAGTGAAGTTTGCCAAAAACTTCTTGTATTAAATTTAAAATATCAATCTTTCAAATGTATGGATATTTTAAATTTTCTTAGCATTAAGAAATTCACTTTTTGAATTAACCAAAACAATCTTTGAATTACCTGATATTTTGAATTTGTTATAAAAGACAATAAGCTTTAATTTTCATAAATGTAAGGTTAGGTTGTTTTCTCAAAATATCCTTGTTCAGGCTTAGACTTCATGCGTCACATGAGTCACCATGGTGCCCGTCTTACATACAAAGGGCCTTGAGTTCATTCCCCGTTACGACTGAACACCTCAAAGTTTTTCAGCGGTTAATTATCCCCTCTCAGTAATGCTGGTGACATTTCTGAGTATTTCAAAGCTTCGCTTTTCGGACTTTTCGGCTTTAAAATGGAGACCCCTTATCATTGAGCACAATACAGAATCGGGCAGCACTCATTGACGAGAGAGAATTTCACGACATTGGACTGAATAGTCTAAGAGGGCCTAAACTAAAGTGGCTGCCTCTATATTTAACCAAACTTCGACTAAGTTTTGTCGCAGATTAATCCCAAAAGGCCGGTATTAGCATAATCGCGCTAAATCTACCACTTTTTACGGTTAATTTTTTTTTTTGTTTTTTAATGTTTTAAAGAAAATTTAGTGTTTCCAATTGTTTTGCATTCCCTATTATAATAAAATTTGCCGAAAATTTTACCGCCATTTTGGAAAATTTTGGATCGAAGAATATTTTTAATAAGAAAGGAATCAGACCTTACATGCGATATATTATGGAAGACACCTAAAACTCGCCCCTGGACTAGGTTAGATTAAAATGGCAGGCCGGATAAGTTTCAGGCTCACTTAGACTATTCAGCCATTGTTACCGAATTTCACACATATTTTTTCGATTAACAATAACATTAGTTTCATATTAAAATTTTTGGAAGCTTTTATACCGTGGCAATAGAACGTAATAATACCGACAAAAATTCAAATTACTTGCGAGACTTAAAACACAAAATTGTATTCACCCTTTCAATCTTCCAATATTGTAATAATTTTCCTTACTGTAATCCTAAGGTTATATACTTTTAAATATTGAGGGTGTAGTCACTGTATGTAAATGAATGTATAATTTCATTAGGATCGTAGAATTTATTAGATACCTTGATTACTAACATAGCAAACTATAACGAATCTCAAATCATATGTTAACTGTGTACCTTTACACCCTTTTTAGATATCCAAATATGCTTAGCATATAAAGGGTGATTCTTTTGAGGTTAGGATTTTCATGCATTAGTATTTGACAGATCACGTGGGATTTCAGACATGGTGTCAAAGAGAAAGATGCTCAGTATGCTTTGACATTTCATCATGAATAGCCGAACGATCTGCCACAACGTCGAATTTTCAGTGAATGGGCCCTAGAAAAGTTGGCAGAAAATCCGCTTTTTTATCGACAAATTTTGTTCAGCGATGAGGCTCATTTCTGGTTGAATGGCTACGTAAATAAGCAAAATTGCCGCATTTGGAGTGAAGAGCAACCAGAAGCCGTTCAAGAACTGCCCATGCATCCCGAAAAATGCACTGTTTGGTGTGGTTTGTACGCTGGTGGAATCATTGGACCGTATTTTTTCAAAGATGCTGTTGGACGCAACGTTACGGTGAATGGCGATCGCTATCGTTCGATGCTAACAAACTTTTTGTTGCCAAAAATGGAAGAACTGAACTTGGTTGACATGTGGTTTCAACAAGATGGCGCTACATGCCACACAGCTCGCGATTCTATGGCCATTTTGAGGGAAAACTTCGGAGAACAATTCATCTCAAGAAATGGACCGGTAAGTTGGCCACCAATATCATGCGATTTGACGCCTTTAGACTATTTTTTGTGGGGCTACGTCAAGTCTAAAGTCTACAGAAATAAGCCAGCAACTATTCCAGCTTTGGAAGACAACATTTCCGAAGAAATTCGGGCTATTCCGGCCGAAATGCTCGAAAAAGTTGCCCAAAATTGGACTTTCCGAATGGACCACCTAAGACGCAGCCGCGGTCAACATTTAAATGAAATTATCTTCAAAAAGTAAATGTCATGGACCAATCTAACGTATCAAATAAAGAACCGATGAGATTTTGCAAATTTTATGCTTTTTTTTTTTAAAAAAGTTATCAAGCTCTTAACAAATCACCCTTTACTTAAAAATTTCCAAAAAAAAATCAGATCATCAATTTCCCACAGATTATAAATACAAAATTGCCAGATGCTGTCATGTGAACCAAACCAAATGCCAACATTAATAGTTTATAAACATTATTTTCATAGAGGAAAACAGCGATATTGAAATAAAACAGATGTAATTTCTAACATATTCCATGGAATAGTTTGGGGGTCTATGTAGATAGCTCCGTCATCAATGAAGTAAGCATGAAAACCGCACCCCTCTAACAGATGATGATGGGCAAATTAATGTGAAAGCAATATACTATGTACAGAAAAGATCCATTAAATCGATGGGAAAAATAAACATTACAAGGAAACAAGTTGAAATAGATTTAAACAAAAATTAATAACACCCACCACCCTGAGAGGGAAAATGAGGAATGTACTAAATAGGATGTGGTGGTGTTAACCTAGACAAGCAAACGTATGACATCATAAACGGATATGAATCCATAATACCGTTTCGGTCACGAAGAGAAAAAAAAACAACCCTTGTGTATATTGCAAGGGATGATGACAAACAAGGACAAAAACGAAAACACTATATAAATGGAATGTAATCAACTTTCCTGCCAGCTGATGTCTGATTAGAACTGAAATCCGAGATTTTAGTCCTCTTTATGGAACATATGGGCAAGGCAGCAAAATTTACCAGAGGGTTGTTTCGCTGCAATCGTTTAAGGGTGACAAACACATGTGTTAAATATTGAGTTAAGGCTGACAATAGAGTAAAAAAAAATATGAAAATATAAAACCACCCTTGTTCTACAAGGCGCGAAAGATACGAAATTATTGTTCCAAGTTGATATTCTTAAAGGATATTTCAAAGAAATCAGGTGTAAATCAGGAAACCATTCGGAAGAAATATTCTTATAGGATTTTACCGAGTTCATACAACTGAACAAGTGTTTCCACACCTGGTAGATAGGATAGGATATATGCAGCCATATTTTTCTTTTTAAGCCTAGTACTAAGATCACGTTTTCGCACGAAAAACTGTTATACTCCATATAAAAACGTCAGCGCGGAATAAATGGGAAATCTTTGTTTTGAGCATTTCCTAACACATATTTATGCAACCCAGGATTTTTCGCACGAAAAAATTGGCAGGTATATTATTTCGCATAAATGAGTTAACATCCCTGGGTTTGAGACCCTATTTACGGAGATAGATGAATATATCCGTTTTTTCGCAGAAATTAACTTAGTACTAAGCATTAGAGGGAAAAATTACATTCATGGATTGTCTGTATTGTGGAATTCCTTAATTACATTTTATACTTTGGACATTTTTTTTATTTTTTCTTTAAGTTGAACTAAAGCCGAACTTATTACACGTAATGCAGCAAAATATGATGTAAAAGAAAACTCTTCTTTCAATGTAGGGTCTGTGTTTTGATTATGATAACTATGACTAGAAGAATAATCCAAATCGTACCGCCCGCCCTTATAGAGAGGTCGAATTATTCTTGTCATATCACTATCAATTTCATCACATTCCCTAATGATTCAGATTTGATTTAAGAGAGAGTTTAAACTATTAAGAATGTAATTGCTACATATCTTTTCTGTAAGTAGGTAAAATCGAATACTACTATAGCCATGTATGCCGTAATCATATTAAAAAAAAACTTGGACTAGCCTAACGTTTGGAATGTAATCCTTGTTGACGAACATGACCAATCAAGAATTTTGCCTCCATATGCAAGATGTTTTCTGGGTGTGCCTAATTCAGGCGATTCCTACGTTTTTCATTTTATGTGACAAAATAAGTAAATATCTTTGGGTTGCCTTACCTGTTAGTAAAGTTTGTCTGGCATAGGGTTTCTGACGCTCAGCCGATGAATTCGATGTAGTTGGTGTCAGTCCATCATCTCCATTACAGCATCTACGCATTTTGCCAATATTACCCAATGATGAGGGATTATGTATTTTTGCATTGGGCGGTGTAATCAAACTGGAGGAGGACAAAGAAGTAGCAGCAGATGTAGAATTGCACTTTTCCTGTTGCAAGCGTTGCTCATGTTTTTTAATTTCGTGGGCAATCAATGTGGGCAATTGCGTTGGTTGTTCCACACCATCATTGCGGGCACCACTGTTGGTCGATTGTGATGGGGAATCGCTTCTCAAGTCATTGATATCAATGTTGTATCGTTGGAAGACATATGATTGTTGGCGTAATGTCTCCTGTTGGAAGATATTGTTTATTTCACCCGGCTCTGGGGACCCGAACAAATTGCGACTCACTCCATGGAGTTTTGCCATGGGCGGACGTCTCGCTGGTGTTTGCAAATTTGCTGCTGGGGCACTTCCATTATTTTGCGCTGAAGGTAATGACGACGAGGTCGTTGCGGAACGGGGGAATCCCATAAGGGGTACACGAATAGGTAAAAATTCAACACTACTGGCCGTCATCATGGATTGATTTTTGAATCTATGTCACAAACTTGTGTTTCTTTCCCTTTTGTTCTAGGTTTTATTTTGGTTCTTGTTTTTTCTTTCTTTCTGATCAAAATTGATTTTTAGTTTTTGCTCATCCAAAGGAAATTTTTTCTTTTCTAATCTCCACTATTCATTAGATATTTATAGGATGGAGCTCAATTGCATCATCGTTAATTAATTTAACACAATACAAAGTATAACTTTTTTTATAATTATTTATTATTTTTTGTTTAATGATTTCCACTTTTTCTTTTGTCACTTTTTTATTCTTTCAACTTTTCTTAGCATATGTATTTGTTTTCATCAATTCTTTTTAAATGGAGTCACACTCTCATTATTAATTCATTTAAATGAAAAATATTTTTGATTTTATATTAATGAAAAATCCGCAAGTTATGTTTTTATTTTCTTTTTCTCCGCTCGCTTCTCAAACTCTACCGACACGTTCCGTGGCTGACATACGAATGGATTGCAAACGACATAACAAAAGTATTTCAGAGATTTTCAACTCTTATTGCTACTAACAGAGCTCTGTTAAATAACGAGAGAGTCATATGTGTATGTATTCCTTGTATGATACATTGTTGGAGAAAACAAGACAGCAATCCGAATATCTTCCGAATGACTACGAAAATACTGTACACCAAAAATATACGAATTGTGCGAATGGTAAGACAACAGATATATGCTATATTTGTCTCACTCTTCTCTCTTTTCTGTTTTATTACAATTTCGTGAAAATATTGGCCTTGCCATATTGCTAACTCAAGGGTAACGTATAGATAACGTATCAACGGGGTTTAAGCGTAACGTAAAACCCAGAAATAGGAGAATTAAAAACAAATTATATATAAGTTACGGCTTTTAGTGAACTTAAAAAAATCTCAAACAAAATTATTATTTCTGTAAATGCAAAAATTAAAAATTAACAACTTAGTGTGTAGTTATAACCATACCAAATAAAGCTAAATTAAAAATTAACAACTTAGTGTGTAATTATAACCATACCAAATAAAGCTAGACGAAGGATTTTTATTTTATGTGGTTTTCAGCCAAGATACACTTTCTAAAAATTTAATGCCAGCACGATTATCACAGGATAGCCATTTGTAGACTTACATTGTATTTCGAAAAAACATTTCCATCGAAATATGTGCCACCAAAAAGATATGCAATCTCAAGATCAATTTTACTCAATTAATCTATCGCCGTCTTACTACCTCTATCACCGTTAGATAATGAATCCTCCAAGTCAATTGTATGATTGTAAGTAAAATAAAATATATTTTTTTTCAGAAAATACAACAATTATACATTTTTCTGATGTAATGTGGTGGCTACATTTGATAAGAGTTAAGTCATCATATTCGGCAGAGGCTTCGATTGGCAAAAATGTTCGGTTACGGCTAAAATCAAGTTGCTATAACGATTTTGCAAAATCCTCGCCAAGAAATTATGAACGAAATTTATTGTAAGGTTGGTTGTATAACCATTCAATTTGGTTTTACAATAAATAACTTCAATTTGATTTTACAAAGCATAATTGTCCGTCGAATAGACAAATTTATATCGTCGTAAAGCCACTGCCGCCGACAAGAACGAGGAAGCTTCATTCCCTGGTCAACGTACTAAATTATTGAATGCAATTCCTTTTTCCAATAAATATGTATCCATTTCCGACCAATTTTCGGAATAATTCTTCATACTGTGGAAAGGTTCTTTGAATATGCACACATGAACACATATGAAAGGAAGAATTAAAAAAACACAAACGGAATTAAAAAACACACAAACACATAATCTCACAAGAATGTTAATTTTCATCCACCTTTGGCCTCTGTTAACAATTTAACATTTGTTTACTAATTTTTTGGTTTGTTTTGATCGCCGTATTTTGCTTGCCGCTCGCCAATATAATAATTATCATTATTTGGTTACCTCTGCAGAACGCGTGACTTTATTTTTTCATTGTTGTTTTTGTCTCGTGAATGCAGTTCTCTCGCACAAACAAAAGGTGAAGTTCTCTCTCGTATATTGTTGTTGCTTTTATACTAAAAAAAGGGGAATATGTGGTTGTTTTTGCTCTGCTGAAGCGCAGCCGGCTAGGGCAGAGGCTGAGATAAGCAAAACAAAAAAACACAACAATACGAAATGTTTGAAAAAATATATGCATACATTTTTTTTAAATCGTGTGCCTTCACTTCGTTGTTTGTCGATATTGCATCGGGGAATGCGACGTCCCTTTAAAACAATAGAGCAAAATTTAAATTTCTCCGGTTTACTTGATAGTCCGATTTCTTTTAAAGAATTCAAATATTTTCGAATTTGTTCCTGCAACGGAAGGCGCAGCGAAGCGGGCCGGGGATAAGACAAATTAAAATTAAACTGCGTTAAACTGCGTCGTCAAAAATGAATGAGAGGCATGGCGATTATTTCTCCAAGAGTGACTTCGTCCTCGAATGTAAAAACAAAGTCAAAACTAGCTTTTGAGAAGAAAAATACAATGCACTCTTCCTTATAGTATGAACTGGTAACAAAAAAATCTATCAAAAGATCTAACTTTTAACTCCACAGTCTAGTGCAATTGTGTTATTATTTTGTATAGATTATAGAAGTCCGAAAAAAGTGGTCTCACGTGTGAGCCTGAACAACTAACTTTCTGTGTGGAGTGTTGAAAGTGTATAGTGTGGTGTACTATGCGGTGTGACCCAGAGCATGCATGAATAATACGTATTTTTGAATTTTAAAGACTATATAAAGTATTTTTTTCTTAATTATGCACTTATCTTATAATCGAATAAAAATTAATTTAATGTACACATATATGTATTTCCCATATACAACTTCACACAAATAAATAAAATAAACGAAATAAAAATATTAGACAAAATTTGTGAAAAAAAAATTCTTTATTCTATTCTTGTCGAAGGTATTTTTTCTGATTGCAGAGTAGGGAAACCTTACATTGAGTTATTTTTTTTTCTAAATTTGATTACTCGCAAAATCAGCTAATATTCATATTTCAATGCACCAATAAACATTACCATTTTCTATTGTGGTTCTCGGTGGCACAAGGAGATGCGTTTGTGTGGTGCCGACTCGAATACAATTGAACAAATATAATATATTTAGCACCTATAGTAAAAACAGCAACCAACAACAAAAGCTAACAAGACAATATTGAGTAATCTGTAAGAATTGGAATCTTATTGGAAGTTGATATTGTCGATATTGGATACGGAATGTAACGGTCATATTTGTCGTTGTAGATATTGTGGAAATTTCTTGTTTTCAGGGTTTTTTCTTGCTCTTTATTTCCTGATTATTTTATAAATAAAAACTTAAATTTAGAGTTTGAATCAAAATAAACAAAAATTCTAAATCTATATGCCAACATTTGCTCTATAGGTCACGATGATCCCAACATTCATACTTCGTTTATACCTGCTAAAGCTGCGAGATTTAGAATAAAACACTGCGCAATAAAAGGTTGTAATTCAACATCAGTAAATGAAAAATTGTTTTGTTTTCCTTCGGACAGAAAAAAAATGAAATATGGCGGAATGCATGCTGCATTAAAGATGTGATACGAGAAATAAAATTAATTTTTATATGTGCGAAACATTTTCACTCGGACATGATTACAGCATCTCGATTAAGTCGAGATGCCTTCCCAATTTATGATTTAGGATTAGAACGCGAACATAGCATTGATGAAGATATTGCAGAAAACGATATTGCAAAACAAAACGCATTGGATGTACGACCCGGTACTTCACAAGAGTACAGAGGAACATTGAAGGAGCAATATCTCCTTGAAAGATATATGGGAAAAATGCAAAATCGGAATGCAAGAAAAAGAAGCTGCAAAGAGAAAAGAACAAGAAACACAAAAATTCATCCAATGCTTATCGAAGGAAGTCCAGCGATTGGAAAAAGACAAAATTGTTTTGAAAAAAGAACTTGAAGGATACTTTGAACAAAACGTGGATACATCATCAGCTACTGAAGGCGCACGCCTATTCTCCAATTTAATTTGCTCAAGTTCTCGAAAAAAATATACTGATGAAGAAAAGCAATTTATTCTCAATATGCATTTCAAGTGTCCAAAGGCTATAGACTATTTCAAATTTGAAGAAGATTTTCCATTGCCAGCTAAGAGCACAATCCTCTCGTGGATTCCCTTTCAAAAACTTAAAACCTGGAATTAACTCAAACGTTGTCACAACATTGGCCAAATTAGTATCACAAATGAGCGAGAGGGATAGATTCGCAATGATACTTTTAGACGAAATGAGTATACGCACTGAATTAAGCTATAATATTGAAAATGACTGCTACGATGGACTGGAAGATGACGGACGCGGAAACAGAAATAAAAATTTTGCAAAAAAAAGTTCTTGTTTTCATGGTTAAAGGGGCCTTTTTTATTATACAAACAAAGGATATTGTGGCAATGACTTTGTCGAAATTTTTAAAGAGAATATAAATGTTCTGGAAGAACAGTGTGATATTAAAATAATTTGTGCCATTGGGGATCAAGCCTCTGTGAATACCAAGATGTTTAATTCTTTAAAAAACACTGATAGCCAACATTACTTCGTTTCAAATGGAAGGTGCATATATACCTTGCATGATTTCCCACACATGTTTAAAGGTATACGAAATTCACTTATTAAAAATGATATAAAGTCATGTTATGGAGTAGCATCTTGGAAGGTTACACTGAAAAAAAGCATACTCGGTTCCAAAGATTTTGTCTTTACTTTAAAAAATTTGGTATTGATTCGGAGCCAAAGAAGCGGAGAATACAAGTAAGGATACTTTTAAGACACAATTCTCTTTTAAATTTAGGTTTTGTGTACTTGCTTCTAGAAACCAAATTTTAATTTTTCGCTTTCTCAGCTTTTTTTCTTCATATGCTATCAAAGTCCTTTAAAAACGAGTTAACGGCAACTTTATTTTCAAAATTAGGACTCGACTTCCGGAAGAAATTATGCTATGTTTGAAGTAAAAAACTTCTTTAAAATAAAGTTTTGAAAAACATGTCCTATATTTGAACGATTTTTTGCTTTGTAGTCAAGATGCAAAAAGACAACAAATTTAAAGACAATTTCATTAAATTTGAAGAATTTTTCTGAATTATTAAAGTCAAGTTGACCTTAGCCTATAAATTTTTTCTTTCATGTTAAGACACCCATTTTTAAGTCAAATCACTTAATTATAAGGACAATACGACTTCATTGAAAAGTTTATCGACTTTTGGACAAGGAAAATAACTTTATTTTAGAGAAATGCGTCTTCTATGCTAAGCAAAATTTGTATTCGTATTTTAAAGACATGAAATCTTTGACCTCACGACAATATTTTTTTCAGTGTATAGAAGCGTTTTATGAACAGGACATACAATCAAATTCAGCAAGATTGGCACCGAAATTGACAAAAAGTCATATAAACCCAAATACTTTTCAAAAAATGAACGTTCGAATGTGCTCCCAAGTGATGAGCAGAACAACAAGTGCAGGAATACTAACAATGTATAAATCGCGTACCTTTTCGGATTTGGAGGATATTGAAAACAAAGCTGTGCCAACAGCGAGATTTTTACAAGAAATAAATGATGGCTTTGATTTATTAAACGGACGCTCATTTGGAAACAAAAATCCAAACAAAAAACCAATTACAAGAACGAATGAAATTAAAAATAAATTGAATAAGTTTAAAGATTTTTTAAATACATTGTCCGGAACAGGCTATAGTCAAAGCGTGAAAAATTTAATAAATACTTTGGAAGGACTATTGGACATGACCGAATATATATTCAGCACAATGCCACATATTGAGTTTATCTGCCAAGGAAGATATAACCAGGATGCATTGGAGAATTTATTTGCAGGTGTTCGGTCCAGAGGTGGAAACAATACCAATCCCTCAGCAAGAGAATTTTCCCAAATTTAATTTCAAATTTAAGCTCCATGACATTTCTTAAAAAACATTGTAAATTTTCCAATTGCGAAGATGACGAAGAACATAATTTGAATGGAGATATGCCAACTGTATACGGAACAAATGAACTAAAATGCAACAATCGCGATAATATTAGCAGTGAGGAGGTAGTTCAACAGAATTTAAATGCTATAGTAGAGGAATGCAGTGAATATGCGAGAAGAGAGGAAATCGTAACAGGAATGGATGGTAGCGTGACAATTGTAACAGCTATAGAGGGAAAAATTGTTGAAGACAGCGAGACGACAGTAATTGCAAAGGAAGGCACTGACAGCATGCCAACCGTAACAGCATGGGAAGGTTCAGCTTCGGACAAAGATGGAAGGGCCGATACAGCGAATACGGATTATGCAGACAGCGAGAAAACACAATCGGATGAGACTGAAACTGTTGAGGGATACGATGAAAATGAATCGGTTGGCAATATCAGCATTGACACAATATCTGCTGAAGAAAAATACGGCGTGGGTAATTTTCTGCAAGAAATGACCGCAAATGAAGAAGCTGCACTCCGGTACTTTGCAGGATACAATTACCATTGGCACATTAAAAAGAAATCGAAAAATTGTAACTGTGGGGAATACATGTCCAAAGGTGGCGACATTCAAGATTTATCAGAAAATTTTATTGCCTTAAAGAATTACACTAACACATTGCGATTATCGAATCCTAGTGAAATATTTTATAAAATAGTAAGAATTCACATAACCATCCTGAACAGGATTTATAATGAGCGTTTAGAAATGATTGGAATAAAAAAATACATAATGGAAAAAAGTATTGAAGTCAAGAACTTATTTCCACATTTCTTCGAAAAAAATGAGTGTTACGACCATAGAATAATGATCCTAGATCATTTGACTATGGTTCTTCTTAGAAAAAGAGGAAAATGGGTAACGGAGGAAGAAAGAGAGAAAGTAAAAAGTCGGATAGCCCTTAAAAAAAACATCTAAAAAGTTTTACTCTTTTAATAAAGATGGATTTCCAACTTAACTACATAACATCTGCAAGAGGCAGCTAAATACAAATTCCACCTAAATACAAACGATTGTGCAGCGAAGAACAAATGAATGCAGCGGACAACAAATGAAAGCAGCGAAATACAAATGATTCCAGATAAATACAAATGATTACAGCTATATATACAAAAAGGAACATGATAAATTCGGCACATTAATTTTTTTGATTCAAATGATTCCAGCAAAATATACAAATGATTCCAGCAAAATATACAAAAAATTGCAGCGAAATACAAATGATTCCAGCTAAATACAAATGGTTGCAATTAAATACACATGATTCGAAATTAATTTATTTAATTGTACAATGGTGTGTCAACCGTCGAACTGAACGGACGTGTTTTCTAATAGCGGAGTATTTCATCGTAATAAGTACTTATTACGAATTTCACGTGTGGTGGAAGTAATAAACCACCATGCAGCGAAATTCAAAGTCATCCACTGGGTTGCTAACTTCAGGGCCCAGTGGACGGGTAACGACTGAAGTTATAAATTTGGGCAGCGACCAAGAGTCAGGCCCAATTAGTCGACCTGTAGACGGGTCGACTGGCGGTGACACTTTGGCAAGTCGAACCTTTTCTAAGGTAACGACATCAAAAGGAGGCAATCCCTCTCGAAAGAGATTCAAGGAACGAAGAAATGCTTTGTTTATCCTAAAGAAATTAGGATCAGTCGACCCAAGCACGCATTTAAATTATATGGTTACATCATATGCATACAATAAAAATAATAGTGAGCTAAGATCACTTCAATCTATGCAAAATAAAGCTTTGAAAGGTGTTTTTAATCTACCTCCAAATTTCTCAACCTTGTCGCTATTTGAAGAGTTTGCAAAAAATATTTTACCAATCAATGGTTTATATAAATATAATATTTTAAAGTATGTTTTCAAGTGTAATTACAACATTGGTTACCATACAATAAAGTTCTATACGAATCAAACAAATTTTAATACAAGGAATAGAATGAATTTGCGTTTGCCCAGGTGTAGATTCGAAAAAACAAAGCAACGGATTGATTATATAGGTGGCTTAACTTACAATAATATTCCACTCGAATTGAAATCCATTCAACGTATATCGAGATTTAAGGAAATGAGCAAACACTATCTTTGCAATAGCTTTGAATCGCTTCTGCTATAATTGTAATATTTATAATATTGTAATTTGAAACAAATATTAAACCATATATGAATGAATCTTTTAAATACGTATAATTTTTGTTTTTAATATTGTATAAATAATTGGCCAACTAGTCCCATTAATGCCTTATGGCGCGGGACAGACTTGTATTGTATTAAAGTTGAATTGTAGAATAAAATAATAATAAAAAAAAATTACAAATGATTCCAGCTAAATACAAATGGTTGCAATTAAATACACATGATTCGAAATTAATTTATTTAATTGTACAACTACAGCGAAACCTCTCAAAAGCAGACAGGTACATTTTCTCAACATTTGCGAGATGTCCATTCTGAGAAGTTAATCTTAATGTAATAATATAGCAAACATATAACAAAAATTGTTCACATTTGAGAGTGTCCAAGTTTGGGAGGTTCCACTGTAATTGATTTCTTAGAAATTTTCAAACAAATTTTTAATAAGTTCAATTAATTAGTTCAATTAATAATTTTATTATATTTGTTAGTCAGTCAGTTTTATATTATGAAATGTTCAATTATATTCATAATTGGAATTTTCTTTAGATTTAAATACAAATGATTCCAGCAAAATATACAATTGATTCCAGCAAAATATACAAATGATTGCAGCGAAATACAAATGATTCCAGCTTAATATACATGAATCCAGATAAATACAAATTGCAGCTAAATATACAAATTATGACTTTGGGATCCGTGACTGAAATATTTAGGGGTTGATTTATTAGATGTATATATAATTTTATCTATTTTATTTTTTTTCCACTGTTATCTAGATTGTTTATGACATTTTTGGGAAACTACATTTTGGCATGCTAATATGAATTATAATTTTTATTCAGCTGTTCAAAACTTTTGAATTTTGCAATTGACATATTTCAATTTCATGAAAAATATAAAATTCCATTGGAAATAGAAATTAACAGCAACAAACTAGAATAAAATTTTATTAATTTTTCTGTGTAGTTGTGTAAATATAAAAAAAACATGAAATTAACAGGTAATATAACATATATGAATTGATATTAAACTTACATTACATTATTTACATTACAAGTAATTTAGAAAACTCTCCAAGTAATGAAAATTTTTTATTTATTTCTTACAATTTTTTATTTGAAAATGTTTTAGTTCAATTTGTTTAATTATTATTACATCACAAGTATTTATTTTTGAAAACTTTCTAATGAAAAATTTTTATTTATTTCTTACAATTTTTTATTTGAAAATGTTTTAGTTCAATTTGTTTAATTATTATTACATAAGTATTTATTTTTGAAAACTTTCTAATTCATGAAGAATTGTTATTTATTAATTTTTTTATTATCACGAAATAAATTTCCATAAAGGGGAAAATGTATTTTTTTTTGTTGCCTAAAATTTAACATTTTTTCATTAAGAAAATTACATTTTTCATTTAAAAAATAAAAACGAAAAACAATTAAAAGATTACAAACATGTATTAAACTATGTTAATCTGGTAAATGCAACATTTGGTATGACGCAAGCCAATCTCCCATCTTCCTCAAATCTAAAATCTTTGGTCGAAGGTAACGAAAACCTCTTTTAAGAAATTAAGATATTTATAAGGATTAAAATGTCGACGAAAATATTTATCAGCTAAATTTTGTATTCCCCCGTTTGACTTTGTAGAATAATCGAACATTTAGAGCATTTTTTTTTTAATTATTTTATACACCAACGGAGATAATATTTATTTACACTTGAAACTAATCTATGTGGATAATTTCGATTTTTCCAAAAGCTGTAAAAATCTTCTTTTACTTTACAATTAAAGTTCTGCATACAGTTCCACAAGAAAATACAGCATTTCCACAATTTCTGGTGTAATTCACTAGGTCATCTTATTAGAAAAAAAATTAGAAACGATAAATTTGGAGATGACGTTAATAGATTTTTTTGGGAACCCTCATAATTTTATATCACAATGCATTTTCTTTTTCAATAAATCACGTACGAAGAAAAACAGAAACGGAAGTATAATAAAATTAACTTAGAAAAAAGATGTTGTACATTCTCCGCAGTACCACTAGCTTTATAGGAACAAAACATAGAATTCTTTAGTCTTACATGGAATACGTTACACATATGGACATATCCATACACAGTACGTGTGTGAGCAACTAAACAATTTTTATGAAAATTGAGATTTTAATAATTAAGAAAGAAAAAATTGGGACACTTAAACTCTAAATAAAAGAAATTCGAAACCTAAATCGTGAGTGGCTATGCTACAGATAATAACCCCACTCATGCCTTAGCACAATGTCAAATTAATAGGCACTGATTTAAGAGTCATAAACGTCTGGCATTTCGTGGTGAACTCGATAAAGATGGGTCAGCTCTATTAGCGTTGAACGTATTGAACGATTAATTTGGAATTGTATAATAGGCAAAGTGTTCATTTTTCTGAATAAATGATTTTATTGTTATTTCTTTATAAATTGTTTATTTCTATGTAATGCTAGTTTAATCCCTGCCAACATTTTTTGAATTTGACGGCGCTTCTGAGAATCCCCACCACGTCGAAAACAATCGTATACGACATCCAAACTCGTCGGAAAAGTTCCGTCACTATTGAGAAGGTGTACCACGCCAAGTTACTACAAGAAAGTATCGCATGAGTGCAATTATTAGGTTCCTTTTTTTATAAATTTAGAACGACGCCAATAAGAGCCCCTTCAAACAATCAGAAAAAGTGAATTTTAAGATAGTTGTAAAAGAATCATTGTTTAGATGTTTATTAATTTGATTAAACATTTATAAATTCTTATTAATATAACATTTATACCACTATCACAACACATTTAACATAATTTTTTCATTAATGATAGAATGATGTTGATTTACAAGTGGCAAGTTACATGTTGCAGCGTCTATCAATATCAATAGTGATGGCAAAATACTTTCATGTACATTTCATACGCTTCCCCCATCACAGTTGACGATTGTTGCTGTGTCACGAGTCTGTGGTAGCGAGAAGATGAAATGGAACTTTGAAATGCTGGCAGGTTCATCGTTCATATTACTGGGTGTTCACGTACTTTTCCAGTAAAAACCATAAACTATAGATTATAGAAGATGACCCTCTTCTCTCCGCGAAAAAAGTGTCAGTTCCATTAATTTTCTGACATTTCATTTTGATTTTGTCGTAGAGAGTCAGTTCCAAACATTAATTTTCCGGAATTTGTTTTTGTATTGTTTGTAAAGAGCATAGCTGCTCTAAATTAAATTTCGTATTTTTGCGTCTTTGGTCACAATTTTTTGTGCAAATATGAACTTTTAATATATTAATTTATGTATTAATCTCTGGTGCGTCATATATGTTCTAATTTTGTGTTAAATTGGAAAACTGTAAAAAGGGAAAGAAAAGACAATGTAAGCGTGTTCCATAGACCTTATAATACATAGATGATCCACTATTCCCTTAAAAAAAATGTGTCACTTCCAAAAATTAATTTTCTGACATTTCGTTTTCGTAAAGAGTCAGTCCCAAACATGTTCGTAAAGAGCAATGCTGCTCAAAATTAAATTTCGTATTTTCGCGGTTTTGGTCACAATTTTTTGTTCAAATATGAACTTTTAATAAATTAGTTTATTTATAAATCCTCTGTTGCATCATAAACATTCTAATTTTGTCTAAAATTGGCAAACTAAAAAAGGAAAACGAAAGAGATTGTAAGCGTGCTCTTATTTTTCTCGTTTATTCTTAATCTTCGGAACTGTCAAACATAGTTTGACACCCATGGCTCATCTATGTATTATAAGGTCTATGGCGTGTTCTGAGGAAAAAATCTCTAGCAAAAACTTACAATTTCTCTATCTGATAACTGTCAAATGTAGTCTCTCTCCGGCTCTCTTTTGCTTGCTTTTTTGTGTAAACGAATGAATTATATTAAAAATTTATGATAATTATCAAACATTAGGTCTGTTCGCGTACTTTTCCAGTAAAAAAATATCCAGTAAAAACTAGCAAGAGAGTAAGAGTGTATTTTACACTCTTTGCTTAAAATTGCTGAAAAGTACACGAACGGTATCCAGTAACTATTTGCACATTGAAAATTTCAGCTGCTAAAACATTGAAAACAAAAAACGAATACTGTATATTTAACTTCCAATCGTAGTTGCCGAACATGTACATTGTATTGGTACTTTGTTTGTTATCAATAACCAGCTGGCAAACTATGCTATGGTTTGCAAGATTTTACTGGGGGAAAAATCTCTAGCAAAAACTTGCAATTTCTCTATCTCATAACTGTCAAATGTAGTCTCTCTCCGGCTCTCTTTTGTTGGCGTTTTGGTGTAAACGAACGACTTCCAGTAAAAATTTGTAATAATTATCAAAAATTATCGCGTTCTCGAACGGAGCTATTATCGGGTTCTCGAATCATGTTGCTATGATTTGTAAAATTTTATACAATTTTTATATAAAAACACTGATTTTCAGTGATAGGTCTGTTCGCGCGCTTTCGCCGAAATAATTATCCAGCAAGTTAAAACAGTCAATCTCGATGGTTGTGAATATGGATCGAGAAATGGACGCGTTCGAAGCTTCGATGGAGAAGATGAAGCATAACTGTGCCAAGGGAACTGAGGCGAAACGTGACAATGTTGAATAAACAATTTTTTGATTTTAGTTGGAAACCTCAATTAATTTTTTAATTGAGGCAATCTTTATGTGTCTTATTTTGGTTTATTTACTAAAAATAATTTTACCTTCAGATGAAATATTTTTCTTGTAATTTTATAAGAGTTTTTTTTTTAAGACGGAAACTCAAAAAGTCAAATTTCCCAAGTTAAAAAAAACGGAAAGTCAACTTTTTCAAATTTAAAACCGACTATTCTAAATGTCGAATCGTCGACATTTTGATTCTGATTACAATCCCTAGGCTAAGGCGTATATTATATTTGTCATTCTAAGTAAACGTTGCTGAAATAGCTGATTTGATTTTTTAGGAAGCTTCTTCAATATTCTGATTAGTATTTTAATATCTTAAAAGAGACTAACTTAATAAACTACTAACCATACCATATAAAATAAAAACAGGTAAGGAAAATCTAAAGTCGGGCGAGGCCGACTATATTATACCCTTCACCACTTTGTAAGTCCACATTTTCGATACCATATCACATCCGTCAAATGTGTTATGTGCTATATATAAAGGTTTGTCCCAAATACATACTAGGGTGGAACAACATTTTAGTAAAAAAAATATGGGAAACATTTAAATCTGAAGCAATTTTAAGGAAACTTCGCAAAAGTGTATTTATGGTTTATCGCTCGATATATATGTATTAGAGATATATGTAGAGAGGAAAATTAGAGTCATTTTTACAACTTTTCGAATAAGCAGTGGCGATTTTACAAGGAAAATTTTGGTCGAAATCAAAAAAAAAACATATATATGGGAGCTAAATTTAAATCTGAACCGATGTCAACCAAATTTGGCACGCATAGCTACAATGCTAATTCTAGTCCCTGTGCAAAATTTCAACTAAATCGGAGTTAAAAATTGGCCTCTATGGTCATATGAGTGTAAATCGGGCGAAAGCTATATATGGGAGATATATCTAAATCTGAACCGATTTCAACCAAATTTGGCACGTATTACTACAATGCTAATTCTACTCCCTGTGCAAAATTTCAACTAAATCGGAGTTCAAAATTGGCCTCTGTGGTCATATGAGTGTAAATCGGGCGAAAGCTATTTATGGGTGCTATATCTAAATCTGAACCGATTTCAACCAAATTTGGCACTCACAGCTACAATGCTAATTATACTCCTTGTGCAAATTTTCAACTAAATCGGAGCAAAAAATTGGCCTCTGTGGTCATTTGAGTGTAAATCGGGCGAAAGCTATATATGGGAGATATATCTAAATCTGAACCGATTTCAACCAAATTTGACACGAATAGCTACAATGCTAATTCTACTCCCTGTGCAAAATTTCAACTAAATCGGAGCAAAAAATTGGCCTCTGTGGGCAAATAAGTGTAGGTTATAGGTTATAGGTTAGGTGGCAGCCCGATGTATCAGGCTCACTTAGACTATTCAGTCCATTGTGATACCACAGTGGTGAACTTCTCTCTTATCACTGAGTGCTGCCCGATTCCATGTTAAGCTCAATGACAAGGGACCTCCTTTTTATAGCCGAGTCCGAACGGCGTTCCACATTCCAGTGAAACCACTTAGAGAAGCTTTGAAATCCTCAGAAATGTCACCAGCATTACTGAGGTGGGATAATCCACCGCTGAAAAACTTTTTGGTGTTCGGTCGTAGCAGGAATCGAACCCACGACCTTGTGTATGCAAGGCGGGCATGCTAACCATTGCACCACGGTGGCAAATAAGTGTAAATCGGGCGAAAGCTATATATGGGAGCTATATCTAAATCTGAACCGATTTGGCTGATATTTTGCAAGTTTTTCGAGACTCATAAAATATTCGGATGTACGGAATTTTAGGAAGATCGGTTGATATACACGCCAATTATGACCAGATCGGTGAAAAATATATATGGCAGCTATATCTAAATCTGAACCGATTTTTTCCAAAATTAATAGGGATCGTCTTTGAGTCGAAACAGGACCCTATACCAAATTTTAGGACAATCGGACTAAAACTGCGAGCTGTACTTTGCACACAAAAATACATCAACAGACAGACAGACGGACATCGCTAAATCGACTCAGAATTTAATTCTAAGACGATCGGTATACTAAACGATGGGTCTCAGACTTTTCCTTCTTGGCGTTGCATACAAATGCACAAACTTATTATACCCTGTACCACAGTAGTGGTGAAGGGTATAAAAAACGTTTAAATTTGGGGAGTGTTCTTGATATTGCCTCACTTTCACAACGCGACTTATGCGTCTTACAGACTATAAGTTTTTCCGGACGGAATGTCTGTGTTTGTAAAGAATCTTACAGTGTGTCCAATCGATACGACAATTCGTTGATGACTAAATAATCGGTAAATGTGTTATGGATCACATAAACATGCAGCAGTATCGATTATGCCTTCGGACTTAACTTATAATGTGGTCAATATATGGGATATGTTCGACACGACCACTGTCGTCCGGATAAACTTTTAGTCTGCAAGGCGCATTACGGTATGGTCAAATATTTGACAGAAATTAAAAAAGAATTTGTCGCCAAAGTTAAACCTTTTTACCTCATATTGAATATATTACAGGACAATAGGAGTATTTTCCAAAAAGGGTTTTCAGATATTTCAAAAGTGCTCCAGGAGTACCTCTTCATATGTGTGGGCATATCTCGAATCGACTTTTCATGTTGCCCAATATTTACTAAGATCTTTATTATCGTAAACAAAATCAACTATTTTTTTAATTAATTCAAATTGAAACTGATGTTTTAAGTGTTTCAACATCGTTTCTGATTTTCCAATCCTGTTAGATTTTTTTTATCCATTTATTACACTATCGACATTTCCAAAATGTAAAATACCCTAAATATCGCTTTCATTATTCTATATGTAACCCCACTTTCATATCGACTAGTGCTTCAACTATAACTGTTGTTTAAATTTCCTTCCCTTACCATGATCAAAAAACATTCTGGGAATTTTTTTAAATGTTTACAAATTCGTTTCTGAGTTCCATGCCAGTGAAATTACGTCTTTGGGGATTATCGGAAGTTTGTGTTTACACAAAGTGGCGTAAGCATTTTGAAAAAATAAACGAAAAACAATCGTGAGGAAGGCCCTAAATAAAATCGTGAATGTGCCGATTGATAGTCTTCCAACTGCAACAAAACTTTTGATAAACTAAATAACCTTTCAAAACAACAGCTACTAATTTATTGACTATATGACCACTTTCATCGGACTTCGGATATGAGAAGGAAGAGTATTTACCAAAGGAAGATGCAAGTAAACATATTAAGAATTTTTTAAGGATATTGAACTCTTATATAGTCTTTTCGCACAATAAGATATCATCAACGTTCTCCAAATTGATTGGGAACATGCTCTTGTTTATAGATTCCAAAATTTAATTAATATTGGATAAATATTTGTTTTGGTCTTCGAATAGGAGAAACTTGCATGGATGGAAGACAATTTCAGCATTTACCAGAAGAATTGTGCTCCCATGGTAAACAAATTTGGCATTTATGAATAATAAACATACACAACAGTTAAATGCAATACAATGGGTGAAATACAGTGGGTGAATAAGCATAAAATTTCGAAATATACAAACTATGCAAAGTTATAATGTTTTATAAAAAAGTTAATTTTCACAAACAGAATTAAATCCGTATAACTTTTACGTTGCAAAATTTGGGTTTTTCGAATTCGGGTAATTTAAATTACTTATAATTTAAATTGTCGAATTTTCAACATTGTGCATATGAGCTACAGCAATTCCCATTTTTAATACAATCTGGACGTTTTGATTTTTTTTGTTTACAGGTGATTTTGAAGATTAAAAACAAGTATTTCTCTCGGGTAGAGGAGTACGTCACGTCCCCAGTTGGGGTAGGTAGAAAAGATGAATGAGTCGATTAAGGTCGTTCTTCTCAGGAGGGTCTTGGAGTCTCTGATATCGAAACGTCAACATGAACAATAATGGAAAATTGTATGCTCTTATCACACAGGAGACAGATATCCCAGTACCGATGCGACCAGTAATCGGTCCACGATCCACGAAGCGTGGAAATCGTAAAATATGGGGTGGTTTGGTTAGGTATAGTGGCAGCCCGATATTTGAGGCTCAGATAGACTATTCAGCCCATTGCGATACCACAGTGGTGAACTTCTCTCTTATCACTGAGTGCTGCTCGCTGTCATATTTAGATCAATGACAAGTGACTTCATTTTTAAAGCAGAGTACGAACTGCGTTTCACATTACGGCGAAACCAATTCAAGAAGCTTAGAAAGGCTTTAAAATGTCAGCTACACTTCAGAGAGGGGATAATCTACCGCCGAAAACGAACCCATGACCCCTAGTATGCAAGGTGGGTATGGTAACCATTACACCACTGTGGCAACCGTAAATTCCATACAGGAGCCTTGGAACTTGTAGTTGAGGAAAGTTGTACAAGCACATCTTCTACAGATGTGGGTGATTGGGATAAGTTGCCGAAGCTAATGATACAAGAAAGGCATATGATAGGCATGTCGAGGATGAAGGCTCAGAGGAGGTTAGATCCGTTTCACTCTCAGAAAGAAAGTAGATGGTAGCAAAAATGTTAATATCACCATCTTGAACAAACTCACGAGGAGGCCGGGAAGAATGCCGATGATATCGCCATATCATCGCGAAACTGGTTATAAAACAAGTATATACAGCACTAAGTTCGGCCGGGCCGAATCTTAAATACCCACCACCATGAACCAAATATTAGGGTTTTCTTTGAAATTTCAGAAGAGCTTGAGGACTTGAGGACACTTCCCAAAGATAAATTTAAAGATTTCACCTATGAGGACTATATCAGATTCTGGATTTATAAGAACCATTTTTGTTTGAGTTTTAGAGGAATCGTTAACATCTCTTGTAAGTGTGCAAGAATTATAATATAACGTCTTGATTTGAAATCTTAAATCTGCACAAGTAAAATCTGGAAATTTTACATTGAGTTTCAAGCAATTTTCATGATCAGTGCGCATTCTACACCCTCAAGAAGTGAAGTCGGTCTATATGGAGGCATTACCAAATGGACCGATAAAAACCGATAAATGTTTTTGTGAGCCTAAAATACCAGAATATTTACAATTTCAGGCAAATCAGATAAAAACTACGGTTTCTAGAAACCCAAAGAGTTAAATCGGGAGATCGTTCTTATGGGGGCTATACTAAAATATGGACCGATACTCACCGTTTTCGGCACACCTCTGTATGAACCGAAAATACCTCTAGATTTCCAATTTCAGGCAAATAGGATAAAAACTTCGGATTCTAGAAGCCCAAGAAGTAAAATCGGGAAATCGGTCTATATGGGGGCTATACCAAAATATGGACCGATACTCACCATTTTCGGCACACCTCCTTATGGTCCTAAATTACCTCTAGATTTCCAATTTCAGACAAATTGGATAAAAACTACGGTTTCTATAAGCCCAACACCCCAAATCGGGAGGTCGTTTTATATGGGGACCATACCAAAACATGGACCGATACTCACCATTTTTGGCACACGTATTTGTGGTCCTACAGCACCTCTAGATTTACAATTTCAGGTAAATTGAATAAAAACTGCGGTTTCTATAAGCCCCAGAAATAAAATCGGGAGATCGGTCTATATGGGGGCTATACCAAAACGTGGACCGATACTCACAATTTTGTGCACACGTATTTGTGGTCCTACAGTACCTCTAGATTTCCAATTTCTGGTAAATTGAATAAAAACTGCGGTTTCTATAAGCCCAAGAAGTAAAATCGGGAGATCGGTCTATATGGGGGCTATACCAAAACATGGACCGATACTCACTATTTTTGGCACACCTCTTTATGGTCATAAAATACCTCTAGATTTCAAATTTCAGGTAAATTGGATAAAAACTACGATTTCTATAAGCCCAAGACCTCAAATCGGGAGGTCGGTTTATATGGGGACTATATCAAAACCTGGACCGATATAGCCCATCTTCGAACTTGACCTGCCTGCAGACAAAAGACGAGTTTGTGCAAAATTTCAGCACGATTGCTTCATTATTGAAGACTGTAGCGTGATTACAACAGACAGACAGACGGACAGACAGACATCGTTATGTCGTCTTAGAATTTCTCCCTGATCAAGAATATATATACTTTATATAGTCGGAAATAGATATTTCGATGTGTTACACACGGAATGACAAACTTATTATACCCCCATCACCATTCTATGGTGGTGGGTATAAACATAATGAAACGACGAAAGTATGTTCCTAAGGAGATGTATGAATCTCCTCCAAATACCACTGGTAAGTGGACGTCATCTCTGAAACAGCAGAATATTGGAACGCAAGGAAAGAAACAAATAAGCTCCGCGGTCTGCGAAAAACCAAAAACTGCTCCCAGGAGAGTCTCAAATAGGCAGAATCCGATGGAGAGGCATAATAGCGGTCCGAATATGAAGAAAGCAAATGAATATACCGAATCAAACGCGACGAAGGGAAACTACACGATGCCATCATACTACGTCACTGAAGCTAACATACCCTATCTAGAGAATCTGTATTATGCATTGATCAAGCAAATACCGCCACTGGCAAAATGCCGATAAGCGATTTGGGCATTATAGTGGATTATAGAGAAATTCCTACTGTTGTGGCTATCCTTATGTGAAGTCTTCTGTGAAGACCCAACACAAATAGTGGATACAATCCTTTCTCATAGCCGAGGAATCAATCTAGAAACTAGTGAGGAAAGGGATTATCCACTTCTATCGAAAACTTCGGTCTATGTAATAGGGCAGCAAGTTTACCAAAGAATGTATTCTAGGAGTTTCAGGTATAAAAAGTGAAGTATTGGAAGGATCATAAGTAGAGCAACTTTATATGAAGGTTTCAAAAAGATGACTTCAAATTAAACTACATGAATTGTAGATATATATCCATCTTTTTTAAATTTCGAGCATCTGATTAGTTTACGAGGCCCACGTAAAACTTGCAAAATATCAAGCACAATGGTTCACATTTGCCATTCGTGATAGTTAAAAATGAAATTTAGTTTTTTCTATGCAACAATACCACAGACAGATATGTTAACCCTCTTCGGTTTGTGGTAAATCAATACGTGCTTCCATAAAATTTCCAAAAAAAGAAATTAAAATGCAATCATCCCGCAATAACAGCACAAAATCAATACCAACTCAAATCGTCTGGATGCTTGCCAGCAATGCAGGAGATGATTAACTATGCGACCGAAAAGGCAAACACGCACTAACCAAAATAGACAATAAACTAATTGGCCATAAAGCATCCGGATCATGCGACAACAATGGTCACACAATCCATTGATTCAAAAGGCACGCATGCTCTTTTTCGTGCAAAAGTGCCGAATAGTTTTGTGCCATCAGCAACCCAAGGAGTCATTGTTCACAATGTTCCATCTAAAGGAAATAGAGCAAAATCATGGCTGTTGTAATTTCCACAAAAAAAAAACAAAGAAAAAGCTGGAAAACTCGAAACATCCAATAATTCAGTAGAACTGTTGTTCTCAATTCCAAAAATGTCACGTTGCGAAAGAAAATTGCTGTCATGACGATGTCATCATTAGGGAAGTAGAGTGGATGGAGTGAGTGGTGTAATCTACCAGTTTCATGCAGTTCTAGCTACGAACACTAGCTAAAGTCGCCAGTGATTCGCATTTGAAGTCACCAGCCTCGACTAGAAGACATGTGGAAAATCTCCCACAAGCAGCTGTTTCCGAAGGAGGAGATGCAGTCTCATTTTCCTTCCGATGAAATGGTGCGATGTGGTGTCGTTGGTGTTATGGCACAACCGACATATTTGGAATTTATGGCCTTCATTATCGTATGTGTGACTCGGTAGGGCATGTGTCTGTCAGTTAATGTCGTTCTGCCATACTTGCATTCATAATGCGCAGGATCAACGCCAAAAAGGGTGCCTCATGTAAAATTGCTCAAGCATTTCCAGCATCCACTTAGTGGTGTGACATTACGCCAGACATAGGATATCATCCTACACATTATTTAGTGACACAACATTGAGGAAGGAGAACTCCTAGTCTTGACTTGGTTTAACCAATGAAGGCGATTAATTAAAAATAAAACAAATCCATATCAGTACCAACGCAGGGTACATCACTCTTCCATCAAATGGCCGAATTCGATTTCGCCATGCATAGTGGCGTTGATCTGTTTTTATCGAAAGGGACTGCCTCCCTCTAAGGCATTTCTAGGCATCATGCATTTCTTATCGAACTCGTTGTTGATTTAGCAAAGAGCAACTGTTTCGCAACTATCTGCCACGTGCTGACGTGCTGACGTGCTGGCTGCTCTGCCATTTGCAATCCCTGTTCCAAAATAGAATTCTCCGAGTACATCCAAAAAGGGAAAATGTTATTGCTGTCTTTTGTAGTGCAGCAGTGGATGGACGAAGTGGAACCTAGCAAATGGTGCATTTGGTACATTGACTTTTTATGGCTTCATGGTATGGAGTGTATCTATCCATCTATCTTTGTTAGGCATAGCATTTCGAAAATATCACATATTTGCAAAACTTTGGCATTGCGTTGGTATGGTATGATTAATTTAGGAAGTTATCACACAATTTTGTTTTTCTGATTCAATTACGAAATTAATTGATCCAATTAATTTTTTAATTGAAATGTCTTCAATCACGATAATGATAGTATCACACAATCACAGTGTTAATTGGACATTTAAGAAACCTTGATTAAAAAGTAATTGATTTCATTAAAAAAAATTCAATTAAATTTTTAATTGATTCAATTAAAAATTTAATTGATGTTGATAGCAAAATTCAATTAATCAAACGTAACTATTTTCAAGTTCGAAGATGGACGATATCGGTCCAGGTTTTGATATAGTCCCCATATAAACCGACCTCCCGGTTTGGGGTCTTGGGCTTATAGAAACCGTAGTTTTTATCCAATTTGCATGAATTTAAAATCTAGAGGTCTTTAGGACCATAAAGAGGTGTGCCAAAATGGTGAGTATCGGTCTAGGTTTTAAAAACCGTACCTTTTATCCAATTAGCATGATATTGGAAATCTAAAGGTATTTCAGGACCACAAAGAGATGTGCCAAAAATGGTGAGTATCGGTCCATATTTTGGTATAGCCCCCATATAGACTGATCTCCCGATTTTACTTTTTGGGCTTTTAGAATCCGTAGTTTTTATCTAATTTGCCTGAAATTGGAAATCTAGAGGTATTGTAGGACAATAAAGAGGTGCGCCGAAAACGGTGAGTATCGGCCCATATTTTACTATAGCCCCCATAAGAACGATCTAACGATTTAACTCCTTGGGTTTCTAGAAACCGTAGTTTTTATCCGATTTGCCTGAAATTGTAAATATACTGGTATTTTGGACTCACAAAACCGTTTATCAGATTTAGTTTTTATCGGTCCATTTGGTAAGGCCTCCATATATACCGATTTCACTTCTTGAGGGTATAAAAGGCGCACTGATCATGAAAATTGTTTCAAACTGAATGTAAAATTTCCAGAGTTTACTTCTCGTAATCATTTAAATAATGGGGGTAAAAGTCTATAGATTTTAGATTTCAAATCAAGGCGTTATTTCATCAAACAAAAATTGTTCTTATAAATCCAGAATCTGATATAGTAGTCATAGGTAAAATCTTTAAATTTATCTTCGGGAAATGTACTTGTTGAGCTACTCTGCTTGGGAGAATTATATAATTCTACGGATTCTTCTTTGGGTAATTGCATTCGGGAACTTGACGACGATATTGGGCGTATTTCTGTGTGGTGTTGCGAGAATAATATCTGCTTAAATGTGCGGAAAACTAATTGTGTTTTGTTTCATGGGGCGCGCGATCACTCTGCAAGTATTACGGTACAGAATTCTGTTGTACCTTGTTCTACTTCCGTTTCCTGTTTAGGATTTGAGATTGATTCCGGACTGAGTTTCACGGGTCATATTTCCTCTGTCTGCTCAAAAGTGAATCTGACTCTAAGGAAGTTATATAGTATTGATGTTATTCTACCGATTGATGTACGACACAGACTATCTGTCACCAAACCCCCTCGAATATTCAAAGCAAACTATAATATTTGATTCACGGTGGTGGGTGTTTAAGATTACTTACTGGAATATTGATTTGGTCAACTTCAATGTGGTCGCAAGTCCTTCCTTAGATGGGCCACGTTCAAGTCCCCGATCTTATATCTAAAATTTTTATAAAAAAAAAACGTTTGAACCTCTTTTAATGAAACAAATTCAATCCCCTAATATTTTATAAGAAACCCGAAAGTACAGCGCTTGGCATCGACAACGAATTTGAGTGTGAAGTGGGACCTCTTAAGACCCACTTCTAAAAGTGCATGCGATATATAGATTTGATACGTTATATGTTGGACGAAACATAAACTAAATTCCCAATAAATGTAAGAACCTTGTTTGCTCTACATTAAAATAGTTTTCTTGACTTTATAATCGACCCCCTTTACGAATAGACAAAATATTACAAATGAATGAAGGCATGTACAACGAACAAAAACATACAGATGGAAATTGCTGCCTAACTTTGTTGATTATTTTTCTTGGATACAAACAAAACATAAAAATAAGTATATACAAAAATCATCTTTTATTATTTCAATTCTATAAGAATGCATTCTTTCGGTTACACAAAGACAATGTCTGTATTTATTTTAGAATATTTTTTAAATATCAGTGGCTAGAAAAAAACAAAATTAAGCAACTAGCAGAAGTTGAATACAAGTTTCAGATTATTATTTTATTACAAAATTATAGAACTATAAAGGGCCCGATTTGCTACTGAAATATAACCTATATCTAAAAAGCACATTCAAACGAAGTCGACTGGAAACAAACGATTTTACCTTAACATTTTATAATTGAATTCTTCTGAAGTATGTCATCTATCTTGTGAATATTTTCGCGATAACTTTTTAAAAATAATTAAAAACTATAAATTAAAATAAACATATTCCTATTAAATCTTGAGGAAATCTAATTAAATTAAAATCAAAAAGAACTATTTTAAATACGTGAACGTGAAAAATTCGATGTAATCGATGTGTTTGCGCGTGGGTTGTTTTTTAGTGGTTGTTATGGTATACAGAGAGATTGTTAAAAATAATATAGTAAATTAATATAATAAAAAACAAATAAAATATATAAAATATTTGTTATTTTAAATTAGTGAGAAAAATGTTCCTTTTTTTTAAAATTGGGTTATAAAAGAAGAAAACACCAGCAGTATAACAACCCCTTCATTCGACTTCATTTTGGAATCTTCAATTATCAGGTAATATTCAGTGACGCTAACCTTTTGTGAAAAAATTGGTTTAGGATTTTTTTGTTGTAGGTATTGAAATTGTAAAAGGTGGACAAAATTGCTAGGCAGCAACTTTTTCAAAGCGAAAGGTACTACACGCAAAGAAAAAAAAAAACGTTTGGAAAACGTGTACCGAAAACGTTTTTCGTTTGTTAGAGTTTTTTGAATTGCTTCGAAAAGTATACACTGTTATCACCAAAAAAATTCGTTTGTTACAAAATTTTTATTTTTTCAATAAAAAAAGTTATTTTTGAACCAACAACACAGTCAATTTCGTTTATATCAAACACTGTTCTTTTCTAAATTTAGGTCTTCAATAAAACACATTTTACAGTTCATAGTAAACATTTAATATAGTAGAATGTAATGTTGAACATTTTTTCGGAATCTTACGACCCTATCTGGAATATATGTTAAAAAAAAAAAAACAAAAAAAAAAAAAACTTTGGTCGAAGCAGAGATCGAACCCACGACCTTTGGCATGCAAGTCGGACGTAGCAACCACTGCTCCAAGGTGCCCAACTAAATGTATTTTTCTGTTAAATAAACTTTGTTTAATCGGCTCGTGGGCGCCGCTAGCTATGCTATATAAATATAACTTATATGGGTAATTGTCTATTGATGACAATAACGGCTACATGGCTTAGTGGATAGTGTGTTGGCTTACAAATTGCATGGTCCGCGGTTCGATTCTCAGTCCAGGCGAAAGGTAAAAAAAAATTAAAAAATTTATAAAATCGTATAATTTCTTCTACATTGTTTGTGTTACAGAAAAAGGTGCTAAGAACTAAAAAAAATCGTGGAAGTGAGAAAGATGTGAGGGAAAATGCAATTAGCCAGAAAAAAAATTTTTGAGTTAGTCTTTATGAAATTGTTTTTACATCCTGGAAAAGAATAAACGTTTATCACAAAAAGTATATACTTTTCTTCCAAATACACTTCCTTTCAACGAAAAGCAAATGAAAAACGAACTTTGTTTGTCTAAAATTTCGTTTGGGAGGAAAGAATTATTTTTTTGCGTGTAGAAGAAGAAAAAATATGTTTTAATATTTCAAGGCCAGTCGATGTTGATTCTAAATAAATATATTTAATATATTAATAAAACGTGTATTTTATTGAAGAAGAAATTGCTTATATAAAAACATAAAATTGTATTTAAAAACGAAGGTAAGCTGTTCTAAATTTGAAGTAAAAGGTTTACCACAAATATGTAAGATTTGTCCAAATGAATGAAAAAGTTCAATAAAATCATTCCATACATGAATTGAATTCAGTTAAATTTTTTCATTCTGTAGTATAGTGGTGCATAAATATAGGAACATGTTAACTAATATATGGAATGCATTCTACCTAATTTCTATGAAAATCACATCGTTCAAACAAATAAAAATGTCTTTGGCGCTATACGAAGTTCAACTTTCTTCACAATGAGTTCATTTTAACTTAAAGAAGGGGTCACATTTTTCTCGGTGTAGGGACTTGGTTGTGGACATTTGAGGCTATAAATTTTATATAGAATTTCAAGTGAATTTAATCGGTTCAAATGGTACGGTTTCCGAAGTTAAATTTTAGATTTGCAGGAAATTGTTTTACTTCTAGAGGGAGTCTGTCTACACCCAGAAAAAAGTGCCTTCGAAACTAAAGGAAAAATTTTCATCAATATAGTTTATCCATTTTATTTCCATTAAGGTAAATTTTTGTGAAAAATAATAAAACTTACTCGTTTCAGTAAAAAAATCCTAAACTGTAAGCAGTTAGGAATAGTTCATTAACTAGAATAAGGCATGGAATTTTACTCATACTATTTTCTTCGCTGGGTATAAGAATTTACTACTGAAAAAGAAAATTTTATTCACCGATAACAAAGCATTCGTAAAAATAAACAAAAACCGAACTAAAACCAAGTTTCCTCAAAATTAGTAAAATTTCTTATAAAATGATAATTGCGACTTCCTTTATAATAGAAAGTTTTTCATACATACGAACAACACTTGGCATAGAAAAATATTTTAGTTCATTCGTACTAAGAAGTATGCAATCCTTTCAAAACTTAAGGAAACACACTTGTTACAATATAGGAAATTTTCCTAAATTTCTATTGTCTACCTGTAATCGATACCTGTCATCGTAATCGATGTGTTTGCGCGTGGGTGTAATCGATATATTTGCGCGTCGGTTGTTTTTTTAGTTGGAATCGCGTTGTTTTGGTATACGGAGAGATTGTTAAAAAATAATATGGTAAAATAATATAATAAATAACAAATAAAATATATAAAATATTTGTTATTTTAAATTAGTGAGAAAAATTTTCGTTTTTTTAAATAAATCTATCAATGTTCGTGATAGTGTATAAAGAAAGAAAACACCAGCAGAATAACAACCCTTTCATTTGTCTTCATTTTGGAATCTTCAATTATCAGGTAATATTCAGTGACGCTAACCTTTTGCAACAAAAATGTTTTATGATTTTTTATATTTGTAGGTATTGAAATTGTAAAAGGAGGACAAAATCGTTAGGCAGCAACTTATTAAAAGTGAAAAGTACAAGAAGAAGAAAAAGTGCGTTTTACAGTTGATAATATCACACGGAAATTGGAAATAGTGGAATAATAAACTAATATTTTAAAGAGATTCGATGCTATTGATTCTTAATAAATATATTCAATATATTAATAAAACATGTCTTTTATTGAAGATAAAATTGCTTATAGAAATAAATAAAATTGTATTTAAAAACGAAGGTAAGCAGTTCTAATTATGAAGTAAAAGTTTTACCACAAATGTGTAAGATTTGTCGAAATGAATGAAAAAATTTCAATAAAATCATTCCACATATGAATTCAAATTAGTTAAATTTTTTCATTCTGTAGTATAGTGGTATATAATTATAGGAAAATGTTAACTAATATATGGAATGCATTATTCCTAATTTCTACGAAAATCACATCGTTCAAACAAATAAAAATGTCTTTGGCGCTATACGAAGTTCAACTTTCTTCAAAATGAGTTCATTTTAACTTAAAGAAGGGGTCACTTTTTTCTGGGTGTAAGCTTTAAAGAAATTCTATTATTTACCAACATACCTCTTGATTTTGAATTTCAGACAAATCAGACAAGTTATATCATCGGGCTATATCAAAATCTGGACCATCTTCGAAGTAGACTTGCCTGCGGACAAAAGGCGACTTTATGAACGATTTCAGCACGATAGATTCATTATTGAAGACTATAGCGCGATTACAACAGAGAGACAGATGGAAAAACGGCAATGGATATATCGTCTTAGAATTTCTCCGTGATCAAGAATATATATAATGTATGTAGTCGAAAATCGATATTTTGATATATTACAAACGTAATGTTAAACTTATTATACCATAGAATGATGGGTGATGGGTGTAAAAATGGAAAAAAGCAAATTATAACGAATTCCACCAAAAATGGTAGATTTTTTACTGTTTGGTAGATTTTCTATAGAAACAAAATGTTTGCAAAATCTTCTAAACATAGCTAAAAACAAGTAAAAAATTAAAATTATGAAAATTCACAATAGAAATGAAATTTTGTCAAAATTAAATTCTGACAAAATGAAATTTTGACAAAATTTCCTGTAGAAATGAAATGTTCAAAAAATTTTCTATAGAAATACAATTGTCACAAAATTTTCTGTAGAAATAAAATTTTGACAAAATATAATATTTTTTTTTGGTAGTTTTTTTTTTTTGGTAAAATTTGCTCCAAATTTTGCCAATTTTTGTTTTAGCTCGAGTGGCAACCATGGTCTCATATCTTATAGTTTTCGACAGACAATCTCTGGGTATTACATTGGATTTAAAAGACTCAGTCGAAGATACCAGGCTGCATAATCCAATCAATCAATCTCCGAACATCCGTTTTTTCCTTCAAGGCCATTCCTTCACGATTTTGCAACGTCGTGTTTTCTATTAGTGTACACCCTAATTCAGTAGTTATGGTTCGTATCAAATAGAAAAATATAACAAATTTTTTAAAGTTAAAATCCTAAGTGAAATCAATTAAATCCTAAATGAAACTCAATTAAAAAATTAATTGATTTCATTAATTTTTATAACCTGCGCCACACTATGGAGCAGGGTATTATAAGTTAGTGCATATGTTTGCAACACCTAGAAGGAGACGAGAAAGACACATGGTGTCTTTGGCAATAATGCTCAGGGTGGGTCCTTAAGTCGATCTAGCCATGTCCGTCTGTCTGTGAACAGATTTTTGTGATCAAAGTCTAGGTCGCAGTTTAAGTCCAATCGCCTTCAAATTTGGCACAAGATCCTGCTTTGGTTCAGAATAGAACCCTATTGATTTTGGAAGAAATCGGTTCAGATTTAGATATAGCTCCCATATATATCTTTCGTCCGATATGGACTTATATGGCCCCAGAAGCCAGGGTTTTACCCCAATTTGGTTGAAATTTGGCACTAGGAGTACAATTAGTAGTGTAGTCAAGTGTGCAAAATTTTATTGAAATCGGTTCAGATTTAGATATAGCTACCATATATATCTTTTGCCCGATTTTCCGTCATATGACCACAGAGGGCAAAGTTGTAGTCCGATTTACGTGAAATTTTGCGCAGGGAGTAGAAATAAAATATTAAGTATGCATGTCAAATTTGGTTGAAATCGGTTCAGATTTCTATATAGCTTCCACATATATATGTTTTTTCCGATTTGGACAAAAATCGCCAAAATAACCACATTTTCCTTATAAAATCGCCACTGCTAAGTCGAAAACTTGTAAAAGTGACTCACATTTTCCTTTATTTCTAATACATATCTATCGACCGATAAATCATAAATACACTTTTGCCTCAAAATTGGTTCAGATTAAAATGTTTCCCATATTTTTTACTAACATAGTGTACCATCCCAGGGCATTAGCCGACTTACATTTTAAGTCTATAGATTATAAATTTTGTTCAGATGGAGTCAGATTTAAATGTATGTATTTGGGACAAAAGCCTTTATATTTGTACTTAGCGTTGGAGATTGATATTATTAATTAATAATTAATTTCGTGATTGAAACTAATTACTTTTTCTGCTCATGTAGTAGAAAGGGCCCGAATTATTTTCAAATATTTTTAAAGCAATGCTGCTTGGATTCTATTCCACAATCATTAAGAAAAGAAGGAGAATGGATCAGTATAAGTGTAGGCCAGTGTGATTTATAGTGATTTATAGCTTATCTAAATATTTGTGTAAAATTTTCTAAGTCAACAACATATGTGAGTGATGTCATATGTTAGATATACACATATTATAAATCGGTGATCATGTAAGTCATAAATATTTATATGCATAAGTATGTGAGAATGTATACATACATCACTATATATATGTTATATATAATATATATTATTCAACACTTTTTTATATGGACAAACATCTGTTTGTCTAGGGAATGTATAGGAGTATGCCAATGGTGCCAGTATACTGAGATCTTCTTACACAATAAAAATGTATGCACATATGTATGTAAATGTACAACGTTGTAAATATGGAAATGGTCATGGGTTGGTGGATCCCTTTGTCTATTTGCTCCCCCTAATTGCTGATGTTTTTGAGTTGAATATTTCAAAATGCCCAACAGTGTCTTTCCTTGGTTGTTTGGCATCGATGCTATTTCGAGTGAAACGCCAGTGTCTCTTCTTCCTCCATAACTGTGGATATGCTTGGCTTCTGGTTGCGGGTCTGTTGGCACAGACTTGTGCCCTTTGAGCCCTCGCCAAGTGTGTGGAGGGCTTGCACCACCCATCGTAAATCATTGTGAAAATCACTTTTTTAAATTCCTATTTATCTTGGAGGCAATCTTCATGCATAACGGCATAAATATAAACAGCAAGTTGGTTGAATTTATCATGAAAATTGCATTTGTTATTTTATAATTTGTAATTACATTCTAAAATAGTGACGAGTGAGTTCAAATGATGAGCATCAATTGTAAATGAACAAAAATAGATTTGAATTCGTTTAGATATTTGAATTGGGGATTGACTATGTGACGACATATTGTTTTTTGAATATTTTATGTTCCTCCATATTTCAATGAATATTAAAGAAAATTTAATGTTAGCTAAAACTAAAGTCGGGCGGTACAGACGGTACATAACAAAAAATAATTGCATTCAAAAATGTTGACATACATTGAAAAAAATGTTGACCTAATAAGAAGATTATGCAATGTAAATTTTAGGTCACGCAATTTACACAATATTAAGGACAAATTTCTTTAAAATTATTGATTTAAAAAATTGTTACTTTAAATTTAGAATACGTATCTTTGAATTTTCCTTTAATGTATTGATAACAGGTTGGCTGATAAGTCCCCGGTCTAACAAAGAAAAACACATTTTTATGTCAAAATTCGTTTTTATTATTCAGCATAGTTCCCTTCACGAGCGATACAACGATTATAACGACCTTCCAAGTTTTTGATACCATTTTGGTAGTACTCCTTCGGTTTTGCCTCAAAATAGGCCTCAGTTTCGGCGATCACCTCTTAATTGCATCCTTTTGAGGTCTGAGAACAAGAAAACGTCGCTGGGGGCCAGATCTGGAGAATACGGTGGGTGGGGAACCAATTCGAAGCCCAATTCATAATAGGCCTCAGTTTCGGCGATCAACTCTTCATTGCAGCCAAATTTTTTCCCTGCGAGCATCCTTTCGAGGTCTGAGAACAAGAAAACCTCGCTGGGGGCCAGATCTAGAGAATACGGTGGGTGGGGAAGCAATTCGAAGCCCAATTCATGAATTTTTGCCATCGTTCTCAATGACTTGTGGCACGGTGCGTTGTCTTGGTGGAACAACACTTTTTTCTTCTTCATATCGGGCCGTTTTGCCGCGATTTCGATCTTCAAACGCTCCAATAACGCCATATAATAGTCACTGTTGATGGTTTTTCCCCTCTCAAGATAATTGATAAAAATTATTCCAAGTAATGGCAGAGGCCATTACTTTGCCAGCGGACTTTTGAGTCTTTCCACGCTTCGGAGACGGTTCACCGGTCGCTGTCCACTCAGCCGACTGTCGATTGGACTCAGGAGTATAGTGATGGAGCCATGTTTCATCCATTGTCACATATCGACGGAAAAACTCGGGTGTATTACGAGTTAACAGCTGCAAACACCGCTCAGAATCATCAACACGTTGTTGTTTTTGGTCAAATGTGAGCTCGCGCGGCACCCATTTTGCACAGAGCTTCTGCATATCCAAATATTGATGAATGATATGACCAACACGTTCCTTTGATATCTTTAAGGCCTCTGCTATCTCGATCAACTTCATTTTACGGTCATTCAAAATCATTTTGTGGATTTTTTTGATGTTTTCGTCGGTAACCACCTCTTTCGGGCGTCCACTGCGTTCACCGTTCTCCGTGCTCATTTCACCACGCTTGCATTTTGCATACCAATCAATTATTGTTGATTTCCCTGGAGAAGAGTCCGGAAACTCATTATAAAGCCAAGTTTTTGCTTCCACCGTATTTTTTCCCTTCAGAAAACAGTATTTTATCGAAACACGAAATTCCTTTTTTTCACAATAACAAAAGTTGCTTCACAAAAGACGCTCTATCTCACAAACTAATTGACTTACAGACGTCAAATTTTGACACGAATCATTTGAAATAATATGCATTTAATACTAGCGACGCCATCTATGTGTCACACCGGGGACTTATCAGCCAACCTGTTATATGAGTTGGTTGTCCGTTGATAGTTATAATGATAATTGTCTGTTGATAACGATAAGAGCTACATGGCCCTGTGGATAATGAGTTTCCTTACAAACCGTATGATCCGCGGTTCAAATGGCCGTCTGGACGAAATATATATTTTTTTGAGTTAATTGTGTCAGTTAACCCTCTAATGCCCCAATTTTTTTGCCAGCTGATTAAATTTTCAATGTTAACGACACAAAAGCAAGATAACTAAACAAGAAAAATTTATACGTTAAAATTCAGCATATGCTGCAAAGCCTCTTGAATAGTTTCAAATAAGTTTTCTTTTTATTTTGCCCATTTTTGTTGTCTTAAGGTGTGTTTTACTAAAAGCTTCCTTATTAAATGAAGCTTCCTTATTGGGCATTAGAGGGTTAATGTATAATTAAATACATTTTTAGTTTCAATCAAATTTTCAATTGGAAATAGTTTGGTAATGTTTTTTTTTTCTGTGTACCAATAAACTTAAAGCGAGTGATTCTGAACAGAATGACATACAAAAGTTACGTATAATTGTCTGTTTTTCCCACCGACCACTGAATTTTTTATCAATTCTTCAAAATTTTTGGAAACTGTCAGTTGATATATGTATTTCAATTTGAGAAACATAGACGGAAAACTTGAAGTAGTTTGATTCTCCCAAAAAAGTTTTAACAAAAGGATTTCATTTCACATATATCCAGAAGTTTTAGTTCGAAAAATAACGGCCCAAGTTCAAAGTTCAATATAAAAAACCAGACTATGACCAGATTACACAAAGGCCGAAGATTGTCAAAGAAACCAAAAAAAAAACTAAATAAATTTAATTGATCACATTTTAAAGGGAAAATTTGGGCAAAAACTAGGAACTCCACCTCAAATGACTTTACAACCCTCATTCCATAATTGCAGTCATTATTAAATCACAATACATTTGATGGCCAAGAGTGCTAGAATTTAAATTTAACGTAAAATCTTTTGTGTGTGCACCATCGATTAAACAAAAAGAGAACTTTTGATCAGGGATAATGGGAACTCACGAAATTTCCATTTTCAGTTTTCTTTTCCTGTAAAAGAACCAGTTTTTCTTTAAATTTTCTCGTAGCACAGCAACTAACGAAATGTTAGAAGATCCTTACGTTTCTACCACCTCCCCTATTCTTCAGCGCTCTGCTCTGTAGTCTTAACACTCGCATATCAAATGTCAGTGGAAAAATAAGGAAATTATGATCCTTGGATTTCTAATAAAAGAACGAAATCCAAAAAATAAAACAAGGGAAAAAATTTAGATTTTTGATATGAAAAAAAATGAAATGAACCAGTTGAGAGGTGGTCGTCTGGTTTTATCCACAAAATTGTGGTGGTATTTTTCCAATAAAACTTTGAGCCATTCTGTCCATGGGCAATATGATATAGGATTTCAAATTAACATCAGCAGTATAAACATTTGGTTTGTTGTTCTTGTTGGTGGGCATGTTGGTACAAAACAGCTCCATTTCATCAAGGTACGAGTATCACTGGAAAAAAGGTGAAATCAATATCGTTGGCTTCTATGGCATGTGTTCATTTGTTGACCATCTGGTTTAATATTTTGCAGCCAGGAATTTAGGTAAATTCATAGACTTTTTATATAAAATTTAATAATTGGAGAAAGGTCATTAAGGACTGGTATAACAACAACAATAACGACCATAAAGTAAAAACATACACACTGTAGAAATTCAAGTCAAGATGTTTGGTAAATACTGGACACGCTGAATGACCATAGGCTACATTCTATATTGAAGAACAGAAGGCAAAACATAAATATTTAAACGAAATTATTTCCATGTGAAAAGGTGAAACAACATAAAATCATGGCACTCTTATGTCAATTTTCCGAATTGGTTTATATGAAACAATAATAAAAGTTCGCACATTAATTTAAGAATGTGGCAGACTTTTTCATAAAAAAATATCCATATTCTGATATAGGCCGTTCTGACTTATTGAGGGCTTAGAAGCCGCAATTTTTAGCCGATTCGCCTAAAATGTTAAATTATTTTTTTAATAGATAAGTATACACGCAAAAAATAATTCTTTCTTTCCAAACGAAATTTTACACAGAGAATACAGATTGGTTGTGACAATCGAATTTTTTGCCAACCTCCTTTTGGCAGTTGTAGCAACTACCAGTTGGCAGTTGTGCCACCCGACTGATTCGGTCGACACAACCAATATCTCATATGGTGTTGGTTGGGTCTGCCGACGATATCGGTTGTTGCTACCTTCATCATTCGATGGTGCTGCCCGACCTTAATAGTGCTCGTTACTAAACTAAAAACCAATTTTGACCCAGTTAAACATTATATTTTATTTTATTAAAATATTACACTTAGTTTAAATATATTTATTTTAGAATATAAATAAATACACACACATATTATACTATTATATAATATTTTACATCTGTTAAAGTCTAAATTAAAATTGTTATTGAGAAAGTGTACCATATAGGGATAGGAGTCATCAGCATCTCCGCAGATAAGTTTTCTAAAATAAAAAAAAATAAAACATAGTATATATACATTGAGGAAAAACTTTAATCTGGAATAAAATGGTGAAATATTAGACCATTATTTATTATGCCACCCCAGCAAAAAATGGAGCACTATTTCAGCAGGATTGTAAGGGAGAGAGGCAGAACCAACTGCATAAAAAACAACTGAATCAGCGCTGATTTTTGTGGGCGATGTCCCGATTTAGAGCAGCTTCTACATAGCGCTGATATAATTGCTCATTTTAATAGAAATATTGGTCAGAAGTGATATAAAATATTGAGTATAGCATTGAAGGCATGAAGCAAAATAGCACTACCTTCCATGCATCTATACTGCATGAATTGGTTGTAATAACGTAAACGAATGATCATAACCTACTTTGATTACTTGTTTACGTTATTGCCACCGATTCATGCAGTGTGTTATTGTATGCCAAAAAGCGCAACTAAAGTCTTACTGCGGAAGTATTTTTTGCTGGGACATAAGTAAATTAATCGTAATCTGAAATCTGTGTGATATACATAAATGGGAACCAAAGTTTCCATTCATGATTAGCAGGATCTTCCCAAAGGAATAAATGGTAGGAAGAGATAGATCGCTAGAGAATCTATCTCAACATGTCAGAAACGATACTTCGTGTAGCCAGATTTTTTTGAGAATAAAAGTATTTATACTCTGACCAAAACTGGTGCATTGCATTAAAATGGACAAATACATAAAAACAAATTAAACTTACCCAATTTGCTTCCACTGTTAACTCCTTGCAAGTTCTTCTGTACATTCATTAGGGCGTATTTTTCATTAGGTCCTCATAAAATTAGATACTGAAGTTCACTTTTGAGTTCTTCGCCGGTTCCACGAAATTTTGTGTATTACATTAAATTAATCCATTTGACATAATATAGGCAAATTCCGTGGATTATCAGTAATATTTTTTAATGAGATCCATAGTAAATGCCGAAAAGGCCAGGCAGAAAATTCGTCGTTATATATTTCTATTTATAAAGATATGTCTTTTCTCGACTTAAGAAATTTTAATATTGACATTTGAAAATATTCAATTTATATTCGGCTGTGGCAACCGTATGTAAATTATAATTACTAAATTACAGCCATGAAATTCTATTAAGGAAGGTTGTACCAACCAATTTCATGCAAACAATTTCAAAATAGATACATTTGGTTGCTACAACTATTTATCGTAAAACACGAAGGAAAATCTGTTATAACAGTTGTCTAATGGTTGAGTAGATGAAAATATAGTTGAAAATAGAGAGAGTAGGTAGACACAAACGACTTATTGTTCCAACTACGGAATTTAAATTATTACAACCGATTTCCACCCATTATATTCTCTGTGTGTAGACAGACTAATCATCTACCCTCGATCTTTCTCACTTATATGAGGTTTTTTTAGTTCTTAGCGCATTTAATTATTGGATTTTATACATTTTCTAAATTTTATCTTTCGTCTGGACGGAGAATCCAACCGCGGACCGTACAGTTTGTCCACACACTATCCGCTGAGCTACGTAGCTGTTATTGTCCTCAACAGACAATTTTCGTTATAGCTTGACGCAAAGAGTCACGAGCACATGTAAAGAAAGTTTATTTGACAGAAACATACCTTTAGTTGACCACAGTGGAACAACGGCCAAGTGCGCCACCATCTCCATATCATGAAGCTTCCCCCTCTATGACCACAATGGAGCAACGGCCAAGTGCGCCACCATCCCCATGTCATGAAGCTACCCCCTCTATGTTTTCGATTTTTGTGATGTAGTGTTTTTGGAGACTTTGTCATTACCAGGTCATTACCAGTAATGTTCTATTGCATCAGATTTTATTTTTGTTTCATCTGTCCATTAAACTTATTTCCAGTCATCCGACCCAAACTCTGTGGGCCTTACTAGACATTTTCTATTTAATACAGAGAAAAAGTTAAAATTCATCCAAAATCCATTAGAGTCAATTTTGAAAATCTTCAAAAGTTCGTTAGTTCAATTTGCAGATTACAGGCAAAAACGCCGAAAGAATTCAGTACAAATGATTTAACAAAGCGATCCAATAATGAACTACCTTCGCATAAATAGAAATCCATAACGAATATGAAATAAAAGTGAAAACTATGAAAATTCAAGCTTTAATCATAGACAAGGGACACTCCAACATTTTCCCACCATCTCTAAGCATTGGGTCTTTATCATGAGCTCGCTGTAGCAAATTAGAAAACTCGGTGTGAATAAAATTCTATGCTTCTATGTTGACTGACCATTGTCCAGTTGTGGTCATAATTCAAAAACGACATTTTAGTGCAAATGCAACGTCTAACGTCTTTCTATGATTTATTCCCACCAAAAGTCATAATTTTTTGTGTAAATTTTGGAAGATTTATTTCCGTGTTGAAATGAACCATAACTCATGAAATGTGATCATAAATTCATTTTTCCACTTCAGTACATTGCAAATCGAAAGAAAGAAATCCCAAAAACAGGAAACAATTTGACTCTCTTGATATCAACAAATTCTCACCTTCACACGAAATGGGACAGATAGAAGACACGGGCTGGACGACTTGCATTGCATTAGAAGAGAACAACATAAGCCACAGACCTTAAGGAAGGGTTAAATTGTAATAATGAGAGGTGGTGGTGATTTACATCCGTTCTCTTGTCTGTCTGGCCATCTAACTTCCTAGCACAAATGGACGAGAGCGAGTTCTTCAATTTGGATTGCTGTTAATATGAGACATTCCGAAACCGGATACTCTTAGAGTTGTCTACTTGACCAGTGGTCAGTTTACAAAACAACATCCAGACTGTAAGCTGTCATTGACCAATATTCTAAGGAGGTCTTATTCTCCAAGGGGTGGTTACTGATAATTAAGTGAAATAAATCAAAAATTCTGCAAGACTGCAACTACAGATCAAGGGGCAGGAGGTAAACATAAAATTAACACTCCTTTCACTCCTTATGACTCTAATGGCACAACATTTTGTCAATTTGGAAGAAATGTGTACAACATGAACGGGCCACCAATAAATCTAAATCTTCCTACGTGACCAATACAATCTTGAACAAAGCCAGAGCTCAATGTTGTCTGGCCGATTGGTGGGTCATATGGTGGACATGAAATATGACCAAATGTTGTTGCTGACTCGACATGAGCAGAAAGTTTCTCGAAATCGAAAAACATTTTTTTTTTTTTTTGAGTTATTGAGCCTAGTCAAGTCACAGACAGTCAAAATCATTGATTCATGTCTACCTTCATGCATATGTGCTCCCCGATTCTGTGGCAATGTTGAGCCTGCGCAAATGATGGGGAGGAGGAGTGTGACGTATGTTCTGCATTCTTTCATTATGGTGTTGGAGATGTTTGTCTTTGCTTTGGTAATGTTTTAAAAATATCCCAATGATTTTGTAGTTTGGGAATTTCACAGAGCAGATGTTTTAAGGCTCATAACCCCTATGTTGTGACTGCTGCTCCATTGCTCAAGAAAAACAGAGAGAAAAAAAATTAACTCTCAAAATAAAACTTGTTTTTAAGGCTGATGTTTGTTGAGCCAGCCACTCAAGAAAACAACCACCAACATTATCGGCAGCAGCAGCTCCAGATAAAAAGAAAGCAAAGTAGCATCCATCGAAACATAGCTGGCAGACAAAAGCTTGTGTCATCGTAACACTCTAGAAGACTCCAAATACTAAGTACGAGGTCTTAATAGAAATTATGGGGAATATTTTGTAACAAAATATTTGCTTTGGGTTCGAACTTCTGTATGTTAGGTCAGAATGAAAATAGGATCCTTTCATTTTGTCATTGTGTTCTCCTATTATTCCAGAAGTCTGTGCTGTGTGTGTGCTAGTTCCTATTTCCAAGCGAAATTTTGGAACATATATAGGGTGATACGGTCAAAATTTGGTCTAGGGAAAACGCGGGTAAATCGGTGAAATCGTTTATTTAAAAAATCAAATTAAATTTCTTTTTCAAGTTCAATTAGTATAAAATTCAGGAAAAATATTCAGTTAGGCTTTCGATTTTCCAAATCCGAATTGCCGGGCCTCACGCTTGACACCTGCCATCAGATTTTGTACAGCCACCTTGTCCACCTTCTTCGCCGCAGAAAGCCAGTTTGCCTTGAACTGCTGCTCGTCCTTAGCAGTTTTTTTTTCTGTCTTCTTTAGGTTCCGCTTGACAATAGCCCAGTATTTCTCAATTGGGCGGAGCTCTGGCGTGTTGCGAGGGTTCTTGTCCTTGGGAACCACCAGCACGTTGTTGGCGGCGTACCACTCCATGGCCTTTTTACCGTAATGGCAAGATGCCAAATCCGACCAAAACAGTACGGAACAACCGTGTTTCTTCAGGAAAGGCAGCAGACGTTTATTCAAACACTCTTTCACGTAAATTTCTTGGTTGACAGTCCCGGAAGCTATAAAAATGCTGCTTTTCAAGCCACAGGTACAGATGGCTTGCCAAACCAGATATTTCTTTGCGAACTTGGACAGTTTTATGTGCTTGAAAATATCTGCTACCTTTCCCCTTCATTTTGCCGTATAAAACTCCTGTCCCGGAAGCTGCTTGTAGTCGGCTTTGACGTAGGTTTCGTCGTCCTTTACCACGCAGTCAAACTTCGTCAGCATCGTCGTGTACAGCCTCCGGGATCGCGCTTTGGCCGTCGTATTTTGTTTATCATCGCGATTTGGAGTCACTACCTTCTTGTAAGTCGATAGTCCGGCTCGTTTTTTTGCTTGATGCACGGTTGTAGACGATACACCCAGCTTATTTGCGGCATCTCGGAGAGAGAGGTTAGGGTTTCGCTTGAAACTACCGGCAACTCTCTTTGTCGTCTCAGCGGCTTCCGGTTTTCGATTTCCCCCCGATCCAGACTTCCTGGCTGTCGACAAACGTTCCCCAAACACTGTAATTACATTTGTAACGGTTGATTTGGCAACTTTTAGCGATTTTGCCAGCTTTGTGTGCGAGTAGCTCGGATTTTCGCGATGCGCGAGCAAAATTTTGATACGCTGCTCTTCTTGCTTGGACGGCATTTTGACAACTGAAGAGTGAATTCCAACATCAAAATAGGAGCAACATTCTACACACACACACCTTCAAAATGAGGGGTGTTCAGGTTTTTAAATGCAAAATTGAAAGAAATACGTCAAGTTTATATTGACCAAATTTTGACCGTATCACCCTTTAGCTTTAGATTACTGGTGTACCTGGTCTACTGATATTTTTGGGACAATCAATTTGGATCAACAAAAGAAAATAATCTGGTGGGTTCAAAGTTGAAAAATGTAGGAATGCCTATACGTAATAGGTATTTGTAGTTAATGTGATATCACAACTGAATATTTTCTGTATAAATTTACGGAATTCTCAGAAATATTGCCGGCTACATTGAGTTGCTTCAACAGGGAAGAAAATGAAAAGATTGGAACTCAACTTAGGACACTATATGGGAAAAATGGACGCGAAAATTTTGAATTAGAAACGAAATATTTAAAACTTTGAGATTAGATTTGACATCTGAATTTTGTTATCTGGATAGAGTTTGCCTGAAAGAAGATTTCAGATTTCAACAAAAATTAGAAATAGACACTTAAAAAAAATATTGTCTTGAGCAAAAAGATTTATTGTCCTTAGATTACCCACAAAAGGTACGTGTTTCAAGAGCATGTTGGAGGTGATCATATGTAACATGTTTCTCGCAATCATGATATTTTCTCGGAATTTATATATCTTCATTTTGTTTCAGTTAATTTCGGGACGAATTCTTTAAATCACAAATGAGTTTCTTTATTTAAGAAACATTTTCTTTAGTTCAAAGATATACGGACAAAGTAAAGAAACACATCTTTAAATCAAAAATGTGTTTCTTAACTTTAAGGAACATTTTCATTAGTTCAAAGACATACGGACGCAAATTTACAAAATTTGTAAAAAAAATTGAAGCAATGACTATAAACTTTAAAATTTGAAATTTACCCTTAATATTTTGTAAATTTCGTATCATACAATTTAAGTTGCATAACCTTTAATATTACGTAAATATTTATTTTTTTTTTCAGTGTAGAAAGAAAATTGTCGATTATGGGGCTCAGAAGAGTGGCAGTCCTCAAAATAAGACTGTTAGATAGGGTTTATAGTCCACCAGTGTCATTGGAGCTTAATTGAATAGCAAAATAACACCTTTTTAAACCTAACAATATTTTCCTCAATTCGCAAACTACTCCCCGTACTTCCACATCTCAAAAAACCAAAAGTTTTATTGAGATCATTTTTGGCGCAAAACGCCTCAATTTTGAGCCAAGCCAAACCTTAAAAACTGTGAAAACCGAAAAAGACGCAAAAAATTACCTTTGAATGAAATCATTTTTTTTTTGTGAATGCCATCATCGATAGCTTGGAACAGCTGCAAATGTGGGCAACTTTAATTCAAGTGTAGTAGGAAGTGATATTGAGCGCATCAAAAAGAAAAAAAAACATTCAAAACTTATGCCTTGACTACCGACCTTGACTCTTTTTAGCTTGCCTTGGAAATCGGTCTGTCATTATGGTATTATTTCAAGTCCATAGAAGTAGCTCAGCAGTGGCTCAAAATGATATCATTGATCAATAAAATATTTGCATTCAAATCATACAATAAAATGTGTGGGCTTAGAAATACATATGTAATGACGCTTTAAATTACTTCGTCACGTAGGTAGATTCCACCTTATGACTATGGAAGGATTGAAGACATTTTGATTGTCTTGATTTACTTCCTTTTAGTGCGATTATCTTGCTTAGCTTGATGAATTCAAAAATAATAAACTTAGTTTAAGTAAAGTCATATAGGAATTTAAATAAAATGAGTAAGGACAAAAATTAGTTCTCAAAAATGAAGCTCTTTATAAATATATCTCTCTACCACATTGTCTCTCTTCACCATTATTTTACTCTTATAGGTATATGAGAATATTACTTTTGATTATTATTATTAGAATTGTTGTTTGCTATACAATAAAAACCTATTTGCAATAGATCCAAAGATTTTGATCATCGTTTAAAGATTTTTGTATAGATGCTAAGGCAAAGAAACAATTTTCACGATTCAAGGAAGCAGTGGATATTTAATATTAAGAACAAGTAAAGTCTAAAGTCGAGCACAAATCTTTCAAATTTGCTGGGTTTATTATTCCCATGTACATTTATTTAATCGGCAAATGCCCTGGGGCGGAGCACAATGTTTGTAATCTATATAAAGCCATTTTTATGCAATTTCGCAAAGTGTGTTTACGATACATGAGGCGATAGATATGTATTAAAAGTATAGGAAAATTGTAACCATTTTTAAAAACTTGGTTTTTGCAGTGGAGGTTAGGTTAGGTGGCAGCCCGATGTATCAGGCTCACTTAGACTTTTCAGTACGTTGTGATACCACATTGGTGAACTTCTTTCTTATCACTGAGTGCTGCCCGATTCCATGTTAAGCTCAATGACAAGGGATCTCCTTTTTATAGCCGAGTCCGAACGGCGTTCCACATTGCAGTGAAACCACTTAGAGAAGTTTTGAAACCCTCAGAAATGTCACCAGCATTACTGAGGTGAGATAATCCACCGCTGAAAAACTTTTTGGTGCTCGGTCGAAGCAGGAATCGAACCCACGACCTTGTGTATGCAAGGCGGGCATGCTAACCATTGCAAAACTGTGGCTCCCAGTGGATATTTTACAAGGAAAATGTATGTATTTTGGCCATATTTGTCGAAATTGGAGGATATATTTGTCGAAATTGAGAACTTTGTCTAAAGTTGAGCACAAATTTGGTATTTATTGCTGTTAACTGTACTCTCTGTGCCAAAATGCTAGTCAATCGGAGTGAAATTATGACCTTCGGTTGTCATACGGGTCTAAATCGGGAAAAGATATATATGGGAGCTATATCTAATGTGTTCACAGACACACGGATATGGCTAGATAGATAGATAGACTTAGGAACCGGTCCTGAGGATTATTGCCAAACACACCATGTGTCTATGTCGTCTCCTTCTGGGTATTGCAAACCTATGTACTATCTATAACAAGCAAGCAGTTCTATTTATAGACCACATATTTGTATACATACAAGCTTGCGTAAATAAACATTATATAAGGAAAACAAACAACTGTAGTAGGTTGTATTATTTCCCCAACAGGAAATAATACAATGAAACCTCAAAATGTGTATTTTTTTAAGACATAAAGCCAGAAAATAACTGTGCTTGATATAAGCAAAACGATCTGCCATTTTCGAATCAAAACATTTTTATACCCTGCGCCACACTGTGGAACAGTGTCTTTGGCAATAATGCTCAGGGTGGGTCCCTGAGTCGATATAACCATGTCCGTCCGTCAGTGAACACATTTTTGTGATCAAAGTCTAGGTCGCAATTTAAGTCCAATCGCCTTCAAATATATATAGCACCCAACACATTTGACGGATGTGATATGGTATCGAAAATTTAGATCTACAAAGTGGTGCAGGGTATAATATAGTCGGCCCCGCCCGACTTTAGACTTTTCTTACTTGATTTTTTTTTTTAAGCTAGAGGTCTTTTGAATATTTTTTTTATTTTTCCCAATATTTCGCAATTGCCATATTGAATCGCTTCTTCAGGGGTTCTACAATATGTCCGTCCGATATTTATACAATAAAATAACATTATTTTATAAGACTATTGACAATTATTGACTAAAAGGAAATAATTTGTAGACTTATTTAAATTTTATAATTGTTTAATATTGTGATATTTATGAAATGTAATTTATAAAATCTATTGTAGACCCCCAAAAGAAGCGATTCAATATGACAATCGCGAAAAAACGTTCATTTATTATTATAACAAAAAAGGTCGAAGAAATTTCTAATTATTATACGTTACGTAAATTGTTATGTTCGGTCCGACCGAATTTATTATGGATTCGTCCGGACCTTGATGATATAATTGATATTTGTCGACTATAAATATTTTATCATCATATTGGATGCACTTTAAACTCTTGTTAAAAGGATACATTTCTAATTCACATCATCTAAACAATATGAATTAAAATGTGTCTATTTCATGTTAAGAAAGTTATTTGATATTTGAAATAGTTTTTAACATTACTTGTAATCGCATATCTAATTTTGTTTCCTGAAAAATTAGGAAATAGTAATAAAGTGTATGTAATAAAAATTTGTCTATTGCAAGATTAGTATAGCGATAAACCTATTTCAGTATACTTGACAACAGTTTTATAATGTTAACATTGAAAGAGAGATCAAACATTTGGATGTTCATTTAAAACAAAAAAAAAAAAAGAAAAACACCATAAAATTGAATAAATACAACCATAAACATTTTGTAATCTTTTGAACAAAGAGGCTATGTTAAGACTAAAAGCAAACAAAATTTAGCATAAGCATTTCAACCGAAACGCAATTACAATAACTGATTCACCAAACAGCTGACACTTTCATCGGATAGAAGTGCAAATGATTGCAAATACTACTTAACTCTTTATTCGATCAGGAAACATCAACCCTATGGTAATCCAAAAATTGGGAGGATAATGAATGGAAACAGTGACTTTGATTTTTTCCAAAAACGAATGCAAAATACCACAAAAGAAAGGAAGACAAAAGGTATGTAAGTATTATCCATGCATATATTCAAACGATAATATTGAAATGCCATATGTTTTTGTTTTTGGGGTGTGCCTGTACCCCGGGTAAATACCCTTTCAAATATCCTTTTTTGTTTCAAATGATTAGGTGTGCCATACCATCTCACAAAAGGATAGTAACAACGAAAACGAACAATGACTAATCTTTTATTGTTTGCAACTAAAGAATGTTATATGGTTATCTGAATTTATCACAATTAGGGATTCCTAGATATGTATTAGCACCCGCCACAGATGATAACTGGGAAATGAAAACATAAGGTGAGTCAACTCTGAGCGACTCAGGCAAGTACTGTGAAAATATTCATATTTTATTCATCAGTTTTAACTTTGAATAAAACCGAGTAAAATAGAGTATCAGATGGTTAGTAAAAATAACAATGGACTTGTCGCCATTTATTCTCGAAATTTAACTTACTTTTATTGCAAGCAAATTATTGGGTTTCTGTTTTTTTTTTTAATATTCCACAGTCAAATGCAAATTTCTTTATCCCCAGTATGCCTCAAAAATCTTATGAACTAAAAGTTCATATAAAATCCAAACCCAAAAAAAGTGAACTCACCAGAAAGGAAATTTTTTATTAATTTTAGAAAATTTTAAATAAACGTTATAAGAAATATCAAGCCGTCTTCAGAAAAATAATTAAATATTTTTCGACAAATTTAAGAAAAAATCTGCCTAATATTTTTTTCCGCTTGTTAAGGGAAATTTCGAAAATCTGGTGTTCAAAATTTCAAATTTTGGAAGCAATATTTTTTATTTGAATTTTATTGAATTGATTTACAGTCCACATAAATATAAATTTGTTATTTTAATAATATTTATTAGTTGTTACCTCTACTCAAAAGGACACCCTTCAAGTGAAGGAAATTGAATAGGAATTGCTGAGCACATTAAATTCATACAAAGTCCTAATGTCTCCCATATGGTGAGTTAACCCCGAATATTCTATTAGCCTATTCGCCCGATCATTATCATTAATTATTCTCAAATACAATTCAATTAGGAACAGAAGAAAAACTAATTACAAAGCAACGCCATGGCCATGAAAATGTCCAGGGCATGATCATTAATTTCCTTCTACGGTATTTACTGGTGTTGGTGCTGTGTCACGTTTGGGCGCGATCACGTGCTAAACTTGACGTTTATCGAGTGAATATCGCTGAGGAGATCATTTTCCAATGGTTTTTGGGTGTGGGGGTATACTTTTCAATTTAAAAAAAAAAAACAAACAAAAAATAATTGCTGTTTATTTGTCGAGTTTCCCAATTTTGGTTGAATTTTTTTTTTTGCTTTTGTATATGATGTTTTTATTAGGGAGCAGTCTATCTCTTTGTTGTTGTTGTTTTTTTTTTTTATGATCGATAAACAATTCCTTAGGTAAACAAATACACAACAGAAGGTACACAGAAATCATTAAGGTAGATGGGAGTAGTTGTGATGGCATATCCACCTCTTGTTTTCCTTTTGACAACAATTGATGTGTATGCGTAGGTTGTAGGTATTTCCCTTTCAAGTCTATAATTAACCAAGAGTTATTGTGGAATACGCCCTACCGTATGGTTTCAGCGGTTGCTGAGTTATATCACGAGTACAATACATCATTGGCTGCTACTCGTAATGATGATAATTTTTCAATCGATGATATCAAATCGATTGAGGTGGATATATTCATTTTGAAAGAACCGTTATGTGTGATTGTATGAAATAAAACAAATTTATATTTTATTATGCGATTTTACAAGATTCCACAGTAAACGTCCAGTTATAAAGAAATTTTAATTAAAAGAATGTTCAGAAAGTTGCTTTAAAATTTAGGACGCAAATCTTTTAAATTTGCGTCCTTGTTTTCAAGTCTCATGTCTTTGAATTAAGGCAAATTTTTCTTAAGGTAAAGAAAATAATTGTAGATTTAAAGAAACAAGGCCGTATTCAGGGGGGGATGAGGGGGATCAAAACCCCCCCGAAATGAATGAATATTTTTATATAAATATATATTTTTAGCTGCATAGAAAAATCTTAGCGAAGATGTTGAAGAAAAGGTGGAGGTTTTATTTTGAAAAACGCTTACCTATAAAACTTGCACAAATCATAGAATACTAGTTGAAAAGTCCGTGAAACGACGGTCGAAAAAAACAAATTGTTTTTGTTCTCGCACCACAAATTTTATTTTTGAAAAATGTCTTTATGCTTTTTATTCGAGTTTGTTGTTCTTTTTTTTGAACATGACTCGCTTTGTTTGGCCATAGCAACAACAACGAAACAGCCAAACACACATGTGTAAATGAAATGGCGCAAAACCTGCGAAAAGAACCTGCCTAATTCAGCGATGGAAGCACTTGGAGAGTGCAATAAAGAGATATTTCCAAACGTGCATATTCTTTTAAAAATTTTGGTCACTTTGCCAGTTACTCAGGGATGGAAAATACAATTTTTAAGAAAGTACAAAAAAGGTATTTTTTGAGCGGAAAGGTACTTTTTACTAAATTTCAACAAAAATTTCACTGGAAAATTATTGTCAAGAGACTAAATTTTAAAGAAAATAAAATTTTGACAAAATTTTCTATATAAATAAAATTTTGCAAAAATTTTCTATAGAAATAAAATTTTGCAAAAAAATTCTGTAGAAAAAAAAATGTTGCAAAATTTTTTCTATAGAAATAAAATTTTCAAAAATTTCCTATAGAAATAAAATTTTTACAAAATTTTCAATTGAAATAAAATTTTCTATAAAAATAAAATTTTGCAAAAGATCTATATAGAAATAAAATTTTGACATTTTCTACCGAAATAAAAATTCGATAATATAGAATCGCATTCTTTTTTCGACTAAAACATTCTTGAATATCAATAAAATCCTGTTTTTGACTATATCTTTTACAAAATCGAGATTTTCTTCCCACATGAACATGTCTGTTTTGCCATATTTGTAAAAGACTATTAGCAAATAAGGTTGATAAAGACTTTCTCAAAATATTAAAATATTTTGTCAAAGCTATTGTACCATAAATCTGATATCGACTCAAAAATTTCTACACAAAAGGTACTAAATCATTCGCGGGGGTACTACGGTACTGACCGGGGTGAAAAAGTATTGAAAAAAGTACTATAGTACTGCATTTTCCATCCCTGCAGTTACTACGTACTCATCCGAACTTTCATTTTCAACAATGAAGAGAATAAAGACGTATCTTAGAAATTCGACTAGCGAGAGTAGACTCAATGGATTGGCATTAATTTCGGTTCATCGCCGAATAAATGTGCCGTCTGAAGAAGTCATTGATTTATTTGCTGCCCAAAAGCCCGTCGGCTCAATTTAATATTATAAAAATATTGTATACATACCTATGCATAAATAAAATTTTCTACACATGAGATTATATGAATATTTTTTTTTTTTTTTTGTTAAGTTGAACCCCCCCCGAATTAAAATCCTGGCTACGGCCTTGTAAAGAAATAATTTTAAATTAACTGAGATAAAAGACAAAATACCTTAGGCTACGACTTATTTTAAGGATTTAAAATTTGTAGAGCTAACATATGTTTTGTTTTTCAACCAAAAACAAAAAAAAGAAGTTTCAGTTATAATTTAGATGTTTAAACTGACTGACAAGATAAATTCAAAGATTTTACCTATGAAGACTAGATCAGATTCTGGATTTATAAGAACCATATTTGTTTGAGTTTTAGAGGAATCATAAACATCGTGTGCAAGTGTACAAGAAAATGAAAATGAAATAACGCCTTGATTTAAAATCTAACATCTGTAGATTACCAGAAGTAAAATCTGGAAACTATAATTCAGTTTCAAGCAATTTTCATTATCAGTGCATATGGACCGATATTCACCATTTTCGGCACATCTCCTTATGTTCCTAAAATACTTCTAGATTTAAAATTTCATGCAAATTTGATAAAAACTATGGTTTCTACACGGACGAAAAAGACTGTTTTTCATATGTTTGGGTATAAACATTATATGTTTGGAACTCAAATTTTTAAACACAATATTTTTGAGTGCAAACATATAATGTTCATAAACTAGCATAATATTTTTGGGACATATATGTTAATATGTTAGAACATATTATGTTTGGGACATAAAATGTTTGTAAATATAATATGTTTGGATTCAAACATATATTAATTTAGAAATAGCCCATAAACATATATGTGTTTACAAAGAGAGACAAAGTGTATGCTGGAAGTAAAATAATGAAAGTAACCAATTGGCGCATTACAAATATATATACACAAAGAAAATTTCATTAAATATAGGAAAAATACTACGTGTGAATATAAACAAGTATAAATTTACATATTATGAGTAAATATATATATGTTGTGATATAAGACTTCGCCAAAAATTGTATATGCTTAAGTAAAGTATTAAAATGAGTATTCGGAGAGAAAATTCATTCGGAACCAAGATAAAATATATTTAAAAAAAGGAGCATGAGTTTTGTTTATCATTTTCGCATTACGGGCACAATTTTTTTGTTTCGTCAAAACAAATCGGAACGTAGGACGAGTAAGTCAAAATATTCAAACAAAGGTAATTAAAGGGATCTTCATAAAAACTAACGAAAGGGCACTATACACTGAAAAAAAGCATGTCCGGTTCCAAAGATTGTGTCTCCACTTTAACAATTTTGGTATTGATTCCGAACCAAAGAAGCGGAGAATAAGGATGCTTTTAAGACACTACGAAGCACATTTCAATTTTTCGCTTTTTCAGCTTTTTTTCATATGCTATAAAATGTCCGTTAAAAACAAGACTTCCAGTAGAAATTATGCTATGTTTCAAGTAAAAAATGTCTTTAAAATAAAGTATTGAAAAACATATCCTATTTTTTAATGATTTTTGCCTTGTAGTCAAGATGCAAAAATGCAACAAATTTAAAGACAGTTTCATTTATTTTAAAGAATTTTTCTGAATTATTAAAGTCAAGTTGACCTTGTCCAAAAATTTGTTCTTTCATGTTATGATACCCATTTTTAAGTCAAATCACTTAATTATAACAACAACACGACTTCATTGAAAGTATCGACCTTTGAACATGGAAAAAAACTTTATATTAGAGAAATGCATCTTCTAAGCTAAGCAAAAGTTGTATTCTTATTTTAAGGACATGAACTCTTTGGCCTCACGACAATATTTTTGCAGTGCACTCTTTTTAGAGTTGTGAAAGTAAAATGAAAACAGGGCGAAACAGTGAAAAATTAAACAGTAGGATCTATAAAAACAAAGATTAGTTCCTCTTTATTAATGAGTAGTCCAAGAGGAGTTGACGGATTTTGTCGAAAATAAAAGCGGGCATTGAGTTCGAGTTTTGCCGCTAAAATTATTTCTCATTTTAGCGGCAAAACCAGAATAACATTACAACTTTTTCCGGTAAATTGTATTATAACATGGTGGGGAAAGATCAAAAGCAACAATTGAATAAGTTTATTTTCTTTAAAAGAAATTATTAAAGAAAAGTAAAAGGGTAAACATGGCCATTTTAACGCGATAATACCAATTTATACCGGCCTTAAGAATTAAATTAAGTACAAAATTATTCGTTAATAAAAATTCATATTTATTTGTATTTCTAAATTAATGGTGTTACATGCTAGCAAACAATTGTTCACACCAAAATAAATTTATATGCTGTTGTAAAATTACTGTTTATAATTTAAATATAATGTGCTTTTGAATGGTTATCGTTAACCTTAGGATTCGATGGAAAAATATTTTTATATACTCGAATTCACGTTCTTCTTTTGTAAGAGTTTTTGAATTTATTCGAAAATTTTAAACTTGTATACAAAAACCTTTATTTGTTACACAATTTTTATTTTTGCAATAAACAAATAATATTTGATTTGAACTCAGTCCATTTCGTTTATATCAAGCATTTTTCTTTTCTGACTTTAAGTCTTTTATAAAACACACTTTACAATTTCGTAGTAACAATTTAATATAATAGTATGTAATGCTTAACACCTTTTCGGGAACTTCCGAACGAATCTGGAATATATGTTAAAAAATACATTAAAAAAAAATGGTGTTGGTCGAAGCAGGGATCGAACCGAGGACCCCTGTCACGCAAGGCGGACGACCAACCACTGCTCCACGCTGCCAACAAATGTATGTTTAACAATATTATGTTGTTAAACAATGTTATGTTTGCATCGGCTCGTGGGCGCCGCAAGCTATGCTATATAAATATAACTTATAACGATAATTATCTCTTGATGACCATAACAGCTACGTAGTCCAGTGGTTAGTGTGCTGGCTTACAAACTGTGTGGTCCGCTGTTCGAATCCCCGTCCGGCAAAAGGTAAAATTGAAAAAAAAAATTATAAAATTTAATAATTTCTTCTACAATGTTTGTATTACAGAAAAAGGTGCTAAGAACTAAAAAAACTCATGGAAGTGAAAAAAATTTGAGGCAATATACAATTAGGCAGAAAAAAATTTTGAGCACAATATTCTTTGGGAGAAAATTCTTCTCAGCATATAATATTTTTGGGTCCAAAATGCCTCCAAACATATTATATGTTCACATAATAACATATAGTTTTTTGGAAGACAACATTATTGAATTTGGATGGAAAAATACAAAATGTTTGGAACTTAGACTACCCAAACATATTATATTGTTTAGACCAATATGCTTTCAAACATATTATATATTGGAAGAAATCAAACATATAAATGTTTGGGCAATACCCAAAAATGTATATGCTTGAAGCAAAATATGTTTGGGAGTATATGTTACAGAAGCGATTTTTTTTGAGGGTGTAAAAGACCAAGGAGTAAAATCGGGAGATCGATCTATTTGGGAGATAAACCAAAACATGGACCAATACACGCCATTTTCGGCTCTTATATTTAAGGTCCTAAAATACCTGTAGATTTCTCATTTCAGGCAAATTGGATAAAAACTATGGATTCTAGAAGCCTAAAAAATAAAATCATTTCTTGCACTCCTATTTGTATTCCTAAAACACTAAAGATTTTCGATTTCAGGTTACGGTTTCTAGAAGCCCAAAAAGTTTTATCGGGAGATCGGTCTATCTGATGGCTATATCAAAACATGGACCTATACTCACCATTTTCCGCATACCTTTTTATGGTCCTAAAATACCTCTAGATTTCCAATTTGAGGCAAGTTGGATAAAAACTAGGGTTTCTATAAGCCCAAGAATAAAATCTGGAGATCGGTCTATACACTGTTATAAAAATATGTTTTTCATATGTTCCGATATAAACAAAATGTGTTTCGGGCACGATTTTAAACCATAATATATTTAAGTGCGAACATGTAATGTTCCTAAACTAACACTAAATGTTTGGGACATCTATGTTAATATGTTAGAATATATTATGTTTGGGGCATGAATGTTTCATAAAAATCATATGTGTGAATACAAACATATATAAATTTACAAATTTCGACTAAACATACATATGTTGTGATATTTTATTCAAAGCGACAGAGAGAGTATAGAGAAAGAAATAGAGATGGAAACCGGGAGAGTTGACAAAAGATATCAATATAACACAGCAAAAGAGTCAAAAGAGAACAATTTCTGTGAAACTGCTTGTATGTTGTATGTAATGTTAAATGCTAGTAAAAAACTGTTCACTCCTAAATAAATTTATGTTTATATTATGAAATTATGTATGTATGTTTATACTCGACTCCACGTTCTTCTTTTGTTAGTTTTTGAATTCCTTCCAAATTTTAAAGTTTTGTACAAAAATAGTTTTTTATTACAAGATTGTAATTTTTGCAATAAAAAATAATATTTTATCCAAAAATCAGTCAATTTCGTTTATATCAAGCACTGTTACTGACTATAAATCTTTAATAACGCACATTTCGAAGTTTCATTTAAAAAAATTAATATAGTATAAATATAAATGTGTAAATTAAAAAAAAAAAAAAAAAAACAAAAAAATGTTCGGTCGGAGCAGGGATTGAACCCACGACCCTTTGCATGCAAGGCAGACATGCTAACCACTGCTCCACGTGGCAAACAAATGTATGTTTCTGTTAAATAATGTTATGTTTGCATAGGCTCGTGGGCGCTGCAAACTATGCTATATAAATGTAACTTAAAACGATAATTATCTACTGGTGACTATAACAGCTACGTAGCCCAGTGGATAGTGTGTTGGCTTACAAACTGCATGGTCCTCGGTTCGATTCTCCGTGCAGGCGAAAGGTAAAATTTAAAAAATTTATAAAAGTGAATAATTTCTTCAACATTATTTGTATTACAGAGAAAGGTGCCAATAACTAAAAAATTTCGTGGAAGTGAAAATTATGAGTATGTTAGGGAATGAGCACAATCGTGTTTGGGAAAAATTCTTCCAAGCATATAATATTTTTGGCTCAAAATGCTTCCAAACATATAATATGTTCACATAAAACAAACATATTAATGTTTCGGCAGTATGCAATAATATATGTGCTTCCTGCAAAATATGTTTGGAACATATGTTAAAGAAGCGATTTTTTTTGAGGGTGTATGGGGGGTATATAAAAACATGGTCCGATACTCATCATTTTCAGCACACCTCTTTAGGGTTTTAAAATGCCGATCAACCGATAGTCACCATTTTTGGCACACCTTTATGGTACTAAAATACCTCTAGATTTCCAATTTCAGGCGAATTGGATAGAAACTATCCATTCTAGAAACCCTAGAAATATAATCGGGAGATCGGTCTATATGGGGGCTATACCAAAACATGGACCGATACTCACCATTTTTGGCACACATCTTTGTGGTCACAAAATACCTCTAGATTCCCAATTTCAGGCAAATTGGATAGAAACTAAGGTTTTTATAAGCCCAAGACCCCAAATCGGGAGGTCGGTTTATATGGGGACTATATCAAAACTTGGACCGATATAGCCCATCTTCGAACTTAACCTGCCTGCAGACAAAAGACGAGTTTGTGCGAAATTTCAGCACGATTGCTTTATTATTGAAGACTGTAGCGTGATTACAACAGACAGACAGCCAGACAGGCAGACGGACATGGCTATATCGTCTTAGAATTTCTCCCTGATCAAAAATATATGTATATACTTTATATAGTCGGAAATCGATATTTCGATGTGTTACAAACGGAATGACAAACTTATTATACCCCCGTCACCATTCTATGGTGATGGGTATAATAATTTGATAAATTAGATATGTATTCGAATATTAAAGGGTGATTTGTTAAGAGCTTGATAACTTTTTTTTAAAAAAAAACGCATAAAATTTGCAAAATCTCATCGGTTCTTTATTTGAAACGTTAGATTGGTCCATGACATTTACTTTTTGAAGATAATTTCATTTAAATGTTGACCGCGGCTGCGTCTTAGGTGGTCCATTCGGAAAGTCCAATTTTGGGCAACTTTTTCGAGCATTTCGGCCGGAATAGCCCGAATTTCTTCGGAAATGTTGTCTTCCAAAGCTGGAATAGTTGCTGGCTTATTTCTGTAGACTTTAGACTTGACGTAGCCCCACAAAAAATAGTCTAAAGGCGTCAAATCGCATGATCTTGGTGGCCAACTTACCGGTCCATTTCTTGAGATGAATTGTTCTCCGAAGTTTTCCCTCAAAATGGCCATAGAATCGCGAGCTGTGTGGCATGTAGCGCCATCTTGTTGAAACCACATGTCAACCAAGTTCAGTTCTTCCATTTTTGGCAACAAAAAGTTTGTTAGCATCGAACGATAGCGATCGCCATTCACCGTAACGTTGCGTCCAACAGCATCTTTGAAAAAATACGGTCCAATGATTTCACCAGCGTACAAACCACACCAAACAGTGCATTTTTCGGGATGCATGGGCAGTTCTTGAACGGCTTCTGGTTGCTCTTCACTCCAAATGCGGCAATTTTGCTTATTTACGTAGCCATTCAACCAGAAATGAGCCTCATCGCTGAACAAAATTTGTCGATAAAAAAGCGGATTTTCTGCCAACTTTTCTAGGGCCCATTCACTGAAAATTCGACGTTGTGGCAGATCGTTCGGCTTCAGTTCTTGCACGAGCTGTATTTTATACGGTTTTACACCAAGATCTTTGCGTAAAATCTTCCATGTGGTCGAATAACACAAACCCAATTGCTGCGACATTTCATTCATCGACATTTCACGGTCTTCAGCAACACTCTCAGAAACAGACGCAATATTCTCTTCTGTTCGCACTGTACGCATTCGTGTGGTTGGTTTAATGTCCAATAAAGTAAACTGAGTGCGAAACTTGGTCACAATCGCATTAATTGTTTGCTCACTTGGTCGATTATGTAGACCATAAATCGGACGTAAAGCGCGAAACACATTTCGAACCGAACACTGATTTTGGTAATAAAATTCAATGATTTGCAAGCGTTGCTCGTTAGTAAGTCTATTCATGATGAAATGTCAAAGCATACTGAGCATCTTTCTCTTTGACACCATGTCTGAAATCCCACGTGATCTGTCAAATACTAATGCATGAAAATCCTAACCTCAAAAGAATCACCCTTTAATTTTGTAAAGACTAGATTTAAAGCCAGAAAACTGCATAAAAATTCTCCCTATTTTAAAGAAGCAGCATCTTTGGCTCGGAACCAATACCATAATCCTTAGGGGAAGTGAAGATTTTAAAACTAAAGTTTCCCCCTAAACGACATAGAAAGTCAGATCCAGCGGGAAAAAAGTCAAATTTGCAGCACTGCTGCGATCCATTTTGATATCATTTGCTTCGGTCTACGGCACAAAACAACCGCCTGCTGCCGTCAATGGGCTCAATTAAACTCAATATTTATTTTAATTTCGTACATCAGTTTATTTATTTATCTGTCATCATTTGGCTATCGTATAGCGTCCGTTGCAATCCACGTGCAAGGAATTTCTTGGGTTTCGAATAACATCCTTTGTAAATATTTGACTCTTACAATTCCAGCTGAAATCGGAATAGTAAAAGCGAAAATCATCTGTTATGGACATCTCTTATCAACGGAGCAGTTGGCAGCATGCACGAGCGAGGAGTGTTATTACAGTTGCGAACAAATTTGTGATGTTATTAGGAAAGTAAGAGTGATTCTAAATACATTCAAGTAAGAGGGATACTTAATCTATTCTATGGACGGTATAGGACAAGGTCCTGCTGTATGTGTACCTGTCTCAGTTCTGGTCAAAACGATTGAATGGATAAAAGTACAAGAAATGTTAATACCCTCCACCATTGGATGGGGATACACTAACTTTGTCATTCCTTTCTAACACATAGAAACTTTTAGACTTAGAACCACGGTTGCCACTCAAGCCTAAAAATTAGAAAATTTTGTCATTTTTTTCTATAGAAAATTTTATATCTATAGAAAATTTTCTGAAAAAAATTATTTCTATAGAAAATTTTATTTCTATACCCAGGAAATTTTTCCGTAGTTAAAATAACGCTAAATTTAACTTATTTTTATTGGAAAAACATGATTTGCTTGTAGTTAAATTTTATTATTTTTATCGAAATTTTCCACTAAACGTGAGTATAAAGTTCAACGACCGTACACATAAGTTCAATATGAACTAAAACAAATGAAAATTTACGATTCCCAAAAATAGTAAGAATGAATGGTTAAAATGATCATGATTTGGCGCCAATGATTTACTTCTTTACTTTTAGTTAATTTTTTCTTCTATGAGATGATGTAATTTCGTGATCTGCAGTTAAGAAGTACAACAGGGCATTAAAATTTCCTCGTTTTAACAACGCTTTGTGGAAATATAGTTCAATTTTCGTGCGTGGTAGTTCATTCTTCCTATAAAACAGTTCACTTTTTTTCGGTGTAGAAAATTTTCGGGAAAAATTTTATTTCTATCGAAATTTTTTGAAAATTTTATTTCTTTAGAAAATTTTCTAAAAAAAAATTTATTTTTATAGAAAAATTTCTGAAAATTTTATTCCTATAGAAAATTTGCTGAAAATTTTATTTCTATAGAAAATTTTCTACAAATTTTATTTCTATAGAAAATTTGCACAAAAAGTTTCTGAAAATTTTATTTTTTTAGAAAATTTTCTGAAAATTTAATTTCTTTCGAAAAATTTGTCAAAATTTTATTTCTACAGAAAATTTTTTCAAAATTTTATTTCTATAGAAAATTTTGTCGCAATTTTATTTCTATAGAAAATTTTGTCAAAATTTTATTTCTATAGAAAAATTTCTGACAATTTTATTTCTATAGAAAATTTGCTGAAAAATTTATTTCTATAGAAAATTTGCTGAAAAATTTATTTCTTTGAAAATTTGCTGAAAATTTTATTTCTATAGAAAATTTTCTACAAATTTTATTTCTATAGAAAATTTTCTAAAAAATTTATTTTATATAGAAAATTTTAGAATTTAGAAATTTTATTTTATTTCTATAGAAAATTTTCACAAAAATTTTCGGAAAATTTTATTTCTTTAGAAAATTTTGTAAACATTTTATTTCTATGGAAAATTTTATTTCATTAGAAAATTTTATTTCTTTAGAAAATTTTCTGAAAATTTTATTTCTATAGAAAATTTTGTCAATTTTTTTTTCTCTAGAAAATTTTATTTCTAAAGAAAATTTAATTTCTTTAGACAATTTTGTCAAAATTTTGTTTCTATAGAAAATTTTGTCAAAATTTTATTTCTTTAGAAAATTTCCTGAAAATTTAATTTCTTTAGAAAATTTTGTCAAAATTTTATTTCTATAGAAAATTTTGTCGCAATTTTATTTCTATAGAAAATTTTTTTCAAAATTTTATTTCTATAGAAAATTTTGTCAAAATTTTATTTCTATAGAAATTTTTCTGAAAATTTTATTTCTATAGAAAATTTTATTTCCATAGAAAATTTGCTGAACATTTTATTTCTATAGAAAATTTGCTGAAAATTTTATTTCTATAGAAAATTTTCTACAAATTTTATTTCTATAGAACATTTTCTGAAAATTTTATTTTATATAGAAAATTTTAGAATTTAGAAATTTTATTTTATTTCTATAGAAAATTTTCACAAAAAATTTCTGAAAATTTTATTTCTTTAGAAAATTTCTGAAAATGTTATTTCTATAGAAAATTTCGTCAAATTGTTTTTCTCTAGAAAATTTTATTTATAAAGAAAATTTTATTTCTTTAGAAAAATTTTTGAAAATGTTATTTCTATATAAAATTTTGTCAAAATTTTATTTCTTTAGAATAATTTCTGAAAATTTAATTTCTTTAGAAAATTTTGTAAAAATTTTATTTCTATAGAAAATTTTCTGAAAATTTAATTTCTTTAGAAAATTTTGTCAACATTTTATTTCTATAGAAAATTTTTTCAAAATTTTATTTCTATAGAAAATTTTGTCGCAATTTTATTTCTATAGAAAATTTTCACCGTAACGTTGCGTCCAACAGCATCTTTGAAAAAATACGGTCCAATGATTTCACCAGCGTACAAACCACACCAAACAGTGCATTTTTCGGGATGCATGGGCAGTTCTTGAACGGCTTCTGGTTGCTCTTCACTCCAAATGCGGCAATTTTGCTTATTTACGTAGCCATTCAACCAGAAATGAGCCTCATCGCTGAACAAAATTTGTCGATAAAAAAGCGGATTTTCTGCCAACTTTTCTAGGGCCCATTCACTGAAAATTCGACGTTGTGGCAGATCGTTCGGCTTCAGTTCTTGCACGAGCTGTATTTTATACGGTTTTACACCAAGATCTTTGCGTAAAATCTTCCATGTGGTCGAATAACACAAACCCAATTGCTGCGACATTTCATTCATCGACATTTCACGGTCTTCAGCAACACTCTCAGAAACAGACGCAATATTCTCTTCTGTTCGCACTGTACGCATTCGTGTGGTTGGTTTAATGTCCAATAAAGTAAACTGAGTGCGAAACTTGGTCACAATCGCATTAATTGTTTGCTCACTTGGTCGATTATGTAGACCATAAATCGGACGTAAAGCGCGAAACACATTTCGAACCGAACACTGATTTTGGTAATAAAATTCAATGATTTGCAAGCGTTGCTCGTTAGTAAGTCTATTCATGATGAAATGTCAAAGCATACTGAGCATCTTTCTCTTTGACACCATGTCTGAAATCCCACGTGATCTGTCAAATACTAATGCATGAAAATCCTAACCTCAAAAGAATCACCCTTTAATTTTGTAAAGACTAGATTTAAAGCCAGAAAACTGCATAAAAATTCTCCCTATTTTAAAGAAGCAGCATCTTTGGCTCGGAACCAATACCATAATCCTTAGGGGAAGTGAAGATTTTAAAACTAAAGTTTCCCCCTAAACGACATAGAAAGTCAGATCCAGCGGGAAAAAAGTCAAATTTGCAGCACTGCTGCGATCCATTTTGATATCATTTGCTTCGGTCTACGGCACAAAACAACCGCCTGCTGCCGTCAATGGGCTCAATTAAACTCAATATTTATTTTAATTTCGTACATCAGTTTATTTATTTATCTGTCATCATTTGGCTATCGTATAGCGTCCGTTGCAATCCACGTGCAAGGAATTTCTTGGGTTTCGAATAACATCCTTTGTAAATATTTGACTCTTACAATTCCAGCTGAAATCGGAATAGTAAAAGCGAAAATCATCTGTTATGGACATCTCTTATCAACGGAGCAGTTGGCAGCATGCACGAGCGAGGAGTGTTATTACAGTTGCGAACAAATTTGTGATGTTATTAGGAAAGTAAGAGTGATTCTAAATACATTCAAGTAAGAGGGATACTTAATCTATTCTATGGACGGTATAGGACAAGGTCCTGCTGTATGTGTACCTGTCTCAGTTCTGGTCAAAACGATTGAATGGATAAAAGTACAAGAAATGTTAATACCCTCCACCATTGGATGGGGATACACTAACTTTGTCATTCCTTTCTAACACATAGAAACTTTTAGACTTAGAACCACGGTTGCCACTCAAGCCTAAAAATTAGAAAATTTTGTCATTTTTTTCTATAGAAAATTTTATATCTATAGAAAATTTTCTGAAAAAAATTATTTCTATAGAAAATTTTATTTCTATACCCAGGAAATTTTTCCGTAGTTAAAATAACGCTAAATTTAACTTATTTTTATTGGAAAAACATGATTTGCTTGTAGTTAAATTTTATTATTTTTATCGAAATTTTCCACTAAACGTGAGTATAAAGTTCAACGACCGTACACATAAGTTCAATATGAACTAAAACAAATGAAAATTTACGATTCCCAAAAATAGTAAGAATGAATGGTTAAAATGATCATGATTTGGCGCCAATGATTTACTTCTTTACTTTTAGTTAATTTTTTCTTCTATGAGATGATGTAATTTCGTGATCTGCAGTTAAGAAGTACAACAGGGCATTAAAATTTCCTCGTTTTAACAACGCTTTGTGGAAATATAGTTCAATTTTCGTGCGTGGTAGTTCATTCTTCCTATAAAACAGTTCACTTTTTTTCGGTGTAGAAAATTTTCGGGAAAAATTTTATTTCTATCGAAATTTTTTGAAAATTTTATTTCTTTAGAAAATTTTCTAAAAAAAAATTTATTTTTATAGAAAAATTTCTGAAAATTTTATTCCTATAGAAAATTTGCTGAAAATTTTATTTCTATAGAAAATTTTCTACAAATTTTATTTCTATAGAAAATTTGCACAAAAAGTTTCTGAAAATTTTATTTTTTTAGAAAATTTTCTGAAAATTTAATTTCTTTCGAAAAATTTGTCAAAATTTTATTTCTACAGAAAATTTTTTCAAAATTTTATTTCTATAGAAAATTTTGTCGCAATTTTATTTCTATAGAAAATTTTGTCAAAATTTTATTTCTATAGAAAAATTTCTGACAATTTTATTTCTATAGAAAATTTGCTGAAAAATTTATTTCTATAGAAAATTTGCTGAAAAATTTATTTCTTTGAAAATTTGCTGAAAATTTTATTTCTATAGAAAATTTTCTACAAATTTTATTTCTATAGAAAATTTTCTAAAAAATTTATTTTATATAGAAAATTTTAGAATTTAGAAATTTTATTTTATTTCTATAGAAAATTTTCACAAAAATTTTCGGAAAATTTTATTTCTTTAGAAAATTTTGTAAACATTTTATTTCTATGGAAAATTTTATTTCATTAGAAAATTTTATTTCTTTAGAAAATTTTCTGAAAATTTTATTTCTATAGAAAATTTTGTCAATTTTTTTTTCTCTAGAAAATTTTATTTCTAAAGAAAATTTAATTTCTTTAGACAATTTTGTCAAAATTTTGTTTCTATAGAAAATTTTGTCAAAATTTTATTTCTTTAGAAAATTTCCTGAAAATTTAATTTCTTTAGAAAATTTTGTCAAAATTTTATTTCTATAGAAAATTTTGTCGCAATTTTATTTCTATAGAAAATTTTTTTCAAAATTTTATTTCTATAGAAAATTTTGTCAAAATTTTATTTCTATAGAAATTTTTCTGAAAATTTTATTTCTATAGAAAATTTTATTTCCATAGAAAATTTGCTGAACATTTTATTTCTATAGAAAATTTGCTGAAAATTTTATTTCTATAGAAAATTTTCTACAAATTTTATTTCTATAGAACATTTTCTGAAAATTTTATTTTATATAGAAAATTTTAGAATTTAGAAATTTTATTTTATTTCTATAGAAAATTTTCACAAAAAATTTCTGAAAATTTTATTTCTTTAGAAAATTTCTGAAAATGTTATTTCTATAGAAAATTTCGTCAAATTGTTTTTCTCTAGAAAATTTTATTTATAAAGAAAATTTTATTTCTTTAGAAAAATTTTTGAAAATGTTATTTCTATATAAAATTTTGTCAAAATTTTATTTCTTTAGAATAATTTCTGAAAATTTAATTTCTTTAGAAAATTTTGTAAAAATTTTATTTCTATAGAAAATTTTCTGAAAATTTAATTTCTTTAGAAAATTTTGTCAACATTTTATTTCTATAGAAAATTTTTTCAAAATTTTATTTCTATAGAAAATTTTGTCGCAATTTTATTTCTATAGAAAATTTTGTCGCAATTTTATTTCTATAGAAACTTTGTTCCATTTTTGGTAGAATTCTACCCACTGTGGCAACCGTGCTTAGAACCCATAAAATATATCTATTCTGGGTCGAAACGAGCTATCGATTGGAAACAAACAGTTGTTATTGATGTAGGTAGGATGGTGTTGCAAATGGGCCATAACGAACCACTTTTAGGTATAGTCGCCATATAAACCGATCCCCAGATATGTCTTCCGAACCCGTTGAAATTTAGTTCGTGATGTTACTATGTCCCTTCAACAAACCACAATTGGTTCATATTGGTCCCTAATTATATATAGCGGCCATACACAGAAAAAATGTTAAGTGGTTTGTAGTAAGAATGAACTACCTCGTGCGAAAATTTTATTAAATTATATACCATATTTTGAGATTTTCACAAAGTGTCATTAAAACCAAAAAAAAAATGCCCTGGTGTACTTTTTAGCTACAACGTACTAGACGTACATAACAAAATAATTGACGCCAAATCATGACCATTTAAAAAAAAGTAAACTATGTTAAAGTAAAAATTAACTATTTCCTGCGAAAATTGAACTAAATCGTATTACAAATTTTGAGATTAATAAAATTAACGCCAGATCATTACCATTTTAACCACGATGTAGTTCATTCTAACTATTGTTGAGAATCGTACGAAAAACTTCTTGAACTTATTTGTATTTCATTGAAATTTTAGTGGCATTTAGTTCATAAAATTTTTGAGACATAGCCTTTGAGCTTGGGAAAATTTCTTAAACATTTTAAAAATGAATATTACGTTATATTTTGTAATAAATATAACGTAATATTAGCATCAGTTTTACAACTTACTTTTTTTCTGTGTACGAAAATTTTCTTCTGCGTTGGTTCATATTGAATTTATATGTACGGTCATTGAACTTAATACCCACGTTATGTTCATAAAATATTGGAGACAAACTTTACAGAAAGAAACTTTCATTGGGCTGTGGAAAATTTCGAAAAAAATAAAAAAAATATTTTTATTGCAAACAAAATATTTGTTTGTAATAGTTGTTTTTTTTTTTTGCAATAAAAAGGTTAAATTTAGCGATAGTTTAACTACAGATTTTTTTCCAATGTTTATACATCTCAAAGATTTGACCTCTAAAAGCTCATGGAGGAACGAATTTAATGCGATCCGGATGAAATTTTACCTCTAATTATCATACGAAAATTGGTTCATATCAATTCATATTTATTTATAGACTCCTCCATATCAGACAAGCAATTTCAATTGAAATATTAATTGGAAAAATAAATTTTATGATCGGATCATAACAAATTATTTTCTAGATACCTGCTAGTCAAATGTCACTATCAATTGACCTGTACCAACCTAGTCGAATTTATTCTAATAAATGTATTATTTGATTTAATTTTATTTAATATATTTTAAAATTTAATTATAATTTTAATCCTCTTAGGGCCGGTTTATCAATGTCTTGTTATTATTTATCGTGTCGATAAAACAGCTGATCCCATACAAAAATTTTACTAACCGGAGGTCTATCCTCCGCTTAAAATTAATCGGAGGATGAGAAACTGGCCATTAGCTTACTAGATGAAATCCCCCTTTTAATTGGATAAATAATATACTTCAATTTATATGAGACCAATAACAATTCCCCCCAAAAAAATCGTAAAACTAAACCATATGTCCAGATATCTTTGCATTTGTAATTTTTGCTACCTCTTATGATTGCCTCAGAAAGTTGTAAAGCTACTCCATAAAAATATAAAAATAACGTTTTCCATGTCATAAATTTTGAAAATTCTTTTCAAAACCTCAAGTACAGGGGGTCATTTTTATTGTCTCGCCGTAATGTGAGATTGGTAATTATTCCATTGTAATCTGAGGGACTTTGTGCAAAGCTTGTTACTTTTCCACTTTGCCCAATAAAAACAAAATCCACAGCAATTTGGTTCTTTTTCTCCTATTTTTTGGTAGAGTTCTACAACATATGAGTGTTCTTTCTAATTTTCTTTGTTTTTTTTTTGTGTAAATTGTTACAACATAAATTTATGTAGAAAAATTACAAGATAAGGTTGGTTGTACTACTACTGCCATTTCAGGTATACCCCATCCATATATTCATAGTACATCCTCATCATAATTCATTCTAATGGTAAAATGTTCTTGGCTAGCTCGACCTCATTGTGTAATGGATGGATGGATGGATGAATGACTGTCAGAGACTGAATGCATGAAAAACCAACGAAGAAATGGGTGTTATTCGATCTGTAGTACGTTCTTGAGTACGCAGCAGTTATGGTGATTGTTGAAAAGGAGGAGGTCCGCAGAAGTTTCCTCCACCTCGTTTCCTTTATGAGTGCACTTAATCTTCGCAACAAACCAGTTGTTCAAAGGGATTTTTCACCAAAATAAAAATCCAGGAAACTCGTTGGAAAAATTGTGTGGAAACAAAGGAAAATAATTCAATTATTACGGTTGTGCGGTCGGTCATAGTATTTTGGGATAACATTTGTTCTTTGCTGCGCAATTGACAGCAGTAGTGGTACTGCAACACACGTTCCATTGTCCATAATTCACATATCATGTTTTTTGTTTGTTCGATATCATTGTGCGATAAGCACTTCAAAGATTATATAGACTTCCATATGAGGGATGATTATCCTCTAAATCTTCGTTCGTCGTAATACGTCTCAATGAGGTGAAAGATCTCGTGTGGGATATATACAGGCTCATTCATATTGCTTGTTTTAGTGAACTTGATGATGTTCGTATTAAAGACCTCATTTATGCTCTATCCACGATACCATAGACGATCATTTATATTAACCTGAACATACTATGTAACATGCTTCTTTGGAAAAAAATTTCGGACTCCACTATAAAAAAGAAGAATTATAATTGTGATGAGTTGTGATTAATTTGAAGTTGTTGTTCTGTGAAATATTTTTTTTTTTTGAGATTTCCACAATGCGTTGTTTAAACAAGGAAAAAAGTAATGACCTTTTAACTACAATTCTCTCATAGAAAAAAAAATTAACTAAAAGTTAAGAAAAAATCATTGGCGCCAAATAATGACCATTTAAAAAAATTAGTAAAGATGGCGTATTATATATACCATAATCAAAAGTTTTGGTGATATTCTACTATTTAATAATTATTAAATTTTGATTGGAATTCAATATTCTTCAGAATAATCATTTGTAATTATTTGTATATATAATAATATTTAGTTTTCTTTTCCCTTGCATACAAGTTTATAAACATCGCCGGGGACATTTAATTCTTGAATTGTATATGAATTTATTATGAATAAAGAAATAAGATTAACAAAAAAAAAACATACAGTAGTTCATTCCCAGCAAAAAAAAAAAAAATTGGAAGTTCTTCTCAAGGCACAACTTTAAAAGAACTTCCAAAAATGCCCTCCCAAAGATGTTCTTTATTTTAACTGCACAGGAAGTTCATTTGAGTCAATTTTGTTATAACTAGCTGTTTTCATATTTTTAATTGGAATCGGTTACAAACAGAGTAAGAATTAATAAAATGATACAAATTATTTAAATTTAACCGAAAAACATTCTAAATTATTTCTCGAAAAATTGCGAATTTTTGAAAATATTTGATGACGAATGCTCCAGACGAGCGTTTCAATGCATAAAAAATCATAAAAAAAATTTTAAAAATTATTTATTTGTCACAATATATAAAAAAATTCTTATTTCACATCCAAAACACTGAATTCGCCTCACACCTTAAGAAGAGATGCAAATTCAGTGTAGCGGCTGTTGAAATGGTGGACACCCATCCTATGACAAGCCCATGTTAAATTCATCGCTTCTGTGTCAATTTGGCACCACTTCCGGATCCAAAAAGAACATTTTCACTACTTTTTGGCGATGCTTTTTTTGCTGGGTTGTTACTATGTTTGGGTATCTCACGGACATTTTCATCGGCTTTAGTTCATATTGAACATTATAACCACATGTAGTTTATAACATTTTTCATACATACTACGGATGGGAGCCAAGGTGGTGCAATGGTTAGCATGCCCGCATGCTACGACCGAACACCAAAAAGTTTTTCAGCGGTGGATTATCCCACCTCAGTAATACTGGTGACATTTCTGAGGGTTTCAAAGCTTCTCTAAGTGGTTTCACTTGAATGTGCAACGCCGTTCGGACCCGGCTATAAAAAGGAGGTCCCTTGTCATTGAGCTTAACATGGAATCGGGCAGCACTCAGTGATAAGAGAGAAGTTCACCACTGTGGTATCACAATGGACTGAATAGTCTAAGTGAGCCTGATACATCGGGCTGCCACATAACCTAACCTAACCTAACCTTCGTTTTTAAATACAATTTATTTATTTATATAAGCAATTTTTTCTTCTATAAAATACATGTTTTATTAATATATTAAATATACTTATTTAAAATCAACAGCATCGACTTATCAACTGTAAACCACATTTTTCTTCTTCTCGTACCTTTCACTTTTAATAAGTTGCTGCTTAACGATTTTGTCAATTCTTTTACAATTTCAATACCTACAAATATAAAAAATCATAAACCAATTTTTTCACAAAAGGTTAGCGTCACTGAATATTAACCTGATAATTGAAGACGAATTAAGGGGTTGTTATTCTTCTGGTATTTTCTCATTAATTTAAAATAACATATATTTTATATATTTTATTTGTTATTTATTATATTATTTTACTAAATTATCTTTTAACTATCTCTCCGTATATCACAACAACACGATTCCAACTAAAACAAGTATATACGGCCGTAAGTTCGGCCAGGCCGAATCTTATGTACCCTCCACCATGGATTGCGTAGGAACTTCTACTAAAGGCTGTCATCCACAACCGAATTACTTGGGTTGCGATAACACTTGCCGATGGCAAGGTATCGTAAAACTTTTTAACACTGTCTTCTAAATTGTAAGTTAGTCCATAAGGGGTATATATTAAACAAAAAAAAAAGGCCGATTAAATACGTATATAATTCAGTTTGACAAAATTTTCTATAGAAATAAAATTTTGACAAAATTTTCTAGGAAATAAAAACTTGACAAAATTTTCTATAGAAATAAAATGTTGACAAAATTTTCTATGGAAGTAAAATGTTGACAAAATTTTCTATAGCAATAAAATTTTGACAAAATTTTCTATAGAAATAAAATGTTGACAAAATTTTCTATAGAAATAAAATGTTGACAAAATTTTCTACAGAAATAAATTTTTTACAAAATTTTCTATAGAAATAAAATTTTGACAAAATTTTCTATGGAAATAAAATGTTGACAAACATTGCTATAGAAATAAACTTTTTACAAAACTTTCTATAGAAATGAAATTTTGACAAAACTTTCTATAGTAATAAAATTTGACAATTTTTACATGGCTGTTAGAGGCCATATACTAACGAAATTTCAACCGCATCGGATGACTTTTGCTCCTCCAAGAGGCTCCGGAGGTCAAATCTGGGGATCGGTTTATATGGTAGCTATATATAATTATGGACCGATATGGACCAATTTTTGCATGGTTGTTAGAGACCATATACTAACACCACGTACTAAATTTCAATTCGATCGGATGAATTTTGCTCATCCAAGAGGCTCCAGAGTTCAAATCTGGGGATCGGTTTATATGGGAGCTATATATAATTATGGACCGATATGGACCAATTTTTGCATGCTTGTTAGAGACCATATACTAACATCAGGTACCCAATTTCAAACGGATCGGATGAATTTTGCCCCTCCAAGAGGCTCCGGAGGTCAAATCTGGGGATCGGTTTATATGGGAGCTATATATAATTATGGACCGATATGGACCAGTTTTTGCATGGTTGTTAGAGACCATATACTAACACCACGTACCAAATTTCAATCGGGTAGGATGAAGTTTGCTCCTCCAAGAGGCTCCGGAGGTCAAATCTGGGGATCGGTTTATATGGGAGCTATATATATTTATGGACCGATATGGACCAATTTTTGCATGGTTGTTAGAGACCGCATACTTAGACCACGTACAAAATTTCAACCGGATCGGATGAATTTTGCTGCTCCGGAAGGCTTCGCAAGCCAAATTTGGGGATCGGTTTATATGGGGGCTATACGTAAACGTGGGCCGATGTGGCCCATTTTCAATACCATCCGACCTACATCAATAACAACTACTTGTGCCAAGTTTCAAGTCGATAGCTAGTTTCGTTCGGAAGTTAGCGTGATTTCCACAGACGGACAGCCGGACAGACGGACAGACGGACAGACGGACGGACGGACGGACGGACGGACATGCTTAGATCGACTCAGAATTTCACCACGACCCAGAATATATATACTTTATGGGGTCTTAGAGCAATATTTCGATGTGTTACAAACGGAATGACAAAGTTAATATACCCCCATCCTATGGTGGAGGGTATAAAAACAGCCCACGCGCAAACATATCGACTACACGGATGAAACAGACTGTTTTTCATATGTTTGGCTATAAACATTATATGTTTGGAACACAAATTTTTAAACACAATATTTTTGAGTGCAAGCATATAATGTTCATAAACTAGCATAACATGTTTGGGACATATATGTTAATATGTTAGAACATATTATGTTTGGGACATAAAATGTTTGTAAATATAATATGCTTGGATGCAAACATATATTAATTTAGAAATAGCCTATAAACATATATGTGTTTAGTAGCTTGGAGCGCTATTTAACAGGGAGCGATATTGAATTAAGTTGGTGGTTGTTGCTTGTTATTACAAAATTAACATTTTATTATTCCTTGGGCAATTGATCAGCTACTTCTTTGATCCTTACAAACTGTGTGGTCCGCTGTTCGAATCCCCGTCCGGCAAAAGGTAAAATTAAAATAAAAAAATCATACAATTGAATAATTTCTTCTACAATGTTTGTATTACAGAAAAAGGTGCTAAGAACTAAAAAATCTCGTGGAAGTGAGAAAGATGTGGGGGAATATACAATTGGGCAGAAACAAAATTTTGAGCATTCAGGTCGAAAACCTATGTTGTTAGCACTTATATTACCTGTTTATTTTCATAATTCGTTATGATTGTAAATATATAAATAAATAAATAAAATTTTGAGCACAATATTGTTTGGGAGAATTTTTTTAAGCATATAATATTTTTGGGTGCAAAATGCTTCCAAACATATTATATGTTCACATAATAACATATTGTTTTTTGGAAGACAACATTATTGAATGTGGATGCAAAAATACAAAATGTTTGGAACTTAGACTACCCAAACATATATTGTTTAGACCAATATGCTTTCAAACATATTATATATTGGAAGAGATCAAACATATAAATGTTTGGGCAATACCCAAAAATGTATATGCTTGAAGCAAAATATGTTTGGGAGTATATGTTACAGAAGCGATTTTTTGTGAGCGTGTACAGGCAGATAAAAGAAATATAGGAAAATTTCCTATATTCTAACAAGTGTGTTTCCTTAAGTTTTGAAAGGATTGAATACTTCTTAGTACGAATTAACTAAAATATTTTTCTATGACAAGTGTTATTCGTAGTTATAATAAGCTTTCTATAATAAAGGAAGTCAGAATTATCATTTTATAAGAAATCTTACTAAATTTGAGGAAACTTGGTTTTAGTTCATACTTTGTTTATTTTGACGAATGCTTTGTTATCAGTGAATAAAATTTTCTTTTTCAGTAGTAAATTGTTATACCCAGCGAAGAAAACAGTATTAGTAAAATTCCATGCCTTACTCTAGTTAATGAACTATTCCTAACTGCTTTCAGTTTAGGATTTTTTTACTGAAACAAGTAAATTTTATTATTTCACACAAAAATTTAACTTAATGGAAATAAAATGGCTAAACTAAATTGATGAACATTTTTTCCCTTAGTTTCGAAGACACCTTTTTCTGGGTGCAGTAGTAGTAAAATTCCATAAAATGGCTTAACTAAATTGATGAACATTTTTTTCCTTTAGTTTCGAATACACTTTTTTCTGGGTGCAGTATTAGTAAAATTCCATGCCTTATTCTAGTTAATGAACTATTCCTGACTGCATTCAGTTTAGGATTTTTTTTTTACTGAACTTAATGGAAATAAAATGGCTTAACTAAATTGATGAACATTTTTTTCCTTTAGTTTCGAATACACTTTTTTCTGGGTGCAGTATTAGTAAAATTCCATGCCTTATTCTAGTTAATGAACTATTCCTGACTGCATTCAGTTTAGGATTTTTTTTTACTGAACTTAATGGAAATAAAATGGCTTAACTAAATTGATGAACATTTTTTCCCTTAGTTTCGAAGACACTTTTTTCTGGGTGTAGACGTATACTGGAGCCACACCCCATCTCTAGATGCAAGACATAATTCAGAGTATTTCCGGGGAGATATAGCATTCTCTTAGTGAAAAATCGGACCAGTTTTTCAACATTATCAATGTGGAGATCATCAAACAGATTTATCCTATATTAAGTATAAGAGATGGGGGAGTGTGTTGTGTAGATAACAATTTAGTGGGAATCCATTCTCCTTTATACTTAATTTTTATTATTTATGGAGATATTTGTTGCATCACAAGAAAAAAACAGTATGAATTCATAGTTTACATTCATTCATTCTAACATCAAATAACAAAGAAAACCTTCAACCAACCACAAATTGTTAATTTCTTTGCCTTATAGCCTACTAACCTAGACACAAACTCCTCTAAGCCAACGTACATGATTATCGTTAGTGACCTTTGGTAATGGCCGTTAATTTTCCATAGACTTAAGATATTCCCATTATTCTTCTTGGAAATAGGTAAACCACACAATGAGTTTGATAGTCAGTTGACACGCTAAGTCCAAGGAATAGAATTGGGATCCATAGTAAACAAATACTAAACAAAGAGAACTATGCCAATTTATGGACTACTTAAATAGTTCTCACTCTCTATAGCTATCTTGTGTAAAATGATGTGTCCATGATTCAGTCACTCTGCCACTTTAGCATTTGGCATTAATAATTTGCACGTAACCGATCAGAAAGTGGTTCCCCAAGAAAGTAGCCAACATTGCTTAAAAACGAGTGGCGTGTAACATGCAACACCAATTCCCATATACTATCAAACGATGACGTTTCGTTCCACCAGACCGCTTGGACTTTATCCAAATGAAACCTAGAGAGAAAAACAATCCCTTAGAGATTGAAATCTAAGTTAGTGGAACTCTAAGATTACCCAATCTAGCGTAGTGGAAATAAGACACAGCCATGAACGAGACTGGGAGTATATTCTCCCTATAGTCGATTGCACACGTTGCTGAGGTGATTATTCAAATGCCGAAAAAGGTTTGAAATAGGAAAACCAAAAAAAGTTCTCATAAATTTGGTTTTTGTGTCGAAAGATGAGTGCGTTGATGACCAGCCAACCAACCAAGCGGCATTGCAACATAAATCATATGCTGTACTCTACGCTGATGACACTCCACTGTCCCTGTCTGTCCGTCCACGTAGATTTGTTGTCTTCTTTTTTTGTCGAAGGGGTTAGTTGTGCATTGAGTTTCAGATTTCCTTGGCTGTGACAAAAAGCAACGATTCCCAAAGTCAGATGACTACCTCCGGTAGTGAGTGACCACTGGCCAGTCTGACTGATCAGCCTGTATGTTTTGATAATTCAGCATTCATAGATGCCGCACGATTAGAATAAATCGTAATATTAGACATGGAGAGTCATTAACATTGTTATAATTACAGTAATTATACTAATACGAACGTGGGATGGGATTCCGAAATAGGATGGGGTTTTTCGGGGTTTGCCATGAAATTGCACTAGGTAAGAGGGGGAAATATGTTTGTTCATTTTCATCTCCAGTGATCTTCAATAGAATGAATTTAGCTTTAATATGAATTTTGATTCATGCAATATCAACACATTGGCAATACCGTTATGAAAATAAGAGAAATTTTACTCATGCTTACAATGAACGTTGTAATGTCTCAGTCATTTCATTTTTGTCAAGCAAATATTATGAAGGTTAGCAACAAAGTCTCTGTTGTATTTGAAAACAATTAACCCTTTGAGTATCGATGTCCACTTGGCAGGACGTTCGTAAACAACACCAAACTCTATTTCCCCACTTAGGTTCGGTTTATTTCTCGATGTTATTTTAAAGTAAAAGTTTTGATCTAAATATTTTCCATATTGATAAGCATTAATGCAAACAAAAACGGTAAAGTTCTTTTACATTAAACGAAAAATTAGGTCCTCAAAATTAAACTTTTTTCTACATGTTGTTAATTAAAGATTAATTAAAAGAACGGCTGTCATAAAATTTTAGGCGAACTTACACTGTAAAAAACTTTTTTCTACATGTTGTTAATTAAAGATTAATTAAAAGAACGGCTGTCATTAAATTTTGGGCGAACTTACACTGTAAAAAAATATTGACCTAATATGAAAATTAAATTTTAGTACACGCAATTTACACATCATCAATGGTGAATATGTTTTAATTTAAAGACTGTTTGATTAAATGAGGGTTCAAGATTATTTTTTTTTTCATTACATAAATTTTCCCTAATTTAAAGAAAAATATTTTTGAATTAAATAAATTAATTTTTGAATTAAAATAAAAAAAAAAAACAATTATAAGATACACGCAAAGAAAAAAACGTTTGGAAAACGTGTACCGAAAACGTTTTTCTTTTGTTAGAGTTTTTTGAATTGCTTCGAAAATTTTAAACTTTTATCACCAAAAAAATTCGTTTGTTACAAAATTATTATTTTTTCAATAAAAAAAAGTTATTTTTGAAACAACAACACAGTCCATTTCGTTTATATCAAACACTGTTCTTTTCTGACTTTAGGTCTTTAATAAGACACATTTTACAGTTCAAAATTTAATATACTACAATGTAATGTTGAACATTTTTTCGGAATCTTCCGAACATATCTGGAATATATGTAAAAATAAAAAAAAAAAAAATAAAAAACTTTGGTCGAAGCAGGGATCGAACCCACGACCCTTGGCATGCAAGTCGGACGTAGCAACCACTGCTCCACGGTGCCAAACTAAATGTTTGTTTCTGTTAAATAAACTTTGTTTATTCAGTTCGTGGGCGCCGCAAGCTATGCTATATAAATATAACTTATATGGACATTTATCTATTGATGACCATAACAGGTACATAGCTCAGTGGTTAGTGTGTTGGCTTACAAAGTGCATGGTCCGCGGTTCGATTCTCCGTCCAGGCGAAAGGTAAAAAAATTTTAAAAATTTATAAAATCGTATAATTTCTTCTACATTGTTGGTATTACAGGAAAAGGTGTTAAGAACAAAAAAACCTCGTGGATGTGAGAAAGATGTGAGGGAAAATGAAATTAGCAAGAAAACAATGTTTTTTTTTTAGTTTGTCTTTATGAAATTGTTTTTACATCATGGAAAAGAATAAACGTTTATCACAAAAAGTATGTACTTTTCTTCCAAATACACTTCGTTACAGCGAAAAACAAATGAGAAACGAACTTTGTTTGTCTAAAATTTCGTTTGGGAGGAAAGAATTATTTTTTTTGCGTGTAAGACTTACTCTGAAGTACCCGTTATTTATTGGATTTTTTCACTGATATTTATTAAGCTTTGTTAATATATCGCTTTGTTAATACCCTACACAGAAAATAAATTCACGAAAATTTTTCCAATTAAAGTCTTAATTGAGTTTAAAAAATGTTCAATTAAAAATTTAATAGATTTTTAATTGAAACAAAATCAATCACAAAAATTAATTATCAATTAATTTTTTAATTGGATCAATTATGTTTTTTTTTTAATTCAATTTCTTTAAAATAATTTTTTAATTGATATTATCATCTCTGTGATTGAAGACATTTCAATTAAAAAAATAATTGGATCAATTAATTTCATGATTGAGTCAGAAAAATATTTTTTGTGTGTAATTTTAATTTTATCGAGTCTAGAGTTAAAGCTAGATAGGTTCCTAAAAACTGTCTGTTTTAACCTTTAACTACTGAGGTGAAATATATAATGTGGTGGTAGTAGATGTTACCTCTTTAATTTTTGGAAATGTGACGTAACGGTCTAAGTAAGCCTATCCTAACCTACATTGTATAACTCATTCTAAGCATTAATTGATTGACACATTCTCCTATTTTAATTCGATATATTCGACTCATTGATGCTCTGAAGGAAAAATATACATCGCAAGTACTAAAATTCCTTCCGCAATTTTTTAAAATATCAAACAATCAGTCATTTAGCTAAAGCTGTAAAAGCCTATAGGGCAGCTGTTCTTTTCGCGATGCTTTAAATTAGCAACCTTTACCCTCCTCAACTCTCTCTCTCTTTTTTTCCTTGATTTTGGAATATTCGCAGTATAAGAATCCACCACCATGTTCTTTGGCGCAAAAAGATCAACAAACTTGTTTTGTGATTTTTTTTGGCTTTGAGCTCATGACAAGCTTGACCCCTGGCTTTTTTGAGCCTCATTGTCCTCATGCATTTAAGTTTCAAAACAGATTTGGCGCGCAGGTTACTTGGGATGGTAGTCATTGTTTGGTCGTTTAAATTATTCTTTCTTTGCTTTTGCTCCAAAAAAATAAGCGCGCAAAATTTACAGATTTTGTTTTAATGTCTGATGGTATTTGCTGTTGTTGATGGTTTTTTTATGGATTTCATGAGGCAGGTGCAATATACTGTGTTGAGCAAAGGGCATTGCAATAAGCCATCAAACAGCTTTACAATGAGCCATTTGTTCACATTTGGAGGAAGGTATAGTATCTTTGAAACCTTATTTTGTTGAGTTTACCATAAAATCTTTAATTCTTCGGTGGTATATTTTTGTGTGACTTTGGCTAACATAGTAAAACTACAAAGTTATGCACACGCAGAGAAGGAATATGATCATCTCAAACATGTTTCAAGAGCAAAATGTTATTTTTGTATGGTGACCATGCAACATGTTTATCACTAAAATGTTATTTTCTCGTCAAATATAACCTGCTTGCCGAAATCAGATACATGATTTCCGAGAAAATAACATGGTTGCGAAAACCATGTTACATGGTCACCACCCAAAAATAACATTTTGCTCTTAAAACATGTTTGAGGTGATCGTATTCCTTCTCTGGGTGTATATACTCTGTGCCAAATTTAAATAAGTGTCGGGTAATATAACCATATATTGGGGGACTATATGTATATGTATACACTCAAAAAACAGTGAACCCACCAGGAGAAAAATTTTGGAAATTTTTGTACAAAACGTCGATTTTAACTAAACTGTATTACAAATGCCGATATCAAGCCGATTTGACAAAAATAAGTACAGTGAACCCCTCAAACTTGGATACTCTGAAAACCGGACACCTTCCAAATGTGGACAGTTGACTGGGGACATTTACTATATTAACACATTAAAATTAACCTCTCATAAGTGGACACCTCTCAAATTTGGACAATATTTAGGCGACCGTGGGTGTCCAACTTTCAGAGGTGTCACTGTAAATATTTTTCGACAAGACATAACTATATTATTTTCACTTCATTAAGAAGATTTTGTAGTTTGAAGGGAAAAATTGGAGATCGGTAAAATTTACAATTTTAAGATATTATAAACTATTTTGTGGGAAGTACGAATAGTTTAACCCCTTCTTTAGTTAATTTAACTAACGTACACAGAAAATTAATAAAGACAAGGAAAATTTTGAAAAACATAATAAAAGTAGTACCCTAGAGGGTTCAATTTTTGTTGAGTGTAAGATCACATTACAAATTATATTAGTATCATCTGTATTGTATAAAAAACCCATCATGCAAAACCATTTAAACGGATTGTGTACAATATTAGTTCAAAAATAAAAAAAAATTACAAATTTTAAATTTAGAACATTAGAGAGCGTAGGTGCAAAATGTTAAATCCTACGCTCTAAATAAGATTACTTGGATCGATAGACTTTTAACTTCTTTATTTGAAGAAAAATTTACGCAAAAAGATATATAATACACATTTTCCAAATTTCTTTATTTTTAAGATATTTGTTCTTAATACTGTGTAACTTGTATTAGGTCAATACTTTCTTCAGTGTCATCCAGCTGGGGCCTCTTGGAAACATTTAGAATATCAAATCTTAAATTGTACTCCGATTTTAAAATTTTCAAAAAACTTCATTGCACAGAAAAAAATTGTCGTACACGCTCACAAAAAATCGCTTCTGTAACATATACTCCCAAACATATTTTGCTTCAAGCATATACATTTTTGGGTATTGCCCAAACATTTATATGTTTGATCTCTTCCAATATATAATATGTTTGAAAGCATATTAGTCTAAAAAATATATGTTTGGGTAGTCTAAGTTCCAAACATTTTGTATTTTTGCATCCAAATTCAATAATGTTGTCTTCCAAAAAACAATATGGTATTATGTGAACATATAATATGTTTGGAAGCATTTTGCACCCAAAAATATTATATGCTTAAAAAAAAATTCTCCCAAACAATATTGTGCTCAAAATTTTATTTATTTATTTATATATTTACAATCATAACGAATTATGAAAATAAACAGGTAATATAGGTGCTAGCAACATAGGTTTTCGACCTGAATGCTCAAAATTTTGTTTCTGCCCAATTGTATATTCCCCCACATCTTTCTCACTTCCACGAGATTTTTTAGTTCTGAGCACCTTTTTCTGTAATACAAACATTGTGGAAGAAATTATTCAATTGTATGATTTTTTTTATTTTAATTTTACCTTTTGCCGGACGGGGATTCGAACAGCGGACCACACAGTTTGTAAGGATCAAAGTAGCTGATCAATTGCCCAAGGAAAAATAAAATGTTAATGATGTAATAACAAGCAACAACCACCAACTTAATTCAATATCGCTCCCTGTTAAATAGCGCTCCAAGCTACTAAACACATATATGTTTATAGGCTATTTCCAAATTAATATATGTTTGCATCCAAGCATATTATACTTACAAACATTTTATGTCCCAAACATAATATGTTCTAACATATTAACATATATGTCCCAAACATGTTATGCTAGTTTATGAACATTATATACTTGCACTCAAAAATATTGTGTTTAAAAATTTGTGTTCCAAACATATAATGTTTATAGCCAAACATATGAAAAACAGCCTTTTTCATCCGTGTAAGCGCAAATATTTATTGTCCTTATGTCATTTTTGCATATCGTTTCTCTGATACATTTTATGGATATCTTTACATAAAAGAAAATTCCATTGAACTCAGGTCAACTTGATCCGAAACATTCTTCAGTATTAATGAACGTCTCAAAATTCGACGATTTTTGTGTATCTTTACTTTATAGTATATATAAAGCTTTTGAAGATTTTATTTTAAATACTCTTTACACTAAAAAAAAAAGTGAACTCTCTATTTCACTAAAGCCAATTTAACTTTATTTTAGTTCATGGAATTATTATGTTTGGAGAAAGTTTCCTTTACTCTAATAATTTTTTGTGTACGTTAGTTAAATTAACTAAAATCGAGGAAAAAATATACTCAAATGAAGCATAAAGATTAACTAAATTCGTGTCTTCCACAAAATAGTTCAGAATTTCTTTAAATTTGTAAATTTTACCAAAAATGCGTCCATCATGAACTTCGTATGTCACTAAAGACATTCTTGCAATTTTTAACTCCAAGTTTTTCCTTCCAACTACAAAATTTTCTTTAACAAGTGAAAAAACTTAGAAAAATATTTACTCATTTTTATGACATCGACGTGATGCCAACGTTTGTAATACTGTTTAGTTAAAATTTTCTACAAATATTCAAAATTTTCTAAAATTAACCGAAAGTTTTCTTGCTGGTGGGTTCACTGTTTTTTAAATGTACTTAAAAAATGGCATACTTGATTCTTGAATTCGAGTTTGAATTTGTAATCTTAAGTTGCTTATGAAGGACTTTAATTTTACACAATGAAACAAACATTAAAAATCCTTAAATTGAGATTTGGTTCAAGTGACAAAAAAAAATGAAATGTGAATTGCGCCGGCGTAATTCCTCTTTTTCTTTGGTTTTGAATCAATACCAAAGTCACAATAGTATATATACATTTTTGATCTGGATAAGTTTTTTTTCAGTACGTATAGACAACTCAAAGGGTTTATTTGCAACAAAAAACAATTCTTTCATTTCTCTATGAAGGAGAACCATTTTACCGTTTTTAAAATTCTATATTTTATTTTTGGCATTAAACTGTACTGTTGTTTTTTTGATCTCAGCTTAAAGCCATGCATTGACTAAACTACAAGTGTAGCTTAACCAACAAATTGCTGGCAAATTTGTTTAGGCAGTAGCCGACTATCAAACCCTTTTTCGGGAGGTTCAAGTGTAGTTCACGTTGGGTTGAGTGAATTACCCGAATTTATTCTGATAATTGGTTGATAGTTTTGCTGCAAGAAGAGGATGCTGATGAGGAATGTGGTAATTCCGAAACAGCTGTACATCCAACCATCTTGCAGTCTATAGGGCTTTGCCCAAATAAGTTTGACAAGCATACTTTTCCTCTGTTGGTTAAGCTACACTTGTAGTTTAGTCAATGCATGGCTTTAAGCTGAGATCAAAAAAACAACAATAACGATTGAAGAGAAGCCAACAATAACAAACAAAACGAATGAAAATAGAGGAAGCACGCTCAAAAACAAACCCAGCAAAATACATTCAAATCGATGATTTGAGTTTGGCAAAGGAAAAGAGATTTGCTGGCAAATTTGTTTAGGCAGTAGCCGACTATCAAACACTTTTTCGGGAGGTTCAAGTGTAGTTCACGTTGGGTTGAGTGAATTACCCGAATTTATTCTGATAATTGGTTGATAGTTTTGCTGCAAGTAGAGGATGCTGATGAGGAATGTGGTAATTCCGAAACAGCTGTACATCCAACCATCTTGCAGTCTATAGGGCTTTGCCCAAATAAATTTGACAAGCATACTTTTCCTCTGTTGGTTAAGCTACACTTGTAGTTTAGTCAATGCATGGCTTTAAGCTGAGATAAAAAAAACAACAATAACGATTGAAGAGAAGCCAACAATAACAAACAAAACGAATTAAACTGTACCTATAAAATAGTAGACAAAAGTAAAATTTTCGTTACAATCCCTTGGAATTTTTTCAACAAATGTACTGGTCCAATTAAAGACGTATCGACGGTTTCGCCTCTATAACCCTCATGTTTGTTAAAAATATTCACGTATCGTAAATTTAAATATTTTTCATCATCGACGCATTGACTCAAAACCTTCTAAAAATCTTTATAGGTTTTTATTAAAGAAAAATGCATAGAAAACAAAACTGAATTTACAACGAGTCATAAAAATGTAAAATATGTTCTGTCACTCACATAGGCAGCTTGTAAAAAACCTACATGTCCTTGTTACTCATGCGTGGAATTGCAAGGATGCCCGCATATCTTCAACACCAGTACCGCAGAACCTCAGTTTTGCAAATGCGTAGACAATGTTACATGCGAGCATTTGTGTTGGCATTTATCCCTTAACATTGGTTGAGTTCACTCAAGCACCTCGATCCCTCCGATGATGGTGGTAATCGTAAATTTTCATAATGGATCAATGATCAGCTACGGATGAATGACAACTATTGATGAATAGATGTCATTAAAGGAGCAATGAATTTGTTGTGGTTTCTTCAGATCTAAGCAAACATAGAAATGTCGTCTATTCAATTCATTTGCAATTGCGAGTATCGAATTGAAATTGATCTTTTTTTCTTTCGATAACAATGCCTTTTTAATGTGTACCCAATTTGTTGTGAACTTTTTGTCAAAGGTATAAGCCACGAATGTTAAGATTAGCATCTACTGTCACTATAATGAGGGAGAATTGATCGTTATTTGCGGGCTTTTAATGAATAAAGAAAATGTTTAAAAGAAAAATTGCGTGCATGTTTCTTTGGATCTATATGATGGCATCTTTATAAAGAATAATTTCCCCCGTTGTGGAAATCATTAAGTTCTGTTTTTTTTTAAACGAACGAATTTTTTCATGTTGTAAATCGTTTTATTTTGATTTGACCTTCTCTTAAGGTTTGTGGTATTGATTCTGAGCCAAGGATGCGTCTTTTTTAAAATAAATAAATTTTTATGGACCTGTCTAAGTATCTAGCTTCAATAGAATTAAAATTAAGATACATATCTCATTTATCAAATTTGCATTCCTATTTTGCGATATATTAACATGTTCGCTACCGAAATAAACTTAATGTTATATACTTTAATTTTTAACAAAATTTTTAACAAAAATTTGTAATTTTGAGGACCTACCTCAATTATAAGATTATTCCGAAAACATGATTCTTGAATTGTGACTAGAGTGATCAAAAACCCGTTTATTCGGTTTTTCTCAGTTCTAAAAAACCGAACCATTTTTTTTAAACCGATGGGCGGTGTTAAAGAGTCTCGACACCTAAAAATTTGGCATTTGGCTTTCGAAGACTCATTTTTTAGTTTTTTAAAATATTCACAAACAGAGTTAATTTTCTACATAAAGGTACACCAAATTAAGTGATATAATAATAAGGTAAGAAATATCATAGATTTTGGTGACAAAATATACGCTCCTAATTGTACAAGCACGATTTGCTAATATTTCATTGAAATATCTCTGAGATTTCTTTTGAAAACCAATGTATTTTATTGACACCTTGGACGAATACTATGTTGAAAGTGTTCAGAAACGAGTTGGAAGTGCACAGAAAATACATTCGGGATGTTTCCTTATTTTAGTTTACATTGGAAAAACAAAACACCGATTCTAACGGTCCACCGAAAATGGGATTTTATACAAAATCGACAATCAATCCACCGGTTTTCACCGACCAGTTTTGATCACTCTAATTGTGACCTTACGTAAACAAACTTTATGTGGCCTATAATATCTTTCGAATATACAAAAAAGAAACCGAAAAAATATAATATTTTGTATGAATGTCCATATACTAGATACATATAGAAAAATGGTCTCAAAATTTCGTATTTTTCGTTTATTGTTAAAGAAGTTTCTAAAAATTCATTTTAGCCTCTATTTTAATATTAAATCGAAAAATAAATCGAAACTAAGTGGGAAAATAGAGTTTGGTGTCTTCTCCGAATGTCCTCCTAAGTGGACATCGGTAGTCATAGGGTTAATAAAGCTATTCACGTACAAACAGATGCCAAAATGTTTTCTTAATTCCAAAAATAATTTAAACCAAAAATGTAAAAACCTTAAAGGTTAAAGTGGCAGCCCTATTAAGTTTCAGGCTCACTTAGACTATTCAGTCCATTGTGATAAATAAAACTTTAAAAAAGTCTTAGCCTATATTTGAAGGGTTTTTATTTTAAGTCTAAAGATTCAATATATCAGTAAATTTAAAGACGATCAAATCAATGGGTTTCTTTGCTTTAATGAAAAATTGTTTTAGTTCAAAGATATACGACTATAATGGGGAAAAGAAAATTTCAAAGATTCGTGTCCTAATTTTAATGAAACAATTTATAGGAAAGATTATAATATTGTTTTTAATTAACATTTGTTTATTTTAAATATTTTTTTTCTACTTATTTTGTCCTAAAATTTATGTTGCACAATCTTTCATAATATTTTTTTTTTTCAGTACACTCTTGTCTGTGGCTAAAATCAATTACAAACAATGTAACGGCAAAATTGTTAAAGTCAAAAATATCGGTCACGTCATGCAATCAAATAAAAGTTTGCTGGGATCCAACGATTTTGACCTTTACTTTTGGATTTTGGTATTGCTTCCGAGGCAAGGATGCAATTTCTTTTAAAGACATTTTGAAACGTATTATAATTTAAATAAGACCTTATTTACACGAAACCTTTAAGTCAAGGATACAGAATACTTAAAATAAATATTAGCCTATATTTGAGGTTTTTATTTATCTTTAAGCCAATGATTAAAGAGCAAATTATCGAAATTGTTGGTTTAATTTTTTTATATAAAATTAAAATATTACCACTTATTTGCTCGCCCAATGCTTTGTTAATTATATATCAAAAAAAGAGAAAATTCGGTTTATTCTTAATTTTAATTATTTAAAAAAAGCTGAGTTGTATTTTCTAAATCGTCTTTATTTTTAAGATGCAGTGCCTTGGGCTCGAAATCAATGCCAAAATATTTAAGTGAAGTATAAAATATTTTGCTCCAAGTAAATTGTTTGACAATTTGACAAATGTTGTTTTCCTCCATAAAAATAATATAATAATTATTTTCAAATACAGAAACTCTGTAAAAAGATGTAGCTAAGTAACTAATTGATTTATTTCGTTTTTTTGTATAGACTATTCAACCCAGATGGGCATTCCGCAAATAGAACCATAATTATAAATGATAAATAATTTTTATTCCGTTCCGGTTCATATGTGTGCATGACGTTTTAAATGTTGTTTTCTGACATTTTACTGTCACATAATAATTATATTGACATGTATCTAATGACAATTCTAACCCTCTTCTATTGATTGAAATGCTTATGTGCTCAGTGGGAAACAAATTGCATTACCATATGGATAAAAACTAATACCAACTGCTCAAAATAAAACTTATATTGAATTGTGACATATTTTTATGAAAAATAATTTCATGTAAAAGTTTAATGTACTCTTAATAGTGTTTAAAATTTACATTATTAAGAAAACAGAACTTGTATTTATTTATAACTAATACTAGATTTATAGTAAATACAAAATAAGTATAACAAATAACAAAATCATTTGGTTTTTTTTCACGCCGTTAGTTTTTCTAACCCTTCTAAAGGTTTTTTTCTGTACGCCGTCAGTCTTTCTAACCCGGCTTTTTTCTGTACGCCGTCAGTTTTTCTAATCCGGCTTTTTTCTGTCCGCCTTTTTTTTCGACGCCGTTCAAGTATTTACATTTTATTACGTAGTTTCGAATAGAAGTACCTAAATGTATGCTGTGGTAAACAAATCCCATTACTTGTACTTGTTATCACATCAGACATAGCATACCTTCAGGCTGATTTTACTATTGTAGTGCATACGACGTAACCAAAAAATCATTGAAATGGTCCTTTTCTCATCCTATTTAGTGTGTAAATACAACCATAGCGATAAGAGGTAGACGAAACAAATGCCATAACCTTGTCGGCAACTACAGTACATACATATGAGACAAAATCATCGACACCCAAGGGTCGTATTTTGTCAATAAATGTAAAAATATTAAAATATACATATAATTTAGTTGGTTTAATTGCGTGCACACCTCTAGTGAGAACCTTTTTTTGGTATGCGTTTTTTTACCGTTTTATTTGGTATGCGTTTTGTTTGGAACCTTTTTTTTGGTAAGCGTTTTTCGTATTAGTATAGTATTTTCAATTTAAATTAAAATTCATCAAAAAATCCCCAATAAATGTTTGGCAATGTTTTTACGAAAACACGAATAAAGAAATGGACTCTGCTGTAGAATAACAGGAATAATATTCAAATTGAAAAATATAAATGTTTTTCATACCAGCTTATGTTAGGTTAGGTTATGTTAGGTTAGGTGGCAGCCCGATGTATCAGGCTCACTTAGACTATTCAGCCCATTGTGATACCACATTGGTGAACTTCTCTCTTATCACTGAGTGCTGCCCGATTCCATGTTAAACCAGCTTGCGTACTGTAATAAGATTTCGAAACACCAAGGCAGAAAAGTAGTGATTGTCTTCCAAATATTCAAGAACAATGTATTTATGAACGAAAATCTACTTCTAAATTTTTATATGAAAAACTTATTTTGATCATACCTCCTAAACTGAGCGTCCTAGAGCGAAAAGGAGGTCAATTCGTGACCACCCCCAAAAAATCAAAAATTCCATCCAAATCCCAAAAAAAAAAAACTTATGTGAAAAACTTCTTTTGCTCATGTATCTTAACTAGGCAAAGGAGTTAAATTCGTGACCACCCAAAAAATCCAAAATTCCATCCAAATCCTAGGTTAGGTGGAAGCCCGATGTATCAGGCTCACTTAGACTATTCAGTCCAATGTGATACCACATTGGTGAACTTCTCTGTTATCACTGAGTGCTGCCCGATTCCATGTTAAGCTCAATGACAAGGGACCTCCTTTTTATAGCCGAGTCCGAACGGCGTTCCACATTGCAGTGAAACCACTTAGAGAAGCTTTGAAACCCTCAGAAATGTCACCAGCATTACTGAGGTGGGATAATCCACCGCTGAAAAACTTTTTGGTGTTCGGTCGAATCAGGAATCGAACCCACGACCTTGTGTATGCAAGGCGGGCATGCTAACCATTGCACCACGGTGGCTCCCAATCCTAAAAAATGAAATTTTTATATGAAAAACTTCTGTTGCTCATATCTCCTAAACTAATGGCGGACTAAAGGAGGTTCATACTTGACCATCCCAAACAATTAAAAATTCCATCCAAATACTAAAAAAATCAACATTTTTATATTTAAAACTTCTTGTGCTCATATCTCCTAAACTAAGCGTCCTAGAGCGAAAATAACTTTATTTCGTGACCACCTCAAAAAATCAAAAATTCCATCCAAATCTTAAAAGAAATGAAATTTTTATATGAAAATCTTCTTTTGCTCTTATCTCCTAAACTAAGCGTCCTAGAGCGAAAGTGAGGTTAATTCGTGACCATCCTAAAAAATCCAAATTTTTATATGAAAAACTTCTTTTGCTCTTTATCTCCTAAACGAAGCGTCCTAGAGCGAAAAGGAGGTTAATTCGTGACCACCCCAAAAAATTCAAAATTCCATCCAATCCTAAAAAAATCAAAATGTTATTTTGCTCATATCTCCAAACTAAGCATCCATGAGCGAAAAGGAGGTTATTTCATGACTACCCCAAAAATTAAAAATTCCATCCAAATCCTAAAAAAAATTAAATATTTATATGAAAAATTTCTTTTGCTCATATCTCCTAAACTAAGCGTCCTAGAGCGAAAAGAACATTAATTCGTGACCACCTCTAAAAAATCAAAATTTTTATATGAAAAACTTATTTTGCTCATATCTCCTAAACTAAGCATCCTAGAGCGAAAAGGAGGTTAATTCGTGACCACCCCCCCAAAAAATCAAAAATTCCATCCAAATCCTAAAAAAAAATACATTTTTATATAAAAACTTCTCTTGCTCAAAACTAATTCTAAACTAAGCGCACCAAAAATATATTAATTTGTTTAAAAAAAATAATACAGTCGTTTAAAATGCAGTCCGTGTATTGATAAGTTTTATAAATATTTTGTACTTTTGTTAAAAGTAACTAAATAAGTACGTTATTCTAAGTACAAAGCTTTATATATTCAATTCGTTTTGAAGAGTAATGCATTCTTCGACAAATTTTAAGATATGTTTTTCAGAAGACAAAATAAATTTGTCGAAATTTGTTGTCTCAACCTTTTAGACAGAAGTTTCAGTTACCCTCCAATTTACCCAATTATAATTTGAATACAAGAAGTACACAAAAATCAAAACTAAGAAACTTAATTAATTGTTTGTATAACTTTTTTTATTAACTTATTTAAAATTCGAAAACGTTATACTATATCTATTTAACATTAACAACTTAATTTTAAATTATATCGAAATGTTTTTTTCATTAAGAATTTATATTAATCTCTAGAGTAAAGTTAATATATATGTGAATATAATCTGATAAATTATCGGATATTTTCTGTAAATGAGTGAATATAAATGCATGGATTTCAAATGAAGTATGAATGGTGATTGATGATACGTGATGATGCAATAATAATTTATATGGCCACAAAAGTCTTATGGTTTTCTGATACCCAGAATAAAGTACCAGTACAGTCAGTCACTCTTAAAATGCAAATAAAAAAGTAATGCGAAATTTTTTTTGTTTTTCAGGAATATAGGACATTTAGATAAATATTAACTATGTATTCGAAGAAGATCTATCGTTATTCATTTCATAATTTTCTTTTTTTAATTGCAGCAATCTTAATGTCCGCCTAAGACGCCTATGTTTGTCTTAAACTAAAATATTTCCAAATTACGACATAAATATTTACATAACAACTATAGTTTTGTGTGTTTTTAAGTTCATTAGTTCTCCAACTACAAGCACTCTTCAGTTTCTTCCAGTGCTATGGCCACTGATGGAGGTAATTCAACTTCGAGTAATTTGGCAAAAGTTTCTGCATCTTCTTCATCGAGGTTGTCTTTGCCACAACTTCGTTCTTGCATTTCAATATCCAAAGTTCCATGTTGTCTTTGGAAGGATATGAGAAATATGGTTACCGATATAACAATGAATAAAACAGCAATGCCGGAACTTAGAATAATAATGGCAGTTGACTTGTTGGAACTATTGCTATTGGATACAGGCAGTGCTTTGCCGATTCCAGCGGATTCATCAGCTAAATTTCCATTAAATGTTTGGCCTGCATCTTGTGGTGGATAAGAGTCGAACATTGTAGCCACAGTATCATCATCCATAAGAGCAGTGTTAACTGAGCGTGATCCTTTCAAAGTTTTGGAAATATCATACTCTTCGCGGTTTTGCGATAGAGATTCAGTTGTACTGAGAAAATTAAGTTCCTTAGAATATTGCTCGTTTAGATATGTGGTAGTCTCGGGATTTATAATAGGTAAAGACTCGGTACTAGAGGATGGTATTTGATTTTTATGAGCGTCGTCATCATTCTCTTCGGCGCTATCATTCTCATTTTCATCAGATGTATCTTTCTTATATTCTTCTTCAGAATCTACGTCAACATCATCACTAGCTTGTGACATTTGATCTGCATTAGATGGGTTTTCTGAAGTAACTGTTTCCATGTTCGACTGAACATTTTCGTTACTTTGTTCCTCTGATTGGTTCTCGTTTACAGATTTGCCCTCTTGGTTTTCGTTACTGTCTTCAGAGATAGTTTTGGGGATATTTTCACTTAGATTTATTTCGTTATGAGGACTGACTTTGGGATTGTCTTCTTGGACCTCATTCGCACTAGCAATAGGCATAGTCTCTTCAATAATTGTGGGATTGGGAACCTCAATTATAATACCAGGTTGTTGCTGATCTACGTCGTGTTCCCTAGGTAAAACTGTAGTTTCAGGTACCTCGGCGTATATTTCATTTTCATCTAAAACTTTCTTTATAACAACGTGTTCAGTTTCTTCTGGAATTGAAGTAGTTTCCTCTTCAGCGATTATATCTAAAGATGTTTTTTGTTCTTTCTGCTCCGCAGTCAATAGGGTGTCATCCTCATTATTTGGTACAGTTGATGCAAGCGATTCGTCCAAGACAACTGACAAGGCTTCATCTTCTTCAGCAGATTGTTTATATTCATTATTTTCGGCTTCGTTTTCATCTAGAATAGCAATATCGGTGGCATGTGTTGTTGCTGATTCATGGACCTCTTCACTGGTTTCGGGTATGGTGAGATCTACTTCGGTTTCTTTACTTTTCGATTCTTGATCAGCAAGAATATTTGAGTTAGCATTTTGCTCGTCTGTTAATTCAGATACATTCTCATGTTCAACTCTAGCTTGTGCTTCGTTAGAAGAATCTGAGGAATTGGATTCGGAGGAAGATGCTGAAGACTCTTCGGGGGTTTGTTCATTCTCTAGATTACGAGCTCCGCGATTAACCTCCTCATTTCTTTTTCCATTACCAATATTAATATCTCCAATGTCAGATTCATTTTCGTTTTCTTCTTCGTCTCTTGGTTCTTGGTTATCAACGATACTTGGATTTGATGTTTCTTCTATCTCTAACTGATTTGATGTATGTTCCTCTTCGCTTAATGCAGATCTATTCTCAATTCCAACTTCAGGTTTTGCCTGGTGAGAAAAGTCGGAGGAATTGGATTCGGAGGATGATGCTGAAGATTCGCCACTGCCTTGCTTACTTTCATGAATATCCTCTTTATCTAGATTACGGGCTCCACGGTTATTTTCCATCATTGTTTCCCCGTTACCCAGATGTAAATCTTCAGTGATTTCAGTTACTTCTCCGCGGATTTCATCTGCTGCATCAGATTCATATTCTACGTCATCAGCAACTTCAGGAGGTACTTGTGCTTCATTCTGAGATGGATCTGAAAAACATGTTATTATTTAAAATGTTTACCACAACACAAAAAATTATTTTACCTTTCACTTTCTCATCGTCTTCAGATTTATGCTTGGTTTCATCATCTTTATGGGTTATATTTTCATTTTGGTCATCATCTGCATCCAGTTTTGGTGATATATCATTTTGATTTAATGTTGGTTCTATTAAATCTTCCTTCAGAGTTTCTCTTATTTCAGGTTCGGAAATATCTTTTAGAATTTCCAAAACAGGTGAAGGTTCCAAACCTTTTTCCATTTCGGTTTTCACAGAATTTCTAATAGATTCTTCCAAATTTTCCGTTGATTCAGCTTCTTTAGCACTTTGCTCAGAGTTTACATGTGGCGCTTGCACAACCGGATTCACTTCGACCATTGTGGAAAATATTTCATTATTAACATCCGGCTGCTCCATGTCAATAGGTTTATCCGATGTTGATACATGATCTAAAAAGTAAAATCAGATCAGTTTTTTAGTAAGCTAAAAAATAATTGTAAGTACTTTATTTAAATCGTAAATTTATTAATTTATATAAAATATTCTCATCATCGCGCTAATAATAATAATAAGCATCCCTAAAAACCGATCAGGGAATGACAAATTAAAGATTGTTTTTTTTTTTAATTATAAGCAATTTGTCAGATTTTAAATTGGTAGCTACATTTCAGTTGAGATGAGTTGATATTATCGGCGCCGGCATCGAGTGGCCAAAAGTCGTCAGCGGTCATTGTTGCCAGTATGTGAATGTGTATTAAAAATAGGTTCTGCTGTAGAAAATCAGTGATGATGTAAAAATTGATTAATATGTAAGCTGCAATAAGATCAAGATTTCGAAACACAATACCAGGAGGCTGGTGATCGTCTTCCAAACACTCGAGAAAAGAAAATGGGAGTTCGCTCACCATGTATGTGCGAACGAAAATTAACTTCTAAATACTGAATAATCGATAATAAAATTGGGTTATAAATCAGTATTAAGATCAACCATTTCCATAATTTATATTTTTATGGGATATATTGTCAAAATCAGTCACGAACATTGGTCAGGTGACAACATTTGGTCCAGAATCCTTACGAAATGAGTTCACAATTGCAGAAAAACGTCGCAGCCAAACTGAGTAAAATTATAATTTAGCGCTTGGGCCCTTAAAAAAAATCATGTGTCCGTTTCTAGTCCAAATGCTCCATGGAATAAAGAGGAGTAACGTTTTCTGTTTTTAATTTTTGCTCGCTGTTCTTCGTTTGGAGCAATAAAAATAATGTCATGTAAACCTGATTTATTATACTGAACCGATTTCGAAAACATCCCAAAATTTATGGAAATTCCCATAAAATTCTCAAGCGCCCAACTTGGGAACGTCCACGAAAACTATCCCCAATGTTGACAACCCAAAATTTATGGAAATTTCCATCAAATTACCAAGCGCCCAACTTGGGAACGTTTCAATCCACGAAAACTATCCCCAATATTGGCAACACTGTCGGCGACAGCTGAAATTATCGGCGCCACTCGGCGGCTGAAAGCGATCCTATAATCTTACCTTCATATAGGGTTCTTGACTCAGCTTCGTTTAAATTGTGTACAGTCGTATGTATTGATGGTGTGTTTAAATTTTCAACATTAACCAATGGTAAGTTTTCAGTAGTGTGTGTCTTAACTATATTCGTTAAATTCCTGCTTTCCACATTTGAATCTTCATTTTCGTCAAAGTGTGGTGAGTTTATAAAGTGGGGTGTTGACAGTGGTGGAATGGTTGTTGACAAAACTACATATTCTTCAGTGGTTGTATCCGTATTATCCGTCAATTCTTCAGGCGCAACTGGGTGATCTGAAATAGAAAAAACACGATTTTATTAAATATAGATGCACTTAAGGTTGCAAAGTTATATATATTTTTTGGGAATTTTAAAATCATTTACATTACATTAAAAGTAAAACCTTATAAAAATCATATATTTATTAAAAAAAAAATAATAGCAAGGACCAGTCAAATGTCATGACAAATGTCCGTAGAAATGACTTTATTCTTATTTTGATTGTTTAGTTATATTTTGATGACCGAGTCCACTACATAAACAAATTTATTAATATCTATTCTGAGACTTATTTGCAAAACATATCTTTATTTTATCTGAACTAAATTTTCTAACGATTCATGGTCAATTAAAATAAAGTATCATTTAAAAAACAGTATTCCATATCTTATCGACATTTGACAAATTACTAGAGTTTTTATAAATGATATCATGGAAGGCTTGCACTGTGATAGTGATTGGCACTATGCCAATTGTTTTATTTTTTTTTTAGCTATTGATAGTTATTCAACAAATTGTAAATACTTAGTAAATTTGTTGAAAATCTATATAAGGCTTGTCTTCTTTTAGTACTGAATAACCACGCCGTTAGGGAAATGCTTCATTTTTAATGCATAAATTGTTGAGATAGTAATAAATATTTGCTACTATGATTATTTATGACATTTTATTGCTTTTAATTTTATCTTATTTGGACAAACTAATCACAATGAATAACTATTGTGAATCAAAAAAGTCACTACGAAAATTCATTCATACTGGCGACATTTGCACTGATTTGTTGTTCTGGATAGCTCCTACAAACGTTCATCCAATATTAAAAGAAAACAGGCCTATTGATATTAATTTGATTTATTTATGTATTATTGTAAAACTAGTACAATATTTGATTTGTTTCATTTAAGGAAATTTTGTTTTTTACAATTGACAAAGCCAATTAAAAAGGAATTTCATAACAGCACTTTAAGAAGCCCGTAATATCTCTATTTTTCCGAAGAAAAAAAAACCAAAGGAAAATCTAACATTTCTTAACTGTGTCGCTAGAAGTTAATATATCAAAATTTGTACGTGTCTTACACTTGCTCTGGTCTTTTCTGAAGCATAACCACCTACGATTCTTTTCATCTTATTTCATGAGTATGAAATGATATGAACTGTGACTGGTGATGAAATTTTGAAATGAGAATATTTTATCCAAGAGATGCTGTCAAATTTTTATTGGTTGCCCATAAAACGACTCCACATTTAACATGTTACCCCAACCACATAATAATAATTAATGTTCTAAGAAAAGCATGAAAATGAATTTTCAAAAAATTGGAAAATATATCTTTCCCAGAATACACTAACATTGACATATGAATGTGGTAAAACTAAAACATCGATAATTGGTTTAGCAATAAAAGCAAAAATTTATTATAGGAAAGTAATTTTTCAGCCCCTTACCACCGTCCCATTGACAGAATGAGATGATGTCTTTTTCTCAAGCAAACAAGGGTTTTAAAAGTGATGTGCACTTCAACAAAACAAAAATTCACTTTCATTATATCTATAGCTTTTTTGAAGAATTATTTTTTAAACATTTATTTTTAAAAACTGCTTAACGACTTGTAATTTTTAATGTCATGTCGGTGTTGTGGCCTAGCTGTTCTTCTTCCTTGGACTGCATTCCATGGATGACTCCCTGGGAATGGGTCTTATGGAAACATATTCTATACACGTTTATGCTTTTAGTTTCTACATTCACATTGCATATCAACAAAATAGAAGCATTGGCAGACACAAAACTCCCATTCTTCGAAGAGTTCTAGTTGCCTTATCCCCTTAACAAGTTTCATCCAGTTTGTTCGGCTATGAAATCTACTCCAGAATGTCTCTACGCTCGTAATTTAATTATTCCAACAAACATTATTTACGGTGTCAGCTATGGAGCGGGAACCGTTTTCTATGTCCAATATTTTGTGTGGAATTGTCAAATAAAAAATCGAACATTTAAGCCCAAGGCGAACATAAAATGGGAATATCAAATGCATTCGTGACAAACGAAATGTCTTTTCTTCAAGCGGTATATGAATGAATTTTGGAAATGGGGGGGATTATTAATAAATACCATTGTATGTGTGTGTGTTTGTATTCTATTAGCTCCCCCCATTTTAGTTCTTATGGTTCCCCATTTTTTTTCTTCTATTCCATTCATAAATAGCCAAATGTTCTTGTTTGTTTTATGATATGATAAATTTTCTTTAAATCGTAATTATTTTTATGTTTAACCTGTAAAATACACCCCACATTTTTTTAAGATATAACTTTGGGAAAGGTTAATCCTTAATAATAGAACTAAATCATTCAACTGAAAAACAATAATATTTCCATCTAGAGTTTTATTTCTGAAAAATATTTAAATGAATTTAAAACGAAAACACGAAATATTACGCAGCAAAAATAGGCAAGTAATTCCTAAAATTACACTGAACATAAGTTATCCGTTACAAAAAATCATTGTATTTATGAATAAATTCAATAATGTGGAAGATTTGCTCCCAATTTTTAGTACATATTTTGTTATTACTTTTTTTTATTGTAGGGATTGTTTTATTAAAAATAATTATAAATATTTTATATTTATAATTTTGTAAAGAAACAATAAAAACAAATAAGTAATTTGCAATTTAAAAGAAAATGTAATTTTTTGTACTTTGTGTATCACGGTTTATAAAATAAAAATTAATTTATTTATTTACTCGATTTTAAAAGTGGTAATATATGATAAATGTGTTATAATTATTTTTAATAATATATTGCAAATGAAATGTTATGCGTTTTTAATGATATTTAGATTTTGAACAAATAAATTTAATTTACTGATTTTATATTTATTAAATAAATATTTATTTTAATATTATACAGGATAAATTTTAAAATAATGAAACTGTTATTGTTGTTTTTTTTGTTTTTTGATCTCAGCTTAAAGCCATGCATTGACTAAACTACAAGTGTAGCTTAACCAACAGAGGAAAAGTATGCTTGTCAAATTTATTTGGGCAAAGCCCTATAGACTGCAAGATGGTTGGATGTACAGCTGTTTCGGAATTACCACATTCCTCATCAGCATCCTCTACTTGCAGCAAAACTATCAACCAATTATCAGAATAAATTCGGGTAATTCACTCAACCCAACGTGAACTACACTTGAACCTCCCGAAAAAGGGTTTGATAGTCGACTACTGCCTAAACAAATTTGCCAGCATATCTCTTTTCCTTTGCCAAACTCAAATCATCGATTTGTATGTATTTGGCTGGGTTTGTTTTTGAGCGTGCTTCCTCTATCTTCATTCGTTTTGTTTGTTATTGTTGGCTTCTCCTCAATCGTTATTGTTGTTTTTTTTGTTTTTTGATCTCAGCTTAAAGCCATGCATTGACTAAACTACAAGTGTAGCTTAACCAACAGAGGAAAAGTATGCTTGTCAAATTTATTTGGGCAAAGCCCTATAGACTGCAAGATGGTTGGATGTACAGCTGTTTCGGAATTACCACATTCCTCATACCTGCATGAAAGTTATTTCATAAAAATACATCCTTAGAGTTACTAAGGACAAGACGACTTCATTGGAGAGTTAATCTACTATTGGTCAAGGAGACAATTGAGAGAGAATTGGGTCTTCCGTGCTAACCAAATCGCATTCGTATTCTAAGGGCTAGAAATCGTAGTACTCAAAACAATATTTTTTCCATTGTAGGCTTCTAGGCTATTCCTAAAAATTTACTTTCGATGTTTCTTCTTATCTTTTTAATGATTGGTATTAAAATGTTGTTGTTTTTTTTTTGTTGACCTCAAGTCGAACTAAACAAATATAATTTTGTTTTTTAGAAACAAAGTTACATTCACCGCCACCGTAGTGCAATGTTTTCAATGCCCGCCTTGCATACACAAGGTCGTGGGTTCGATTCCTGCTTCGACCGAACACCAAAGAGTTTTTCAGCGGTGGATTATCCCACCTCAGTAATACTGGTGACATTTCTGAGGGTTTCAAAGCTTCTCTAAGTGGTTTCACTGCAATGTGGAACGCCGTTCGCACTCGGACTTGTCATTGAGCTTAACATTGAATCGGGCAGCACTCAGTGATAAGAGACAAGTTCACATTCAAAAAAGTAAATACATCACTGAAGAAAATATGAAAGACAACTTCGTATGATGAAGGGGGAAAATTAAAAATTGTATGCACATTTTAACTATTTTGTTTATACTAACTAAGTAAATCTTTATGCTTCATTTGTTTATGATTTGTTTTGCTTTTTTTAAGCCATTTAATAGAAAAAATATCACCAAAGGATTTCAAAATAACAAATTGATTGAATTTGAAAATGTAACCTTTTAAAAATTAGTCAATTAACAATTATTTAACTTTTTAATTATAAAGTCAGTTACACTCAAATAACAATGAACCCACCAGGAGGGAAAATTTTGGTTAATTTTAGAAAATTTAGTTTAGTTTTAGAGAATTTTAACTTAACTGAAGCACACAAAAATAAATGAATATTGTTCGATATATTCAAGAAAATATTCCATGTTCACCGTCCGAAAATAAAATTTTGCTCTTAAAACCTGTTTGGGATGATCATATTCCTTTTCTGCGTGTATGAACTAAAATAAAGTTAAATTGGTTTAGAGCCATCTTCCTTTGAGTGTATGTATGTACACTGAAAAAAAGCATGCTCGGTTCCAAAGATTTTGCCTTTACTATATTGATTGGTATTGATTCCGAACCAAAGAAGCGGAGAATACAAGCAAGGATACTTTTAAGACACAATTCTCTTTTAAATTTGGGTTTTGTGTACTTGCTTCTAGGAGGCAAATTTTAATTTTTCGTTTTTTTCAGCTTTTTTTCTTCATATGCTATCAAAGTCCTTTAAAAACGAGTTACCCACAACTTTATTTTCCAAATTCAGACTCGACATCCAGTAGAAATTATGCTATTTTTCAAGTAAAAAGCGTCTTTAAAATAAAGTGTTGAAAAACATGTCCTATTTTTGAACGATTTGTAGCCAAAATGGAAAAAGAGGAAAGAAAACAAATTTAAAGACAATTTCATTAATTTTAAAGAATTTTTCTGAATTATTAAAGAAGTTGACCTTAGTACAAAAACTTTTTCTTTCATGTTATGATACACATTTTTAAGTTAAATCACTTAGGGCGTTTTCGATTCGCAAAAAATATGTTGCCTTGGTGTTACACTACTTTTTCCCTAATTGACATTTCGGCCAAATGATAGTGTAATTCTAAAGTTATTATTAATGTATAATATTGTGAGGTATAAAGTATCCAAAATCTATGACAGTGTCCTTGATATCTTGCAATCAATTTCGAGAATGTTGCACCTTTCTTCCCAATCGAAATCGCCATTAATTATAAGGGCAATACGACTTCATTGAAAAGTTTATCGACTTTTGGACAAGGAAGAAATCTTTATATTAGAGAAATGCGTCTCCTATGCTAAGCAAAATTTGCGTTCGTATTTTAAGGACATAGAATCTTTGACTTCACGACAATATTTTTTTCAGTGTATGTACTCAAATTTCTCTTTGTGAATTCTGAAATTTTGTTCAGTGCACTTTCTGAAATCAAGTCAAATGAATTATTTATTTTACAATTTCTACAACCACACATGCTTTTCCTATTACAAAAAGAAGGATTATGTGAATGTGTGTGGTATTTTGCATAAACCATCAATCTTATAAACAAATAAATTCCAATAAGTTAATCCTTTAATATCCCCACAGTATGGAAAATCCAATATTGAAGTCCCAAGAACAACACAACATACGAACAAATTTATTTTCATGTCCTTCCATTGAGCCATCTGGGTTAAATCCTACGGATGTAAATAAGACATTTGTCGTAAGGCAATCGTGCCATCACATCAGCATCATCTAAATTACGTAGGTTGCAGTGTTGCAGTGACAATAGGCGGCAATCCCTCAAAATGACTTATGGGATGCTCTTATGAAACAATTCCTCCTCAATATCTTTTGTGTTTGAAAATTTACTACGTATTTCGCATTATGTAGGATGCCAGGCTATTTCAAAGAGTCGCCCTTTGTCTACTCAACATGCCGCCTTTTTCACCACTCACTTGGATTTTGTGTCACCTAATGTGGCATTTGAGGCGGCGTATGGACGAGGAACGATCATGCGATTATTGTTATTTTTCACATAAAAATATCAGACAATGATCTTCTAAAGAACACATTTCTAGAATACACCATAAGCCCACTATGTCCATATGAGAATGGCGGCAACCAATGGCAATATTACAACCACAACAACAACGCCATAGATTTGTGTGTGCGTGTTTGTGTGGAACGAATTTACTTTTACAAATAATCTATCGAAATTTATTTTATTGTTGTTGTTTAAGTTGACACTGGGCTACAACGACAACAACAATATCGATGAAATGTCCGTCTTGCAACCAGCCGGACTTTCTTGTTGGTTCATTGGGGAATATACACAATGCATCATTTTTGAAACAGCATGTTGAGAAGGCCTTTCTTTTGTTTTCCTCGTTAATCTGTAGGGTATTTTCCTAACAATTGTTGAGCTGATCAATGCTCAAATAGAAAAGAACTAAGGGCCGCAGGGCAACAACGACAGCAGTACCATATTTCATCGAATTCTATGTGTTGGTCGCACATATCTGTGGTACTCTAAACATGGTCTTATAAGGGTAGATAGAGCCTGGCTAAAGGCCTTTGGCATTATAAAATATTTCTTGGCAAGAAAGGAGTGTATCTCTACTTCAGCAAAAAGGCGAATGGATCAATTCTGCCTATCTTCTGATTTACACAATAACTCTGCACGCACAGAAAAAACATGTTAGGACATATTTGCCGCAGCAATATAAAATCGACATTTATAGTGACCAAAGTCGACTAATCGAACTTTAATCAGAAAGTCGAATTTCCTTTGAAAGAGGAATGTGATATAGCTCTTTTTATGCTGAAAATTGATAAAAAAAAAGTCTAATGTGGCAACAACAAGTTTTTAATAATCGCCAAAGTCTAATGTTAACAATTTAAAAAGTTTAAAAAGTTCGAAAATCGAAATTTTTATTTTTTTGATTCTCATTACAATTCCACGATTACTAAAATTCGTTCCATAATTTTGTATATGTTGCTCAAAATAGATTTACCGACTATAAAATTAAGGCAATTAAGTATTTATTAATCATTGGAAAAGTTGAATATATCAATAGTCGTGCGAACAAATCCAAAATCAAATGTTCTACAATTTCATTCATTTTGTTTTGATTTGAAGTCTGGGTTAATTAAATTTTATTTCTGCATGCACATAATATATTCGATCAAACCCTAAAACAGTCACAATTACAATACAATAACATTACTACTTGGTTTAAATGAGCGCACTTTCACTAAATAGCAAAAAAAAAAAAACAAACAGATAGTTTCTGTGTATAATAAAGAATGGTGTTTGAGATTGAAATCATGTCTCTAAGTGCGCCAGATATACATATATCCTATCCATCTTGCTTTCATTATTAATCTGCGTCCCACGTTGGGCGCCAACGTAAACAATGAGACTATTTTCTACTAATTGCCAAATATACAATTCCTAATTTTAATATTCAGCAGAAAAGAGGTATATGCCAAATTCTCCTATAAATTAGAGTACACCCAGAGAAAGAATATGATCACCCCAAACATGTTTCGAGAGCAAAATTTTATTTTTGAACGGTGAACGTGGAACATTTTTGACGCAAAAATTTTGTGTTCTAGGCAAACATATACATGGTTCCCGAAATCAGATACATAATGTTCGAGAATGTTCGTTACATATTCGCCGTCCAAAAATAACATTTTGCTTTGAAACATGTTTGAGGTGATCAGCTCCCTTCTCTGGGTATATGAAGAAAATGCGAGTAAGTTTTAAATTCTTGGTTGTTCAAATGATCACATTTCATAGATGACTGAATATTGACATAAGTGATTGAAATTGATCAGTGAAGTAATACAATAACGACAGTTAAATGTTAGTGAAAATATAACACCATGTCCAAAATCCAAGTTTTTAGACATTTTCACTTTAATAAATTGAGTTTGTCTAAAGAAGTTCAACTGTATACCATAAGATATTAATATATTCATGCCTTCGTGACTTCATGTCTACATAGAAACTAACCCGACAGTTGGACATATGAATTACAAACCACCTATGATCATATGCCCACAATTCTTCGGGCCTTCTTAGTTAATCTTCTTAGATTTAGTTGCTTTGAAAGTAGCATAGAAGATACCAATGACTGATGATGATTGCATTCAATCGTATCGATTTTAAAATCTCTCATTTTCTCTCTCGCTCTCTCTCTCTCTATTGTTGTAACAACATTCGATGCATAACCATATCGTAGATACATTTGTTTACATATGTAAACAGTATGAATGTATTTGTTTGTTGGAAGTTTGTCTTGGAATTTCAAGTCAACCACAAACTCATAAATCCAAACCCTAATGGCAGGCATGAACATGAATTTTGTGAACATAGAAATATGTGTCATTATTAGAAGTTGATCACGTACAACTCTTCTTTTACACTTGCAACATAAAATCCAGAGAAATCTGAAAAACGATCAGCAAAACCACAACAAAACCGAAAATGCATTAATTTTATATTTTTGACACGATTGTCGGTTCTTTGGAATGGACACCATCTCTTGATAGGATCTGTACAACGAATTGGCTTTGATGGAAAACCAATAAGTCATTTCATCGCCAGCATTTACCAGACTATGGCATATTTTATTGTCAGACTGATGACAGGTCACTGCGTCTGAATTGTGAACTGATGGATCTTGGTCACTGGAAGAATAGCCATGGAAGCTACATTGAAATAAAACAAATTGCGTGCGCCACTCGATAATGAAACATAAATGAAATATTTGATATACAAATTGAAATAAAGCTAAACAAAAACACGCTAATATCTACTAGGGTTAATGGTTGAGGGGTCCATTAGGCCAATGGTTTAAGTGGGAAATGTTCAGCACTTCTTAAGAAATTCAATTATGAGGGTGGTTTGTATTAATCCTAATGCATTGCACAATAATTGGAATCCATTAAAAGTGCATCCATTCACGTATCGCATAATCCTAAACCAATAAGCCTCTCACCATTGTTCCCACATGCATTAGCTAGCCGAAAATGGAGTCCATTGATAAGAAAATGTAGGACAACTCATATGCTTTATGAGATCTTCAGAATGTGAATTTACCATGAAAATTGAATGTAATATAAATTAAGTGAAAATTCATTAAGAAAAATATAAAAAACAAATATTTATTTTGTACCAACAAATGGTGGCACAAGGTTTGAGATGGAATCATTTTTTTTTATTTCACACCAATTGTGATAGGCGACAATATGAGACTACTGCTGTTATGCTACTGCAACAACGAATATGTATCGCCTTCTATTTTTTTCCTATTTAACAAATGTGTGATAAAAATTATCTAGCAACTTTAACTATACCCACTTGGAAATGGGGATAGAGGCTTTCATGAGGAAGGTCGTATGGAATTAAATTATTCCAGTATTTCGATTTAATAGACATTTTTATTATATTAACATTTGAAGAATTATGGAATTCGCCAGAGTTTATTTAACTGTGTCTGGACAGTACTGCGTATTGCTTTGCTTGTGCGTGCCCTTTTGCTGATCTTAGATATCATGGCCTTTGTTCATCATTAGAGATACGAAGGTCGACCAATCGACTTTTTGTTAAAATCAGTCGACTGTTTGAAATTTTCAAATTCGGCAAATTGACTTAGATTGTTTTTGAAAATCATCAGTTTCCAAATTATATTTTCTTTTTAATTTTCATTACACTGAAAGAAGAGTTTTCTTTTTTGACGAACGAAATTTTAGACAAACGAAGGTTTCTTTTGACACAAAAAAAACTTTCTTTAAAAGCAAACAACAAAGTTTGGGGACAATCGTTGCATCGGTTCTCATTTATTCCCGTTATTTATTCTTAAAGAAAATCAAATAAAAGAAACAAATGGGAATTTCGGTCGTCTAAATCTGGTTCCAGAGGAAAGTTTTTCCTTGGGGGTAGTTCCTTTAACAAATTTTTTGTATCAGTATTAGGGCAGATTTTAATCATTGAGAGCCAATAAATAGTAAAAAGTTCAAAATGAAGAAAAAAATAATACGAGTCCGACAATAGCCGTTTACGAAAATTTACGACAGGAGATTAAATTGCTCATCCATTAAGATATAAGGCTAAGTTATTATCGGGTCATACGTTCGTGGCCCAATTTACTTTCTACACTGAAAAAAATATTTACGTGATATTAAAGATTACGCAACCTATATTTTAGGATGCGAAATTTACAAAATATTAAGGACAAATTTCTTTAAAATATTGAATTTTAATTAAAATAAAGTTTATAATCTTTGCTTCAAAATTTTTTTTAAAGAAATTGTTCTTAAAGTGACTGAAATATTGAAACTTTAGATTTAAGATAAAAACGCTTCTAATATAGGCTAAGACCCATTTTGAGGATTTAGCGTCTTTGATTTAAAGTTTTTTTGGAATTAAGAAAACATTTTTTACTATGAAGTATCCGTTATAATTTGGATTTTTAAACTGGCATTTGATTGTACGTGAATACATTTATTAATAAACCGCGAAAACAGACTGAAAATTTGATAAATGAGATCTGTATCATAATTTTAATTTTATTGGTCCTAGATTTAAAGCCAGATAGGTCGTTAAAAAATTTCTTTATTTTAAAGAAGCAGCATTTTTGGCTCGGAATCAATACCAAAATCCTTAAGGGAAGGTCAAAATCTTTGGATCCAAGAAAACTTTTTTTTTTTGAGTGTAGTATGAGAGCTATATTAAGTAGTTGAAGTCTGTGTTACCATTTATGTATACAAAAAACCTTTTTGAATAGGATTTCCATCCATGGAGGATGATACATAAGTTTCGACCCGGTCAAACTTTCAGTTCTAATGACATTTTTGTTATTCATTTTGTTATCATAAATACCATATTGCTTTACGAATTTTTAAAATTAATTATTTCGTTTTATTGTTTAATCATTAAAACTTTCGCCAAAGCATCTTTCAATATCAAACTCAAGTGATTTAGCATAAATATCTGTGTGGACTCATACATCGTCTGCTCTACGAGAAAGAAAAACAAAAATCTGGAAAAACTTGCTGTTTGATGATTATTTTCCCAGTATGGTGTGACATGCAACAGTCGGCTCCGGCCGGCAGTGGTTGTTGCATTACTTGGTAGCCACCACCATGGGGCTTGAAGAGGAGATAAGATTTTTCATTTGTTGTTGTTGTTGGTTGTCGATATCAACAACATCACATTGGTCTCTTCAGCAGTTGGCTTGGATGCCCCTGCTGTAATCTCTCAACGCTTTGGGCACATTTTAAGTTTCGAAAAATTCTAAGTAGTCTTCATGATAACGATGATGACGATCATGGCCCAATGGAATCAACGGAGTTGTGAGCCTTTTATCAACAATTCGATGTGATTGTTGAAGAAGAACAATCATGCCAACCACATTTGATTGAAATGAATATGTACCACCATCAAAGTTGCAAGGAACCAGGCGAATGTCAGTGTTAGTGGCCATAATCAGAAGCTAACTAAACTACTGGTTTTGTTTTAAGGCTTGAGATACTTGATATACAAATGGTGGAATAATGTTTTTTATTTTCATTTGTAGGTTGTACCGATGGCCAATTCTATAGAAGGCACACGCAAAGAAAAAAAACGTTTGGAAAACGTGTACCGAAAACGTTTTTCTTTTGTTAGAGTTTTTTGAATTGCTTCGAAAATTTTAAACTTTTATCACCAAAAAAATTCGTTTGTTACAAAGTTTTTATTTTTTCAATAAAAAAAGTTATTTTTGAAACAACAAGAGAGTCCATTTCATTTATATCAAACACTCTTCTTTTCTGACTTTTGGTCTTTAATAAAACACATTTTACATTTCAAAATTTAATATAGTACAATGTAATGTTGAACATTTTTTTCGGAATCTTCGGAACATATGTAGAATGTATGTAAAAAAAAAAAAAAAAACTTTGGTCGAAGCAGGGATTGAACCCACGACCCTTGGCATGAGAGTCAGACGTAGCAACCACTGCTCCACGGGGCCAAACTAAATGTTTGTTTCTGTTAAATAAACTTTGTTTATTCGGTTCGTGGGCGCCGCAAGCTATGCTACATAAATATAACTTATATGGATATTTATCTCTTGATGACCATAACAGGTACATAGCTCAGTGGTTAGTGTGTTGGCTTACAAAGTGCATGGTCTGCGGTTCGATTCTCCGTCCAGGCGAAAGGTAAAAAAATTTTAAAAATTTATAAAATCGTATAATTTCTTCTACATTGTTTGTATTACAGAAAAAGGTGCTAAGAACTAAAAATCTTCGTGGAAGTGAGAAAGATGTGAGGGAAAATGCAATTAGCCAGAAAAAAATTTTTTTTGAGTTAGTCTTTATGAAATTGTTTTTACATCCTGGAAAAGAATAAACGTTTATCACAAAAAGTATATACTTTTCTTCCAAATACACTTCCTTACAGGGAAAAGCAAATGAGAAACGAAGTTTGTTTGTCTAAAATTTCGTTTGGGAGGAAAGAATTATTTTTTTGCGTGCATTTGTAACGAAAAAAAGGGTTATTCAAAGGGTTGCAGTTGCAGTGAGTTATAAGAGCTGAGCAATTTCTTAAGAGGATAACTTAAGGAGCACCAAATTAACTCTAGGGTCATTCAAGGCTAATAGGTCTTTGAACCTTCTTGCGATTAGGGATAAAATATTTTTCAAAGTTAAGAATTAATAAGAAAATTGTTTCAACCCAAATTGCCTTAAATATATGGTCTTCATAATATAATATTAATCATTTTAGAAAACGTCCTTAAATACAATGATATTTTGTTTAAAAAAGTATTTAAAACTAGGACATGACTTACAAAACGCTTTTCACCTGAAATGTGGCATAACTTATACTTGAAGTCGAGTTTGAATTTGGAATTTTATGTTTTGGTTAAGACGTTCAGGAAGGAATTTGAAACTATCTGTGCATTATGAAAAAAAAAAAAAAATAAATAAAAATTGAATAAATTAAAAATCGTTTAAGTACGTTAAGTACTTAAAAGTGAATTGTCTCTTACTCTTCCAGTGTGGGAGCCACCGTGGTGCAGTGGTTAGCATGCCCGCCTTGCATACACAAGGTCGTGGGTTCGATTCCTGCTTCGACCGAACACCAAAAAGTTTTTCAGCGGTGGATTATCCCACCTCAGTAATGCTGGTGACATTTCTGAGGGTTTCAAAGCTTCTCTAAGTGGTTTCACTGCAATGTGGAACGCCGTTCGGACTCGGCTATAAAAAAGAGGTCCCTTGTCATTGAGCTTAACATGGAATCGGGCAGCACTCAGTGATAAGAGAGAAGTTCACCAATGTGGTATCACAATGGACTGAATAGTCTAAGTGAGCCCGATACATCGGGCTGCCACCTAACCTAACCTACTCTTCCAGTGTACATATTGCATACGAACATTCAATGAGGAGCGAGTTTATTAAACTGATAAAATTTATCAAAATGTTTATTATCAATTTTTTATCAGGTCCTTGAGATGAGCCTATGGCCATTGCATGACCCTCAACTCAATATTATATTATCTTATATGAAATTACTGATGGATTATAGGAGCCGGAATCATTCGAAATTTTGAAAGTCGCCTATCAGTTATTGAAAAGTCCACTTTTGGTATCCCGGCTTTTGTTATGACAGCTGTTTCAATGTGCAACAATCTGCATCGTTGACTAGGTACAGTACAAAAGTGAAATTCATAAATACAATGGAACGTGACGTTTATATAATGATTTTTCTATTCAACAATATGTAAATTTTTCGACGTCTCAACGAAAGAATTGCAATGAAATTGTCTTTCTCTCTTGAGGAGGCAAAAATAGTTCATCAAAATCGGTTTAAATATTTTTTTATATACATCATGTGATAACGTAATGTGCTAATCTAATTGGACTAATAACCTTAGAGAGTATTTACTTTGTGTTTTAATTTTTGTTTTTTATTTTTTAGCTAACTGAGCTCTATAATGCAGGAGAGAGTCCTTACTTTGTTTTGTTCTTTTTTATTTTTTAACTAACTGAGCTCTATAATGCAGGAGCAGGACTACTGACTATAAAATCTGGTAACCCTCTTTCGTATGAGAAAAATTCACCACATGCTATGCTATCTCAATTGTCCAATTGGACTAGTAATGTTAGAGTGAGGAGGGATAGATAATTCGTGGAGAAATTTGAAATTAAAAAAAAAATCATTTGTCGGTTGTAGCAAAAATTTATATTTTGAATTTTTCAATTTGGAAAAACTCAATTTTTCAACTTATTAAAATTTTGGAAAAATCTACTTTCAAGAATATTAAAAAGTAATAAAAAGATCTATAACAGATTATGCTATATATCAATAGAAATAGTGAATATTAAAATGTGCACTTTAAATTCGAATTTTGTATGTTTATGTTGAAATTAAATTTAAAACAAATCACTCTGTAAAAAATAGTGAAAATCTAAAATTTTACATTTAGGTCGGTTTATGTCCGCTTAGTCGATTTTGGCCAAGAAAAGTTAACCTAAACTATATACAGTCGACTCCGCTTTAGCGCAATGCGCTTTACTGAAAAACCTCGGATAACTGAAATCGATCGCATTCCCCAGTTGTTTTTTCTGTCCATTTCATTTAAATTACTCCGCTTTAGTGAAACTCCGCTTAACTGAAAAAATCGGATTACTGAAAAGTTTTTTGTGTTCAAATGAGTTTCGTCACATTAGTATGACTTCGCTTTACTGAAAATGCCACATTCTCGCTATTGAGAGAGAGTACATTTTCTTCTCCGTATTGAGAACGCTTTATTTCAAGTGAAGATGGCACTTTCAAAACAGTTTAAATCACTCTGTAAATAAAATCAACTGAAAGGTAAAATTGTAGATGGCACACACACGGAATCAAACACCTTGTTTTTATTATTTTATGTACATAGCATTGGTCATAAGTTCGGTTAACTGAAATTGAGTGGATTTTTTTCCAGTTATACGGAGTCCGCTTTACTGAAACTTTTTCAGTTATCCGAAGTTCGCATTACTGGAAGTTTTTTTCAGTTATCCGTAGTCCGCTTTAGCAAAAACTTCGGATAACTGAAATTAAATGGCTGCATTTTTAACGTTTCAGTAAAGCGGAGTCGACTGTATTTTCGAATATAACTTATAGATTTTTTACCGGTATACCCTTATATAAATGGAAATGACAACATACATAGGTAGGTACTTACGAAATATTAAAAGAGCAAAAGCAACAAACATAACAAGAAGAGAGTTGTTGTGAAAATACTGCATGCGGCTTCTTCTGCCAGAGGCAAAAAACCTGTGTAGCCTTAGCCATTGTGGATGCTGATCGTCATCTTCATGTTGAGGCCTATTATTATTGCAGCTGCTCGCCATTTTCAGTGGCAATTTTTATGTTATTTTCTTCTTTTTTACGTTTAACGTTCTTTACGTTTTGCGCACTATGCACTTCTTCGACACACACGACGCGATAGAAGGAAATGTGTTTCTTTTTTTTTGTAGTAATTCAAGTGTAAATTTGTCGATTTGAACAAGAACGAGAACAGAACTTTTCGGGGTCTGAGACCTGTTGGATATCACAGAGGCAACTAAATATCAAAAACACCTGTAGTTTATGTTATATGCAGCTTGATCATAGTTGACACGATAACGGCACCGTCAGTGAGTTTCTGTTTATTTTTACAAGTTTGGAGACGGAACAGAATTTGTAATCGATCTTTTTCTTCTTCTACTCCCTCTGTAAACCGCTCTATGAGTTGTCACTGACTGACCGACCGACAGACACTGACTGGCTGAACGCCTTCCTAATTGACGACTGATTGTTTGTTTGTTTGGTATTCCAATAGGCAGTGGTGTCACATTTGAAATTTCTTCAACGGAAGTCACTTTCGTTTTTGTGGGCAGTAAATATTCCAAATAGTTTTCTTTCGTTTGGTTTGTGTGATTCCTAATTCAGTAAGCACTTAAGAAGAATATCCATATGCCGATATATTTGTTAAAGAATTGTTGACTTATTTCACCATTCGTTGTCAAACGATCACAAGAAAACTTATGCGTAGTATTGTTGTTGTTTGTAAAATTTCTTTTATTCTGCTTGACTTTTACTGCTACTTATTTATCCAATAATGCATTCAGTTGACCGCGAACGTTGTGCTACATGCAGTTACTTTCATCGCACATTTAGAACTGATTAAGTGAATTCGTTTTCAACTCCACCCGAGAACTGCAGATGCGCCTAGTATTCAGTCAATGTTTACACAGATACTCACACACACAACGCTAGACCAACATTTCCATTTATTTTAGGTTCCTTGATCAATTTCTCTCTCCCTCTCTCATAAAGTTGCCAGATCGAATGAAGAGTGTAAGATAACGAAACAAATGGTTTGTTGGTGATTTAAGTAAAATATTTATTAAAGGATTAGGAAACCACAGATGAACCCTAGTCTTGTAGACTCTGTTATTAAATATTTGTATTGAGTCAAATCGGAGTTAAAACAAGTAAGTAAAGTCTAAAGTCGGGCGGAGCCGACTATATTATACCCTTCACCACTATGTAGACCAACATTTGTGTTACCATCTCAACTACTTAAAATTTGCTGGGAGCTATATAAAAGTTTGCATTTTCAGATACAAATACTTTTAATGGAAACAATTTTTTGTACTTCTACAAAAACTCTAGAATTAAAATTTAAATCGGCTAACGCCCTGGGATGAAACACAATGTTAGTAAAAAATACGGGAAATATGAAGCGAGAGAAATTTTAATGCAATTGTACAAAAGAGATTTATAATTTTTCAGACGATACATATGTATTCGAGATATAGGACAATTTGAGTAATATTTACAATTTTTGCTACTCAGCAGTGGCGATTTTACAAGGATATTGGTTAGATCTCGCCAAGATATGTGGTCAAGTGTGGGTTGTGATATATTATTTGGTCTATTCGGGTGACTTGGAGCCTTATTTAAAACTCATCCGTTCTGTGGAAATTTTGACATTGCAGTGTGTAGGATATGGCTAAGATATGGGGAAATCATCACAGAATTTTGAGTAAAGTGTGCGAATTTTGGCCATATTTGTATTCTCTGAGGAAACTATTCAGTCAATTGGAGGAAAATCCCATTAAAAATGGGTCTAAAATATGAAACAGTCTACCATATTTCCCCAACTCTGGTGTACGTATATATGGGAGCTATATACAATCTGAACCAATTTTGACTAAATTTGACATGCATAGTTAGAATAATAATTCTGCTATCTATGCGAAATTTCACGTAAATGGGAGTATAGCTTTGGCCCCCCATGGTCATATGAGTGCAAATCGTACGGGAGATATATATGGGAGCCATATCTAAATCTGAACCGATTTCAACCAAATTTGCCACAATTACCTATACTACTAAACATACTCCTTGTGCGAAATTTGAAGCAAATCACGGCAAAACCCTGGATTTTGAGGCCATATAAGTTCAAATCGGACGAATCGATTTTGACCATATTTGGCACATAAAATAGTATCGTTAAAAGTACCTCTTGTGCAAAATTTGAGGTAAGTCAGGGCAAAACTCTGGCTTTTGCGACCATATAACTTCAAATCGGGCGAAAGATATATATGTGAGCTATATCTAAATCTGAACCGATTTTAACAAAATTTGACACACTTAACAATACTATTAAACGTACCCCTTGTGCAAAATTTGAAGCAAATCACGGCAAAACTCTGGCTTTTGTGGCCATATACACGCAAAAAAATAATTCTTTCCTCCCAAACGAAATTTTAGACAAACAAAGTTCGTTTCTCATTTGCTTTTCGCTGTAAGGAGGTGTATTTGGAAGAAAAGTATATACTTTTTGTGATAAACGTTTATTCTTTTCCAGGATGTAAAAACAATTTCACAAAGACTAACTCAAAAAAATTTTTTTTTCTGGCTAATTGCATTTTCCCTCACATCTTTCTCACTTCCACGAAGATTTTTAGTTCTTAGCACCTTTTTCTGTAATACAAACAATGTAGAAGAAATTATACGATTTTATAAATTTTTAAAATTTTTTTACCTTTTCGCCTGGACGGAGAATCGAACCGCGGACCATGCACTTTGTAAGCCAACACACTAACCACTGAGCTATGTACCTGTTATGGTCATCAAGAGATAAATATCCATATAAGTTATATTTATATAGCATAGCTTGCGGCGCCCACGAACCGAATAAACAAAGTTTATTTAACAGAAACAAACATTTAGTTTGGCACCGTGGAGCAGTGGTTGCTACGTCTGACTCTCATGCCAAGGGTCGTGGGTTCGATCCCTGCTTCGACCAAAGTTTTTTTTTTTTGTTTTTTTTTTTACATACATTCTACATATGTTCGGAAGATTCCGAAAAAAATGTTCAACATTACATTGTACTATATTAAATTTTGAACTGTAAAATGTGTTTTATGAAAGACCAAAAGTCAGAAAAGAAGAGTGTTTGATATAAACGAAATGGACTCTGTTGTTGTTTCAAAAATAACTTTTTTTATTGAAAAAATAAAAACTTTGTAACAAACGAATTTTTTTGGTGATAAAAGTTTAAAATTTTCGAAGCAATTCAAAAAACTCTAACAAAAGAAAAACGTTTTCGGTACACGTTTTCCAAACGTTTTTTTTCTTTGCGTGTAAGTTCAAATCGGACGAAAGATATATATGGGAGCTATATCTAAATTTGAACCGATTTCAATCAAATTTACCAAGCATTTGTAAAATGTCTACCCTCTGTGCAAAATTTCACGAAGATCGGTAGTAAACTTTGGCCTCTGTGGTCATATGAGTCTAAATCGGACGAAAGATATATATGGGAGCTATATCTAAATCTGAACCAATTTGGCCGATATTTTGCAAGATTTTCGAGATTCATAAAATATTTGGATGTACGGTATTTCAAGAAAATCGGTTGATAAACACGCTAACTACGACCACATCGGGGATAAATATATATGGCAGCTATATCTAAATCTGAACCGATTTTTTTCCAAAACCAATAGCGATTGTCTCTGTCCCAAGAAACGGCCCTATGCCAAATTTGAGGACGATCGGACTTAAATTGCGAGCTATACTTTGTGCACAAAATTACATATACAAACAGACGGACGGACAGACAGACAGACAGACGGACATCGCTAAATCGACTCAGAATTTAATTCTAAGCCGATCGATATGCTAAAAGATGGGTCTATGACCACTATTTCTTGGCGTTACATACAAATGCACAAACTTATTATACCCTGTACCACAGTAGTAGTGAAGGGTATAAAAATCAACAATATTAGCTTTGCCATTAGTAAATACCCTCGAGCCAAACAAAATTACCAAATTGATTCCTTTCTGGTGCAATTCGGATGCTCAATATTAAACAGGTGTCTAAGAGTTTTGTAGAACTGTCTATGGGGTAGTCCTACTAAGTTGTCCCAGGACATGTCCTTCAGAATAAGTCCAAATCGTTTCATAAAGTGTAAATTTACCTCGTCTATGACAAACCCATGTTAAAGTGAGCGGCCCCTTTTATATGTTTTGACCAGAACTGGGACTGGTCCATCCACACCGAAATGGCCCACATAAACCAGTGAGTACCTCCTGTACTCGTCCTGAGGTTGCTCCATTTGCCACAGGAATGTGAAATTAACCCATTATCGCCCTCTGTCCCCACATGAGGAAACTTGTTTAAAGTCAAACAACTATAAGCTACCCGTTATTTTTTTTATTTTAAACAAGTTTCATATTCAGTGCGTTATATTCTTCTTATTATTCGGATAAGTTTCGTAAAATACTTTCAATTGTTTTATGTTCCAAGTGATCTAAAATCTATACTTCTTCGCATATAAAATTTTCGATTGTGTGTATATAAAACTGTTAAGTTTATTGTTATAAAAAGTTTAAAATTTTACTACCACACCGAAAAAAAAGTAAACTGTTTTATAGGAAGAATGAACTACCTCGCACGAAAATTGAACTAAATTTTACTCCACATTTTGAGATTTCCACAAAGCGTTGTAAAAACCAGGAAAATTTAATGCCCTTTTGTACTTTTTAACTGCAGTTCACGAAATTACATCCTCTCATAGAAGAAAAAAATAACTAACAGTAAAGAAGAAAATCATTGGCGCCAAATCATGAAATCTTGAACTTATGTGTACGGTCATTGAACTTTATACCCCCATTTAGTTCATAAAATTTTTGAGACATACTTAAAAAAGGAAAATTTTATTAAATTGTGGAAAATTTCAGTAAAAATAATAAGATTTAACTTCTAACAAATAATTTTTTTCCAATAAAAATAAGTTCAATTTGGCGTTAGTTTAACTACGGAAATTTTTTTCTGTGCTGGTAATGGAGATTTTAGAAGAATTTCATGCTTAATCTGCCCAATGTCCCCATATGGGGGCACCAAAGTGTCATCTTTTCATTTAGTCGTTACTGAGTTAATAAAAACCCATAAAATCTAATTTTGTCCGGAAGTTTCATTTTGGGTGTTAATGGGTTAAGATCAACATGTCTGCTTGGCATAATTTTTCGTACGTATAAATTATTCATCTAAATCAATTAGCCAGAATAGAGAGGAATGGAACCTGATCACATAGTGATTTCTTAATTTCAATTCTAATTAATTGGGAATATTGCGATAACCGCCAATACCAAAAACTCATCAATCTGGCAACAAAGCTGACTCAATTCAATGGTCACTCTGTCTCTACTCAGCAGCAGACAAATGCCTTCACTCTGCAACAAATGAAAATTTAAGTATACACGAATGTGGGTACCATTGATTGCCGGTATCTACGACTTAAATATTTGTGTGAGTGTGTTTGTGCTTCTGTGTGCAGTAGCATCTAGGTATTGCCTATGGCAATACCTGAGTATATCTTGTCTGTTATTTTGTCTGCCTTCCCATCAAATCCATCATTCATCATTCGTTTTGTGTTTTTATTCAACGTCTCGTGAGTTTCAAGTCCATTTTTGCGGATAAGAAAAGGAATTGTTTGCTGTTAAACAAATTATGAAGATAGGTGCCTACGTCACTTATTGTATACAATTTACACTCAACATAAAATGTCAGTTGTCGTTTTTTATGTTATATAAATTACTTACACACAAAAATAAAATACTTTCCCGGATTTAAATGTTAGACCAACTCCTTTCTTATAAAGCAAAATAAATAAATTCGAAGTCACCGTGGTGCATTCACAGGGTCAATCCCAGCTTCGATTAAACACCAAAAAATTTCAGCGTTGAATTATCCCTTTCTAAGTGTTTCAAAGCTTCTCTAAGTGGAATCGGACAGCACTCATGTGGTACCACAATGGACTGAAGAGTTCAAGTTAACCAAAAGTAACAGGCAGTTACTATACCTAACATTACCAAAAAAGTTTGTTCCTCAGGTTCATGTTTCGACCGAATATCAAAAAGTTTTTTAGCGTTGGATTATTTCCTCTCAGTAATGATGATGACGTTTCTGAATCTAACAATTGTTCTCTAAGTGGTTTCACCGTATTGTGGAATGTAGGACTCGGCTATAAGAAGGAGGCCCCTTGTCAATGAGCTAAACATACACTCAAAAAAAGTTTATTCGGATCAAAAGATTTTGACCTTCCAATAAGGATTTTGGTATTGATTCCGAGCCAAAGATGCGGCTTCTTTAAAATACTGACATTTTTAGTGACTTATCTGGTTTTAAATCTGTCGAATTTTCTTTAAGGAAAATTTGCTCAAAGACATGCAACTTTAACGGAGGGACGCAAATTTACAAAATCTGTGTCCTAAATTTAATGAAACTTTTTTGAAGCAAAGATTATAAACTTTATTTTAATTAAAATTTCATTATTTTAAAGAAATTTGTCCTTAATACTTTGTAAACTGCGCATCCTCACATTTAAATTGCGTAATCTTAGGTTAGGTTAGGTTAGGTGGCAGCCCGATGTATCAGGCTCACTTAGACTATTCATGGCGGTCATGCCAACCATTGCACCACGGTGGCTCCCTTGCGTAATCTTTAATATCACGTAAATATTTTTTTTTTTTTTAGTGTAGAATCGGGCAGCACCCATTGATAAGAGAGAAGTTCACCAGCTGTGATATCTCAAAGGACTGAATAGTCTTAGTGAGCCTAAAAATTTCGGGCTGCCACTATATCGAAACATAACCTAACCATGGTCTCACAGGACTGTGCTATGTAACTGAAATATATTTTCTAGTGGATGGATTGCACAAAAATCCTCTGGGTCCTCTTTATATCTATTTATGATTTCCAAATATAATTAATTCAACTCTTTATTCGGGTGAAATAGGGATCCTAACAAGATAGATAATATCTGTTCAATTAGTTTGATAGCGAAAACGCTCTATTCATCTTGGGTTATACACGTCTTTTTATTTTTCCCTTTCCCGTTGCCTCTCTCAAACCTATACTGGTATTATTAATTCTTTATTACTCGCTATATTTGTATTGTGTTTTTGCTAACGACCTAAGGAGGAAGGGAACTATAAAATGTGTTCGAACAGAAAAAGGCATCCTTTTGTGTTTCAAAATTCTACGAATTCACATCTTCCTTCACACACACACACCCATGCGCATATGAATAAAATTCACAACGAAAGCCGTTTACTTGGCCTGGGCTAATCGTTGTCGTTTATGGTGTCTACAGTAAGTACGATTCAATTCATTCCCTTTAGCAAGAATTGTTGACTAGGGATGTCAATCTTAAAAATATTGCCTTATGTTAATAGTAGATTGTCTGCCTTTTAAAAATAATTAAATGAAAAAGAGGTAACGGATATGAAGATATATTTTCTGTGCACAAGAGCACTATTATATTTGGATTTAAGCCATATACATATGTATTACTCGGAAATATGACTATATCAATTTTTTTATTAACCGATATTATTCAAACCAAGGACTAATATGAGTCATATTAGGGATGCCAGACGTGCTCTTTTAAAGAGCACATGTGCTCTTTTTTTACAAAATGTGCTCTTCAAACACGATAGGCCAAAAGAGCACGCAAATGTGCTCTATTTTTAGTTAAATACTCTTTTTGTGCTCTATGTATGCATCACAACAAATATTACTCCAACGCGATTCAATATATAGTAAAGGTAAACTGAACATACGCAAATGTCACGCGAGATTTTTCTACGCCGTTATTTTCTAATTAAATAGTGTTTTAGTTTATATATCAGAGTCGAAGAAAAACACGCCGATGTTGCTTCTTCACTCTGTACTCTGTTCTAAATGTAAACAAAATTCTTTCAATAACATTTTTCACAAAAACACCAAACAAATGACTTACAAAGTATTGTAAGAAAATTAGCTTGGGTTGAAAGTGGTTTATTTTATGTATGTTTTTTATATTTAAATTAATTATTATGGAATTAAATGTTTTTATTCTATTTGAAAAGTGTGCTCTTTTTTTGTATGTGCTCTTTTTATAAACTGAATGTGCTCTTTTTGCCTCTTCAAAATCTGGCATCCCTAAATATTTATGACCTAATATGAAAGAACAAGCAATCGACCATTTTTCAAACAAAGACAGTTTAATTAAAATAATATATAATTCTTCATTCAAAAAAAAAAACTGAGTGTAAATCATACTACGTATTAGTTAAAATTTCTCCAATATGAGAATATTTCCTTAACTTTCATAACACTAGTTTATACTAAAAATGTACACTTGATGAGAGTCGACTTTTCTTATGTATTTTGATCTGCTGAATTCGAAAAAGAAAAATGTTTAAAAATTTTTTATGGAACAGTTTTTGAGATATCCCGTTATTTTTAGTTTTTCGCCAAAAAAAAAGTATAAACAAAAAAAACGTCTGGTTTCTCTTCACTCAATTGTTTATAACTTTGTCATTTTTCGGTCGTTTTTCTCCTAGTTGGTCTTATTACTTACATTAGAGTATCATCTATACGACCATGGGATATAATGGTTTATACTTTTCTGGCGGAAAAGGTCCATTGTAAAGTACGATTCTTTTTGAAAAATTGGCCTTTTCGCATCGACATTTTTTGAACCACTTAACTTAACACAGATCCAATTATAAACGATTATTAATCATTTTAATACCTTTCACTCGAAATATAATTTGTTTAGCAAAAAAAAGAGAGCGAAAAACTCAAAATAACGGGATATCTAAAAACTGTTCCATAATTTTTTTTAATTTTTTTCGAATTCAGGAGATCAAAATACATAAGAAAAGTTGTCTCTCATCAATTGTACATGAAATTTTTTTTTTGTAAACTAGTGTAATTTGTTGTGTACGTTAGTTAAAATAACTAAAGGAGGAAAAAGTTATACATAAATGGAACATGGAAATTTACTAAATACGTTTTTCCCACAAAGTAGTTCAGGATTTGTTAAAAATTAGTAAAGATCACTACTAATGCGCCTATCTTCAATTTCATATTTTTGCAATTTAGAACTCTAACTTTGAAAAAATAAATTATGTCTAATAAATCTTCTTGAAGTATCGTAAAATATTTACTTTTTTTGTAGAACAGGTTATTAAAATTTTCTCAAATTAACCTAAATTTTCCTTTCGGAACGATTCACCTTTTTCTAATGTTGGTTTAAAATGTCTTTCATTAAATTGCATGATATGCGTTGAACTACGCATCCCTCTGTTAAAGTCTAATGTCTTCAATGTAAGTCAAATTTCCCTTAATTTTTGGTATGAGGAAGTAATCTTTAATATAATTCAAATATTGAATCCTTGGATAAAATAAAGATATTCTTGGAAATTAAGAAAACCCTATGTCTGTGGTATATTTTGTATTTCAAACAGATATTTATTTGTTCGTGAATAACTTTGTTACTCTCAAAAAAATTTTGCATCCGTTGCATCTCGATATGTTCAGCTCGCGAGCAAGGTTTTTACAACTGCGGCGTGGATTTCGATCAGATCTGGTATCACGGCTGCGTGTTGTCCGAATAGGGCAATCGAGGCACCCATCGCGTAGTCGGGATTCTGATTGCTCAACTCGCGACCGACCAATCTTTTCATTCGGCGTTGTACCCAAACAAGATCCTGCGTGACAGGATATCATACAGTCAGAATTTGTTTTGGAATCTGACATTGTCTTAACCCCTCGAAGGAGTTCAACATTGATCCATATCTTCCGATTTTACGTTTTCAGCGTCTAAGTCATGTGTCTGAGTTCGTTATTATTTCATTTCACCTTTGCGAATCCCTAAGTATAAAAATCTTGCAAATACTTTTATTTATGTGCGTAATTACAATATTTAGTACACACAGAATGCGTACCATGCCATTCCATTGTTCCTGGATATTCTTTGACACTTCCGAACTGGTTGTGCCACTACAATGGACAATGGAATGGATGCATGGCTGAAATGTCTGGATGTTTCGAGATGATATTGTTTATATCACCCAAAATGTTTAAATGATTCTGGTGCATGCTGTATGGTCGGAGGTAATTGGTTATTTCAATGGAATCGCTTCTTTGTCCCATGTTTATAGCGGACTGAGTGAAGTAGTACATCGTGTTTCTTTTATTGAGGAAGTAGATTTGTTTTATGACACTCACACATATAGTACATTAAGATATCTTCTCTGAATTACTTTTAATCATAACTTGCTCTTTGTTTTTTTTTTCTTCAAATATCTGTGCTTAAAAAAAAATTATGATGTGAATATGTTCTTCAAGCTTTGCTACCAGTTATGATCATGGAAGAGTTATTGATATTTCTAGGAAAGTTGTTCAAGTTGATTTATATTCGTAGAACAAATTATTGTCCATGTGAGTCTAATAGTTTTCATTGTTTTTAATTGAAAGTGGCAATAGCGAACTGTCAAATTGAAATTTCCCACGATACAAGGGTAAAAAAAGGTTCTTAATAAGAAAGACATTTGTTATTAAAATATAATTAATGTACAGATTGTTATTCTAAAGTGTGATATCTTCAATTAAAACAAATAATAAAAAGCTGGAAACGTAATCAATTAATAATAATTGATCCAAGTATTTTTTAATCAAATTAAATAATGATGATTATAATATGATTGAAAATTTCTAAGTTTTTTTATTAAAACATTAATTACTAATTATAATTGACAAAAAAATTAAATGGATCAATTAATTTCATGATTACATAACCTTCTAGGCTATTGAATTGGTTTCTTCGCAACCAGCGTCCCAAATTTTCCCATCTCCTGCTAGATCTGGTTGTTTTAAAGCCTTGTAGTGCCAAAAAATTAATTTTTAGTACTTTTTAAGAGGTTTTAAGCATTTTTATTTCCGACATGTTTCTATTGAAATATGGACAGTACTGCGTTTTATTCTAACCCTAGCTGACAGATATGTAGCAGTAGATCGAACTTCGTCGACTGCAGCGAATCAAAGCAGAAACTCCCTCGCTTAAACAGCTTCAACCCTTGCCCTAAAAGTCTCTCGGAGGCGGGCCGCCCATATCTCAGAGAGCTTTGCAATGACCAAATATCATGCGATATTTTTAAAAATCGGTGGTTTTCTAATACGATTTTTTGTAGTAATTTATCTTCTGTAGTAGCAGTTTTCGAGGACTTTGTGATAACTCATTCTGGTTATTACGAATTCAAAAGTTTTCATTGCAATACACTTTCACTCACAAGTCATTTTCTTCATTTGTAGTAAAATATTATTAACTATAGAATCAATTTTATAGCCAATATTCCGATGCATATATCCCATAAAAATGTCAGCAATTATATTGAACATTTATCGTACTAATATATGACATTTAAATGCATATATTATTGGACAACTTTCTTCCAATTGTTTATTTTAAGAAATTTCTATGCACAAACAAACGAAGTTCAATAACTGCGAGTATAACATAATTACATTAATAAATTTCACTTACGTGTCATCCAATGTAGCTTTTAGTTAATATAGGCCATACATTCATTATATGTTGGATATATGGGATTTTTTGTCTATTTCCACTATCATATTCTTGGAAGTTTTTGCAACATCAACGTTGAATGACCATATACATATACACCCATGAAATTTATTGAGTTTCATTATTGTAAATCATCGGTAAATCTCCATTGATCCCTTCATTAGCATACGAATGTAATAAATCTTAACGGCAATACGTGAATGGAGTGTTAAAATGCAATGGATGTAAGTACTCTAGGTATGTTAGGGGAATTCATGAATTTCCTAAAATTATTTCGAATATGCATGAAAAAGATGTAATGGGAAAGCTAAGGTTGAGCGATGTTCACGTGACAAGATTGTGCCTCACGAAAAATTTCACGAAGTTAATGAACATCATGGAAGACATCTCTTATCGGGTGACACTCATTGATATGAGAGAAATTTCCAGATGACCCTATAAATTTTTAGTTTTGAAAAGAGATAACAGAGTGCAGAAATTTACAAATACATTGGGAGAAGCAAAACAGCACAAGTCCCACTGCACTCCCTTCATCCAGCGGGCCTGGATAATTTTAAAAATTTTATTTTTTATTGTAATTTAAATTTTTGGTGTGAAAATTTTGATCTAATTGTGATTGCATTTCTGTGGCTGAAGATGAATATTAAGTTCAGAAATACTTGGGAATTTTGTCCGTTATCTTCAGTAACATTTGCTCATATATTCTTCATTATAGCACGACAAGTTTCATAGAATTTCCCTTATGTTTTCGAAGAACTTTTACAATTTTCGTACGAACATTTATGAAACATTCTTTATTAAAGTTTCTTCATTCATTTTTTAAACAAAGATTTTTCATAAATTTTATAATTTTTTTTTCATTAGAATATGTTTGACATTCCGTTTGTAATACGTCAAAATATCTATTTCCGACTATAAAGTATATATTTTTGATCAGGAAGAAATTCGAAGACCCATGAACGTTCAGTGTTAACATTGGTGTATCTCACAATGTACTGAATAATCTAAGTAGTTGTGGTGAAACGCTACAAATAAGAACATTCTCCATTGATCATGTTCTTGCGTAACAAGATTTCCATTTAAAAGTTGGTTAGGTTAGATAGAGTGGCAGTCCGCGGTTTAGGCTCACTTAGACTATTCAGTTCATGGCGGTACCAGAGGTTCTTAACTTCTCTTTTGTATCCTGTCTGATTCAATGTTTACATCAACGACGAGGGCCCTCCTCTTTAGAGCCGAGTCCTAATTGCATTTCACATTTCGATGAAACCATTTAGAGAAGTTTGGAAACACTCAGAAATTCCACCAGACTATAAGTTTTTCCGGACGGTATGTCTGTGTTTATAAAGAATCTTACAGTGTATACAATCGATACGAATTGTGAGTGATGACTAAATAATCGGTAAATGTCCCATAAATATTTTTTGTTTTTTTTTCGTGTTTATTGTTTCAAATTTTCTATATAATGTATAACTATAATAAACGATAGTATATAATATTTTCTTCAACAATACTTAGTCCCATACACGCAAAAAAATTTTTTCTGATTCAATCACGAAATTAATTGATCCAAGTAATTTTTAATTGAAATGTCTTCAATCACAGAAATGATAGTATCAATTAAAAAATTAATTAAATAATTAAAAATTTAATTGATCCAATTAAAAAATTAATTGATACTATTATTTTTGTGATTGATTTTTGTTTCAATTAAAAAATTTTTTGAATCAATTAAATTTTTAATTGAATATTTTTTAAAAGTCAATTAAAATTTTAATTGGAAAAAATTTCGTGAAATTTTTTTTGTGTGTAGTCGGGCTCTCGAGTACAATAATTATGGTTGAGATTTTCTTTTGGGAAAATATGCACCCAGAAAAAAGGGGCTCTAATGCCAACTGAACTTTATTTTAGTTCATGAAGATTAGTTGATTTTAGTTAGATTTTGCACAATATGAGCAAATGTTCCTTATTTGAATAATTTTTTGCTAACTTTAATGATGTGAACTTAAAATAAGAAAAAAAGTTGTATACAAATATAGTGCACAATTTTACTAAAAAATAAATTAGTTCATATTTTCCTAAAATGACAGAAGTTTGCTTAAATTGAGTTCATAAGTCTCTCAAATGAGTAAATTTTACTAAAATTGTACCTGTCTTGAACTTCGTACAGCGCTAAAGACATTTTAACAATTTTTAAATCCAATTTTTTCCTTCAACATATGAAATTTTCTTACATACCAGAAAAAAATTAATTATTTTTAATAAATTTTCTTCAATTTGATAAAAATTATAAACTTATTTGTAACATGTTGCAATTAGAAAACTATTTTAGTTAAAATTTTCTAAAATAAACCTACATTTTCTTCCATGGTGGGTTCACTTTTTTTTGGGTGTGATACTAGTATTATTCTTACATGTTTGAAATTTTATTGTAAATTTTTTGTAATGAAAAATTTTTGCAAAAAACATGACGTTAAATTTATTTTTAAAGGTTTAAGTCAGAAGTTTTAAAGCAAAGGACTTAAAATATAATTTTGATTAATTAGCCACCAATACTGTTTTGGTATAGGTTTATGAGAGGAAAGCAGATCTCTATGTGATGTGCTAGTGCTGAATCTTAAATTATTATCTAAATAATTTGTACAATCAATAGCTTTGATATTGACACTTGTATAATAGTTATAAAACACAGGAAAGACCTTTCTGAATGATCTTTTTTATCGAGGTATAAGAATGACTCAGGCGGGACCCATCCTTTACTTGACGTGTCTATAATATATCATTCATCCACATAATATGGCGCCAATAGATCCCATAACCATGCAGCAGTATTAATTATACCTTCTGACTTAACTTATAATGTGGCCAATATATGGGATATGTTCGACACGAGCTCTGTCATCCGGATAAATTTATAATCTGCACGGCGCATTACTGAGAGGGGATAATCCAATGTTGAATAACTTTTTGGTGTTTGGTAGAAACTGAGATTGAACACATGACGCTCTGCATACTATGCTAATCACTACACCATAGTGGCACCCTCTATTTAATTGTAGTATCCCAGCAACAAACTTAGGAAGTTGTTGCACAAGCATCCTGGGATTCACCATCAATTCCTTTCCACTTCCGGTGAAGTTCTTTTGGGCCAGTTTTAGCGAGTGTGATATTTGACCGTTTGAATACAAAATTTAATTTTTGGACAATTAAAAAAATGTCGCAAAAAAGACTAAATAATAAAAAAAACAATGCAAATAAAGTTAAAATGTTCATCTTTGCCGGATTTTAACCTTTGTTGGTTGACTTTTTCATAACCATGAAAGATTATTTGCTAATGAGAGTTTTTGCTGGATATACCTAACCTTCATGTACCTATGTTAGCTCTTCGATTTAGCAATAGTCACATATTATCTTTCCATTTAGACAACAATGTGGATATGTAAGTGACATTTTTATTACGCATCTGCAATAATTTTCAACAAAACTTACTTCTTAATTCACATTAAGTAATTTATTATTGCTTCATGTACTCTATTTCCATGTAAATATCATTAAACCTCTCCCAAAGCCAGAAGTCTGTAAACCATGTCAGTCCTCATTACACACCAAACTACCTTAGCCTCGCGTGAGCCATCAATAAAATACACAAAAATGTCCACCAGAATATCTAAGTATTCCAAATGGATGAAACGTAATTCTAAATTACATGCACATTACGAGCATATGTCCCAGACTTGGCATCCGTCTCGTTTTTTTCAACATTGGCCTTTTCGATGTTTCATGGTCTTGTAAATTACTTTCCAATAACAAAAAAATGTAATCGGACATATCCTAGAGCCAATGTCAGCCTGCTACCCGTTGTAAAGAACATTATTAGTCCATGTTTTTTGTTGTCTTCGTCCGATCATTGAATGATCAATTGAAGTCATAAACATTCGATTTTATTGGCCCTTTTTTTCTCTATGGCGGCACAATTTCAGACTTAAGGCCTCAGTTTTATTGTTGTTTATTCGTGTTGTTGCTTTTTATTGTAATTATTCAAAAGTGGGACAGACAAGAAGAGGTAAGAATTTACGAATGCTTCTTACATTTCCTCCAAGTGGAAATTATTTAGTGGTGATTACTTTAGTGTGGAGTGTGTAGCTTCAATAACAAGGTAAGGAAATTAAAAATTTTTGTTTATTCTGAAACAAGGTAGAGAACATAGAATTAAGTTTCTTTTTCCGATATGTAGTACCGGAAGTATGGATGAACATGAAATCTAATAAGAGTCAGAAGAGAATCAATATTCTGGGTATAGTCAAAACAATCATCTAAAGCTCACTGTCAGGAAAGCAAGTTCATGCGCAGAAGAATGGTTAGGTTAGAAGAAGCAGGTCAATATTTCAAACTCACTTATAATATCGAGTCCATTGTGATGACACAGTGGTGAACTTCTTAATGACTTAGCTCAATGACCAGGGGCTTCAATTTTACAGCGTAGCTCATACCCTTGATATGCAAAGCGGGAATGCTAACAAGTGGCCAGAACAATGATGACCACAATGAAAAAGTCTGTGCACAAAAAAAAAATGCTTGGATCCAAACATTTTGACATTCCCCGAAAGATTAAGGATGACATTGATCCCGAGCCTAAGATACGGATTCTTTAAAATAAAGACAGTTGCAGGGTTCACTCAAAAAAAAGTGAACTCTCTATTTCACTAAAGCCAATTTATCTTTATGTTAGTTCATGGAATTATTATGTTTGGAGAAAGTTTCCTTTACTCTAATAATTTTTTGTGTACGTTAGTTAAATTAACTAAAACTAAATTCGTGTCTTCCACAAAATAGTTCAGAATTTCTTTAAATTTGTAAATTTTACCAAAAATGTGTCCATCATGAACTTCGTATGTCACTAAAGACATTCTTGCAATTTTTAACTCCAAGTTTTTCCTTCCAACTACAAAATTTTCTTTAACAAGTGAAAAAACTTAGTTATGTCTAATAAATTTTCTTGAATTTGTCCAAAAATATTTACTTATTTTTATGACATCGGCGTGATGCCAACGTTTGTAATTCTGTTTAGTTAAAATTTTCTACAAATATTCAAAATTTTCTAAAATTAACCGAAAGTTTTCTTCCTGGTGGGTTCACTGTTTTTTCAGTGTGCTATCTGCCTTTAAATCTAGGGTCTATGAAATTAAATTTAGTGTATCTATCAATGATCTGTCGAATTTTCATTTTCTTCTTGCAAATTGTACAAATAAATTTCAGTTTAAAAATCCAAATAATAGCAGGTACTTCAAATTAAAAAATGTTTTCTTAATTAAAAATAGTCTTATATATTAGAAGCTTTTTTATCTTTAATACAAAGATTCAATATATCAGTTAATTTTAACACTATTTTTTTAAATCAAAAATAGTTTTCTTTACTTTAAGGAAAATCTGCCTGACTTTATAGGCATGAGACTTTGACAGAGAGACGTGAATTTCAAAGATTCGTGTCGTAAACTTAAGGAAGAAATCAAAGATTATAAACTTTTATTTAATTAAAATTTCTTTATTTTATAGAAACGTACTTAACCCATTACACGCCAAGACCATTAAAAAAAATAAAAATTTAAACTCATTTATATATTTACAATTAACTTCAGTTAAAAAATATAAAAAACATAAAACATAAAAAACCCAACGAAACGTTGTCTAATTTAATTTATAAACAAAATTATGCGATATAAAATGTTGCCAACTATCTGTACGAGTACAATGGCAGGGAATGGGTTAAGATGTAAGATGGGTAAGTTGCGTTACATAAAAGTTAGTTTGCATAATCTTTATTAGAGAGGCATTTCAAATCCAAATCACACTGAAAAATATATTGACCTAATATTAAAAATGTTACAACCTAAATTTTAGGACATGCAATTTACACAATACCAAGGAATTTTTTTAATAAAGAAATTTAAAAAAGAAAGTTCATAATATTTGCTTTAAAAGTGTTTTCTTGGTATAAAAAGCATTGGCCGTCAACAAAATTTTTTCTATATATTTTTTTGCATTTTTATTAATTTTGATCCTTTTTTAATATGATTTTAATAATTTAGTAAATTACCACTTGATGGTACTACAATGTGTAACAAACCTAAGGAATGCAAGAAGCCGCCAAAGTACAACGATTATATTAATGTATTAATAATAAGTATATAAATCCGAAATCTTAGAAATAAGTATTAGTCTGAAGCTTTTTATACCCTCCTCCATAGGATGGGGGTATATTAACTTTGTCATTCCGTTTGTAACACATCGAAATATTGCTCTAAGACCCCATAAATTACATATATATTCTGGGTAGTGGTGAGATTCAGAGTCGATCTAAGCATGTCCGTCCGTCTGTTGAAATCACGCTAACTTCCGAACGCAACAAGTTATCGACTTGAAACTTGGCACAAGTATATGTAATTGATGTAGGTCGGATGGTATTTAAAATGGGCCATATCGGTCCACTTTTACGTATAGCCCCCATATAAACGAACCTCCAGATTTGGCTTGCGGAGCCTCTAAGAGAAGCATATTTCATCCGATCTGGTCGAAATTTGGTACGTGGTATAAGTATATAATCTCTAACATCCATGTAAAAATTGGTCTACATCGGCTCATAATTATATATAGCCCCCATGTAAACCGATCCCCAGATTTGATCTCGGGAGCCTCGTGGAAGAGCAAAATTTATCCGATTCAGTTGAAATTTGCAGGAATTGGTCCATACCAGTCCGTAATTATATATATCCCCCATATAAACCGATCCCAAGATTTGACCTCCGCTGCCTTTTGGAGAACCGAATTTCAACCGATCTGGTTGAAATTTGGTACGTGGTGTTAGTATATGATTTTTAAAACCATTCCAAAAGTGGTCCATATCGGTCCATTATAAACCGATCACGAGATTTGGTTTTAGAGCCTCTTGGAGGAGCAAATTTCATCCGAGTCAGTTGAAATTTGGTACATTGTGCTAGTATATGGCCGTTAACAACCATGCGTAATTAGGTCCACATCGGACTATAGTTATATATATCCCTCAGATAAATCGATCCCCAATTACACAAAAATTAGTCCATATCAAGTTCATAATTGCATATAGCCCCCATATAAGCGACCCCCATATTTCACTTCTGGCTCTCTAAGTACCGTCGTAATTATTTGTAGACTTACCTATATATACCTTTTTCTAATAAAGGGTGATTCTTTTGAGGTTAGGATTTTCATGCATTAGTATTTGACAGATCACGTGGGATTTCAGACATGGTGTCAAAGAGAAAGATGCTCAGTATGCTTTGACATTTCATCATGAATAGACTTACGATCTGCCACAACGTCGAATTTTCAGTGAATGGGCCCTAGAAAAGTTGGCAGAAAATCCGCTTTTTTATCGACAAATTTTGTTCAGCGATGAGGCTCATTTCTGGTTGAATGGCTACGTAAATAAGCAAAATTGCCGCATTTGGAGTGAAGAGCAACCAGAAGCCGTTCAAGAACTGCCCATGCATCTCGAAAAATGCACTGTTTGGTGTGGTTTGTACGCTGGTGGAATCATTGGACCGTATTTTTTCAAAGATGCTGTTGGACGCAACGTTACGGTGAATGGCGATCGCTATCGTTCGATGCTAACAAACTTTTTGTTGCCAAAAATGGAAGAACTGAACTTGGTTGACATGTGGTTTCAACAAGATGGCGCTACATGCCACACAGCTCGCGATTCTATGGCCATTTTGAGGGAAAACTTCGGAGAACAATTCATCTCAAGAAATGGACCGGTAAGTTGGCCACCAAGATCATGCGATTTGACGCCTTTAGACTATTTTTTGTGGGGCTACGTCAAGTCTAAAGTCTACAGAAATAAGCCAGCAACTATTCCAGCTTTGGAAGACAACATTTCCGAAGAAATTCGGGCTATTCCGGCCGAAATGCTCGAAAAAGTTGCCCAAAATTGGACTTTCCGAATGGACCACCTAAGACGCAGCCGCGGTCAACATTTAAATGAAATTATCTTCAAAAAGTAAATGTCATGGACCAATCTAACGTTTCAAATAAAGAACCGATGAGATTTTGCAAATTTTATGCGTTTTTTTTTTTTAAAAAAGTTATCAAGCTCTTAACAAATCACCCTTTATATACCACGTATGGACTAACTTACAATTTAGAAGACGATGTTAAGAAGTTTTAAGATACATTACACTGAAAAAAATATTGACCTAATATGGAAGATTATGCAACTTAAATTTTAGGAATCGAAATTTACCCAAAGTTAAGGACAAAATTCTTTAAAATAATGACATTTTAATTAAATGAAAGTTTATAATACTTGCTTAAAATTTTTTTTCGTTAAATTTAGGACACAAAACTTGAAATTTTCCGTCTCTCTGCTGAAGTTGTAGATCTTTGAAGTAAGGCTTATTTTCCTTAAAATAAAGAAAAACATTTTTAATTTAAAGAAATCGTCTTTAACCTAACTGACATATTGCATTTTTAAATTTAAGATAAAATCGCTTCAAATATAGGCTAAGACTTATTTTAAGGATTTGCATCTTTGGTTTAAAGTTTTTTTAACATTAAGAAAACTATTTTTACTTTGAAGTACCTGTCATAATTTGGATTTTAAATTGGAATTTGTTTGTACATAAATGCATTTATTAATATATCGCAAAAAGAGGATACAACTTGGATGAATGAGATCTGTATCTAATTTTAATTTTATTTATTCTAGTTTTAAAGCCAGGGAGGCTCGGAATCATTACCAAAATCCTTAAGGGAAAGTCAAAATCTTTGGATCCAAGTAAACTTTTTTTTTGAGTGTACCATCGGTAAGTATTACCACAACCCAAGAAATTCGATTGTGGATGACTGTCTTTCGTAGAAGTTTTTACTCAATCCATGGTGGAGGGTACATAAGATTCGGTCTGGCCGAACTTACGGCCGTATATACTTGTTTTAATTCAAAGATTCAACATTTCAATTAATTTAAAGATTATTTCTTCAAAGCAAAAATGTTTTAAGGAAAGATAACCGACTTCAAACACATATGAAAAATATTTTTTGTTGAATTTAAACATTCGAAATTGAAATGCAATCTTTTGCATTCACGTCATACAAATTTTCGTAATCAAATATTTCTTTATTTGTAAGACGAATTAAAAATGCGCCCTCTTCATACGTTTATTTTTGGAAGTTTTCTTTAATTCCGTCCGTTGTATTTCCGCCATTGTGATGTTTTGCCTTGATGATAAAATATAAAGTATGCATATTTAGAATTATGATTACTTATGCACTTATGGCAGTCTCCAAAAAAAAACTTTTGTCATTGCTTTTGTGAATAAATTGTGATTTTTACATACAAATATAGGTAAAAATGCCTTTGAACTGCTGCATCCGGAAAGGTTAAAATGTGAGTCTGCCAATTCGAATAAATGCTTAAATAATTTTTTGCTAGTGTAGTTATAAAATATCCTTGTTTTTCTTATTTATTATTATGAAAGGTCAAATGATTGTAGATTAATATTATAGATTATTCATAATTTCCCAACTCGTACTCTGAATTTAACTTTGTAATTATTTTAGGCCTTTTCGATTATATCCTATACATATACACACAAAAAAAATCTGATGCAATCACGAAATTAATTGATCCAATTAATTTTTTAATTGAAATGTCTTCAATCACGAAAATAATAGTATCAATCACAGTTTTAATTGGGCATAGAAAAAATTATTGATTAAAAAAATAATTGATTTCATTAGCAAATTTCAATTAATTTTTTAATTGATTCAATTAAAAATTTAATTGATGTTGATTGCAAAACTTAATTAATTTTTTAATTAAAAAAGGTCAATATTTTCAATTACTTTCTGAACTGGCTTAGAGTTTTTATTTGGAATAACAAATGATTGTTTGAAATACATTTTTAATTATAAAATGAAAAAAAAGGTTCATCACTTTTTTTAACTGACTTAGTCTTTCGAATTTGATTAAAAAGTTAGTTGTATCAATTAATTTTTTAATTAATAATTTTAAAATTTTCAATCATTTACTTAATTAACTTAATGTTTCTACCTTGATTAAAAAGTTAATTGTATCAATTAATTTGTTAATTAAACATTTTAAAATTTTCAATCATTTACTTAATTAACTTAATGTTTCTACTTTGATTAAAATGTTAATTGTATCAATTAATTTATTAATTGAAAACAATTTCAACTTCAATTAACTTTTTAATTGGAAATATTTTGGTGATATTTTTTTCTGTGTATGTATCCCGAAATAATTTGCACCCTGGATATACCAATTGTGAAACAGTTCATTCAACTGTTAAACGTTCATATGAAATAATGAAAGTCTCCTCAATCCAAAATTATAGTTTGTAGCAATCATTTTGTATTTTTGTTTTTAATTTTTATTGAATTTGTTGATGCATAAACATGTTACATATCCACCGTCCAAAAATATTATTTTGTTCATATTCCTTCTTTTGGTGCAGAAATACTCAATTCTTAGTTTGGAACTATCTCTTCTGATCTTAAAATAGATTTTAAGAAATTCAAAGTTTGCAATCTATAAATCGATTTATATGGCAGCTATCCCAAAATAGGATGGGAGGGTTGCTAGCCCATACATCACAGGTTTTGGTATATTAAGAGAAAGTCTACTTAGATCGAAAGTTTTTGAAATTGCCACTTTTTAGTTATACACAGAAAATAAAATTATAATTTTTGAGCTAACAATAAATTATTGTTACAGAAAATTTTTAAGTTCAACAAAATTTTTGTTGATATAACAAAATGTTTGTTGATATAACAAAATTGGTTGCTAAAGTGACTAAAATCGTAATTGTGTTTACAAATTACGTTGTTAGCTCAAATTTAAACGTAATTTTAATTGTATTGACAATCAAATTAATTGATATTTTTTTGTGTGTATATTTTTTATGGTGTTCCTTTAGTTTGTCAAGTCCAAATCTTCATATCCCTGTACGCCGTTCGGACGTGGTTATAAAAAGGAGGTCCCTTGTCATTGAGCTCAACATAGAATCGGGCAGCACTAAGAGAGAAGTTCACCACTGTAGTATCATAATGGATGGAATAGTCCGGAATAGCCTCAAATATCGGGCTGCTACTGTTCCTAACCTTGTAAACTCAAACAAAATACTGTCCTAACACGCTTGATCTCATCTTTGAAATTTGCAACCCTCCGTTAAAATTGTATGTCCTAATCTCTTTGAGATTTTTATCCAAATTTTAATATTGTAGAACCTACGCTGATATCGTTATATGAACGAAATGTGTCAACTAATTCGTAATATAACGAAAATGTTAATTATTATCGTTCGTACTGTTAATGGAATGTTTTAATTTCCCCAATAAAAATATGTTTTGTTGTATCAATGAAAAATTGTCATTGGCTCAATTTAAATAAATTTAAAGGCTTCGTGGAAAATACACCAAATCTTTAAGCGAAGGCTAAAATCAAAGTAAACTTCGTTTTTGAGTGTAGTTGAAGAGTAGGAAGAATGTTGAGTTCAGTGAATATAAAATCCAGTGTTAATGACGATTTGGCACCATTTCATTTACAAAATAAAATATTCAATAAATTTCGCTCGAATTCTTTATATAGAAAAATCTGAACATTGAATTATATTATTTGCTGATTAATTTCCTATGAGTGATTTTGAATTACATGATTTTTTTTCCTATTTTAATCATTCTTCAAAAAAAAAAAACAATTTATACACATAGAAAACACATTAGAATTGAATTAACAGAAACTTACCCAATGTTTGCCATTTCCCTTCAATTAACAGACCACCCTTGGTGAACAAGCTATTAAAAATTGAAAACCAATTGTAAGCCCCTCCATGGAAGGAAGTGACAAACTCAGCCAGCAGAATTAGGAAATAACAGCAATCGGCTTGGTATCTTCCTAATTGTTTAATGCGTCATTAACCAAACGTCACTTAAAGGGCACAAAAAGGAACCACTCGCCCATACTCGTCAAGAGTTAGCCTATGGGCATACAGACGGACAGACGTGCGTTTACTGAAGTCATAATGAGTTGAGAGAGAGTCCAAATAAGGAAGTTGGAAGGTGTAATAAATTGGTGCCAGTTACTTAAAACGTCATTTAGTCAATCTATAGAGAATTACTCATGATGTACACTATACAAAGCTATTGACTCTATATGATGGTAGTGCGTGCGCATGCGCACATGATTTGGGTGTTGTTGTTGTTTTTTTTTTTCCTTATTGAAATTCCTTTGGGAAAATAGCCTTTTGTTCTCTCCACCATTGATGGTGGCTGGCCTATTGTTAAAAACATTCCTAGGTGGCGTCTCTTCATACCAAGTATGGAAAATGACAATAAATGTCGAAATACACAGATGTCGGACGGCAGGATGTCATATAGTTGTGTTATTTCGTATGTCCGTCTTTGCTTAGATCAATACCTGACATCAATTAGCCCGTCTACGATATTCACTAATAAATCATTCAGGAAATACCAAGAAATTCTTATTGCCATAACAAACGCTCAGCCACACTGACCAGTCTTTTGTTGTCTTCATTTTTCTCATTTACCATAAAATGTTTTAAAATGACACTTTGTCAATCATTAACGTGGCAATAAAGGCACTTGGTACTAACAGTTAAGTGGTCTATAAGCGAATGGCTCTTCTATTGTCAACCACTCTTTAATTGATAATGACGTACCATTCTGAGGAATTCATTATCAGGTAAAAAGCTACCAATTAAACGGCCACACAGCTACCTAAATGACATTATTTTTACACCAAATCTGTTGAAGAGTCATGATGTGTAATAAGTGCAAATTGTTGACATTGCCATTTCGAATAAAACTAAATTAAATAAATTCACTGAAGTATGAGGTTCTGTTTGACTAAATTTGCTAATTTTATCAGTGCATTGCAATTATCTTCTATCAATTTCGCTCTGGATACTTTAATCAGACATTCAAAGGAAAAATTTTACCAGATATGAAACCAGAGAAACGTGCAGAATCTTGTGACCTCCGTGATAAGAAACTGAATGGGCTCCACTGTCTGCCCCTTTCTTAAATGTAATCAAGCGGAAATGCATTTATTTGTAATTTCAATTCAAGATAAACTCACTTTGTGGTTTCTTCCTTAAGCGCATAAGATTTCTTCACTTGAAGCACAACCACACGCAGACATATGAATTACTCGATGTCATTTATTGGAAACCAAAAAATTATCACAAATTTCTTTTTGAACAAAAAATGTCATTGTTTGCTACACATAATAAAGTCAGAATTACAGTGTGGTCGCTGCATGGGCTCGTCATTGTGGTGACTAAATACAAACATTGTTCGTTTGTTTTTTTATGTAGAATTTATTTCAGTTATACCTTTCAACTTTAATTTATTAGTTATGATAATCGACAATAACACTGATATTTATTCAATACAAATTTTTGGCATTAAGCACTTACCCTCACCGCCTGATGAAAGCGCATAGCAAGAGCAATCAACATAATCTTATATTGAATTCTAGTAAATACCTACCAAAAGTTCAACGGAAGAAGGTGAAAAATTACCGTGAGCTACATTTTTTTTAATTTACAAAATCCCTCGATACCAGTCGAGGTCATCGTTGGATTGGTGGTGCGTGGGATCAATCCGATGAATCGAGCATCGGTGAACATGAACATATTCACGGGTAAGAGGAGGACGGTTGAAACAATGACACTCATCCTGTACATGCCGTTGCACATCCAGAGAAGGAATATGATCACCTCAAACATGCTTCAAGAGCAAAATGTCATTTTTGGACGGCGAATATATAACATGTTTGTTTTTCTATTCTTCAAATAAAACATAGGTAATCAGGCATACGGATAAATTGATTGATTATGAGTCTATTGATATATAGTCTTGGGTCCAATATATCTTGTAGGTATGTTTTCATGTAGATCACTGAAGAAGATGTAACAAGCTTTATAAATAAAATCTTAAATATATTAATACTCGTGGAACTTAAAATTACATACCCATAGTTGGAAACACATAAAAATATTTTCTCTATATTGAAAATGTAGTGAAATTTTTATTTTTTATTACACCCAAGTCATATTTATTTTGGACATCGATTTTAGGTTGTAATTCTGTCAATAATTTTTTTTGTTAACCGAAAGTTCATTCTGTGATTCATGTATCACGTATCCATAACCATTGTGGTTGTGTGACATTAGTATTTCAGCGATTTGTGGAGGCCATAGTTATGTAAAAAAATAGTTTCCCCAATGGCTTATGGGTTGCCTTCAATTTTAAACCCGAATACCAATTGAATTAATGTGTCTGTCTGCCTTCTCGTATTGGTTTACAATAGCTACTAAACGTTTTAGGGTATGTTTGACCCTTGTTATGGGTCATATTATGTCATGTCTTCTTAAATATCTAATGTCGAAGAGTTCAAATATTTAGATCTTCTTTTGGAGACAGATATTTCCTTGTTTTTTTCTCCAGAGATTCTTATGATGATCTTTACAAAGTACAATGAAGGTATCTTGTCCCAAAATCTGACAATAAATTTTTTTAGCCTACTCATACATTTCCGTTGCAATCATTAACGGTGTGCTCTTAGTTTATTTGCAGGTCAGCATGTAAGCGGCTTTATCAATCAATGGAATTTTTCCCGAAGATTTTAGAAAAACAAGACGTAAATTGCATATAAAGGGTGATTTGTTAAGAGCTTGATAACTTTTTTTTTAAAAAAAACGCATAAAATTTGCAAAATCTCATCGGTTCTTTATTTGAAACGTTAGATTGGTCCATGACATTTTCTTTTTGAAGATAATTTCATTTAAATGTTGACCGCGGCTGCGTCTTAGGTGGTCCATTCGGAAAGTCCAATTTTGGGCAACTTTTTCGAGCATTTCGGCCGGAATAGCCCGAATTTCTTCGGAAATGTTGTCTTCCAAAGCTGGAATAGTTGCTGGCTTATTTCTGTAGACTTTAGACTTGACGTAGCCCCACAAAAAATAGTCTAAAGGCGTCAAATCGCATGATCTTGGTGGCCAACTTACCGGTCCATTTCTTGAGATGAATTGTTCTCCGAAGTTTTCCCTCAAAATGGCCATAGAATCGCGAGCTGTGTGGCATGTAGCGCCATCTTGTTGAAACCACATGTCAACCAAGTTCAGTTCTTCCATTTTTGGCAACAAAAAGTTTGTTAGCATCGAACGATAGCATCGCCATTCACTGTAACGTTGCGTCCAACAGCATCTTTGAAAAAATACGGTCCAATGATTCCACCAGCGTACAAACCACACCAAACAGTGCATTTTTCGGGATGCATGGGCAGTTCTTGAACGGCTTCTGGTTGCTCTTCACTCCAAATGCGGCAATTTTGCTTATTTACGTAGCCATTCAACCAGAAATGAGCCTCATCGCTGAACAAAATTTGTCGATAAAAAAGCGGATTTTCTGCCAACTTTTCTAGGGCCCATTCACTGAAAATTCGACGTTGTGGCTCGTTAGTAAGTCTATTCATGATGAAATGTCAAAGCATACTGAGCATCTTTCTCTTTGACACCATGTCTGAAATCCCACGTGATCTGTCAAATACTAATGCATGAAAATCCTAACCTCAAAAGAATCACCCTTTACATTTCATTTTTATACTGGAAAGAGTATGTGTTTCAAATATCTTGCAAGTTTTCAAAACTTTATCTTGATAACAATTTTGAATGTACACTCATAAAAAGTTAACCCACCGGAAAAGCAAATATGGGTTAATTGTAGAAAGTGATAACTAAACTATAATATATATAACTAATTTTTTTTCTACAATTCCAAGAAATTTTATTAGAATTTAATGCCTTAAGAGCCAATTGATGTTCGAGATGGACAAATTTTAAAATTCAACAATTTTTAATAATTCTGAACTACACTATGCGAAATTCGAATTTAGTAATGCTGATTGTATGTTTTGCTTTTGTAGATTTTTCTCTATTCTAGTATATTTAACAAAATTAATCAGAAAATGTTTAAAGTGAAAAAATCGTTCTCATATTTGTGTGGAGTGCTGTAGTGTTGACTTTTTCTGAATGTATATAAAATCACCGAATAGTCTATGTTATCGAATGAAATCAAATCTTTGTGGAACGATACATTCCGTAGTTACACTTACGCTAAATTTAATTTATTTTTATTGCAAAAAAACATTATTTGTTTGTAGTTAAGTTTTATTATTTTTATAAAATTTCCGTAGTTACACTTACGCTAAATTTAATTTATTTTCATTTCAAAAAAACATTGTTTGTAGTTAAGTTTTATTATTTTTCCTGGTTTTAACAACGGTTTCTACAAATCTCAAAATGTGGAGTACCATTTAGTTAAATTTTCGCACGAGTTAATTTATTCTTCCCAAAACACATTTTACTTTCTTTGTCGGTGTAACAGTTTCTTATTTGAATATGGAAATAATGTAGAAATGATTCAAAATTAGAGATTGTGAACAGAAGTTATTTTCTTTAATTGGAAAAAATGTTTTTTTGGAAAAAAAGATGTTCAAAAAATTTTCGATTTTACTAAACAAGATTCTTTTTTGACATTTGACAAATTCTTCTTTTATTCAATTATATGCAACTGTGATATAGGGTAACCATTTTGGAAGACCGCCCACCACAAAACGAATTGGTAAGAGCGGAAACATTTTGTTATTTAAATATGGAATTAATGCAGAAATGAATCAAAGTTAATCAGAATAATTTTTTTAAAGATCGTAAAATTTACGTGTTTATGTCGTTTTAAAAATTCGGATCTATTAAATAGGTTTTCTGTTTAGACATTTGACGATTTTTCCAAATTTGAAAAAGCCAATTAGTGCATTTTATAAATTGAAAAAAAAATATATATATATTTATGAAATATGATAGATAAATTTACAAATAATAAGTATTATTTATTTAAATGTAGTGAAAGTCTAAATCAAAGTATGTTTAAAAAATTTGTTTTAAAATTCGTTTTTGAATTTCCTTTATAGAAAACAGTTTAAAATAAAACATTCCATAAAATGGGACATGAAAGCCAATTTTTTTTTATTTTAGTTCATGAAATAGTTCACAAAATAGCCCAGAATTTATTAAAATTTGTAAATTTTTCTAAAAATTCGTCCATCTTGAACTTTGTGTGAGGCTAAAGATATTTTTGATATTTCCCAGCAAAACCTCTCATTACCCGGTAATCTTGTAGGTAAGCCTATTTAAAAATTAATAACCACTTATTAATTGGCATCGCTTCGGATTACATTTACATACGCATGTCCTAGGAGGGAAGTACTTCTTCCCAGGCATACTTTCGGCCATAAAATAAGTAGTGCATTTAAAGCATATAATCACCTAATATGTAATGACTTATTCGTAGATACACCAGAGCTTGCAAAATAGCCACTTATTGTCTCAGGCAACCAAATCTCGAAAATATTGATTTCTATCGCCGATTACAATGGATCAAAATATGGCGAGTGGTGATGTAATAGGAGAACTACTTGAATAGAAACGAATATTGTATAAATAAACAAAAATTCTAATAAATAATCTAAAAAAGATTACACTCAAATTAATTTCACACTTAAAATAGAAATAAATGTAGGTTGTTTAAGGTAGTTGGATTCGTGAATTACGATACAGTATATCCAATAGCCAATTCACATAAGGTTCGAAATCTACTAAAAGTGGATTTTAAGTCTCTTTTTTATAAGGCAAATGGCATTTGAAATTTAGTTTAAACGCATTTTGGAAGTGTAATGTGAATGAGGTATAAGAAAGCATTTATTTAAAACATAATATGATAATGTCATTAAACACAATTATTATGAAATATTTGTGATAAAAAATTCCTAACGGAAAAATCTTCAGAATTACCGTTACATTACATATTCTTTTTGATTTTTTATGTAAGTGCTCGATTATGTGAATAATTATATTAACTACAACTGCCTAAAAATTGGAGAATAACAATTCGAAAATTACCGAGAAGTATTTATTTTTGTCATTACAAGTTAGTCATTATAACTCGCCGCAATGTAATGCAACGTGTAATGACAGATTTACTACTGGTAATGTCAATTGTAATGAGATGTGGTTACCTAGTTTTTGCTGGGTTCTAACATCATTTTTTTAAATAGGAAATTTTCTATTACAAGTGAACAATGAATTATGTCAAAAATTTTTCTTGTCGAAAAGTATTTATTTATTTTTATACCGATATGATAAAAATAAATAAATACTTTCTTTAATATAGTTTAGTTGGAATTTTCTAATCTGCATTTTCTTTTCTTGTGGGTTTATTGTTTGTTTGTATGTGTTTTGAGTTTGAGCTAAATTTTTTACACTGAAAGAAGACTTTTCTTTCCTGAGGAACGATATTTTAGACAAACAATGAAGCTCGAATAATAATTAATTATAAAACAATGTTTCGTTTTGACCGTTAACTATTTTATAAATTCGGGTTCATTTCTTCTTAAAGAAATCTTTGAAACCGAACAATCTATTTTTCAGTGACCAATGATTAAGGGCTCAAACAACCTTTCGTGCTCCAATCGTTTTCTCATGGCAATAATAATTTACTCTGTCAGGCAACATGTCACACAAATTTATTTAAATCCATAAGCAATCAAATGATACTTAAGCTCAGCAATTGATTGACACAATAACCCGAAAATGTTGACCTCAGATCCCTAACTGGAATATCAAATATCCACATCACCTGTGTCCATCAATGGTAGAAGATAACGAAAACGGTAACTGAATATAATGATTTGAAATAATTAGCGTTCGTATTAATCTTCTGGCCTAAATAATACGAAATAATTGTGTTTGCGTGTTGGCTAATCAAATAATTTGACATAAAGACCTTATACACCCAGAAAAAAGTGCCTTCGAAACTAAAGGAAAAAATTTTCATCAATATAGTTTATCCATTTTATTTCCATTAAGGTAAATTTTTGTGAAAAATAATAAAATTTACTCGTTTCAGTAAAAAAATCCTAAACTGTAAGCAGTTAGGATTAGAATAAGGCATGGAATTTTACTCATACTATTTTCTTCGCTGGGTATATGAATTTACTACTGAAAAAGAAAATTTTATTCACCGATAACAAAGCATTCGTAAAAATAAACAAAAACCGAACTAAAACCAAGTTTCCTCAAAATTAGTAAAATTTCTTATAAAATGATAATTGCGACTTCCTTTATAATAGAAAGTTTTTCATACATACGAACAACACTTGGCATAGAAAAATATTTTAGTTCATTCGTACTAAGAAGTATACAATCCTTTCAAAACTTAAGGAAACACACTTGTTAGAATATAGGAAATTTTCCTAAATTTCTATTGTCTACCTGTAATCGATACCTGTCATCGTAATCGATGTGTTTGCGCGTGGGTGTAATCGATATATTTGCGCGTCGGTTGTTTTTTTTAGTTGGAATCGCGTTGTTTTGGTATACGGAGAGATTGTTAAAAAATAATATGGTAAAATAATATAATAAATAACAAATAAAATTTTGTTATTTTAAATTAGTGAGAAAAGTTTTCGTTTTTTTAAATAAACCTATCAATGTTCGTGATAGTGTATAAAGAAAGAGAACACCAGCAGAATAACAACCCTTTCATTTGTCTTCATTTTGGAATCTTCAATTATCAGGTAATATTCAGTGACGCTAACCTTTTGCAACAAAAATGTTTTATGATTTTTTATATTTGTAGGTATTGAAATTGTAAAAGGAGGACAAAATCGTTAGGCAGCAACTTATTAAAAGTGAAAAGTACAAGAAGACGAAAAAGTGCGTTTTACAGTTGATAATATCACACGGAAATTGGAAATAGTGGAATCATAAACTAATATTTCAAAGAGATTAGATGCTGTTGATTCTTAATAAATATATTCAATATATTAATAGAACATGCCTTTTATTGAAGGTAAAATTGCTTATAGAAATAAATAAAATTGTATTTAAAAACGAAGGTAAGCAGTTCTAATTATGAAGTAAAAATTTTACCACAAATGTGTAAGATTTGTCGAAATGAATGAAAAAATTTCAATAAAATCATTCCATATATGAATTCAAATTAGTTAAATTTTTTCATTCTGTAGTATAGTGGTATATAAATATAGGAAAATGTTAACTAATATATGGAATGCATTATTCCTAATTTCTACGAAAATCACATCGTTCAAACAAATAAAAATGTCTTTGGCGCTATACGAAGTTCAACTTTCTTCACAATGAGTTCATTTTAACTTAAAGAAGGGGTCACTTTTTTCTGGGTGTAGATATATCCATTCATATTGTCATTTAATTGCTAATAAAATATATTCAAATATAAATTGGCCAGCTAAGAGTTTCATATGGGGCCATCAGTGATTTATCAGAGACAAAGACATTCACATTATTTTAATCCATGCACCCAGAAAAAAGTGCCTTCGAAACTAAAGGAAAAAATTTTCATCAATATAGTTTATCCATTTTATTTCCATCAAGGTAAATTTTTGTGAAAAATAATAAAATTTACTCGTTTCAGTAAAAAAATCCTAAACTGTAAGCAGTTAGGAATAGTTCATTAACTAGAATAAGGCATGGAATTTTACTCATACTATTTTCTTCGCTGGGTATAAGAATTTACTACTGAAAAAGAAAATTTTATTCACCGATAACAAAGCATTCGTAAAAATAAACAAAAACCGAACTAAAACCAAGTTTCCTCAAAATTAGTAAAATTTCTTATAAAATGATAATTGCGACTTCCTTTATAATAGAAAGTTTTTCATACATACGAACAACACTTGGCATAGAAAAATATTTTAGTTCATTCGTACTAAGAAGTATGCAATCCTTTCAAAACTTAAGGAAACACACTTGTTAGAATATAGGAAATTTTCCTAAATTTCTATTGTCTACCTGTAATCGATACCTGTCATCGAAATCGATGTGTTTGCGCGTGGGTGTAATCGATATGTTTGCGCGTCGGTTGTTTTTTCTAGTTGGAATCGCGTTGTTTTGGTATACGGAGAGATTGTTAAAAAATAATATGGTAAAATAATATAATAAATAACAAATAAAATATATAAAATATTTGTTATTTTAAATTAGTGAGAAAAATTTTCGTTTTTAAAAATAAATCTATCAATGTTCGTGATAGTGTATAAAGGAAGAAAACACCAGCAGAATAACAACCCTTTCATTTGTCTTCATTTTGGAATCTTCAATTATCAGGTAATATTCAGTGACGCTAACCTTTTGGAACAAAAATGTTTTATGATTTTTTATATTTGTAGGTATTGAAATTGTAAAAGGAGGACAAAATCGTTAGGCAGCAACTTATTAAAAGTGAAAAGTACAAGAAGAAGAAAAAGTGCGTTTTACAGTTGATAATATCACACGGAAATTGGAAATAGTGGAATAATAAACTAATATTTCAAAGAGATTCGATGCTGTTGATTCCTAATAAATATATTCAATATATTAATAAAACATGTCTTTTATTGAAGACAAAGTTGCTTATAGAAATAAATAAAATTGTATTTAAAAACTAAGGTAAGCAGTTCTAATTATGAAGAAAAATTTTACCACAAATGTGTAAGATTTGTCCAAATGAATGAAAAAATTTCAATAAAATCATTCCATATTTGAATTCAAATTAGTTAAATTTTTTCATTCTGTAGTATAGTGGTACATAAATATAGGAAAATGTTAACTAATATATGGAATACATTATTCCTAATTTCTACGAAAATCACATCGTTCAAACAAATAAAAATGGCTTTGGCGCTATACGAAGTTCAACTTTCTTCACAATGAGTTCATTTTAACTGAAAGAAGGGGTCACTTTTTTCTGGGTGTGGATCACTGATAAAATATTGTTAAGACTTAAGTTTGAAATTTATCTCCCTCCGTCAAAATTACATGTCTTTCAAGAAAGTTGTTTTTACTTAAAGTAGAAAACACTTTTTTATTTTTTATTTAAAAAAATAATCTATAAATTAAATGGAGCATTTCATCATTGGTTTCAACATAATAAAACTTCAAAATTGGGATGAAATTTAATTTGAAAATTTCGTATCTTTGGTTTCAAGTTATTTTAATTAAATTTTGTTTGAGTTTTATATTTAAAAAAATATTTAGATTTCTTAACTTACATTTATTTGTTCAAAACTACACGCAAAAAAATAATTCTTTTCTCCCAAACGAAATTGTAGACAAACGAAGTTCGTTTCTCATTTGCTTTTCGCTGTAAGGAAGTGTATTTGGAAGAAAAGTATATACTTTTTGTGATAAACGTTTATTCTTTTCCAGGATGTAAAAACAATTTCATAAAGACAAACTCAAAAAAAAAAAACATTGTTTTCTTGCTAATTGCATTTTCCCTCACATCTTTCTCACATCGACGAGGTTTTTTAGTTCTTAACGCCTTTTCCTGTAATACCAACAATGTAGAAGAAATTATACGATTTTATAAATTTTTTACCTTTCGCCTGGACGGAGAATCGAACCGCGGACCATGCACTTTGTAAGCCAACACACTAACCACTGAGCTATGTACCTGTTATGGTCATCAATAGATAAATATCCATATAAGTTATATTTATATAGCATAGCTTGCGGCGCCCACGAACTGAATAAAAAAAGTTTATTTAACAGAAACAAACATTTAGTTTGACACCGTGGAGCAGTGGTTGCTACGTCCGACTTGCATGCCAAGGGTCGTGGTTTCGATCCCTGCTTCGACCAAAGTTTTTTTTTTACATATATTCCAGATATGTTCGGAAGATTCCGAAAAAATGTTCAACATTACATTGTACTACATTAAATTTTGAACTGTAAAATGTGTCTTATTAAAGACCTAAAGTCAGAAAAGAACAGTGTTTGATATAAACGAAATGGACTGTGTTGTTGTTTCAAAAATAACTTTATTATTGAAAAAATAAAAATTTTGTAACAAACGAATTTTTTTGGTGATAAAAAATTTTCGAAGCAATTCAAAAAACTTTAACAAAAGAAAAAAGTTTTCGGTGTATGTTTTCCAAACTTTTTTTTTGCGTATAGCTATGTTAATACAGTAGGTAGGTACACCCTCGCAAACATCGCTTCTGTAACATATACCCCAAACACATTCGGCTTCAAGCATATATATTTTCAGGATTGATCCAAACAAAATATTGTTTGTATTGTTGAAACAAATTATGTTTCACCTTAGGCATACACTGGAAGAAAAAAATTTTAATGATTTTTTTTGTGTATATATTTTTAAGGCGCCGATTGGTTACTTCCATTCTCTTACTTGCAGCATAGTCTCTAGGTCTCTGTTTCTAAACACATAAATATTTATAGGCTATTTCTAAATTAATATGTGTTTGAATCAAAGCATATTATATTTACAACAATTTTATGGCCCAAACATAATATTTTCTAACATATTAACATGTATGTCGCAAACATGTTATGCTAGCTTATTAACATCCCAGCAAAAAAAGCGTCGCCAAAAATGTAATGAAAATGTTCTTTTTGGATCCGGAAGTGGTGCAAAATTGACGCAGAAGCGATGAATTTAACATGAGCTTGTCATAGGACGGAAGTCCTCCATTTCAACAGCCGTTGCACTGAATTTGCATTACTTTTTTAGGTGTGATCCGAAGTCAATGTTTTGGATGTAAATTAAAAAATTCTGTGATATTTTATCAAATAAATAATTTTTATAATTTTTTTATAATTTTTAATGGATTCTAACGCTTGTCGGAAACGTTTGACTTCAAATATTTTCAAAAATTCACATTTTTTCAAGATTGGATTTAGCATTTTTTCGACAAAATTTTAATGATTTGTACCAATTTATGAATTCTTACTCTGATTTTAACCTATTTGAAACAAAAAAGTTAAAATTACCCATTAAAAGTATGAAAAAACCAAATTGAATTAAAATAACTTCCTGGGTAGTTAAAATAAAGAACATCATGGGGAGTGCATCTTCTGGAAGTGCTTTTAAAGTTGTGCCGTTGGAAGAACTTCCAAGTTTTTTTGCTGGGATTGTATGCTTGCACTTATAAATATTGTCTTAAACAATTTGAGTTCCAAACATATATTTTTTACACCCATACCTATGGAAAACAGTATTTTTCATCCATGAATATCAAAATTGTTTTTCTTATATGCGGTTTTACCTACACTAATAGAAAAAATTTCGTTATATTAACGAAATGTGTCGTTTAAAAGTCAGCCAATGAAACAAATTCGTTAATACAACGAAATTTTTCGTTATTATAACGAATTTTCTGGTAATCCACGTAACGTTTCGTAGTATTAACGAATATTTTCATTATATTGATGAAAATGTTTCGTTATATCAATGAAAATTTTTCGTTGGCTGAATTTTAATGAAATTTTCTTTGTGTGTATATGGAATTATTGTTTATAAGAAAACGTTTATTTTAAGCATACATACGGAGATATGAAAGAAGCATTGGAAAGAAAATTAAAAAAAAATGTTTTATAATTTTCAAATAGTTTTATTAAAAAAAAAAACAATAACAACAACAATTTAATAATTTTACTCTGCCATAAAAAAATACAATCAATTAAAAAAAAGTTGTATTTTTCAAAAGGTACTTAGTTTCGTTTCTTGTACATACTATTGGTTCGCTAATTGATTAGCAGAATTTAAAATATGTTTGTTTGTTCTTCTTTGAATGAATGATTTATATATTTGTTTATATACAAAAAAACTTTTAATGTTGCAGATTTTGAATTGCAAGATTTTTAACAATAACATGAAAAAAATAAATATGAGAACCCCATATGTGTACACATTCACACATTTCATTATTTTCCACATATAGCCGCACAAATACATATTTTTTGCCTTATATTTAACCAATTACTCAAATGTTGGCAATTAAAGTATTAGTCGGACGACAATAAGACACCACACAATAAACAATGTGCGCATGCGTAAATAAAATTGGACAAAAACAGAAAGCTTTAATATGGAATCAAACCAACACTACAATTCATTCATTCATCAAATAAATTTGGACTCAATGTCAAGCGGTCTTCGAAATCTGTGGGGGGAGGGGCGCCAAAAAGAAAGGGTACCGTGACAATAGGGCTATGAATGTTTGTATAGCGTGATGACAAAATAAAAGCACAAATTGATTTTAAACAAGCTCAAAATAAATGACCGATTGAAGAAATTAACACTTTGTACAGTAAGAGCTCCCTAGAAAAGAAAACAAATAATTAAGTTCATACCGAGGCGTTTTGTATAAACACAGAGCTTCTATTTCGAAACAATGGAAATTGCTTTATGATTTGGTATAACGAATAACCGTATTTACCATTTACTATGCATCGTTTTATTACTGACACAATGACTTTTTAATATTTTTAGTAACTAATAGTCTTTGAGATAACATATACACTGAAAAAAGTTGGTCTGGTACCAAACATTTTATCTTTACCTCATGATTTTACTATTTAATCCGAGCCAAAGAAGCGAATAATTGCACTAAGGATACATTGGAGATGTAATTCCTTTTACATTTGAACTTTGTGTATTCGATACCGGGAAACTAGTTTGAATTTTTTCCATTATGTGGTATGAAAGTCCTTTTATGAAAATGAATAGCCAGAATTTAAATTTCCAAATCCAATCTAATTATTTTGAGTTTCGAGTTGTTATTAAATCGCATTGAAACTTGACACAATCCTTTTAAGGATTGTGACATGGATTCGGAGCTAAAGAAGTGGTTTCGTTAAAATAAAATTGTATACGGGATGTTAGTATATAACGGACCAAAATTGGTCCAAAATATTTCTAATTTTTAAATTTGGTCCGATGGTCGGACCAAACGGAATTTAGCCCATTTTGGTCCATTTTCATTTGGTCAAATTTATATATTTTTTTAAGTATTTAAATTTTTTTTTTTTTTAACACAGTGGTCAATAGTATCTATGCACTAAAAAAAATATTGGCGTGAGGCTGAAGACTCATTTCTCTGATATAAAGTTTGTTTCCTAGTCCAAAAGTCGGATATATTTTTAACACGTTATTTTAAGTCGTTTCTTATTTGAAACATAAAACAATTTTCACTTGTATTCGAGTCTTAATTTGGAAATTTAAGTAGAGGTTCAGACATTTTTAATGGACATTAATAGCACATGAAGAAAACAGCTGGAATAATTAATAAAATTTGTTTCCTAGAATCAAGTACGCAAAACTCAAATTTACAAATGTATTGTATGTTAACGTAAATGTGTCCTTACTTCAATTCTCCGCTTCTTTGGCTCAGAATCAATACTAAAATCATTATTGTACAGACAAAATTTTTGGAACCATCAATGTTTTTTTTAGTGTGGGATTAGATACCATTTCAATCACAGAAAATCGAATGAAAATTTCGTGTCTTGGGCCAGGTTTTACATCTTTTTGGACAATGTTAGCCGTATACTCGAATGTGCGCAAAAAGTAGAATTGTAGGATTGAGCTATATAAGAATATGGACCGCATGAAATTATGGATGCAAAGCAACACTACAGCAAATTGGATGAAAATTCGGGAAACTATTATAATCTCTCTAGAAGTAAAATCGTGACTGTTGTTTGATGTCAACTAAAATTGACTTTAAAATTCGACCTTTTCAAATTGTCTATTTTTTCCAATTTTAAAAAAGTTGAAAAGTCGACGTTTTGATTCCTAGGTTATGTTAGGTGGCAGCCCGATGGTGGCACAGTGGTGAATTTCACTCTTATCACTAAGTGCTACCCGATTCCATGTTAAGCTCAATGACAAGGGACCTCCTTTTTATAGCCGAGTCCAAACGGCGTTCCATATTGCAGTGAAACCACTTAGAGAAGTTTTGAAACCCTCAGAAATGTCACCAGCATTACTGAGGTGGGATAATCCACCGCTGAAAAACTTTTTGGTGTTCGGTCGAATCAGGAATCGAACCCACGACATTGTGTGGGCAAGACGGACATGCTAACCATTGCACCACGGTGGCTCCCAACCATGATTCCTATGACAACCGCTAAATCATATCATTCCTTTCTGGTTTACTTAACTTTTTTAATAAAAGCACTATGTACAATAATATAATACTTTTTAAGGTATTTTCTTTGGTCCGCTGGAGGGAATTTTGGTCCGATTTTGGAAAAAATTTGGTCCAAAATAAATTTTCGTTGTGGCAACGCTGCTTCGGAGCCTCTAGAATTTCATCCGATGCAAAAAATTGCTCCATATCGGTTCATAATTTTATATAGCCCCAATATAAACCGACTCCCCAAGATTTTACTTCAAGTGACACACACGGGAACAAATTTCATACGATTGCGTTGAATTTGAAAACTCTATATCGATTAAGTTACAATTTAGTAGACAATTTATGAAGGCGGCAAATCTTACCACAACTAAACAATAAATTTTTAGTGGAGCTTTATGCGCAGTCTATGATGGAGGGTACAAAAGATTCGGCCTGACCAAAGTTTCGCCCGTATTTACTTTTTTATGTTAATGTGATCTCAATACAGGTATAACTATGTTATTGAAAAGAGTATGTCCGACACAAATCTATGTTTAAAATAAATATATTTCTCCACAAATTGGGTAAATTATGCGTCCTATGTCGAATTTCACAGGATAACCGACAAAGTTTTACTTCTTATCTTCACACTAATCAAACACAAATTGCGAAAATTCAATTCATATATCATTCGTGTTAGAAGATAACACCTCTATACGACTGAATATAAGCTTGGTCCCACTCAACATTACACCTCAAAAATGAATGGTTAAGCGACACTTAACCATTAATTTTGGTGGGCTAACTCAGCTTGAGATGTAATCGGCATTGCTATTTGTTGAAATAGGTGCACTTGAAATCTACAACCTTTCCCATAGCTAAAAATATAATTCAAGACCACCCACGCCTGTGATAAGTATCGCATACGGTATGATTGATTGGATAGACATAGCAAAGTGCAGAGTACAAACTTTCATACAAAAAAGGTGTTGGCATCTGTTTATGCTAACTTTGCGTCATTTATCATTTCTCCTTCGGGCGTTGAATTCAAATGAATTTCATAAAATTGCAAAAAGTTTGCCCCTGTGCCATTCATAGTTGGCATTATTTGACGTATCAGCAAACACATTAATAATTTGTCAATTTTATGCATAAAACGGATATAAAAATATTAGGGTGAAACGATTTATAATAATCACACACTACAAAAGGTGAACTCATCGGGAAAGAAAATGTTACTTTAGAAATTTGTAACAAAATTAAATAAATATTTTCCAATTAATTCAAGAAAATCAGTTAGACATAATTTTATTACAATTATTAATTAAGTTTGTTTTTATTTGATGTAATTTCGTATTTCAAAGAAAAAAATTGACACATTTTTGGTAAAATTTTAAAATTTTACAGCTTATGCTTAGTACTAAGTTCGTTTCTGCGAAAAATGAATATCAGCATTTATCACCGAGAGTAGGGCTCCAAACACAGGGTTGTGAACTTATTTATGCGAAATAATATGCAGAAATCTAAGTGAGCCTGATACATCGGGCTGCCACATAACCTAACCTAACCTAATATGCATGCCTATTTTTTCGTGCGAAATTTCCAGGGTTGCTTCAATATATGTTCAAAAAAGCTCAAAACAAGGATTTCGCAGATATTTCGCACAAACGGTTTTTGTATGGAGTATAACAGTTTTTCGTGCGAAAACGTGATCTTAGTACTAGGCTTTTGTGCGAAACTATAATTTAGTAAAATTGTATGCTCTCTTTTTTATTTTATATAACTAAAGTGAAATAAAAATGTTAAATAGAGTGAAGCTTTTTTTTTAATATTCCGGACATTTCAACTAAAATATAATAATTACCAATTAAAAACTAATCGCGAAATTAATTGATCCAATTCCATTTAATTGAAAGAGATAGTAGTATTAGTCACCAACCTCAAAAATCAATTCATTCAATTAAGAAATTAATTGACACAACTAAGTTTTCTAATTGATTTTTGTTAAAAACAATAGTCGAATCAATTAAATTTTTAATTAAAAACTTTTTAAAAGCAATTGAAGTTTTAGTTGGAAATTTTTTGATACACTGAAAAAAATATTGTCGTGAGGTCAAAGATTTCATGTCTTTAATATACGAATGCAAATTTTCTTTAGCATAGAAGACGCATTTCTCTAATATAAAGTTGTTTTCCTTGTCCAAAAGTCTATAAACTTTTCAATGAAGTCGTATAATCCTTATAATTAAAAGATTTGACTTAAAAATGGGTATCATAACATGAAAGACAAAATTTTTGGGCTAAGGTCAACTTGAATTTAATAATTCAGAAAAATTTTTAAAATTAATGAAATTGTCTTTAAATTTGTTGTCGTTTTGCAACTTGACTACAAAGCAAAAAATGGTTCAAATATAGGACATGTTTTTCAACACTTTATTTTAAAGACGTTTTTTACTTAAAACATAGCATAAATTTACTGGAAGTCGAGTCTGAATTTGGAAAATAAAGTTTTCGTTAACTCGGGTTTAAAGGACTTTGATAACATATGAAGAAAAAAAGCTGAAAAAGCGAAAAATTAAAATATGGTTTCTAGAAGCAAGTACACAAAAGCCAAATTTAAAAACGAATTGTGTCTTAAAAGTATCCTTACTTGTATTCTCCGCTTCTTTGGCTCGGAATCAATACCAACATTTTTAAAGTAAAGACAAAATCTTTGGAACCGGGCATGCTTTTTTTCAGTGTAATATTTCAATTTCTTTAAATAAACAAAAATAATGAAAATAAAGTTTACAATCTTAGCTTTTCTTTAAATTTAGGACACAAATCTTTGAAATATGTGTCAAAGTCATATGTTTTTGGTGTAAGGTGATTTGAAGAAATAAACTTAAAAAAAGCTCCAAAAATAGACTAATCATTAATTTGAGGCTTTTGCATCTTTGGATTAAAGTTGTTGTTTTCGAAATTCGAAAACCATATTTGTTGTTATAATTTTGATTGTTAAACTGTCATTATTTGTACATAAAACAGAACGAAAATTCAATAAATGAGAACTGTCTAATTGTAAATGTATATAGCCTTGATTTAAAGCTAGATAGCTCGTCAAAAAATGTTTAATGAAGCAGCATCTTTGGCTCGTTATCAATAACGAAAATCTTATGAGAAGGTAAATATATTTATATAGAGGTACATGTATAATTTACTTCAAAGCTCTATATTCGAAGAAATATTACACTATTTCGAAAGTATACTAACTCCTGTGCTACTTCAGCTAACGAACTTTTTAAATCGGACTAATGAAATATCTGGTATCTTAGCTATATATTCCATTTGCACATTAAATGCTGAAACTTTTTTCATTTAAATCTAACCCGAGAGAAGATATTTCCATGTTTCTATCTGTTAACTGGCATGTAAAGCCTAACGGAGCTACATGAAAATGGTCATAAGTCTACTTAGCATACTACACAATTAACCTATTGATATGCTTTGATTTACTCTACATTGAAGAATGAAGATACAGGCTCATATTAATAGTTTGTAAACATTGCCGGCATCCAGCTAAGAAAATAAGTTTAGTATTAAAAAATAGACATGTGTGGTAATATTTTTATTTACTTTGGAATGACTTTAATGCGGCCGTGTAGAAGGAGAGTGTCATGCAGCAGAATATCGAAATGGCTTTGGCAACAGGTTTTATCCACCATCGCCGCCACCGTACTTGGAATATTGAATATGAGCGCATGCGCAACTCATACACGATGTACATATTACGCTCTTATCTGAGAAACAAACAGTTATTCATTCATACACGTTCATTCATTACTATTCACACACAGTCACAATTACAGTGCCGCCAAAAAAAAGCAAGCGAATGTATGCAAGGTAGGCTTCCTATTACAAAAGGCCTTAGGCGATCTCACGGAGGTCATTTACGAATAAAATTACAAATTGCAAGCAGCTGCACACGCACAGAAAAAACATGTTTGGACATGGTTGCCGCATCCATTTAATGCTTATTTAGAGTATGTAATTGTCGCGAAAACCATGTATTTTGTCTTTGTAAAAATAATTTCCGAGCGGAGAAAAATATATGTTGGCAATAAGCATTTAAATGGTTCTCAAATGCCGCAAACATGTTCTATTATTTAAATGATAGCATTTGAGACCATTATATGGTCAGGAAAATCATGTATCTGACCATTCAATTTTTTTACTTTTTTGCAGAGAAAAAAGTATTTTTATAGTTTACGTATAGACATGTCTACAACCATTACATGGCCATAAAGACCATGTACATTGTTTTCGTGACCATTTAATTTTTTATTTTTTTTGCAGCGACAAGAATTTTATAAAAACATTGAGCAGGTACACACGATTTTCATTTTGCGTGTCAGTCGTGTGTTGATTGTTTCTTGGAATGGACGGAGAATACGGATTTACTGTGTTTTGTGTTAATTTATTTATTCAGAAATGGCACGTGGTTTTATGTGAATACAAAAAAGGAAAGTGTAATTGAAAAAAATATACCTGGTTTTTGTTCTGCATTTTGATATATGGTATAATTTATTTTTATTTGCAGTTATGCAGTCTGATGTCTGCGTTTGTACATTTGATGGGCACGAAGTAAATATGGAATGATTACTTATTGTTGAAATTGAACCAAACTAGAGTGTGTAAAAATATGTGAAGTTTGCTTGCACGACATTATAAATACAAATAAACAATGAATTAGTTTATAAATAAATAAAAACAAATAAATAAAGTTGATTTTGTGTTTTCTTTTCTCAAGTGGCGTCCTTTTTTCGACGACGAAAAAAGTTTTTTCATAAAAATCAAAACATTTTAGGTTGTGACCATGTTCTTTTAACTAGAAGAAAAACATTTTTGACGAATAACATAACATTTTAGATCGTGACCATTGTCTTTTAATGGAAACAAAATTCTTTTTATCAATATAATAACATTTTAGATGAGGACAATTGTATTTTTCTTAGAACCATGTTCACTGAGCCAACATGGTTGCAGGTTAAAATGTTACATGGTCGCGTGCAGGTTTGTAAAATTTATATCTCTTTTTGTTGACTTCATTTGATAATGCTAGAATGGAGTTGTTATATTCTCGTTTTTATACCCTAAACCACATAGTGGTCAGGGTATAACAAGTTTGATCGGCCAAAAAATGTGCCTACCAGAAATATTGATTTTAGACCCCATAAAATATATACCGATCGACTCAGAATCACCTCCTGAGTCGATCTAGCGCTTGGTGCCCGTCTGTCCATGTATTTGTTGTTCACAGGATTCCGGTCGCAATTATTAACCGATTTTGATGAAATTTGGTACAGGGAGTTTTTTGGGCACAAGGACGAACGCTATTGAATTTGGAAGAAATCGGATCAAATTTAGATATATCTCCCATATATGGGGTCACGTTGCGCGTTTTTTCAAACGGATCGTCACCAAATTTGGCAAAAGGTAATCTTTTCCATCGCCCTTCAAGTCTGCAGAATTTCATCCAAATCGGTTCAGATTTAGATATAGCTCTCATATATATGTATCGCCCGATTTTCCCAAATTTGGCCACAAAACCTTTATTTATCAACCGATCTTATTCAAAGTTGGCTAAATATAATCGTCTATAGCACTAACTATATGTGCAAAAAATCATCGAAATCGGTTCAGATTTAGCTATAGCTCCCATATATATGTACCGCCCGATTTTTCTAAATTTGGCCATAATTTGACCTTATTTATCAACCGATCTTACCCAAATTTGGCTAAATGTAGTCTTCTATAGCACTAACTATATGTGCAAAAAATCATCGAAATCTGTTCAGATTTATATATAGCTCCCATATATATGTATATCCCGATTTTCTCAAATTTGGCCATAGAACCCTTATTTATTAACCGATCTTACTAAAAGTTGGCTAAATCCAGTCCTCTATAGTACTAACTATATGTGCAACATTTCATCGAAATCGGTTCAAATTTAGATATAGCTCCCATATATGTATCGCCCGATTTTGAAAAATTCGCCCCTAATAACCTTATGTTTGACCATACAGGCCTCATTTCGTAACTGATCTCACTCAAATTTTGCACAAGGTAACATTTTGTGGTATTAATCAAACCAGCAAGATATTATGCAAATTGGTTGAGATTTAGATATAGCTTCCATATATATGCATCGCTCGATTTTCCCAAATTTGGCCATAGTACTCTTATTTATTAACCAATGTTACTCAAATTTCATTATTACCCACACTAATTTAACGATTTTCTCTTTTTTAATAATGGGCTCAATATTAGTGGCATACTAACTCCGTAGGCGCAATATCAACACAGCCAGTAGGGGAAATTCCCTATATGTAGGGTTTTTCTAATATTTAGCGTCTTGTAGGCACCTAGGACCACAATGTAGGGACATTTTCACTCAACACAATTTGTAATAATTTTTACATTTTGGTGGCTCTAGAGGAGGAAATTAGAAGCCGGCAAGGCTTGATCTTTAACAATGTGTGGTTTATTCCTGTAGAAAATTTTGTCAACATTTTATTTCTATAGAACATTTTGTCAAAATTGTATTTCTATAGAAATTTTTTTCAAAATATTATTTCTATAAAAAATTTTCTCAAAATTTTATTTCTGTGGAATTTTTTCTCAAAATTTTATTTCTATAGAATTTATAGTCAAAATTTTATTTCTATAGAAAAATTTCTAACAAAAATTTGTTTATAGAAACTTTTCCAAAAGTTTATTTTTATAGAGATTTAACAAAAAAGATTACTAATTTGGGTAGAATTCTACCACGGTTACCACCGTGGTGGTAATACAAATTTATATTCTAAGTTATATACGTTGCATATTCATGTTTTAAGATAATAAAGTACTTAGAACCATTTTTGTTTTGTAAAATTTTTTAAATTTAACGAAAAATATAGTACACCCAGAAAAAAGTGCCTTCGAAACTAAAGGAAAAAATTTTCATCAATATAGTTTATCCATTTTATTTCCATTAAGGTAAATTTTTGTGAAAAATAATAAAATTTACTCGTTTCAGTAAAAAAATCCTAAACTGTAAGCAGTTAGGATTAGTTCATTAACTAGAATAAGGCATGGAATTTTACTCATATTATTTTCTTCGCTGGGTATAAGAATTTACTACTGAAAAAGAAAATTTTATTTACCGATAACAAAGCATTCGTAAAAATAAACAAAAACCGAACTAAAACCAAGTTTCCTCAAAATTAGTAAAATTTCTTATAAAATGATAATTGCGACTTCCTTTATAATAGAAAGTTTTTCATACATACGAACAACACTTGGCATAGAAAAATATTTTAGTTCATTCGTACTAAGAAGTATGCAATCCTTTCAAAACTTAAGGAAACACACTTGTTAGAATATAGGAAATTTTCCTACATTTCTATTGTCTACCTGTAATCGATACCTGTCATCGTAATCGATGTGTTTGCGCGTGGGTGTAATCGATATATTTGCGCGTCGGTTGTTTTTTTAGTTGGAATCGCGTTGTTTTGGTATGCGGAGAGATTGTTAAAAAATAATATGGTAAAATAATATAATAAATAACAAATAAAATATATAAAATATTTGTTATTTTAAATTAGTGAGAAAAATTTTCGTTTTTTTAAATAAATCTATCAATGTTCGTGATAGTGTATAAAGAAAGAAAACACCAGCAGAATAACAACCCTTTCATTTGTCTTCATTTTGGAATCTTCAATTATCAGGTAATATTCAGTGACGCTAACCTTTTGCAACAAAAATGTTTTATGATTTTTTATATTTGTAGGTATTGAAATTGTAAAAGGAGGACAAAATCGTTAGGCAGCAACTTATTAAAAGTGAAAAGTACAAGAAGAAGAAAAAGTGCGTTTTACAGTTGATAATATCACACGGAAATTGGAAATAGTGGAATAATAAATTAATATTTCAAAGAGATTCGATGCTGTTGATTCCTAATAACTATATTCAATATATTAATAAAACATGTCTTTTATTGAAGATAAAATTGCTTATAGAAATAAATAAAATTGTATTTAAAAACGAAGGTAAGCAGTTCCAATTATGAAGTAAAAGTTTTACCACAAATGTGTAAGATTTGTCGAAATGAATGAAAAAATTTCAATAAAATCATTCCATATATAAATTCAAATTAGTTAAATTTTTTCATTCTGTAGTATAGTGGTATATAAATATAGGAAAATGTTAACTAATATATGGAATGCATTATTCCTAATTTCTACGAAAATCACATCGTTCAAACAAATAAAAATGTCTTTGGCGCTATACGAAGTTCAACTTTCTTCACAATGAGTTCATTTTAACTTAAAGAAGGGGTCACTTTTTTCTGGGTGTAGGGAAAATTGTTTGGGAATGTATGGGAAAGTAGGGAACTTTTTTTGTCCTTGTAGGGTAAACCGAACATTTTCCCTGCCAACATTGACTATGAGCTATAGTCAGATTGATACAAAGCACCCATAGACATGTACCCCTTAATTTTCTTAAATATGCAACTGCGGTTTATCTCCCAGAACTATATGTTACCCCACAAATGCTTATGATTACTAATTCTGTAATGGTGTTTTAGGGTATGATATAGTCGGCCCCGCCCGACTTTCTACTTTACTTACTTCTTTTTAAATAAATATTATCTGTCTACAATAGAATTTAGAATAAACTGTTGTTTTGTAAACAACAATTTCCTAAAAAAAGCGCATATAAGAAACAAAATTGCGGTTTCTCTGGCTTCCTTATATCCGTTACCAACTGTATTTGAAATTATCGAACATATAATATTTGTGTTCCTTTACTTTACTCTTAGTTAAAGTAGTAAATGAGAGGAATTGCAAAAGTCCTTTCAGAGTACAAAATTTGGTAGAATGTACAGGTCAGGATTGATTAAGAAGACAATTTTTACCTTTTTTACATTTGAGTATAGAAAGCAGCGCAGTACCCCCGCGATACATTTGGTACCTTTTACAAGGTCATAAATTAAAATATTAACGCTAGTCCAAAACCTTTTTTCTTAACGGTAGTTAGAATTGACATTCATCGTTAGTTTATTTATACTAAAAATGGAAATTTCGTGTCCAACTAGACTTCGTAATATTACACAGTAAAAGTTCAGTAACGCTAAGAAACTTCTTCATACGTTCGAGAAAATACGTATTCCTTATTATTATATTTGCTTCAGTCAATTTACGAACTCATTGGCAGTTCTTAACCATTTCGCTGGTAATGGCCGCAATTTACTTCCACCGAGTTAATTTTATTCATCAATAGTTAAATTTAACTAACTGTGAGTAAAATTTTGAACTACTGAATATTATGGAATTTACTTGTAGTTACACCGTTCAATTTTCTGAGTGTGACTGAGATGAGAAATTTATGAATTACTTCATAATTAGTGTAGAAGTACTACAATAAATGTATGGTCTTTACTGAACTGAGAAGTTACGAGTAATTCACTACAATTTCAAGAATGCTATTCATCATCCCCGGGTTGTCAGATAAATGTAAAATTTTTTTCATTGTTATCAATATTTGTCTCGATATGAGAAAATATGCAAAGATCCGCATGAATAATTTAAGAAATTCTTGCCATTAATTTTCTCTCATCATTTGAAAGCAATTTCAACATTTCCAATTTTTTTTTTTATAAAGCAATGCTGAAATTCTACTTAGGTACACATTACAATCATTGGAACCCTTATTAGTTTTCAATAATATATTGATTTGCTTTGGAACTTAAACTTGTCAAGTAAGACTTATCCAAAGACATTTGGTTTATATAACTGTTAAGGCCCCAATGTACGTAAACTTGTAAAATACTCCACTATGGCAAGTAAGCCCTTGTAGCAGTGGCGGTGGGTAGCAATGATAAAAAGCTATCACAATGAGCAAAATTTAACTAAGAAGAAGAAACTAAGTAGCGGCAACAGCAGAAAACTTAAACTGCAAAATAAGGCTGTAGTGGCGTTTATTTCACTTTTCATACTAAGCCCAGGCCCAGTCGTTTAAAGACTCTCGATCATCACACACTATGGTCTCCTCCTCCATAATTTTGTCTTAACAACAGCAACGGGAATTAGCCATAAAAAGATTCATTCCTTTGTCAATGTACCGCGCGCAGAACACCGCTATAAGTTACGTGACAACCTATTGAGGGAACAGCCTATAGGTTATCGGGCAATGTAATGCATTCGAAACGGTCACCCAAAACCTAAAAAAACACAAGAAAAAAGTTTAAGTGAAGGTGCACTTGTAATAAACCCAGTATTCCCCTAAGGAATACATCGATCCACTAACATATGAGCGTAGTTACTTTTTTTTCGTTTTTGTCTTCTGCAAAAAAATAAAAGAAAAAGTTCAAAAGGTGGTTATCCATAACCACCAACGTCTGTCGATGGTTCCATCCTCATTATCATGGAAGAAGTTACGTTTATTTAAGGCAACCGGTTACCTTTTCGATACGGTGTTTATTTTTCTCGATTTCCTTCTTTGGTCAACGATGCAACCAACAATGGTGAAACTACACCAGTGATTAACCCAGTCACCATTGGCCACGTATTGTTTCATAATCGTTATTATATTGAATTGAAATTCGAATTGAATCGGGATGCAAACAATACAAATTTTAAATTCGTATGTCATTCAAATGTGCGCGAATTAGAAAAAAATTGCAAAATTAAAATATTAAAACTCAATGTAAAAATTTTAATTTCAAAAAGAACAGTTTGTGAAAAATAATTTCGAATATGAAAGTGAAATGAAAATTTTATAAAATTTAATCTTCAAAAGAACAGATCAAATGCTGAAATAGTTCCACATTTCAATTAAAAACCTCCCCCACAATCACCAAAACTAAAAGTGGATGACTACAAGGAGGGTAGTCCCACAGTTCCTGAGAAAAATGTCATTACTCTGCCGGATGGATCTATTGGCACATTCTATTTTCTATTTACTGATGCTAGTGTTCCTTCTTGTTGTGGGCAGCTGCAGTTTGAGTTCGGCATTTGTCCCAATACGGCAAAATCGTGAGATCATCATAACAGATGCGGTATGTTTCTAAATTATCCTCATTATTGTCAGCCTCTATTGAACTTCTAACCGTTAGCATTTTTGAATTCCATATGTCGATGTTTGAGCCATGAGCCATGAGTTCATTCAGCTGCCCGTTGTCTCTGTGTCAGTTGTGAAACAATTCGGTTTGGTTGATTTCTATCCGAATGCAATTCATAAAATGTATCTTTGCAATGTCCCAAACAGACAAGCCCAGATGTATGATTACCTCAAAGTTTTAATGTGCGCATGCGTAAATCTTAACCCATATCTGAATTCGGTTTAATACTTAAAAGACGCATAAAAATCTTAAAGCACTACCCATGCAAGTAATACTTGCAGTATATAATTATAGGTTGCATCAATACACAGCGACAATTTTGAAATACATAATTCTTTATATTCTTTTAAAAGCTATTGTGCGTTGAAATAGGTATTAGGGCCAGTTCGAAGCCGATTTTTTTACTATCGTTCGTAAAAATGTTAATGGTATTTTCTTCTTCCTTTCGTAAAGAAAAAAAAAAAAATTATGTTATTTTTCTGAAATATCATAAACATTTTGTATATAGTTACAAATTTTTGTTAAACAATCTAATTAAATGCCCAAATAGCAATAGTGAAATAATGGCATTCATTATTGGGTAATACTTTAATTTTTAATAAATATCGGTTTGGTATCCCTCTTATTCATAAAGGTGGATACTATGTTCGGTTTCCACGCCAAAAACCTGCTTATTTCTATAACCTAAAACATATCGTTCTAATGGGGCAGTCCTTAATCTGATTTATTGTTATGAAAATTTTAAAAACAAGTGTGAAGCATACACAATTTACACTAGTATTCAACACGGTGGAACATTATGACACGTACTAGCATTTGCATATATGTACATACATAAGGACAGACGGACACGAAGCAAACAGACAGAAAGACAAGTAATAACAAAGGAGAATATGTTTTTAATTTGATTTTTCTTGGGCCTAATGGCTGTCATTCCACCAGGTCTGACAAAAGTCTGGCAAAAACAAAAAAAATTGGCAGACGCCAGTCGTTTTTATTTCAAGGTTTTCGTGTTCCCTCTTCTGGTGTCAGACCGAACATGACTGGACATGACATGATCAGGTTTTTACAGTGAGACATTTGTCATGTGGGGTGGATACAATTGGTAGTAAACAACTAAAAGGAATTGATGATGGCACTCCCATAAGGCAGTAGTTTTTGTTTTATAATAATCCACTGAAAAAAATCTAAATGGCTTTATTGAAATTGTCAATGAGTTAAAAAAAAAAAAAAAAACTAATAAATCAATAGGCCGGGGACAGTAGCCAATTTTTTTAGCAAACAGTTATATTTGTAAAAGCCAATTCGAAAACAATATAAATATTACTAGGCAAACATAATAAAATGATTACACTGAAAAAATATTTTTTTGCTATTAATAACAAAATTAATTTTTAATTGAAATTGGCTCAAGCACAGAAATTATGAAATCAATCGGCACAGTCAATTAAATAATTAGTTGATCCAATTAAATTTCCAATATATATTTGACTACGACTGGTCTTTGTAGCAGTGCATGAATATTAGAGCCGTGACATCTATTTAAGCAAACTGTGGTGATCACTTTGCGGGCTCAATTTTCTTCGGATTACGTTTTCTGAATATGTATCATATTTTTATTGGGGTACACATAAAAAAATAAAATATGAATTTGTATATAAATTGGAAAATTTTTGAAAAATTTATGGACTCTTCCATAAAATATATGTACGTTTAGGTAATATATTTTTGTGTAAATCTTTCATACAATTCATGAAACTTTACATATTATAGCCAAAAATAGTGGCTCTTAACGTAAGAGAACCACAACATATTGTTACTCTCATAAGTATATAATATATAAGTACATATTTTTTCAGCATCGAAAAATATGTATAATTCATTTATAATATAAAAATTTTCAATAATATAATGTTCATTCATAGTCATTCCATACCAGTATTTTTTTATACCATCCACCATAGGATGGGGGTATATTGACTTTGTCATTCCGTTTGTAACACATCGGAATATTGCTCTAAGACCCCATAAAGTATATATATTCTGGGTCGTGGTGAAATTCTGAGTCGATCTGTGCATGTCCGTCCGTCCGTCCGTCTGTTGAAATCACGCTAACTTCCGAACGAAACAATCGATCGACTTGAAACTTGGCACAAGTAGTTGTTATTGATGTAGGTCGGATGGTACTGCAAATGGGCCATATCGGTCCACTTTTACGTATAGCCCCATATAAATGGACCCCCAAATTTGGCTTGCGATTGCTCTAAGAGAAGCAAATTTCATCCGACCCGGCTGAAATTTGGTACATGGTGTTAGTATATGGTCTCTAACAACCATGCAAAAATTGGTCCATATCGGTCCACTTTTACGTATAGCCCCCATATAAACGGACCCCCCAAATTTGGCTTGCGATTGCTCTAAGAGAAGCAAATTCCATCCGATCCGGCTGAAATTTGGTACATGGTGTTGATATATGTTCTCTAATGACCATGCAAAAATTGTTCCACATCGATCCATAATTATATATAGCCCCCATATAAGCCGATCCCCAGATTTGACCTCCGGAGCCTCTTAGAGGAGCAAAATTCATCCGATCCGGTTGAAATTTGGTACGTGGTGTTAGTATATGGTCTCTAACAACCATGCAAGAATTGGTCTATATCGGTCCATAATTATATATAGCCCCCATATAAATCGATCCCCAGATTTGTCCTCCGGAGCCTCTTGGAAGAGCAAAATTCACCCGATCCGGTTGAAATTTGGAACATGGTGTTAGAATGTGGTCTCTAATAAACACTCAAGAATTGGTCCATATCGGTCCATAATTATATATAGCCCCCATATAAACCGTTCCCCAGATTTGATCTCCGGATCATCTTGGAGGAGCAAAATTCATCCGATCCGTTTGAAATTTGCAACGTGGTGTTAGTATAAGGCCGCTAATAACCATGCCAAAATTGGTCTATATCGGTATATAGTTATATAAAGCCGATCCCCAATCACACAAAAATTGGTCCATATCGGTTCATAATCATGGTTGCCACTCGAGCCAAAAATAATCTACCAAAATTTTATTTTTATAGAAAACATTGTCAAAATGTTATTTCTATAGAAAATTTTGTCAAAATTTTATTTCTATAGAAAATTTTGTCAAAATTTTATTTCTATAGAAAATTTTGATAAAATTTTATTTCTATAGAAAATTTTTTCAAATTTTATTTCTATAGAAAATTTTGTCAAAATTTTACTTCTATAGAAAATGTTGTCAAAATTTTATTTTGTCAAAATTTTATTTCTACAGAAACTTTAAAGTTAATTATATACGTATTTAATCGGTCTTTTTTAGTTTAATATATACCACGTATGGACTATGTGGTATATATTACGGTGTTAGGAAGTTTTAAGATACCTTGCCATCGGCTTCAGTACACTGTTAGAAAAATATGTTTTTCATATGTTCCGATATAAACAAAATGTGTTTCGGGCACAATTTTTAAACACAATATATTTAAGTGCAAACATGTAATGTTCCTAAACTAACACTAAATGTTTGGGACATCTATGTTAATATGTTAGAATATATTATGTTTGTGGCATGAATGTTTCATAAAAATCATATGTGTGAATACAAACATATATAAATTTACAAATTTCGACTAAACATACATATGTTGTGATATTTTATTCAAAGCGACAGAGAGAGTATAGAGAGAAATAGAGATGGAAACCGGGAGAGTTGACGAAAGATATCAATATAACACAGCAAAAGAGTCAAAAGAGAACAATTTCTGTGAAACCGATTGTATGTTGTTTCGGAAAACTGTTTTATGATAAGGCCAAAAATTTGATATGTTTAAGTCTAAATATTATTTAATTTGAATAAAGAGAATAGACATTAGGAACCAAGAGAATAGACATTTGAAAAACAAACAGCATATGTTTTCGCCTTGAGAGCAGCATTTTATGTATGTGTGGACGTGCGTTGGGTTTATCATTTTGGCATTATGGGCACAATTTTTTTCTTGGTTCGTTAAAAGAAATCAGGGGTCTTCATAAAAATAACGAAAGGGCACTATACTCTTTTTAGAGTTGGGACAGTAAAATGAAATAAGGAGGAAATAGTGAAAAATTACACAGTAAAATGTAAAAAAACAAACTTTAGTTCCTCTTTATTAAAAAGTAGTCCACGAGGAGTTGACGGACACCATCAAATATAAAAGCGGGCATTAAGTTCGAGTTTTACAGCTAAAACAATTTAAAACGTTTATTTTCTTTAAAATGAATTATTAAAGAAAAATAAAAGGCATTTTAGAGCGATGGTGTTAAATGCTAGTAAAAAACTGTTCACTCCTAAATAAATTTATGTTTATATTATAAAATTATGTATGTATGTTTATACTCGACTCCACGTTCTTCTTTTGTTAGTTTTTGAAGTCCTTCCAAATTTTAAAGTTTTGTACAAAAACAGTTTTTTATTACAAGATTGTTATTTTTGCAATAAAAAATAATATTTTATCCAAAAATCAGTCAATTTCGTTTATATCAAGCACTGTTACTGACTATAAATCTTTAATAACGCACATTTCGAAGTTTCATTTAAAAAAAATTAATATAGTATAAATATAAATGTGTAAATTAAAAAAAAAAAAAAAAAAAAAAAAATGTTCGGTCGGAGCAGGGGTTGAACCCACGACCCTTTGCATGCAAGGCAGACATGCTAACCACTGATCCACGTGGCAAACAAATGTATGTTTCTGTTAAATAATGTTATGTTTGCATGGGCTCGTGGGCGCTGCAAACTATGCTATATAAATGTAACTTAAAACGATAATTATCTACTGGTGACTATAACAGCTACGTAGCCCAGTGGATAGTGTGTTGGCTTATAAACTGTATGGTCCTCGGTTCGATTCTCCGTGCAGGCGAAAGGTAAAATTTTAAAAATTTATAAAAGTGAATAATTTCTTCAACATTATTTGTATTACAGAAAAAGGTGCCAATAACTATAAAATTTCGTGGAAGTGAAAATTACGAGTATGTTAGGGAATGAGCACAATCGTGTTTGGGAAAAATTCTTCCAAGCATATAATATTTTTGGCTCAAAATGCTTCCAAACATATAATATGTTCACATAAAACAAACATATTAATGTTTCGGCAGTATGCAATAATATATGTGCTTCCTGCAAAATATGTTTGGAACATATGTTAAAGAAGCGATTTTTTTTGAGGGTGTAGAAGTTTCTACGCAATCCATGGTGGAGGGTACATAAGCTTCGGCCTGGCCGAACTTACGGCCGTATATACTTGTTTTAAATTATGAACTCTTTCAATACAATTTATGAATTCCGAGTTTGGAAAGTTTTTGTGAACACTATAAATAAAATAAATGTATTACTTTTAGTGAGTATATTTTACAGGCATTGAAACCTCTGAAAGATGAACACCCACGGTCGCCTAAATTTTATCCACATTTGGGAGGTGTCCAGTTAACGTCTCCCGACAATTGTCCACATTTGGGAGGTGTCCGATTTTCAGAGTGTCCATGTTTGAGAGGTTTCACTGTATATACATTTTTTTAGTGATCCCTACTTTACGAAATTTTAAAATATTACTAAAACTGATAACACTTGGAATTTAATAGGAAATAGGATTGCCATCTTCTTTGTAATACAATATTTGTGGTTTGTCACACACACACAAAGTGGCAAACATTGTTCCAAAGACTTATGAAACCTACACTTTACGAAACTTTGTTTGCAATCACCCTTATATCTATTGTGGTTATAGGTAGACGACTATGCCATCCATTTATTCAATTATATCTTGATGTAATTCCAATTTCCTATTTAGAGATTAGAAAAAAGCCAAACAAACATCTTCAGTTAGCATTTAAAGATTACAGCGATTAAATAAAACCCTCTTCTTGGATTTGTTTGCTATTTGCCTTTCGTCAGATGGGCCGGTCACATTAATGCTACGATCATGCTTTGCGGTTTGCGCATGTGCGACTTGAATGTAGGTTTATGTTGTCATTGAGAGTGCAAAGGAATCACCTCAAAATGTCGTTCTCGTAAAATTTAAATGTGGCCGCGTACGTGACTCACGTTGAAATCTCGACATGAGTTGCTTTATGCAAATAAATAGCATTTGGGACTAATTCACGGTCACCGGTGATAAAACTCATGACGTCTTGTTGGCTGGCTGGCTGACTGGATTGACTGTATGACGGACTGACTCACGTATGCCTCAGAGGTTTACAGCTGAACGCCGTTACCGACATCGTTGTGTATCAGCACACATTTGTTTTCCTAAATTTGGGTCAAGTTTATTTATTCCGAATATAAACAAATGTCCATCTCTTTGCAGGTGCGTCGTATCCGTCACGATGGTTTTCCCGTGGAACATCATAAAGTACAGACCAAAGATGGTTATATTCTGACCCTACATCGTATACCCATCCTACAAGAGTTTCCCAATGGCAGTCGTCATGTGATAAGAAGGCCGGTGGTTTTTATGTTAGCCGGTATCTATGCCTCCTCCGATGCTTGGCTACTCAATGGCCCTGAGAATTCATTACCCTATTTACTCTCCCGACATGGGTATGATGTTTGGCTGGGAAATAATCGTGGTAATATTTACTCGCGACATAATATCTTTCACAACGCCAGCGAACCAGAGTTTTGGAACTTTTCGTGGCATGAGATGAGCATCTATGATATGACCGCCATGGTGGATTTTATACGAGCCTATACCGGCGAAAGAAGAATGCACTTTATTGGAATTTCACAAGCTGGTACTGTGTTCTTGGTGTTAAATTCAATGCTGCCACAATATAATCAGGCCTTTAAGACAGCTACCTTACTAGCGCCAGTGGCATATGTAAGCAATACCAAAAGTCGATTGGCAAAGGTAGTAGGTCCCCTATTGGGGACTAGAAATTATGTTTCGAAAGTCTTGGAAGGAGTTGAGATGGTCTCCACAAATAAATATGTCAAGAAATTACTGTCTATGGCTTGTTTGGAAAATGAGAGGCCATTGGTGTGTGTCAGTCGTTTGTGGCCAGCAGCGGGATATGATACTCAGCTATTGAATAAGGTAAGTAAGAAGCTTTGATATTCACAAAGATTTTTTAAATGGTTAGAGTATTTTATGATGAAATCAAAGTATCTGACTGGCAATCATGTTTATGTTTGGTGAGAAAACAATATTTTTGCGACAAACATTTTGCCCGTCCAAAAATAATATTCGTAACACACAAACATTTTCCTGACTCATGGAAATTCCATGATTCAAAAATATCGAAAGTCGGTGCGTAACTGTAGTTCATTCTTACTATTTTTGAGAAGTGTACTTCTGCTTGTGTTAGGATTGAACTTATTGGTATGCCATTGAAATTTTACTGGCATTTATAGTTCATAAAATTTTTGAGACATACTTGGAAAAAAGGAAAATTCGTTGGACTGGGGAAAGTTACTTATAAAAATTTAAAAATTAACTAAAAATATTTTTTTTGCAATAAATATAAGTTAATTTTAGCATCAGTTTGACAAGTGATTTTTTTCTGTGAAGGTATGTCACCTTGTTAGATACCGGTATAATCCAGTAAGCCATTACGGTCCGATATAGTGGCAAATATTGGTCAATATAAATAATGCATTTTTACATCTTTGTCCAATCATATTTAATTCGATACTAATAATTGCAATTTTTTCACAGACCCTACTACCAGATATTATGGCAAACTTTCCCGTTGGTGGTTCTTTCAAACAAATGATGCACTATTTCCAAGGTTACATGTCCAAGAAATTTCGCCAATACGATTATGGTCCAGAACAAAATTATCTGCGTTATCATCAGCTGGAGCCACCCGAATACTGTTTGGAGAATGTCAATGTGCCAACGACAATATATTATGCTGAAAATGATTATATTGTATCAGTTGAAGATATTTGGAAATTAATTCGTCGTCTCCGTAGTATTTATGCTGTCTACAAATTGCCCCATAAACGATGGAACCATTTTGATTTCATTTGTGGTCTGGGAGTACGAGAAATCATTTTCGATAATATTGTTCGAAGTTTGCTATCTTACGAATATGGTTAACCACTGTATTTAGCTAATTTAGCCCTAATTAATTGTATTGTATTAACAATAGTTTTCAACAAGATGATGCCAAATATTTTTATTTAATGTTAATATGTATAACTTGTGATAGATTTATATTAGTAAATTGTATAAGTAACTGCAATTTTTAATATATAAAATAAATTAAAATAGGCAAATTACGTAAAAATAATAAAGTATGCTAATGTAGATTATTTTGTACAGTACAGACAGAAAAAATTATTAGTTTTACATTTTAAATAACTTTTTTTTTCAATTTGACAAAAAGTATTAACTTATTTGTAACATGTTGCAATTAAAAAACTATTTTGTTAAACTTTTGTAAAATAAACCTACATTTTCTTTCATTGTGGGTTCACTTTTGTTGGATGGGGGTAAAATTTTATAGAATTTCAATTTCAAATCATATAAAAGTCATTGTTTCATTGGATTTTCTTGCACGCCTGAAATTCTATATATTTGCAACTAATACGCTAGGACGAAAAATGTAGACAACCCAGAAAAGAATATATTTTCAATTAAAACTGAAAACTTTTTCAATAAAAAACAATTTATACAATTAACTTTTTAATAAACTACGAAAATTAACTCAATTAAGTCAATGAATGTATTTTTAAAATGTTTAATTAAAAAATTAATTGATATAATTTTTTTTTTATCAAAATTAAAACAAAAAGTTTATTAAGAAAGTGATTGTAAATATTTATTGCAATAGTTTAATGAAAAAATTAATTGATACAGTAATTTTTAAAACTACAACCTCACATTTAGTTAAGAAAATAAGTGAAAAAGTGTGCGTTTTTTAAACTATTTATTGTTTAACTCATTTAATTAAAAGTTTAACTTAATAATTAATTGAGTTTTCCAATCACCATAAATTAATTTTTTGATAGAATCAATTAAACAACTAATTGATACTATCAAAATTATATTAAATTTTTAATCAATTTCATTTTTAATCGAACCCAATCCATTAATTTTTAATCAAATATTTTGTATGCCCAATTTAAACTGTGATTGATACTGTGATTTTTGTGATTGAAAACATTTCAATAAAAACATTAATTTCGTTATTGAATCAGAAAAAAATGTGTGAAGACAGGACGTCGTCTTATACCCTTTGTGCCCCACAATTAAGAGGATATTAATTATCTGAAAATGTCACCTGAATTTGCAAGTGAATAAAAGTGAAGTTCATTAGCTTATCTGTTTGGTTTTAGGAACTTATATGAAATAAGATTCCCTGAAATTGAACAACACTAACTTTCATATAGAAATGCAATTAGATTTCGATTATTTATCGCAACAACATTGATAAGATTACACAATTTTGTTTATTTTTATAAAAAAAAACACATTGCGTGTTTATATTCAAAATGTACATCGTATATTCTGCTCTACAGATTTACAATCTAGGGTCACTAGACTCCAAAGATTTTTCATAGTCATTACAAGCATTGATTATTGGAATGTTAATCATCTCCTTAACATTGATGTGCCATGCAAACTCCCCATGAGCCATAGTGGTTCCAGGGAAATGAATCATGGTAGGCGTATTTGGCAAAAGGGTTGCTATATACTCCACATCTTTAACATCGGCCAAAGTATCCGCATCACTGTAGTACAAGAAAAGATTCGAAGTAATTTGTCCCACATTATAGTCTGGCGGAGTGTCACGACCATATTTCTTACGATTCTGTGCTACACCATAATCAAACTGGCAGAAACGGCCAGATTCATATTCCTGCATATAATGAAGAACTTGCGACGATGAAGCTCCAGCGGGATGAGTTTCAGTCAACATAGGTAATGCGGTTTGATTCATATTACCCACATCGGTATCACCATTTAGAAGATGGACAAGATTACTGCACATGAATGTCATAATCGGATGTTTGGTGCACAGAAGTTTATACAAATCCTCTATGAATCTAGCGTGCATAACTTCTGTGGTGTCAAGCATGCGGGTGATTCGATTTGGACGCCCTATGAAACGGCGGGTATATTTGGCCCATAGAGTTTTCATATTACCCATGAATGCTACAGGAGCCAATAAATGGGCCGTTTTAATTTTCTCATTATATTCAGGTCTCTCGGACATGAGTACAAAATAGACCGTTGTACCCTGAGAATGACCGGTATAATGTATTGCAGTTTCTCCAGTTGTGGCCAACATATAATCGATCATAGCCGCAATATCAAGAACACCGATTTCATGCCAACTAAATCTCCAGAAATACGGATGATTGGTAGAAAGGCGGGTATTGTTACGAGAATACGTATTACCACGAGCATTGCCCAGCCAAACATCATAACCAGCATCGGCTAACATAAAGGCGAGAGCATCATTGGGTCCACTCAAAATCCAAGCATCTGAACAAGAAATCAAACCATGTTGAAGGAGTATTGCAGGTTTTTTCTCATTTTGATTTTGCAATTTGTGCGAATAGGGTATACGAAACATTCCAATCACATAATTATCATCAGTTTCCACTCTATGGAATTCAGCTGGATAGCCATGTTCCTTAATACGATCGGCCTATTAGAATTATGAATATAGGATTATTTTACTAATGAATGAAATATAAAGCAGATCCTTACTAACCGTAGTTTTTATAATTTTCTCATTTGGTTCATCGTATTCAATGGGTTGTGCGAAAGCTAATGGTGTTAAAGAAAGCAACGTAAGAAACGTGAAATGGATGCCTCTCATAGCTACCAATTTTTGATAAATGGTTCCCATATCTAATGCTACCTCTATAAATACTTTTTGCCAAAACAAATTCCAATAGAAATTATTTTTTCTTGTAGTTAATCTACATTGAATATTTGTGTGTTTTTATTATATAGATTAAACTCTCCATTTAAATTGCTACTAATACTTCATAGGTATTGTATATTAGAGTGACACAACATGGCACTGAGACAAAAAAATACAACGCTTGAGATGGAACAGGTTCTGAAGAGATTATCCAAAACGGGTATAGTGCCTAAGGACTTATCTTACAAAAAATGTTCTACGACTGATACTTTGGAATGAGCCCAAGTCATATTTAAAAGTATTAATTTTGCCCTGTCACGCGGAAAACAATATTGCCGTGAGGCCAAAGATTTCATGACTTTAAAATGCGACTCCGAATTTTGCTTAGTATAAAAGGTTGGCTGATAAGTCCCCGGTCTGACACATAGATGGCGTAGCTAGTATTAAATGCATATTATTTTTTTATAGTACCAACCTTCAAATGATTCGTGTCAAAATTTGACGTCTGTAAGTCAATTAGTTTGTGAGATAGAGCGTCTTTTGTGAAACAACTTTTGGTATTGTGAAAAAAATGGAAAAAAAGGAATTTCGTGTTTTGATAAAATACTGTTTTCTGAGGGAAAAATACGGTGGAAGCAAAAGCTTGGCTTGATTATGAGTTTCCGGACTCTGCCCCAGGGAAATCAACAATAATTGATTGGTATGTAAAATTCAAGCGTGGTGAAATGAGCACAGAGGACGGTGAACGCAGTGGACGCCCGAAAGAGGTGGTTACCGACGAAAACATCAAAAAAATCCACAAAATGATTTTGAATGACCGTAAAATGAAGTTGATCGAGATAGCAGAGGCCTCAAAGATATCAAAGGAACGTGTTGGTCATATCATTCATCAATATTTCGATATGCGGAAGCTCTGTGCAAAATGGGTGCCGCGCGAGCTCACATTTGACCAAAAACAACAACGTGTTGATGATTCTGAGCGGTGTTTGCAGCTGTTAACTCGTAATACACCCGAGTTTTTCCGTCGATATGTGACAATGGATGAAACTTGGCTCCATCACGGCTGAATGGACAGCAACCGGTGAACCGTCTCCGAAGCGTGGAAAGACTCAAAAGTCCGCTGGCAGAGTAATGGCCTCTTGTTTTTGGGATGCGCATGGAATAATTTTTATCGATTATCTTGAGAAGGGAAAAACCATCAACAGTGACTATTATATGGCGTTATTGGAGCTTCGAATTGCTTCCCCACCCACCGTATTCTCCAGATCTGGCCCCCAGCGACTTATTCTTGTTCTCAGACCTCAAAAGGATGCTCGCAGGGAAAAAAATTGGCTGCAATGAAGAGGTGATCGCCGAAACTGAGGCCTATTATGAATTCGGCTTCAAATTGCTTCCCCACCAACCGTATTCACCAGATCTGGCCCCCAGCGACGTTTTCTTGTTCTCACACCTCAAAAGGATGCTCGCAGGGCTGCAATTAAGAGGTGATCGCCGAAACTGAGGCCTATTTTGAGGCAAAACCGAAGGAGTACTACCAAAATGGTATCAAAAAATTGGAAGGTCGTTATAATCGTTGTATCGCTCTTGAAGGGTACTATGTTGAATAATAAAAACGAATTTTGACAAAAAAAATTGGTTTTCTTTGTTAGACCGGGGACTTATCAGCCAACCTGTTAGAGGACGCATTTCTCTGATATTAAGTTTTTTCCATGTGCAAAAGGCAAAAAAAAACTTTACAATGAAGTTAAAATTGGGTATCCTAAAATGAAAGAAAATTTTTTGATTTTTTTGTATCATCACTTTTTTTGATTTTTTTGTATCATCACTACGTTTAAAAATAGGCGTTTAAAAATAGAAGCGTTTAAAAATAGGAGTTTTTTTCAACACTTTATTTGAAAGACATTTTTACTTGGAACATAGCGTATTTTCTACTTGTAGACGACTCCGAATTTGGAAATTTAAATTGTCGTTAACATGATTTTTAAGGACTCTGATAGCACATGTAGAAAAAAGCTGAAAAAACGAATAAATTAAACTTTGTTTCCTAGAATCAAGTACACAAAACATAAATTTAAAAGAGAACTGTGTCTTAAATTTGTCATTACTTCAATTCTCCGCGTCTATTTTTAATAGGACATTTTTTTTCAACACCTTATTTGAAAGGCTTTCGTTAACATTATGAATAATTTAAACTTTGTTTCCTAGAATCAAGTACGCAAAACTTAAATGTCCTTACTTCAATTCTACGCGTCTTTGGCACCAATGGAATCATTACGATAAAGACAAAATCTTTAGAACCTGGCATGCTTTTTTTTCAGTGCAATGATAAACCCATGTTAAAGTGATCGGTCCTTCCATAACCAGAAATTAATAACAATATTTATTCATTTAAAATATTAATTAAATTGACAATATTATTCGTACACTCAAAAAATATTTCGCGAAAAAATAACAATATTTCATAATTTAAAATGTTAACTGATTTTTCACACACCGAAAAAATATTATCGTGAGACGAAAGAAATAATTTGAATTGTCAGCATAACGAGAGTTTTTTTTAATTTTTTCTTAAATTATAAAGGAAACTAATATCATATATATTTGTACAGACTAAAAAAAATTTATATAAAAGAAATTATATTTAGGATAAGAAATTTTTGAAAATCGATTAAAGAGATCTGTATCCAAATGTTATTTTTGTACAGACTACATTTTAGGATATGCAATTTACAATATTAAGGACAAAAACTAAACAAGCATACTTTTCCTCTGTTGGTTAAGCTACACTTGTAGTTTAGTCAATGCATGGCTTTAAGCTGAGATCAAAAAAAAAAAAAAAAAAAACAACAATAACGATTGAAGAGAAGCCAACAATAACAAACAAAACGAACAAATTTTAATTAAATCAAAATTCAGATTATTTGCTTCAAGAATTGTTTTCTTTAAATTTAGGACACGAATCTTGAGGAAGCTCCCTAGACCTAATTTAATTTTAAAGAAGCAGCATCTTTGAATCGGAATCCTTAAGGGATAGTGAAACTCGTTGAATGTGTTTTTTAGTGTAAACCTGCACCCATGGTACTAGTAATTGTTCAAACTCCTGCATTTTGAGAGTAAGATAATACAAAGATACACTCAAAAAAAGTTTACTTGGATCCGGAGATTTTGACCTTCCTTTAAGGATTTTGGTATTGATTCCGAGCCAAAGATGCGGCTTCTTTAAAATAAATACATTTTTTAGGGACCTCCCTGGCTTTAAATCTAGGATCGATAAAATTAAAATTGGATACAGATCTCATTCATCGAATTTTTATTCTCTGTTTGCGATATATTAATAAAGGTATTCATGTACAAACAAATTCCAGTTTCAAAATCCAAATTATGTAAAACCTGTTTTCTTAATGCTAAAAAAAAACTTTAAACCATAAATGCAAATCCTTAAAATAAGTCTTAGCCTATATTTGAAGCAGTTTTATCTTTTTTTATTTTTATTTTATTAAAACGTTATACATTTACAAATTTCTTAGTATGGCCTCAGCGCCATTAAGGCATTTTAGAGGCTCGTTGCCAACATATTATATAAACTTTATTTTTTAACTTTTACTTCGAATGTATTAATAATAAAAATAAAAAAACCTCAATTATATTAGGAGCTCATCAATTTTGGTTTTTAAAAATTCCTTTATTCTCGTCTTAAAAACAGAAATACTTGAAACAGACTTGATTTCACAGGGCAAATTATTAAATCTTAAACTGCCAGAATATTCAATTCTTTGCTTAGTTGTCTCACTTCTGCATAGAACAACATTTAGCAGATTATTATTACGTGTGTTAATGTTATGACTATTGAACAAGAAAGAAATTGTATGATGTCCTATTTGATGCAAACATTTGAATACATATAAAATATTTGAAGGTTATAAGTTCCATGAATTGGTAAAATATGAGGAAAAATATCCATATACAGGTTTAGCGTAGGGTACCCTATTGGCAAATTTGCCATCGCTTTCAAAGCCTTATTTTGCATTCTTTGCAGAGTCTTTAACTCCGCACTTTTCTTGTACGCATAAACTATAGCCAAATAGTTACAATGGCTCTGAACTAGAGCCTGATAAATTAAAAGCTTAGTCCTTTGGTCAAATTTGTTCCTAAACATTCGCAAAATACCAACAGCTGGGGCAATTTTGGATTTCACATATGCTATATGTTGATCCCATTCTAAATTGCTTTGTAATCTTAATCCTAAATATTTCAATGAGCCTGCCTCCCTTAATTCTTTTCCATCAACATTTATTCTAAACGTATCACTAAATCGGAATCGTGGCCTGAAACGCATTCATTTCGTCTTGGAAGCATTAATGAAAAGTTTATTAACACGAACATACTCCAATATTAGAGCGGAATCTCTCTCCATATAAGGCCTAATACCTTCTTCATGTTTATATGGATATAGTAGACATATGTCGTCAGCATATATAAACATCTTCCCATATAACAATTCAATATGTCAGTTGAGTTAAAGATGATTTCTTTAAATTAAAAATGTTTTTCTTTATTCTACTTCAAAGATCTACAACTTCAACAGAGGGACGCAAAATTTCAAGATTTGTGTCCTAAATTTAATGAAAAAAAATTTGAAACAAGGATTATAAACTTTCTTTTAATTAAAAAGTCATTAAGCCCGTTGAAAGACATCCCATATTGATTACAAATGCACACAAAGAAATAAATCTGTCCTCTGAACCAACATTTTGGATCGACAACATTTACTATTACTGGTAAAGTTAATTTCCCAAAAAAATAAATCTATTTTTATTGTGTGAAAAATGCCTATAGCATTTTTGGAATTTAAGATAAACGAGTTACTTTTGAATATGTTCCAAATTTATTTAACATTAAAAATGAATTTATTTTCAAAATCCAAATTATGATTTGTAATCATTGGTCAAAAATTTCGTTTAGTTTCAGCAATCTTGATTAGATTAAAATTTTGTTTATTATCTTGCATATCACAAATAGATTTAAACGAATTCAAATCACAATTATCCACAGGAAACTACGCCAAATACTATACTCCATATTCACCGAAAGTTCACAGTGATGATTCCTCATAAGCATTGCAAGCATTTATGATTGGAGTGTTGATCAGCTCCTTGACTTGAATATGCCAATTGAATTCACCATGCTCCATTAAATCTCCCGGGAAGTGGGTCATCGTTGGGTGATTTGGTAACAAAGAAGCCAAATATTCCACATCTTGGACATCAGCCAAAGTGTCGGCATCACTGTAATAGAAGAATAGTGTGGACGTTATTCTGGTCACATCGTAGTCCGGAGGGGTATCACGATTGTATTTCTTGCGATTTTGTTCCAAACCATGATCATATTGGCTAAATCGACCAGTTTCATACTCTTGCATATAGTGTAGAACCTGTGTGGTTGAGGCTCCAGCTGGATGTGTTTCTGAGAGATGGGCCGATACGGTCTTATTCATGTGGCCAGTATCTCGTTCATCATTTACAAGATACATTAAATTCTGGCATAAAAATTCAAGCACAGGATGGTGTGTACAGAAGACACTGTGAAGCTCGGAATAGAATGTCAAATGCATTACTTCTGTGGTGTCAAGTATACGGGTTAATCGATTAGGACGACTGATAAAACGACGAGTATATTTAGCCCATGGTGTTTTCATATGACCCATGAATGCCACTGGGGCCAATAAATGGCCCGTCTTAATTTTCTCATTATATTCAGGTCTCTCTGACATTAGAACAAAAAACACAGTGGTGCCTTGGGAATGGCCCACGTAATGTATGGCTGATTCTCCTGTTGTAACCAAAATGTGATCTATCATTGTAGCTATATCGAGTACTCCAACCTCATGCCAACTAAATCTCCAAAAGTAGGGATGGTTGGTAGAGAGTCTGGTGTTATTACGAGAGTAGGTATTGCCACGAGCATTGCCCATCCAAACATCATAACCAGCATCGGCCAATAGGAAAGCCAACGCATCATTAGGACCACTCAAAATCCAAGCATCGGAGCAAGAGGTCAAACCATGCTGTAGGAGAATGGCAGGTTTCTTGACATCTTGATTTTGTAATTTATGCGAATAGGGTATGCGGAACATGCCAATCACATAGTTGTCTTCCGTTTCGACCATGTGAACTTCCGCTGGATAACCATGTTCCTTTATACGATCGGCCTATATTATGTAGACATGTAGGCAGATGAGCAGTTCTTAACATCAATTGTCTGCGCTTACTTACTGTTGTCTTGAGTAATCTCTCTTCTGGAGTATATTCCACCGTATGAGCCGGTATTAATTGGAACCAAGAAAGTGCCAAAAATGTTCCCAGAATTCCATGTAGCCACTTCATGTTTCTGATTACAAATGCCAGTAAGTGGTGTTCGGACATTTGCTGCTACCATAAAATATTTTGGTTATCAAATCTCTCTGTGAATTTTCTAAGATAATCGACGATTTAAAATGTATTTGTTTTGTATGCAGAGAGAGATTACGTAGAACAGTGGGGACATTCACAATTTTTGTGAAAAAATTTAGGGGTATATTCGATTATCATTATCATTCGCAAATAGTCACGGTATTCGAAAATTGAGCGTTTCCCGATGTGTAATATCCCAGAAAACAAAAATTGGAAGTTGTTCCACAAACACTTAAACATTTAAAGCGCATCCCGGGATCTCCAATCGATTTTTTTCCATTTCCGATACAGTCCGTTTGGGAAAGTCTTAAAAATTACGGAATTAGACCGTCTTAAGTGAAATTTTAAGTTTTGGACAACTAAATTTCGCAAAAAAGAATATAAAATCAATAAAAAGGTAAAAATATAATAAAAGTCAAAAATTCCATCCATGTTGGGCTTTAAACCTGTACCGTTTGACTTTTTCACTTCCATGGAAAGTCATTTTGGGAAGGTTTTGCAAATTAAGAAGATTTCAAGTTTTTTTATTTTTTTTAATGATATATATATATATATATATATATATATATATATATATATATATATATATATATATATATATATATATATATATATATATATATATATATATATATATATATATATATATATATATATATATATATATATATATATATATATATATATATATATATATATATATATATATATATATGCCGAAAATAACAAAAACACAACGATGTATAAAATAAAAAGAAGAGTATTTTAAAAAAATACTTGGTAAAAAATCCACCGCTGATGAGATTCCTTTTTATAGCCGTGTCCGAAGGGCATTCCACATTACAGTGAAACCACTTAGAGCTTTGAAACACTCAAAAATGTCACCAGCATTACTGAGATGGGATAATCCACCGCTGAAAAACTGTTGGCTATTTCGATACTAGAGGTGTGCCACGAAATTGTATATAAAATGCTTACGAGTTGAATTCATTTATAATTTTATTGACACCCTAGGTGTAAACAGTTTTATAACGCTCTCGATTTTAATTATTAAATTATTCGTGAGTCAAATTTTTTTGTGTCGCGACATTTTTCGTGAGTCACGATATTTTTCGTAGGTCACGATATTTTTCGTGAGTCACGACATTTAAAAGATTTTCGTGCGTGAGTGTGCGTGAGTACAAATTTTCTTTTTGTGAGCGTGCGTGAGTCCTACCCAAAAATATCGTGCGTGAGTGTGCGTGAATAAGATTTCTCCATCGTGAGTGTGCGTGAGCGTGAGCAAAATATTACTCACATGCACACCTCTAGTCGAAACAGGGTTTGAAACCATGACCCTATGTATGTTATGCAAGAGAGAACCGAGAGGGTTGACGAAAGATATCAACATAATACAGTGAGAGAATGAAAAGAGAGTAATTTCTGTGAAACCGCACCCTCAACAAAAATCGCTTCTGTAACATATACTCCCAAACATATTTTGCTTCAAGCATATACATTTTTGGGTATTGTCCAAACATGTATATGTTTGATTTCTTCCAATATATAATATGTTTGAAAGCATATTGGTCTAAACAATATAATATGTTTGGGTAGTCTAAGTTCCAAACATTTTGTATTTTTCCATCCAAACTCAATAATGTTGTCTTCCAAAAAACTATATGTTCTTATGTGAACATATAATATGTTTGCAAACATTTTGAACCCAAAAATATTATATGCTTAGAAGAATTTTCTCCCAAAGAAGATTGTGCTCAATTTTTTTTTCTGCCTAATTGTATATCCCCTCACATTTTTCTCACGTCCACGAGTTTTTAGCACCTTTTTCTGTAATACAAACATTTTAGAAAAAATTATTATATTTTATATTTTTTTTTTAATTTTACCTTTTGCCGGACGAGGATTCGAACAGCGGCCCACACAGTTTGTAAGCCAGCACACTAACCACTGGCCTACGTAGCTGTTATGGTCATCAAGAGATAATTATCGTTATAAGTTATATTTATATAGCATAGCTTGCGGCGCCCACGAGCCGATGCAAACATAACATTGTTTAACAACATAACATTGGCAGCGTGGAGCAGTGGTTGGTCGTCCGCCTTGGATGACAGGGGACCTGGGTTCGATCCCTACTTCGACCAACACCATTCTTTTTTTTAAATATATTTTTGAACATATATTCCAGATATGTTCGGAAGTTCCTGAAAAGGTGTTCAGCATTACATACTATTATATTAAATTTTTACTACGAAATTGTATAGTGTGTTTTATAAAAGAAATAGAATAAACGAAATGGACTGAGTTCAAATCAAATATTATTTTTTTATTGCAACAATAAAAATTGTGTAACAAATAAAGGTTTTTGTATACAAGTTTAAAATTTTCGAAGAAATTCAAAAACTCTTACAAAAGAAGAACGTGAAGTCGAGTATATATAAATATTTTTCCATCGAATCCTAAAGTTAACGATAACCATTCAAAAGCACATTATATTTAAATTCTAAACAGTAATTTTAAAACAGCACATAAATTTATTTTGGTGTGAACAATTGTTAATTTAGAAATACAAATAAATATGAATTTTTATTAACGAATAATTTTGTACTTAATTTAATTCTTAAGGCCGGTATAAATAGGCATTATCACGTTAAAATGGCCATGTTTACCCTTTTACTTTTCTTTAATAATTTCTTTTAAAGAAAATAAACATATTCAATTGTTGCTTTGGATCTTTCCTCACCATGTTATAAAACAATTTACCGGAAAAAGTTGTAATGTTATTCTGGTTTTGCCGCTAAAATGAGAAATAATTTTAGCGGCAAAACTCGAACTCAATGCCCACCTTTATTTTCGAAAAAATCCGTCAACTCCTACTACTCATTAATAAAGAGGAACTAATCTTTGTTTTTATAGGTCTTCAAAGGTCGATACTTTCAATGAAGTCGTGTTGTCGTTATAATTAAGTGATTTGACTTAAAAATGGGTACCATAACATGAAAGAACAAATTTTGGACTAAGGTCAACTTGACTTTAATAATTCAAAAAAATTCTTTAAAATTAATGAAACTGTCTTTAAATTTGTTGCATTTTTGCATCTTGACTACAAGGCAAAAATCATTCAAAAATAGGATATGTTTTTCAATACTTTATTTTAAAGACATTTTTTACTTGAAACATAGCATAATTTCTACTGGAAGTCTTGTTTTTAACGGACATTTTATAGCATATGAAAAAAAGCTGAAAAAGCGAAAAATTGAAATGTGCTTCGTAGAGTCAAGTACACAAAATTGTGTCTTAAAAGCATCCTTACTTGTATTCTCCGCTTCTTTGGTTCGGAATCAATATCAAAATTGTTAAAGTGGAGACACAATCTTTGGAACCGGACATGCTTTTTGTTCAGTGTATAGTGCACTTTCGTTAGTTTTTATGAAGATCCCTTTAATTACCTTTGTTTGAATATTTTGACTTACTCGTCCTACGTTCCGATTTGTTTTGACGAAATAATTTTAATTTTAATTTAAATTTAATTTTAATTTAATTTTATCTTGGTTCCGAATGAATTTTCTCTCCGAATACTCATTTTAATATTTTACTTAAGCATATAAAATTTTTGGCGAAGTCTTATATCACAACATATATATTTTTACTCATAATATGTAAATTTGTGCTTGTTTATATTCTTACATGGTATTTTTCCTATATTTAATGACATTTTCTTTGTGTATATATATTTGTAATGCGCCAATTGGTTACTTTCATTATTTTTCTTCCAGCATACACTTTGTCTCTCTTTGTAAACACATATATGTTCATGGGCTATTTCTAAATTAATATATGTTTGCATCCAAGCATATTATATTTACAAACATTTTATGTCCCAAACATAATATGTTCTAACATATTAACATATATGTCCCAAACATATTATGCTAGTTTATGAACATTATATGTTTGCACTCAAAAATATTGTGTTTAAAAATTTGAGTTCCAAACATATAATGTTTATACCCAAACATATGAAAAACAGTCTTTTTCGTACGTGCGCTTGTATGTTGTTTCGGAAAACTGTTTTATTATAAGACCAAAAATGTGGTATGCTTAAGTCTAAATATTATATAATTTGAATATTAGAATGAGTATTCGGAGTAAATAGAATAGACATTGTTTTCGCCTTGAGAGCAGCATTTTATGTATGTGTGGACATGAGTTTTGTTTATCATTTTGGCATTATGGGCACAATTTTTTTCTTGGTTCAATAAAAGAAATCAGAACGTAAGAGGAAAACGGTGGAATATATACAAAAATTACAAAGGGATCTTCATAAAAATAATGAAAGGGCACTATACTCTTTTTAGAGTTGGGACATTAAAATGAAAAAAGGAGGAAATAGTAATAGAAATATTGCTAGTAACAAAACTGTTCACGCCTAAATAAATTTATGTGTATATAATAAAATTATTTATGTGTGTTTATACTCGACTCCACGTTCTTCTTTTGTTAGAGTTTTTGAATTCCTTCCAAAATTTCAAACTTTTATACCAAAAACAGTTTTTTGTTACAAAATTGTTATTTTTGCATAAAAAAATAACATTTTATCCAAAAGCTCAGTCAGTTTCGTTTATATCAAGCACTGTTTCTGGCTGTAAATCTTTAATAAACCACATTTCGAAGCTTCATTATAAAAATTTAATATAGTATAAATATAAATGTGTAAATTAAAACAAACAAAAATTTGTTCGGTCGGAGCAGGGATTGAACCCACGACCCTTTGCATGCAAGGCAGACATACTAACCACTGCTCCACGTGGCCAACAAATGTATGTTTCTGTTAAACAATGTTATGTTTGCATGTGCTCGTGGGCGCTGCAAACTATGCTATATAAATGTAACTTGTAACGATAATTGTCTACTGGTGACTATAACAGCTACGTAGCCCAGTGGATAGTGTGTAGGCTTACAAACTGTATGGTCCTCGGTTCGATTCTCCGTCCATGCGAAAGGCAAAATTTAAAAAATCTAAAAAATTGAATAATTTCTCCAACATTATTTGTATTACAGAAAAAGGTGCCAAGACCTAAAAAAATTCGTGGAAGTGAAAATTATGTGAGGGAATGAGCAACAATCTTCTTTGGGAAAAATTCTTCCAAGCATATAATATTTTTGGGCTCAAAATGCTTCCAAACATATAATATATTCACATAAAACAAACATATTAATGTTTCGGCAGCATTCAATAATATATGTGCTTCCTGCAAAATATGTTTGGAACATATCTTAGAGAAGCGATTTTTTTTGAGATTGCGACTATAACCCTCTTTATGTTTCTGGAAATCGACTTAAATTGACTTTTGATATTGGTCAATACACCCTTTTTAGGAAAAAGTCACATTTAAACTAAAATAATAATAATAAAGGGTTTACACTTCCAGGGAAAATGAAAAATGATAAAATATATGAAGAACAACTCATTATTCTCAATTTGAAAACTTTTTTTTATCATACACACAACAAAAATTCTGATTCAATCACGAAATTAATTGATCCAATTATTTTTTTAATTGAAATGTCTTCAATCACTAAAATGATAGTATCAATCATCGTTCTAATAGGGCATAACAATTCTTGATTTAAAAATTAATTGATTTCATTAGGAAATTTCAATTAATTTTTTAGTTGATTCAATTACAAAATTTAATTGATGTAGATTGCAAACCTCAATTAATTTTTCATTAAAAACATAACTATTTTCAATTACTTTCTTAACTGACTTAGTTTTTTTAGTTTAATTAAAAAATTAATTGTTGAAATAAATTTTATTTTAATTAAAAATTAAAAAAAAAATCTCTCCCTTTTTTTAACTGACTTTGTCTTTCGAGTTTGATTAAAAAGTTAATCTTGATTAAAATGTTAATTGTATCAATTAATTTATTAATTGAATGAATTTTCAACTTCAAACAACCTTTTAATTGGAGATACTTTTCCGTTTTTTCTGTTTGAACGAACATGAAAATTTGATAACAAAGATATCTGTATCCTTATTTTAATTTTATAGAGCCTACAGTGAAAGATAAATGATTCCCTATAAAATGTATATTTATTTTGAAGATGCGGCATATTTCGCTCAAAATCCATACCAAAATCCTTAATCATAATTACAATCTTTGGATCCAAGTTAACTTTTTTTATGGCTCATTCTTTAAATTTAAAAAGAATGAAAAAAAGTACCTTTTGCAAAAGATTATGCATACTAAATTTTATAAACATATACATATTTACACAGTATTAAGAAGAACAAATAACAAATTATAACATTACTTATAACTTTAATTCTTTAAATTCAGGATGCTAATCTTTGCAATTTGCGTCCCTCCATTAAAGACTTGTGTTTTTGAGATAAGGCTAATTTTATTTAAGGTAAGAAAAAATCCGTTTTATATTTTTGATAAATTAAACGAGATTGAATCTTTGATATAAATAAAACATATAGGCAACATTGTTTTTTTTCTCTGCTTGATATCCATATATCTATATTTGGTTTTATTTTATTTTATAATACAATAGTTTATAACAACTTTCAAGAACTTTCTCTATCTTCATAGTCTTTACAGAATGCAATGACTGGATCATTGATGGTTTCTTTGACTTTCATTGCAAAAATGAAATCCAAGTGACCCCACTTTGGATCGTCAATTAATTCGAAATGCTTCAAATTGGACAAATGTTCTGGTAAACGTTGAATGTCCTTGTAATTTGCAGATCCATCAGCTAATCCATAATAGATGTACATTTCAGCAGTAATCTTATCCAGGGGATATGATGGTGGTACTTCCTGTTGATAAACTTTCAAATTCTTTTTGGGTCCATGATCATATTGGCGGAACTCATTGCTGATATATTCCTGAATGAAATGAATGCCTTGATTTGTAGAAATGCCAGCAGGATGGGTCTCAACCAGTTGAGGTAGAAGAGTCTGAAAAGGAAGAAAATTAATAGGACCGCACGTAAGTCTTGTGATATAATGAAGAAAATTAATAGGACTACATAAGGTTTGTGATATATTATATTTACATAATTCAAGTTGGGATTGTCAGTGCCGGCCCACATAAGGAACAATGTTTGACAATATTTGGGAAATGTGGGATTACCACCGCAAGCAGTATCAAGAATGCGTTGAACAAAAACATTATGGGGGACAAATTCCTGCAAATAAAAAATAAAAAAGTTCAAAGATTGTCGTAATTCATACACTGAAAAAAAAGCATGCCCAAAGATTTCAAAAGATTTTGTCTTTACTTTAACAATTTTGGTACTGATTCCGAGTCAAAGAAGCGGAGAATACAAGTAAGGATACTTTTAAGACACAATTCTCTTTTAAAATTGGGTTTTGTGTAGGAAGCAAATTTTAATTTTTCGTTTTTTCAGCTTTTTTCTTCATATGCTATGGAAGTCCTTTTATAGCCGAGTCCGAACGGCGTTCCACATTGCAGTGAGACCACTTAGAGAAGCTTTGAAACCCTCAGAAATGTCACCAGCATTACTGAGGTGGGATAATCCACCGCTGAAAAACTTTTTGGTGTTCGGTCGAAGCAGGAATCGAACCCACGACCTTGTGTATGCAAGACGGGCATGCTAACCATTGCACCACGGTGGCTCCCTTCAAGTAAAAAACGTCTTTAAAATAAAGTGTTGAAAAATATGTCCCATTTTGAACGATTTTTTGCTTTGTAGTCAAGATGCAAAAAGACACCAAAACTTAAGGACAATTTCATTAATTTTAAAGATTTTTTCCGAATTATTTAAGTCAAGTTGACCTTACCCCAAGAAAATTATCTTTAGTGTTATGAAACCCATTTTTAAGTCAAATCATTTAATTATAAGGACAACACAACTTCATTGAAAAGTTTATCGACTTTTGGACAAGGAAAAAAACTTTATATTAGAGAAATGCCTCTTCTATGCTAAACTAAATTTGCATTCGTATTTTAAGGGCATGAAATCTTTGGCCTCACGACAATATTTTTTCAGTGTAGGAAAGAATAAAGCATACACTGAAATAAATATTGTATTCGTATTTGTTGTATTTAAAATACGAATGCAAGTTTTGCTTAACATAGCAGGCACATGTCTCTGATATAATTTTTTGTTTTTGCCAACATGTTTTCTTCAATTGAAATTAGCTTTACTTCAAAGACATATGACTTGAACGGAGGGACGTAAATTTCAAGGATTCGTGCCCTGAATTTAAAGTAAACAATTCTTAAAACAATGATTGTGAACTTTCTTTTACGTTTCCTAAAATTTAGGTCGCATAATCTTTTATTCTAAGTCATTTGTTTCTTCAGCATAGGTGATGTCTTTGAAGATTTTATTTTAAAGATGCTTTTTACTTGAAACGTTGCACAATTTATACTTGAAGTCAGTCAGAATTTCGAAATATAAAGTGTGGTTAAGACGGCTTTAAAGGACTTTTTATAGCAAAAAAAATTATTAAATCAACATTTTTTCCAGTATCAAATATGCCATATCTAGAGAATTGCATCTTAAATGGTTCCTCCCTCACTTATTTAGCACAAAATTAATAGTTTAAAGACAAAATCTATGAAACCGGCCTTTGGGTGGTTTCGCACTCACCTGATATCCTAAAATATTTGCCCCAGTTCCAGGAGTACCAACATAAGGAGCCAAACCCACAACTAAACCATCAGTTACATTACCCATGAAAATCGGAGGAGCCAACATATGAGCAGTCTTAATTTTGTCATTATATTCGGGTCTGGTGCTGGTCATCACAAAAAATACCGTGGTCCCTTGCGAATGGCCAACATAATGCAATTTCGATTCACCCGTTTTCTCCAAAATGTAATCGATCGTTTCAGGAATATCTATATTGCCAATTTCATGCCAACTGAAGGCCCAAAAATAGGGATGATTCAGAGAAATTTTTGTATTATTGCGAGAGTAAATATTGCCTCTGGCATTACCTAGCCAAACATCGAAACCATTATCGGCAAAGTTATAGGCCAAAGCATTATCGGGACCATTAAGGAGATAACAATCAGAACAGGAGAAAAGACCATGTTGTATGAATACCACTGGTTTCTTATCATTGGCATTATTCAATTTGGGAGAATATGGGATACGGAATACATTGAGGACATAACCATCTGAAGTTTCGATATAATGTGATTCTGCTGGGTAACCATGTTCACGAATACGATCAGCCTAAAAATAGAAAGACAATAAATGTTCAAGTTTTCTAAAAAAAAGGAATTCTAAGTAAAACTATAAAATTAAGAAAATGTTATAATAAGAACAACACCAAATAAAATAATTAATATATACCACTATTCCAATTACTCACTGATGTTTTAATCTGCCTAAACGGTATATCTATATAGGGACCATATTCCACTTCATACCCTTCAATGGCTGATATAGCTACCAGCAATGCTAAAACCAAAAACGTTTTCATCCTCTTCGCAATGCCGTCCAATAGATACTGCCCACTACCTCGAACTACTGGTTTTTCGTGGTGAGTTAAACTACGGTTCGCAGTGTTCACGAAGTTATCAATAGTTTATGTTATATCAATGTTCTACAATGGTACTTAACATGGATTATCTTATCTTAAGATAATATTTGTTTTGTACCTCTTAAATTTTCCCCAATTTCGATCACTTATTATAGGATCGCAAATGTTGACATTGACCGGGACAATATGTTTTCATTATGGCTCTATTAATCGCAATTGATTTCCAATAATTCGCTATCGCTATTTATACCCTGTACCACACTGTGGCACGGTCTATAATAAGTTAGTGCATACGTTTGCAACACACATATAGGCACCACCCAGCAAAAAAATGTAGAAGTTCTTCCAAAGGCACAACTTTAAAAGCACTTCCAGAAGATGTACTCCCAATGATGTTCTTTATTTTAACTACCCAGGAAGTTCTTTTAATTCAATTTTTTATAACTTGGTTTTTCATACTTTTAATGGGTAATTTTAACTTTTTTTTTCAAATTGGTTAAAAACAGAGTAAGAATTCATAAAATGGAACAAATCATTTAAATTTTGTCGAAAAAATGCTAAATCCAATCTGAAAAAATTGTGCATTTTTGAAAATATTTGAGGTCAAACGTTTCAGACAAGCGTTAGAATCCATTAAAAATTATAAAAATTATTTATTTGACAAAATATCACAGAATTTTTTAATTTACATCCAAAACATTGAATTCGGATCACACCTAAAGAAGTGATCCAAGTTCAGAGCACCGGCTGTTGAAATGGAGGACTTCCGTCCTATGACAAGCCCATGTTAATTTCATCGCTTCTGCGTCAATTTTGCACCACTTCCGGATCCAAAAAGAACATTTTCATTACTTTTTTGGCGACGCTTTTTTTGCTGGACATATAGGTCTTTGGCAATATTGCTCAGGGCCGGTCACTTATTTGTAATGAAAGTCTAGGGCACTGTTTAAGTCCAATCTACTTAAAATTTGGCACAAGTATTTGGGTCAGAATAGAATCCTATTGATTTTGTTTCGGATTTTGATATGTGGATATACTGGATTTGATTTTACCTATTACCATATATCTATATCTTTCGCCCGATATGCACTTATATGGCCACACAAGCCAGATTTTAGCCTAATTTGCTTCAAATTTTGCACAAGGAGTACAATCGTCAAGTGTGCTAAATTTAACAGATTTAGGCAAGTCTGGATCGAATTTGCGAAGGAGCATTTTTACTTGAATAAAACCTAATAGTGTACGACCTTCTTCTTTGATGAATCGAAGTCCAATCTGAGAGTTCAGATGGATTCAGGCTAGTAAGTAAACCTAAAGGTTAACGCCTTTATCCTGAAGGCGTTCACCTTTACATAAAATAAATAAATTTACATAAAATAAAATTGGTGGTATTTTGAATCGTTTCGTGTACGAAAGGCATTTTGCAAAATATAATCTTGCCACACGCAGAGAAAGAAATGCAACTCCAATGAAGATAGGAAGATAGGAAGATAGGAAATTGGCTACTGAGGAGACCATTTACCGTGTTAGTTTCATACTTTTCGTTTATCGAACCAAACGCGTATACGACAAGTATTGACATAGCATTAAAATGCAAATAAAAAGAAGTTAAGTGCACGAAATAATTTTCCATAAAGGGGGAAATGTAATTTTTTTGTTGTTGCCTAAAATTTAACATTGTTCATTAAGAAAATTAAGTTTTTCATTTAAAAAATAAAAACGAAAAACAAATAACAAAATTACAAACATGTATGGAACTAACATGGCAAATGCAACATTTGGTATGACGCAAGCGAATTTCCTATCTTCCTAGAGTTTATTGTCTTTGGTATAAAAGACTGGTTCAGGCATAACGATGTTAATGTCTTGTAGGAGCCATCCCAATCACCAGATTTCAATCCCATAGAAAATCTATGGAATATTGTAGATCGTAAGGTTAATCACGATAACTGCAGAAATAAGGAGGAACTTTTCCGACAAGTGGAAATAACATGGAATGCCATATTCGCGGATATTGTATCGATTCCATGTCATTAAGATGCGAATCTAATAAATCTATGTTTAATACATTAATAAATTATATACATTTGTTTTGTTTGATTCAATTTAGATAATTACTTTTATGAATAAAGAAAAAACACATTCTGCCATTATTTATATTCATAATTTATTATGGTTATAAATATTATAAATAAATAAATAAAAAACATAATCCAGTCTTCTTTGTATGAGTTCGCGCATATATTTTGTCGCACACTGTACGTTTGCTCTATGGTGGAAATATGGCTGGCCTCGAGATTCAATATCAACCGATAAAACACAAATAACTCATTTACAAAATTGCATTACAAAATTGGATTAAGCTTTATATATTCCCCATGTTTTTTTTACTTACTGACATTTTCGATTCTATCAGACCTGCTGAAAAACCAAAAAATATAGATATTGGTAACAGTTTACTTTGATTGTATGGTAGAGATCTCTCATTTCCTTAGAAGAGTATTCATAACAAATATGTAGATAAGATAATACTTTAAGGATTTATATTTTATTGCATAATTATCCTTTGATTTTTTAATACATTCACATTTGATTGGCCTGCTCCTTCTCGTAGTCCTGGCAAAATTGTACCACCTGATCGTTAATAGTTTCTTTAACTTTCAATGCAAAAATGAAATCGATGTGATCCCAAGTAGGATCTTCAACCAAGAAAAAGTGTTTTAAATTTTTCACATGTGGACGAAGACGTTCCACATCTCTATAATCGGCCGATGCATCAGCCAAACTATAGTAAATGTAAATGCCGGCAGTAATTTTTTCCAAATCATAATTAGGAGGTTCAGGTTGTCCATATTTCTGCATATTCCTCTCGGTACCCCAATCGTATTGACGGAATTCATTGCTTATGGATTCTTGAATATAGTGGATACCTTGATTGGATGAAGTTCCAGCAGGATGGGTTTCAGCTATTTGCGAAAGAAGAGTCTACGAAAAACGAAAGGATAACCCATAAGGAGAACCCATAAAAGGAAGTAGTGACTTACTTGATTCAAATTTGTATTCTCGGTTCCAGCCCAAATGAGGAACAAGGTCTTACAGTAATGAGGATAACGAGAATCACCACCACAGGCAGTGTCCAATAATCTTTGCACATAACGATTGTGAAAGATGAATTCTTGATCTTCCAACATTAGGGTCCCTGTGCCAGGTTTGCCAACAACAGGAGCCATATTCACCAACAGGGCATTCGTACAATTACCCATAAAGATGGCCGGGGCCAGCATATGGGCTGTCTTAATTTTATCATTGTATTCTGGTCGAGTGGAAGTCATCACAAAGAATGCTGTGGTACCTTGGGAATGGCCAGCATAATGTATTTTACTTTCTCCAGTCTTTTCAATGATATAATCAATCATAGTGGGTACATCAATGTTTCCAATTTCATGCCAACTGAATCGCCAGAAATATGGATGATTCACCGATATTCTGGAATTGTTACGTGAATAGATATTGCCACGGGCATTACCCAGCCAAACGTCGAAGCCACCATCGGCCAAATTATAGGCTAGTGCATTATCTGGACCGTTCAAAAGGAAGCAATCGGAGCAGGAGAACAATCCATGTTGGATGAATATAACAGGCTTCTTAACATTTTCATTTTGAAGTTTTGGCGAATATGGAATGCGGAACAAATTCAAAATGTAGCCATCCTCAGTCTCGACCAAATGAGATTCGGCAGGGTAACCATGTTCACGGATACGATCGGCCTAAGTAAATTCACAAAAAAAAACTCTCAAGCTGGCTATTGTTTTACCTTGGAGGCGTATTAGTTTCTTAAACATACCGAAGTTTTAACTGGCTTCAATGGAACATTCAAATAAGGTTCATACGCATCTGTATAACCCTCCGTTATGGCTACTGTGCCCACTAGGAAAGCCGCTAATATCAATGTTTTCAACTCCATCTCTGCAAGAATACTAAAAGCCGACGAGGAATTATATACTATTGCAGCTAGTAATACCACTTCTATTGAATCTATTGAACTCACATAGAATTTTGGGGATACTTTACTATTTTTAATAGCCTCTATGCAAAGATAATCTTATCATGAATTTCACCTCTTACCACTACTATCGTTCCATTGCCTTTTACATTAGTGTGAACATACAGTATCAGAAGGAAATCAAGTGTTCCATATATCATTAACACTTTAATAATGATAATCTTTTATTCTAATCATGCAAATAATTCGCATGCAGAAATGTATACCAAAACAAACTTAACCATTTGAAATTTTTAATATATTTGCATTTAGATAAAAAAACTACGCTAATTAACGAACATCGACTAAGGTTTTTCAAAATACGAATTATTCCAATATTTCATATGCTACACTATATCCTCAAAATCAAGTTGCTAGCCGTGAATACATTTTGTAATAAATATTCTTGAAATGTTAACCCTTTGACTACCGATGTCCACTACAAAGGACATACCAAAACGACACCAAACTCTAACTTCCCACCTTGTTTCGATAGATTCCTCGATATTATTTTAAAGTAGATGCTGTAATCTAAATACTCTTTAAATATTTTCTGTATTGATCGGCACTAAAATTCATTTTTATAAACTTCTTTAACAATCAACGAAAAATACGACATTTTTCCGCTGTACGTCTCTAGTAAATCGGCATACATACAAAAGCTTAGCTGATATTATTTCAAATTCTTTTTTGTATTTTTTTCTCACGTTCCAGCAAGAATCAAGTTTTCAGAACAAACTCATATAGCTTTTTAACTAATTGAGGTAGGTCCTCAAAATCACAATTTTTTCTATATACTTTTAGTATAATTAATAAAAAAGAAGAAAAATTGCATTTTTATACCCTGCGCCACACTGTGGAACAGGGTATTATAAGTTAGTGCATATGTTTGTAACACCCAGAAGGAGACGAGATAGACACATGGTGTCTTTGGCAATAATGCTCAGGGTGGGTCCCTGAGTCGATATAACCATGTCCGTCTGGCCGTCCGTCCGTCCGTCTGTCTGTGAACACATTTTTGTGATCAAAGTCTAGGCCGCAATTTAAGTCCAATCGCCTTCAAATTTGGCACATGTCCCTAATTTGGGTCAGAATAGAATCCTATTGATTTTGGAAGAAATCGGTTCAGATTTAGATATAGCTCCCATATATATCTTTCGCCCGATATGCACTAATATGGACCCAGCAGCCAGAGTTTTATACCGATTTGCTTAAAATTTTGCACTAGGAGTACAATTAGTAATATAGTCATGTGTGCCAAATTTGATTGAAATCGGTTCAGACTTAGATATAGCTTCCATATATATCTTTCGCCCGATATGGACTAATATGGTCCTAAAAGCCAGAGTTTTGGCCCAATTTGGTTGAAATTTTGCACAGGGAGTAGATTTAGCATTGTAGCTATGCGTGCCAAATTTGGTTGAAATCGATTCAGATTTAGGTATAGCTCCCATATATATCTTTCGCTCGATATGCACCTATATGGACCTAGAAGCCAGAGTTTTATCCCGATTAGCTTGAAATTTTGCACAAGGAGTACAATTGGTAGTATAGTCATGTGTGCCAAATTTGATTGAAATCGGTTCAGATTTAGATATAGCTTCCATATATATTTTTTGCCCGATATGGACTTATATGGCCCCAGAAGTCAGAGTTTTTGCCCAATTTGGTTGAAATTGTGCACTAGGAGTACAATTAGAAATATAGTCATGTGTGACAAATTTGATTGAAATCTATTCATCTATTAGATAAAGCTCCCATATATATGTTTTTCTGATTTCGACAAAAATGGTCAAAATACCAACATTTTCCTTGTTAACTCTCCACTGCTTAGTCGAAAAGTTGTAAAAATGACTCTAATTTTCCTAAACTTCTAATATATACACTGTTAGAAAAGTATGTTTTTCATATGTTCCGATATAAGCAAAATGTGTTTCGGGCAAAATTTTAAAACACAATATATTTAAGTGCAAACATGTGATGTTCCTAAACTAACACTAAATGTTTGGGACATCTATGTTAATATGTTAGAATAAATTATGTTTGGGGCATGAATGTTCATAAAAATCATATGTGTGAATGCAAACATATATAAATTTACAAATTTCGACTAAACATACATATGTTGTGATATTTTATTCAAAGCGATAGAGAGAGTATAGAGAAAGAAATAGAGATGGAAACCGAGAGAGTTGACGAAAGATATCAACATTACAAAGCGAAAGAATCAAAAGAGAAAAATTTCTGTGAAACCGCTTGTATGTTGTTTCGGAAAACTGTTTTTTGATAAGGCCAAAAATTTGATATGCTTAAGTCTAAATATTATTTAATTTGAATAAAGAGAATAGACATTCGGAACCAAGACATTTGAAAACCAACCAGCATATGTTTTCGCCTGAGAGCAGCATTTTATGTATGTGTGGACATGTGTTTTGTTTATCATTTTGGCATTATGGGCACAATTTTTTTTCTTGGTTCGTTAAAAGAAATCAGGGGTCTTCATAAAAATAACGAAAGGGTACTATACTCTTTTTAGAGTTGGGACAGTAAAATGAAATAAGGAGGAAATAGTGAAAAATTACACAGTAAAATGTATAAAAACAAAGTTTAGTCCCTCTTTATTAATAAGTAGTCCACGAGGAGTTGACGGACACCTACAAATATAAAAGCGGGCATTAAGTTCGAGTTTTGCAGCTAAAACAATTGAAAAAGTTTATTTTCTTTAAAATAAATTATTAACGAAAAATAAGAGACATTTTAGAGCGATGGTGTTCAATGCTAGTAAAAAACTGTTCACGCCTAAATAAATTTATGTTTATATTATAAAATTATTTATGTATGTTTATACTCGACTCCACGTTCTTCTTTTGTTAGTTTTTGAATTCTTTCCAAATTTTAAAGTTTTGTACCAAAAACAGTTTTTTGTTACAAAATTGTTATTTTTGCAATAAAAAATAATATTTTATCCAAAAATCAGTCAATTACGTTTATATCAAGCACTGTTACTGACTATAAATCTTTAATAACCCACATTTCAAAGTTTCATTATAAAAATTTAATATAGTATAAATATAAATGTGTAAATTAAAAAAAAAAAAGTGTTCGGTCGGAGCAGGGATTGAATCCACGACCCTTTGCATGCAAGGCAGACATGCTAACCACTGCTCCACGTGGCAAACAAATGTATGTTTCTGTTAAATAATGTTATGTTTGCATGGGCTCGTGGGCGCTGCAAACTATGCTATATAAATGTAACTTATAACGATAATTATCTACTGGTCACTATAACAGCTACGTAGCCCAGTGGATAGTGTGTGTGTATGGTACTCGGTTCGATTCTCCGAGCAGGCGAAAGGTAAAATTTAAAAAAATTATATAAGTGAATAATTTCTTCAACATTATTTGTATTACAGAAAAAGGTGCCAAGAACTAAAATATTTCGTGGAAGTGAAAATTACGAGTATGTTAGGGTATGAGCACAATCGTCTTTGGGAAAAATTCTTCCAAGCATATAATATTTTTGGGCTCAAAATGCTTCCAAACATATAATATGTTCACATAAAACAAACATATTAATGTTTCGGCAGTATCCAATAATATATGTGCTTCCTGCAAAATATGTTTGGAACATATGTTAAAGAAGCGATTTTTTTTGAGGGTGTATATATCGAGCAATAAATCATAAATAAACTTTTGCGAAGTTTCCTTAAAATTGCTTCAGATTTAAATGTTTCCCATATTTTTTTACTAAAATTGTGTTCCACCCTAGTGCATTGGCCAACTTAAATTTTGAGTCTATAGATTTTGTAAAAGTCTATCAAATTCTGTCCAAATCGAGTGATATTTAAATGTATGTATTTGGGACAAACCTTTATATATAGCACCCAACACATTTGACGGATGTGATATGGTATCGAAAATTTAGATCTACCAAGTGGTGCAGGGTATAATATAGTCGGCCCCGGCCGACTTTAGACTTTCCTTACTTGTTAACACTAGATTTAATTCGATAGTAGAAAGGTTAGAATGAATTTCAATTTGAGAAATTGTTGCTAATTTTTATACCCTGCGCCACACTGTGGAACAGGGTATTATAAGTTAGTGCATATGTTTGTAACACCCAGAAGGAGACTAGATAGACACATGGTGTCTTTGGCAAGAATGCTCAGGGTGGCTCCCTGAGTCGATATAACCATATCCGTCTGTCCGTCCGTCTGTCTGTGAACACATTTTTGTGATCAAAGTCTAGGTCGCAATTTAAGTCCAATCGCCTTCAAATTTGGCACATGTTCCTAATATGGGTCAGAATAGAACCCTATTGATTTTGGAAGAAATCGGTTCAGATTTAGATATAGCTCCCATATATATCTTTCGCCCGATATGCACTAATATGGACCCAGCAGCCAGAGTTTTATACCGATTGGCTTGAAATGTTGTACAAACATAACACGTAGTCGTATAGTCAGGTGTGCAAAATTTGATTGAAATCGGTTCAGATTTACATATAGCTCCCATATATATCTTTCGCCCGATATGGACTTATATGGCCCCAGAAGCCAGATTTTTGGCCGAATTTGGTTGAAATTTTGCACTAGGAGTACAATTAGTAGTATAGTCAAGTTTGTAAAATTTGATTGAAATCGGTTCAGATTTAGATATAGCTCCCAATTTGGTTGAAATTTGGCACAGGGAGTAGATTTAGCATTGTAGCTATGTGTGCCAAATTTGATTGAAATCGGTTCAGATTTAGATATAGCTTCCATATATATTTTTCGCCCGATATGGACTTATATGACCCCAGAAGCCAGAGTTTTGGCCCAATTTGTTTGAAATTTTGCACTAGGATTACAATTAGTAATATAGTCATGTGTGCCAAATTTGATTGAAATCGGTTCAGATTTAGATATAGCTCCCATATATATGTTTTTATGATTTCGACAAAAATGGACAAAATACCATTATTTTCCTGTTATATCGCCACTGCTTAGTCGAAAAATTGTAAAAATTACTCTAATTTTCCTAAACTTCTAATACATATATATCGAGCGATAAATCATAAATAAACTTTTGCGATGTTTCCTTAAAATTGCTTCAGATTTAAATGTTTCTCATATTTTTGTACTAAAATTGTGTTCCACCCTAGTGCATTAGCCAACTTAAATTTTGAGTCTATAGATTTTGTAAAAGTCTATAAATTCTGTCCAAATCGAGTGATATTTAAATGTATGTATTTGGGACAAACCTTTATATATAGCCCTCAACACATTTGACGGATGTGATATGGTATCGAAAATTTTGATCTACAAAGTGGTGCAGGGTATAATATAGTCGGCCCCGCCCGACTTTAGACTTTCCTTACTTGTTTTAATTGCGTTTTACTTTTGTTTATTGGGGAGACAATAACACAATCCTTCATTCGCCGAGTTATCCCTACCTTAATTCACGAAATGGTCTAGAAATTCCAAAACATTGTTTTTCAAATTCAAATTTTCAACTTCAAATCTATTCAGAAGTAAAAAATTAGCTAAATAATACATTAAAAATATTATTTAGATAATTGTTTACTTCTGAATAGATAAATTTGAACTTGACAAAAGTCAAAAGTTAAAACAGGACTATCCAGACCTTGGCGGAGCTAGGAAGTTTTGAAATGTTCGACTGAAAAAAATTAATAAAAAAAATGGCGTGATAAGTAAAGTTGTACGGAATTAATTTTATGTGAATATTTAACCCTGGAAAGTCATCCTTATGTTTTGTACGCTAACGTCATCCTTCGTCATTTTGACTACGGTCTGTGTCAAGGCGCTTTAAATTACATCATGAGCAAAAATGAGAACCTAAAGTAAGTTTAATATTTTTATTCAGTTCATTTTTAATTAATATTAAACAAAAATGAATAAAATCTTTGAATTAGAATAACTTAAATTTGTCAATTCCTAATCGAACATAGATCGAAAATAAAATTAAGCGTCGTCATTTTGACGAAGGATGACTAGTCTAGGAGAAATCATTCAAATATTGTACGTAGATGTGCAAAGACAACATCTCTGGAAATCTAGAGGTATTTTAGGACCACAAATATGTGTGTCGAAAATGGTGTGTACCGGTACATGTTTTGTTATAGACCCCTATAGACCGATCTCCCGTGTTTACTTCTTGGCCTTGTAGAAACCGTAGTTTTTATCCGATTTATCTGAAATTGGAAATCATGAGGTATTTTAGCACCACAAATAGGTGTGTCAAAAATGGTGTGTATCGGTCTATGTTTTGGTATAGTCCCTATATAGACCGAACTCCCAGTTTACTTTTGGGCTTCTAGAAACCGTATTTTCTATTCGATTTGCCTTAAATTGGAAATCTAGAGGTATTTTAGGACCACAAATAGGTGTGTCGAAAATGGTGTGCTTAGGTCCATGTTTTGTTATAGCCCCATATAGCCCGATCTCCAGATTTTACTTCTTGGGCACAGCAATTTTACCCGATTAAAAATCTAGAGGTATTTTGGGTACATAAAATGGTGTGCGGAATATGGTGTGTATTGGTAAAAGGTTTAGTTTAGCCTCCATATAGCACTTTCTCTCCGATCTGCCTGAAATTCAAAATCAAGCGGTATCTTGGGTTCACAAATAAGTGTGCCGAATATGGTGTGTATCGGTCCACGTTTAGTTCATAAAATGTTTGAGACATACTTAAAAAAAAACAAAATTTTATTAAGCTATGGAAAATTTCGTAAAAATGAATAAAACTTAACTACAAACAAATAACTTTTTCCAATAAAAATAAGTTACATTCAGCGATAGTTTAACTACGGATTTTTTTCTGTGTAATGAAACAATTACATTTTTTGATTAATGGTGGTGGGTATTTAAGATTAAGTCCGTATATACTTGTTCATTTTAATAACTAACTTCACTTTATATTTACTCGTACAATATTAAATTTAATTATGGTTGTCGCAACCTCTTTTGGAACATTCAGTTGACCACCATGTGGTGACCACACCACAATAAATAAATTTGTTTTCTCTCTTTATTGTAGTTTCATTTCATATAATAGGACTACCAAATGAGCATGTGTAGTGCGAATTCTTTTCCAGCCCTCAGATTTTACCACTTCTTTATCGTTGGCATTGATGAATTTTAGAGTGTGCGATTTCAGATCAGCCATGTTATAAACATCGGCCAGCGCCAAAAAATCAATTACGGTCTGTAAGTTTGTATTTCTAATTAAGTGTTGAGAGCATAAGCATTTAAGGTCATCCAAGCAATACTTTTCCGCTGCAGCTGCAAGTTCAACTGCAAACTCATTTAGTTTTGGCGATGTACCCGTATATATAAAATATAACATTTCTTTAAGAACATCCCCTTTGATATCATCAATTACGACTACGCCTGTCTTATTCTCTTCCATATGATGATCGAACATCGCTGAGAAAACCTGACTCCGGGCCGACAGTATAGCTTTGTGAGCTTTCACACTTTCACCGTTTGCTTTTAAAATCACATCACTAAGTTTTCCTTTAAGCAATAACTGACCAAAATGAACTTTGGCAGAGCATGATAACAGGTGGGAATTTTGGTCTGGAAATGAGTCTTTAACTTGTGTAATTGTTAAGAAAACACATAAAGATCTAAGGTGCTGCAGTTGGTCGGAATTGCAAACATTTCTTAGTTTCAAATGATGTCCTTGCATAAATTGTATCGGTGTATCTGATTTAAAAGTTATTTTTTCGCTATTGATTTTTGTAGATACATTGTAGGTGACACTAAGCTTTCGACCACTCACCAAGATCAACCAAATTGAAACTGAAACGAATGTGAATTAGTAAATTTCTCAGGTAATAATAATAGATGTATGCATAAATATTACCATCCCTCATGTTGAATGATCCTGTATATACAGTATTAACAGATTGAAGTCTTTCCATGACTAATTTTAATGTCCATATGTTGTTATCCTCATCTTTGAACTCTGGACTTGTCAAATACATGTAACGCCATAAGGACTGAAGTTCATAAGCATCAATAACCCAATATTCTTGGAACATATTAAACGTAATACCCTCTTACTACTGCAGTGAAATCACAAATGGCATGGCCGATATTTACATCACAACTACGTACATTTTCGAAGTCGATTTTATGAATGCAATTGAAGAGCGGGTCTGTTTCGGCGTTGCCAGAAGTGTTTCACCAAAAACCGCCAGATTTTCACAAAAAAGTATACAGCTAAATTAAGCTTAAACAAGTAAGGAAAGTCTAAAGTCGGGCGGTGCCGACTATATTATACCCTGCACCACTTTGTAGATCTAAATTTTCGATACCATATCACATCCGTCAAATGTGTTGTGGGCTATATATAAAGGTTTGTCCCAAATACATACTGTTACGCTTTTATATTTAGGCGTTTTTAATTACCCGACAATTAAAACACAGTTCTATTAAATAACGACAATCTACAATTTATTTACTATGACTTCACACTTTACAATTCGTTCACACTGAAGTTATTCGTTTGACGCTTTAATTAAGACTGACTCGTTAGCAGCATGTGAGCGCTTTTATATATGACGGTGTGGCAATACGAGAACATTCTGGTAGCACTACAATATTCTGGCAACGCCATAACATTCTTAGACAAGGCTAGAAGGATCTACGACCATTAAGTTATTCGTCTGGTGGCTGCCAAACACATACACACTCACATAGATATATGCTCGCATTACTACAACAACAATGACAATAGACAATGAGATGAAATGAGAAAGCAAAATAACAAAGCAAAGGGGTTGTTATTCTATGAGAGAGTAAGAACTAACATTTCGGTAAGCAAACAAAAGAACATAAAAGAAATTCAGGAAAATACTAGAAAATGAATAGATGATTCCAAGAAGTGATAGCGAAATTTTATCGTTACAATTTGAAATTTTAAATTAACGGAAACTAATTTAAATAAACTTATGTCTATAATTATCAAATTCGTCACACTGCCTCCCGCTTAAGCCTGTTCGTCCCGAACAGGCACAGAACCTGTTCCGTAAGGAGCCAATCGTTCCAGATGTACAACTTTCATCTTTGATCTAGGGCTGTCGTCCTTCTGAATCCGGTATACAACATCATTGATCCTCTTGATGACTTTGTATGGGCCTTCCCACTGTGTTTGCAGTTTAGGACACAATCCTTTCTTTCGTTGCGGGTTAAATAGCAGAACCAATTCTTCTTCTTGGAAGCCCTTAGTATTTACAGCACGATCGTATCTCGCCTTCATTCTGTTGCTGACCATTTTTATTTTGTTGCGCACTGATTCGTGAACTTCACCGAAAGTGTTTGGGATGTCGTTTCTGTTTTCTTCCATGGCGAGCTCATTAGGTTTAGCGCCGAATATCAGATCTCCAGGCAACGTCAACTCAGTTCCGAATAGAACATTGGCCGGTGTTCGAGAGGTGGAATCATGAATGGCAGATCTATACGACAGCAAAAACTTTGGTATATGCTCGTCCCAGTCCCTCTGGCCGTTGTCCACTACTTTTCGAAGATGTTCTTCCAGAGTGCGATTAAACCTTTCTACCATGCCATCGGATTGTGGATGTAATGGTGTAGTCCTCGTTTTCTTGATACCAAGGGATTCACACATCTCTTTGAATATGGCCGATTCAAAATTTCTTCCCTGGTCTGAGTGAATCTCGGACGGCACACCGTAGCGACATATCCAGTTTTTGTTGACCACATCCACAATCGTTTTTGCCTCTTGGTTTGGAATTGCATACACCTCCGGCCATTTGCTGAAGTAATCCATGACCACAAGGACATAACGGTTTCCAGAATCACTTACTGGGAAAGGGCCTGCCACGTCCATTGCTATTCTTTCAAACGGGGCTCCTGGTCTATATTCTTGCATAGGACCTCGACTTTTCCTTGTTGGACCTTTCGCCTTCATGCACTTCCCGCAATTGGCTACCCATTCAGCAATTGATTTCTGGCATCCAACCCAGTAGAATCGTTGCTTCACTTTATCGGCGGTTTTGGTTATTCCCAGATGACCTCCACTGGGACCATTATGGAACTCCGCCAAAACGTCTCTTATTTTGGAATCTGGAACGATGATCAAATTTCGGCTGCTCTTGCCATCTTCGCTTTCCCATTTACGTTGCAGGGATCCATTGGCTAGAACTAAACTATCCCATTGAGCCCAGTATGATTTCATAAGTGGACTTTCGGCTGCGATGTCTTTCTTACTGGGCTTCTTGTTCTCTTCCTTTGCCGAAATAATTTTGTTCAAAATGGGATCTTTACGCTGTTCTGTTGGCCAGTCCACTCCAGATTCGATGTGTAACAGCCGAATATCAACAATCTCCTCCTTATGTTCAGCTTTCGAGCAGTGCTTGCATTCTATACTGCAAGGTCGACGTGACAAAGCGTCAGCGTTACCGTGTTTTCCACCTTTTCTATGCTCGATACTGAAATCATAGCTCTGGAGCCTCTCGATCCAACGTGCCAGTTGAGCTTCCGGATTCTTGAATTGAAGCAACCATCGTAGAGCTGAGTGATCAGTCCTTAGCAAGAAATGTTGTCCATACAAATATTTATGATAATGTTTTACACCCTCTATGACGGCTAGCAGCTCTCGTCGCGTTACACAGTAGTTCTTTTCGGGCTTGGACAACGTTCGGCTGAAATATCCGATGACCTTCTCCTTGCCGTCTATCTGTTGGGATAGCACACCTCCAATACCATGCGCGCTAGCATCTGTATCCAAAACAAATTTTTCGCCCGGAATAGGATACGCTAGAACAGGAGCTGAACATAAAAGTTCTTTTAAATGTTGGAATGAATCCTCCTGTTCGTCGCTCCACTGGAACTTCTGACCTTTTTGCGTCAATTTATGGCTACGACTAGCGGCGATGCTGGCGAAGTTTGGGACGAATCGTCGGTAATATGTACATAACCCAAGGAAACTTCTTAATTCGTGGAGATTTCGGGGTCGTGGCCAATCTCTGACAGCTTGGATTTTGTCTTCATCGGTGGATATGCCCTCTGCAGTCACATGATGACCCAGGTATTTAACTTCCCGCTGGAAAAGGGAGCATTTCTTTGCGTTAAGGCGTAGACCAGCGGCTGGCAATTGCTGGATAACGTCTTTCAAGTTCTTAAGGTGCTCGTCAAATGTTTTGCCCATCACTATGATGTCGTCCAAGTATATCAAGCACGACTTCCAGTGCAACCCCTTCAGTACCCGCTCCATCAATCTTTCGAAGGTAGCCGGAGCGTTGCAGAGCCCGAACGGCATTACATTGAATTGCCAGAGACCACCATTAACGCCAAAAGCCGTCTTTTCCTTGTCTTTCTCGGCGATCTCTACTTGCCAATATCCACTCTGCAAATCAAGCGTAGAAAACCATGTTGTTCCGGCTAGTGTGTCCAACGTGTCATCAATGCGTGGAAGCGGATAACTGTCCTTTTTGGTGACATCATTCAGTTTTCTGTAATCCACGCAGAATCGGGTACTTCCATCTTTCTTTTTGACCAGCACAACTGGGGAACACCAAGGACTTGATGATGGCTCGATCACTCCACTCTCCGCCATTTCCTTTATGAGCTTTTGAACTTCGTCTCTTTTTGCCAGGGGAACACTTCGTGGTGCCTGTTTTATGGGCCTTTCTTCTGCGGTTTTAATTTCATGTTTCACTACAGATGTTCTTCCTTGATTTCCCTTTTCAGAAGCAAAAGCAGAGGCGTTTTTCCACAACAATTGCTTGGCTTTATTTCTCTCTGACGGCGATAGATGACGTGTCCAAGCCTCGAAATACCCTTCTAGATGTTTTCTCACTGCTCCATGTGTCTTTGATGAGGTGCCTTCCAAATTGACTATTGCCTCGGCTGGTGTACATTTTCCAATATCAGAAAATTTTACGATTTGCTCATGATTGTCAGACAAGTTCAAGACACGAACTGGTATTAGTCTCTCTTCGTTCGTTGTTACCAGGGCACTTGCTATCAAGATGTTGTTGCTTTTGTTTTGCATTGCCTGCTTAACGGCTTCTTTCACTGAATCAATCACGGAATTTGATTCGTCATTCTCGGTCTCCACCTTACGTACTTTGTGAATTTGAGGACGTGCTAGTACCCTCGCTGTCTCTTGTGTAAGGGCAAATGTTACAGTTTCCACAAATGTAGCTTTTTGTGACGCATATGTTGCACATTTTATGTCTGGGTCTCGAATGCCATTCACAAAGGTCTCAATTTTGATGCGGTCCACAAGTGGGTGACTCTCTCCTGGGTATGCCAACAGCACCAACCGCTCAACTTCTGTTGCAAAATCTTGTAGAGTCTCATTTGATTTCTGGACCCTTCCTCTTAATTCCATTCTGAAGATGTCTTGCTTATGTTCTCCACCGTACTTGCGTTGTAGCGCAGCTATTACTTCCTTATAGTTATTTCTGGAAGAAGTTTTGATACTTTGTATTACATCGGCAGCATTACCCTTCAATGCCAACAGAAGTTCAATTGCTCTGTCGTTGTCATTCCACATGTTTCTGGATGCCACCGTCTCAAATTGGAATTTGAAAACATCAAATGAAGATGAACCATCAAAAACAGGAGTTTTGATTTTTGGGCCCTCGATTACGCGCAGTGGACCACCTTTCATTTCTAGTTCTGACATTTTTTTCTCAAGGTGTAGAAATTTTTCATCGTGAACCACAAATTTCTTATCCAATTCCACAATTTGACTTTCAATGTGGTCTACGCGTTTCTCCATACCTTCCGAAAGTTGTTGTAACTTTTCATTAAGAATTCTAGAATTTTCGTCAAATTTCTCCACCAAAAGAAGAGAATTTTCTTCCATCATTTTTCTAGAATTTTCTTGCATTTTTAGAGCGTTTTCTTCCAGCAATTTTCTAGAATTTTCTTCCATTTTTAGAGAATTTGCTTCCAGTTTTCTAGAATTCTCTTCCATCATTTTGCTCAAAACATTGAGCATTGAGGTGTAATCCACAACACTCGAAGCCACAGATGGAGTTTCTACACTGCTTGTATTGACGAGTATTGATTCATCAATGTCTTCCTTATAATCAAACTCATGCGTCGCAATGTCCATATTACGCCGTTCAAACTCTTTCAGTAGACGCTTTTGAAGCTGGGCCTTATTGCCTGTTGTCGGCAGCTCCAGTTTGCTCAATTCCTTTTTTAAGTCTTCCACACGAAGCTCATTAAACTTCATTGTAGATTTTTTTTTCGTTATCCCACTTCTGACACCAATTGTTACGTTTTTATATTGAGGCGTGTTTAATAACCCGATAATTAAAACACAGTCCTTTTCAAATAACGACAATCTACAATTTATTAGTTTAACTGATGGCTTCACTTATTTGCTCTACGATGTGTACTGTATAAACTTTAGCTTACGACTGACTTGACTGCTCCCTCCGCCAGGGGCTTATATACCGTGATTTGACGATTTCGAAAATTCTGGATAGTCTGGCCTACAACCATCTAGAACTATCTTGTACAATTTATCTAACACCACATATTCAACTGGTTATCTTCATTGCCTCCAGCCATCTGGAATATTCTATCGGCGTTACTTTATAGGTGATATGGCACACATACTTTTAGGCTTATGCTAATAATCTAGTGCATTCTACTAGATTAGGTAGATGTCGTGCAGGCATAAAACAAAAGGCGTTACTTTTACAATGAACGATTGGAAACACAAAAGATGTTTAAGAAAGTACTAGAAAATAAAGAAATGACTCTAACAAGTTATGACGTAATTTTATCGTTACAATTTGAAATTTTAAATTAACGGAAACTAATTTAAATAAACTTATATCTATAATTATCAAATTCGTAACAATATTATATGGTCACATAATAACATATTGTTTTTTGGAAGACAACATTATTGAATTTGGATGCAAAAATACAAAATGTTTGGAACTTAGACTACCCAAACATATATTGTTTAGACCAATATGCTTTCAAACATATTATATATTGGTAGAGATCAAACATATAAATGTTTGGGCAATACCCAAAAATATATATGCTTGAAGCAAAATATGTTTGGGAGTATATGTTACAGAAGCGATTTTTTGTGAGGGTGTAGAGACCTATGATTGTAAGTAAGTCAAATAACTCTCACAGCCAAATATCCTGTGGACATTTGATCAGTTTTTTCGTCGTCATTATATTCAATGAAAATTTATTATTAATTAAATTTTTCGGTTTTATTTATTTTTTCACTTAAAACATAACAATTACTTAATGGAAAACTTAAATACTATTTAAGTGAAGCATTCACTTTTCTTTAGCACTTTGTTGTTTTTATGTGTGGATAGTAACAAAGTTTAAATATAAGAAAAAAACTACTTAACTTATGCTACTAAACAAACATGGTAAAAGTAAATACCCCTGATCCTCTAAGGGCATTCCACCGAACTCTTAAGATGTCACTTGAGAGCATGTCTAGAATTCGGAACCCTTAGCATGTACTCCCATACAAAAAAAAAACTACATAAATGGTGGTGTATGAAGGCGGAAAGGACAAATGATGGCTCTGATACGAGGCGCGTGAATCACGCGACTTACTAAGCGAAGGGACGCGCAAGTGCGATGTGATGAGATTGTAGGGTGTTAATTCGATGTGTCAGTTTAGTCCAGCTTACGCATGGCTGCAGCTTCAGCTTCCTTCTTAAGAGCAGCTCTTTTCTGCTCCTTGTTGTAGTTTTTAACATAGAACGAACTGAACATGTAGGTGAAGAGACCAGCATTGAAAGTCAATAGTGCGGCAATGGGTTTTGGATAGGGGCAGCTTGGTTGGAATTGAATTTGTAAGGTGTGAACAAAGATGATCAAGAATTGAACCTGTAAATTTATTTAAAAAGAGTTTTTGTTTTTAATATAGAATTCAGACAAAAGACAACACGGATTTTTTAATTATACATTTTAATTGAAATTTAAAACCATTCAATGCACAAATCAATTTATAAAATTTTTAGTATTTAATATTAATTTGATTTAATTGTAATTAATTTAAATGATTTTAATTTTATTTAACCCTATGTAGCTGTGGTGGTATAATTTTCACAATATAACTGACGTGGGGTCCAGCAGACTTCATTTCTAAACATTTGCGTTAAGGCGTAGACCAGCGGCTGACAATTGCTGGATAACGTCTTTCAAGTTCTTAAGGTGCTCGTCAAATGTTTTGCCCATCACTATGATGTCGTCCAAGTATATCAAGCACGACTTCCAGTGCAACCCCTTCAGTACCCGCTCCATCAATCTTTCGAAGGTAGCCGGAGCGTTGCAGAGCCCGAACGGCATTACATTGAATTGCCAGAGACCACCATTAACGCCAAAAGCCGTCTTTTCCTTGTCTTTCTCGGCGATCTCTACTTGCCAATATCCACTCTGCAAATCAAGCGTAGAAAACCATGTTGTTCCGGCTAGTGTGTCCAACGTGTCATCAATGCGTGGAAGCGGATAACTGTCCTTTTTGGTGACATCATTCAGTTTTCTGTAATCCACGCAGAATCGGGTACTTCCATCTTTCTTTTTGACCAGCACAACTGGGGAACACCAAGGACTTGATGATGGCTCGATCACTCCACTCTCCGCCATTTCCTTTATGAGCTTTTGAACTTCGTCTCTTTTTGCCAGGGGAACACTTCGTGGTGCCTGTTTTATGGGCCTTTCTTCTGCGGTTTTAATTTCATGTTTCACTACAGATGTTCTTCCTTGATTTCCCTTTTCAGAAGCAAAAGCAGAGGCGTTTTTCCACAACAATTGCTTGGCTTTATTTCTCTCTGACGGCGATAGATGACGTGTCCAAGCCTCGAAATACCCTTCTAGATGTTTTCTCACTGCTCCATGTGTCTTTGATGAGGTGCCTTCCAAATTGACTATTGCCTCGGCTGGTGTACATTTTCCAATATCAGAAAATTTTACGATTTGCTCATGATTGTCAGACAAGTTCAAGACACGGACTGGTATTAGTCTCTCTTCGTTCGTTGTTACCAGGGCATTTGCTATCAAGATGTTGTTGCTTTTGTTTTCTGCTGGTTCAACAACCCACAATTGGCCGACTTCACAATCTCCATCCATAGAAACCCATATAATTGCTTCGGCATTCGGTGGTATATACTCTGACTGGCTCGTTGTCAAACGTCTGACAGGTGTATTCTCGTCGTATCCCACGTTTACCGTTATTTCGGTATCGCACCATGTCATTACACGACGCTTCATATCCAGATTGAGACCAAAAGCAATCATGAAATCCGCTCCAATTATAACTTCGTCTACTATATCGGCCACAATGAAATCATAAGTAACGGATTTGTTAGCAATAGTTAATTTTACGGTGACCTTTCCATATACGGTTGCGGGTTCCCCTGTAGCCGTGCGTAGCTTGACTCCAATCAGTGGTGTAACTTTTCCTTTTACTAAATCAGATCTAATGATAGACTTTGATGCACCAGTATCCAACGTCAAAGTACGCTTGTCGCCATTAATAACACCCGCAATAGTTAAATTGTTGTTTTTCTGTTGAACTATTGCTATGGAGATGGTGGGGCCATCGTCTGTGGGAGCCAGCTCTTGCCCCGCTGAACTAGCTCGATTTAGTTTAAAGGTGACTCACTTGACTGTGGGGTCACCTTCTTATGGCTATTGTTTAATGGAGATGGTGATGTGGACCTTGACCGTTTGCGTCGTGCTTTGCATTCTCGAGCTAGATGTCCCGGCTTATCACAGTTATAGCATTTGATCCGGGATTTATTTGCCTCTTGCTTCATTTCTTGCATTGCCTGCTTCATGGCCTCTTTCATCGACTCAATAACGGACTTTGATTCATCACACTCTGTCTCTACTTTACGTACCTTGTGAATTTGAGGCCGCGCTAGCAATCTTGCAGTCTCCTGTGCAAGTGCGAATGTTACTGTTTCAGCGAATGTAGCCTTTTGTGACGCATATGTTGCACATTTTATATCTGGGTCTCGAATTCCATTGACGAAGGTTTCAATCTTGATGCGGTCCACAAGAGGATGACTCTCACCTGGGTATGTCAAAAGCACTAGCCGCTCAACTTCTGTTGCGAAATCTTGTAGGGTTTCATTCGATTTCTGGATTCTTCCTCTCAATTCCATTCTGAAGATGTCCTGCTTGTGCTCTCCACCATACTTGCGTTGAAGTGCCGCTATTACTTCATTATAGTTATTTCTAGAAGCAGCGGGAATGCTTTGTATCACATCAGCAGCATTGCCCTTTAATGCCAATAGAAGTTCAATTGCTTTATCATCGTCATTCCACAAATTTCTACAAGCAACCATTTCGAATTGAAATTTGAAGACATCAAATGACGTTGAGCCATCGAAAACAGGAGTTTTGATTTTTGAGCCCTCGATGACGCGCACTGGACCACCTTTAATTTCCAGCTCTGACATTTTTTTCTCGATGTGCAGAAACTTCTCATCATGAACCATAATTTTCTCATCCACGGAAAGAACTTTCTTATCCAATTCCACAATTTGATTTTCTATATGGTCCACACGTTTCTCCATGCCTTCAGAAATTTGTTGTAATTTTTCGTTGAGAATTCTAGAATTTTCGTCGAATTTTTCTTCCAATTTTCTAGCTTGCTTCCATTTGTAGGGCATTTTCTTTAAGCAATTTTCTAGAATTTTCTTCCATTTTTCTAGAATTCTCATCCATGATTTTTCTAGAGTTTTCTTCCATCATTTTGCTCAAAACATTGAGCATTGATGTGTAATCCACAACACTCGAAGCCACAGATGGAGTTTCTACACTGCTTGTATTGACGAGTATTGATTCATCAATGTCTTCCTTATAATCAAACTCATGCGTCGCAATGTCCATATTACGCCGTTCAAACTCTTCCAGTAGACGCTTTTGAAGCTGGGCCTTATTGCCTGTTGTCGGCAGCTCCAGTTTGCTCAATTCCTTTTTTAAGTCTTCCACACGAAGCTCATTAAACTTCATTGTAGATTTTTTTTTCGTTATCCCACTTCTGACACCAATTGTTACGCTTTTATATTTAGGCGTTTTTAATTACCCGACAATTAAAACACAGTTCTATTAAATAACGACAATCTACAATTTATTTACTATGACTTCACACTTTACAATTCGTTCACACTGAAGTTATTCGTTTGACGCTTTAATTAAGACTGACTCGTTAGCAGCATGTGAGCGCTTTTATATATGACGGTGTGGCAATACGAGAACATTCTGGTAGCACTACAATATTCTGGCAACGCCATAACATTCTTAGACAAGGCTAGAAGGATCTACGACCATTAAGTTATTCGTCTGGTGGCTGCCAAACACATACACACTCACATAGATATATGCTCGCATTACTACAACAACAATGACAATAGACAATGAGATGAAATGAGAAAGCAAAATAACAAAGCAAAGGGGTTGTTATTCTATGAGAGAGTAAGAACTAACATTTCGGTAAGCAAACAAAAGAACATAAAAGAAATTCAGGAAAATACTAGAAAATGAATAGATGATTCCAAGAAGTGATAGCGAAATTTTATCGTTACAATTTGAAATTTTAAATTAACGGAAACTAATTTAAATAAACTTATGTCTATAATTATCAAATTCGTCACAATACATTTAAATATCACTCGATGTGGACAGAATTTGATAGACTTCTACAAAATCAATAGACTCAAAATTTAAGTTGGCTAATGCACTAGGGTGGAACACAATTTTAGTTAAAACTTATGGGAAACATTTAAATCTGAAGCAATTTTAAGGAAACTTCGCAAAAGTTTATTTATGATTTATCGCTCGATATATATGTATTAGAAGTTTAGGAAAATTAGAGTTATTTTTACAACTTTTCGACTAAGCAGTGGCGATTTAACAAGGGAAATGTTGGTATTTTTACCATTTTTGTCGAAATCGGAAAAACATATATATATGGGAGCCATTGGCGTAGCTAGGGGGGTGCTGGGGGGGGCTATGCCCCCCCAGAATAGTTCATGCCCCCCCCAGAATAATCAAAGCTACAGTTGTTTTATATTTTAATTCAAGCTTTGCGATGTGTTTAATCCAATTAAGATTGTGGCAGAGAGAGTATGTTAAGCATATTTTTTAGTATTGATATTTACATTACAACTAAAAACACGTAATAAAAACACTAAAAGGAAACTTGAGACGCACATTTTCAAAAATAGTCAATTTATAACTACGTTGATTAAAATCATAAATCGTCACATGCCCAATTTACCATCTAAAATCGTCAAAATCACGAAAAATCCACAGAGTTGGTACCGCTGCTCTCGACAGTTGCTTCCTTGTATTCTGTTCTCAGAGAATTTTTAAAAACTAATCGAAGATAGACGTTTTATAATATTCAATTTATTTTTTGCCTTTTATTTAATTTTTTATTCTTAGTATTTTTTATACACGATGAATATGTTAAGTTTATGTTGTGCTTTATGAATTCTAGTCCTGTTTTAAAACACACATTTTAAATAAAATTTAAAATTCATATTTTTTGTTGTCTTGAATTAAAAATAAATTACAAACAATATTTTTCAAACACATACTTAAAGCAATGCTTTTATTTTTTGTTATATTAAATAATGGTAAGTTGCTATTTGATTATTTATAGCGGTGTCGTGGAACCGGCTCCCACACACAATAAAATATTTTTTGTCTTCAACCATGAAATTAATTGATCTAATTAATTATACCCTTTACCACTACTATGGTACAGGGTATAATAAGTTTGTGCATTTGTATATAACGCCAAGAAATAGTGGTTATAGACCCATCTTTTAGTATACCGATCGGGTAAGAATTAAAATCTGAGTCGATTTAGCGATGTCCGTCTGTCCGTCCGTCTGTATATGTAATTTTGTGCACAAAGTACAGCTCGCAATTTAAGTCCGATCGTCCTCAAATTTGGCATAGGGCCGTTTCTTGAGACAGAGACAATTGCTATTGGTTTTGGAAAAAATCGGTTCAGATTTAGATATAGCTGCCATATATAATTATCTACGATGTGGTCATAGTTAGCGTGTTTATCAACCGATTTTCTTGAAATACCGTACATCCAAATATTTAATGAATCTCGCAAATCTTCCAAAATATCACCCAAATCGGTTCAGATTTAGATATAGCTACCATATAGCCCAAAGTTTACTACCGATCTTCATGAAATTTTGCACAGAGGGTAGAATTGGCATTCTACCAATGCTTGGTACACTTGATTAAAATCGGTTCAAATTTAGATATAGCTCCCATATATATCTTTCGTCCGATTTGAACTTATATGGCCACAAAAGCCAGAGATTTGCCGTGATTTGCCGTGATTTGCTTCAAATTTTGCACAAGGGGTACGTTTAATAGTATCGTTAAGTGTGTCAAATTTTGTTAAAATCGGTTCAGACTTAGATATAGCTCCCATATATATCTCCCGTCCGATTTGCACTCATATGACCAGGGGGCCAAAGTTATACTCCCATTTACCTGAAATTTCGCATAGATAGCAGAATTATTATTCTAACTATACATGTCAAATTTAGTCAAAATCGGTTCAGATTGTATATAGCTCCCATATATACGTACTCCAGAGTTGGGGAAATATGGTCGACTGTTTCATATTTTAGACCCATTTTCAATGGGATTTTCCTCCAATTGACTGGATAGTTTCCACAGAGAATACAAATATGGCCAAAATTCTCACAGTTTACACAAAATTCTGTGATGATTTCCCCATATCTTAGCCATATCCTACACACTGCAATGCCAAAATTTCCATAGAACGGATGAGTTTTAAATAAGGGTCCAAGTCGCCCGACACATATCTTGGCGAGATCTAACCAATATCCTTGTAAAATCGCCACTGCTTAGTAGCAAAAATTGTAAATATTACTCTAATTGTCCTATATCTCGAATACATATGTATCGCCTGAAAAATCATAAATCTCTTTTGTACAATTGCATTAAAATTTCTCTCGCTTCATATTTCCCATATTTTTTACTAACATTGTGTATCATCCCAGGGCGTTAGCCGATTTAAATTTTAATTCTAGAGTTTTTGCAGAAGTACAAAAAATTGTTTCCATTAAAAGTATTTGTATCTGAAAATGCAAACCTTTATATAGCTCCCACCAAATTTTTAAGTAGTTAAGATGGTAACACAAATGTGTGTCTGGATAGTGGTGAAGGGTATAATATAGTCGGCTCCGCCCGACTTTAGACTTTACTTACTTGTTTTTAATTGAAATGTATTCAATCAAAAAAAATGATAGTATCAATCCAATTAAAGCCAATTAAAAAATTAATTGATACAACTAATTTTTGTGATTGAGTTTTTTTGTTTTTGATTGATTTTGCTGCCTTTAACACCGCAATAAAATTGAGGATGTATAGTTTTATCAATAGGGGTAATTTATCGCTTCGGAAATTTCGACAAAATTTTGAAGGATGTCTGGGGGGGCATGGCCCCCCCCAGAGAAAATTTCTAGCTCCGCCAATGATGGGAGCTATATCTAAATCTGAACCGATTTCAACCAAATTTGGCACGCATAGCAACAATACTAATTCTACTCCCTGTGCAAAATTTCAATTAAATCGGAGTAAAAGATTGGCCACTGTGGTCATATGAGTGTAAATCGGGCGAACGATATATATGGGAGCTATAACTAAATCTGAACCGATGTCAACCAAATTTGGCACGCCTAGCTACAATCCTAATTCTACTCCCTGTGCAAAATTTCAACTAAATCTGAGTTAAAAATTGGCCTCTGTGGTCATATGAGTGTAAATCGGGCGAAAGCTATATAAGGGAGCTATATATAAATCTGAACCGATTTCAACCAAATTTGGCTCGCATAGCAACAATGCTAATTCTACTCCATGTGCAAAATTTCAACTAAATCGGAGTTAAAAATTGGCCTCTGTGGTCATATGAGTGTAAATCGGGCGAAAGCTATATATGGGAGCTATATCTAAATCTGAACCGATTTCAACCAAATTTGGCACGCATAGCTACAATGCTAATTCTACTCCTTGTGCAAAATTTCAACCAAATTGGGGTAAAACTCTGGCTTCTGGGACCGTATTAGTCAATGTCGGGTGAAAGATATATATGGGAGCTATATCTAAATCTCAACCGATTTCAATAAAATTTGGCACACTTGACTATAGTACTAATTGTTCTTCTTGTGCAAAATTTTAGGCAAATTAGGGTAAAACTCTGGCTTCTGGGGCCATATAAGTCCATATCGGGCGAAATATATATATGGGAGCTATATCTAAATCTGAACCGATTTCTTCCAAAATCAATAGGGATCTATTTGGAGCCAAAACACATACTTGTGCCAAATTTTAAGTCGATTGGACTAAAACTGCGACCTAGACTTTGATTACAAAAATGTGTTCACGGACAGACGGACAGACGGACATCGCTATATCGACTCAAGGGCCCACCGTGAGCATTTTTGCCAAAGACACCATGTGTCTATCTCGTCTCCTTCTGGGTGTTGCAAACATATGCACTAACTTATAATACCCTGTTCCACAGTGTGGAGCAGTGTATAAAAAGCCAGAAAAAACGCTGAACATTTTTAAAGCAAATGCCACATTTTTATTGAAATACGTACGCAAACAGACCTATTGTTGTTTAATTTTTGGAGCCCCATTAGTCCTGATGACTTTTCGATGGAATTACGGATTCTAGTTTTACCATACATACGTGTATGTTGAATGTTTGTTGAAACAACTTCATTAATTTCAGCAGACAAAAACTGCTGTTGTTGTTATGAAAAACAAAATTTTTAATTTTTTTGATATGAGAATACATTCAAATTTTTTCCCTTTGCAATCTTACTGATAAACGCCGGTGACAGCGAGTAAGATAGCAATTACCATGCGATCATTTACTTTAATACAAATGCAATAACAATAGCACAACTAGTATCCCAGTCGGATGCACTTATAACACCTGAAAATACGCATTACGAAGGTGTTAATGAAATTTCCAACACAGCTTACTCGATAAGGTGCTTTTACACGTCTGTTTTTAATAATAACTAAATGCGAAAATATCCGATAATCATTGCGCGCTTCCCAAATCAAGCGTAGGAACCAATACTAATGATAGTTCAACTTACACGAGAAGGCTTGTTTCCTACTTTACTTTTTTCTGGAATCTGCACTCATTATGAGATGGTGCAAAATCGGTTAAAATGGGGTCTATAATAAATTTGGATTTCTGCGGACATTATTACGACAGTAATAATGTAATAATATCAACAAAATAGTATATTTTCCATATAAATACATTAAAATACATAGTGGGTCTGGCCAGGCCTTATTTGTTACGAATGTGACTATCGAAACATGTGTATGACGGAGGGTTAAGCTACTTTCAAAGATTTCGGGTGGGTTTGATGGAATATGAAATCTCCCGAAGATATGAGACTACACGGATCTACATGCAAGATTTTTGTTTAAGTTCAGTAGGCATCAAAAGTTAGCGTCTATGTTAAAAAAAAGTAGGTAACCCGAGACCAAATTTTAAATCTGTTGAGATTAATTATCGCCAACTCTTGAATGTGTACGAGAAGTAAAATCTCAGGATCGGTCTATATGAACTACATCAGAACGTTGACCGATATAAACCACATCTGGCTTATATCTTTATGGGTTCCAAATAACACTATGTTCATAGCTACTGGCAATTTGAGAGAATAATTGCGACTTTTATGCTCCCAATAATTCAAATCCCAAAATCGGTGTATATGGGGTTGTAAAAAGTAAGTATTTGTAACCGAATTTTTTAACACATTATTTTTAAGTGCATGCGCCAAAAGTAATAGAAACACATTACATACATATAATTTTTTCACTATAAACTTTATTTTGCTTCTAACTGTATCCTTAGGATCTCTGAGTGGCTACTTGCTGCTGTTGCTGTAACGCTGCCGCCATTATCGCCGCTTGTGTTTTCTTTAAATTGAAAACTTTTTGTGCCACTATAGGGTGAGTGCAAGTATTGAGGAGACTTCGAGCCATTTCAAGATCTCCTTGCAATGTCATAGCAACAGCGAGATTATACCGTACTACATTTTGTGCTGCATCCAGTGACTTCACCTGCCAATCCTTCGTCTCGAAATCGAAAGTATTTAAATTAGATATAAAAGTTGGTTCCAAATGAGGTCTCGCCTCCGTTAAATTATCCATCATAATGAAGGCCTCGCCTGCGTACATATGAGCTAGCATCCTAAAAGCATAGATAATTGTTTATTAAAATTATTTTAAACACAGACCATCTAGGGGGCTAAGCCCCACCATAATTCAAATTAAAAAAATGCTACTGGTAAATATAACTAAAACAAATTCTTCCGATAAATATTCTTGGGTGTGTTAAAATGTTTCTGGAGTGGCTATATTTTCTGGGGGTGTTAAAATGTTTCTGGATATAACTATTACATTAAGCATTTCCAGTTAAAGTGCTATCGCCGCAAAATACCTATACATACTTATGCGCATCGGATAAATGTTCCATTTTTAACAGTTCCTCCGCCATTTCCAATGCTGTCACATAATCACCGAGTCTCAAACATACATAACTATGGGCCGCATATATTGAAGATAACATGGTGTCAAATGCATCCTTTGTAACTGGTCCAGAAGGATTGCAAAAATTATTATCCTTAGTCTTTTGCCAGCTAATATCTTGACACTCTGCATCCTCCAAAGTATCATCAGGCGTGGGTGGTGTATGTAATTGTGTCATATAGAATCTCGTAAGTGTTAGAGCATTACGTAGACTTAATGCAGCGAAAGGCATTGTTGGTTCTGGCACTGCCGCCGATTGACTACTTTCACTAGAAATTTTAAAACAATTTTAAATTAGTACTTAATAGTAAGCAATATCTATGTGGAACCTACGAGTAGTCTATTCTATTGGAAAACAATGATCTAGTCAAGGAATTGGCTTTGTATTTTTCGTCATTAGATCTTTTCTGTAAGAGAGGAAAGTCGACAATTATTACCTTTTACCTTTAAACACATATCGGGTTCTCTCACCATTTCATATTCCATAATACAAGCCTCTGCTATTCTAAACCACAAACGGGGATTACTATGATAGGTTTTCAAAGGTACCAGAAAACATTGAAAAGCTTCCTTAGGCCTTCTTAAATGGAGCATGGCAATACCCAAGTTGTAAAGAATTTCACATGATTTTGCCGAACTCATATGGTGTAACTCAGCATTGCGTAGATTTGAGGCGATGTGTTTATCAAAATTAATTGAATTTTGGAAAAAATTTGCTGCAATTGCATAGTGTCGTACACGTAAATGTATAACACCCATATTGTTGGCAATGAGAGCATTCAGTTCGTGATTGTATATGCTAAACAAATACGAGAATAAAATTTTTTGTTTATTACAAATGCCACAACTGCTACATACCCATCCATATAAGAATCCACATTGATTTTCTTTAATTGTTTTGCAGCCATTTGAAAATCCTTCATTATATAATATTGATGGGCCTTGAGTGCAGCAAATTCCGGAGACTACAATAAAACGTTTTTTAAAATAGTTATCTATTATAGCTCAAGCACTTGAAACTTACACCATCTTCGGGTACCAAAACAATTTTTCTATTGACCACATGTGTAAGCAATGAGAGGAGTTTTAAATGTTTATTGGTTTTCTCTTCGAGTCTTGGTACAGATTCTTGGACATTACATTCATCTGTTGCCAATGTTGCTATGTTTATACCCAAATGGCGAAGGACAGTTTCAAGGAATCTATAGGCTTTTTGTGGTTGATTGGTGGCCAATAATAATCTTAGCATTAAAATGCCATTCATCGCTATCGCACTGGCGTCGTATGTTTCCATTTTATTCACAATTGGGCTGATTGTTTCTATGGCTGTTTGATACATATGCCGATGATAGTAGATTACGGCCTTATTGTATAGATGTACGGGCGAAGGTGAGGTAATATTGGTGACACTTGCGGCAACATTACGACTACTCTAAAATAAAAAATAAAAAAACGATAAAATTTCGTTGTAATTTTGGGTCAAATATATATAATATTTAGGAATTGTACATAGAATATAAGTTTATTTTTAGAAAAGACTGCAAATTTAACATGTACATTAGGTTAGGTTAGGTGGCAGCCCGAAGAAGAAGAATAAGAATATGGTGGCTCCCAACATGTACATTAAAAAATTCATTAAAAGTATTGTGTTTCAAAAGTTAATTTAAAAAAATAAAATTGCAAATGCGAAAATCTACTTATCCAAATTTTATATAGTTTCAATACTTCTTACAACATCAATTTACAGACCATCAGTTGGGTAAGATTTTTTAGAATATGGCATTCGCTTCTGGTTTATTCAAAGTAAGTTATAGATGTGAATCCGCTGGTAATAGGGCCAGGATTTTATTACTTCAACCAATAGTCATTTATAGTGACTTGTTTTATAAATATTATGGTTCAAAATACAGGTTGAATTGTAAGAAAAGGTATAAGAACTAAGTACTACACTCAAAAACTATTTGTTAGTAGATACTAAAACAGCAAAAGGACTGCTGAAATAGAGAAAGCAATCGCTGTTTAATGAATTTTGTTTGAAACTAACAAAAACTAACTATTGCAAGAAAAAGCAATATATTAAGAATATGACTTGTATTTGTCCAAAAAGTGGACTAGTGCTGATGGAACTTTAAAATATATTAAAGTCCAGAAAATACCTTTGACAGAATATATCAATATTCTTCCAAATTATACAAAACATGTTGAAATACAAAAATTTTATATTATTACATAAAATTATATGTATTTTTCCAAAAAGTGGACTAGTGCTGATGGAACTTTAAAATATATTAAAGTCCAGAAAATATTTTTGATAGAATATATCAATATTCTTACAAAATATACAAAACATGTTGAAATACAAAAATTGTATATTATTATATAAAATTATATAGTCTCAAAAACCGTTATATCTATTCTGAAATTATAAACTTTGCCAACTCTAATCGTTATAGAAGGTAAACTAAATGCGCTCAAGTCTTATATCCGAAAGACAATTATTTGCACCTACAATACGTCTTTGGGACAATATTCTTACCTACCTATAAACTCTGTACAAGACATTGTGTGATCGATCACCAATCAGGTAAATTCAGCAATGTCTTCAAAAACATATTTCGATTTGTTGTTGTAACAAACCGAAATCAAAAAATAAGATTAAGGGGATGTAGTTATATGAAAAGATGAATGGTTTAATTTGCGTAGCATATAAATCCCAAAATGAATCATCTCACCCCGCCAGATATATACTAAAGACTATGGCGATGTGTGGCATGTTTGTATAGATTTGTATGTGACATTTTGTATTCAATAATATAATACCAATTCCTTTACCCTAATGCCCACTAAGCTCGTATTAAAAATTTGTAATAATATGCAAAATAAATTAAATTATATAACTGAACCAAAATATAAGCTTTGTGTAATATTTTAAAACATACAAATTGTACAATATGTGTTTCCCTGTACTTTGAATTTCAAAAATATAGACACCGATGATGTTTTTAACAGACTTTTTGTAATATATTATATAACCCTTGTTGACTTAATATATTATATATTATATAATAATATATTATATAACCCTTGTTGACTTTGTGTATTATATTATATAACCCTTGGTTGAAGGTATTTGTGAATTAATTTGTCCGACTGGCGATCAATTACTTCCACCGAGTACTAATTAAGTACATTCAAAATCAACGTTGCATGAGCAATATCAAACTTGCCGAAATACAGACGCCAGCGCAGTCACATATGTATAATCTGGCAATGCTGCCAATCGAAACCGCTTGAAATACAATCTAATAAGAGTAAGTTGCAAAGTTTACAGCACCAGAAATTAAAATGGAGAAATCTTTGCCCAGTTGCTCTTCACCAGACACTTCACTGGTTATACTTGAGCCTATGGAAAACTTAAAGAACGTGGATGAAAATTGTTCATTGGGAAAGAAGGAAAAGCGAAGTAACAATTCTTGTGAGGTCATTCTAACGGTAAACTGTACACAGGAAGCCACATCAAAATCAGGAATAGACTCCGGAATAGCACCGAATGAAATTGAAAGTATTCGTTTAGCTAGACAATTCTTGAAGAGAACTGCTGAAGATAAATGTCGAGTGTTTGAAGATGAAATGGAAAAGGAACTTGGGACTAAGCTCAGAAAAGGTAAGTAACAATTTTAAAAATAAATTTGCGCTTTCCCGATTTTGGGAATTAAACAAAATAAAGCAGCGACACTGTAGAAATGACGGTCTAATAATAGATTGCTATGGAAGAAGACCTCCCTCTTAGAAACATTGCAAAAGAGATAAAACACTTTTTCAACAAAGTATTGAATTGAAACCATGACCGCCTTATAAAAGTCTAGTAGACTGGGTAGAACTTGGTCCATTTTCCTTGGAATCTTCATGTTATTTGTATTGAATAGTGTTTATGAAAATCTGGAGGGCGCAACAACATTATAACCAAGCATAACAAGTCTATTGCTTTACTAGTTGACACAATTGAGGAACTTATTTCGCTTAATCGGAATATGCTCAAAAACATGGAAGCAATTCGTAACCATACTGGTTTCATAATTCAGCAAACTCTAAATACGTGCCAGTCATTATATCAGCAAATTGGACGACCAACAACTCACTCGGAAGAGCATGGGAGATCTCGGAAAGCTGCGATGGATTTGTTACACGAAATCCAAAAGATGGAATGAACTTACCTCACTCAATTCCAACTCTTCCAAGGTTTTCAATAAGCCCAAATATTCTTTACATTTCCCTTTATAAAATTTTGCCACTGCCAGATTATGATGCGACTTGCAATCACGGCCCTTCAGCTTTTCAAGCTGCTGCAAGATATTGATGCATTCATCATAGTTGCCCCTGAAAATTCAGTCTTTATCATATGAATTTATGAAATACAGTAAATACTTTACATATCAAATTCATCATTGGCTTTTGTTATTAGACGATAGTCCTGTGCTTCAGAGTTTCCAGCCTCTGGTGGGATTGCAGATTCCGTGGATTCCATTATGTTTGCACCTTTATTTACTAATAAATGTCAATTTGCCATGTTAAGGAAACTTCTCACAGGCCAACAAATTAACAGAAACATGTTGGTGCTAAGAGTACCTTACACGGTGGGATAAATCGCGAAAGTAAAGTTTCTTTCAACAACGAACATAGTATCGGCCTTATGCGCTTTATACGGTGTTCTCAAGGCCGGTATGCACCTCTAGCGAAATTTTCGGTAGCAAAAATTTATTTAAGTCTACAACAAAAAAACAGGGCTGTGTACACAAATTTTAATCCAGCTAATCGCTTTTAAAAATGTTTAATATATGTTCCAAATATTCCTCAAATAAATTGTTTATTATTTACAGACCTTTTAAAACTTTTACGCACACAATGATTGTAATAAATTAAATGTTTGCTGCCAAAATATGCTTTTGACAACCCTGTTATTTTCATTAGAGGTGCGTACCAGCTTACGAAATTGAACGCTACCGAAAATTTCGTTAGCATAAATAGCAATGCATTTCTTATGGGAATGAAATTTTTCGCTAGAGGTGCATACCGGCCTTCACCAAGCATGTTTTGGGGTTTGAAATGTTTTCCCTTTATAAGCACTTCAAAACGAGTCATTTTCGCCATAAGGCCGGTATGCACCTCTAGCGAAATTTTCGGTAGCAAAAATTTATTTAAGTCTACAACAAAAAAACAGGGCCGTGTACACAAATTTTAAACCAGCTAATCGCTTTTAAAAATTGTTAATATAGGTTCCAAATATTCCTCAAATAAATTGTTTATTATTTACAGACCTTTTAAAACTATAGGCCGGTATGCACCTCTAACGAAAAATTTCATTCCCATAAGAAATGCATTGCTATTTATGCTAACGAAATTTTCGGTAGCGCTCAATTTCGTAAGCTGGTACGCACCTCTAGCGAAAAATTTCATTCCCATAAGAAATGCATTGCTATTTATGCTAACGAAATTTTCGGTAGCGTTCAATTTCGTAAGCTGGTACGCACCTCTAATGAAAATAACAGGGTTGTCAAAAGCATATTTTGGCAGCAAACATTTAATTTATTACAATCATTGTGTGCGTAAAAGTTTTAAAAGGTCTGTAAATAATAAACAATTTATTTGAGGAATATTTGGAACATATATTAACAATTTTTAAAAGCGATTAGCTGTTTTAAAATTTGTGTACACAGCCCAGTTTTTTTTTGTTGTAGACTTAAATAAATATTTGCTACCGAAAATTTCGCTAGAGGTGCATACCGGCCTTAAGCTGGTACGCACCTCTAATAAAAATAACAGGGTTGTCAAAAGCATATTTTGGCAGCAAATATTTAATTTATTACAATCATTGTGTGCGTAAAAGTTTTAAAATGTCTGTAAATAATAAACAATTTATTTGAGGAATATTTGGAACATATATTAACAATTTTTAAAAGCGATTAGCTGGTTTAAAATTTTTGTACACAGCCCTGTTTTTTTGTTGCAGACTTAAATAAATTTTTGCCACCGAAAATTTCGCTAGAGGTGCATACCGGCCTTATACTAAAAAACAAGTTCAAAACACAAGTTTTCCTCCAAAACACGTCAATTTTACAATGTGAACCCAGCTAATTTGGATTATATCCCGAATAACATACCCTATTCCCAATATATGTCAAAATATTGAAATAAATTTCATAGAAAAAAAGAATAAACAAAGGCTTTGAAGAACATGGACATGTGAAAATAACTTAAAAAATTGTTTCCCTTTGCGTTCGCGGTAATTATTGGAACATGCGTTGCATATGTGTGAATAAATGTAAATGGGAATTTCGTGATTCCATGGCAACCGTCAAACTAAAACATCTCAACTCGGTGTGAACGGTGAAATGTTTTGGAAAAGCGAATGAGGAAAACGAGTCAGTGTGTAAATATAACCATAGCGATAGGCGGCAGGCGAAACATTTTTGCCGCAACGGCAAATACAATAAGCTTGACGGCGAATAATTCCCTTTTTTACGTTTCCTAGCGTTTTTGTTGTCAATACAGAATGCTTTGACAATATTAAACAATGAAGTTGAAAAAAAAAAACATACAATGGCTTCTTATTTGTTGAGTTATTTCAAGAAAAAATAATCTACACGTGTCCAGGCAACAGCAATTCCTAGTGGTGAGTTAAAAAAATTGATAAGCGATGGCAACACTATACCAGTTTTCGCCAAGGAGTTAGAATAAGTTTTAATTTAGCGACACGCCGCTAGCCGTCACGGTATTCCGTCGCGGATTTTGGGCTTCCCATAAGAAATACACGTAAATAAGTGTTCGCCTACCGCCTATCGCTATGGTTATATTTACACACTCAGTGGGAACATATCATTACAGATTATCAGTTATTCCGGACGACAGTGCTCGTGTCAAACATATCCCATATATTGTGCACATTATAAGTTAAGTCCGAAGGCATAATCGATACTGCTGCATGTTTATGGGATCGATAACACATTTACCGATTTTTTAGTCATCACCGACAAGTCGTATCGATCCGACACACTGTAAGATTCTTTACAAACACCGACATTCCGTCCGGAATAACTGATAGTCTGTAATGCGCCTTACAGACTATCAGTTATTCCGGACGGAATGTCGGTGTTTGTAAAGAATCTAACAGCGTGTCGGATCGATACGACTTGTCGGAGATGACTAAATAATCGGTAAATGTGTTATCGATCCCATAAACATGCAGCAGTATCGATTATGCCTTCGGACTTAACTTATAATGTGCACAATATATGGGATATGTTCGACACGAGCACTGTCGTCCGGAATAACTGATAGTCTGTAAAGCGCATAAAGCGCATTAAGGAGATGTACGTCCCACATTATCAAAAACAAATTTATTTTCATCGTAATAAAAACAAGCATTGCTTGAAATTGGAAATCTAGATTACTTTAAGTCCACAAATAGGTGGTTTGGTATGGGCTTCATATGGGCCCATTTCCCGACTTAACTTCTTGGTCAAATTTCTCGAGTTTACTTATCATGCTCATTCGAGTAATGGGAGTGAAATACACTATTTATTGTGGAGAAAGCTTCCCGAATAGCTGGAAATGACGAAGAAGAAACGAAGGTGGATATAAAAATAAAACAGGAAAAACTCGCTAATAATCCTCGTTTATTTCTTTTAATTTACGGACATTTCTTTTATTTAAGTATATAAGAATTTGTAAAGAAGAATATTTATGATCTTTATTTTCTATTTCTCAATTAGTAGTGGTTGACACTTGGATTGATTTTATATTGACACAACTAACTATTTTAACATGGCGATGTAATAGGAAGTAGTCAATTGCCCAACTCTGCACTACTTTTAATCAGCTTAAAGTTAGTTACCAATACATTAATTTAAAGTTAGTTATTAAAAGTTGTCCCTAAAATCTCTATTTTTCAGCCTAAAGGTGGGTACTATGTTTGTTGGCACGAAAAAAACTTCACTTAACCATTCTTTCGCGTTGAAAAATGAGAGTGTTGACAATACATTTCGAACGAAGAAAACAGCTATTTTGGAGCTATTCCGCGTTTATTTCTCCGCAATTTAATTGACAACATCGCCAAATGTCATACTATTTTTACTTATACATACGCAGCAGCTGATTGTTTACATACACGCATTAATGATAATTGTTTTGAAAAGTGTTTTTCTACCAGTTTTTGGATTGTTTTGCAAAAAAATCTCATACAGCACTGGACACTAATAATTGTTAAGAATAAAGCTCCAGCCGCTCTACTCCTGGTGTCTTACCACATTCTGCAACATGTGGTACATTGTCTTCTTCAGCTTTTCCAATGGATACCGTCAATTTGTAACGCACATCAAAAAAACATATAATTCCGGTGTTATGCTAACTTTTACATCATGAGCAGCAATGGACTCATTCATCAACAAACATAATTCGTTGGTGTCCACAATATCTACACAATCGCATTGCAATACCATGCTGTCCAGTGGTCACCACCACGGTTCCCACAAAGGATAATAACGCCATTTCATTTGCCAATGTTGTTACATCGGGGGGAACAACCAACTTAAGCCCATAACTCAAGTTCAAGGGTAGTTCCTAAGCCAAAGTCACTGTTCCCGACTTATATTTCGTCACAAAGGGATGTTAGTGTTCTATACCAGACTCTTCGTTGACTGAAATTAATACATTGAGAAGCAATTGGCTGGTTTACAGAAGGATGTTATACTCTCCCAATGTATAAGTTCCAATAACTATTTCAGTCACGTTATGAAATTCAACCAGTGTTTTGAATTGATAAAATGCAAGAATGCCGCTAACTGAAATTTAAAAGCCACAACGAAATTAAATCGTTTCATTCCAGCCTATCGCAATCATTTTGGACAAATGATGAATACAAGAAAATTATTTTGCTATTTAAATAAAAATTATTTAATTATTTGCTATAAACATTTATTTTGGATATAACTTTGTTCAGAAAAATTTACTAATTTTATATTAAAAAGTATAAAACGTATAAGACCACCCAATTACTTATACCCCGGTATATAAAAATAAAACAAGTTCGATTATAATTTTATTATGATTTTTTATTAATTTGTACATTTATACACTAATTAAAGACCCTAGAACACAATGTTTTCTTTTCTGGATTATCAGCTTTCTTTCATTAATATTGTTATATTTAAAAATTTTTAATTATCATTTCTCATATTTAGCTTTCATGTTGTTTCCATTAAAAATTAAAATTGCATTAACATTTCTTCTGTTCAGTTCTCATTCATTTACGCCTCTAACACACAAAAAACGAGCTCGCTTAACAAATAGAAAAGGGAGCAATTACGAGGAGCGGTAAAATAATAAAAAAAAATACAATTCATTTCTTTGTAAAAAATGGGTGTTGAATGTAGAAGCACTGGGTTTGCAGAGATAAGACGAAATCGTTTTTAAGCATATTTTAAAAAAGAAATCTTCATCGATTACATCTGCAGTATTATGACAATTAGCTTCTTCTACTTCTTCGTGTTCTGTGCAAACATTATGTTGCATAACATTAGTCAATTCTAAATTAGCAGGGGATGATGATAAATGGTGGCCTGGTTGTATCTCTACAATATGACGCTGATGGAATGCTATTGTTGCTGATGGCTGAAGCGATGATGGTACTGTTGTAATAGGCGGAAGACATTCCTTAGGGGTAAAATTTCACCCGGCCACTTCTTCGCCAGCAAAATCCAATTTAACAACATCACCTGGTAAACATTCCTCCACATCAACTTCATTCTCTGCCGTATTTATACGGTTCAATGTCATTGTAATATCTGACCAGACTTAAGTCCCACGGTAGCTCCTGCTAAAGCCATTGTAGTGGTGGGAACAACAACATTCGATCCAGCTGCTGGTGATACTATTGTGGATGATTGTGAAACCACCATTGCATTAGTATTGCATTTGTATTACTAACGGCAGCAACAGTCGATATTGCATTTGAAGAATTAGTAATAGTGGCTAATGTTGGAGTAGTATTTGCTGCCACCCCAATGGGACCACTCACTACTTGGGCGGCCGTTGTATTTGGTTGTTGCAATACAATATTTGCGGTCACAGCCACTGTGGTCGTGGCAGGTGTTGAGGGTGCTATGTTGGAGTTGTTCACTGTAGCTGATGTAGTGGCTGCAATTGTGGGTGTCAGGGATGTGAGGGCAGATGATACTGTGGCAGAAACGGCTACAGAACCAGATGCTGTTATATATGTTATATACATATAGCACTCCGTTATTTTTATTTCGTCAATCTAATTGCATTTTTAAATAACAACGCGAACCACTTTTGTATTCTAATTTAACACAAATCATTTGAATAAATCAATTATTTCTTAATTCACATTACAAATGGCGCCATGTTTTGAAACTAACTAATCTCAACATATAGAAGGATTTAAAGCCGACCTAATTAGGGACTATGCACTTTATGTCAGTTTTTCAACTCGAAAAAAACAAAGTACCACAAATGAAAAAATATTTCGGTAGTTTTTCGCATTTTTGGTTTTGTATGGGATTTCGCTTCAGAAACCGAACATAGTACCTACCTTAATACAATAAAAGGGGGTTTAAAAATGTATATTTTAATATTTTTTTTTTAATTCATATACCAACTAAAGACACTTCATCTTCAAAATATAACAATACATTTTTTTTTTTTTGAGTACAAAACCCTTTCTTTTTTAAAAAGCCTTCTCAAATGCCGTTTGATAACACATTTCGTGTTCTTTTGTATATTCAAACTACCACACACAATAATTTTAAATATATTTTAGTTATTAAAACCAGTGTTTGAATTTTGCTAAAAAATGAGCCGAAAACCCTTTTTTATTTGAGTGCCGGAGCACACATGCAACTCAGCACTTCTTAAAAGGAGCGTGCCGACATGACAGCTCCGCTCACAAGTGCCAATGAAATGAGCAGCCCTTTTCGAAAACTCGTAGAACTGTTCTATAAAATGAGGGTTATTTTTAATTTTGTTTACATAATTGAGATTCCATATTGTAAATTATACATATTTTGAAAAAAAAAAAAATAAATAAATAGTAAAAAACAATTGAAAAATCAAGAAAACAATTGGAAATAAAAAAATATGAAAATATGGAAATATGAATATATGGAAATAAAAAAACAAAAGTCAGAATAACTCCCATATTCATGAATGTTAACGTAAACGTTAAATCTTCTATTACCATACAAGTTCCATAAACAAGTTCAATAAACTGTCAGTTATTATTGTGTATATGACCATAAATCTAGAGCGTCCATGTGTAGGACCAACTACGACCCATTAAAAGAAACAGGTTTAAAAAACAATCAAGAATTTGTGGCATCTCCTTAACAACCACGGTAAAATAATTCCCAGGTAGTTGCAGTATTACAAAAACAATAAAAACAGCAAGATTCAAGTACATCCAGATGTCAGTTTTGTTTACAAATTTAATGTTAGTAAACAAAAGATATTACATATTTTCATTTTAATGTTAGTTACCAACAGTAACCCATGTAACCAATAGTAACCAGACATGTTTTTGACAATAATAACCTGTGGCATGTAAAATGTATCCAATAGAATCTACATAACCAGTAGTAACCATACATATTTTTGACAATAGTAACCTGTGGAATGTAACCAATAGTAACAAGACAAGTTTTTGACAGTTGGATGTACTCAGCTGTGAACAGCTGACTGTGATGTAGTACCTTTAGTAGTTTTATCATGTTATGCGCTTTACAGACTATCAGTTATTCCGGACGGAATGTCGGTGTTTGTAAAGAATCTTACAGTGTGTCGGATCGATACGACTTGTCGGCGATGATTAAATAATCGGTAAATGTGTTATCGATCCTATAAACATGCAGCAGTATCGATTATGCCTTCGGACTTAACTGATAATGTGCACAATATATGGGATATGTTCGACACGAGCACTGTCGTCCGGAATAACTGATAATCTGTAAAGCGCATTAACAGCCTGTTTCTGTATGTAGAACGAGCTCTATCGATCGACTGAAATGGAGACAAACAGCTGAATTTATAACCAAAAATCAGCTGTTTCTGTGCATTTCAGTCGATCGATAGAGCTCGTTCGACATACAGAAACAGGCTGTAAGCTTTAATATCGGAAATTAAGAGAAATTTTGCCTGCAAAGAAATTTTTTAAAATCAGCAATTCACATCAATGAAGAGACTGGGGAAGCTGTTTGCAAAAAATATAATCGATCAATGAAATCATTAAAGCTTTCAAATCTAAAGCTTTAATGCTTTTACAAATTCATCAAATAAAATGCGATGAGAATGAAAAAAAGAAGAAGCAAATAAAAGTTGCACTAAATAAAGAAAAATTGTAAGAGCTTTCATTGGATTGGTCACAGAAGATGGAATACAATTTAATGTTCTAGACTCTCCAAATATGAAAAATATTTTGGATCCTATATGTGAAGGTCTCGGAAATGTCGATAACGAAAGGAAAATATTTTGTCAATAAAACTTAATTCTTCATTTCAGGACAGTTACTTGCTTTGTTTTTTGTTTTATTTATATTTTTGCAATACAAACAAATGAATTAAAACATACATAGTGGCTTACTATCGTGGTTTAATATTTGGAGGGTTACATACAAATTGTATACGAACACAATTAAAAAATCAAATCAGAAATCACAACGTGTTTGCCTGTCTCCATTCATTTCATTTGTATATCAACTTAAAAAAATACATACCATCACAAATTTCAATGTGTGTCCTACATATTACTATATATTTTTATGTCACATCCCACCCGACCAAAGTGCCGAGAAATGGCGAAAGTTCGTTAAAGCGAACATTTTTCGAAATAAATTAATTTTCAGTGTCGCTCATTGGTTGTGACACTCTATTCATAGAGCTCCAAGAGCAAGAGCTAAAAAACTGAGCCGGAGCTTCGGAGCAATTTCGAACACTGATTAAAACACTTTATCCTTTTGCAGTAATTCTCTATTAATTCTCGCTTCGTTGAAAAACGGAAGGCATCGGTTGCCGTTATGCGCTTTACAGACTACCAGTTATTCCGGACGGAATGTCGGTGTTTGTAAAGAATCTTACAGTGTGTCGGATCGATACGACTTGTAGGCGATGACTAAATAATCGGTAAATGTGTTATCTATTCCATAAACATGCAGCAGTATCGATTATGCCTTCGGACTTAACTTATAATGTGCACAATATATGGGATATGGTCGACACTAGAACTGTCGTCCGGAATAACTGATAGTCTGTAAAACGCATTAGCGAAGTGTTGTATACACTTTTATTAGGGCCACTTTCTCAATGTCTTGTTATTATTTATCGTGTCGATAAAACAGCTGATCCCATACAAAAATTTTACTAACCGGAGGTCTATCCTCCGGTTAAAATTAATCGGAGGATGAGAAACTGGCCATTAATGTAATTTCTGTATTGCGTAGTAGTTAGCTTAAAGTTGGTCTATACAAGCGAACTTAATGTTAGTGTTTTTGGTAGTCAGCTACTCATTTGACGGCAGGGTAACGGCCTTGTTATGCATCTAAAAAGGTAGCGTAGTCGCAACATAACGGCAATGTATTATTGTTTGGCGATTAGATAAATTGAAAAAACGTACCAACAAACTATCAAAAACTGGCAGAAAAAGATTGTTTTTTACATTTGAAATGAATTTCACGAAAGATATTAATTTCTCATCATCCATTTTAACCGTAAACAATACCACATTTTTAATGAAATATATTTTCAGGCTAATCGCATTTTCATCAATGACGCTCAGCTGATACGACAACGACACGCTTAAGTTGTGCAAACGTTGGATAATCGTTTTTCCATTAATTTTTTCATTTTCATTAATAATCCATTTTTAAGGAAATAAACTGTTTCAATTGTTGCTTTGGATCATTCCCCACCAAGCAATAATAAATGTATCCAAAAAATTGTTACGTTTTTCTGCTTCTACTGATTTATTTTTGATTTAATAAATCAGTAGCCGCTAAAATCGTCATTTTTTCACGATTACTTTTCTTTAATAATCCATTTTAAGGAATACAAACCTTATAAAAATTTGCTTTGGTCTATTCCGCATCAAGTTATAATGAAATCTGAAACAAAAATGTATAATATTATATCTTTTTTTACTGATTTAGTTTTCACTTTAGTGAAAAAATGGCGATTTTAGCGGCTAAAGTCGAACTTAATACCCACCTTTAAAGGTGAGTACTATGTTCGGTTTTTTCACCAAAACATTCAAAGTGCAAAAATATATAGGAAGACGATTACATTTTTATCAAGTCTTGCCAAATTATGGATGGAAAAGATCCAATGTATTGATTGCGAAACATTTAGTATTTCTAAATTAATTGATTAAAGAAGTTACCGTGAAAATAACTTAAGACTAGAAGTGCCCATATGTAATAGGTACTTTTAGTTAAATGTGGTATCACAATGGACTGAATAATCTAAGTGAGCCTGAAATTTAATCGGGCTTCCACTTTAACCTCACCTAACCTAACCGTGAAAATAAGCTGGTTTTCCGCTTGAAAACTGAACATAGTACTTATCATTAGTGGCTAAACTCGAACTTAGTACCGACCTATAGCTAAGTACTATGTTCAGTGTTCAATCTGAAAACCAGCTTATTTTCTCGATTACTTTTTTGAATCAATTTATTTAGAAATATAAAATGTTTCGCAATCAATGCCTTGGATCTCCATCCATAATTTGACAAGACCTGGTCAAAATATAATCGTCTTCATATATATTTTTGTAATTTGAATTTAGTGTACTCACCTTATAATGCGAAAAACTGTTATACTCCATATAAAAAACGTTCAACACACAACAACAATCAGCAATCACAGTTCAACTTCATGCCCTTAATTTATTGGACCCCCTGATACCATACACGCGAATTCATCCCATTTACTTACCTGATTTGACATAGATATGGAATAGTGGGGGGCAATAAGTGTTCTTATAGAAAAAATGACATCCATTGTCCTTGCATACCATATCCTTACATCGAATACATTTATGGCGATGTCGATTGGAAAAAAGGTGCAACATTCTCGAAATTGATTGCAACATATCAAGGACACTGTCATAGATTTTGGATCCTTTATACCTCACAATATTATAAATTAAAAATAACTTTAGAATTACACTATCATTTGGTCGAAATGTCAATTAGGGAAAAAGTAGTGTAACACGAAGGCAACATATTTTTTGCGAATCGAAAACGCCCTTAGTTACGTCAAATTTGCATTTTTTCGATATAGTTTCTTTGTTTTGAAATATCAATCGTTTCGGAACTTCCCAAATTCCTCATCAGCGTCCTTTATTTGCAGCTAACACCATAGACTACAAGACGGTTAGATGGACGATTGAGTTTGTGTTATACTATGTTATGTTATACTATCCTCCCTCAACCATCATCTGAAAATGTAAAAACATTATAAAAATGCAATAAGGAGCAAAATTATAAAAACTTCAACCTTTCTATTTTCAACTATTTCACACTATCACCACCTGTTCACCTGTAATTAAAAATAATGGATGACATAAACGGGAATTATGTATGGAAATCATAAAAATGACTAACCTTCCAATTGTAATTAATATTAAGAATTTCCATTTCTTTTGTAAGTTCCCTTATAAAGGGTGATTCTTTTGAGGTTAGGATTTTCATGCATTAGTATTTGACAGATCACGTGGGATTTCAGACATGGTGTCAAAGAGAAAGATGCTCAGTATGCTTTGACATTTCATCATGAATAGACTTACTAACGAGCAACGCTTGCAAATCATTGAATTTTATTACCAAAATCAGTGTTCGGTTCGAAATGTGTTTATCGACAAATTTTGTTCAGCGATGAGGCTCATTTCTGGTTGAATGGCTACGTAAATAAGCAAAATTGCCGCATTTGGAGTGAAGAGCAACCAGAAGCCGTTCAAGAACTGCCCATGCATCCCGAAAAATGCACTGTTTGGTGTGGTTTGTACGCTGGTGGAATCATTGGACCGTATTTTTTCAAAGATGCTGTTGGACGCAACGTTACGGTGAATGGCGATCGCTATCGTTCGATGCTAACAAACTGGATGGAAGAACTGAACTTGGTTGACATGTGGTTTCAACAAGATGGCGCTACATGCCACACAGCTCGCGATTATATGGCCATTTTGAGGGAAAACTTCGGAGAACAATTCATCTCAAGAAATGGACCGGTAAGTTGGCCACCAAGATCATGCGATTTGACGCCTTTAGACTATTTTTTGTGGGGCTACGTCAAGTCTAAAGTCTACAGAAATAAGCCAGCAACTATTCCAGCTTTGGAAGACAACATTTCCGAAGAAATTCGGGCTATTCCGGCCGAAATGCTCGAAAAAGTTGCCCAAAATTGGACTTTCCGAATGGACCACCTAAGACGAAGCCGCGGTCAACATTTAAATGAAATTATCTTCAAAAAGTAAATGTCATGGACCAATCTAACGTTTCAAATAAAGAACCGATGAGATTTTGCAAATTTTATGCGTTTTTAAAAAAAAAAAAGTTATCAAGCTCTTAACAAATCACCCGTTATATTCAAAGTGTTTCGCATGGAAGGGATAGCCTCTTACAGAATATTAGGAATATAATCTCCCTATTTGGTACAGGGTCGGATACAAAGAATTAGGTCTTCTGGAAAAGTTGGTACGCCACATGTAAAATATTTGTTCCAACCATATTGTGGTAAACCCAGTGCAATACATCGTGATGTCTGCCAAAAAAAGATATTGCAGCTTCTTTTATTCCATGAAGGGAATAAATCAAATTTTCGAAACGTGCATACCTCCGGAAATATTCTATAAACTCCTCAATCGTTGCTAAAATATAAAGATAAAACATTATTGTTACATATATTGAAATAATGCCATATACTTACCAATGTCACTATAAACCATAGATTCGAACTCATATTTAAAGAAATTTGTGTTGAAAAGCTCATAGAATTTCGTCAAAATCTCTTTTACTTCTTCACTGTGGGATTCCAAATTTGCAAATTCCTCAGTGAAGAACGATTTGCTATATTCCTATCATAAAATTGGGTTATATTATTATACTCTGATTGAAATGTTAATTTAAATCTTTGGGAAATGTTATCCGGGTCAACGAGCTCCTGAATAATATATTTTCTTGCGGAATTTATACTATGTATTATATACATAATACATTATATCTTAAATGATTTAGTAGAGACAAATATCGTAATAAATATGCAAATATTTCAATAAATAAAAATGGTTTTAGTTTCAGCACCAGGTTCTCCTCCGTACAAGCTCTCTTCAAGAGTGGTAATACATCACTACAATGAAACTTTGGGGTGAATCCAGCTTGTGATACTGTTTCCAGAACTTCTTTTAGTTGCTCTATGCCTACTCCTACTGTATTACTACGACTACGTTGCAGTTGATAATACGCAACCACCATAGACCACCTTCTCACCGCCGCGACGCTACTCAACGAGAATACTAGATTGGTCACTTCATTTAATGGAGCCCCCAATGCATTGACCTTAATGTCGTCACATGCTACGCATACGACTTTTTCGTATGAATGCAACATTGTCGCAAAATGTCATGCGCTGAGATATGCCTTACTGGGGGATCACTTCAGGTGCATACTGTAAAAGTTCAGCAACAGGAGTACCTGAAAAAATTAACATTCACATATTTACCCTCCAAACATTTCAATTATTAAATAAAGAATAAGTACTTATATACATACATAACACTCTGCTGCCAATGTAAACAGTATTTCCAAGGATATAGTATTCTAGAAGTTTTGCGTATATTCCGTCTTGAAAAGGTGGTGGTCTACGGTGCGTTATTGGCAAAACTGGTGGGTTATGTGAATCTGTGGGGAACATTTAATAAAATGATAAGTATGAAATCAAAAATGCGTCTTACTTGAGCTTGAATGGTCGTAATGCACCACCATCGTTTGTTCTGGATTCCCTGCCGATGATGCTGTAGAAAAAAATCATTCGTTTATGACAAATGACATATATACATTCAGAAATTAAAAATATGTCTTACGTGAGCTTGAGCTTTGATGCCTATATGGTACCACCATCAATTGCTCTGGATTTCCAGCTGTCATTAATGCTGTGGAAAACAAAAGTCACTCGATTATGGGAAATAATATGTAGTCAGAAACTTAAAATTTACATGGGCCCACATAAAGGTCATCCTCAAATAACATCTGAGACGGGGCATTTTGTGCTGCTGAGGATGTTGCTGTTGTTAAATGAAAATCATACACGGAAAATTATATAAAGTCAAAAACTTACATGGGCCCACATAAAGGTCATCCTCAAATAACATCTGAGACGGGGCATTTTGTGCTGCTGAGGATGTTGCTGTTGTTAAATGAAAATCATACATGGAAAATTATATAAAGTCAAAAACTTACATGGGCCCACAGAAAGGTCATCCTCAAATAACATCTGAGGCGAGGCATTTTGTGCTGCTGACGGGGCATTTTGTGTTGCTGACGATGTTGCTGTTGAAAATGAAATCATTCGTTTATGGAAAATTTGTAAATGAAAACTAATAGACTTACAAGCAGCTATATAGGGTTTATATACAGTGTATCCCTCCATAGACTCCGTGGGAATACCACATGGTCTTCATTTTTTTCTGTGGAGTTCTTGCTGGGTAAAGTGTTTCCTACATATTTTATAGTAGTCGGGAACCAAAGCTGGATTTAAGCCCAGGGCTGCACAAATTTCTTCATAATTTTTAAATGCATGTAACAAAAATAAATCTCCTTGGATTTTTTTATTACGGCAAACTACGCACATTCTCTTCATGTTGTTAAACCTGTCGAAAACATATCGATATGTGAGCTAATTGCGTTACTCGACTCATTGCCTAATTAGGCAATGAACTAAACGATCATATTCCTACAATGCCTCTTTTTGTTCGTTTAATGTAACTCATTTAGGTCCTTATAATTATTTGAGGTAAAAATTAATGCCAATAAAAATATTACAGGAATTTTGAACAGCACTGTATATGGGGTCTATATAGTCTAATATCTACTTTTGCAGGTAAGTCTAGTACATCCAAATTTGGAATTTTAATAACTTTGTTTAATAAATAAGAGTATAATACTATAGAAGGTTACCATTTGCTTAATTTGAGAAAGATCGGGTAATAAATAAGGGTTTTCTGGCCAAATTTGGAAAAATCGGGCGATACATATATATGAGTGCCATATCTAAATCTGAATCGATTTCGATAAAATTTTGTAGACTTAAAGGGCGATGCAAAAGATTACTTTGTGCCAAATTTGACGACGATCTGTTAGTAAAAATGTCAACGTGACCACTATGTGGTTTTAGGGTATAATTAGAATACCTATTACGGTCTAACTATTTGATGGTAGGTAAGTATATGATGAAAGGCTTTTTATCATTCTTGAACTCAAGGAAGCAACATCATATCTCGCTACAAATATTATATATCTTTAAAAGATTAGTCTAACATGCTGGTATTATGGATTATTATTATTACTACAAAATATTATTATTATTTTTTTAATTTATTTGTTTCCAGTCCCAAAAATTTATAACTATATTTGTGAAGATGCAAATCTCCCAAAGGGAGTAGATTTCTTTATTGAAAGAAGAAACTTCGAAATTCTCAGGAACCTGCGAATTCTCAGGATCTTCAGGACGACAAACCACCTAGTGGCAATCCATGTAAGTATTTATTTTTATTATACATTATTTCATTATCGAATTTACTTTATATTTATTTCTATATTTTTTTGCAGTGTCTCTCCGGAATAAAACTTTATGGCTCCGGGTCGTTGAATTAGTTGACGAGGAGCCGGCGATGTCCGACAAGACAAGCCTATTATATGGGTTGTCGTCAGAAATCCGAAAGGCGTTCCGGACAGTTGAGACGCAGGCAAGGAAAGAGTTCACCCTGCCCGATAGGCAGATGAATATTTCTTGCAACTTATCGAAACTTCGAAAACAAGCCCAATTACATTAAAGAAATATTTGAAAAATGTCGAATAATCCATTTATTCGTGCATTTAAATTCGTAAGTCTTTAATTTTATTAGTTGTTTCGTTTTTAATTTGTATATTTTTGTATTTTCTTTTCAGGACTTAAATGAGGGCAGGTGAGCCTTTCCACCACAAAGCAATTTATAGTCTGCATCGTCCATCACCATCATCCCTCCGATATTATTAATGCGCTTTACAGACTATCAGTTATCCCGGACGTCAGTGCTCGTGTCGAACATATCCCATATATTGTGTACATTATAAGTTAAGTCCGAAGGCATAATCGATACTGCTGCATGTTTATGGGATCGATAACACATTTACCGATTATTTAGTCATCGCCGACAAGTCGTATCGATCCGACACACTGTAAGATTCTTTACAAACACTGACATTCCGTCCGGAATAACTGATAGTCTGCAAAGCGCATACGTTTATATTTATTTATTTGTCATTATTAGGGCTGTTTTCTTTTAGCACTGGATATGCTAAGCCGTGAAGGACTAAACGAAAACAGAGTACTCGTTTATCCAGGACATCTCCAGTGAAATCTTGCATTTTTAATGTATGAAATGCTCCAATTAGTAATAAATATTTACTGCTGCGATTATTTATGACACTGTACCACTTTGAATTTCATGTTTTTCGAAAAAATAGTCACGATAAATTGCTATTGTGAATCGATGAAGCGTTACTTTATCAAAATACAATCTGGCAACATCGGCGCGACTTGCACTGATGAGATGTTCTGGATAGAACACCAGTGCAACGATGTTCTGGATAGCCCATACAAATGTTGCATCCAGTGCAAAAAGAAAACGGCCCTATATTATTATTATTATTATTATTACTCTACAATACAACAAAAATGTTAAATTTATTTTTTTAAATTATAATTAAAATAATTAATTATAATTATTAATTATAATTTAAGATATAATATTATTATTAAAATAAACAAATTAATTTCTTTTCGTAAAATAATAATAAAAAATATATTATTATTAAAATAATATATAAAAAACAAACAGATGACACGCTACGATTACGTCCCGCTTTTGGATTCATAACCAGGCCTTAAGTTGAAATTAGAAAATCCATGGCTGAACAAGAAGGTTAAATCATAGGCCCATATAATTACAATTTTTTTATTTCGACAAAATTTTAAGATGTCAAAATCATATGTTTATGGTGATTGCAGCTCTCTAAATGACACTGCATAGCAAATGCATCTCAAACAAACTCGCGCATTCATAGCTGGAGAATTGTTCAAAGATGACTTGAGTATCTTGATAACATATTCCAGACCCAAAATACCACGCACATCAGTTTTTAAACTGCATCATAAACTGTTTTTGTTAATAGATGGCGAAGATCCATTTGACTGACTTCCATTCTTAACTTTGGTGGGTATTATAGTCTTATTTGTCTCATATCGGCGTTCCTCGGATGAATTATCCACTTCGCAATCACTCATAGGTGACGCAATTAGATTTGAACCTTTATTTTTCTCTGGATTTTAATTATTTTTTCAGGACAATTGAAAGAATAAATAATTGCTACTTTTACCAATGCCATACGATTCTTTTATCAGCTGATTTTGACTTCTTAAAATTGTAAACATTTTGAAATTTGTTGTTTTTGTTATCGTGATTCAACCTCCTTATTCAGCCATGAGAAAATCCTTGCTTGGTGTAGAAAAAAGCCGGGTAAACAATAATGACGCCGTCTTTCAACGTACTTTTGTACATTTTTTGTTACATTGGCATTGTTTTTTCCAAATGTACCCATATTGGTTGTCCAAATGTATATTGGCAACAATGTGATCGATATTTATCGACAGTTTTGTTATCGCTCGCACAACAACAAATGCAATTCGAGAAAACAGAAATCTTCAATCACAAGAAAATTTAATTAAATTATAATTAAAGCGAATTATCATATATTTTACGCTTGAGGCGATAAAACTCACCCGAAGTAAAGCTATAATTCTTAGGAGGGAGTAATATTTGAGCGAAAAAAATTCCCTAATATTATTGAAATTTCTGGAAAAACAAGTCTTGGAACAAGTAAAAAACAATAGAGAATTGCTGTTGCTCACAACTTGGCGAGTAATAGGTGTTGGATATATTTCAGCAAAAAGTCTAGAGGTCTCGAAATATGATGGTGGAATCCGACGGAACAACTACCGATGCCACTCGTCGCCTTAATGTGAAGAAACAAACTTTGGATGATGCATATGCAGTTCCTGCGAATTTCTTGGAAATCGACGTCATAAATCCTCAGACGTCCATGACGGCGGGTAAAAAACGGTATACCGATTACGAGGTCAAAATGAGGGTGAGTAAAATGGTCATTTATTCCCAAAATTTGCATCAATTGTTAGAGATAGTTTGCTGGGCGGGGTGTAGTCAAAGGTTAAGAAACCGCTTTGTTCTTCACTTTGTAAATGGGGCGTATGTCATTTATTCATTGTTCCTACTTGCCTCTAAAATCACTGAAATGTTCTTGTATAAAATCAAATACTCCATAACTGATAAGCGATAATATTTATTTCCGAGGTTTTATGATTGCTCCCTTTTGTTGCAACGAAATCAGTGCATAAAATATGGATTGATTGGTCTTCTATATAGCATTAGTCATCGACCTACTCTGAGTTCTCATTACAACGCCGTCCGTCCGGTGTCGATGCACGATCAAGGAAATCAAAATAAATGCGTTTTTCTGTTTGGCGATAAGAACATCCACCCGCATAAATAAGAGGTCAAGAGAAAGGAAACATTACTGTCATATTTAATAAGTGGTGTAGTTAACAAATTTACTGCATGGAATGTTATTTAAAACAAAACAATATTTATCTAATAGAAGATCGCACATAGGATTAAGTATTGATAAATTGAGTTTTGGGTGACACATTAAATAACAAGAAAACCAACGTTGAATATGTGAAAAATGATTATAGAATCGGAGTATCATATTTTCACAGAAAGCATATGAATATTTACTAAATAAAAAGGAAATGAATCATTTTAATTCGCATCTGAAAAAATATTTTTGAAATCCGACAAATTGTTTCAATTTCCTAATATCTAAATATATAAAAAATCTAAATAATTTTAAGTTTTGGACACTAACTAAGCATTTACTATTGTGGTAAAGAGCATTTAAGGTTACATTTGTATGTAACGTTCAGTAGACATTTGATGGATTTTTCACTATAAAATTAGCTACTAAATCACATCTTTCTTTCAATTCACATTGAAGATTCAGAATGTCGACACGACACAAAAATTGATTGTCGACTCTTCCCCTGTACAAAGGTTGAATATCTAAAAAAAGGTGCATTTATTTTATTTATGATGCTATAGGTAGGAACTTTTCCCGTGTCGATGTATGACAGCTACTTAGTGCTCGAACATTTCAATTACAACCAACGATCTTTTGTATGTTAAGAATTATTTTATTTAGTTAAATGTCTTCACAAATGTCGCTATAGACATATTATGATATATAAGATTGATTCGTGTAAACTATAAAGTGCGATTAATCGATTAATTTTGCAGGCTATACCAAACACCAAAATCCAAGAAACTAAAATAAACTAATTTTTCTATGCAAATGCCTTCTATTAATTTTCTGTAAATTGTTTAAATCTGACCATTAATATATACATTCATAACCATTTCAGACAAATCTTCCCGTTTTCAAAGTAAAGGATTCTAGCGTACGTCGTCGTTATAGTGATTTTGAATGGCTAAGAAATGAGTTGGAACGTGACAGTAAGGTATGTATTGAAATAAGCTAAATTAGTGTAGTGACCAACAAAAAAATATAATCTAAAGAGATTTGCTGGAAGCGATGATGCAAAGTGGGGTGGAAATAGTTTGCGTGAGAAGATGAAATGTCATATGCTTCTTCAATTAAAAATTTTCATATAAGACCCTAATAAGCAACAAGAATATGTACTGTCACCAGGGATCTAAAGCTAAGCGTGTATAAATTTGACTTTGACTAATAATATGTACAATAATTAATTTATTCACAAGTAAAACACTTATTTTACATATAAATAACAGGGATGGAAAATGCAATTTTTAAGAAAGTACAAAAAAGGTATCTTTTTGAGCGAAAAAGTACTTTTCACTAAATTTCAAAAAAAATTCCATTGGAAAATTACAATAATCTTTTTTAAACTAAATTTTTATTGTCAACTCCACAATTTTAAATATATTTTTTTTTGTTTTATATCCGCTTACAAAGACTACAGTAGTATTGTAATCGCGGTTGCCACAGTTGGTAAAATTCTTCCAAAAATGGTGCGTCACAGATTTATAAATAAAAATAAATTGTTGACACAATTTTCTATAGAATAACATTTTGACACAATTTTCTATAGAATAAAATTTTGACACAATTTTCTATACACACAAAAAATTTTTTTTTGATTTCAATCACGAAAATCGCGGATTCAATCATTTTTTTAATTGAAATGTCTTCAATCACGAAAATGATAGTATCAATCACCCATTTTGATTGAAAACCAACACGATTTTCAATTAAAAATCTAATTGACTTTTGTCACGGAATCAATTAATTGTGTGATTGAATCAATTAAAAACGTGATTGATTTTTAACATAAAATTCAATCACAGTTTTAATTGAATCAATTAAAATTTTAATTAATTTCGCGACAAAAATCAATCAACTATTTGATTCATTCAATTAAATAATTAATTGAAATTGGCTATAAATTTCGATCAAAAAAATTATATATTGCGACCCCAAAATCGTATTTAGTTTTATTTGAAATAAAAGAAAATATGTGTTTCTTATAAAACATATTCAATATTTTATTATTTTTTGAATTATGCAATAGACAAATAAATTTGGTTCTTGTTATTTGTGTTTTGTTCTAACATAACTTACTAATACAATTACTATCAATAACAACTATAGGGTGAAAAAATAAATTATATAAATCATTATCTTCCTTATAATAATAACCATGTTAGCATGTTCCTTCTAATATGTAGATGCGCCTATATTTCCAATAATTCAGCAGCCTGTAAGCTAAATTAGAATAATTTGAATTTAAATTTGTTCAATTAAAAATTAATTTTGTTAAACATTACCTGCATAGAATATCAAGTTCAATTCTTAGTTCCAGGTTACAGATTTATAAGCTTCTTTTGTAGTTGTAGTCTTTTAGCATAAAAAGGTGTATTAAGGAGCTCGGTAATTTAATTTTAGTAACAATTCCTTTCCAAAATCCACACATTGAAATCGTCTATTAAAATTTGAACCAATGAAAGACAAAAATAATGGGAAAACAATGTAGTATTTGGTATTATATTGATGATACTTTGTAAATTCTGGAAATAGAAAAAAATATAAATGGAAGATACATATTTTTATTATTTTCGGATATTTTTCATATTTTTACATAATTACATAATTCAGCTCATTAGTTTATATATCAGATATACTGTTCTCTACTTGGGTTCAAACTGAAAAAGGCAGGTAAAACAAAAATGCAATTTAATGCCAACGCTACTTCGCAACTTCAAGGTGAATCTTCCAACAAACCCATACCGCTCTTGGTTTTAAGAAAACTAGGAGTGAAAAAAGTTTGTAATTTTAAAAGATCAAAACGGTACCCACTTTTTTGTTGCAAACATATTCTTATATATTTAATAAAATGATGGAGTTGATGGGATTGATTGGTCATTTTCACAAAATAAAATTGGCCACTAAAAGAAATGAATAAAAAAATATATTATTTTAGTCCGTTTAATGTAAACAGGCTTCAATGGAAACCCGTATTCACATTTCACAATTTCTTACCTTCAATAAAGGTAGATTATTTTCCATTTTTACAATACCACAAAACACAAACACAGGTAATTTCAAATGCGTTCTCTCATATATTTTTTTCAAACCTTTACCACGTGGTCGTTTGTTGTTGCACACTTTATTTCAACCCTTTGCTATGATTTGTTGTTGCGTTCAAAATATTTATGCACACATATTGAATGCAGCAGACAGAATGTCGCCAATCATGTTTTTCAATTTACGCGAAAAACAAAAAACCAACCGTTCGTTACGAGTTACTTCCACAGACTGATCTCTCCATCATACATTGTTGAATAAATACCCATTCTCTTGTTCTCTTTTCGCTCTTTCCATTGCTCAAAATTATTCAATTTCAATCACAAAGGTGATTGGATCAATCACATGTGTAATTGGAAACGGAAAAAATTTCAATCACGTTTGTAATTGAAAATTATTTCCGAATTGATTAACAAATTGATTGAATCAATTAATATTTTAATTGGAAACGTAACAAATATCAATCATTTTTTTTATTGATTTTTATTCGGATTTGATTAAATAATTAATTGAATCAATTAACATATTAATTGAATCCGTTTCTAAATTCAATTAAGTGCTTAATTGAAAAAATTTTGGTGATAATTTTTTGTGTGTAGAATAAAATGTTCAGAAAATTTTCTGCAGAACTAAAATTTGGACAAAATTTTCTATAGTAATAAAATTTTGACAAAATTTTCTATAGAAATAAAATTTTGACCAAATTTTCTATAGAAATAAAATGTTGACAAAATTTTCGATAGAAAAAAAATTTTGAAAATTTTTTATAGAAAATCGTTTTTTTTTACTCTGGCTTTTACAAAATCGAGATTTACCGCATAAACTTGTCTATTTTGACAAATTTATAAAAGACCATTAGTAAATAAGTTTGTTAAAGACTTTCTCAAAATATTAAAATATTTTGTCAAAACTATCGTTCCATAAATCTGATATCGGCTCAAAACTGTATACACAAAAGGTATTAAATCATTCGCGGGGGTACCACGGTACTGATCAAGGTGAAAGAGTATTGAAAAAAGTACTATAGTACTGCGGTTTCCATCCCTGATAAATAATAGCTTTCCTGCACTCTATGATTTTTCTCCAAATTTGAATAGATATACTTTTGTCACATGTATAGTAAACCACAACTAGGTTGTTAAGGGTATCACTACACGACCTCGCTTTGCGTCGATACGTTCCAAAAAAAGACGACGCAAACTGAAACGACGCAAAGTGAATTATGAGTTTCTATGGCAAACTATGCAAAGATTGGAGATAGATAGTAACGCAACTTTGAAAATCTAACAACGCAAAGTGAAAACTAGTAATAATTCAACAGCGACGCTACTTCAAAACAACGCAAAACGAAATGACGGCAAACCGAGGTCCAGGTGTATTTTGTTTTGTGACACCACGATGGTGTACCTCAATAAAAAAAATGTGTAGTGTCGCACTATATGTGAATTGTTTAGATAAGCTTTGAAATACTCAGTTGTTTCACCATTACTATGGGGAGAAGATAAATGAATGGTACTAATGACCTCCTTTTAGCTCAAATACTGACCGTTAAAGAATCTCATTTCTTTCTCTCATATCCACGCAGTGTTAGCTTTAATAATACATATATGATTGGATTCTTAATAAATAATTAAGTTAACGAGTCGTATATTAAATTTGTGAGCAATTTTTTTTACCATATCAGTAAATACTTTAAACTCCTAAAAGTATACATGAACATTTACTATAGCAGATAAACCAGTCTAATCTTCTGAATATTAAATTTTAAAGGTTTGCAAATAAATGGAGATAAAATTAATGTTAAACTAGTTAAGATATACAACAAGTTATTTCACTGCCATTTTGTTAGCCTGATATCAATGCAGGCTGGTTTAATGCCCAAATTGTTTATATTACAAATTATTACAATATTTACTTGAGCTTATTGGACAAGAAGATTATGGAACTTGATACTATAGTCAAACTTCTCTAAAGCGAACTTCCATACAATGAAGCTTTTTTTCTTCCCATTTTCTTGTATTCTGACATAATTTCTGTGTAATGAAGTTTCAATACAATGAACTAATTTTCTGATCCCGTCAAGATTCATTATAGGGAAGTTCGACTACACAAGCCTGACTATACACATGTTTCATCGCTAGCCAATTCGAATATTTATTTTATTTTTATTTATTTTATTTTCATTATGTAATTTGAAGCCACATAGCGGCCAATTTATGTAAATTACAATGGACTACTAACCGTGACTAAAGTATAATTGACGTTATGACAATGCGAAAATATATGCGAGTATATAAAAAGTATAATTACATATATTCACAACTTTTTGTGTAGAACTGGCGGCAGGATATGATTCATTTTGGTTCTTACTTGCTAATTTCTTATGAAAATGACATAGGAAAATTATTCTTCCGAAATTGAACCATCAATCGATGTGAAAAATGGTTCTGAGGAACCCCAGAATAAATATCACACAAGTTCGAGTTTTAACCTTTATTTGAAACAAATGTGAGCGTCGTGACAGAAAAGAAAACGTCAAATTACGAGATGTACCGAAGAAAAAGAATTGATTATAAAGCTTAGAATGTAATATGCCGTGATCAATTGAATTAAGGTTAGGTTAGTCTAGGTGGCAGCCCGATGTATCAGGCTCCACATTGGTGAACTTCTCTATTATCGCCAAATGCTGCCCGATTCAATGTTAAGCTCAATGACAAGGGGCCTCCTTTTTATGGCCGAGTCCGAACGGCGTTCCACATTGCAGTGAAACCACTTAGAGAAGCTGAAACCCTCAGAAATGTCACCAGCATTACTGAGGTGGGATAATCCACCGCTGAAAAACTTTTTGGCGTTCAGTCGAAGCAGGAATCGAACCCACGACCTTGTGTATTCAAGGCGGGCATGCTAACCACGGTGGCTCCCTCAATTGAATCAAAGGACTTACTTAAAACTACACTCATAAAAAAAGCCTGCGATGTCTGCTGTTATATCTTTGTACTTCAGGGCCTAACGAACAACAAATTATAAAATTGTTATGTCTCACTTTGATAAATATTCAGATTTTTGGGCAAATACTATAGATATTCATAAAATATTGTTTTAATTGTGTTAGGATAGCTCCTAAGTTGACATTTTTATTTGTTTCAGCTAAACTAAAACATGGTTTAGTATATTCGAGCTTAAAAAATAGCAGACAATGTTTGCTATTTCAGCAAACAGTGACTGCCCTTTTCCAGCAGACGTTTTACTGTTTTGGCAGATTTCTAACAAATTTCTTTGGGTGTAATGCAGCTAATATCGATGGCAGATTACTATCCGTAGCCCTTCTCACAGGTTCCGACAATTTAAGAATAAGAGTGGTGGTTAGGGAAAATAAATGAAATGAATATATTCACACAAACAATTTTTTTCTGATTCAATCACGAAATTAATTGATCCAATTAATTTTTAATTGAAATGTCTTCAATCACAGAAATGATAGTATCAATTAAAAAATTAATTGAAGGTCAATTAAAAAGTTAATTGATGATTAAATTTTTAATTGAATATTTTTTTAAAACTCAATCAAAATTTTAATTGGGCAAAATTTTCGTGAATTTTTTTGTGTGTTGGTGTATATGATCCCGCAGTTCCCATCTATGCTAGCTCGCAACAAAGCCAAATATAAATATTTCCAATATTATAGTAGGTTAGGTTATTATAGTAAAATATGCCAATTGGCCCTAATAGTGTCTATGGATCGTTGGGCTATATGAGTTGTGCAAATGAATTTTTGTTATTACAAATCGAAATTTTTCCTACAATAGAATTTTCAACCTACCTTAATCTATTCTGTACATTAAGGTAGGTTGAAAATATCTCTTATTTATTTAAGCGTTAATATACTATTGCATTCCAATACATTTATTCATTTTTAATTTCTATTATTTACAGATTGTTGTACCTCCATTACCTGGAAAAGCATGGAAACGTCAGATGCCATTCCGCAACGATGAAGGTATATTCGATGAGAATTTCATCGAAGAGCGACGCAAGGGCTTGGAGGCATTTATCAATAAAATCGCCGGTCATCCATTAGCGCAAAATGAGCGGTGTCTGCATATGTTTCTACAAGAGAGTGTAATTGATAAAAATTACGTTCCCGGAAAAATACGCAACACTTAAAAGGCTTCAGGAATGATAACGAACAAAAATGATAAATAATTAAATAGAAAAACAACTTTACAATAAACTAGTAAAAGATAAAACAGATGTTATGTTTTTAAGAAACAATCGATTGATGAAAAGATGCTTTAATTTAATTTGTTTTTTCTTTGTGAAGTCATCGATCTAATCCGCGCTCAGCTGTAATGGTGTATCTATCATTCACGGAATTAAGAATGGAACAATGATATAAAAATAAAAGTACTACTTTTTCAATTGTCTCTTTAATTTAAGATATTCTTATTATATTCTATATTTTATATATTTTCGAATTCCAATGTTATTATGAAACAGAACAAAAAGAATCTAATTGTAACTGTCTTGAAAAATATTATTATAAAATATACACAAAATTATAAAATATGGTTTTCAAAATTGTTGCATTATTTATTCTATTTAGGTTTTTTTTTCATTAATATACGCTAAACCACTATGTGGCCATCGTGTAATAACTTCTATCTGTGTAAAAATGTGCCAACCAAAAATAATGATTTGATATATTTTAATGTTATTTTTTGTAAAATGGACCAGTTTGAAACGGTTTTGATTTAAAAAAAATATGTCATTTAGCCTGGCAAATTGCGGACATATTCAGCATCGACAACAAACGAGACTGCGAGAGGAATTTTCTCAAAAACAAAATTACATATGTTACTGAGTAGTTGCACCCTGTTGAAGGCCCCCCATTGTCCATGACCGCGTTGCATAAAAGGGTTCTTCGTTCAATTCAATTCAATTTTTTTGCATCATCGAATGACTACAATTTTGAAAAATAAACCAAATAGTGATAAAATTCTCTCTAAACAGCAATTCACTTAGTAGATTTCCTTCCTTCCAGTTTCTGCAGAAATTTGTGAAAGATTAACAGTGAAAGATTAACAGTAAACGTGGCGGTCGGTACTCGCTCGTAGTACCGACCGCCACGTTTACTGCACCATCGAGTAGTTCGTAGTAATTTTGGCTTGGAGTATCCAATTGAAATAACTCTATTTTCAAGTTTTTCAACTTGTTAATAATTTTATGAACATTCCTGAGAATTGGAACTTCTTCGCACATATCATCTTAGATATCATTCGCTATCTAGCTGAATGAAATGAAGTATTTTGAGATTCCGACGTTTGCTACTTTTTCTACATTTACGACTTATATGTGACGTTTACAACTTTGCGACAGTCTCAAACCTTAAAAAGTGTGATACCATCTCTGAGTGTGGTGTACAGTGTGGTGAGACTCAGAACAGGCATGAATATGTTGTAATTTGTTCTGAAATGTGATATGTGATTAGTTTTCGCTACCATTAACCAAGCCAATAATCGCTCAAGAGGTAATTCTAACCCAATAAAAAAAAAACACTCACACACTTAACAAATTAATTTCAAAAATATGGTTCCCGAAGGATCCTAAAATATTTAATAAAATCCTAAAATGCCACAAATTTTGTTTTGCAATCCAACACACAATACTCTACTCCACAGCATGTATCTATTAAATAATGTAATTTGCAATATAGCCAGCAAATCTTTTCATTACCAAACAATCTTGGAGGTAACCCAATACATTTATTTATTACTTTTGCAAGGACATGTCTTATAAGTAAAGTACTTCTCTTAAACGTGGACGAGATATGACCAAAAAATGTAGTATGGAGGTAATAAACAACAAAAAATTGACTACTTGATATAGTTATGAAAATCTCATGTGTGGGAACCGAAACTATCTGATGACTTTTTAACATGCGGTATTGCTGAGGATATTGTGCAAATGCTCTTGGTAAGCTGTTTTTCGCCTCAACTACTTACCCAGGTTTTGCAATGTATTTTAGCGTATTACAATTGGCGACGTGAATCTACGATCATGATACGGAAAACCCTTAGGTTAGGTTAGGTTAGGTTACGTGGCAGCCCGATGTATCAGGCTCACTTAGACTATTCAGTCGATTGTGATACCACATTGGTGAACTTCTTTCTTATTGCTGAGTGCTGCCCGATTCCATGTTGAGCTCAATGACAAGGACAAAAGGAGGTAATTTTTATAGCCTAGTCTGAAAGGCGTTCCACATTGAAGGGTATGTTTTATTGGCATCTGTTAATATGTTGTAATTTGTTCTGAAATGTGATGTGGCATTAGTTTTCGCTACCATTAACAAAGCCAGTAATCGCTCAAGAGGTTACTCTAACCCAATAAAGAAACACACATGCACACAACAAATAAATTTCAAAACAAGTAGTATACACAGCAGTAAGTTCGGCCGGGCCGAATCTTAAATACCCACCACCATGAATAAAATATTAGGGTTTCCTTTGAAATTTCAGGAGGGCTTGAGGACTTGAGGATACTTTCCGAAGATAAATTTAAAGATTTCACCTTTGAGGACTATATCAGATTCTGGATTTATAAGAACCATTTTTGTTTGAGTTTTAGAGGAATCATTAACATCTCATGTAAGTGTGCAAGAAAATTATAAAATAACGTCTTGATTTGAAAACTTAAATCTATAGATTTTTACCCGAGAAGTAAAATCTGGAAATTTTACATCGAGTTTCAAGCAATTTTCATGATCAGTGCGCCTTCTATACCCTCAAGAAGTGAAGTCGGTCTATATGGAGGCATTACCAAATGGACCGATAAAAACTTAATCCGATACACGTTTTTGTAAGCCTAAAATACCAGAATATTCACAATTTCAGGCAAATCGGATAAAAACTTCGGATTCTAGAAGCCCAAGAAGTAAAATCGGGAGATTGGTCTATATGGGGGCTATACCAAAACATGGAACAATACGGACCATTTTCGGCACACCTTTTGATGGTCCTCAAGTACCTCTAGATTTTCAATTTCAGGCAAATTGGATAAAAACTACGGTTTCTATAAGCCCATGACCTCAAATCGGGAGGTCGGTTTATATGGGGACCATACCAAAACATGGACCGATGCTCACCATTTTTGGCACACCTCTTTACGGTTCTAAAGTACCTCTCGATTTCCAATTTCAGGTAAATTGGATAAAAACTGCGGTTTCTATAAGCCCAAGAAGTAAAATCGGGAGATCGGTCTATATGGGGGCTATACCAAAATATGGACCGATACTCACAATTTTTGGCACACCTCTTTATGGTCATAAAATACCTCTAGATTCCAAATTCCAGGCCAATTGAATAAAAACTACGATTTCTATAAGCCCAAGACCCCAAATCGGGAGGTCGGTTTATATGGGGACTATATCAAAATCTGGACCGATATAGCCCATCTTCGAACTTGACCTGCCTGCAGACAAAAGACGAGTTTGTGCAAAATTTCAGCACGATTGCTTCATTATTGTAGACTGTAGCGTGATTACAACAGACAGCCAGACAGACAGACGGACATCGTTATATCGTCTTAGAATTTCTCCCTGATCAAGAATATATATACTTTATATAGTCGGAAATCGATATTTCGATGTGTTACAAACGGAATGACAAACTTATTATACCCGCGTCACCATTCTATGGTGGTGGGTATAAATATGGTTCCCGAAAGATTCTAAAAAATTTAATAAGAATAAAATATTTAATAAAAAATATTTAATATATTTAACAAATTGGGATTATTTTTCCGGAATTTCCGAAAATTCCCTAGATTCAAAATACCAAATTCCGAATGACATCCCTATTTGTAATATGGAAGCAATTACTTTTGTGTGTACTAATGCTCCAAGTAGTATGTTTTTGATTACCGGTAATGCTGGAAAAATCTCTAATGTTCAGCCAGTTTTTGCTGCCTCTTTTACCATAGAAATTCCTTCGATAAACTGTCAACAAATTGTTTTGCATTAAGATTTTTTGTTATAAAAAAAGATTATCAATTTTACTATTCATAATGTTCATATAAAATTACCCCAATAAACACAGGATGAGCGTTTTTCAAATGCAACACCTCTTCAGTTTGAGGGTAAATATAATTTTCAACATAAATTCAACTTGACTTGAAAAAGCTCATCTTCAATACATCTTCAAGTTGTTTGCGAATTACAACCAATTTGGCAAAATGTTGACGAAAACTTTGAAAATGTGTTGTAGATAATTGAAGAAAACGTTGACAAAACACTACCCTGAAATGCAACGAAAAAACCACATGGTTTTTAATACTACTTTGGACAACAAAGTTCGTGGAAGAAATACAAAAATGTGGAAATTTTTTAATAATCAATTGAAATTGCTTATAATAATTGGTAAGTAAAATTAAAACACGAAATGAAAACTTTAAGGAAGTCACTAAACTCAAATCTCTTTGCAGAAGACTAAAATATTTGGATGCTGATTCTTGGACACATTAAGAGGCTGGCCGATGAACAATGGTAGTGGCTTATCGAGAAGAGAAAGTTTCCATAAATCAAAGTGCAACCAAAAAAACTTGGTATTTATGCTTTTCCATATCAACAACTACTGGATGATAATTCGCATCACATCGATAGTTTAATTTACATCGCATCATCGGTTTAATTTGTTATTTTGTGAATTGAAATTGCTGGAAATTTATTCCAATTATCTGGTCATCAAGTTCCTGAAAATTGCCAGTATTTTAATAACAACAATTTTGTAACACCAACGTTCTTGAGGAAATCACGAAGTACGTGGTCAGTTGGAAGAAATACAAATTGGTAAGTCAAAATAAAAAGTGAAATGAAAACATAATGGAAATCACAAAACTCGATTGTTATGCAGAAAACTAAAATCATTGGATGGTATATTCTTGGAAGATGTTGGCCGATGAAAAACCAATGAAGGAAACAACAAAGAAAAGTTTTCAGAAAACTTATAAAGTGCAACCAATTAAAACAAAGTGCAACAATTCCTATATCAAGAACTTCTGGATGAAAATGTGCATTACATCAATTTACATCCCGTCATCAGGTTGATATTTTGTGATTTCCTCTTGCTGGAATCTATTCTAACACACAAGCCAGCAAGTTCCTCGATAGTAATTATTTCAAATTGCCAGCATATTAATTAATAGTTATTTGACACCAACATTATAGAGGAAATGGAATTATACGTGTAAAAATGTTTACGATATTTAAAGTTGTATTCATAGTTTTATTTATTAATACGTTTAATAAGATAATTACATTTTGATTATCATTTTTATATATTATTAATGTTATTTTTAAGATTATTATATTTGTTAACGAAAAAAACAATAAAATTTACAAAATCCCTAGAAATTTAGTATTGACTTTCAGTTAGAACTTGGATTGACTTTCATACAAATTGTGGTTTGAAAGTATTCGCAACAATGCTAATTTTTTATTTTTCTCACGTTGAAAACTGTTTGAGAAATTATTGAGTAGCGGTGCATTTCAATTTGAGGATTACAATTGAGAAATTATTGCTATTGTGTTGAATTTTACTGTTGAGGGTAATGTCTGTTTTTTGTTGAGAACGCGATTTTCTCAACAATTTCTCAACTTGAATATTACCCTAATCCTTTGAAAAAATGTTTGAAAAATTATTGAATTTTAGTATTTTTCAAACGTTTGTGTTTATTGGGACTTTTTGTGGTAAACTCGTCGAAGATAACCGTTTGCTATGTTAAAAAGTTTGCTTCAATGTAAATGACAAGTACACTGAAAAGAAACAGGCAGTAGAACAGCAAATAAGTTAATTATTGCAGCAGTTTTACTCTGGTTAATAGAAAAAGATGTATGAATGTAACTGCAGACTTAAATGATGTCTTGGTAAAGGAGGTCTACACGGATGAAAAAGACTGTTTTTCATATGTTTGGCTATAAACATTATATGTTTGGAACACAAATTTTTAAACACAATATTTTTGGGTGCAAGCATATAATGTTCATAAACTAGCATAACATGTTTGGTACATATATGTTAATATGTTAGAACATATTGTTAAGAATTTGATAATTATAGATATAAGTTTATTTAAATTAGTTTCCGTTAATTTCAAATTTCAAATTGTAACGATAAAATTTCGCTATCACTTGTTGGAATCATCTATTCATTTTCTAGTATTTTCCTGAATTTCTTTTATGTTCTTTTGTTTGCTTACCGAAATGTTAGTTCTTACTCTCTCATAGAATAGCAACCCCTTTGCTTTGTTATTCTGCATTCTCATTTCATTTCATCTCATTGTCTATTGTCATTGTTGTTGTAGTAATGCGAGCATATATCTATGTGAGTGTGTATGTGTTTGGCAGCCACCAGACGAATAACTTAATGATCGTAGATCATTCTAGCATTGTCTAAGAATGTTCTGGCGTTGCCAGAATATTGTAGTGCTACCAGAATGTTCTCGTATTGCCACACCGTCATATATAAAAGCGCTCGCATGCTGCTAACGAGTCAGTCTTAATTAAAGCGTCAAACGAATAACTTCAGTGTGAACGAATTGTAAAGTGTGAAGTCAAAGTAAATAAATTGTAGATTGTCGTTATTCAAAAGAACTGTGTTTTAATTGTCGGGTAATTAAAAACGCCTAAATATAAAAACGTAACAATTGGTGTCGGAAGTGAAATAACGAAAAAAAATCTACAATGAAGTTTAATGAGCTTCGTGTGGAAGACTTAAAAAAGGAATTGAGCAAACTGGAGCTGCCGACAACAGGCAATAAGGCCCAGCTTCAAAAGCGTCTACTGGAAGAGTTTGAACGGCGTAATATGGACATTGCGACGCATGAGTTTGATTATAAGGAAGACATTGATGAATCAATACTCGTCAATACAAGCAGTGTAGAAACTCCATCTGTGGCTTCGAGTGTTGTGGATTACACCTCAATGCTCAATGTTTTGAGCAAAATGATGGAAGAGAATTCTAGAAAACTGGAAGCAAATTCTCTAAAAATGGAAGAAAATTCTAGAAAATTGCTGGAAGAAAACGCTCTAAAAATGCAAGAAAATTCTAGAAAAATGATGGAAGAAAATTCTCTTCTTTTGGTGGAGAAATTTGACGAAAATTCTAGAATTCTTAATGAAAAGTTACAGCAACTTTCGGAAGGTATGGAGAAACGCGTAGACCACATTGAAAGTCAAATTGTGGAATTGGATAAGAAATTTGTGGTTCACGATGAAAAATTTCTACACCTTGAGAAAAAAATGTCAGAACTAGAAATGAAAGGTGGTCCACTGCGCGTAATCGAGGGCCCAAAAATCAAAACTCCTGTTTTTGATGGTTCATCTTCATTTGATGTTTTCAAATTCCAATTTGAGACGGTGGCATCCAGAAACATGTGGAATGACAACGACAGAGCAATTGAACTTCTGTTGGCATTGAAGGGTAATGCTGCCGATGTAATACAAAGTATCCCAACTTCTTCCAGAAATAACTATAAGGAAGTAATAGCTGCGCTACAACGCAAGTACGGTGGAGAACATAAGCAAGACATCTTCAGAATGGAATTAAGAGGAAGGGTCCAGAAATCAAATGAGACTCTACAAGATTTTGCAACAGAAGTTGAGCGGTTGGTGCTGTTGGCATACCCAGGAGAGAGTCACCCACTTGTGGACCGCATCAAAATTGAGACCTTTGTGAATGGCATTCGAGACCCAGACATAAAATGTGCAACATATGCGTCACAAAAAGCTACATTTGTGGAAACTGTAACATTTGCCCTTACACAAGAGACAGCGAGGGTACTAGCACGTCCTCAAATTCACAAAGTACGTAAGGTGGAGACCGAGAATGACGAATCAAATTCCGTGATTGATTCAGTGAAAGAAGCCGTTAAGCAGGCAATGCAAAACAAAAGCAACAACATCTTGATAGCAAGTGCCCTGGTAACAACGAACGAAGAGAGACTAATACCAGTTCGTGTCTTGAACTTGTCTGACAATCATGAGCAAATCGTAAAATTTTCTGATATTGGAAAATGTACACCAGCCGAGGCAATAGTCAATTTGGAAGGCACCTCATCAAAGACACATGGAGCAGTGAGAAAACATCTAGAAGGGTATTTCGAGGCTTGGACACGTCATCTATCGCCGTCAGAGAGAAATAAAGCCAAGCAATTGTTGTGGAAAAACGCCTCTGCTTTTGCTTCTGAAAAGGGAAATCAAGGAAGAACATCTGTAGTGAAACATGAAATTAAAACCGCAGAAGAAAGGCCCATAAAACAGGCACCACGAAGTGTTCCCCTGGCAAAAAGAGACGAAGTTCAAAAGCTCATAAAGGAAATGGCGGAGAGTGGAGTGATCGAGCCATCATCAAGTCCTTGGTGTTCCCCAGTTGTGCTGGTCAAAAAGAAAGATGGAAGTACCCGATTCTGCGTGGATTACAGAAAACTGAATGATGTCACCAAAAAGGACAGTTATCCGCTTCCACGCATTGATGACACGTTGGACACACTAGCCGGAACAACATGGTTTTCTACGCTTGATTTGCAGAGTGGATATTGGCAAGTAGAGATCGCCGAGAAAGACAAGGAAAAGACGGCTTTTGGCGTTAATGGTGGTCTCTGGCAATTCAATGTAATGCCGTTCGGGCTCTGCAACGCTCCGGCTACCTTCGAAAGATTGATGGAGCGGGTACTGAAGGGGTTGCACTGGAAGTCGTGCTTGATATACTTGGACGACATCATAGTGATGGGCAAAACATTTGACGAGCACCTTAAGAACTTGAAAGACGTTATCCAGCAATTGTCAGCCGCTGGTCTACGCCTTAACGCAAAGAAATGCTCCCTTTTCCAGCGGGAAGTTAAATACCTGGGTCATCATGTGACTGCAGAGGGCATATCCACCGATGAAGACAAAATCCAAGCTGTCAGAGATTGGCCACGACCCCGAAATCTCCACGAATTAAGAAGTTTCCTTGGGTTATGTACATATTACCGACGATTCGTCCCAAACTTCGCCAGCATCGCCGCTAGTCTCCATAAATTGACGCAAAAAGGTCAGAAGTTCCAGTGGAGCGACGAACAGGAGGATTCATTCCAACATTTAAAAGAACTTTTATGTTCAGCTCCTGTTCTAGCGTATCCTATTCCGGGCGAAAAATTTGTTTTGGATACAGATGCTAGCGCGCATGGTATTGGAGGTGTGCTATCCCAACAGATAGACGGCAAGGAGAAGGTCATCGGATATTTCAGCCGAACGTTGTCCAAGCCCGAAAAGAACTACTGTGTAACGCGACGAGAGCTGCTAGCCGTCATAGAGGGTGTAAAACATTATCATAAATATTTGTATGGACAACACTTCTTGCTCAGGACTGATCACTCAGCTCTACGATGGTTGCTCCAATTCAAGAATCCGGAAGCTCAACTGGCACGTTGGATCGAGAGGCTCCAAAGCTATGATATCAGTATCGAGCATAGAAAAGGTGGAAAACACGGTAACGCTGACGCTTTGTCACGTCGACCTTGCAGTATAGAATGCAAGCACTGCTCGAAAGCTGAACATAAGGAGGAGATTGTTGATATTCGGCTGTTACACATCGAATCTGGGGTGGACTGGCCAACAGAACAGCGTAAAGATCCCATTTTGAACAAAATTATTTCGGCAAAGGAAGAGAACAAGAAGCCCAGTAAGAAAGACATCGCAGCCGAAAGTCCACTTATGAAATCATACTGGGCTCAATGGGATAGTTTAGTTCTAGTCAATGGATCCCTGCAACGTAAATGGGAAAGCGAAGATGGCAAGAGCAGCCGAAATTTGATCATCGTACCGGATTCCAAAATAAGAGACGTTTTGGCGGAGTTCCATAATGGTCCCGGTGGAGGTCATCTGGTAATAACCTAAACCGCCGAGAAAGTGAAGCAACGATTCTACTGGGTTGGATGCCAGAAATCAATTGCTGAATGGGTAGCCAATTGCGAGAAGTGCATGAAGGCGAAAGGTCCAACAAGGAAAAGTCGAGGTCCTATGCAAGAATATAGACCAGGAGCCCCGTTTGAAAGAATAGCAATGGACGTGGCAGGCCCTTTCCCAGTAAGTGATTCTGGAAACCGTTATGTCCTTGTGGTCATGGATTACTTCAGCAAATGGCCGGAGGTGTATGCAATTCCAAACCAAGAGGCAAAAACGATTGTGGATGTGGTCAACAAAAACTGGATATGTCGCTACGGTGTGCCGTCCGAGATTCACTCAGACCAGGGAAGAAATTTTGAATCGGCCATATTCAAAGAGATGTGTGAATCCCTTGGTATCAAGAAAACGAGGACTACACCATTACATCCACAATCCGATGGCATGGTAGAAAGGTTTAATCGCACTCTGGAGGAACATCTTCGAAAAGTAGTGGACAACGGCCAGAGGGACTGGGACGAGCATATACCAAAGTTTTTGCTGTCGTATAGATCTGCCATTCATGATTCCACCTCTCGAACACCGGCCAATGTTCTATTCGGAACTGAGTTGAAGTTGCCTGGAGATCTGATATTCGGCGCTAAACCTAATGAGCTCGCCATGGAAGAAAACAGAAACGACATCCCAAACACTTTCGGTGAAGTTCACGAATCAGTGCGCAACAAAATAAAAATGGTCAGCAACAGAATGAAGGCGAGATACGATCGTGCTGTAAATACTGAGGGCTTCCAAGAAGAAGAATTGGTTCTGCTATTTAATCCGCAACGAAAGAAAGGATTGTGTCCTAAACTGCAAACACAGTGGGAAGGCCCATACAAAGTCATCAAGAAGATCAATGATGTTGTATACCGGATTCAGAAGGACGACAGCCCTAGATCAAAGATGAAAGTTGTACATCTGGAACGATTGGCTCCTTACGGAACAGGTTCTGTGCCTGTTCGGGACGAACAGGCTTAAGCGGGAGGCAGTGTTACGAATTTGATAATAATAGATATAAGTTTATTTAAATTAGTTTCCGTTAATTTAAAATTTCAAATTGTAACGATAAAATTTCGCTATCACTTGTTGGAATCATCTATTCATTTTCTAGTATTTTCCTGAATTTCTTTTATGTTCTTTTGTTTGCTTACCGAAATGTTAGTTCTTACTCTCTCATAGAATAGCAACCCCTTTGCTTTGTTATTCTGCATTCTCATTTCATTTCATCTCATTGTCTATTGTCATTGTTGTTGTAGTAATGCGAGCATATATCTATGTGAGTGTGTATGTGTTTGGCAGCCACCAGACGAATAACTTAATGATCGTAGATCATTCTAGCATTGTCTAAGAATGTTCTGGCGTTGCCAGAATATTGTAGTGCTACCAGAATGTTCTCGTATTGCCACACCGTCATATATAAAAGCGCTCGCATGCTGCTAACGAGTCAGTCTTAATTAAAGCGTCAAACGAATAACTTCAGTGTGAACGAATTGTAAAGTGTGAAGTCAAAGTAAATAAATTGTAGATTGTCGTTATTCAAAAGAACTGTGTTTTAATTGTCGGGTAATTAAAAACGCCTAAATATAAAAACGTAACAATATTATGTTTGGGACATAAAATGTTTGTAAATATAATATGCTTGGATGCAAACATATATTAATTTAGAAATAGCCTATAAACATATATGTGTTTAGTAGCTTGGAGCGCTATTTAACAGGGAGCGATATTCCAATTCTTCTTCTTGGAAGCCCTCAGTATTTACAGCACGATCGTATCTCGCCTTCATTCTGTTGCTGACCATTTTTATTTTGTTGCGCACTGATTCGTGAACTTCACCGAAAGTGTTTGGGATGTCGTTTCTGTTTTCTTCCATGGCGAGCTCATTAGGTTTAGCGCCGAATATCAGATCTCCAGGCAACTTCAACTCAGTTACGAATAGAACATTGGCCGGTGTTCGAGTGGTGGAATCATGAATGGCAGATCTATACGACAGCAAAAACTTTGGTATATGCTCGTCCCAGTCCCTCTGGCCGTTGTCCACTACTTTTCGAAGATGTTCCTCCAGAGTGCGATTAAACCTTTCTACCATGCCATCGGATTGTGGATGTAATGGTGTAGTCCTCGTTTTCTTGATACCAAGGGATTCACACATCTCTTTGAATATGGCCGATTCAAAATTTCTTCCCTGGTCTGAGTGAATCTCGGACGGCACACCGTAGCGACATATCCAGTTTTTGTTGACCACATCCACAATCGTTTTTGCCTCTTGGTTTGGAATTGCATACACCTCCGGCCATTTGCTGAAGTAATCCATGACCACAAGGACATAACGGTTTCCAGAATCACTTACTGGGAAAGGGCCTGCCACGTCCATTGCTATTCTTTCAAACGGGGCTCCTGGTCTATATTCTTGCATAGGACCTCGACTTTTCCTTGTTGGACCTTTCGCCTTCATGCACTTCTCGCAATTGGCTACCCATTCAGCAATTGATTTCTGGCATCCAACCCAGTAGAATCGTTGCTTCACTTTCTCGGCGGTTTTGGTTATTCCCAGATGACCTCCACCGGGACCATTATGGAACTCCGCCAAAACGTCTCTTATTTTGGAATCCGGTACGATGATCAAATTTCAGCTGCTCTTGCCATCTTCGCTTTCCCATTTACGTTGCAGGGATCCATTGACTAGAACTAAACTATCCCATTGAGCCCAGTATGATTTCATAAGTGGACTTTCGGCTGCGATGTCTTTCTTACTGGGCTTCTTGTTCTCTTCCTTTGCCGAAATAATTTTGTTCAAAATGGGATCTTTACGCTGTTCTGTTGGCCAGTCCACCCCAGATTCGATGTGTAACAGCCGAATATCAACAATCTCCTCCTTATGTTCAGCTTTCGAGCAGTGCGTGCATTCTATACTGCAAGGTCGACGTGACAAAGCGTCAGCGTTACCGTGTTTTCCACCTTGTCTATGCTCGATACTGATATCATAGCTTTGGAGCCTCTCGATCCAACGTGCCAGTTGAGCTTCCGGATTCTTGAATTGGAGCAACCATCGTAGAGCTGAGTGATCAGTCCTGAGCAAGAAGTGTTGTCCATACAAATATTTATGATAATGTTTTACACCCTCTATGACGGCTAGCAGCTCTCGTCGCGTTACACAGTAGTTCTTTTCGGGCTTGGACAACGTTCGGCTGAAATATCCGATGACCTTCTCCTTGCCGTCTATCTGTTGGGATAGCACACCTCCAATACCATGCGCGCTAGCATCTGTATCCAAAACAAATTTTTCGCCCGGAATAGGATACGCTAGAACAGGAGCTGAACATAAAAGTTCTTTTAAATGTTGGAATGAATCCTCCTGTTCGTCGCTCCACTGGAACTTCTGACCTTTTTGCGTCAATTTATGGAGACTAGCGGCGATGCTGGCGAAGTTTGGGACGAATCGTCGGTAATATGTACATAACCCAAGGAAACTTCTTAATTCGTGGAGATTTCGGGGTCGTGGCCAATCTCTGACAGCTTGGATTTTGTCTTCATCGGTGGATATGCCCTCTGCAGTCACATGATGACCCAGGTATTTAACTTTCCCGCTGGAAAAGGGAGCATTTCTTTGCGTTAAGGCGTAGACCAGCGGCTGACAATTGCTGGATAACGTCTTTCAAGTTCTTAAGGTGCTCGTCAAATGTTTTGCCCATCACTATGATGTCGTCCAAGTATATCAAGCACGACTTCCAGTGCAACCCCTTCAGTACCCGCTCCATCAATCTTTCGAAGGTAGCCGGAGCGTTGCAGAGCCCGAACGGCATTACATTGAATTGCCAGAGACCACCATTAACGCCAAAAGCCGTCTTTTCCTTGTCTTTCTCGGCGATCTCTACTTGCCAATATCCACTCTGCAAATCAAGCGTAGAAAACCATGTTGTTCCGGCTAGTGTGTCCAACGTGTCATCAATGCGTGGAAGCGGATAACTGTCCTTTTTGGTGACATCATTCAGTTTTCTGTAATCCACGCAGAATCGGGTACTTCCATCTTTCTTTTTGACCAGCACAACTGGGGAACACCAAGGACTTGATGATGGCTCGATCACTCCACTCTCCGCCATTTCCTTTATGAGCTTTTGAACTTCGTCTCTTTTTGCCAGGGGAACACTTCGTGGTGCCTGTTTTATGGGCCTTTCTTCTGCGGTTTTAATTTCATGTTTCACTACAGATGTTCTTCCTTGATTTCCCTTTTCAGAAGCAAAAGCAGAGGCGTTTTTCCACAACAATTGCTTGGCTTTATTTCTCTCTGACGGCGATAGATGACGTGTCCAAGCCTCGAAATACCCTTCTAGATGTTTTCTCACTGCTCCATGTGTCTTTGATGAGGTGCCTTCCAAATTGACTATTGCCTCGGCTGGTGTACATTTTCCAATATCAGAAAATTTTACGATTTGCTCATGATTGTCAGACAAGTTCAAGACACGAACTGGTATTAGTCTCTCTTCGTTCGTTGTTACCAGGGCACTTGCTATCAAGATGTTGTTGCTTTTGTTTTCTGCTGGTTCAACAACCCACAATTGGCCGACTTCACAATCTCCATTCATAGAAACCCATATAATTGCTTCGGCATTCGGTGGTATAGACTCCGACTGGCTCGTTGTCAAACGTCTGACAGGTGTATTCCCGTCGTATCCCACGTTTACCGTTATTTCGACATCGCACCATGTCATTACACGACGCTTCATATCCAAATTGAGACCAAAAGCAATCATGAAATCCGCTCCAATTATAACTTCGTCTACTATATCTGCCACAATGAAATCATAAGTAACGGATTTGTTAGCAATAGTTAATTTTACGGTGACCTTTCCATATACGGTTGCGGGTTCCCCTGTAGCCGTGCGTAGCTTGACTCCAATCAGTGGTGTAACTTTTCCTTTTACTAAATCAGATCTAATGATAGACTTTGATGCACCAGTATCCAACGTCAAAGTACGCTTGTCGCCATTAATAACACCCGCAATAGTTAAATTGTTATTTTTCTGTTGAACTATTGCTATGGAGATGGTGGGGCCATCGACTGTGGGAGCCAGCTCTTGCCCCGCTGAACTAGCTCGATTTAGTTTAAAGGTGACTCACTTGACTGTGGGGTCACCTTCTTATGGCTATTGTTTAATGGAGATGGTGATGTGGACCTTGACCGTTTGCGTCGTGCTTTGCATTCTCGAGCTAGATGTCCCGGCTTATCACAGTTATAGCATTTGATCCGGGATTTATTTGCCTCTTGCTTCATTTCTTGCATTGCCTGCTTAACGGCTTCTTTCACTGAATCAATCACGGAATTTGATTCGTCATTCTCGGTCTCCACCTTACGTACTTTGTGAATTTGAGGACGTGCTAGTACCCTCGCTGTCTCTTGTGTAAGGGCAAATGTTACAGTTTCCACAAATGTAGCTTTTTGTGACGCATATGTTGCACATTTTATGTCTGGGTCTCGAATGCCATTCACAAAGGTCTCAATTTTGATGCGGTCCACAAGTGGGTGACTCTCTCCTGGGTATGCCAACAGCACCAACCGCTCAACTTCTGTTGCAAAATCTTGTAGAGTCTCATTTGATTTCTGGACCCTTCCTCTTAATTCCATTCTGAAGATGTCTTGCTTATGTTCTCCACCGTACTTGCGTTGTAGCGCAGCTATTACTTCCTTATAGTTATTTCTGGAAGAAGTTTTGATACTTTGTATTACATCGGCAGCATTACCCTTCAATGCCAACAGAAGTTCAATTGCTCTGTCGTTGTCATTCCACATGTTTCTGGATGCCACCGTCTCAAATTGGAATTTGAAAACATCAAATGAAGATGAACCATCAAAAACAGGAGTTTTGATTTTTGGGCCCTCGATTACGCGCAGTGGACCACCTTTCATTTCTAGTTCTGACATTTTTTTCTCAAGGTGTAGAAATTTTTCATCGTGAACCACAAATTTCTTATCCAATTCCACAATTTGACTTTCAATGTGGTCTACGCGTTTCTCCATACCTTCCGAAAGTTGTTGTAACTTTTCATTAAGAATTCTAGAATTTTCGTCAAATTTCTCCACCAAAAGAAGAGAATTTTCTTCCATCATTTTTCTAGAATTTTCTTGCATTTTTAGAGCGTTTTCTTCCAGCAATTTTCTAGAATTTTCTTCCATTTTTAGAGAATTTGCTTCCAGTTTTCTAGAATTCTCTTCCATCATTTTGCTCAAAACATTGAGCATTGAGGTGTAATCCACAACACTCGAAGCCACAGATGGAGTTTCTACACTGCTTGTATTGACGAGTATTGATTCATCAATGTCTTCCTTATAATCAAACTCATGCGTCGCAATGTCCATATTACGCCGTTCAAACTCTTCCAGTAGACGCTTTTGAAGCTGGGCCTTATTGCCTGTTGTCGGCAGCTCCAGTTTGCTCAATTCCTTTTTTAAGTCTTCCACACGAAGCTCATTAAACTTCATTGTAGATTTTTTTTTCGTTATCCCACTTCTGACACCAATTGTTACGTTTTTATATTGAGGCGTGTTTAATAACCCGATAATTAAAACACAGTCCTTTTCAAATAACGACAATCTACAATTTATTAGTTTAACTGATGGCTTCACTTATTTGCTCTACGATGTGTACTGTATAAACTTTAGCTTACGACTGACTTGACTGCTCCCTCCGCCAGGGGCTTATATACCGTGATTTGACGATTTCGAAAATTCTGGATAGTCTGGCCTACAACCATCTAGAACTATCTTGTACAATTTATCTAACACCACATATTCAACTGGTTATCTTCATTGCCTACAGCCATCTGGAATATTCTATCGGCGTTACTTTATAGGTGATATGGCACACATACTTTTAGGCTTATGCTAATAATCTAGTGCATTCTACTAGATTAGGTAGATGTCGTGCAGGCATAAAACAAAAGGCGTTACTTTTACAATGAACGATTGGAAACACAAAAGATGTTTAAGAAAGTACTAGAAAATAAAGAAATGACTCTAACAAGTTATGACGTAATTTTATCGTTACAATTTGAAATTTTAAATTAACGGAAACTAATTTAAATAAACTTATATCTATAATTATCAAATTCGTAACAATATTATATGGTCACATAATAACATATTGTTTTTTGGAAGACAACATTATTGAATTTGGATGCAAAAATACAAAATGTTTGGAACTTAGACTACCCAAACATATATTGTTTAGACCAATATGCTTTCAAACATATTATATATTGGTAGAGATCAAACATATAAATGTTTGGGCAATACCCAAAAATATATATGCTTGAAGCAAAATATGTTTGGGAGTATATGTTACAGAAGCGATTTTTTGTGAGGGTGTAGAGACCTATGATTGTAAGTAAGTCAAATAACTCTCACAGCCAAATATCCTGTGGACATTTGATCAGTTTTTTCGTCGTCATTATATTCAATGAAAATTTATTATTAATTAAATTTTTCGGTTTTATTTATTTTTTCACTTAAAACATAACAATTACTTAATGGAAAACTTAAATACTATTTAAGTGAAGCATTCACTTTTCTTTAGCACTTTGTTGTTTTTATGTGTGGATAGTAACAAAGTTTAAATATAAGAAAAAAACTACTTAACTTATGCTACTAAACAAACATGGTAAAAGTAAATACCCCTGATCCTCTAAGGGCATTCCACCGAACTCTTCGGATGTCACTTGAGAGCATGTCTAGAATTCGGAACCCTTAGCATGTACTCCCATACAAAAAAAAACTACATAAATGGTGGTGTATGAAGGCGGAAAGGACAAATGATGGCTCTGATACGAGGCGCGTGAATCACGCGACTTACTAAGCGAAGGGACGCGCAAGTGCGATGTGATGAGATTGTAGGGTGTTAATTCGATGTGTCAGTTTAGTCCAGCTTACGCATGGCTGCAGCTTCAGCTTCCTTCTTAAGAGCAGCTCTTTTCTGCTCCTTGTTGTAGTTTTTAACATAGAACGAACTGAACATGTAGGTGAAGAGACCAGCATTGAAAGTCAATAGTGCGGCAATGGGTTTTGGATAGGGGCAGCTTGGTTGGAATTGAATTTGTAAGGTGTGAACAAAGATGATCAAGAATTGAACCTGTAAATTTATTTAAAAAGAGTTTTTGTTTTTAATATAGAATTCAGACAAAAGACAACACGGATTTTTTAATTATACATTTTAATTGAAATTTAAAACCATTCAATGCACAAATCAATTTATAAAATTTTTAGTATTTAATATTAATTTGATTTAATTGTAATTAATTTAAATGATTTTAATTTTATTTAACCCTATGTAGCTGTGGTGGTATAATTTTCACAATATAACTGACGTGGGGTCCAGCAGACTTCATTTCTAAACATTTGCGTTAAGGCGTAGACCAGCGGCTGACAATTGCTGGATAACGTCTTTCAAGTTCTTAAGGTGCTCGTCAAATGTTTTGCCCATCACTATGATGTCGTCCAAGTATATCAAGCACGACTTCCAGTGCAACCCCTTCAGTACCCGCTCCATCAATCTTTCGAAGGTAGCCGGAGCGTTGCAGAGCCCGAACGGCATTACATTGAATTGCCAGAGACCACCATTAACGCCAAAAGCCGTCTTTTCCTTGTCTTTCTCGGCGATCTCTACTTGCCAATATCCACTCTGCAAATCAAGCGTAGAAAACCATGTTGTTCCGGCTAGTGTGTCCAACGTGTCATCAATGCGTGGAAGCGGATAACTGTCCTTTTTGGTGACATCATTCAGTTTTCTGTAATCCACGCAGAATCGGGTACTTCCATCTTTCTTTTTGACCAGCACAACTGGGGAACACCAAGGACTTGATGATGGCTCGATCACTCCACTCTCCGCCATTTCCTTTATGAGCTTTTGAACTTCGTCTCTTTTTGCCAGGGGAACACTTCGTGGTGCCTGTTTTATGGGCCTTTCTTCTGCGGTTTTAATTTCATGTTTCACTACAGATGTTCTTCCTTGATTTCCCTTTTCAGAAGCAAAAGCAGAGGCGTTTTTCCACAACAATTGCTTGGCTTTATTTCTCTCTGACGGCGATAGATGACGTGTCCAAGCCTCGAAATACCCTTCTAGATGTTTTCTCACTGCTCCATGTGTCTTTGATGAGGTGCCTTCCAAATTGACTATTGCCTCGGCTGGTGTACATTTTCCAATATCAGAAAATTTTACGATTTGCTCATGATTGTCAGACAAGTTCAAGACACGAACTGGTATTAGTCTCTCTTCGTTCGTTGTTACCAGGGCACTTGCTATCAAGATGTTGTTGCTTTTGTTTTCTGCTGGTTCAACAACCCACAATTGGCCGACTTCACAATCTCCATTCATAGAAACCCATATAATTGCTTCGGCATTCGGTGGTATAGACTCCGACTGGCTCGTTGTCAAACGTCTGACAGGTGTATTCCCGTCGTATCCCACGTTTACCGTTATTTCGACATCGCACCATGTCATTACACGACGCTTCATATCCAAATTGAGACCAAAAGCAATCATGAAATCCGCTCCAATTATAACTTCGTCTACTATATCTGCCACAATGAAATCATAAGTAACGGATTTGTTAGCAATAGTTAATTTTACGGTTGCGGGTTCCCCTGTAGCCGTGCGTAGCTTGGCTCCAATCAGTGGTGTAACTTTTCCTTTTACTAAATCAGATCTAATGATAGACTTTGATGCACCAGTATCCAACGTCAAAGTACGCTTGTCGCCATTAATAACACCCGCAATAGTTAAATTGTTATTTTTCTGTTGAACTATTGCTATGGAGATGGTGGGGCCATCGACTGTGGGAGCCAGCTCTTGCCCCGCTGAACTAGCTCGATTTAGTTTAAAGGTGACTCACTTGACTGTGGGGTCACCTTCTTATGGCTATTGTTTAATGGAGATGGTGATGTGGACCTTGACCGTTTGCGTCGTGCTTTGCATTCTCGAGCTAGATGTCCCGGCTTATCACAGTTATAGCATTTGATCCGGGATTTATTTGCCTCTTGCTTCATTTCTTGCATTGCCTGCTTAACGGCTTCTTTCACTGAATCAATCACGGAATTTGATTCGTCATTCTCGGTCTCCACCTTACGTACTTTGTGAATTTGAGGACGTGCTAGTACCCTCGCTGTCTCTTGTGTAAGGGCAAATGTTACAGTTTCCACAAATGTAGCTTTTTGTGACGCATATGTTGCACATTTTATGTCTGGGTCTCGAATGCCATTCACAAAGGTCTCAATTTTGATGCGGTCCACAAGTGGGTGACTCTCTCCTGGGTATGCCAACAGCACCAACCGCTCAACTTCTGTTGCAAAATCTTGTAGAGTCTCATTTGATTTCTGGACCCTTCCTCTTAATTCCATTCTGAAGATGTCTTGCTTATGTTCTCCACCGTACTTGCGTTGTAGCGCAGCTATTACTTCCTTATAGTTATTTCTGGAAGAAGTTTTGATACTTTGTATTACATCGGCAGCATTACCCTTCAATGCCAACAGAAGTTCAATTGCTCTGTCGTTGTCATTCCACATGTTTCTGGATGCCACCGTCTCAAATTGGAATTTGAAAACATCAAATGAAGATGAACCATCAAAAACAGGAGTTTTGATTTTTGGGCCCTCGATTACGCGCAGTGGACCACCTTTCATTTCTAGTTCTGACATTTTTTTCTCAAGGTGTAGAAATTTTTCATCGTGAACCACAAATTTCTTATCCAATTCCACAATTTGACTTTCAATGTGGTCTACGCGTTTCTCCATACCTTCCGAAAGTTGTTGTAACTTTTCATTAAGAATTCTAGAATTTTCGTCAAATTTCTCCACCAAAAGAAGAGAATTTTCTTCCATCATTTTTCTAGAATTTTCTTGCATTTTTAGAGCGTTTTCTTCCAGCAATTTTCTAGAATTTTCTTCCATTTTTAGAGAATTTGCTTCCAGTTTTCTAGAATTCTCTTCCATCATTTTGCTCAAAACATTGAGCATTGAGGTGTAATCCACAACACTCGAAGCCAAAGATGGAGTTTCTACACTGCTTGTATTGACGAGTATTGATTCATCAATGTCTTCCTTATAATCAAACTCATGCGTCGCAATGTCCATATTACGCCGTTCAAACTCTTTCAGTAGACGCTTTTGAAGCTGGGCCTTATTGCCTGTTGTCGGCAGCTCCAGTTTGCTCAATTCCTTTTTTAAGTCTTCCACACGAAGCTCATTAAACTTCATTGTAGATTTTTTTTTTCGTTATCCCACTTCTGACACCAATTGTTACGTTTTTATATTGAGGCGTGTTTAATAACCCGATAATTAAAACACAGTCCTTTTCAAATAACGACAATCTACAATTTATTAGTTGAACTGATGGCTTCACTTATTTGCTCTACGATGTGTACTGTATAAACTTTAGCTTACGACTGACTTGACTGCTCCCTCCGCCAGGGGCTTATATACCGTGATTTGACGATTTCGAAAATTCTGGATAGTCTGGCCTACAACCATCTAGAACTATCTTGTACAATTTATCTAACACCACATATTCAACTGGTTATCTTCATTGCCTACAGCCATCTGGAATATTCTATCGGCGTTACTTTATAGGTGATATGGCACACATACTTTTAGGCTTATGCTAATAATCTAGTGCATTCTACTAGATTAGGTAGATGTCGTGCAGGCATAAAACAAAAGGCGTTACTTTTACAATGAACGATTGGAAACACAAAAGATGTTTAAGAAAGTACTAGAAAATAAAGAAATGACTCTAACAAGTTATGACGTAATTTTATCGTTACAATTTGAAATTTTAAATTAACGGAAACTAATTTAAATAAACTTATATCTATAATTATCAAATTCGTAACAATATTATATGGTCACATAATAACATATTGTTTTTTGGAAGACAACATTATTGAATTTGGATGCAAAAATACAAAATGTTTGGAACTTAGACTACCCAAACATATATTGTTTAGACCAATATGCTTTCAAACATATTATATATTGGTAGAGATCAAACATATAAATGTTTGGGCAATACCCAAAAATATATATGCTTGAAGCAAAATATGTTTGGGAGTATATGTTACAGAAGCGATTTTTTGTGAGGGTGTAGAGACCTATGATTGTAAGTAAGTCAAATAACTCTCACAGCCAAATATCCTGTGGACATTTGATCAGTTTTTTCGTCGTCATTATATTCAATGAAAATTTATTATTAATTAAATTTTTCGGTTTTATTTATTTTTTCACTTAAAACATAACAATTACTTAATGGAAAACTTAAATACTATTTAAGTGAAGCATTCACTTTTCTTTAGCACTTTGTTGTTTTTATGTGTGGATAGTAACAAAGTTTAAATATAAGAAAAAAACTACTTAACTTATGCTACTAAACAAACATGGTAAAAGTAAATACCCCTGATCCTCTAAGGGCATTCCACCGAACTCTTCGGATGTCACTTGAGAGCATGTCTAGAATTCGGAACCCTTAGCATGTACTCCCATACAAAAAAAAACTACATAAATGGTGGTGTATGAAGGCGGAAAGGACAAATGATGGCTCTGATACGAGGCGCGTGAATCACGCGACTTACTAAGCGAAGGGACGCGCAAGTGCGATGTGATGAGATTGTAGGGTGTTAATTCGATGTGTCAGTTTAGTCCAGCTTACGCATGGCTGCAGCTTCAGCTTCCTTCTTAAGAGCAGCTCTTTTCTGCTCCTTGTTGTAGTTTTTAACATAGAACGAACTGAACATGTAGGTGAAGAGACCAGCATTGAAAGTCAATAGTGCGGCAATGGGTTTGGGATAGGGGCAGCTTGGTTGGAATTGAATTTGTAAGGTGTGAACAAAGATGATCAAGAATTGAACCTGTAAATTTATTTAAAAAGAGTTTTTGTTTTTAATATAGAATTCAGACAAAAGACAACACGGATTTTTTAATTATACATTTTAATTGAAATTTAAAACCATTCAATGCACAAATCAATTTATAAAATTTTTAGTATTTAATATTAATTTGATTTAATTGTAATTAATTTAAATGATTTTAATTTTATTTAACCCTACGTAGCTGTGGTGGTATAATTTTCACAATATAACTGACGTGGGGTCCAGCAGACTTCATTTCTAAACATTTCTGATCAAAAAGTTTTTGGCCATATTTTCCATAAATGACCGATGTGCGACCATAAAGAGGAAAGTTACTGAGAGCGGAGAGATCGATGCTTCGTACTTGGTAGGAAGATACGCACGAAAATTTAATTTGCGGTGTCTGTCAGACTAGGACGTCAGCTACAGAGGGTTAATTTAAATGAGTATAGGGATACTTACGATTTGCAAGATTGTGATGTACTTCTTCCACCACAAGTATTTTTGTACTTTAGGTCCCATGGCAGATAACAAATAGTATGCATACATAATGATGTGAATGAAGGAGTTGATGAAACCTAGCAAGGTACCATGACCACCTGTAAAAGAAAGCACAAGTATTGTATTTAATAACGCTAAATAGAACCATTTTTATTTATAAGGGGGCGCTACGCAAAATCTCCAAATTAAATGGTATTTTGAATTATGATCTACACCCACAGGAATTTTCTAGCAGTTAAAATGTAAAATGTCTGTTAAACAAAACCCTACAAAAACAAACCAAATTAAAACATTGTTTACACACAAATAAAAAGGTTAGCAGGTACAACAGAAAAATCTGCTAAAACCGCAAAAAGTCTGCTGAAAAACGAGAAACATAAATTTTATTCAAATAAACTGAGGAAGACAACAACGAATAGTCGAAACATTGGAAAAAAATGTAATAAATCTTGTTTTTATTTACAAAACAACATTGGTCCAATTAGCTTAATAAAATGAACCGGAGAAACATGTATTGTTTGCTGAAATAGCAAACTGTGATTGGAAAATAGTTAAAACGAAAAGCCTCTTCGTTTATTACAAATCATCTAAATCAAATCAATAATTATCAAATTATACCATTAATCTTGCCAATGGCTCTGTTTATCAGAGAATCACTTAATATTATCTGATAATGATGGGCCCTGCTCAATGGCCTAGGATATGTCGAATGTCCCCTTGGTAATAGTAAAGTGTATTCCCATCTTTGTATCGCTCGAATATTACTTACCGGCAAAATACTTAACACCAATAAAAGCACATACGGGCATCAATGTGTGATGATATAAATGAAGGAAAGAAATTTGACGATCCTTCTTACGCAATACAAAGAACACTGTGTCCAACAATTCTGTAATCTTGGCAATGTAGTATAACCATACGGCGCGGGCCATCTATAAATGATCATAGGCATAAATCGTTATTATATCCCCCCATTGAAAATGCTACACCCATTGACTTACTCTCATTGAAACTGCATCCGTGCCATATGTAATGGGTTGACATTTGAAATTATAATGACCACCCCATCCGCCTTTGTAGCCCTGAAACCAGAATGGAATTGGTCGCGTCAACCAATTAACACAAGCACTTTTAATATGTAGCGATAGTTTTAAGTGATTACCTCATAGAATAGCACCCAACTTAGGGCCACCTGTACTGCATTGTAGACCAGCAGGGTATTTTTCAGCTCGAAAGGTTTACGATCGCGCATGTATCGAGGACCAGCATATAAACAGAAATACAGGTACACACCCAAAATTGTGAAGAGAGGACCGGGGGCATTTGAAAGGAACCAACTTTTTGTGCGTAAATCTTCATGTTCGACCAAGAAGTTCACCAATCGATCAACGACCGTATTGGTCTCATTCATGTTCATTGTCATTGTGGACATTTTCGCTGCTATCGTCTGCAAATATAAATAGAGATTATAAATCATTATTAGGGTGTGTAAATTGTAAAAAATAGGACTAGTTATTAAAGTACATTAGCCCCCATTTTCATAAAGCTCCGCTAGTGCTACGTTAGCTAACGAACTTTCAAACCGTGATATCTACATATCTGTCATATGCCAGTTAGAAACTTAACTGCTGAAAATTTTTCAGTTAAAGTTAACCGGAAAAAAAATATTTCCATTTTTCTTTCTGTTAACTGGCAGTTAAAGCCTAACGGAGCTACATGAAAATGGCCGTAAGTTAATTAATCGATTCCATATGTTTTTATATCATATTATATATATATTTGAAACACCCAGCAGCAGGCGATGGTAATAATGCTCAAGGTCAGCCCCTGTCCGTCTGTCTGTGATCAAAATCTAGGTCTCAGTTTTAGTCCAACCCACTTAAAATTTGGCACAAGTATGTGTTTTAGATCCGAATAGAAGTTTATTTCGCCCTATATGCATTTACAATGGTGCAGGGTATAATATAGTCGAACCAAACCAGTGAACCCGCCAGGAAGAAAAATTTTGGTTAATTTTAGAAAATTTAGATTATTTTTAGAAAATTTTAACTAAATAGTATTACAAGCGCTGACATCACGCCGATATCTCAAAAAATAAGTACATATTTTTCGACAAATTCAAGAAAATTTATTAGAGTAAAATAATTTTTTTTTTTCACTTGTTAAAGAAAATTTTGTAGCTTGAAGGAAAAAGTTGGCGTTCAAAATTGCAAAGTGCCATACGAAGTTCACGATGGGCGCATTTGTAGTAAAATTTGCAAATTTAAGGAAATAATGAACTATTTTGTGAGAAGTACGAATTTAGTAAATCGTTGATCTTCATATATGTATAATTTTTTCCCCAGTTTTTAGTTCATTTAACTAATGTACGCAACAAATTATTAGAGTGAAGGAAACTTTCTTCAAACAAAAAATAAAGTTAACTTGGCTTTAGTGAAATAGAGGGTTCACTTTTTTTGAGTGCAGTCCAAATTTAGCCTTCTTTACTTGTTTCGAGATTCGCATTACGTTTTCTCATTTTCATATTGATGCAGTTGAAAATTAATTTGTGTGGTATATATCTCATAAAAAAAAAACAATATAAAACGTTGATAATACTTCTGAAAAATTCTTCTTCTTTAAATTTGTTGACTTTTTGCATCTTGGCTACAAAGCCAAAAAGCGTTTAATAATCGGAGATGTTTTCTAACACTTTATTTTAAAGATGTTTCTTACTTGAAACATAGCATAATTTCTACTTGAAGTCGAGTCTGAATATGAAAATCTAAGTTGTCGTTAAAACTTTTTTAATGGACTTTGATAGCACATGAAAAGAAAAAAAAATGAAAAAACGAATACATTAAAAATGGTTTCCTTGAATCAAGTACGCAAATTTAAAATAAAATTGTGTCTTAAATGTGTCCTTACATCAATTCTAAGCTTCGTTGGCTCGGAATCAATACCAAAATCATTAGTGTAAAGACAAAATCGTTCTTTGTTTCAATGCATGATTTCTTTATATTATATTTTGTTTGATCCGCCGATTCAAAATTGCAAATCTTGTCTTTACTATTCCTTCCTATTCGAAGATCATGATGATCATGTCAAAATCTATCTTCTTCTCCATCCACATATGAAAATAATCTTAAAATAAAATTACTCCTGTCGAACTATCCTGATTTGGGAGACAAAGGAAAACCAGTTTTTTCTCCAATCGTAGTAAGTCATAGCACCAGCATCATTTAGAATTTCTAGAAAAAATAGCCCTTTCAAAAGACCATGTTAACCAACCAACCATCCTAAACCAGTTTAGTTATGAAGTAGAAGGAGACTCATTATGCCATCGGCCACATTCCTCCGTGGCCAACAATTAAGAATTGCAACATGCGTTTGTTATGCCAAATAAAAAGAATTTATTATTACAGTTTTTTCACACAATGTTCATCTATCATAATTTATTGTATCTCTTTTGCATATGATAAAATACAAATACATAATTACTTTGTGGGGGTTAATGCGACAAAAAGATTTTTAAATCATGCCTTTCATAGACATTAGAGCTGCATTCAACTCAACTGTGTTATGACTGATTTGTGGGTTATATTTCTTAATATCATTAGTTTCGATAAAAAGTTCAAAACTCATTATATGAAGTATTACCAAATTATTACGTTCTTTTTTCAAGCAGGTTTGGATATTTTGGAGAACATAGATGTACAGAGGAAAATTTTGATATTTTACAGGTCGACTCATAAATGATAGTTATGTGGAATTGATTGCAAATAATTTTATATTTCTAAATTAATTAATTAACAAAAGTAACAAGCTGATTTTCAGCTTGAAAACTGAACATAGTACTCAGCTTTAACCACGAAATTAATTGATCCAATTCATTTTTAATTAATTTTTTTTCTCAATCACAGATATAATAGTATCAATTGAACCAAAAAACTTAATTTTATTACAAATTTTCTTAAATCAATTCAGAATGTTTTTTAAAATTTCCAATTGGAAAAATTTTGTTGATTTATTTCTTTGAAATTTGTCCACGTTTAGAAGAAGAAGATGATTTAATTTTTTGCTTAAAAATTATTATTATTATAAATAATAAAATATAATTTTTAATTCAATTATTGTAATAACAAATAACTGATCAAATTTTCACGAGTGTTGATACATATACTGTGCTAATACCCAAAGATTTTTTCTTTTAGTTGAAGCATTACCCCGAAATAAAATTAGTTTCAGCTTTGAATTGACTCGCTCCCTAACCTCCCTCTTGTATAAAGTTTTTTTTTTTTACATTAATTGTAGTGTTTGATTATGACAAAAGACTAAACGAAGTTTTGATGCTTGGTATTGTAAAGGGAATGGAATGGTACAGACGATAGGTCGGAGAAGAAGTATGGAATGACTTTGCAATTGAGAGGAGTACCTTGATAAACATGTGTTACAATGAATTGCAATAATTATATCCACTATGTTAAAATTTTGTTGAAATATTTGATTTTTTTTAGGAAAAACAAAAACGTTGAATTTCTTTTGTGCATTATTTTCATTGATATACATATTTATATGAAGGTCTAAAGATGCAAAACGGGGAGATATGGCACAAATATGGGCTCGGAAGTGTTGTATTTATTAAGAAGCTGTAAACTATTTCATAAAATTAATGTCTCTAGACAATCATTCAAGTCATTTCTTATTTCCTATTCTTAATACAGCAATTTTTTATGGGCTTGGAAGTGTTGCATTTATTAAGAAGCTGTAAACTATTACATAATTAATGTCTCTAGCCATCATTTCTTATTTCCTATTCTTAATACCTTAAATTTTTTTTTTATGAACATGGGATTCCAGAAAGAGTACTGTTTGCAATTTTAACAAATTAATTAGTTAAATAAATATTAATTAATTAAATTAAATAAATATTTCCAATACAAAAAATACAATTGCAATTTAGTATATGATAAACACTATTCATGGGTTCGTTCGTTTTGACTTAAAATTTTTAATAAAAATAAATATATATAAATATTTTTAGTTCAGTTTTAAAATTTTTTTATGAAATGACCAATGCCACTTCAATGTAAGCTGAAGAAATTTTTCGTTATATTCTCAAAAATAGTAATGAACCATCATTTTGCTTTTTGTAAGGAAGAATTCCATAAATTCCACTTCCATACAGTGATGGAAAAAAGAGCACTATTCGCGCGCTCACTGCGTTGTAGTCATTATTTTTCTGTCTCCGTTGTCATCTTCATCTTTTTTCTCTATTATCTCTCGCTCTATCTGACGTTTCTAAACATATATATGTTTATGAACATTATATGTGCACTTCAAAATAATGTGTTAAAAATTTGAGTTCCAAACACATAATATAAAACATATTTCATTTTTCTAACTCTTTTTGGAAATCGTATGAAAATTTTGTTCTGCTTTAGTTTATTTGCACCATCATGGTGCAAAAATTATATGTTTGGAACTCAAATTTTTTAACACTATATTTTTAAGTACAAGCATATAATGTTCATAAACTAGCATAACATTTTTATTTATTTTTTATTTATATATTTACAATCATAATGAATTATGAAAATAAACAGGTAATATAGGTGCTAACAACACAGGTTTTCGACCTGTAGCATAACATGTTATGGACATATATGTTAATATGTTAGAACATATTATGTTTGGGACATAAACTGTTTGTAAATATAATATGCTTAGATGCAAACATATATTAATTTAGAAATAGCCTATAAATATATATGTGTTTAGAAAGAGATACCTAAGAGTATGCTGCAAGTAAAATAATGGAAGTAACCAATTGGCGCATTAAAAATATATCCACACAAAGAAAATTTCATTAAAATTTTTTTCTATCAGTGTATGCCCTAAGGTGAAACATAATATGCTTGAACAATACAAACAATATTTTGTTTGGACCAATCCTGAAAATATATATGCCTCAAGCAAAGTTGTGTTTGGGATATATGTTACTGAAGCTGTGGAAAATTTCGAAAAAAAAATAATTAAATTAAATTAAAACCAAATAAAATATTATATGTAATATAAATTTTTCGAGATTTTCAAATCGCCTTTCGCATACAAAAGCGAGATTCAAAATGTCAAAAAGTGCATTTTCGTTTAAATTGTGAATAGCGTTTTACAATTGGCCATATGTGTTATAAAATTTTCAAATACAATTTAGCAGTATAAAAGCTTCACGCACGTTCTTTGTAATACCACATGTCCTTCATTCAATGAATCCTCAATTGATATGCTCATCACCAATTTAACAAATAATAATTTAATTCTATTACGAATTTGGTTTCGGAGTGATCTTCACTGTGTCTGTATTACGCAAGCTAAGTGTGCACCCTGCCGTTTGTGTTGACTTTACTATATTCTGTGCATATGAACTCTGGTCATTGTGAATGAAGTGACATTGTAACATTTATTTACAAGAAAAAAATATATATAAATAAAAAGAAAACATGAAGAAATCAAATATCAGAAAACGCGAAACAAATGATGACGAAACACTTTGCATCTTTTTCTGTCTTCGATGGTGCAGTTTTTTTTTTTTTTTTGTATTAGCTCACATTAAATGTAATATGAATTTTGGTGCAAAAACTCTGATGAATTATGTTTATTCATAGTTTCAAACATTTATACATATACTCGTATGCTGATATTTATGTATTTGTCGAAATGGGTGATTAACTTAATGGTGAAGATGTTTATCTTTATATAGAGTATCATGAATAGATTTTATTCAATTCACAGTTATCTTTTAAATTTATTCAAATTATTTTCGCAACTTGACTCGATCTATATATACATATGTTTTATACACCCAAAGAATTTTTTAGAAAGAAAAGTAGTCACAGTTTGATGAAATATGAAAAAAAATGTCTGTTATTGTTTAAATTCAATTGCACTTAACCATATTTTAGTTTGGCTGAAAGAAACAAACAAGTTTAACTACACACAAAAAAGGTGTACCGAAATCGTTTTTTGTTTTTTAGAGTTTTTAGAATTTCCTCGAAAATTTCAATCTTTTATTTTTGCAATAAAAAAATTATTGTTGATTCAAAAACACTGTCTATTTCGTTTATATCAAGCACACATTTTGAAGTTTCATGGTAAAAATTCAATATAGTGGTAATGTCGAACATATTTTCGAACTCTTCCGAACAATTTTTGAAATATATGTAAAAAACTTTTTGATGTTCGGTCGAAGCAGGGATTGAACCCACGACCCTTTGTATGGCCCGCGGTTCGATTTTCCGTACAAAGGTGAAATTAAACAAACAAAAATATAAAATAAAATCGAATGATTTCCTCTACATTGTTTGTATTGCAGAAAAAGTTGGTTAGAGCTAACTAAACTTCATGGAAGTGAGAAAGATGTGGGAGAAGATGCAATTAGCAGAAAAATATATTTTTAGACTTAGTCTTTATGAAATTGTTTTTACATCCTGTAAAAATTTGAACATTCTTACAGCGAAAAGCAAATGAAAAATAATATTTGTTTTAAAAAAAACTGTTAGCTGACTTTTTCTATGAGTGTACGAACTTTGCTGTTTTGGAAATGCAAATACTCCCACACACTTAATTCATTAATTTTGTTTAAGTACCTCTTTCAAAATTTGCTTTGAATTTGAATCGAATAATTTGTATTACCAATGGTTTTGATTTAAAACATAAGTAGATCGGAATTGTTTTGGTCAGACTCACAATCGGGACAACTTACAATATTTAACGAATAACAAGATATTTGCTAATTAGCGTATCTATAAAAAGTCTAAATTGGCACAATCTACATCAAAGTTTCCCAATGAATTGTGGTGTGAAATATTACCTCATTCGAAAAGTTACACCAATGTTTTGAAGAAAGAAAGTAGCCTAAAATTAATCCTAATTTCTAACAAACTTCGAGAATTCTCATTTTGTTGCCTAAAAAATTGAGAACCTATTCAAATAAGAGGGATTGTTCAATCACTTTGTTTGCAGTGTGTTAGTTTATCTCATTTAACGATTTGTTTGCCTTTTTAAGCTTCACTCATTTTTAAAGCGGTTGTCAATTTTGTATTTAACAAAAGCAATGTTTTTCATTATTTCTAAGAAATATAGATTGTATTATTTTTGCTAATGACCATTACAACCAATATTTAAATTGAAATATATTTGTTCCGATGCGGCATGTTTTGAACTTAAAAAAAAAAATTCGACGAAAAAAAAGATGCCGTTAACATCATTTACGTTAATGTGAACTGTTTTGTTAAGAAAGAATAGAAAAAATCGGTAAATAAAATGTGTAACATAGTTTTAACCATTGAAGATCACAATGTTTGTATCCATGACCCTCCAAAACTAATCAACAAAAACTTTCTAAATCCAATATAACTTTATTTCATAAAAATTCTCTCATTTTCCTTCATTTCAACAATTTTCTTACTCAAACCAAAAATTAACTCAAAATAGCAAAAAAAAGTTTTACAGTAAAATGTTATTATTTTTGCCGCAAAAATTTTAATTTCTCGGGAACATAAAATGGTTGTCGAAATCAGATACACTCAAAAAACAGTGAATCAACCAAGAAGGAAAATTTTGGTTAATTTCACAAAAATAAGTAATAATGAGAGTGGAGCCACCGTGGTGCAATGGTTAGCATGTCCGCCTTGCATACACAAGCACTCAGTGATAAGAGAGAAGTTCACCAATGTGATATCACAATGGACTGAGTAGTCTAAGTGAGCCTGATACATCGGGCTGCCACCTAACCTAACCTAATAATGAGAGTGAAGACACTTTATTTTCAGGAACTTTGAAAAAATAGTACATACACTGTTAGAAAAATATGTTTTTCATATGTTTCGATATAAACAAAATGTGTTTCGGGCACAATTTTTAAACACAATATATTTAAGTGCAAACATGTAATGTTCTCAAACTAACACTAAATGTTTGGAACACATATGTTAATATGTTAGAATATATTATGTTTGGGGCATGCATGTTTCATAAAAATTATATGTGTGAATGTAAACATATATAAATTTACAAATTTCGAGTAAACATATATATGTTGTGATATTTTATTCAGAGAGCGAAAAAGAGAGAGAGAGTATACAGAAAGAAATAGAGATAAAAACCGGGAGGGTTGACGAAAGATATCAAATTAACACAGCGAGAGAATCGAAAGAGAGCAATTTCTGTGAAACCGCTTATATGTTGTTTCGGAAACTGCTTTATGATAAGGCCAAAAATTTTATACGCTTAAGTCTAAATATTATTTAATTTAAGTCTAAATATTATTTAATTTGTGTATATTATAAAATTATTTATGTATGTTTATACTCGACCCCACGTTCTTCCTTTGTTAGAGTTTTTGAATTCCTTCCAAAATATCCAACTTTTATACCAAAACCAGTTTTTTATTACAAAATTGTTATTTTTGCAATAAAAAAATAATATTTTATCCAAAAGCTCAGTCCATTTCGTTTATATCAAGCACTGTTTCTGACTGTAAATCTTTAATAACCCACACCCAGAAAAAAGTGACCCCTTCTTTAAGTTAAAATGAACTCATTGTGAAGAAAGTTGAACTTCGTATAGCGCCAAAGACATTTTTATTTGTTTGAACGATGTGATTTTCGTAGAAATTAGGAATAATGCATTCCATATATTAGTTAACATTTTCCTATATTTATATACCACTATACTACAGAATGAAAAAATTTAACTAATTTGAATTCATATATGGAATGATTTTATTGAAATTTTTTCATTCATTTCGACAAATCTTTCACATTTGTGGTAAAACTTTTACTTCATAATTAGAACTGCTTACCTTGGCTTTTAAATACAATTTTATTTATTTCTATAAGCAATTTTATCTTCAATAAAAGACATGTTTTATTAATATATTGAATATATTTATTAAGAATCAACAGCATCGAATCTCTTTGAAATATTAGTTTATTATTCCACTATTTCCAATTTCCGTGTGATATTATCAACTGTAAAACGCACTTTTTCTTCTTCTTGTACTTTTCACTTTTAATTAGTTGCTGCCTAACGATTTTGTCCTCCTTTTACAATTTCAATACCTACAAATATAAAAAATCATAAAACATTTTTGTTGCAAAAGGTTAGCGTCACTGAATATTACCTGATAATTGAAGATTCCAAAATGAAGACGAATGAAAGGGTTGTTATTCTGCTGGTGTTTTCTTTCTTTATACACTATCACGAACATTGATAGATTTATTTAAAAAAACGAAAATTTTTCTTACTAATTTAAAATAACAAATATTTTATATATTTTATTTGTTATTTATTATATTATTTTACCATATTATTTTTTAACAACCTCTCCGTATACCAAAACAACGCGATTCCAACTAAAAAAACAACCGACGCGCAAATATATCGATTACACCCACGCGCAAACACATCGATTACGATGACAGGTATCGATTACAGGTAGACAATAGAAATTTAGGAAAATTTCCTATATTCTAACAAGAGTGTTTCCTTAAGTTTTGAAAGGATTGCATACTTCTTAGTACGAATGAACTAAAATATTTTTCTATGCCAAGTGTTGTTCGTATGTATGAAAAACTTTCTATTATAAAGGAAGTCGCAATTATCATTTTATAAGAAATTTTACTAATTTTGAGGAAACTTGGTTTTAGTTCGGTTTTTGTTTATTTTTACGAATGCTTTGTTATCGGTGAATAAAATTTTCTTTTTCAGTAGTAAATTCTTATACCCAGCGAAGAAAATAGTATGAGTAAAATTCCATGCCTTATTCTAGATAATGAACTATTCCTAACTGCTTACAGTTTAGGATTTTTTTACTGAAACGAGTAAATTTTATTATTTTTCACAAAAATTTACCTTAATGGAAATAAAATGGATAAACTATATTGATGAAAATTTTTTCCTTTAGTTTCGAAGGCACTTTTTTCTGGGTGCACATTTCGAAGTTTCATTATAAAAATTTAATATAGTATAAATATAAAAGCGTAAATTAAAAAAAAAAAAAACAATTGGTGTTTGGTCGGAGCAGGGATTGAACCCACGACCCTTTGCATGTACGGCAGACATGCTAACCACTGCTCCACGTTGCCAACACATGTATGTTTCTGTTAAATAATGTTATGTTTGCATGGGCTCGTGGGCGCTGCAAACTATGCTATATAAATGTAACTTATAGCGATAATTGTCTTCTGGTGACTATAACAGCTACGTAGCTCAGTGGTAGTGTGTTGGCTTACAAACTGTATGGTCCTCGGTTCGATTCTCCGTCCAGGCGAAAGGTAAAATTTAAAAAAATTATAAAATTGAATAATTTCTTCAACATTATTTGTATTACAGAAAAAGGTGCCAAGAACTAAAAAACTTCGTGGAAGTGAAAATTATATTAGGGAATGAGCACAATCTTCTTTGGGGAAAATTCTTCCAAGCATATAATATTTTTGGCTCAAAATGCTTCCAAAAATAGAATATGTTCACATAAAACAAACATATTAATGTTTCGGCAGTATCCAATAATATATGTGCTTCCTGCAAAATATGTTTGGAACATATGTTAGAGAGGCGATTTTTTTTGAGGGTGTATATTATTATATCAGTACATTTATAAGCAGTAGCACATGTCAAAGAACAGACGTCATTAAACCTCACTTGTCTCCGGCACAACTATAAAAAGACAATGCAAATTTAATTGTAGTTTAATACATACATATATTTTTTTGTTGATTTCCGTATTTTTGAAGAATAAAAAATGTTCTTAGTCTGAATTAAAATTCTTACCGCATTGTTCAAATTTTCATTATGATCACGTTTTTTTATTTGGTGTATCAGCATATTTCATTTATTTAAAATATTTTTTTTTCAAAAGACAATAAAATTATACAAAAGCTAGGTCTGGCTGACGAATGGAGAAGAAATCAATATTAAATAAAAATAAACAAAATTCCAAAATTTCAATAATTATAATGCTGAATAGTTTCAATGTGGCTGCTGCCTAATTTTTAATATGCAAGACTCGCACTCGTGACTCCAAAATCGGCAAATCAATGTAATCTGAGTTTTCTTAACCATCTTTGAATGTGCTTTTGATTATTTGCACGTTATATTCATGTGAATATTTACACACATAGCGAGATAAGTATTTAAATCATCGATCTTATTTAAATGTAGATTAATTAAGTTTCTAGCAATATGTGAGTTTCTGTCATACGATGCGTAGAGAAATCAAAATGGAAGTTCATTGTCTTCTCAAATTTATTCATACATATATTCCAAGATATTCATATTACACAGAAAAAAAGTTAAAACTGGTGTTAAATTTAGATTATTTTTCCACAGCCAAATGGAGTAATACAGTTCAATGACCGATCATTTCAATGAAAACTAAAGCAGAAACAAATTTTGTACGATTCCCAAATATAGTAACAATGGATAGCTATACGGTAAATATGATAATTATTTGGCGTCAATGATTTTTCTTTACTTTTATCACTTTTAATTAAATGTGATGCCAGGTTATCACATTTTCCTTGTTTTATCAACTCTCACAATCTCAACAAGTGGGGTACAATTCAGTTACATTTTCTAGTTTTTTCTTTTTTTTTATTTGGTCAAGTCAGGGATATTTTCTTCAATGTTTTGGGAAGAGTTTGCAATTTGTATTTTAATGAATTTATATTTTCAATCTTCTCTTTTTAGATATACAAAAAACTAATGATATTATAATAATATAACTCAAAACAATTTTAAAATGTCTAATTTCGTATAGAAAACAACAATTATGGAATACAAATCGTTAAATTTTCACATAAAATCTCTTATTTTTTTATGTATTAAACAGTTTTTTCCTTATAAATATTTGACTGTTTTTAGAAAGCACCTCAGTATTATTCAAATGAGTTATACATCAATTATTCAATTGTCTGCTAAATATTTCCTTATCTCTTTGTAGTGAGAAAGTGTTAAATCATTCCATAGTCAATCAATTTTTAAATTTGAAAACAAAGTATTATTTTTATAAAATTCATGTTGGATAATTAATAAGTTTTTACGGAATGTTTCTATTGTTTATTATCGAACAAAAAATAAACGTGTATATAAAAGGGGAATAGAATCACCATTATATATTATATTTGATTATATAGACCCTAAAATCATTTAGAACAGATTTTATTATTATTCTGCAAGCAAATCATACGTAGTTAAAACAAAACTATAAAACCTGCTATAATCTCTAAGTTCAGACAGAAAATAATTAAAAATCTTGTGTAATCTTATTAAATACTTAGATAATTTGACCTATGTTGAACTTTGTCAAACAATTAAAATATCTTCAGTAGCTTATTGCATATCCTTAAATCAATTGATATCGCAAAACCGTGTATAAAATTATGCTACGAATTTTAAGGACAAAATCTTTCTCCTTCAGCCAATATTTTTGTCATTGTACAATAGATCTGTTTATTAGCATAATAATAAAATATTGTTGATCTGGAAAAAAAAACATTTGACAACTTATTTTTCTCTCTCTCTCTCACACACAAACACCCATATACATTATTATCATTAATCCCATCCCAATCTCTATAAAGGAAAACTCAGACCGCGTTTATGTCTTAAGTCTTTTGTTTCTCACTACCGCAATGACAATGGGAGAAAACTCTTGATAATGATTAATACTATTTTTGCTTATATAATAGTTTTGCAATTATTTATACTTGCGATTATTCATACATATGTGAATGACATGCAGAATTTAAATCTTCTAAGGCTAAGCTCATACATATTGCAAAAAGATATTTTTCTTTAGAAATCTTCTATTTTCAGATGCGATCATGAAAATATGAAGTGAGTAACTTTTGATGGTGGAAATCCCCAACCACACATTCATTGATACAATTAAGCATAAATAAGCTATGATTTCAACCTTGCCTCATTAAAACTAAGGAAGTTTTGCTAAATAAAAATAATAACTCCAAATTCCTATATAAAAGGTCGACAAAAAATTGTGTTAGGAAAATTTTTTTCATGCGAGCATGTAAAAATTGTGTTATACACACAAAGTTTGTACATATCAAAATAATGACACATGGAACTTGGCTTACACCCATCACTAGTGTTTTATGTCATTTTCGGTTCGGCAATTCATGCATGCCCACCAAAGGTCCAAATTTGTTTGCTCTTTGTTAAACATAAAAATGGAGGGAAGCTATAAATTATTGTTATTTAGTAATTACTTACTAAAATGGATTTTTAAGAGAAAAAAAAAATAACTCTCACTTTCCTTTAGAAAATAATTGGATGACATTTCTTCATATCACAATTGTATATGTATCGTTTTTCTGAGTCTGACATCATAGTGACATGGTGGTTAATTATTATCTTATTAATTATATTGTTACACCGTTTAATTACCACTTCATAACAAACAAAATAAATTTGTTTAGTCTGTGCTCGTAAGATTTTAATGAGCCATGTTAAAATGTAATCAGAATGGTGTATTTGTTGAATACTTTTTAATTACTCTCCTAATTCCTTAGAAAAATATAATGTAAGAACATACATATTTAACTTTTTGGGTAGAGAAAGATGCTAATTATTTTACGTAAGGGCTATAGAAATTTTAAGTTCATTTGCATTCTGTGATGTAATCTAGCCAATCAAGTAAATCCATGCATTGAAAAAAAAAAATATATAAACGAAAAATTTTCCAAAAACATCCTAACAGTCTATAAAATATATTATTCAATATTTATGGGCCAAAACACTAGGTCAAATTTCATAAAGATAGTAAAGAAAATGCAGACAGTACGACATCATGGACGTGGAAATAAAGCAAATTATATAAGTGCAGCTTACAACTTATTTTTTGACCCCACTCGGAGCAATAGTCACGGCAAACGGTTGTCATATCGAACAGAAATAAATGGATTCTCATTACTTCATCACATTTTTGTCATCAGGATTGAAAAAAAGCAACTTGAACATGTTAAGGCTGAGTTTCCACATTTTATGCGATCCGGTTAAGGGTTCCTTGAATTTGATGGAATAAACTGTTATACTATAGTTGGAATGAATTTAAAAAGTTATTCATCCTAGTGAATCCGTTCCAGAAATTTCTAGCAAAAGAAATAATAATAAAAAAGGTCCATAATGACTGTATAAAGTTTCTCTAATCCAAATTTTAGTAAATTTCTTTCAACATTGAATTAAATGTAAATCAATATGTTAATTCTATTGGCTGAATCGAAAAATAGTTTGATTAGACAAACACACGCTTTATGATATGCGTTTGTTTTATCGTGCGATTCGCATTTTGAACTTATGGAGATGACAACAAATAAATTGATTCAAATTATAGTGAATATGTAAAATAGTATCTACAAACCAATAAAATATTGACTCGCGTTACTATACCTATAGACAATATCAAAATACCGGTTTTTATTGTTCTTAGTAAAAAAACCTTGATTGCCTTATTCAAATCGAAAGAGAAAAATCATAATTCTCTTCAAATTTCTTCATTCTATCAATCTATAGTTTGCTATCGCAAAGAAACATTTATTTTACTGTACAAAAGCCACAAATATCGTATTAGGGACGACGGAAACTGATCACTAATTTCGATGTCTGAAAATTAATATTTGGAACTGACTCTACGTAAAAATTGATCAGAAAATTAATTTTTGGAACAGACACACTTTATTTGTGAGAGAAACTGATTAACTATGTCGCAAGAGTCAACATTTTGAAAGAATCGAATCAAATTTGATTCGAATTTTTCTAAATCTTATTGATTTTAAGAAATTGGTTACGACATAGTCCATTATTTAAATGGTGTTATAATACTGACCAAATGACATAGTCAGCTTGTTTGGCATTTGTATAAGAATATAAAATGTTGAGCAATTGTTTAAAATTACTGTTTGTTTAAAGGGAATACTTTTCATTCGCATTTTTAAACATTTGGGTAAGATCCATAATTTGACTTTCAAAATACACGAAATACGATCAAGTGTCAAATTAATTAAATCAACGTTTTCTTGAAATAACCTTTAGCTGGTAAGAATCAAAAATTGTATTAATGTTTCTTGGTCTATTTGCATTTGTCGTCTTCCTACACGCACAAAATAATTCTTTCCTCCCAAACGAAATTTTAGATAAACAAAGTTCGTTCCTCATTTGCTTTTTGCTTTAAGGAAGTTTATTTGGAAGGAAAGTATATACTTTTTGTGATAAATGTTTATTCTTTTCCAGGATGTAAAAACAATTTCATAAAGACTAACTAAAAAATTTTTTTCTGGCTTATTGCATTCTCCCTCACATCTTTCTCACTTCCACGAGGGTTTTTAGTTCTTAGCACCTTATTCTGTAATACAAACAATGTAGAAGAAATTATTCGATTTTATAAATTTTACCTTTCGCCTGGACGGAGAATCGAACCGCGAACCATGCAATTTGTAAGCCAACACACTATCCACTGAGCTATGTAGCTGTTATTGTCATCAATAGACAATTATCCATATTAGTTATATTTATATAGCATAACTTGCGGCGACCACGAGCCGATTGAACAAACTTTATTTAACAGAAACATACATTTAGTTTGGCACCGTGGAACAGTGGTTGCTACGTCCGCCTTGCATGCCAAAGGTCGTGGGTTCGATCCCTGCTTCGACCGAACACCAAAAATTATTTTTTTGTTTTTACATATATTCCAGATATGTTCGGAAGACTTAAAAAAAGTTCAACATTATATACAACTATATAAAATTTTTACTATGAACTGTAAAGTGTGTCTTATTAAAGACTTAAAGTCGTTTGATATAAACGAAATGGACTGTGTTGTTGGTTCAAAAATATTTTTTTATTGCAAAAATAAAAATTTTGTAGCAAACGATTTTTTTGGTGATAAAAGTTTAAAATTTTGGAAGGAATTCAAAAAACTCCAACAAAAGAAAAACGTTGTCGGTATACGTTTTCCAAAAATTTTTTCTTTGCGTGTAGGCATATAAATGTTTAGAAACTCATTTACAAGTTGCGAGGACTTGGCCAACGATAAACGTTCTGTATTTTATTTCAAGGTATAATAAATTTGAAATGAAAATATTTTATAAAAGCTTTGATACAATCAGAAATGTCACCATCATTTCTCCATCCATCGACGAAAAACTTGTTATTGTGCACCACGGTGGTGGTAGTTCCGAATTTCTTAAAATTTGTAAATTGCAAATACGGCCATCTTAAACTTGGCATGGCGCTAAAGAAATTTTTAATTCCAATTTGTTTCCTTCAAATTACATTGAAAGAAGAGTTTTCTTTTCTGAGGAACGAAATTTTAGACAAACAAAGATTTCTTTGAACCCTACAAAAATTTCTTTAAAGCAAATAAAATATATTGGATATAATCTTAACACCTTTATACATAAATATGTATAAAGGTGTACTCTTAAAGGAAACAAAATTTTAGAAAAACAACCCTCGCTGTAAGGTAGTTTGTTTGCAAGGAATGTATAGTATTTTTGTTCTAATTATATTTATACAATAAAAATACTTTTTTTGGTGTAAAACATCAAACAAATTTATGGTCCTGAAAAACAGATACATGATTTTTTTGCTAAATTATTTCGACGAGTGTATAAAAATAGTCCCTGGAAAAGACCCTGTTACCCCAGCAAAGATATTCTGTTTTCGCTTGTCTCCATGACCTTGACTATTTTAAACATGTTCTTGAGTAAATCAAAGAACTTGCGTTATACAGTTTGTCCCTCGTTGAGATCGGCAATCAAGGTAGTTGACCTTGATTGGAATATAATTTTCGTATTTAATAAAAGTCCAAAAAAGTGCTAGTCAATAGACTCACCGGAAATACAAGTATTTATGTTTGCCGTTCAATGATTGTGTGAATGAATACTGTTGGTATCGATATTATGAGCATAAATCAGCCCTGCCCATTTATTTGAAAATAATTTTCACAAAATTCTGGTAAATAATAAACTGGTTTCAGTTCACTGCTCCAGCATATCGCTACTATGGAGACTAACTAAAAAGCACTTACAAAATAACATCTCTTGGTTTTTTGTTTTCATGTAAATGTCTCTTTGTTTTGGTTCTTTTTTTAATCGTATAACTTAACGGTGGATCAGTGCTTTTGACGCTTTTTTGTTGGTTTCTGTTATTGGATGATGTTAATGACTTACTTGATTTTCAGTTCAGTATTTTTTTTTTTTTGCTGAATTGTAAATTTTGTCACCTTCTTGGTTTTTTGTGCTGCTGAAGTTTTCACCTTCAATTGTTGGTAGACAAGAAATGACTGAAATCTTTTTGCCCCTCCTACCATTTAGATCTATAAGAAGTCGAGGTTAAGAGAACGTTTACTTTTTCGCCAAATATTCAATTATCACTAAGGTGTTTACTTCTTTTTTTTATTGGAATTAGAAGCGAGACAGTTTCCGCTTTGCTTTGATATACAATTCCCATTCGATGGGCAATAAAAGAAGACTCGAGCATTCATATAAACGTCAAAATGCGCAATCAAAAAATGATTTGACTGGCCATCAATCTATATGGAGGGGGTAAGACGAATTGGGTGGATGACGGTTATGAGTGCATAAGACAATCAGCTTTGATGTATACATCAACTATATCTATTCCACATACAAGTGAAGGGCACTTGAGTTTCGTTTAAACAAAATCAAACAACAAAAATCCCACCCGAACGCGGGTATCCATCGATGAGAGCGGGTTTTTATTTTGTTTATGGATCGATCATTCGTTTACATCCCACCAAGCAGCCATTGCCAATGGCAATCAATAAACTTATTCCCAAACAACTCAACATCTCTACTTATTCAGCCTCTCTCCGCCATGGCCCATCTACATAAACTGACCTACCGCATCTTTGCGTAAACCCACGTGTATCATCACTCCATCAAGGCAATGATCAACTCCAGATGAAATAATATTTGAACTAAGCTGAAAAAAACTTTAGAATTTTGTTGTTGTATATTTTTTGAATTTTAGTTGCATTAGTATGCTGGACCACAAGTCCACCACAAGTATCCGGGTCCGTCTTACTAATCGGGTGGTGAGTTAATTTCTCATTCATCTGCTAATTTGAATTGAAATTTAAAAAATAAATATTAAACGAACAATAAAACGGCAATGATGAATACCCAAATTCGAGGTCTAACTCTTAAGATAGACCAACAGAATACCGCGCGAGTTCGTTTAGCAAGCAAATAACTATCTGTCGCCCTAAGCCAAATTAATTCAAAATTGACAATGGCCAAATATGTGGTGACAGATTGTTAAAGTCAATAGTACGGTTATTGTTTGAACATTTTCATGGGTTATATTCTAGCATCACATTCTTGTTTCGCAAGGATATTTTGCCATTCGCCATAGGGAGTTTGGTTCGCAAGGACCACACGATATATCACAAATTTAATGTTAAACACAATTTTTATTTATATGTACTTGCCTCCAAAATTCGTAGAAAATATTTTTGAATTATTTTCTTCCTCAAGCAAAAGTCCTGGAAAATTTTTATTTAAAATAACGAAACGTTTGATTAATTTTTTTTGTAATAAATAGATTAATTTTGTTTCTTTTTACTTAATTTTATTAAATTAAATTTAGACGAAAAGTTAGAATATTTTTATTTTGTAAAAAATATATATTTTTTAGGCACTTGCACACACGTTTTAATTTTGTTCTTTTCTCTTGATTTCTATTATTGTTTCTTAATGTCGTTGTGAGGGAATTCCTTTTTGTAAAAAATAATTCGAATTTTCGTTAAAAAAAATATTTTTTTTATTTTCAATATTTTAGGCGCGCTATGTTATTTCCGACAAGCACGCGATATGTTCACAGGTTGACTGCAGACTAACTTCTTCTGAACTAAAGGTATCTGTCTTCTATTCGATTTGATTCATTTCGATCTTGTCACCTGTTCGGCTTTGGCTCAACACCCAGCTTCAACAATTTCACCACGACCCCACGACACCCGTACGAAAAATTGAAAACACAAAAGCCCGCTTTGCTCATAATTTCAAAGCAGCTTCGTTTGTTTTATGGTGGGCATTCGGAAAGTAATACACATATACACTCATACTTACATTATTATACATCATACAGAAAGAAGTCGCAAGTATGTTGTAGGTATATATTTTCTGGCTTTTGGATACCTTTTTATAACAACAATACAATTCATACTCTTGCATTTGTATGAAGAGACTGATATTCAACTCTGTCAATACATCTTTGCTAAAATGTGTTTAGTAAGAGACTATTGTCGACGGTGGTGAATATCTTGGTCCAGAATATCGATCATAATTTGGTCACCTTATTTTTTAACTTAGACCTAAACTTCGAAGCAATAAAAAATAAATTTAAATTGAAATCAAATGAAATTTAATGAAACAAAACGGAACGAAGTGATATAACTAAATCTATGAATTGGTACAGTGAAAATGTAGCGTATGAAAATACACCGAGGATTAGTTGGCAAACAAAACTATGTAAACATATAAATTTACTTGTTTTGTCTAATCTTTTATTGAGAGCCACCGTGGTACAATGGTTAGCATGCCCGCCTTGCATACACAGGGTCGTGCGTCCAAACCCAGTTTCGACCAAACACCAAAAAGTTTTTCAGCGGTGGATTATCCCACCTCAGTAATGCTGGCGACATTTCTGAGTGTTTTAAAGCTTCTCTAAGTGGTTTCATTGCAATGTGGAACGCCGTTCGGACTTGGCTATAAAAAAGGAGGTCCGTTGTTATTGAGCTTAACATAGAATCGGGCAGCACTCAGTGATAAGAGAGAAGTTCACCACTGTGGTATCACAGTAGTTGAGGTAGGTCCTCAAAATTACAATTTTTGTTTTACATGTTGTTAGTACAAGTAACAACAGAAGAAAAATTAAAGTTTTAACATTAGGTTTATTTTGGCAGTGAAAGGGTTAATCCAGCAATGATAGAAGTGTCAAATATCTGAGATACAATTCTTTATCAATGCTATTTGTCTTCGAAACATTCTTCCTAATAACAATCAACTGATTTATAACACATCATATTGTAAAAAGGAGATATCAGATGCTCTGTTGAAGTCTGTTCAAGTCGATTATATAATATTACTCTATTTCAATCCCATGAAACCATATAATTAATATAATCCTCCTATGTGTAAACTTTTAATTTATGCTTGTATTGTCAGGAGAAATCCTTACACAATATCAAATAACTAATTAAAACAAACAAACAAATAAAATAGTTTTCGTTAAGTGAAGGCAACTGAGAAATATTGGGGAAATTTTATATATAATAATTTCCATGAACTAAAATAAAGTTAAATTGGCTTTAGTGCTTCTTTTAATTGGGTAAATGTTCGTACTTTATTACAATATTATAAAAAAAAATATATTTATATGTATTATAATTTGTATTTTTTCATTGTTTCGTCTGGAACTTTAATCGAAGAATTTGTAGGGGATAAAGTTTACGATAACTTTTTTGTGGGCAAGACTATATAGTTTTTGAAATGTAAACATACATTCAAAAAAAAAGTGAACTCTCTATTTCACTAAAGCCATCTTAACTATATTTTAGTCCATACAATTATTATGTTTGGAAAAAGTTCCCTTTATTCTAATATTTTTTTTTTTGGGTACGTTAGATAAATGAACTAAAAAACAGAAAAAATTATACATAAATTAAGTATAAAGATTTACTAAATTCGTATTTTTAACAAAATAGTTCATTATTTCTTAAAATTTGTAAATTTTACTACAAAAGCGTCCATCATGAACTAAAGACCATCTTGCAATTTTGAACTCCAATTTTTTCCTTCAAACTACAAAATTTTCTTTAACAAGTGAAACAAATTATTTATGTCTAATAAATTTGCCTGAATTTGTCGAATAATATTTACTTATTTTTGTGATATCGGCGTGCTGCCAGCGCTGGTAATACTGGTTGGTTAAAAATTTCTAAAAATATTCAAAATTTTCTAGAATTAATCACAAGTTTTCTTCTTGGTGGATGCACTGTTTTTACAGTGTATGAACCAAATTACAGCTTTTAAACCAATTAAAACAATAAACGTATTAATATTTTTGCTACACTTCTAATTGACACTGTTAAATATATTGCACGTTTATGTTGTTTAGAATAGAGGTGTGCACGTGAGTAATATTTTACTCACGCACACTCACGACAGAGAAACCTTATTCACGCACACTCACGCACGATAGTTTTTGGTAGGATTCACGCACACTCACGAAAAGAAAATTTGTACTCACGCACAAAAATCTTTTAAATGTCGTGACTCACGCAAAATATCGTGACTCACGAAAAATGTCGTGACTCACCAATAATTTTATGAGTAACCTGACTGAAAACAACACCTAAGATGTCACTAAAATTATTATTGAATTAAACTCGTAAGCATTTTATATTCGTAAGGGGGATTATTTTCGTGAGCGTATTTTTCTGAAATTCGTTACTCACGCACACTCACGAAGATATTATTTTCTAGACTCACGCACGACATTTGGTTGGTTAATCACGCTCATGCACACTCACGCCGTTGCCATCAGTGTGGCTCACGACTCACACGTGAGTAATGAAAATTTTCGTGAGTCACTACAATTTGGTGTCACGTGCACACCTCTAGTTTAGGACTAAAAAACAGCTGGTAATTATGCGCTAACTTTAGCTTTTTTACTGGAAAAATATCTCCGGCAAAAACTTGCAAGTTTTTCATATGTCAAAGTTCAAAATAGATCTCTCAGGCTCCCTTTAGTTGGCTTTTTGGATCTACCCCAAGCTCGAAGAAAACGATTGTATTACGGCCCATACATGTTCATTTTGACAGTTGAGGAATTGTATTTGTTGATTGGTGGTAAGATTGTGAGCCATTGGGAACTTGTAAACTTCCAATTCCATTACATCCTTTCACGCGATATCAGTAGAGCTGTATGTATCTAAATATTATAAAGGCATCGATTTCGTTGTATTCGAGCATTAGCTGGCAGTTCCAAATTTCCACATTTCTTCGGTTCCCGTCATCGTACTACTATTCTAATTATTACAAAATATTTTCAATTGTTGAGACTTAACAAATGATACGAAGTTGATCGGTGTATAGTGAAGGGAAAGTGCCAGTATTTATGGTTCATTTAAGAAACTTTAGCAAAAAATGCTACCTACTTAGGGCTTGCCCAAAAAACGAGTCTACTCATATAAAAATAATTAAGTTATTTACAAAAGATTATTGTTATTCAATGTATATTTATTTCTCATTGAGATTTGTACTCAATTCGATTCAAATCTATATTTTGTACCCTATATATAATTGTGATCGTATAATATTGTCTCTATTCATCAATGTATGGGTATAAGCATACACATAAAATTATGTTCCTACTTTTCACTTTGAACATAAAACTAAAAACATAGTTTAGTTATACAATATTCGTATATATTTATTCGCTTGCATGTGAAGCTTCTTTCCAATTACAAATATTTTAGTCCAACATTAGAACCATAAGTTTTTGTTGTATTATTTTCCAAATAAACAGAAACGTGTGTACATTTTTTCGGATTATGTTCCATAATCGTTTATTGCATATTATAAATTTTTCCTAACGCGTGCTGGACATTTTTAATCGATAAATCTACGTGGATTGTTGCGAATACAAAGTGATTTTAATTCTGTATACATGCGTTCATTCGGAGGTGGGTGATGGGCATGTCCAATGTGGAAGTTAGCATTTTACAGCCTTTAGTTATGGTGTTTTATGGAATAATTGATGCGGAAACAGAAAAGCACAAACACAATATCGACAGCAACATGCTAATGATTGTTTGCGTCAAGTTCGTGTCTTAAGTCTTTTGTTTAATAGACTAGTTTTGACTGATTTCAAATTTTTCGGGTTTCAATTTATTAGCATTCGTATTCATCATGGTACTCTATAGGATCACTTCTGCCGAAAAGGCTGATATTGTGTAAAATCATATTTTTCTTTATTTTTATATTCGCACATTCTTCATAGAAGGCATTTTTATTTCTTCTTTTTTGCCAAATTGATTTAATTGATTAAAAAGCCATCACATTTAAATGAGTAAGTTGGAATAAATTATAATTAAATATTTAAGATATACATATACAGTTTATACCTTTGAAAATATAGATGGCTAAACAAAAGAAACGACATCGTTGACATCCCTCATGAACAAAAAAAAAATTGTTAGTATTTCTATGGATTTATGTATGCACATTTAATTTTTTGATTGATCACAATCTATCATCTTATCTAAATAACATTTAATTTTATAACTGTGAAGTAAGCATTTATTCTATTTTTAATATTATTTTTGTATACTCATATATCTTTTAAATGCAAATAGATATGCGTATTTCAAACACGATGCTCTAATAAGTATTCAACTGCTAATAAATCTAGTATCACAGAAAGTTGATAATGAAACAAATTTGTGTATGCATATATTTTTATAGTCATTAAATTCATTATTTTGTTGGAATAATAAGTACAATTCTTGAATTATCGAACTACATTCCAACAAAATAGTGCCGATTTGTCTATAAAAATTATGTTTGTTGAAACAACTACATTAATTACTTTCCTTTTTCCAACAAAGAAAAACTGGTTTATTAGCAGTTTTTGAGATTTCTTGCAAGACTTTATTTAATTTGAATATACTTTAACTAAAATTATAAACATTCTTACTGTAAATCTCAGTTTTATTTGGCTTGGAATCAATACACGATTACCACAATTGGTAGAACTCTACAAAAATGGTAGATTTTTGTTTCGTAGATTGGTAGAATTTTTATCGATTTGTTGAATTATACTTCAATTACTCTTCTATTACCTCTATTTTTGACGAATTGTAGAACGAAGAAATCAGGATGATACCAATTGTTCCACTTGTGTTTATATTGCAATTTCCCTCATATTTATTTGGATTTTCAAATGTAGATTTTGGGGCGACAAAGGCCTTTTTATTACCAAAATTCGTTAAAAGAATGTTCCTGAATTATCGAAATATTTAATCAATATCTTTAAAGATCTTAATTTATATCTTAGGTTTTTTATTATCCTTTGACACACATCCTGTCATTCCATTTGAACTTAATGACGTAAAACTCTAAAATTTTTTAATGTTATATAACATTAACATATTTCTTTCGGAGAAAAATATTTGTTTTTCCATACCGATCTCAAACTTAAAATGATAGTTTTTATATTTGGTAGATTTTATGTAGAATTTTCATAAATTTTTGCTAGATTATTTTTAAATCGAGTGGGAACTGCGAATCAATATCAAAGTTATTATTGCAAACTTTTTTCCGCCAACGTAAAACTTTCGTCCTTGGAACTCATAGGCAAAAGTAAGCCATGGACGTAAATGAGCATACGAGTTACAAACTTTTCTCTTATAAATAAAATGTTGAAATGCAATATTCAAAGCATATGCTTATTATTTTGAGGGTCTTTTGAATATAATAATGTGGACTAGGATACTTAAGTGATAATTATAAACTAAGGGTTACGCTATTTCTTGGATTCAGGCTTTCAAACTAAAATGATCATCAATCTTTCTTGTTTTAATTTTGTATATATTTTCGTACATTTTACTTTCGCTACGGATTGTTCATGATAATGAAGATGGTTAATTTTTAAAAGTTATTAATGAAATAGCTTTGTCTCTAGTTTTAGTTGCTTTGTGTTAGATGTGTTTTTTGCGTTCATGTTACGGAATTATTGTGAACTTGTTGTGGTAAAAATCCCCCAAAGGTTTATACCATCCACCGATAGTGCGAACTGTCCAACGACATTTGACATCTCTGAATGGCGGTTCAAATAATCACTTATAATATTTGAAATTACGAATATTGATGACATAATCAAATAAAACGTTTTCTGGCGAAAGGCTAAGAAACAAAAACAGTATCATCGTCATAAATCAGTGTAATTCTGTGAAAGAACTGGAACATCAGTTTCCAGGGTTTTCGATATAATTTTAAAACCAATATAATTTTTATTATTTGAAATCGTTCAAAACAACTAGTACATTACATTTCTGTGGGGTTAAAAATCAATGTTTAGTTGATAAATAACACAGCATTTAAGCATACACATGAACTGCCAATAACTATCATTACTAAACACAGTTTATGGCTAAAACTAACGTAAGAATGACCATCAAGCAAATAAACGTGTTTACTATATGGTCACATTCTAACTGGTGAGGTGAGAACAATGACCCAGTATATTTGAAATCTTCAGAATAATTCAGTGGCGGCCTTGGCAATGAAATATTGTAGATACCAATAAGAGATAATTAGATATAAGTAGATCATAGATACATATGTATTTTATTGCAAATGTGGGCCATTGTTTGTTAACCCCGGACTTAGATAAGGAATAAAATGTTCTCTTCATATGTAGTATAATATGTAATTATATCTCGCATATCTAATAATATATACTTGGGTATGTATAGCACTATATCTAATAAGATATGGTATATATAACATCATATCAGACTATATATGGGGTTAAATGCGGTCCAAAATATAATAAAAGTCACGAACGTGTTAAAAAGACTTTTGAATGAATTGACGCGTTTGAATAAATTAATTATAGAACAAAATGTCTTAAAAAGAAAACCAAAAATTAAAGTCCCAAGTGAAAAACATATTGAAAAGGAGTTTTATATAGCGTTCTTACCAAGCATGTTTTGGGGTTTGAAATGTTTTTCCTTTATAAGCATTTTGAAACGAGTCGTTTTCTCCATATAAAAAATCAAGTTCAAAATATTAGTTTTCCTCCAAAACACGTCAATTTTATCATGTAAACGCCCCTAATTTGGAATATGCTCTTACTGATCATACTCTTCTCGAAATATATGTAAAATTATTAAAATTTCATAGAAAACACGAATAAACAAAGGCTTTGAAGAATGTGAAAATAACTATTTAATTCATTCTGGCATAAAATGTATTTCTGATTTTTAGGAGCCCGTGTAAAAATTGGGGGATCTAATTAGATATGGTTATATCTCGAAATTGACCTCTTTAGATCTAAGCAGATTTATCCATTTATTTTATCTGTGTATTATCTACTATAAATTGTTAAAATCATGTTAATTGAACTAAATTGTTGATCGAATATGCAAATGTCTCGATTCCGATATTTATGTTAAGAAAACAAAAATATTAATGTAATTAAAAAGATACATTAAAATTTTGATTGTATGATTTCAATTTCTCACAACGCTACGCATTATTGAAATGAAGACAAAAATGATTTTGGAAGTTTACGGAATAATCATCGAGTTCTTTTTGGATGCTAATGAATAACTCGTTTTCAGACCCATTCTAAGCGATACTGTGATCTTTGGTAATGTGATGCTGATGGCAATAATTGCTCCCTTATGTAGCCAACAAGCGCTAAAGGTGTTTTGAGCAAAAAGTCTTAAGTGACCTTGACCATAACTCTACCAAGAATAACAGAAATATAAAAAAATAAAAAACATGAAAACCCCAAAATCAACAGAGTGTATGCACCCCAAAAGATTTGTTAGCTGCCCCACTCAGACATGTATGAATCTTTTTGTGATGCTTGATGATATTTTAATAAGTGTACGACATTACCATTGGTGGAATCTTCCGTGGAAATTATTAATTAGAATATTTTTATGAAATAGAATAATTATGTTTTCTTCATGTGAGGCACATGAAGACAACGAAATTATGGCTTAAAAACCATAATTCGTTTTAATGAATATGTCGTGATATTTGAATTGAAGAATGTTTGGAAGACAAAGTTGTGTTGTATTTAGTAATTATAAAATTTTAAGTATATGATACTTACCCCAAGTGCGTTTAGTAATTCGATTTTGTCTGACATTAAAAATCGATTTAAACCAACATGAATGGAAAAATTAATGGAAATAGAATTGTAAAATCAAAAAATTTTTTTTTTTATAATAAAACTACACCCTCACAAAAAATCGCTTCTGTAACATATACTCCCAAACATATTTTGCTTCAAGCATATACATTTTTGGGTATTGCCCAAACATTTATATGTTTGATCTCTTCCAATATATAATATGTTTGAAAGCATATTGGTCTAAACAATATATGTTTGGGTAGTCAATTTCAAACATTTTGTATTTTTGCATCCAAATTCAATAATGTTGTCTTCCAAAAAACAATATGTTATTATGTGAACGTATAATATGTTTGGAAGCATTTTGCACCCAAAAATATTATATGCTTAAAAAAAATTCTCCCAAACAATATTGTGCTCAAAATTTTATTTATTTATTTATATATTTACAATCATTATGAATTATGAAAATAAACAGGTAATATAGGTGCTAACAACATAGGTTTTCGACCTGAATGCTCAAAATTTTGTTTCTGCCTAATTGTATATTCCCTCACATCTTTCTCACTTCCACGAGATTTTTTAGTTCTTAGCACCTTTTTCTGTAATACAAACATTGTAGAAGAAATTATTCAATTTTATGATTTACTAAACACATATACGTTTATAGGCTATTTCTAAATTAATATATGTTTGCATCCAAGCATATTATATTTACAAACATTTTATGTCCCAAACATAATATATGTCCCAAACATGTTATGCTAGTTTATGAACATTATATGCTTGCACTCAAAAATATTGTGTTTAAAAATTTGTGTTCCAAACATATAATGTTTATAGCCAAACATATGAAAAACAGTCTTTTTCATCCCTGTACACAAAACAACTGTTCTAGCAGCTGCTAAAACAGTAGATTTTGTTTGCTGAAAAAGGGAAACAGGGAAAACAGTCCAAAATCACGGTTGTCAGATTTTTTCGACAGAGATCACCAAAATTTCGAAAATATTTCCCCAAAAAATCCCCAACTGAAATATATTTCTACATGAAAAATCCCCAAGATCCATATAATAACCTTATGTATATAAAATTAATTACAAAATAAAAACAAGTAAGGAAAGTCTAAAGTCGGGCGGGGCCGACTATATTATACCCTGCACCACTTTGTAGATCTAAATTTTCGATACCATATCACATCCGTAAAATGTTTTGGGTGCTATATATAAAGGTTTGTCCCAAATACATACATTTAAATATCACTCGATTTGGACAGAATTTGATAGACTTTTACAAAATCTATAGACTCAAAATTTAAGTTGGCTAATGCACTAGGGTGGAACAAACTTTTAGTAAAAAAATATGGGAAACATTTAAATCTGAAGCAATTTTAAGGAAACTTCGCAAAAGTTTATTTATGATTTATCGCTCGATATATATGTATTAGAAGTTTAGGAAAATTAGAGTCATTTTTACAACTTTTCGACTAAGCAGTGGCGACCATTTTTGTCGAAATCAGAAAAACATATATATGGGAGCTATATCTAAATCTGAACCGATTTCAATCAAATTTGGCACACTTGACTATATTACTAATTGTACTCCTAGTGGAAAATTTCAACCAAATTGGGCCAAAACTCTGGCTTCTGGGGCCATATAAGGCCATGTCGGGCGAAAAATATATGGAAGCTATATCTAAATCTGAACCGATATGGGAGCTATATCTAAATCTGGACCGATTTCAATCAAATTTTGCACACTTGACTATATCACATCCGTCAAATGTGTTGGGTGCTATATATAAAGGTTTGTCCCAAAAACATACATTTAAATATCACTCGATTTGGGCAGAATTTGATAGACCGGCCTTAAAGGAAAACATTAAATTAATTAAAAAATTATTCGTTAATAAATATTCATATTTATTTGTATTTCTAAATACGATACATTTTAAATGCATTTAAATAAAATTATTAGTAAAAAATAGTTCACGACTAAATAATTTTTGTTTATATTGTAAAATTATTTATGTTTATACTTGACTTCACGTTCTTCTTTTGTTACCGTTTTTGAATTTCTTCGAAAATTTCAAACTTTTATACGAAACCATTTTTTTGTTACAAAATTTTTATTTTTGCAATAAAAAATTATATGTTATCTGTAATACTAACAATGTTAACATTGTTAGTATTACAGAAAAAGGTACTAAGAACTAAAAAGTCTTGTGGAAGTGAGAAAGATGTGAGGGAATATGCAATTAGGCAGAAATATTTTTTTTTAGCACAATCTTCTTTGGGGGAAAATTCTTCCAAGCATATAATATTTTTGGGCTCAAAATGCTTCCAAACATATAATATGTTCACATAAAACTAATATAATAATGTTTCGGCAATATCCAATAATATACACTGAAAAAAAGTGAACCCACCAGGAAAGAAAATTTTAATTAAGTTTAGAAAATTTTAACTAAACTGTATCAAAAAAGCAAATGTCACTCCGATTTCACAAAAATAAATAAATAATTTTCGACAAATTCAAGAAAATTTGTTAGACAAAATTATTATTTTTCACTTATTAAAGAAAATTTCTAAGTTTGAAGGAATAAATTGAAGTTGAAAATTGCAAAAATATCTTCAGTGCCATACGAAGTTCATGATGGGCATTATTGGTAAAATTTACAAATTTCAGGAAATTCTGAACTATTTTGTGGGAGACACGAATTTAGTTAATCTTTATGCTTCCTTTATGTATAATTTTTTCCTCTGCTTTATTTAATTTAACTAACGTATGCAAAAAATTATTAAAGTCAAAAAAACTTTCTTAAAACGTTATAATCCCATGAACTAAAATAGAAGAAAAATAGCTTTAGTGAAATATAGGGTTCACTTTTTTTGAGTGTATGTGCTTCCAGCAAAATATGTTTGGAACATATGTTAGAGAAGCATTTTTTTGAGGGTGCATGAACTTTATATGGGTACATTGATAATATTTAAACATTTTAAGAAATTTTGATCTTATTTGTGGAAGACACGAATTTATTAAATATTTATGCTTCATTTGTGTATAATTATTCTTACTTTTTAGTTCATTTAACTCACGTACACGAACAATTATTAAAGTCAAGAAAACTTTCTCAAAATGTAACAATTTCATGATTCACTTTTTTCAGTGATGAACACTGTCATGGTTCTTAAAAAGGACTATGTAGAAGACAATGGAACATATATAATCACAAGTAATAATGGAGCGAAAGAATCCCAAGTTTGGGAAAAATTCCCTAATCTGACAACACTGTCCAAAACAGCAAACATTTGTCTCTGCTGAAATAGCAACCAAATACTGCTCAATTAACAAACGCTAAAAAGGCTATCGTGCGATTTGGTAATGAAAAAATTATTTAAGAAGCTTCATTAATGATAAATATTTAGCTGATATTATACGGAATATAAAAAGAATTTAATAAAGACTAGCTCAATTATTTCTGGCAAATTGCATCTTACCTATAACTTTCACACTTCCACATTCTACATTCTACATTTAGCTCAAGCCACCTTCTATATTGTAGTGAAAATAATGTAGAAGAATCAGGGAATCAACCCAAGGATCATTCGTTTGTCAACAACAAACAACTTTATTCTAATATTTTTTTGCGTTCTTAGTAAAATGAACTAAAAAACGGGGGAAAATATACACAAGTGAAGCATAAAGATTTATTAAATTCGTACTTCTCACAAAATAGTTCATTATTTCTTTTAATTTGTAAATTTTACTACAAATGCGCCCATCTTGAACTTCGTATGACACTAAAGACATACTTGCAATTTTAAACTCAAATTTTGTACTTCTTTCGGTTTTTGTTCATTTTTATGAATGCGTTGTTATCAGTGAATAAAAATTTCTTGTTCAGTTGTAAATTCTTATACCCCGAGAAGAAATCAGGGTTAGTGAAATGCCATACCTTATTCTAGTTAATGAACTATTTCTAACTGCTTTCTATGTATCTTTTTTCTGCACGGATGAAAAAGACTGTTTTTCATATGTTTGGCTATAAACATTATATGTTTGGAATACAAATTTTTAAACACAATATTTTTGAGTGCAAGCATATAATGTTCATAAACTAGCATAACATGTTTGGGACATATATGTTAATATGTTAGAACATATTATGTTTGGGACATAAAATGTTTTTAAATATAATATGCTTGGATGCAAACATATATTAATTTAGAAATAGCCTATAAACATATATGTGTTTAGTAGCTTGGAGCGCTATTTAACATGGAGCGATATTGAATTAAGTTGGTGGTTGTTGCTTGTTATTACAAAATTAACATTTTATTTTTCCTTGGGCAATTGATCAGCTACTTCTTTGATCCTTACAAACTGTGTGGTCCGCTGTTCGAATCCCCGTCCGGCAAAAGGTAAAATTAAAATAAAAAAATCATACAATTGAATAATTTCTTCTACAATGTTTGTATTACAGAAAAAGGTGCTAAGAACTAAAAAATCTCGTGGAAGTGAGAAAGATATGGGGGAATATACAATTGGACAGAAACAAAATTTTGAGCATTCAGGTCGAAAACCTGTGTTGTTAGCACCTATATTACCTGTTTATTTTCATAATTCATTATGATTGTAAATATATAAATAAATAAATAAAATTTTGAGCACAATATTGTTTGGGAGAATTTTTTTTAAGCATATAATATTTTTGGGTGCAAAATGCTTCCAAACATATTATATGTTCACATAATAACATATTGTTTTTTGGAAGACAACATTATTGAATTTGGATGCAAAAATACAAAATGTTTGAAATTGACTACCCAAACATATATTGTTTAGACCAATATGCTTTCAAACATATTATATATTGGAAGAGATCAAACATATAAATGTTTGGGCAATAGCCAAAAATGTATATGCTTGAAGCAAAATATGTTTGGGAGTATATGTTACAGAAGCGTTTTTTGTGAGCGTGTGGGTGTTAACATTTTCTAAATTAAACCTACGTTTTCTTTCATGGCGCATTCACTTTTCTCTGGGTGTACGTGAAATGTGACTATCATAAAATAGATGTTTATATAAACCGATCAATAAGGTGTAATCTGAGACAAATATTTCCATCTCCATCCTTTGGTGAAGGGCGTTATTAAAACACAAAATAATACAAAAGAATTTATTAAAACAAATTAACGTAGATAACGAGGAATATATTTCAATTAAGACCAAATTAGGTAGATAAAAAAAAATCGGCAATTACTTCAACTGAATTCTAGTCAGTCAGGCATTTATTAGAATTCGAGAATTATGAAATATCAAGGTCTTCTTCGTTGAACTTTCAAACTTGTGTTCGGATATAAACGATCATACATTAAATCGTTGTGATGGGAATATATATAAAGGGTGATTTGTTAAGAGCTTGATAACTTTTTAAAAAAAAAAAAACGCATAAAATTTGCAAAATCTCATCGGTTCTTTATTTGAAACGTTAGATTGGTCCATGACATTTACTTTTTGAAGATAATTTCATTTAAATGTTGACCGCGGCTGCGTCTTAGGTGGTCCATTCGGAAAGTCCAATTTTGGGCAACTTTTTCGAGCATTTCGGCCGGAATAGCCCGAATTTCTTCGGAAATGTTGTCTTCCAAAGCTGGAATAGTTGCTGGATTATTTCTGTAGACTTTAGACTTGACGTAGCCCCACAAAAAATAGTCTAAAGGCGTCAAATCGCATGATCTTGGTGGCCAACTTACCGGTCCATTTCTTGAGATGAATTGTTCTCCGAAGTTTTCCCTCAAAATGGCCATAGAATCGCGAGCTGTGTGGCATGTAGCGCCATCTTGTTGAAACCACATGTCAACCAAGTTCAGTTCTTCCATTTTTGGCAACAAAAAGTTTGTTAGCATCGAACGATAGCGATCGCCATTCACCGTAACGTTGCGTCCAACAGCATCTTTGAAAAAATACGGTCCAATGATTCCACCAGCGTACAAACCACACCAAACAGTGCATTTTTCGGGATGCATGGGCAGTTCTTGAACGGCTTCTGGTTGCTCTTCACTCCAAATGCGGCAATTTTGCTTATTTACGTAGCCATTCAACCAGAAATGAGCCTTGGTGGCCAACTTTTTTTTTTTTTTTTTTTTTTTTATATATTTTTTATTTACTTCAATTTGTTACAATTCATAAATTCTATGTTGCCCCAGCGCCCTAATGGCTTTATAGGAGCTAACCTTATCAGTACCTATAGACGTGTTATGAATATTCACTTGTTATATAACAAATTAATTTACGATTAAAAATTGTTTTACGTTGAAAATTAAAAATAATTTAGTTTAATTTACATGAAAACTATTTACATCAGAAGCATTTCCATATCACGTAATAAAAATGATTTTATTTCTCTTTTAAATGTAGAAATTCTTGATATATTCTTCAAATTATCGGGAATTCGGTTAAATGCTACACATCCACTATGCTCGATTCCCTGTTTAGCCACTTCTAGACGACATCGTTTTACTTTTAAATTTGTATTATTTCTTGTATTGAATGCAGTTTGATTTATGAGAAATTGTATTGATCCCAGTCCGATATTATTAGTAGCCTTGAACATATATGTCAATAATTGAAATTTGTATATGCCATACACTGGTAAAATTGTTTTAGCAATATTGCTGTATAACTCCGAAGTAGGGTATAATATCGGTAAATTGAAAACAATTTTGAGTGCCTTATTCTGTGTTCTTTGCAATGCTCTCAAATGAAAGTTATTTTTGTGAGCATATATTATTGCCAAGTAATTTAAATGGCTTTGAATCAAAGAATTATATAGTAAAAGTTTTGTCTTTACATTAAAAACATTACGAAATTTATGCAGCATGCCAATAGCAGGTGACACTTTTTTCTTCAACTCTTCCATATGCATATTCCACGCTAAGTTGTTTTGTAAATGAATACCAAGATATTTCATTGATTGACACTCAGAGATCCGTACACCTCCAATCGTTATATTAAATGTTTCCTCAACTGGCGGACATCGAGGTCGAAAACGCATTAATTTTGTCTTGTTCGGGTTAATTATAAGTTTATTAATTCTGCAAAATTCCGAAATAATCTTGGCATCATGTTCCATTTGTCCTTTCAATATAGCCTCATGGTTATACGGGTATAATAGAGCAATATCATCAGCATACATAATTAATTGGCCATTGAGATTTAAATTAGAAATATCATTAAGGTATACTGTAAACAACAGCGGTCCCAAAACACTTCCCTGCGGTACCCCGTGTTCAACAGTTCCTGTGTCTCCTCTTGTTCCATTAATTTCGACATATTGTTTTCTTTTCACAATATAACTCTCTAAAAGTTTCAGTTCCCTTCCACAAATTCCATAATATGGCAATTTCGACAACAGTATATTATGATCAACTAGGTCAAATGCTTTTGACAAGTCATAAAAAACTGCACCAACTCCACCAAAGCTTACATCGAAACCATCACAAATAGTATTTACAATATTAACTACAGCTTCTTGTGTACCACTGCCCTTCTTAAATCCAAATTGTTTAGGATATAATTGTCCAGTCAGTTCGAAATAAGTTGACAGTTGTTTATGTAATAACTTTTCATATATTTTATCAAATAATGGTAATAATGCTATTGGCCTGAAATCAGAAACTTTTTCGGCATTGGCAGATTTTGGTATTGGTACTATTTTAGCCAGCTTTAGTACTTCAGGATATGTAGATTTATTTATCATTCTATTGAATATATATGACAGATGCTCACAAATAAAACTCCTTGACACATTCAATACCTTTCCCGATATTCCATCATGACCTGGACTTTTAGCGCAGTTCATATTTCTAATTAAATCCATTATATCATTGCTGCTTATATCATTAAAAGAAAATCTTGACAAACATTGTTTGAGCGTTCCGAATTTGTTGAAGTTGTCATCATAATCATAAACTATATTTTGTTTTAAAATGTTTGGAATATTTAGGAAATATTCGTTAAAAATATTGCATTTCAGCTTATCATCCACTATTAATCCATTTGAATCAGTTTTTAATTTAATGGCTTGCTCCTTTTTCCTTCCCAAACATTTATTCAAAAAATTCCAAGATTCCCTCGGGTTTTGGCTTAGCTTCTCAAGATTCCAGCTTACGTAAGAGTTGATACTTTCTTTACTGGCAATTTTTATGATTCGACTAATACGTTTCAAAACAAACTCGGTATTTCTATCCTTTCCACGTTTTCTTCTTCTCTTCAATAATTTTTCTTTATATTTTCTAAGTAAAAGCAGCTGATTATTTTCCCATGGAGTTATCATCGATTTCGAAAATCCTTGAACTTGTTCAAAGGTTGTGTTTTCTGAAATTATATCAGAAATAGTAAAAGTAATGTTTTCCATATCAAGAGATGGATCTCCAGTAAGATTATAATTGGCTATATTATTCCGAATATTTTCAGTTATATTACGATAATTATAGTGTCTCATTGGTACTTGTTTTTCATTATTATTTTGAACCACAGCTTCTATTCTGCACCATATGATGTTGTGATCTGTTATGGCGCATTCAATTGAATGAACACATATTCTGTTTCCAATATTGCTATATACATGATCAAGTGATTTCCTGCTACGTGGACGAGAAACTAATGCATGACACGATTCGTAGGCCACACTTGAAAGAACACTGAACATATCAGACGAGCTACTAGGATCCAGTTGATCGATGTTAGAGTCTCCAACAACAATAGAGGCAGTACGACATGGAACACACAACTTGTTTTCCAGATACCAAAGAAATACATCCAAATTACATTTAGGGGAACGGTAAAACGAAGTAAATTTCAGCGGTATTCCTTTTACTAAAATTCCATCTACCGAAATTCTTATAGCTTCAATGAAATTTCCACTCTCACAAAGTTCAACTGTGTACGTTAGGTTGTCCCGTACATACAAAGATGTGCCCCCATACCCATCATGGCGACAGCAGTGTATAGCATTGTATCCAGGAATGTTGTATATCTGAGTTATATCTTTTTGGAACCATGTTTCTTGAATAGCTATTATTCTTGGTAAAACGGAAAGACTTGCCACTGTTACCGGTCCATTTCTTGAGATGAATTGTTCTCCGAAGTTTTCCCTCAAAATGGCCATAGAATCGCGAGCTGTGTGGCATGTAGCGCCATCTTGTTGAAACCACATGTCAACCAAGTTCAGTTCTTCCATTTTTGGCAACAAAAAGTTTGTTAGCATCGAACGATAGCGATCGCCATTCACCGTAACGTTGCGTCCAACAGCATCTTTGAAAAAATACGGTCCAATGATTCCACCAGCGTACAAACCACACCAAACAGTGCATTTTTCGGGATGCATGGGCAGTTCTTGAACGGCTTCTGGTTGCTCTTCACTCCAAATGCGGCAATTTTGCTTATTTACGTAGCCATTCAACCAGAAATGAGCCTCATCGCTGAACAAAATTTGTCGATAAAAAAGCGGATTTTCTGCCAACTTTTCTAGGGCCCATTCACTGAAAATTCGACGTTGTGGCTCGTTAGTAAGTCTATTCATGATGAAATGTCAAAGCATACTGAGCAACTTTCTCTTTGACACCATGTCTGAAATCCCACGTGATCTGTCAAATACTAATGCATGAAAATCCTAACCTCAAAAGAATCACCCTTTATATATATATATATATATATACATATATATATATATATATATATATATATATATATATATATATATATATATATATATATATATATATATATATATATATATATATATATATATATATATATATATATACGCAAAGAAAAAAACGTTTGAAAAACGTGTACCGAAAACGTTTTTCTTTTGTTAGAGTTTTTTGAATTGCTTCGAAAAGTATACACTTTTATCACCAAAAAAATTCGTTTGGTGACAAATTTTAATATAACTTGGTGGGGAATACCCAAAGCAACTTTTTATACAGTTTTTATTTTTTCCTGGAAATTTGCGATTTTAGCGGCTCAACTCGAACTTAATTCCCATCACAACGACTTAATGTATGATCGTTTATATCCGAACAAAAGTTTGAAAGTTCAACGAAGAAGACCTTGATATTTCATAATTCTCGAATTCTAATAAATGCCTGACTGACTAGAATTCAGTTGAAGTAATAGCCGATACTTTTTATCTACCTAATTTGGTCTTAATTGAAATATATTCCTCGTTATCTACGTTAATTTGTTTTAATATTTTTTTTTATTATTTTGTGTTTTAATAACGCCCTTCACCAAAGTATGGAGATGGAAATATTTGTCTCAGATTACACCTTATTGATCGGTTTATATAAACATCTATTTTATGATAGTCACATTTCACGTACACCCAGAGAAAAGTGAATGTGCCATGAAAGAAAACGTAGGTTTAATTTAGAAAATGTTAACACCCAGAAAAAAGTGCCTTCGAAATTTACTTGTTTCAGTAAAAAATCCTACATAGAAAGCAGTTAGAAATAGTTCATTAACTAGAATAAGGTATGGCATTTCACTAACCCTGATTTGTTCTCGGGGTATAAGAATTTACAACTGAACAAGAAATTTTTATTCACTGATAACAACGCATTCATAAAAATGAACAAAAACCGAAAGAAGTAAAAAATTTGAGTTTAAAATTGCAAGTATGTCTTTAGTGTCATACGAAGTTCAAGATGGGCGTATTTGTAGTAAAATTTACAAATTAAAAGAAATAATGAACTTATTTGTGAGAAGTACGAATTTAATAAATCTTTATGCTTCACTTGTGTATATTTTCCCCCGTTTTTTAGTTCATTTTACTAAGAACGCAAAAAAATATTAGAATAAAGTTGTTTGTTGTTGTTGACAAACGAATGATCCTTGGGTTGATTCCCTGATCTTCTACATTATTTTCACTACAATATAGAAGGTGGCTTGAGCTAAATGTAGAATGTGGAAGTGTGAAAGTTATACACTGAAAAAACAGTGATCCCACCAGGAAGAAAACTTTCGGTTAATTTTAGAAAATTTTGAATATTCTTAGAAAATTTTAACTAAATAGTATTACAAACGTTGGCATCACGCCGATGTCATAAAAATAAGTAAATATTTTTCGACAAATTCAAGAAAATTTATTAGACATAACTAAGTTTTTTCACTTGTTAAAGAAAATTTTGTAGTTTGAAAGAAAAATTTGGAGTTCAAAATTGCAAGAATGTCTTTAGTGATATACGAAGTTCATGATGGACGCATTTTTGGTAAAATTTACAAATTTAAAGAAATTCTGAAGTATTTTGTGGAAGACACGAATTTAGTTAATCTTTATGCTTCATTTGAGTATATTTTTTTCCTCGTTTTTTGTTAATTTAACTAACGTACACAAAAAATTATTAGAGTAAAGGAAACTTTCTCCAAACATAATAATTCCATGAACTAAAATAAAGTTAAATTGGCTTTAGTGAAATAGAGAGTTCACTTTTTTTTTGAGTGTAGGTAAGATGCAATTTGCCAGAAAAAATTGAGCTAGTCTTTATTAAATTCTTTTTATATTCCGTATAATATCAGCTAAATATTTATCATTAATGAAGCTTCTTAAATAATTTTGTCATTACCAAATCGCACGATAGCCTTTTTAGCGTTTGTTAATTGAGCAGTATTTGGTTGCTATTTCAGCAGAGACAAATGTTTGCTGTTTTGGACAGTGTTGTCAGATTAGGGAATTTTTCCCAAACTTGGGATTCATTCGCTCCATTATTACTTGTGATTATATATGTTCCATTGTCTTCTACATAGTTCTTTTTAAGCACCATGACAGTGTTCATCACTGAAAAAAGTGAATCATGAAATTGTTACATTTTGAGAAAGTTTTCTTGACTTTAATAATTGTTCGTGTACGTGAGTTAAATAAACTAAAAAGTAATAATAATTATACACAAATGAAGCATAAATATTTAATAAATTCGTGTCTTCCACAAAAAAGATCAAAATTTCTTAAAATGTTTAAATATTATCAATGTACCCATATAAAGTTCATGCACCCTCAAAAAAATGCTTCTCTAACATATGTTCCAAACATATTTTGCTGGAAGCACATACACTCAAAAAAAAGTGAACCCTATATTTCACTAAAGCTATTTTTCTTCTAATTTAGTTCATGGGATTATAACGTTTTAAGAAAGTTTTTTTGACTTTAATAATTTTTTGCATACGTTAGTTAAATTAAATAAAGCAGAGGAAAAAATTATACACAACGGAAGCATAAAGATTAACTAAATTCGTGTCTCCCACAAAATAGTTCAGAATTTCCTGAAATTTGTAAATTTTACCAATAATGCCCATCATGAACTTCGTATGGCACTGAAGATATTTTTGCAATTTTCAACTTCAATTTATTCCTTCAAACTTAGAAATTTTCTTTAATAAGTGAAAAATAATAATTTTGTCTAACAAATTTTCTTGAATTTGTCGAAAATTATTTATTTATTTTTGTGAAATAGGAGTGACATTTGCATTTTTGATACAGTTTAGTTAAAATTTTCTAAACTTAATTAAAATTTTCTTTCCTGGTGGGTTCACTTTTTTTTTTTTAATGTATATTATTGGATATTGCCGAAACATTATTATATTAGTTTTAAGTGAACATATTATATGTTTGGAAGCATTTTGAGCCCAAAAATATTATTAGCTTGAAAGAATTTGTGCTAAAAAAAATATTTCTGCCTAATTGCATATTCCCTCACATCTTTCTCACTTCCACGAGATTTTTTAGTTCATAGTACCTTTTTCTGTAATAATAACAATGTTAACATTGTTAGTATTAAGGAAAATGTGAATTATTTTAGCTTGTAGTAAAAGTGTGCACCATATTTGTATACAACTTTTCTTCTTCTTATTTTTTGTTGACGTCATTGAAGTAAACAAAAAATTATTCAAATAAGAGTGAGAAACATTTGGCAAAATTTAACAAGAATAAACTAATCTTCATGAACTACAAAAAAGAAAACATTAAATATATTCCAGTTATATGCGTTTTTAAGATCAAAATTTCTTAAAATGTTTAAATATTATCAATGTACCCATATAAAGTGTATGCACCCTCAAAAAAATGCTTCTCTAACATATGATCCAAACATATTTTGCTGGAAGCACATACACTCAAAAAAAAGTGAACCCTATATTTCACTAAATCTATTTTTCTTCTATTTTAGTTCATGGGATTATAACGTTTTAAGAAAGTTTTTTTGACTTTAATAATTTTTTGCATACGTTAGTTAAATTAAATAAAGCAGAGGAAAAAATTATACATAAAGGAAGCATAAAGATTAACTAAATTCGTGTCTCCCACAAAATAGTTCAGAATTTCCTGAAATTTGTAAATTTTACCAATAATGCCCATCATGAACTTCGTATGGCACTGAAGATATTTTTGCAATTTTCAACTTCAATTTATTCCTTCAAACTTAGAAATTTTCTTTAATAAGTGAAAAATAATAATTTTGTCTAACAAATTTTCTTGAATTTGTCGAAAATTATTTATTTATTTTTGTGAAATCGGAGTGACATTTGCATTTTTGATACAGTTTAGTTAAAATTTTCTAAACTTAATTAAAATTTTCTTTCCTGGTGGGTTCACTTTTTTTTCAGTGTATATTATTGGATATTGCCAAAATATTATTATATTAGTTTTAAGTGAACATATTGTATGTTTGGAAGCATTTTGAGCCCAAAAATATTATTAGCTTGAAAGAATTTGTGCTAAAAAAAATATTTCTGCCTAATTGCATATTCCCTCACATCTTCCTCACTTCCACGAGATTTTTTAGTTCATAGTACCTTTTTCTGTAATAATAACAATGTTAACATTGTTAGTATTAAGGAAAATGTGAATTATTTTAGCTTGTAGTAAAAGTGTGCACCATATTTGTATACAACTTTTCTTCTTATTATTTTTTGTTGACGTCATTGAAGTAAACAAAAAATTATTCAAATAAGAGTGAGAAACATTGGGCAAAATTTAACAAGAATAAACTAATCTTCATGAACTACAAAAAAGAAAACATTAAATATATTCCAGTTATATGCACTGAAAAAACAGTGAACCCTTTTCCATTGCAAAATGAACTAAACTGTAGTAATATTGACCATGATTTAGCCCTTAAGATTTTTTTCAACTTGTCTAGTTTATAATTCTCTTAACTTTTAGTTAATCTATAACATTGTATTTTAGTTCATTTTTACAACACCATAAGATTTATATACGCCTACCAAGTTAAAAAGTCGGTATTATTTTGGTTTACCTGCTTATTTTTTGGGAAACCCGATAATAAAAAGTGCTTAACAGTCTCTTTAAAATGTCGACGACTAAACTATTTTTAAATCAATCATTCCACAGTACAGAGAAATTAAATAATTAAAGGAACAACAACCCGTTTTACTATTATGAACATTTTCATACATTAAAATTCAACTTTCTTTAAGCAAAAGTACTTTATTATAAAAACTTATGATGAGAGTTCTTAATACAATGTTTTTGTGAATAAAAATTATGACCACGTGGAACAAGAAAGTAGTTTATTTTAACTCGCTATTTGGACATTTTGACTTTTCCTTAGTTTTTTATTCATCGTTAGTATATTCACATATCTTGCTGAAAAAAATGGAAGGAATAATGAAAATTGTTAAAAATTAACATGTAATAAAATATAATTTTTAATCTCTTTAAATTAGCTTGTAACTTACCATATTTGGGGGCATTTTATTAAATAGTGTAAGGAATTCAACTTTTCTTAGATAAACGTACCTCATAAAGTTTGTACCTGAAACAATTAGAGAAATAATGAATTAAGTAATATATTAACTCATAAAACTGTGTTTGTTATCGATGTGAAGGACATAATACAATAAATATTCTTGTCAAAAGAAAGCCAAAGTTTTAATATAAAACTTACCAATTCTCTATTAAATTGTACGCTGAAATTCATTTGGGGATACTCTGAAATTAAATATTTATTTTTTACATTAAATAGAAAACATTAAATTGGTTTCCAAATCTAATTAAAGAAATAATATGCATAAAAAAACTAAATATTCTGGTTAAAAGAATGTTTAAGAAAGCTTACCAATTCATAAAAATGTTTCCAAATTGTTATTCTGAAATTAAATATTTGTTTTTTACAATAAAAATATTAAATTTGTTTCCAAAAATATTTGATTATTGTAATACTAAAATAAGGTATTAAAAACATGTAATTTTGATAATAAAAAGATCATAAAAATTCAAATATTCTAGTGAAAAGAAAGCCAAATTTTAAAAGAAAACTTACCACTTCTCTATTAAATTATACGCTGAGGAGGAATATAAAAATATGCCCGAATCCATATTGGGGTTGCTATGAAATTAAATATTTTTTTTACAACAAAGAAAAACATTAAACTAGTTTCAAAAAAAAAAAATAATAATAATTAGCAAATAATGATATAAATAAAAAATATCATTTTTAAAAGAAAACCACATTTTAAAAAGAATACATACCAATTTATGATTAAACTATATGCTGAGGTGTAACAAAAATTTTCCAAAAATATTTGATTAAAGTAATACTAAAATAAGGTATTAAAAACCTGTAATTTTTGACAATAAAAATGTCATTAAAACGTAAATATTCTAGTGAGAAGAAAGCCAATTTTTAAAAGAAAACTTACCACTTCTCTATTAAATTATACGCTGAGGAGAAATATAAAAATTTGCCCGAATCCATCTGGGGTTGCTCTTGACTTAGATATTTTTTTACAACAAAGAAAAACATGAAACTTGTTATTATTTTTTAATAGAAAACCACATTGAAAAAGAACTCTTACCTATTTATCATTAAACTATACGCTGAGGTGTAACAAACAATTTTCCAAATTCATCTGGAGTTACTCTGAAAATGAATATTTATTTTTTACATTGAATAATAAAAATTAAATTAGATAAAACAATTTCAATATACTTTCCATTTCAGCATTTTTTCCTAAATATTGAACATTCTTAATAACTTTTTTCTAAGCTACCGATCATCACTTCGCCATCGTACATCTCATCGCTAAGATATTAATAACTTTCATTTCAAAGTTTTAATAAACAAACACCAATATATGTCTAAAAAAACCAAAATATTCCATACCTTTATATTCCCTTGTTACATACTGGCTAAAAAGATGCAACAGCCCACGCCAACGCCAACTATATAACTGAAGCATGCCAAACAAAACCAAGCAAAACCAAAACATTCCTACAACAACAAAAACACATGTGCCTTCATTGAAAACAACACCTCATCCAGACAAATAAACCATTCGCCAATAATAAACACACACACAAACCACTGAAAGAACAAAAACAACCCCACGCTCAGATATACACAACATCCCCTTCACTCGCTACCATTTCTCATTATTGCATTGCATGCTCTCACTCTCAAAAAAATTCAAGTAACATCATCTTTACATTAAACATATTCCACTTTGACGAGAAAGATCTCTGTACTATGCATTAGTTCATCGCATCTGTCCACAATTTACTCTAAAAACAATACTCTTAAATGCATATCAGTATAAGAACGATGAAACGTTTAACTTAAAATTAGCAAAAACTTCATGAAATGATATCTACCCATTTTTGACGAAAATGTCTATAAATTTAATTACATGTGAACTAAAAATATTTCATTGGGAATTTTTTTACCAACAATTATTAACCATAGGAATTGTCAGTAAGAAATTGCTATCCACTTTCAAGTTCATTTTTCGTAAAAAAATATTTTCTCATACAAAAAAATCTTATAGTAAATTGCACTTATTATTTAGAAAATACTTTACATTTCACAAGTAGTTTTATAGCATAACAAACGAATTTTTAACTACCAGTTAAGAAATTTTTTAAGGAAATTTCCATCGTATTTTGTAGGCCATGAACTAAACGATTGCTACTTAGAATTTGTAAAATTTCCTTTCGAGTAGTTAATTTTCGTTGAAAATACGAAAAATGAACTAAAATTCTGGAAAATTCTTGTAATAAATTATTGTAAAAATCTTCTTAAATTTACGAGACACTTTTTTTTCTGTGTGCGTTTTTATTTAATGCATAATATTATATGATTTTTATACCTTCTAACATAGAATACTCTGCCATTTTGATTGTATCGCATCGAAATATTTGCCAAAGACTCCAATTTAGTTATTGATCGGTCTATGAAAACGTGAAATTATTTTAAACATATGTAGTAATAATAACCCGCGGTATTTTCTAATTTTGCCCAATCCTTTATCCCTTTTCCATTTTAAATTCCTATGACTTAAGTCTCCGTCGATGGTTACGCACAAAAAAATATGAATTCGTACATAAATTTGGACATTTTTGAAAATTTTTGGACTCTTCCATAAAATAGATGTACGTTGATTAAAAAATTAGTGTATCAATTAATTTTGTGATACGTAACTATATTCAATAACTTTGTGTTTTTATTTTTTATTAAAAATTAAAAAATTCAATAATTTTTTTAACTCACTTAGTCTTCCAAGTTTGATTAAAAAGGTAATTGTATCAATTATTTTTTATAATTAAAAAATTTAAAATTTTCAATCAATGACCTAATTGACTTAATGTCAATTAAAAAGTTAATTGTATCAATTAATTTTTTTAATTGGAATAGGTTTCAGCTTTTTAATTGGAAATATTTTGGTTATATTTGTTTTGTGTGTCAACAGACCTAGGTTCAACCCACGGTGGAAGCGAAGAAGTTTTTCAATTTATAAAAATTAGATAACAAGAAAATAGGAGTGTAACATAAAATTGTAATCACGCTACTATCTTCAATAATGGCGCTATCGTCCTGAAATTTGGCACAGATCTCCCGATTTTACTTCTTGGGTTTCTAGAAACAGTAGTTGTTATCCGATTTGTCTGAAATTGGAAATCTGAAGGTATTTTAGGACCACAAATAGGCGTGCCGAAAATGGTGTGTATGTCTTGAAATAGCCCAATGTAGACCGATCTCCCGATTTTACTCTTAGGGCTTATATAAACCGTATTTTCTATCCGATTTGCGTGAAATTTGAATCACAACTGGGTGTGCTAAAAATGGTGTGTATCGGTCCATGTTGTATAGCCCCCCATATAGACCGATCTCCCGATTTTACTTCTGGAACTTCTAGAAACCGTTTGGATTTTAATTATTTTTTGGTTGAGAAAACATGCGTAGATTGAAATTAATAGCAAAATTAGAAAACCAAATGTTTAACAAATAGAGGGAGAAAATTTTACTAAAATACTACGTATTTGTAGGAACATTTTGCGTTAACTTAGTCAACCATATCCTTCGTGCTGAAAACAAATTCGAAAAGATTTGAATTATTTCAAACAAATCGGACAACTTGCTTTTTCGTTTATAGGTATAAATACGGCGGATATGCATATGTAAAACGGTTCGTTAACACCTTAACATTTGCAAAAATGTTGGAAAATGATGCACCCTCTACGTTGGCTGCCAATTTCATGAAAATTTAAGTTCTTTACTAAAAAGAAGTCTGGCAGAAGCCTGTGCAAAAATCATAAAATTATGTGCCGAGTTCCCATTTACGGACAACCCTCTACTTTCAACTTAAGAAAAACAAGTATATACGGCCGTAAGTTCGGCCAGGCCGAAGCTTATGTACCCTCCACCATGGATTGCGTAGAAACTTCTACTGAAGCCGATGGCAAGGTATCTTAAAACTTCCTAACACCGTAATATATACCACATAGTCCATACGTGGTATATATTAAACTAAAAAGGCCGATTAATTACGTATATAATTAAGTTTAAAGTTTCTATAGAAATAAAATTTTGACAACATTTTCTATAGAAATAAAATTTTGACAAAATTTTCTATAGAAATAAAATTTGGAAAAAATTTTCTATAGAAATAAAATTTTGACAAAATTTTCTATGGAAATAACATTTTGACAATGTTTTCTATAAAAATAAAATGTTGGTAGATTATTTTTGGCTCGAGTGGCAACCATGATTATGAACCGATATCGACCAATTTTTGTTTGATTGGGGATCGGCTATATATAACTATAGACCGATATGGACCAATTTTGGCATGGTTATTAGCGGCCTTATACTAACACCACGTTGCAAATTTCAACCGGATCGGATGAATTTTGCTCCTCCAAGAGGCTCCGGAGATCAAATCTGGGGAACGGTTTATATGGGGGCTATATATAATTATGGACCGATATGGACCAATTCTTGCGTGTTTTTTAGAGACCACATTCTAACACCATGTTCCAAATTTCAATCGGATCGGATGAATTTTGCTCCTCCAAGTGGCTCCGGAGTTCAAATCTGGGGATCGATATATATGGGAGCTATATATAATTATGGACTGATATGGACCAATTCTTGCATGGTTGTTAGAGACCATATACTAACACCACGTACCAAATTTCAACCGGATCGGAGGTCAAATCTGGGGATCGGTTTATATGGGGGCTATATATAATTATGGACCGATGTGGACCAATTTTTGCATGGTTGTTAGAGACCATATACTAACACCATGTACCAAATTTCAGGCGGATCGGATGAAATTTGCTTTTCTTAGAGCAATCGCAAGCCAAATTTGGGGTTCCGTTTATATGGGGGCTATACGTAAAAGTGGACCGATATTGACCAATTTTTGCATGGTTATTAGAGACCATATACTAACACCATGTATAAAATTTCAGCTTGATCGGATGAAATTTGCTTCTTTTAGAGCAATCGCAAGCCAAATTTGGGGGTCCGTTTATATGGGGGCTATACGTAAAAGTGGACCGATATGGCCCATTTGCAATACCATCCGACCTACATCAATAACAACTATTTGCGCCAAGTTTCAAGTCGATAGCTTGTTTCGTTCGGAAGTTAGCGTGATTTCAACAGACGGACGGACGGATATGCTCAGATCGACTTAGAATTTCACCAGGACCCAGAATATATATACTTTATGGGGTCTTAGAGCAATATTTCGACGTGTTACAAACGGAATGACAAAGTTAATATACCCCATCCTATAGTGGAGGGTATAAAAACGGACAAAAGGGAATCATCTCCCCACCTTCGCTCCACTCCGACCTGATAAGGGACTATCACGTATCCTATATTAATTTCACAACTACTCAATGGTCCCTATAAATTCTATCGAAGTAAATCGACAAAGTTTATTTCAATTTTCCCCTTCCCCACCCAGATATCGAAAAATCATATAGTAATTTAAAAATCATGTATAAATTTAAGCACCTCCTCCCACGTTCCCTGTAAATTTCAAGTAGATCGTAGATGTTTCAATTTTGCTCCATTGTTTTAAAGGGACTTCACTTTCCACGATACAATATCGACAAACACCATAGTGAATAGCACCCCTAACCTTCCCTGAAAATTCTTGAAACTTTCCTTCAAGTGTGGGGCAAGGAAGGTTGCCTCTTCGTTCATAACCTCCCCCCACTGCCTTTGTAAATTTCAAGAGAACTTAAGAATTTTTTATTTTTTTTTTGCAGTTTTAGAGGAGGACCCCGACCAATTATCGAAAAGTGATGTAGCGTATCTTTTGTAAACGTCCCAGAAAATGTCAAGCAAATTATAAGCCTAAAGGGGCGGCCTCTCTTCCGTCCAAATATCACAAAATCAGGTATCAACTATTAATATCAGCCACCGTGGTGCAATGGTTAGCATGCCCGCCTTGCATACACAAGGTCGTGGGTTCGATTCCTGCTTCGACCGAACACCAAAAAGTTTTTCAGCGGTGGATTATCCCACCTCAGTAATGTTGGTGACATTTCTGAGGGTTTCAAAGCTTCTCTAAAGTGGTTTCACTGCAATGTGGAACGTCGTTCGGACTCGGCTATAAAAAGGAGGTCCCTTGTCATTGAGCTTAACATGGAATCGGGCAGCACTCAGTGATAAGAGAGAAGTTCACCAATGTGGTATCACAATGGACTGACTAGTCTAAGTGAGCCTGATACTTCGGGCTGCCACATAACCTAACCTAACCTAACTATTAATATCGTAACCTCTCCCCAGTCCTCTGTAAATTTCAAGTAACTCGTTAAAGTTTAATTATTTCTCTGTATGTACTTAAGAGAAGCGGATGTCTCCCTATGCCCTTTTATTTTTATTAAAAAATCAGGAACCTGATTTGAAATTTACCTCACCCATTTTTGCCGTAAAATTTCAGTAGGAGGAGTTTAGGGGTGTTCCCCCTCCCCGAACAAATATCGAAAAATAATGTAGCGGATTTTTGTCTAGATGCCAACCCCAACATTCAATGAACATTTCAAGCAAATCGCATAATTTTGTTCCAAGTGGAGCATAAAGATTTATTAAATTCGTACTTCTCACAAAATAGTTCATTATTTCTTTTAATTTGTAAATTTTACTACAAATGCGCCCATCTTGAACTTAGTATGACACAAAAGACATTCTTGCAATTTTAAACTCAAATTTTTGCTTCCTTCCGTTTTTGTTCATTTTTTTATGAATGCGTTGTTATTAGCGAATAAAAGTTTATTGTTCAGTTGTAAATTCTTATACCCCGGGAAGAAATCAGGGCTAGAAAATTCCATACCTTATTCTAGTTAATGAACTATTTCTAACTGCTTTCTATGTAGGATTTTTTACTGAATTATTAATTTACACAGAAATATAATCTAATGGAAATAAAATGGGTAAACTAAATTGATTAACATTTTTCCTGTAGTTTCGAAGGCACTTTTTTCTGGGTGTTAACATTTTCTAAATTAAACCTACGTTTTCTTTCATGGTGCGTTCACTTTTCTCTGGGTGTACGTGAAATGTGACTATCATAAATATATGTTTATATAAACCGATCAATAAGGTGTAGTCTGAGACAAATATTTCCATCTCCATCCTTTGGTGAAGGGCGTTATTAAAACGCAAAATAATACAAAAAAATATTAAAACCAATTAAGCTAGATAACGAGGAATTTCAATTAAGAACAAATTAGGTAGATAAAGAGTATCGGCTATTACTCCAACTGAATTCTAGTCAGTCAGGCATTAATTAAAATTTGAGAATTATGAAATATCAAGGTCTTCTTCGTTGACCTGTCCAACTTTTGTTCGGATATAACCGCTAAAATCGCCAATGTTCGGGAAAAAATAAAAACTTTATAAAAAGTTGCTATGGGCTATTCCCCATCAAGTTATATTAAAATTTGCATCAAAGAGATACAGTAGAGGTGTGCACGTGATACGAAATTGTCTTGACTCACGAAAATGTTCGTGATTCACGCTGACGGCAACGGCGTGAGTGTGCGTTAGCGGTATTAACCAATGAACTGTCGTGCGTGAGTCGCGAAAATAATATCTTCGTGAGTGTGCGTGAGTAGCAAATTTCGTAAAAACGCGTTCACGAAAATAATCCCGCTTACGAACATAAAATGCTTACAAGTTGAATTCATTTATAGTTTTAGTGGCATCCTAGGTGTTAAGAGTTTTATAACGCTTTCGATTTTAACCATACTCATGTTTTCAGTCAGGTTCCATTGGTAAATTACTCATAAAATTATTCGTGAGTTACGAGGTTTTTCGTGAGTCACGACATTTTTCGTGAGTTACGACATTTAAAAGATTTTTCGTGCGTGAGTACAAATTTTCTTTTCGTGAATAAGATTTCTCCGTCGTGAGTGTGCGTGAGCAAAATATTACCCACGTGCACACCTCTAAGATACAGTTTTGTACCTCCCCGACCAATTATCGAAAAGTGATGTAGCGTATCTTTTGCAAACGTCCCAGAAAATGTCAAGCAAATTATAAGCCTAAAGGGGCGGCCTCTCTTCCGTCCAAATATCACAAAATCAGGTATCAACTATTAATATCGTAACCTCTCCCCAGTCCTCTGTAAATTAAAATTGATTTAGGTCCCTCGTGTTCTTTGGATGTATGATATGTGATAATAGATCACAACGAGGGGAAAGGTGAATGGACGATATAGGTAGGCGGGGGGTATAGATGTGCTAATCTCCGTCTTCATTGCGGGATTTTTGTCGTGGTGAAGATTGGAACCATCACGACTCTCCGGTTTTCATTGCGTAGTCTTTGTGGTGAAAATTGGGAACCATCACGATCATGTTTTGTATTTAAGTGTGCTTTTCATTGATGGGTAAGATGCATATTGGAGACCACCACATAAACAGGGTTCGCCTCTAGTGTGATGGAGACCTAGATGTGCAAGCTTGCTTGGACGTGGGATAGACACCCGTAACAGCTATTGGCCCCCGAGGGAATTACACTTCTCCGTACCTGTCTGATAATAATTAGGTATCTTAGCTAGGAGGATTCCTTGACTATACTGACGGCATAGGAGCAGATGGACGATTTGTGAGAGGAGCTGTAGGAGATGTGTAGAGAGATTATGTAGATTTATATTGGGGATGTATGTGCGTTGTTCGAAGGAGTTGTTGGTACAATAATGTCCATCATGGCTCACGAGCGGGCACCGTATAGGAAGATATGCTATACTGACTGAGATGTTGGTATAGTGGTATCATAGGGATGTGATAGTTATATAGGGAAGTGAAGATAGGTACACATTGGGGCCGAGTTAGTGGCATTTTGATGTGTTGGGGGTGGGGTTAGTTAGTTTTTAGATTACTAGATATGGTTAGGTATGATTGATTTTATAGGGACATAGTATGACTCTATAGGTAGACGTATCTATATATCCATGTAACGATGATGTTGACTGGGTGTATAGATGTGTGTGTTAGTATGTATGATCACATAACAATAATGTTAAGGTGATTTTTATATACGCTCAGGATTAGATGGACATGCATTGATTGGTTAGCTATGGGTGAGAGCGTAGCCCATTGTAGGATTGATTATAGATGAGGTTAGTTATGGATATGGGTTCCCACTATTCGAAAGACTGTTTTATGACTGGAGGTACAGCCACTGACCCGTATAGTGGTATCGGTTGGTTGAGGTAAACAGAGAGTGTTTCCTGATACCTCGCAGTATAAGCCCATGTAGATTATTTTACAGGTTTTGTTTTCACTGTACTTTTAAAAAAAGTCGGGCAAATAATGTAGCGGATTTTTGTCTAGATGCCAACCCCAAAATTCAATGAAAATTTCAGGCAAATCGCTTAATTTTGTTCCAAGTTTCAAAAAGTAGGGCAAGGGGGAGGTCCCCCTCCCCGTCCACATATGAAATCATCAGGTACTCCATATTAATTCCATAACCTCACCGCATGTTCACAAAAATTAGAGAATTTTAGTTTTTTCACTGTACTTTAAAAAAAGTCGATCAAAGGGGAGGTCCCCCTCCGCCTCCAAATATCGAAATATAAAGTAGCGGATCTTTGTCTAGATGCCAACCCCAACCTTCAATGAAATTTTCAAGCTAATCGGTCAACTTTGGTCCAATTTTCCAAAAGTCCGACGAAGGGCAGGTCCTCCTCCGCGACCAGGTGTCAAAAAATGAGGTACCCTATTTTCACCACATGAACGTCCCCTACAATCGGAGCCAACTCGGAACATACAAACAAACAAACAATTAAAAAAACAAATAAACAAACATAGATTGAATTTTATATATATAGAAGAAGATTTTGTTAACATTTTATTTCTATAAAATTTTTTTTTCAAAAAAATTTCAATTCTATCAATTTTTTTGTCAAAATTTAATTTCTAACGAAAATTTTAGTCAAACTATGTTTTCTTTTGGTATTAAAATATTTTCTTTTGAAGTAAATAAAAATCATTAGATAAAATCGTTGCAACACTTGTCACAAATTCCGGTTTATTTGCTCTTTAAGAAAATACTTTACAACAAAACGAAATTTCGTTTGTCTAAAATTTCGTTCCTAAGGAAAGTATTTTTTTTAGGGTGTAGACAATTTTTTTATTTGCTCAATTTTGTAATTTGAATAATATAATGACTTAAAATTAAAAGTGAAATAGATAAATAATAAAAATATTGACCAAAAAATTACAATAGATTGTTTTTGTCAAAATTTTATTTCTATAGAAAATATATGAAAAAGTACCTCTATGCAAAATCTACCAAACAGTAAAAAAAATGTAACATTTTTGGCAGAATTTTGCCAACTGTGGCATCCGTGGACTCAAATCATTTTTATTTGGTTTTTAAGAAAATCAAAAGAAAACTTCTAATTTCGTTCCTTCGAAAAGATAAATATTCTTTCACTGAAGGCATATAGACCGACATATACTATCAGTAAACGAGTATTTTCAGCGTCAAAACTCATAAAAAAATAAATGAAAATATCATTTGCAAAGGTAAAACCGTACCGTTGAGTATCCGGATAATAGGTTTTGCGATAAATAAAAAACCGAAAATCAGTTCACTGTAAACATTTGCATGAAATAATCTTCAAACATTAAATTATATGGACTGTTCTATCGAAACAAATAAAGAGTTTATGAATTTTTCTGAATATTATGTTTTTTTTTTTTGTAATTTCCAAATATATCTTAACACCACCCTTTCGTCTGGCGTCTTTTCAAATTGTTCTTTTATCAGTATGTCTTTCTCATTTGAAGCATTTTTCTACTACCAAAAGAGCATAGTGTTGTGCTAAACTTTCTTTATGAGATGTGCTTTTATCCGTAACCCACTGTATATTTGGAAATGGTGCCATACTTAAAACTCTCACTCACACAAGCCAAATTTCCCAAAAGAATCGGATCGATTATTTGTATGCCCTACCCGCAACTTCCACCCCAGAGTGCTTGAAACTCAAGGAGATCAATTTTAAACCCAACTTGAAATACATATTTGTTGGTTTTCCTGAATATGAACCCTCCATTCTTGACGAATAGAACTTGCCAAATATACGGCGATGACCTTTGTTGATGAATGTATCATTAATTTGTCTTTATTCTTTTGCCAACCGCAATAGTCTAGACTCTTAGTCTGGGGGCCTTTGCGTTGACGGTGTTTTTTTTTTCTTTTCTTTACTTCTATCTTGAATGTATCTAGTTGATTTTGACATACTTTTTCATAAATTACAGATACGTTAAGAATCACCACAATAAGACAAAATAAAATGAATATATCATTAATACTTCCGTAAACATAAAGCAATGGAGATGTGGACTTACAATCAATGATGCCAATTTAGCAATATGGCATTTGGTTTGCTGTTCTATGGATGTGCGAAAATCTGTGAACAGATAAAAACTAATCGTTCTATATAATACGTACACTCGAAAAAATTTCATATTTTAGTTCTTATAATAAAATTCCACTGAAGTTTTTTAGCAAAATGTTTGCCGTAGAGTATTTTCTGTTCTCTATATTTCTTTCACAGAAAATAAGTGAAATCTTACATTTTTCATGTATGAAGTACTCAGTATTTTTGACACTTTATCACCTTTAATTGCATGTTAACCGACAAATTAATCGCAATAAATTGCTATTGAGAATCGAGGAAACGTTACTTTATCAAAATGCAATCTGGCAACACCGTCGCGATTTACACCGATGACATGTTTTGGATAGATCATACAAATGTTACATCGAGTACTAAATGAAAACAGGCCTAATATCGAATAGATATTTTTTAATGACCAAATGTGCAACAATAATCTAAATTCCTAATCCATTTACTTTTGCCCAATATGCCTCCAGCTAAAATTATTATACCCTCCACCATAGGATGGGGGTATATTAACTTTGTCATTCCGTTTGTAACACATCGAAATATTGCTTTAAGACCCCATAAAGTATATATATTCTGGGTCGTGGTGAAATTCTGAGTCGATCTAAGCATGTCCGTCCCTCTATCCGGCTGTCCGTCCGTCTGTGGAAATCACGCTAACTTCCGAACGAAACAAGCTATCGACTTGAAACTTGGCACAAGTAGTTGTTATTGATGTAGGTCGGATGGTATTGAAAATCGGCCATATCGGACCACGTTTACGTATAGCCCCCATATAAACCGATCCCCAAATTTGGCTTGGGGAGCCTCCCGGAGCAGCAAAATTCATCCGATCCGGTTGAAATTTGGTACCTGATGTTAATATACGGCCTCTAACAACCATGTAAAAATTGGTCCATATCGTTCCATAATTATATATAGCTCCCATATAAACCGATCCCCAGATTTGACCTCCGGAGCCTCTTGGAGGAGCAAAATTCATCCGATCCGGTTGAAATTTAGTACGTGGTCTTAGTATACGGTCTCTAACACCCATGCAAAAATTGGTCCATGTCGGTCCATAATTATATATAGCCCCCATATAAACCGATCCCCAGATTTGACCTCCGGAGCCTCTTCGAGGGGAAAAATTCATCCGATCCGGTTGAAATGTGGTACCTGATGTTAGTATACGGTCTCTAACAACCATGCAAAAATTGGTCCATATCGGTCCATAATTATATATAGCCCCCATATAAACCGATCCCCAGATTTGACCTCCGGAGCCTATTGGAGGGGCAAAATTCATCCGATCCGGTTGAAATTTGGTACCTGATGTTAGTATACGGCCTCTAACAACCATGCAAAAATTGGTCCATATCGGTTCATAATTATATATAGCTCCCATATGAACCGATCCCCAGATTTGAACTCCGGAGCCTCTTGGAGGAGCAAAATTCATCCGATCCAATTGAAATTTAGTACGTGGTGTTAGTATATAGTCTCTAACAACCATGCAAAAATTGGTCCATATCGGTTCATAATTATATATAGCTCCCATATAAACCGATCCCCAGATTTGACCTCAGGAGCCTCTTGGAGGAGCGAAATTCATCCAATCCAGTTGAAATTTGGTACATGGTGTTAGTATATGGTATCTAACAACCATGCAAAAAATGGTCCATATCGGTCCATAATTATATATAGCAAAAGTCATCCGATGCGGCTGAAATTTGGTACATTTTGTCAATATATGGCCTCTAACAGCCATGTAAAAATTGGTCAATATCGGTCTTTAGTTATATATAGCCGATGACTTATTACACAAAAATTGGTCCATATCGCCAAAAATAATCTACCAAAACTTTATTTCCATAGAAAATTTTGTCAAATTTTATTACTATAGAAAGTTGTGTCAAAATTTCATTTCTATAGAAAGTTTTGTCAAACGTTTATTTCTATAGAAATGTTTGTCAAACTTTTATTTCCATAGAAAGTTTTGTCAAAATTTTATTTTTATAGAAAATTTTGTAAAAAATTTATTTCTGTAGAAAATTTTGTCAACATTTTATTTCTATACAAAATTTTGTCAACATTTTACTTCCATAGAAAATTTTGTCAACATTTTATTTCTATAGAAAATTTTGTCAAGTTTTTATTTCTATAGAAAATTTTGTCAAAATTTTATTTCTATAGAAGATTTTGTCAAGTTTTCATTTCTATAGAACATTTTGTCAAACTATATTATATACGTATTTAATCGGCCTTTTTTTGTTTAATATATACCCCGTATGGGCTAACTTACAATTTTGAAGACAGTGTTAAAAAGTTTTACGATACCTTGCCATCGGCAAGTGTTATCGCAACCCAAGTAATTCGATTGTGGATGACAGCCTTTAGTAGAAGTTCCTACGCAATCCATGGTGGAGGGTACATAAGATTCGGCCTGGCCGAACTTACGGCCGTATATACTTGTTTTTTTGTTCCAACACCACACTATTTATTTGGATCCAGCGATATTAAACTTCCTTAAGTATTTTGGTACTGAATCCGTGTCGTTCCGTTTGGGACAGATACATTAGCGTAGCTAGGCAATTTTCCTAGGGGGGGCTAAAGCCCCCCTAGCTAAAAATTCATAGACTGATCTTACAGGTTCAATTAATGTTTTATTTCATAAAATTGAATAAAAACAATTAATTTATAATAAAGCAACTAAAAGTAGTTCCACACTTTTCCCAGCAAAAACATTGTGAGTTGTTCTAAAGGCACAACTTTAAAAGCACTTCCAAAAATGTCCTCAATTATTTTAACTACACAGGAAGTTTTTTTAACTTCATTTTTTTCATATTTTAATGTGTAATTTTTTGTTTTCTATTTTTTTAAATAGTTTAAAAAAGAGTAAGAATAAATAAATTGGTACAAATTATTCAAATTTGGCCATAAAACTGCTAAATCCATTATAGAAAAATCGATACTTTTGGAAATTATTCGAAGAAAAACGTTTCAAACAAGCGTCGGGATGCACTAAAAATCATAAAAACAATAAAAAAATTATTTATTTGGGAAAATATCACAAAACTTTTTTAATTCACATTCAAAACACTGAATTCGGATCTCACCTTAAAAAGTGATGCAAATTCATTGCAACGGCTGTTGAAACGGTGGACATTTGTCCTATGACAAGCTCATATTACATTCATTGCTTCTCCGCCAATTTTGCACCACTTCTACACCCAAAAAGAACATTTCACTACTTTTTTGGCGACGCTTTTTCGCAGCATTATTAAGATATTAATTTATGAAAGAATAGTTTTAATATCAATTACTATTTTTTTAATTAAATTGACTAAACTAAATCAATCAAAAGGTCAACCACAGCTTTATTTAAGAAATATCTGACTTCAAACATTGCCATCGGCAACTGCTACCACAACCCAAGTAATTCGATTGTTCATGAAAGTCTTTAGCGGAACTTTGGGCGATTGTATATACTTGTTTAGTTGTTAATAAAAATTAAAAAAACTATTGACATTTATTGAAAAATGGAAAATCATAAATAGAGTTTCAAATTCTGGGGGGGGCTAAAATTTTTCTGGGGGGGTCTAAGCCCCCTCCCCAGAGGCCTTCCTACGCTTATGGACAGATAGCTCTTTAAATAAAGGCTCTTTAAAATTATGGTACGGATATCAATTGAGGAATTTTAGTTTCATGTAACTACTTACTTAAAATTAAAAATTGTCTTGTTTTCTGTTTAAATTCAAGCTCGAGGTCATTTAAAATTCAATTTAAAAAGAAAACAAGGTATTAAACAAAAGGTCGAAAAACAAAAACAACAAAACTTAGATTAAAAATTCTCTTCCCAATTTCAAAAAATCTTTAAAATCGTGCCTTAAATTTATTGAACATTTTTTTAAAGCAACTATTATTAACTTTCTTTTAATCATTCTTTTCATTTAATAATTATTCCTGAAGTCGTCCTCGCCGTCGTTTTTCGTCTGTCGCCACTAATTGATATTCCGTTCGTCAATTGGTATTCCTATCGACGAAAATCGGTATTCCTGGTATCGCTTTTTGTCGCCAATATCGTCGCTTTTTTCGCCGTTAAATTTACCGCCGACGAGTTTAGTGATTAATTTTTGATTTTTTTTATTAATCGAACAATTGAAAAATAAACTTAAAAAATGGAAATAGGTAAGAAGTAAAGTGACTAATCTTCAAAAATTACAAAAAATGAAAAAAGGATCTGTCATTAGATGAGCTAGACTGACTTCAACGATTTAAAACCGGTTGGAACAAATGAAAAAAAATGGTAGAATAGCTGTAACAATTATTAAATTTCCAGCTTCCACTCTTTGAGGAACTCATGTTCTATATCAAGGAGTCCTGAGCTGACCACGATCACAAATCTATTGACAGAAAAATGCGATATTTATACTAAATTGTTACATACAAACAGCATTTTAAACCCAAATAATTAAAAGTCAGTTTTGCACATCAGCTGATTGCAAATGGTGCCTGCTTTTCCTTTTTTCAACAGATTTTTTCGCTGTTACAGCAGATTTTTCTGCTATGTCTACTAATAAATTTCTTTGGATGTAAGTGCCTTTTTCTTTGAGTATAAAATTGTCCATCCCAATTGGCATATTCAATTTCATATTAATATTTATTTATGTAGAACAAACATACACGTTTCTATGTTGTGCTGGTTGGTTTGGACATAATTTTAATTTCATTCATATTATCTAGAAAAATCCAATATTTAAATAAAGCAAAACAGAATTAAATAGAGAGCCCGACTTAGCCCTTATCATATATTTTTGCTTTAGGATACAAACAATTTTATTCATTTATGCATGTGTAGATTTGAGTCAAACCTAAAAACAAATTAAATGGGTGGAAATATCATCAGACATGTTTCTGAAAATATATGTATCTGCATAAATCAAAAATCGTATGCTAAGAATTTCATTAAGTCAACGTTAAATATCAATTCATTGTCGTCAACTCTGCTGGCTATATGTAAATCAACGGGAACATTTACAATACCATTTCGCGCGTAAAAATAAGGTCAATAACATTTAGAAAAAAAATTGTTATATAAAATTTCTTTGGGCCACTTTCTTCACAAGCAGATAATTTTCTGCTTATAACATCTTCGAATATTAGTAAGTGAAAAACAAACACACAATAGACATTAAACTTGTCAATCGGGTTTTTTATGTTTATATATCTGGGGTTTACGTAGGTGACCCGAAAATTACTTAGCTATAGGCTACTGTCGGAGTTTCAGTCAGATCGGAGTCTTATTCTTGATTTAGGGGAAACCCCGATTTTCTGCGGGTATTAGAAGAACTATCCTCTGTACGTTTGTTAGACCCAACGGAATTTGTAATTTCTAAATTCTCGCAAGTGAATTTTATTTTTGCTAAAAATCGATATTTATGGCATGCTTTGCAAACCACTTGCATTTAGTACTTCGCAAATCCTTTCAGTTGGTACCAAATTGCACAGTGGTTAACGTGCACTTTATTTTAAATTAGGACAAAGTAATTTTTCATTTTGATAAAAAATTATGTCTGGGATGCTTTCGAATATGGCAATCATTTGCATTTTAGTTCTCTTCGAGACCTTTCTTTTGATAGGTTAAAAGTGGGCTAGGTTAGGTTAGGTGGCAGCCCGATGTATCAGGCTCACTTAGACTATTCAGTCCATTGTTATACCACACTGGTGAACTTCTCTCTTAGACCTTTCTTTTGATAGGTATACAGTGGGCGCGGGTGTACTATATTGTAAATTCGCGCAAACTAATTTTATTTTTGATTAAAATCTTTATTTCTTGGAGGCTTTTGAAAATAAAAACTACTTGTATTTATAGTACCCCTCAAGTCCTTTTAAATTTCTGCACGGTGCACGACGCTGGTTTTTATTAAATATTTTATCTTTCCAAATTGTAATAAACCATTACCTAGTTTTTGTGGTTTTGCGACCTGGTTTTTGTGTCTCTGCTTGTTGAATTTCACATACTCTGAGAGTATGTGAGACGATCCCACTTATTTACAAATTGTTCTATACAGGAATTTTTAAAATTTTCTAAAAGTAAAAAATTCGAATAGTCAACATTTTCAAAATATTAAAAAGACGAAACAACGACGTCGAATAGTCGTTTTTTGATTCTAATTACATTCAGTAAGTAATACTAAATGCGGCATTAATTTTTTCATCTCATCCTGATATTGGACTAACTCTCTCTTACAATGGGTGTGATATTGAGGTTGTTCACCATGCTTTGGCAATGCTCAATATCCTATCCTCAGTTTTTGTGGCACAAATGCTGGTAACATAAGGAAGGTTAAACTAGCAATTCATAGAATAGTCCCTACATTCACTTCGTCGATATGACCATATTTCTCCTCATGTCCAGGAGTTTCTTGGGTGCCCATTTTCTAGGTTTATTGACTTCAGGTCACTTGTTATTTTCACAAGATTTTCAGTGCTCGGCCACGTCGATTTCTCATGGACTTATTTTCTTTTAACCGCTCGCGGCGAAGTCAGATTGTTATGCCGCTATTTTATTTTGTCTTTTTTTAAATATATATGTTATATTGGGAAGCTAAAATGTTTTGTCATATATCACATTATTAATTAATTTATTTTTATACTATCTTATATACATGTTTATACTTTTTATATACACGCATATGTTCTCACATTATCATAACTTGAATTGTACTTTATTCATAGTTAGTAGTCCATTGTAATTTATATAAATTGGCCGCTAGGTGGCTTCAAATTACATGGCGAAAATAAGAAATAAAATAAATAAATGAAACTATGGACTCTTCGATGTGTGGAAAGGTCCTTATGGACTTTTTACGAGGACAGTTCGGAAAGTTCTTAGCCTAGCACAAAAAGCGCGGTTTAAACAGAAAAAAATTTAAGTATTTGGAAACTTCCGTCTCTGTTATGAACACACGTTAAATTTTGTTTCGATTTGGCAACTCCTTCATATAGAAACAGGTGTTCAAAAAAGACGCATCCGCAATTTTTTTACAATGGAAAAATTAGAACTGCGTGCTGTCATTAAATATTTACATAAAAAAGTTTATCGGGACAAGAAACTGATAATGATACAAGCATTGAAGATGAACCACGTAGTGGACGTCTAAAAACAACAACAACAACAACAAAAATTGTAGCCAAAGTGCATGATATGGTATTAAATGATCGACGAATAAAAGTGCGTGAAATTGCTAATATCATGGGCATCTCAAATGATCGAGTCCATTTAATTTTGCATGAAGAACTACAGATGAAAAAGCTTTCTGCAAGATGGGTGCCGCATTTTTCAGTCAATCAAAAACGCATAAGAATGAACATTTCTCAAGCTTGTTTGAATCGTTTTAAGCGTCGTTTCATAACTGTTGATAAGACATGGATCCACCACTATACTCCAGAGACAAAAGAACAATCCAAACAATGGACTGAAGCTGGAGGAAGTGCCCCAAAGAAGGTAAAAACAGTTCAATCGGCTGGTAAGGTTATGGCAACGGTTTTTTTTTTTTACTTTAACCACTATTTTGAAGACCTTGAGGAACCACTATTTGAAGACCTTGAGGAAAACTACTTTAATCAAGGGATAGAATTGCTAGAAAAGCGTTGGACTAAGTGTATTGAAGTTTCAGGAGATTATATTGAAAAATAAAAATATTTTTGAAAAACTATATATTCTCTTTCATTGATAGGCTAAGAAGTTTCCAAACCGCCCTCGTACTTTTATTCATGCATAAATCTTTCGTTTATCTCAAATACGATGGTTTATCATATCCTGTACTAATTAGTATATGTTGTCATAAACTATCATGTATTAGATCAGGTAAAATACATACACCCAAAGAAATTTGTTAGTAGGGACAGCAAAAAAGTCTGCTAAAACAGTAGAAAGTCTGCTGAAAAAGGGACAGCAGTCACTGTTTGCTGAAATAGCAAACATTTCCTGCTATTTTTGAAGCTACATTACACTAAAACATGTTTTATTTTGGCCAAAACAAATAAAAATGTCAACTTAGGAGCTATCTTAACATAATTAAAACAATATTTTATGAATATCTATAGTATTTGACCAAAAATCTGAATATTTATAAAATTGAGGCATAACAGCAAACAAAATGTTTGCTGATCGTATTTAGGAGCTTGTAAGTATATTACAGTGCAAAAATACACCAAAAACTACATAAATATGCTTTGGGGAAAAATGTATAAACTAAAAATTTTATAAATTGTTGAAGTACAAAAATATAACAGCAAACATCGACTGCTGTTTTTAGCAGACTTTTTTCTATGAGTGGAGTTATGAAATATACGGGGACTACATGATAAATAACAATCCGATATCAACCATTTTCGACACATCTATTTGTGAATCTTATTAAACACGAAATTAAAAAAGTAAAGTCGGGCGGGGCCACTTTGTAGATCTACATTTCGATACCATCTCAAATCCTTCAAATTTGTTGAGTGCTATACATATATAATGAAAGTTCCAATTTATTTACATATATTTAAATCTGCCCCGATATGGGCAAAATTTTGTTAGACTTCTAAATTTTAGACTAGGCAAATTTGGCACATATTGCTAAAATGTTAATCGTACTCTCTGTGCAAAATTTCAAGTAAACCGGAGCGAAAGATATATATAGGAGCTATATCTGTTTTTACTTGTACTAACAGCACTAAGAACAAACATTGTAATTTTGAGGACCTACCTCAATTACTACAAGAGCTGTAAGAGTTTGTTCTGAAAACTTGATTCTTGACCAAATGACCTTAAGAAAATAAACGCTATTTGGCCTTTAATATCTTTCTAAGTGTGAGAAAAAATACAAATAAGAACCCGAAAGATATCAGCCATAGTTATTGTAATGATCTCAACATTTCGCATTTTCAAAGTTCATAAAAATTCAATTTAGTGCTCACCAATTTAGAAAATATTTTTAGCTTACTTAGATAAAAGCCACTACTTCAAAATAACATCAAGAAATAAATCGAAACTAAATGGGGAAATAAAGTTTGGTATCGTTTTCGAATGCCCTCCTAAGTGGCCATCGGTAGTCAAAGGGTTAACCAAATTTGTTATCCATATCCATATTTTAATGTTTACTTCCCTTCGTTTTGTTTTGTTATTGTTGGTTTTGTTCTTTAAGCATTGTTGTTGTTTTTTTATTTCAGCTTAAAACCATACATTGACTAAACTACAAGTGTAGCTTAACCAACAGAGGAAAAGAATGTTTGTCAAATTTATTTGGGCAAAGCCCTATAGACTGCAAGATGGTTGGATGGACGCACGTTTCGGAATTACCACATTCCTCATCAGAATTCTCTACTTGTAGCAAAACTATCAACCAATTATCAGAATAAATTCAGGCAGTTCATTAAACCCAACAATGAACCGCACTTGAACCTTCCGAAAAAAGGTTTTGCATGATATCCGGCTTATGCCGAAATAAATTCGAAACAAACATATCTCTTTTCCTATGCCACTGTCAAATCATCGATTTGAGTGCAGTTGGCTGGGTTTATTTTCTTCTTTTTCCCTTCATTTTGTTTTGTTATTGTTGGTTTTGTTCTTTAAGCATTGTTGTTGTTTTTTTATTTCAGCTTAAAACCATACATTGACTAAACTACAAGTGTAGCTTAACCAACCTCTGTTGTAGTTTAGTCAATGTATTTTAAGCTGAAATAAACAAACAACAACAATGTTTACTTCCTTTGAAAAATTTCACGTACATTGGAGTAAAACTCTGGATTTTGAGGTCATAGGTTAGGTTAGGTTATGCGGCAGCCCGATGTATCAGGCTCACTTAGACTATTCAGTCCATTGTGATACCACAGTGGTGAACTTCTCTCTTATCACTGAGTGCTGCCCGATTCCATGTTAAGCTCAATGACAAGGGACCTCCTTTTTATAGCCGAGTCCGAACGGCGTTCCACATTGTGGTGAAACCACTTAGAGAAGCTTTGAAACCCTCAGAAATGTCACCAGCATTACTGAGGAGGGATAATCCACCGCTGAAAAACTTTTTTGGTGTTCGATCGTAGCAGGAATCGAACCCACGACCTTGTGTATGCAAGGCGGGCATGCTAACCATTGCACCACGGTGGCTCCCAAGGTCATATAAGTGCATATCGGGAGAAAAGATATAAAGGGTGATTTGTTAAGAGCTTGATAACTTTTTTTTAAAAAAAACGCATAAAATTTGCAAAATCTCATCGGTTCTTTATTTGAAACGTTAGATTGGTCCATGACATTTACTTTTTGAAGATAATTTCATTTAAATGTTGACCGCGGCTGCGTCTTAGGTGGTCCATTCGGAAAGTCCAATTTTGGGCAACTTTTTCGAGCATTTCGGCCGGAATAGCCCGAATTTCTTCGGAAATGTTGTCTTCCAAAGCTGGAATAGTTGCTGGCTTATTTCTGTAGACTTTAGACTTGACGTAGCCCCACAAAAAATAGTCTAAAGGCGTCAAATCGCATGATCTTGGTGGCCAACTTACCGGTCCATTTCTTGAGATGAATTGTTCTCCGAAGTTTTCCCTCAAAATGGCCATAGAATCGCGAGCTGTGTGGCATGTAGCGCCATCTTGTTGAAACCACATGTCAACCAAGTTCAGTTCTTCCATTTTTGGCAACAAAAAGTTTGTTAGCATCGAACGATAGCGATCGCCATTCACCGTAACGTTGCGTCCAACAGCATCTTTGAAAAAATACGGTCCAATGATTCCACCAGCGTACAAACCACACCAAACAGTGCATTTTTCGGGATGCATGGGCAGTTCTTGAACGGCTTCTGGTTGCTCTTCACTCCAAATGCGGCAATTTTGCTTATTTACGTAGCCATTCAACCAGAAATGAGCCTCATCGCTGAACAAAATTTGTCGATAAAAAAGCGGATTTTCTGCCAACTTTTCTAGGGCCCATTCACTGAAAATTCGACGTTGTGGCTCGTTAGTAAGTCTATTCATGATGAAATGTCAAAGCATACTGAGCATCTTTCTCTTTGACACCATGTCTGAAATCCCACGTGATCTGTCAAATACTAATGCATGAAAATCCTAACCTCAAAAGAATCACCCTTTATATGGGAGTTATATTTAAATCTGAATTTGGCACGCATAGTAAGAATGTTAATTCTACTCAATGTGCAAACTTTCATATAACATATATCTCAGTAAAACTCTGGCTTTTGGGGCCATATAAGTGCATATTGGAACCGATTTCTTCCAAAATCAATAGGATTTTTCATATTCTTTTATAAAACTCGCAAATAATATTGAAGTAATTTATGAAGAAGACCATTTTCCCGATTTTCTGCCAATAATTTACTTAGGTAAATTTGAGGAACAAAATTTGTACCCGAATCTACGGCTTATTTTCCGTTTTCCTTTTCGAATGGTATGTGGCTTCCCACAAATTATATAATAAATTATGTAAAAAATTCTATCAAAGCGTATTTAAAATTGTTAATCTGAAATTTGAATTAAAATTGTGTACCAATACAAAACAATGATATACTTACTTAAGTCGCAAGCGAAAACTCTTGTCATAAGTTCTTAAGTTAAGATTTCTCGTTTGAAGCGATAAGGAAGGATTTCTGGAAGGATTTCAAGCAAGTTGCAAAATATGTAGTAGATTTTATGGAATAAAAATGTGATTAATTATCTCTTTACGAAATTTAAAAGGATTTCGGATTACTGTTGTGTTTCTAAGTTGATTTTAGAATGTATTGGTCTACACTTTAAAAACTTCAACCCCATTTTACAGAGAGTCGCTACTGTTTATATATTTAAATTTATCTCTATTGTATTTATTTCGGATATCTTTACTACAATTACATAAATTAAAATAAATTAAACAAGATGTTTTGTTCGTTTTGTGTTTATGAGGAATTATAAAGAGAGCGTGAGGAAAATCATTCATTCCGATTATTCTCAAATTGTAACAAGAAATCGATCAAAACTTAGTCCCGTCAAACATTTTTCTTTTAAGATAATTTAATTTTGGATTTATTTTAACAATTCGAATACGAAAAAAATACTTAATGTATGCAATTTTGTTTCGCATAAACTTAAAAATATATATTATGATTCACAATTTTTGTTTTTTTTTTTTTGTATATAGTATATAGTATTCAAGCCAACATGTTTTTAAGGAATGATGCACGGCCTACATAAATATGTATTATTATGTGTTGTATATACTTCTTCGGTCATTGCAATAAATTGAATATCAAGAAAATGTCATATGATTTAGAAATTATCTGCCTGGGAGTAGTATCGAGCGGCATTTGAGTAATGGGGGAGGGGGATGGATATCATCTTTTCAGACATTACTATTTTATTCGGGAAACTTTGTGGTGCTATTTGGTTTTTGAATGTCTTTTTGTTTGTTGAATAAATGTTTGTTTGCTGTATTCCATCTGGTTTAATGAGTTGCTATGTTTCGAAAATTGTACTAATGTTTAGAAGGTGATTGGTTCATGGGGGACGGTACATTCTCCCACAGTAACGCGATACATAGCCATTTCGGATATCCCATGATAATGTACAAAAGCTGCAGCTATAACCAGAATATGGAATAATTGATGGGATTGAAACTGAAAGAACAAGATCGTTAGTTTAGTTTTTTTTTTTAAATGAACAACTCGCCATTTATTTACCCATAAATCAAACTTTCCTGGGAACCATCTTTCCGGCACCCGTAAAGCATACAACAATGCTCCCAAAATGTAGAGAAAACCTGTAAATAGTCAAACAAAGAAAATTATGAAGTAACTAAACTCTCAAATGTTTCTTTTCGTACCCATTAGAACAAGCCATCCCAGGCTCGTTTGACTAATTTGACTAAACCATCCCTCCATCACACCATAATGAATAGCTGGAATTACCCCTGATAAGCCGAAGCACATGAAGACTCCAGCTCTCAGTGGTCTAAAAGCTGGTTCTGAAAATTTATCCCACAACGATACAATTATCGATAAACAGCCCAAGACACAAACCACCGAAAGATAAATTACTTTCGGTTGATAGTGGCAATAGAATCCATAATACAGCCAGGGCACAAATGAACCCATAATAAGTAAAGCAATACCGCAATAATCTAACCTGGAATATTAAAAAAATCTGGTATTAGCGTATATTTTCCATTTCAGGTTTTTTTTTAACAACTAAATGTATTGAGAATTAGTAGGAACTTATTCGATAATTTTTGATATTATAATGCAAACTTCTTTGTTCAGAACCAGCACCAAGCTTGTCGCTTCGGCTGAACCGGCTGCATTGATGGTCGAGAAGAATATTATAAAACACACTATTTAAACTTACTTAGAAAACAGTCTTCCAATTTCCACAGAATGACAGCTGAGTGTATGAAAAGCAAATGAGAATCCAAGGCAAATAATTGCGCCAACAAAAAATGCTCCAAAAATTAACTTCTCCTGAAATTGTATTTCAACTGATGGGCGAGACAAGAAGTAGCACGCCACCCCAATGAATGCAACACATCCCAACAAATGTGTCCAAATATTGCCGGTTTCAGTGTGCAAACGAAAAATGGACTTAAAACATGCACTAAACGAGGGTAAAGGAGGTCGGTGACCACGATGTAAGAAATCATTGTCTTGTAACCACTTCGGGAGGTTTTTGTAGTGACAAACTTTCCAACTGGCTTCCCAAACCTGAGAATACATTAGAAAGGTAAGAGGTGAATTTAAATTAGTATTGCAAAACTAAAACTACGTACTTTGCGAACGAATTCTTCGGCTTGCTCAGCTGCATTATGTGCTAACGCTCCCAGATCAATTTCGTCTGACAAAACACCAGCCTTCAATACTTCCGTCATCTGTAAAAGGCAAGAAAGCTCATTAATAAAAAGTAATAAATTAGATGAAGTTATTGCTATGAATAGTTGTATACTATAAATTCTTGGAATGATATTACTGAAGAAGAGACCAACATCTATTTCCACATTTTCAGGAGGATTTGCTTCCCCATTTGTTTGGTTGGTACTGGAATTCGGAGCAATTTCACTTGAAACTTTGATGTCCATTTCTGCTAAGTGTTTAATATTGTCTACAGCAAATCTACTTTCTACTAATAACGAAATGAATTGTTCCAGCAAGGGATTGATAAGATAAGCTACGGGGTAGATTTGTACGAATAAAACGATAGAATTAAAAACAAAGATCTTTTGCGATTCCATAAACAATTCTTATTGTGAATTATATTAGCATTTGATTTATGGATGACAATAGACGTGTTTTTCGGTAAAAGTCCGTCACAGAATTTTAAAATATTGTCGAAATGTCCCTAATGTATATATGTGAAAGAATAAAGGTTTGACTGTTGAATAGTCTAAAGGCTGGTACTATGTTCATTTTTGCGAAAAAAATGAAAGAAACCATTATTTCGCACATATAAAGCGGTGTTTATTTAGGTAACAGGGAGCGCTATTTAAAAGGGACGAATATTGAATTAAGTTGGTGCTTGCTGCTTGCTAATTAATATTTTATTTTTCCTTGGGCAATTAATCTGCTACTCCCTTGATACTTTGTTTAATAAATAAATTATATTTACAGTTTTAATAAAAAAAATATTTCTTAATTCACATTGCAAATGGCGGTATGCTATATACTTCAGTTTTTCAACTCGAAAAACAAAGTACCACAAATGGAAAAAATTTCGCTAGTTTTTCGCATTTTTTTGTTTTGTATGGAGTTTCAACGCGATAACCGAACAGAGTACCGGCTTTAAGGAGCTACGTGGAAATTTAACCACGTAATTAATTTATAAATCGCAACAAAAAATCATACCAAAAGAGTCTACATGTCAATAAATCAACATATTTTAAATAAATATTTTAGTAATGAAAGTAAATTGTATAAAGGTTAGGACAGTCTTTGAGTTTTCACTCAAAAAGATATATATAGACCCCATATAAACCGACCCCCGACGATTTAGGGTCTTGGGCTTCTACAACCCGTATTTTCTATCCGATTTGCTTGAAATTAAAAATCTAGAGGCATTTTAGGACCAAAAATAGGCGAAAATGGTTCCTATCTCTCTATGTTTTGGTATAGCCCCAATATATACCGACCTCTCGATATTACTTCTTGAGCTTCTAGAAACCATAGTTTCTGATTTCCTTGAAAATAGGAATAGAGGGGTATTTTAGAACCGTAAAGAGATGTGCCGAATATGGTGTGTATCGGTCTATCGTTTGCTATAGCCCCCTATAGACCGATCTCCAGATTTTATTTCTCGAGTTTCTAGAAACCGTAGTTTTTATTCAATTTGCCTGAAATTTGAAATCTAGAGGTTTTTTTGTATAGCCGCCATATAGACCGATCTCCCGAGTTTACTTCTTGGACTTCTAGGAACCGTAGTTTGTTTGTTTGAAATTTTTAATCTAGAGGGTTTTTAGGACCATTAATAGGTGTTCCGAATATATTGTGTATCGGTACAGATTTTCATATATCCCCCTTATAAACCCGGCCTCCGATGTGGGGTCTAGATTCTGTAGGTTTTTCAGAGCCACAATTAGGTGTGCTGAAATTCTATATATTATCAAGTAACCCGCTACGACGAAACTATTATATTTGATTCAAGATGGTGGGTGTTTAAGATTCGGCCCGGCCGAATCGACTGTATAACTTGTATGCTGCTGTATATTCTTGTATGCTGCTGTATATACTTGTTTCATTATTATTTTACCTCATAGTTTCTTTTACCTCATAGTTTCTTGTACGATCACAATGGACTGAATAGTCTAAGTGAGCCTGAATCTTAATCGGGCTGCCACTTTAACCTTCTTGTACGAAGACTTTTTCTCGCTGCACACAAAAACGAATGAAGAGGTCATCACCGAATGTTGGTTCGGTCTAGAACCATCGTTATGAACTACGATATCAATGTAGGGACTGAAATGAAAATCAAAGAGTCGACTTTTCGAAAATCAGTGATAATGAAAATCAAAACTGCTTGTAGTCATGACCACCTGTGTGCAAACATATTCGGCTCAATTTTTGATGTTCATCTTAAAGCTATCGTGTCATTTTATACATCACTTAGAATCGTTTAACTAATATAAAATAATATTAAATAATCGGAAAATTGTAGCAGACTTGAAAACTATATTGGAAACATTGTGTCTAATAGGAAATCTGGGGATATATTGCATGTTTGTGTTATCTGTGAAGCTATTGTTTACCCTTCAGAACAAAACCCAAGCCCAATTATAAGCATTTTATTTAATTTGGACAATGTTTTGTATACAAACGAATTCATCGTCATTATCGCAGCGTAATTGGCCTATGAATGTGTGAAATATATTAAATTGCATGTATACAACTCATACCATTAGCTGATAAGACATACATTGTGGTGGGATGGTTGGTGTAAATTAATTTAAAACCGCAAGTATGTATATTGAATTATCGGAGGAACCTTTTTTCCTTGTTTAACAATGTTTTCGAGGGAAATAAAAGCTGTTTCTCATGTGATTTGGTTTTTTTTTTAAAGCATTTTAAGAGAGCAAAGAAGAATAGCAAACAGAATGGCTAATATGCGCAACAAACTATTTTCTTTTTTGTAAACAGATCGGACGAATGATTTTAATTGCTAAATACTATCCCATCAGAAACAAAAGAATTAATCAGTATATTTACATATGAATTGTGCTGTTTTGAAAACCATTTTTTATAGGCAATTAGCAAGGAATATGCATTTAGACTTTATTATTGAAATAGCCATACAGAAAATAAAATATCATATTAGTGCAAGCAATGGAATCGATATCAATAAGGATGTATTGCGTTTGAGATTTCTTTAAGAAGCCACGCAACCATCTGGTTTCATAGATATACTTAAGTTAGTTTGGGTATAGAGACAGCCCGATATTTGAGGCTCATGTAGACTATTCAGTTTATTGCGATACCACATATACCTGGATCTGTATCTCTTATCAATTAGTACTGCCATAATCTATGTCAGCGTTACCCAAATGGGGGGCGCCCCCTAGGGTTGTGTCACGAAGTTCCAGGGGGCGCAACGCCATTGCAGGTTGAACAGTTTTGTATCATTAAATTTGTTAAAATAATACAAATATGTAAGTTCAACAAAAAGTCAATAATATACCAAACATCTCTTATAGCTTTATGCAAATTTTAGGCTAAAATATCGAAACTTGTATACAACTTTGTCTTCACACATTTTAAAAAATTGGTTTGGGAAGCTCTGATCTAAGTTATAGCTGAAACACTTTTGCGCCGCCTTGGCTTCGAGACACTTAGACCAACAGCTCTACCATCTGTTGTGATACAAGAGGATGAAATCACAAAAAATGTTACAACAACAACGGCATGTTCATACTATATACGCTTTTCTCCTTCATTGCCAAGATTCTTAGAACACGCCCCGGCAATGTCAACGTAGAAAGATAACACGACAAAAATTTACAATCTCTTATCAACAACAAAATGTCGATTGAAGAAAATATCGTCTAACCCCAATTTTCATGAAGCTCTCTGTTAGTGCTTCGATAACTAACGAGCTTTTAAACCGTACTATAGACATGTCAGTCATCTTGCCCATATATATGACGATTAAGACCATTATCTTTTCTCTAAGAGTATTTTCAATTACTTTCACTTTACATAATTCTTCTTATAAATTAAAAATAGAAAATAAATAAATAAAAAAATGTTGCCGTAGACAACAACACAAAAACGTTAAGAATTCATTATTGTTGCTTGAAATTATTTTTAGTTTTTATATACGTATATATTTGTACAAAATTACTAGTTTCACCAAATATTTTTTCGTTTTAATGGAAGGCATACCCTTCCCATTTATGGTATACGGATTTAATTTTTGTATTATATATATTTTTTGATGCATAGAAAATTTAAGTTTCTGTAATGTAAACACCATTACCAAAATAACATTAATTTGGAAACATTGCTCGGAACTATCACATGGATTTATCATCACCTGTGTATATTGGCTTGGGCAACACAGTTGTGACGTCAACGAATATGAAAAAATGAAATACCAAAAAAGTGTCATCACGTTTGCGTTTTATTGAAAAGGCCACGTTGCAGTTGTTAACAGGTGTAATTAATAACAATGTTGAATTTGTAGGGGAAAAGTTCTGCGCGTCACGTTTGGTTTATATTTAGTAGGAAAAATGGGGGTTAGTTAAAGAATGAAACAAATACAATTCCAATTATCATAATTAATTTTAAGCTCTATGCCATTTACATTCTCTGGTAGCAATATCAATACCAATTATAATTAATTGAAATGAATATGGAGTGATGTCATTTAGATGGCTGGGTTTTCCGTCAATTGATAGGCAAAACCTTTCAGATGACCCTTTGGGCAGAATATGGGTCCACACAATTCCCATTGACAACACATGCATTTTCCTGTCCTTCGCAAAGCCCACCGAAATACTGGTGTTTGGCATATTTCAGAAATAATATGGAAGAATTCCATAAAAATAAATTCTGAAATATTTATCAGAGTCGAAAATTGAACTCGCTCTTGTGTAAAAAAGCCTTTATTAACTATAAATAAAATAGCAATAACATAATTTGGCTGTTTCATGGAAAACGGATACGGTTTAACTATTTGGACCATATTTTGGATATAAAACTGGTAGGATTTACCTCAAAGGCATAGCTTCCCAACCCAATTTGCTTTGCCGCCCAAAAAAAAAAAAAAAAACTATGTGGATTCTTAATCAAACATTAAACAATTTGTTTAGACAAAGAAAAATTAACAAAAAAAAAAAATACTTTGTGAAGACATTAAATTAAATTTGCAAATAAAGGTAGTGAACGACTAATAATGTAAGACCTGCAACAAATTATTGCATTGCATGTAACTTCTAATCTACTCTCACTTTGGTTCTAAATTAACATTTTGTAACGTTTAGCACGTTCTCTTGTAATATATTTTTGATGTTTTATTGGACTTAAAATTGTGTGTTGTTGTAACAAATTTAATGATACAAAACCTACTCAACCTAAAATGACGATGCGACATGTTTAACTCAATTGGATGTGAGATTGCTATCTGGCATTTTTTTCAATAGCTTAATAATACCAATTCGTGAATCTTCATGTCCAATAAGTTGGTATTATAATTGTAATAATATGTAAAACAATTGATTTGGTTGAAAAACCAGTCTGCATTGATATCAAGCTAACATAAAAATGCACATTGTGTTTATAAGACTATATTTCACATCAAATCAATCAAAACAAAATATTGAATGTTACGTACCTCAGCTTCAATAAGTTGGGTATCTTCTGGAGTTGACGGCAATGGACAACCAGCATCATCTTCCTCGGCTAAAACATCGTCATCCTCTCCCAATAAATCCAAATCGTTCGCACTCAATGAGTCGTCGTGTCCCCATCCACGGCGTTTACGAAGAATCATTTTAACATCGGCCGATATGAATTCATCATCGTCATCACTTCGTACGCCCAACTCACCTTCGCTGACTTTCTTCTCATTACGTGTATGAAGTGGAGAATCGAAGTCACTCAATGGCTCATGAGTTTGAACTTCTGCGTAATCCGACAAGGAGGTATTGCGGTTTAATAAAATCTTTGAAGATTCCATATCCATTTTACCGCAGTTACTACTTATCGCTTCGTCTCTTATTAATATTTGTGAGTGGTTCAAATGTGCCTGATGACGGCTAAAATGTTAGAAAAAATTGATTACTTAGCAATTTATATTTCAAGTAAAATAAAAACTAATTAAAATCAATTACTATGAACACCAAAGAATTGAGTCGTACAGTATAAAGGCATATTTAAAAGAGGTATTCTCACAAAATCAGCTGATTACATTTATTCATTGCCGATTGCTAGTTAGAAATTTTGTTTGCCAGTTTTTTGTTCATATTTTCAAAATATATTTCATTAATGTCATTGGAGTAGCTAGTTGGTTTTTGGGTTGCCATCTGCAGATGCCAAGCACAATGCAGTCTATTATATGGTTATATATCCTTGTCCTTCTATTAAATATTCTGTGTTCTTTTCATCTATTCTATACCTCAATTTTTTGAGATATATTAACAAAGCGCAAACAATGTAGCTCGCACTCTTTAGGAAACTGGCATCTCTGACAAACAAAAATTCGAAAATAAAATTATGTTTAAAAAAAAATTGAAATCCTGAATTTGGAATATTTCGAAACAAAAATAGTAATTTTGTAGTTTCCATTTGTTTAAAATTTGCCATTTGTTGAACAATGTTGCTATTTGACTGACAATAAAAATGGTAATATGGCGACTGACATTATTATTTTTGTAATAGTGAGAATACCGTTCTTAACTTGCCTTGGCACAGTATATTAGGCATACGATAATTTTTATGACAACCTTTATGATCCTAAAACTTTCCCAAGAATTTTTTAATAAATTTAAAATTTACATAAATTAAGAAAACAAACTCGCAGTGTTTTTCGTGTTTACAATTTTGTTCTCAAACCAGGGATAAAACTTTGAAAAGGTTGTCGTTTTTGCATATGCAAACTTTGAAAAAATTTAGCAGTTTTTGGCTATTTTATATTTTAGAGAAATGCATATATGTTTAAACTTTTTATACTCTTCACCACTACGTTGGTGCAGGACATAAGTTTGTACATTTGTACGGAGCGCACAGAAGAACCAGTCTGAGACCCATCGTTTAGTATATCGTCTTAGAATGAAATTGGTGTGTGAAATAACTCCCATATATATCTTTCGCCAAATATGGCTTTAGTTGGTCCCAGAGGCCAGAAAAACTTATTTTTCTTAAATTTTTGGACAAAGACTAGAATTGATGGTATCATACCAAATTTGGTTGACATCGGTTCATATGGTAGAAAATGTCATATTTTGCACCCATTTCAATGGAATTTTTTTTTTCATATTTTACACACTGACAGCCTTTCCACAAAACGGTAAAGTAGCAAAAATTGTAGAAATGCCTCAATTTGGCCCACAGCTATAATGCCCTTTACAGACTATCAGTTATTCCGGACGACAGCGCTCGTGTCGAACATATCGCATATTGGACACATTATCAGTTAAGTCCGAAGGCATAATCGATACTGCTGCATATTTATGGGATCGATAACACATTTACCGATTATTTAGTCATCGCCGACAAGTCGTGTCGATCTGACACACTGTAAGATTCTTTACAAACACCGACATTCCGTCCGGAATAACTGTTAGTCTGTAAAGCGCATAATACATATGTATCGCTCGATAAATCATAAATGCGTATTTGCATAAAAATGACTTTAGCTGAAACTGTGTTTAAATATTAAGCCTAGAGATTTTGTAGAAGGTAAAAAATGTTGTCCAAACCGGTTCGGATTTAAATATATGTGTATGGGAATATAAAACTCTATATCTATATCTGTCCATAAAGCTCTAAAAATAATTGTATAATTAGATATAATGCATTTGGACGTCAATTGCCTGTTGTGGTATCAGGCTAACATGAAATATAATAAGCAACGATGAGCCCGTCGTAAAACTAGGCAAAACACGACTAATATACGCGTTAGAATTGTTGTTGTATCCTGGAAACCAGTTTCTGTAAGTTGTCACATGTTGTTGTAGTTGATTGTAGAAACAATAAGCATTGTTCGACTGTTCACCACTTAGGTCAATTCTAACAAATTAGCTTTCTAAAAATAAATTTCGTGTTGTTGCATTACTATGTAACAAAACGAAATAAAAATAAGATTAAGGGACTTGTAAGTTATATGAAAAGATGATGTACAGTGGGAGAAAAGATGATTCAATTTGTAAGAGGAAAATTCCGAAATGTTTTCTCCATAAGGAGTTAGCATAAAGGGTCCAAAATTGAGTTATCTCTCCCAGCCAGATCTATACTAAAGGCTGTGGAAAGGTTCATTCGCCCGAACCGAAACATGTACAGTCCAGGCGTGTATAGATTTGTATCTGGCGTTTTCTTTTCAATGGCTCTATTAACCATGTTCCTTAATCTATATCTGTTTATAAAGCTCGAAAAATAATTGTATAATTAGATATAATGCATTTGGACGTCAATTGCCTGTTTCGGTAGCAGGCTAACATGAAATATAATAAGCAACTAGGAAAAACACGACTAATATACGCGTTAGAATTGTTGTTGTATCCTGGAAACCAGTTTCTGTAAGTTGTCACATGTTGTTGTAGTTGATTGTAGAAACAATAAGCATTGTTCGACTGTTCACCACTTAGGTGAATTCTAACAAATTAGCTTTCTAAAAATAAATTTCGTGTTGTTGCATTACTATGTAACAAAACGAAATAAAAATAAGATTAAGGGACTTGTAAGTTATATGAAAAGATGATGTACAGTGGGAGAAAAGATGATTCAATTTGTAAGAGGAAAATTCCGAAATGTTTTTTCCATAAGGAGTTAGCATAAAGGGCCCAAAATTGAGTTATCTCTCCCAGCCAGATCTATACTAAAGGCTGTGGAAAGGTTCATTCGCCCGAACCGAAACATGTACAGTCAGGCGTGTATAGATTTGTATCTGGCGTTTTCTTTTCAATGGCTCTATTAACCATGTTCCTTAATCTATATCTGTCCATAAAGCTCGAAAAATAATTGTATAATTAGATATAATGCATTTGGACGTCAATTGCCTGTTTCGGTATCAGGCTAACATGAAATATAATAAGCAACTAGGAAAAACACGACTAATATACGCGTTAGAATTGTTGTTGTATCCTGGAAACCAGTTTCTGTAAGTTGTCACATGTTGTTGTAGTTGATTGTAGAAACAATAAGCATTGTTCGACTGTTCACCACTTAGGTGAATTCTAACAAATTAGCTTTCTAAAAATAAATTTCGTGTTGTTGCATTACTATGTAACAAAACGAAATAAAAATAAGATTAAGGGACTTGTAAGTTATATGAAAAGATGATGTACAGTGGGAGAAAAGATGATTCAATTTGTAAGAGGAAAATTCGGAAATGTTTTCTCCATAAGGAGTTAGCATAAAGGGCCCAAAATTGAGTTATCTCTCCCAGCCAGATCTATACTAAAGGCTGTGGAAAGGTTCATTCGCCCGAACCGAAACATGTACAGTCCAGGCGTGTATAGATTTGTATCTGGCGTTTTCTTTTCAATGGCTCTATTAACCATGTTCCTTAATCTATATCTGTCCATAAAGCTCGAAAAATAATTGTATAATTAGATAAAACCTCCAGAGTTGTTGTCCTAAAGACAGGATTTCTCTTTGAGAAAATATATATTAAACAAAGTTTTCAATATGAGTGGCATTTTCGATGTTTTGAAATGCATTTGGCAAACTGTAAAAAATTACAAACAATATATATGATTAAAAATTTTTTTATTTTATTTATTAGGCGATAATTATAATCTTATAATTATAATCTTACTCTTCATGTGTTGGCTTTCATCGTCGTTGCAGAAGGGATTTACTGTCTTCACAAATATGTACCATGATTCGAATCGTCGGAGGTAGAATCAAGGTATTCTGGGTCGAATGAATCATATTGCTTCTTTATGACGTATTAAAGATGTTATCTATAAAAATTATTATATTACGTTCAATCACAGAAAATTGTTGATATTCTTAGTGACTCCTATATCTTTAAACGAAATGAAATACTTTTGTCATATCTCCTCATTGAACAAAGTCTAGCCGCAACATATTAATAATGGTATTTACCTGATAACCTAACAAGCTAGACGATTACCATTCGACAATATTGATACCCAGAAAAATAGATTTTACCTATCATGACAATTGTGACAATACCTCGCTTGTGAGTGAAAACATTAAGAGGTTAATTGAAATGGGAATACTTCAATCAAAATTCAGAACCAATTTTTAATACATCTAATTAATTTCATTGGAACTTTATGGTTTGATTTTGTTTTAATCCTATAAAGTTTGTCTTTCTTTCCAATTCAATAAATTATTTTTGGCTGATTTGCAATGCTTATCTAAATGTCAAACGAATGCTGTAAATGATAACAATTTGGGGAAAATATTTTAAGTCTTGCGAATCTTTTACACAAACTGGGAATATAGGGGAACTTCAGCAAATAAATAATAAAATATATGCACTGAGGAACACAAAATTACATATAACTTCGAAAATATTTAAGTTTTACGACGTATCTATGAAATATCGTTTATTTATAAGTTTGCAAAACTCATAGAAATAGTATCCATATGTTTTTTTCACACAAATAATAAATTCATTAATTTTTATTGAAATTGGGCTATTCGTGAGAATATCAATTACCAACGCCAAATAAAATATTAATAGATCCAATTGAAAAATTCGTCCAATTAATTTTAAACGAAAAAATAATTGAAATAATAGCTTTCAAATGCAATTAATATTTCAATTTTCCTATTAGACATAAAAAGTATGTATTCCGCAAAATCGTTTATATTCGTGTTCTATGTTAATTGTTACGTGGTGGCAAATCCTCTTTTTGATATTTATTCATCCAAACTTAGATAACAGATCTGTACATATCGTTGTGTCAAACAATGCATTGTGTTTACCATAAAAGCTCGTTCGTGTTCTATGTTAATTGTTACGTGGTGGCAAATCCTCTTTTTGATATTTATTCATCCAAACTTAGATAACAGATCTGTACATATCGTTGTGTCAAACAATGCATTGTGTTTACCATAAAAGCTCTAAACCATTTCACTCGAACTCTTCGAATATTTAACAGGTTGATAAACTTTGGAACACCAAACTAGATTAGCAAATGTATTATAAGATATTGAGACTCCAATAAAATGTTTATGACTACTTTCGGTACCTACAAATAAGTGGATTAATCTATGACTATTTTATATAAACACCGATTAGGAATCTTTTCTTCTCAAAAATTAATTATACCTCAACATTTTATAAAACCAAAAATATAACGCCAATCAAAAATTTCTTACTAACGGATAACCGTAAATTAATAGGAATTAAACAAAATTTTATTGTCATTAACTTCTATAATCAGACTTGACTTACTCCTCTTTTATAGGTCTGAGATAAAGTAAAAACTAATAAAAAGACATACTAAAATACAAGAATAAAACGAAGATGCATTTAGTGTGAAGTAGAATGTTGAAAAGCATGTAAACCTTATAATGATGGTATAAGTGTGTCGTTTTAACTTATTGATTATTCCTCCGATAGAAATACAACTTCTAGTAAGAGAGACCAAAAGCCTCATATTATATCTAGCATATTTACATGACACGTAACAAATTACAGTGTCAGACTCATGGCCAGTTTCTCATCCTCCGATTAATAGTTAACCGGGAGATAGACCTCCGGTTAGTAAATTTTTTGTATGGGACCACCTGTTTAAACGACACCATAAAACATTGAGAAACCGGCCCTAAGATATATGGTACGAGTTATGACCAGGACACTTTTTCAAATATTAGCTTGATTTTTTGGTTTTCCGGGATTTTTGTCATATCTATTGCGATCATATCTTGTTGCAATATTAAAAAGACTGTCAATATGATATCTAAACGAAATTATGATTTCAACTTTAACCCAACTAATATATCGATACTATACATTAATGAAAAATACGTTTATGTGTACGTTTCCCTATACCCATATATATAAATAATCGCTATTATCGTCCCTCATCTAAGATTTAAATTTCGTTTAAGTTCAGATTTTATTTCCTGGAAGTGAACTTTTTAAGTCAAGAATAGAAAATTGGCTTGGTGTAACAAAAACAAATCACAAAGTACAAATGTAGCTAAACAATAAACATTACATTGGGAACATTTTAGGGATGTCATTTCGGACTGAATTTTATAAATCCCCACCATTTTATGCATTCCTGACTGATTACAGTAGGTAATCCTACATGATTTCAGAATTTCTTCTTAAGCAAGTAGCGTTACTTAGAAATCCATTAAAGTAATTATTTATTATTTTATAAGACAATGAATATACACATAAAAAGAAATTGTATGATCCCGCAATACATAACAAAAACATATATGGAAGAATGCCGATCCAGTTTAGATCAATTTGATACAAAAACAAGTAAGGAAAGTCTAAAGTCGGGCGGGGCCGACTATATTATACCCTGCACCACTTTGTAGATCTAAATTTTCGATACCATATCATATCCGTCAAATGTGTTGGGGCTATATATAAAGATTTGTCCCAAATACATACATTTAAATATCACTCGATCTGGACAGAATTTGATAGACTTCTACAAAATCTATAGACTCAAAATTTAAGTCGGCTAATGCACTAGGGTGGAACACAATGTTAGTAAAAAAAAAATATGGGAAACATTTAAATCTGGAGCAATTTTAAGAAAACTTCGCAAAAGTTTATTTATGATTTATCGTTCGATATATATGCATTAGAAGTTTAGGAAAATTAGACTCATTTTTACAACTTTTCGACTAAGCAGTGGCGATTTTACAAGGAAAATGTTGGTATTTTGACCATTTTTGTCGAAATCAGAAAAACATATATATGGGAGCTATATCAAAATCTGTACCGATTTCAACCAAATTTGGCACGCAAAATTTCAACTAAATCGGAGTTAAAAATTGGCCTCTACGGTCATATGAGTGTAAATCGGGCGAAAGCTATATATGGGAGATATATCTAAATCTGAACCGATTTCAACCAAATTTGGCACGCATAGCTACAATGCTAATTCTACTCCCTGTGCAAAATTTCAACTAAATCGGAGCAAAAAATTGGCCTCTGTGGTCATATGAGTGTAAATCGGGCGAAAGCTATATATGGGAGCTATATCTAAATCTGAACCGATTTTGCTGATATTTTGCAAGTTTTTCGAGACTCATAAAATATTCGGATGTACGGAATTTGAGGAAGATCGGTTGATATACACGCCAATTATGACCAGATCGGTGAAAAATATATATGGCAGCTATATCTAAATCTGAACCGATTTTTTCCAAAATCAATAGGGATCGTCTTTGAGCCGAAACAGGACCCTATACCAAATTTTAGGACAATCGGATTAAAACTGCGAGCTGTACTTTGCACACAAAAATACATCAACAGACAGACAGACAGACGGACAGACAGACAGACAGACAGACGGACATCGCTAAATCGACTCAGAATTTAATTCTAAGCCGATCCGTATACTAAAAGGTTGGTCTATGATTACTCCTTCTTGGCGTTACATACAAATGCACAAACTTATTATACCCTGTACCACAGTAGTGGGGAAGGGTATAATTATTAAAATAATTATTTACTAAATTAACTTCTGAATGTGAATTCAGTGTACAGTTTAGAAAAATGAAATAATAGTGCTTAGCGGTTTGACATTTGATAAAAATGTATTTGCACAGCTTCAGTAAAATGGAATAAGACGCACTACACTAATTTAGGGAACAGAAAAGTTGAAAATATAAGAAATGTGATATTTAAGAAAAAAAAAAAATATTAAACGCCATCCACACAATTAACCAAATGTCCATTTTTTGTATGGAATGCGATTTACAAAAAAGGAGAAATTTCGGAACAAATCGACTTTAGCAAAAGTTGTTAAAAACAAACGAACATTTTTTGGGTGACGAGAAAATTTGCGTATAGGCTAACGCGAACCCAAAGTGGACAGGTTACCGGCATTTGGTTGATTATGTGCGATGTATACTAAATCCGATATACGTGATAATGAAAACTTTAGAGCCCGTAACTCCGAAATTAGCGTTTTCCGTCAAAAATTGGACCAAGCGAACAAATTGTATTAAAGTAGATTTAAGCCAAACATTTTGTTCCATTCGGCAATTAGCGTGCTTTCAAAAATTTTTACCGACATGGTCGACACTGAATTTCACCATTATATTCATGGGTCTGAGACCATTATTTCGATGTGTTACAATATGAATGGTAAACATTGTATATACCCATTCTGCGGGAATCTTTTATTTTTGTAATCGAAATTATGTGTAATACGCCAATTATTTTTCAGTTGTTTCAAATTTTTTGGGGGAGAGCGCTTGCTGAAATGTATTGGAGTTATCTTGAAAATTTCGTTAATGACATCCCTAAAAGGCCACTCATTACTAGACGTCACACATACATACGATTCGAAATGTACTTACAAATCTATTTACGTGTTATATAAAGAGAAAACTGATGAGGAGTTAAAATATAAAATATACAATTAACGTCAATTACAAGGAAGTATTATCGGTCGAAGAGCAAATATTTGTTTTCTATACAACTGCGAGTGTCACTTCTTTTTCGTTGACCCTATTTTTTTCTTATTTCGTGGAATCCAGTATCCTATGCGTTTCAAATTTATCCATAATTCACAAAACTAATTAATACATTCACTACAATTGTTTATCATTACTAACCACTTAATATGTTTACTAGTTTCACACTTTCTTTTCACTAATTCCACTCAATATCCACAATAACTTAATACGTAAAAAAAATACAAAATTTGTCAGTCGTGAAGTCGTCTCTGAATCTACAATTGCCAAATGTACAGTGATGGAAATTCTAACAAACTAGTTTGTACGAAACTCAATGACAGTAGGAATTTTTGGGAACTCTGTACAAAATTTTGCACCGCTGACTTCTACAGCCACATTAATAACTAAATAAGAACGTATGCTCGTTGCATATGCGCATTGAAATTATGGTACGCATAGAATACATTCACAATGTTAAGGCAGGTACTATATATGTTCATTCTTGCGAAAAAAAAATTATAGAAACCATTAAAGGCCGGTACTCTGTTCGGTTTTCGCGTTGAAACTCCATACAAAATTAAAAAATGCGAAAAACTAGCGAAATTTTTCCATTTGTGGTACTTTGTTTTTTTCGAGTTGAAAAACTGACGTTTCCCTGCCAACATTTTTTGAATTTGGGGACTCTTTTGAGAATCCCCACTACGTCGAAAACAATCATATACGACATCAAAAACTCGTCGGAAAAGCGCCGTCACTATTGAGAAGTTGTACCACGCCAAGTTACTACAAAAATGTTTCGCATGAGTGCAATTATTAGGTGCCTTTATAGATCAATTTAGAACGACGCCAATAAGGGACCCTCCAAACAATCAGAAAAAGTGCATTTTAAGATAGTTGCAAAAGAATCATTGTGGTCGAGTAAAACACGTTTGTTTAGATATTTATTAATTTGATTAAACATTTACAAATTCTTAAAAATATAACATTTATACCACTATCACATTACATTTAACATAATTTTTGGCATTAATGATGATGTTGAGTTACAAGTAGCGAGTTACATGTTGCTGCGTCTATCAACCAGTGTTTTTATTCCAAGGAGGCAGCGTGTCTGTAAAATATCTGAAAAACAATCACTTTATTCCATTTGGAAAATCACCACATTGTTCACCAACCCTGCCAACATTTTTTGAATTTGGGGACTCTTTTGAGAATCCCCACTACGTCGAAAACAATCATATACGACATCAAAAACTCGTCGGAAAAGCGCCGTCACTATTGAGAAGTTGTACCACGCCAAGTTACTACAAAAATGTTTCGCATGAGTGCAATTATTAGGTGCCTTTATAGACCAATTTAGAACGACGCCAATAAGGGACCCTCCAAACAATCAGAAAAAGTGCATTTTAAGATAGTTGTAAAAGAATCATTGTGGTCGAGTAAAACACGTTTGTTTAGATATTGATTAATTTGATTAAACATTTATAAATTCTTAAAAATATAACATTTATACCACTATCACATTACATTTAACATAATTTTTGGCATTAATGATGATGTTGAGTTACAAGTAGCGAGTTACATGTTGCTGCGTCTATCAACCAGTGTTTTTATTCCATGGAGGCAGCGTGTCTGTAAAATATCTGAAAAACAATCACTTTATTCCATTTGGAAAATCACCAAATTGTTCACCAATATACCTTTCACATTTTTAAGCGTATAATCTATGTTTTCAGAACTTTATTTTCGTTTTTATTTAATTAAAATATAACAAGCTGGTTGCGCTTGGCGTTTCACAAAAAAATGGCTTTTTTAACAGTAGGGATGGCAAATTACTTGCATGTACTTTTTGATGTACCTTTTCATGATGGTTGAAGTGACATTTACGAGTCTGTGGTAACGATGAGGTTGAAATGGAACTTTGAAATGCTGGCAGGGAATATACCTTTCACAATTTTAAGCGTATAATCTATGTTTTCAGAACTTTATTTTCGTTTTTATTTAATTAAAATATAACAAGCTGGTTGCGCTTGGCGTTTCACAAAAAAAATGGCTTTTTTTAACAGTAGGGATGGCAAATTACTTGCATGTACTTTTTGATGTACCTTTTCATGATGGTTGAAGTGACATTTACGAGTCTGTGGTAACGATGAGGTTGAAATGGAACTTTGAAATGCTGGCAGGGTTATAGCATGGCGCCATATGCATTGTGAATTAAGAAATAATTTATTTATTAAGACTATTTGTGTGGGTTTATAACACAAACACGGATTATATTTTTGTTCCGAAACTATACAAAGGATGAAAGGAGCAGCAGATCAATTGCCCCAGGAAAATAAAATGTTAATTTTGTAATAACAAACAGCAATCACCAACTTAATTCAATATCGCTCCCTGTAAAATAGAGCTCCAAGTTACCTAAATAAACACCGCTTTCTATGTGCGAAATAATGGTTTCTATAAAAATTTTTCGCAAGAATGAACATAGTACCGGCCTTAAGGTGGAATTACACACCATGCGTCAATCCGTACGTTGATGGAAGGGTTGATTTTTTCTGTTTGCGGCAGACTATTCGAGCTTTTGATTTGAAAGAGAAATTTCAAGTCTTCAATCATCGGACGCATTTAATGCATGGTATGTAATTCTACCTTTATTTCACACATAGAAAGCGGTGCTTATTTAGGTAACAGGGAGCGATATTTAATAATGAGCGATATGGAATTAAGTTGGTGGTTGCTGCTTGCTATTACAAAATTAACATTTTAATTTTCCTTGGGCAATTGATCTGCTACTCCTTCCCTGCCAACATTTTTTGAATTTGGGGACTCTTTTGAGAATCCCCACTACGTCGAAAACAATCATATACGACATCAAAAACTCGTCGGAAAAGCGCCGTCACTATTGAGAAGTTGTACCACGCCAAGTTACTACAAAAATGTTTCGCATGAGTGCAATTATTAGGTGCCTTTATAGATCAATTTAGAACGACGCCAATAAGGGACCCTCCAAACAATCAGAAAAAGTGCATTTTAAGATAGTTGTAAAAGAATCATTGTGGTCGAGTAAAACACGTTTGTTTAGATATTTATTAATTTGATTAAACATTTACAAATTCTTAAAAATATAACATTTATACCACTATCACATTACATTTAACATAATTTTTGGCATTAATGATTATGTTGAGTTACAAGTAGCGAGTTACATGTTGCTGCGTCTATCAACCAGTGTTTTTATTCCATGGAGGCAGCGTGTCTGTAAAATATCTGAAAAACAATCACTTTATTCCATTTGGAAAATCACCAAATTGTTCACCAATATACCTTTCACAATTTTAAGCGTATAATCTATGTTTTCAGAACTTTATTTTCGTTTTTATTTAATTAAAATATAACAAGCTGGTTGCGCTTGCCGTTTCACAAAAAAAATGGCTTTTTTAACAGTAGGGATGGCAAATTACTTGCATGTACTTTTTGATGTACCTTTTCATGATGGTTGAAGTGACATTTACGAGTCTGTGGTAACGATGAGGTTGAAATGGAACTTTGAAATGCTGGCAGGGTTTGATCCTTTGTATATTTTCGGAATAAAAATATGATCCGTGTTTGCTTTATAAACCCACACAAATAGTTTTAATATTTTTCTTAATTCACATTGCAAATGGCGCCATTCTATAAACGTTTCAACTCGAAAAAAAAACAAAGTACCACAAATGGAAAAAATCTCGCTAGTTTTTCGCATTTTTTGGTTTTGTATGGACTTTCAACGCGAAAACGGAGCAAAGTACCGGCCTTAAATGACCAACTGACTGCCCCTTCAAACAATCAGAAAAAGTGCACTTTAAGCTAGTTGTAAAATAATCATTTTGGTCAGGTAAAATACGATTGCCTAGATGTTTATTAATTTCATTAGACATCTATAAATATAACAGTAATACCACTATCACAACATATTTAACATATTTTTTTGCATTAATAATAGAATGATGTTGAGTTACATGTTGCAGCGTCCACACCCATAGAAAAATTATTACCATACAGGCTCAAATCGATACCGTACGTTATTGATAGTTAGCCAACCCCGTATGGTACAATATCAATACCGAATGGTACAGGCGGTACGCAAAGCATGATAGTGCCATTCGGTATTATGAAAGTACCAATATGGTATTGAAAATAATACCTAAGCGGTACTATTATTTATACCATAAAGGTATTGATGTATAAACAGTGCGGTATTACCAAATAACACCTAAATGGTATTGGTTTAATAATATTTAGTTTAATGAAACACACGTAAAATGTCTCTGTTACGTAGTTCATTTAATACATAACATACATACAAAAACCTAATTTCTCCATGCAAAGTTTTTCTCCCAATTCAGCTCCATGTCGCAATTCAGGCACTGCATCAAGTCAAGTCGTCTGTTGTTGTATTTGGAAGGTTTTTGTATATCAGTTGCGCATCTAATTAAAGGATGGTCGAATTAGAAAACATAAATAATGCTAAAAAAATATTATACTTACCTATACTTCGCTATGTTCACTGAATTCATTTAATTTCCGTTAGGTTATCCCAAACTATTGTTATTTACAAGCCGCATGAAAAAAAAAACTACCAAGGCGACCACCCTGCCAACATTTTTTGAATTTGGGGGCGCTTCTGAGAATCCCCACTACGTCGAAAACAGTCGTATACGATATCCAAAACTCCTCGGAAAAGCGCCGTCACTATTGAGATGTTGTACCACGCCAAGTTACTACAAAAAAGTATCGCATGAGTGCAATTATTAGGTGCCCTTCTGGATACATTTAGAAGGACGCCAATAAGATCCCCTTCAAACAATCAGACAAAGTTCATTTTAAGATAGTTGTAAAAGAATCAATGTGGTCAAGTAAAACACGATTGTTTAGATGTTTATTAATTTTATTAAACATTTATAAATTCTCATAAATATAACATTTATACGACTATCACATCACATTTAACATATTTTTATGCATTAATAAAAGATTGATGTTGAGTTACAAGTTGCATGTTGTAGCGTCTATCAGCCAGTGCCTTTATTCCCAATTGAGGCAGCGTGTCTGGAAAAATATTTGAAAAACTATTACTTTATTCTATTTAGAAAGTCAAAAATTGTTCACCAATATACCTTTCACAATTTTAAGCGAAATAACTATGTTTTCAGCACTTCACTATCATTTTTATTTAAATAAATTATAAGAAGCTAGTTGTGCTTGGTGTTTCACAAAATATAAAATGGCTCTTGTAACAATAGTGATGGCAAAATACTTTCATGCGAATAGTGATGGAAAAATACTATCACAGTTGACGATTGTTGCAGTGTCACTTACGAGTCCCATAAACATGCAGCAGTATCGATTAATGCGCTTTACAGTTATCAGTTATTCCGGACGGAATGTCGGTGTTTGTAAAGAATCTTACAGTGTGTCGGATCGATACGACTTGTCGGCGATGACTAAATAATCGGTAAATGTGTTATCGATCCCATAAACATGCAGCAATAATCAACCATTTATTTGTGGAATATTTGGAACAAATATTAACAATTTTTAAAAGCGATTAGCTGGTTTAAAATTTGTGTGCATTATGTTTCTCTACAAGTGTATACAGTGGGTAACGGTATAAGAAAGTCAGAAAATCCCACAATTTTTTTCTTATATGCGTTTTTTTCTTATAGACAATTATTGCATATAAGAAAAAAGTTTCTTATAAGCATACACATTTATATAAGAAATTTCTTATAGGAATTTATTTCACAAAAATCTCTTTTAGAAAAATGTAACAAAATTTCGGTCATAATTTTATTATATTTTTATTAAAAAAGGTAAAAATTAAAATTTAAGAACTCCGGTCTGAACAATTAGAATAAAATAAACAAAATCTTAGAAAATTCAGTCATGTATGTACCTTTTATAGGTGCTTAGTTTTACAGTATTGTGTGATACCACAAATTGTTTAGCTTCGATTTAAAAGAATATTAAAATAAAAAAATGACAAATAACTTCAATATAATAAAATAAACAAAACAAAAACAAATTCAGTATGTATGTACCTTTTAGAGGTACTTGGTTTCGTAGTATTTTCTAGTTCTCTAATTGCTTAAGTTCGATTTGAAATAATCTTTTATTTTTCTTTGAATTAATGTCCTATCTCTTTCGTCATATAAAATTTTTTCGAGGTTACAGATGTCGTCATTACACTCCATATATTGTTTTAGAACAAAGAGGGCTTGTAGAGCTTCTCCTCTGCTTGACTTAATTGTTTCCGATATCTCAACTTCTTCTTCTTCGAGTATTTCTTCTTCCTCTTCTTGTATTTCTTTAATTATTTCATTATCGCATAGCATACCAAAGCAGTCAGTGTTTTCCAAATCTGAAATTTCTTCGAAGAAAGATCTGTATTCTTCATCTAGTGGACTTTCAGTAGTTTCGATATTGTCTGTTTCGTTGTTCTTAAATATACCAGCCTTTTTGAAACATTTTTTTTATAGTCTGTGGTGTTACAAGCCACCATGAGCGTTTTGCGATATAAAACGCTCTTAGAATTGTTATGCTTTTTAAAAAATTTTGCATACGATCACCTTCAATTGCTGGTATTTGTTCTCGAATCAGGCATTTGCGATAATGAGCTTTGAATGACTGGATGATACCTTAAACCATAAATCAAAACAGTTATTAAAATGTGAATAAATATTGTACGCTCCCAATACAAACCTTGATCTAGAGGTTGAATTAAACTAGTGGTACATGGTGGCAGAAATACAATTTCAATATTTTCTGGTATAAAATCAAGTTTATGACATGAATTTTTCTCTTTTTCTTTTGTAATTTTACGTCTATTTCTTTAATTACTTCTGACCATATATCACGTGCCATCCAAGCCTTTTTGTTATATTTGTAAGGAATAGGAATGGTTTTGCCACGAAAACATCTTGGTTGTTTGTACTTTCCGATGGAATATACGTATTTGTCGGAACCTGTTGCATTACATATAAAAAGAAGTGTTATTCTGTCTTTCGGTGTCTTGAGTCCGTTGGTGTGCTCACCACTGTAACCAAATGATCCATTAGGCAGTGCCTTATAAAAAAGCCCAGTCTCATCTGCATTGTAAATATCATCCAATTCATATTTGTCCAACAATCGAGGCAATACATTTATTTTGAAAACATCAGCAGGGGCCAAATCACCACATTCGTCATCGAGTTCTGTTTCATATAGAGAAACATTTCGATCGCATTAAATTTTTGGATCACCGCATTCGATCGAAATTTATTTTGTCTACTACTTTTTTTTACATTGCTGTAAACATATGGTAATAAGAAATTGGAAGAGAGTAGAATTTCAAAATATTTTTTTGTTATCAAATTAGGGTATTTCTGAGATATTTATATTGTTTTTTTGTGTTAAAATATATGTGTAAAAATATATTATGAATCCAAGTGTTTTTTGGTTTTCCTCGTCTTCGGCTTCAGAGGATGAGTACAAAGGGGCATTACTAAGGAAAAATATTCATGACAAAAGCAGTCCTTTAGCATTGCCTGAAGTAGAGTAAGTGGTTCTATTTTGAAGTGAGTGTTTTTAACATCCATAGATTTAAAAAAGAGTTCTTGAAAAAATAAGTTTTTTTGAAGTGGCTACTGAGCATTCCTTTCTTTGATCCGTTTCCCTAAATGCAAGTAATATTATATTTTATTAAATGTATTTTGCCAGAATAGAATAATAATTACATTTTCACCAACTTTTTTCTTTTTGTTTACCTTTTTTCTGCTTAAAAATCACTACATACTTCGTTTTCGATAGCATGCTACCTATCGTGTTCAACTTCGAGTAGAAACAATTCGATAACGACTGCGGTGATCCGCGTAAACTAAATACGATGACGAAGTACTCGATTTCGACTGCGGTGATTTGGCAATTGTCCATTTCATTTCTTCTTCAACTATAAAACACTGTGGCATACAACTACTGATTTTCGTTCGCCTAAAACTATGCTCTATTTTTTATTATGAAACTATTGAGATATTGATTCAAAATCACCTTTCTGTATGCCTGGATTGTGAGTTTGCTAAGTATCTTTGCATTATGTAAGTTGTTAATTTAAGACGGTAGGTGGCGTTAAAAGCTAAAGAATTAAACATATTTCGGAGGAAAATTGTGAATGAGGGTAACAAACATTTTGGTTGATATTAGAGGTTAATAGTTATGTATATATTCCCAAGACATTATATATTGCGTTTGTATTAAGTTCACTTTAGATATATCTGCTAGAAAATGCTGAAATTTGTCATGAACTCATTATTATTGATTTACTATCGTACACCGATATCTCTGGTTTTCGAGATATCAATATGGGATTTTTGACGAGGCGAACGAAAATTCCACGAACAGGCAAATTTTCTTTTTGAAAAAATATATTTCGAAATTTGAAAGTCATTAATGATCAAAATGAATTGAATGAAAGTAAAATAAGCATTAGCTGTACACTTGGATAGATAAAAACATGTAAGGAAAGTCTAAAGTCGGGCGGGGCCGAATATTATTATATTAGTTAATTTTTTCTTCTATGGGCATTGTGGACATTTCAAAATGTGGAGTACAATTTGGTTAAATTTTTGCGCGAGGTAGTTCTTCTTATAAAACTGTTTACTTTTTTTCTGTAAGTCTGCATCCTAAATATAGGTGAAACTTATCGATGTATACTATATACCACTTCCTAGGAATATATCTTATTCTAGTAGTAAATAGATCATGAACATTACTAAAAATTCATAAATTTATAACAAGTATTTTGAAAAATGTAAACGTACATTTATTTTATGGAAAAGTCCATAAATTTTCAAAAATGTACAAATATATGTATCATTTGATATTTTATTTTTTTTTGTGTAGCCATCGATGGAAACTGAAGACATAGGAATTTAAAATGAAAGAGGTATAAACTATTGAGCAACATTAGCATATAATATACACTGAAAAACAGTGAACCCACCAGGAAGAAAAATTTTTGTTAATTTTAGAAAATTTAGATTATTTTTAAAAAATTTTAATTAAACATTATTACAAATGCTGGCATCACGCCGATATCACAAAAATAAGTAAATATATTTCGACAAATTCAAGAAAATGTATTTGATATAACTAATTGGAGTTCAAAATTGCAAAAATGCCTTCAATACGATACGAAGTTCAAGATGGGCGCATTTGTAGTAAAATTTACAAATTTAAGGAAATAATGAACTATTTTGTGAGAAGTAGGAATTTAGTAAATCTTTATGCTTCATGTATGCATAATTTTTTCCCCGTTTTTTAGTTCATTTAACTAACGTACGCAAAAAGTTATTAGAGTAAAGGAAACTTTCTCCAAACATAAAAATTCCATGAACTAAAATAATGTTAAATTGGCTTTAGTGAAATAGAGAGTTCACTTTTTTTTGGAGTGTATAACAAGTGCCTTTCAATACCGCGAGTTATAATTACTGGATATGTTTAAAATAATTTCACGTCTTTACAAACCGATCAATAACTAAAGTGGAGTCTTGGGCAAATATTTGGATGTGGTACAAATCAGAGATGGTCTGTATCAAAATTTTTTAGGTTTGCGACTGTCGCAAAATTGTAAACGTCGTAAACGTCACATACGCGTCGTAAATGTAGAAAAGTAACAAAAGTCGCAATCTCAAAATACTTTAGTCACGTCTGAAGAATCATAGAATCGAATTCGCTGATTCTTCAGAATGTTCACAATTTTCGGTTTTAGTCTCACATTTTCCCTATTGCCTTTTGCACGAGTACATATTTAAATTCTGTCTCCTGTCCAATATAAATTCTTTAAATTCTGTCTCCTGTCCAATATAACCCCAAGGTATTTTGCACACTCACCAACGGGAATTTCGATACCACCTAAGAAAATAGGCTTGAACCGACAACTTTCACAAATTTCTGCAGAAACTCACAGCGAATGCTGTCAAACTAAATTAAAAAATGTTCAGAATTTCTTCTATTTAAAATTAAGTTTTCTACAGTAGGTTTACGACTTTTGCGACATACGTATTATATCGTCGCAAATATATTGTTACGTTTTTATATTGAGGCGTGTTTAATAACCCGATAATTAAAACACAGTCCTTTTCAAATAACGACAATCTACAATTTATTAGTTTAACTGATGGCTTCACTTATTTGCTCTACGATGTGTACTGTATAAACTTTAGCTTACGACTGACTTGACTGCTCCCTCCGCCAGGGGCTTATATACCGTGATTTGACGATTTCGAAAATTCTGGATAGTCTGGCCTACAACCATCTAGAACTATCTTGTACAATTTATCTAACACCACATATTCAACTGGTTATCTTCATTGCCTACAGCCATCTGGAATATTCTATCGGCGTTACTTTATAGGTGATATGGCACACATACTTTTAGGCTTATGCTAATAATCTAGTGCATTCTACTAGATTAGGTAGATGTCGTGCAGGCATAAAACAAAAGGCGATACTTTTACAATGAACGATTGGAAACACAAAAGATGTTTAAGAAAGTACTAGAAAATAAAGAAATGACTCTAACAAGTTATGACGTAATTTTATCGTTACAATTTGAAATTTAAATTAACGTAAACTAATTTAAATAAACTTAAATCTAGAAATATCACATTCGTAACACTGCCTCCCGCTTAAGCCTGTTCGTCCCGAATAGGCACAGAACCCGTTCCGTATGGAGCCAAACGTTCCAGGTGAACGACTTTCATCTTTGACCTTGGGCTGTCGTCTTTTTGAATGCGGTATACAACATCATTGATCTTCTTGATGACTTTATATGGGCCTTCCCACTGTGTTTGTAGTTTAGGACATAATCCTTTCTTTCGTTGCGGGTTGAATAACAGAACCAGTTGTCCTTCACTAAAGCCCTCAGTGTTTGCTGCACGATCATATCTCGCCTTCATTCTGTTGCTAACCATTTTTATTTTGTTTCGCACTGATTCGTGAACTTTACCAAATGTGTTTGGTATGTCGTTACTGGTTTCTTCCATGGCGAGCTCATTGGGTGTAGCGCCAAATATCAAATCTCCGGGCAACTTCAATTCCGTTCCGAATAGGACCTTGGCCGGTGTTCGTGACGTAGAATCATGTATGGCTGATCTATACGACAGCAAAACTTTGGTATATGATCGTCCCAGTCTCGTTGGCCGTTATCCACCACCTTTCGAAGATGTTCTTCCAGAGTGCGATTAAACCTTTCTACCATGCCATCAGACTGCGGATGCAATGGCGTAGTCCTTGTTTTCTTGATACCAAGGGAGTCACACATCTCTTTGAATATGGCCGATTCAAAATTTCTTCCTTGGTCTGAGTGTATCTCGGTCGGCACACCGTAGCGACATATCCGGTTCTTGTCGACTACATCTACCATCGTCTTCGCCTCTTGGTTAGGAATGGCATAAACTTCTGGCCACTTGCTGAAGTAGTCCATGACCACAAGGACATATCGATTTCCAGAATCACTTACTGGGAAAGGCCCTGCAACGTCCATTGCTATTCTTTCAAAAGGCGCTCCTGGCCTATACTCTTGCATAAGACCTCTACTTTTTCGTCTTGGCCCTTTCGCCTTTATGCACTTCTCACAATTTGCTACCCATTCAGCAATTGATTTCTGGCATCCAACCCAGTAGAATCGTTGCTTCACTTTCTCGGCTGTTTTGGTTATTCCTAAGTGACCTCCACTAGGTCCATTGTGGAATTCCGTCAAAACATCCTTTACCTTAGAATCTGGCACGATTATCAAGTTGCGGCTATTCTTGCCATCTTCACTTTCCCACTTACGTTGTAGGGTTCCGTTGACCAGACATAGACTGTCCCATTGAGCCCAGTATGATTTCATAAGTGGGCTTTCGGCTGCGATGTCTTTCTTACTGGGTTTCTTATCTTCTTCTTTCGCCGAAATAATTTTTCTCAGAATGGGATCTTTACGTTGCTCTGTTGACCAGTCTGTGCCAGATTCGATGTGTAACTGCCTGACATTTACAACTGTCTCCTGTGGTTCAGCCTTCGAGTAGCGTGTGCTTTCTACATTGCAATGCCGTCGTGTCAAGGCTTGATCAATAACTTGTTTGCCACCTTTTCTATTATCCGCAAAATTTAAATTTGAGTCGCTTGGCTTTGTGGTCGCCTTCTTATGATTATTGTTTAATGGAGATGGCGAGATTGACCCCGACGTTTTACGCCACGCTTTACATTCCCGGGATAGATGTCCAGCCTTATCACAGTTATATCATTTTATTCTAGATTTATTTGCCTGCTGCTTCATTTCTTGCATTATCTGCCTTAGAGCCTCTTTTACCAATTCAATGACCGATTGCGTTTCTTCACACTGGGTCTCTACTCTGCGTACTTTGTGAATTTGAGGCCGTGCCAACAATCTCGCAGTTTCTTGTGCATGTGCAAATGTTACTGTTTCTGCGAATGTAGCCTTTTGTGACGCATATGTTGCACATTTTATATCAGGGTCTCTAATTCCATTCACAAAGGTCTCGATCTTGATGCGGTCCACAAGTGGATGACTTTCTCCTGGATATGTCAAAAGCACCAACCGCTCAACCTCTGTTGCAAAGTCTTGTAGAGTCTCATTTGACTTCTGGACTCTTCCTCTTAATTCCATTCTGAAGATGTCTTGCTTATGTTCTCCGCCGTACTTACGTTGAAGTGCCGCTATTACTTCATTATAATTATTTCTAGAGGCAGCGGGAATGCTTTGTATCACGTCAGCGGCATTGCCCTTTAATGCCAATAGAAGTTCAATTGCTTTGTCGTTGTCGTTCCACAAATTTCTACAAGCAACCATTTCGAATTGGAATTTGAAGACATCTAATGAAGTTGAGCCATCGAAAACAGGAGGTTTGGTTTTTGAGCCCTCGATAACGCGCACTGTTCCACCTTTAATTTCGAGCTCTGACATTTTTCTTTCAATGTGTAGAAACTTCTCATCATGAACCATAATTTTCTCATCCACAGAAATAATCTTCTTATCCAGCTCCCCAATTTGGCTTTCGATATGGTCCACACGTTTTTCCATGCCTTCAGCAATTTGTTGAAGATTCTCACTTAGAATTCTAGAATTTTCGTCCATCTTTTTTGAATTTTCGTCGAATTTTTCTTCCAATTTTCTAGAATTCTCTTGCATTTTTTGAGAATTTTCTTCCATCATTTTTCTAGAATTCTCTTGCATTTTTAGAGAATTTTCTTCCATCATTTTTCTTGAGTTCTCTTGCATTTTTAGAGAATTTTCTTCCATCATTTTGCTTAAAATATTGACCATCGATGTGTAATCAACAACATTAGAAGCTACAGATGGAGTTTCCAAGGCGCTGGCTACTACTGATTCGTCAAGATCTTCCTTATAATCGAACTCATGTGTTTCGATATCAATACTGCGCCGCTCGAACTCTTCCAGTAGTCGCTTTTGTAATTGAGCCTTGTTTCCTGTAGTCAACTGCCCCATTTTGCTCAATTCCTTTTTCAAGTCTTCCACTCGGAGCTGATTAAACTTCATTGTAGATTTTTTTTCGTTATCCCACTTCTGACACCAATTGTTACGTTTTTATATTGAGGCGTGTTTAATAACCCGATAATTAAAACACAGTCCTTTTCAAATAACGACAATCTACAATTTATTAGTTTAACTGATGGCTTCACTTATTTGCTCTACGATGTGTACTGTATAAACTTTAGCTTACGACTGACTTGACTGCTCCTTCCGCCAGGGGCTTATATACCGTGATTTGACGATTTCGAAAATTCTGGATAGTCTGGCCTACAACCATCTAGAACTATCTTGTACAATTTATCTAACACCACATATTCAACTGGTTATCTTCATTGCCTACAGCCATCTGGAATATTCTATCGGCGTTACTTTATAGGTGATATGGCACACATACTTTTAGGCTTATGCTAATAATCTAGTGCATTCTACTAGATTAGGTAGATGTCGTGCAGGCATAAAACAAAAGGCGATACTTTTACAATGAACGATTGGAGACACAAAAGATGTTTAAGAAAGTACTAGAAAATAAAGAAATGACTCTAACAAGTTATGACGTAATTTTATCGTTACAATTTGAAATTTAAATTAACGTAAACTAATTTAAATAAACTTAAATCTAGAAATATCACATTCGTAACAATATGTCCCAAAAGTCACAGTTTGTGACAGGCCAACCCTGGTACAAATAAAATGGCAAAGTTTGTATTCGGGGGCAAAGGGTATAATGGCAAAGGGTATAAAAATCATAAAATAATATGAATTAAATACACGCAGAGAAGAAAAAGGATTGTCACGATCATATTCGAAGAGCAAAATAATATGATTAAACATTTTCACCTGCAACCATGTTGGCTCAGTGAACATAGTTCTAAGGCAAATATAATTGTCCTCATCTAAAATGTTATCATATTGGTAAAAAGAATTTTGTTTGAATTAAAAGACAATGGTCACGGTCTAAAATGTTATGGTATTTTTCAAAAAAGGACGCCATCTGGGATAAGAAAATACAAAGGTAACTATATTTATTTATTTATTAACTAATTCCTTGTTTATTTGTACTTATAATGCAATTTTTTGTAATAAGAAAATAAAAAAAGTATTTACACTGGTCACAATGGACAGTCTCTTCCGATATAGTGGGATTTTTGTACCATTAAAACTTGTATAGAATCGAAACTTATTTCGATGCTACCATCGTAAAACAGAGTCTCTATATGCCACGGATGGAAAATACAATTTTTAGAAAGTACAAAAAGATACTTTTTTGTTATTATTGTCATGAGCTCCTATAGACTGAATTTTAAAGAAAATAAAATTAAGTTTATTAACTCCTCAACTTTAGATTTATTTTTGGATGTATATCCGCTTACAAAGACTACCGTAGTATTGTAATCACGGTTCCCACAGTTGGTAGAATTCATGGTACTTCATAAATTTTCTGTAGATAAATAAAAATAAAATTTTGACAAAATTTTCTATAGAAATAATGTACCGAATTTTCATCAGAAATAGAATTTTGACAGAATTTTCTATAGAAATAAAATTTGGACAAAATTTTCTATAGAAATAAATTTTTGACAAACCTTCTTTTAACCAATTGGTAGACCGTTAGAACCTGGGCTAGAACACACGACTATATATGTTGGACGAGGCAACTATTACTACTTGGTACCACATTCAAATATGAGAATGCATATTCCATAGTAATTGAAAAATTTTACTTAAATTATTTCATTTCAAAAATACCAAAAACAATGAAATTATATTATATATTCTACTCTACTAATTTTTTCTATCCATTCACAAGAGGCTCAAATTGGATTTGAAGTTCCTTATTTATAAAGAACAAGTAAGTAAAGTAGAAAGTCGGGCGGGGCCGACTATATCATACCCTAAACCACCATTACATAATTAGTAATCATAAGCTTTGTGGGGTAACATATAGGTCTGGGAGATAAACCGCAGTTGCATATTTAAGAAAATTAAGGGGTACATGTCTATGGGTACTTTGTGTCAATCTGATTATAGTTCATAGTCAATGTTGCCAGGCAAAATGTTCGGTTTACCCTACAAGGACAAAAAAGTTCCCTACTTTCCTATACATTCCCAAACAATTTTCCCTACTATATTTTTCGTTAAATTTAAAAAATTTTGCAAAACAAAAATGGTTCTAAGTACTTTATTATCTTAAAACATGAATATGCAACGTATTTAACTTAGAATATAAATGTGTATTACCACCACGGTTGCCACAGTTCTACCCAAATTAGTAATCGTTTTTGTTAAATCTTTATAAAAATAAAATTTTGGAAAGAGTTTCTATAAACAAATTTTTGTGAGAAATTTTTCTATAGAAATAACATTTTGACAATAAATTCTATAGAAATAAAATTTTGAGAAAAAATTCCACAGAAATAAAATTTTGAGAAAATTTTTTATATAAGTAATATTTTGAAAAAATTTCTATAGAAATAAAATTTTGACAAAATGTTCTACAGAAATAAAATGTTGACAAAATGTTCTACAGGAATAAAGTTTACGAAACATTGTTAAAGATCAAGCCTTGCCGGCTTCTAATTTCCTCCTCTAGAGCCACCAAAATGTAAAAATTATTACAAATTGTGTTGAGTGAAAATGTCCTACATTGTGGCGCTACGTCCCTACAAGATGCTAAATATTAGAAAAACCCTACATATAGGGAATTTCCCCTACTTCTAGCAACACTGGCTGTGTTGGTATTGCACCTACGGAGTTAGTATGCCACTAATATTGAGCCCATTATTAAAAAAGAGACAACCGTTAAATTAGTGTGGGTAATAAATACAAGTTTGTAAAAATCGAGCAATATTCTTACGTAAGAGCTACAAGTACGTATTAGTACGATCGGCTAGTACATCAAAATTTGAAATTTGAGTAACATTGGTTAATAAATAAGAGTACTATGGCCAAATTTGGGAAAATGGAGCGATGTATATATATGGAAGTTATATCTAAATCTGAACCAATTTGCATAATATTTTGCGGTTTTGAGTAATACCACAAAAGGTTACCTTGTGCAAGATTTGAGTAAGATCGGTTAAGAAATGAGGCGTGTATGTTCAAACGTAAGGTTATTAGGGGCGAATTTTTCAAAATCGGGTGATACATATATGGGAGCTATATCTACATCTGAACCGATTTCGATGAAATTTTGCACATATAGTTAGTACTATAGAGGACTGGATCTAGCCATCTTTTAGTAAGATCGGATAATAAATAAGGGTTCTATGGCCAAATTTGGGAAAATCGGGCTATACATATATATGGGAGCTATATATAAATCTGAACCGATTTCGATGATTTTTTGCACGTATAGTTAGTGCTATAGAAGACTACATTTAGCCAAATTTGGGTGAGATCGGTTGATAAATAAGGGTTTTATGGCCAAATTTAGAAAAATCGGGCGGTACATATATATGGGAGCTATAGCTAAATCTGAACCGATTTCGATGATTTTTTGCACATATAGTTAGTGCTATAGAAGATTATATTTAGCCAACTTTGAGTAAGATCGGTTGATAAATAAAGGTTTTGTGGCCAAATTTGGGAAAATAGGGCGATACATATATATGAGAGCTATATCTAAATCTGAACCGATTTGGATGAAATTTTGCAGACTTAAAGGGCGATGGAAAAGATTACCTTTTGCCAAATTTGGTGACGATCCGTTTGAAAAAACGCGCAACGTGACTCCATTTGTCAAAATCGGGCGATACTTATAAAGGGTGATTTGTTAAGAGCTTGATAACTTTTTTTTTTTAAAAACGCATAAAATTTGCAAAATCTCATCGGTTCTTTATTTGAAACGTTAGATTGGTCCATGACATTTACTTTTTGAAGATAATTTCATTTAAATGTTGACCGCGGCTGCGTCTTGGTGGTCCATTCGGAAAGTCCAATTTTGGGCAACTTTTTCGAGCATTTCGGCCGGAATAGCCCGAATTTCTTCGGAAATGTTGTCTTCCAAAGCTGGAATAGTTGCTGGCTTATTTCTGTAGACTTTAGACTTGACGTAGCCCCACAAAAAATAGTCTAAAGGCGTCAAATCGCATGATCTTGGTGGCCAACTTACCGGTCCATTTCTTGAGATGAATTGTTCTCCGAAGTTTTCCCTCAAAATGGCCATAGAATCGCGAGCTGTGTGGCATGTAGCGCCATCTTGTTGAAACCACATGTCAACCAAGTTCAGTTCTTCCATTTTTGGCAACAAAAAGTTTGTTAGCATCGAACGATAGCGATCGCCATTCACCGTAACGTTGCGTCCAACAGCATCTTTGAAAAAATACGGTCCAATGATTCCACCAGCGTACAAACCACACCAAACAGTGCATTTTTCGGGATGCATGGGCAGTTCTTGAACGGCTTCTGGTTGCTCTTCACTCCAAATGCCGCAATTTTGCTTATTTACGTAGCCATTCAACCAGAAATGAGCCTCATCGCTGAACAAAATTTGTCGATAAAAAAGCGGATTTTCTGCCAACTTTTCTAGGGCCCATTCACTGAAAATTCGACGTTGTGGCAGATCGTAAGTCTATTCATGATGAAATGTCAAAGCATACTGAGCATCTTTCTCTTTGACACCATGTCTGAAATCCCACGTGATCTGTCAAATACTAATGCATGAAAATCCTAACCTCAAAAGAATCACCCTTTATATGGGAGCTATTTCTAAATTTGATCCGATTTCTTCCAAATTCAATAGCGTTCGTCCTTGTGCCCAAAAAACTCCCTGTACCAAATTTCATCAAAATCGGTTAATAATTGCGACCGGAATCCTGTGAACAACAAATACATGGACAAGCGCTAGAATCACTCAGGAGGTCATTCTGAGTCGATCGGTATATATTTTATGGGGTCTAAAATCAATATTTCTGGTAGGCACATTTTTTGGCCGATCAAACTTATTATACCCTGACCACTATGTGGTTTAGGGTATAAAAATACAGTTGAAAATAGTTACACTAATAGAAATAATTGCGTTCCACACGCACAGAAAAAACATGTTTGGACATGGTTGCCGCATCCATTTAATGCTTATCTAGAGTATGTAATTGTCGCAAAAACCATGTATTTGGTCTTTGTAAAAATAATTTTCGAGCGGAGAAAATTATATGTTGGCAATAAGCATTTAAATGGTTCTCAAATGCCGCAAACATGTTCTATTATTTAAATGATAGAATTTGAGACCATTACATACCCTGCCAACATTTTTTGAATTTGGGGGGCGCTTCAGAGAATCCCCACTACGTCGAAAACAGTCGTATACGATATCCAAAACTCCTCGGAAAAGCGCCGTCACTATTGAGAAGTTGTACCACGCCAAGTTACTACAAAAAAGTATCGCATGAGTGCAATTATTAGGAGCCCTTCTGGATACATTTAGAAGGACGCCGATAAGAGCCCCTTCAAACAATCAGACAAAGTGCATTTTAAGATAGTTGTAAAAGAATCATTGTGGTCAAATAAAACACGATTGTTTAGTTGTTTATTAATTTTATGAAACATTTATAAATTCTCATAAATATAACATTTATACGGCTATCACATCACATTTAACACATTTTTATGCATTAATAAGAGATTGATGTTGAGTTACAAGTTGTAAGTTAAATGTTGTAGCGTCTATCAGCCAGTACTTTTATTCCCAATGGAGGCAGCGTGTCTGGAAAAATATTTGAAAAACTATCACTTTATTCCATTTGGAAAGTCAAAAATTGTTCACCAATTTACTTTTCACAATTTTAAGCGTAATAACTATGTTTTCAGCATTTTATTTTCGTTTTTATTTAAATAAAATATAACAAGCTGGTTGCGCTTGGCGTTTCACAAAAAATAAAATGGCTCTTCTAACAGTAGTGATGGCAAAATACTTTCATGTACATTTTGTACTTTTTGATATGCTTCCCCCATCACAGTTCGCGATGGTTGTGGTGACATTTACGAGACTGTGGTAGCGATGAGGATGAAATGGAACTTTCAAATGCTGGCAGGGATATTCGGGAAAATCATGTACCTGATCATTATTTTTTTTTTACTTTTTTGCAGAGAAAAAAGTATTTTTATAGGTTACATATAGACATGTCTAGAACCATTACATGACCATAAAGACCATGTACATTGTTTTCGTGACCATTTGATTTTTTAACTTGTTTGCAGCGAAAATAATTTTATAAAAACATTGAGCAGGTACACACGATTTTCATTTTACGCGTCAGTGGTGTGTTGATTGTTTCTTGAAATGGACGGAGAATACGGAATTATTGTGTTTTGTGTTAATTTATTTATTCAGAAGTGGCACGTGGTTTTATGTGAACACAAAAAAGGAAAGTGTAATTGAAAAAAATTTACCTGATTTTTGTTATGCATTTTGCTTATGGTATAATTTATTTTTATTTGCAGTTACATGATGCCTGCGTTTGTACATTTGATGGGCACGACGTAAATATGGAATGATTACACGCAAAGAAAAAAAAAACGTTTGGAAAACGTGTACCGAAAACGTTTTTCTTTTGTTAGAGTTTTTTGAATTGCTTCGAAAATTTTAAACTTTTATCACCAAAAAAATTCGTTTGTTACAAATATTTTATTTTTTCAATAAAAAAAGTTATTTTTGAAACAACAACACAGTCCATTTCGTTTATATCAAACACTGTTCTTTTCTGACTTTAGGTCTTTAATAAGACACATTTTACAGTTCAAAATTTAATATACTACATACAATGTAATGTTGAATGAAGATTCCGAAAAAAATATCTTCCGAACATATCTGGAATGTATGTAAAAAAAAACAAAAAAACTTTGGTCGAAGCCTGGATCGAACCCACGACCCTTGGCATGCAAGTCGGACGTAGCCAAACTAAGTGTTTGTTTCTGTTAAATAAACTTTGTTTATTCGGTTCGTGGGCGCCGCAAGCTATATAAATATAACTTATATGGATATTTATCTATTGATGACCATAACAGGTATATAGTGGTTAGTGTGTTGGCTTACAAAGTGCATGGTCCGCGGTTCGATTCTCCGTCCAGGCGAAAGGTAAAAAATTTTAATAATTTATAAAATCGTATAATTTCTTCTACATTGTTGGTATTACAGGAAAAAGTGTTAAGAACTAAAAAACGTTGTGGATGTGAAAAGGATGTGAGGGAAAATGCAATTAGCAAGAAAACAATGTTTTTTTTTTTTTTGAGTTTATCTTTATGAAATTGTTTTTACATCCTGGAAAAGAATAAACGTTTATCACAAAAAGTATATACTTTTCTTCCAAATACACTTCCTTACAGCGAAAAGCAAATGAGAAACGAACTTTGTTTGTCTAAAATTTCGTTTGGAGGAAATAATTATTTTTTTGCGTGTACTATTGTTGAAATTGAACCAAAATAGAGTGTGTAAAATTATGTGAAGTTTGCTTGCATGACATTTTAAATACAAATAAACAATGAATTAATTTATAAATAAATAAAAACAAATAAATAAAGTTAATTTTGTGTTTTCTTTTCTCAAGTGGCGTCCTTTTTTCGAACAAAAATTTTTTTTTTTCATAAAGATCAAAACATTTTATGTTGTGACCATGTTCTTTTAACTGGAAGAAAAACATTTTTGACGAATACCATAACATTTTAGATCGTGACCATTGTCTTTTAATGGAAACAAAATTCTTTTTATCAATATAATAACATTTTAGATGAGGACAATTTTATTTTTCTTAGAACCATGTTCACTGACCCAACATGGTTGCAGGTGAAAATGTTACATGGTCGCCGCAAAACGGACGGTGACAAAATGAAACGGAAACGTTCACAAAAAAAAAACAGGGTTGTTCACGATTTCGTCCACGGTTCGGTTTTCTTTGGCCATAAAAAGCTTAAAATAATCGATAGACAACTCCGCGGAAATAATTTTTTTTTAATTTTGTTTATAAAGGTTGAGTTACATACCATGCGTTAATGCGTCCGTTGATTGAAGAGTTGAATTTTCTCTTTGAAAGCAACATTTTTGTTAGAGTGCTTCAAACTGCAAAATATCAACCCTTCACCCAGAAAAAGTGACCCCTTCTTTATGTTAAAATGAACTCATTGTGAAGAAAGTTGAACTTCGTATAGCGCCAAAGACATTTTTATTTGGTTGTACGATGGGATTTTCGTAGAAATTAGATAGAATGCATTCCATATATTAGTTAACATTTTTCCTATATTTATGTACCACTATACTATAGAATGAAATGAAAATTTAACTGAATTGAATTCATATATGGAATGATTATATTGAACTTTTTACATTCATTTGGACAAATCTTACATATTTGTGGTAAACCTTTTACTTCACATTTAGAACAGCTTACCTTCGTTTTTAAATACAATTTTATGTATTTATATAAGCAATTTTTTCTTCAATAAAAGACATGTTTTATTAATATATTAAATATATTTATTTAGAATCAACAGCATCGACTGGCCTTGAAATATTAAAACACATTTTTTTTTGAAAAAGTTGCTGCCTAGCAATTTTGTCCATCTTTTACAATTTCAATACCTACAAATATAAACAAAAAAATCCTAAACCAATTTTTTCACAAAAGGTTAGCGTCACTGAATATTACCTGATAATTGAAGATTCCAAAATGAAGTCGAATGAAGGGGTTCTTGTACTGCTGGTGTTTTCTTTTTTTATAAACCAATTTTCAAAAAACGAACAATTTTCTCACTAATTTAAAATAACAAATATTTTATATATTTTATTTGTTTTTTATTATATTAATTTACTATATTATTTTTAACAATCTCTCAGTACACCATAACAACGCGATTGCAACTAAAAAACAACCCACGCGCAAACACATCGATTACATCGATGACAGGTATCGATTACAGGTAGATAAAAGAAATGAAGGAAATTTTCCTATATTCTAACAAGTGTGTTTCCTTAAGTTTTGAAAGGATTGAATACTTCTTAGTACGAATGAACTAAAATATTTTTCTATATTTGCCAAATGTTATTCGTATGTATGATAAGCTTTCTATAATAAAGGAAGTTAGAATTATCATTTTATAAGAAATCTTACTAAATTTGAGGAAACTTGGTTTTAGTTCGGTTTTTGTTTATTTTAAAATAAAATTTTCTTTTTCAGTAGTAAATTCTTATACCCAGCGAAGAAAACAGTATTAGTAAAATGCCATGCCTTATTCTAGTTAATGAACTATTCCTACACTCTTAGAAAAATATGTTTTTCATATGTTCCGATATAAACAAAATGTGTTTCGGGCACAATTTTAAAACACAATATATTTAAGTGCAAACAAGGAATGTTCCTAAACTAACACTAAATGTTTGGGACATCTATGTTAATATGTTAGAATGTATTATGTTTGGGGCATGAATGTTTCATAAAAATCATATGTGTGAATGCAAACATATATAAATTTACAAATTTCGACTAAACATACATATGTTGTGATATTTTATTCAAAGCGACAGCGAGAGTATAGAGAAAGAAATAGAGATGGAACAAACAAATGTATGTTTCTGTTAAATAATGTTATGTTTGCATGGGCTCGTGGGCGCTGCAAACTATGCTATATAAGTGTAACTTATAACGATAATTATCTACTGGTGACTATAACAGCCACGTAGTCCAGTGGGTAGTTTGTTGGCTTACAAACTGTATAGTCCTCGGTTCGATTCTCCGTGCAGGCGAAAGGTAAAATTTGAAAAAAATTATAAAAGTGAATAATTTCTTCAACATTATTTGTATTACAGAAAAAGGTGCCAAGAACTAAAATATTTCGAGGAAGTGAAAATTACGAGTATGTTAGGCAATGAGCACAATCGTCTTTTGGAAAAATTCTTCCAAGCATATAATATTTGTGGGCTCAAAATGCTTCCAAACATATGATATGTTCACATAATACAAACATACTAATGTTTCGGCAGTATCCAATAATATATGTGCTTCCTGCAAAATATGTTTGGAACATATGTTAAAGAAGCGATTTTTTTTGAGGGTGTAACTGCTTTCAGTTTAGGATTTTTTTACTGAAACAAGTAAATTTTATTATTTCACACAAAAATTTAACTGAATGGAAATAAAATAGCTAAACTAAATTGATGAACATTTTTTCCTTTAGTTTCGAAGGCACTTTTTTCTGTGTGTTCCATCAACGCACGGATTAACGCATGACATGTAACTCAACCTTAGCCGACGTTGCGGTCGAAGCGCTGTTTTGATAAATTCTTTAGTAAGGCATCGGTAGTTATAATTTTAAATTGTCTGCCAAGAAATTTAATAGAATGAAAAGATTTATATAAAAGAACAATTTTTACTACAAAGTAGGTTCTAAATCCTATTTTTCTTAAGTTTCATAAGGCCGGCAGAGAACTGAACTGGGTGACGCCGACGCAAACTGTATGATATTTGAGAGAAGCGATGACAAAAACTGCATGACATTAGATAAATTTCCTCATGACTGCCACCTACTGTCGCAGTTTCGCTTGACAGTTTCGTTCTCTTGGTTTCTTTATACTCTCTGGTGCAATGTGCTAAGGCGACAGTTAACGAGTATGGTGAAGAAAACACAGGTTCGAGTCACGCTAGCGAAAAACTTTTATTAATTTTGTTTATAAAGTCTTAACCACAACCTTTTCATATCATGAACGCAGGTTGTTGTTTTGACAACGCATGGTGTCATTTTATCGTTGTCAGATTGACACAGTTTGACACCACATGTGTGTTGATTCACTTTCATGAACGAATCGTTTTGAAATGAGCACGCCGTGCATGATTTTTTCTATGAGTGTAAAAATAATATTTTTGTAGTATTTTCCCTCCATTTTATATAAAATACTGCAAAGAAAACTTCCCCGGAATTCCCGGGAACGGGATCCCTAAACCCTAACTTTGGTTCAATTTCAACAATACTCGTAAGCAGAGAATGAAGCCGCCGAGTCGCGCCGCCGATTTTAGCCGTCGCCGACCCGTTTTTAGCAGTCGACGCCGCCGCCTAATATGTCGACTCATCTCGACTCAAATTTAGCCGCCAATTAATCTAAAATATTGATTTATATCAGAAAAATTTAATAATATTTGTTATAGTTTTTGCCAAAATTTTGAACTTTCCACTTTCAATCAATTAGTATCAAGTTTAGCTCAAAAAATTTGAATGAAATGTAAATTTGATTGTAAGATTGGTTGTACAACTAATCTCATTACAATTCGGAAAACTTCAAATTGATTTTATAATAGATAATTTTGCGCCGCCGAACAAACAATTTTTTATCGGCTTAGCCGTCAAGCCGCCGCCGCAGGAGGCCAAAATTTAGTGTTAGCCGCCGCCGACAAAAATGGGTCGGCTTCATTCTCTGCTGGTAAGTAATCATTTCGTGCCCATGGTACAAACGCAGACATCTTGTAACTGCAAATAAAAATAAATGATACACACAACTCACACCCACAAAAAAGTGAACCCACCGTGGAAGAAAATGTAGGTTTATTATAGAAAATTTTAACTAAAATAGTTTTCTAATTGCAACATGTTACAAATAAGTTAATATTTTTTTGTCAAATTGAAGAAAAATTATTATAAATAATTAATTTTTTTTTCTGTAATTTAAGAAAATTTCATATGTTGAAAGAAAAAATTGGATTTAAAACTTGTTAAAATGTCTTTAGCGCTGTACGAAGTTCAAGACAGTTACAATTTTAGTAAAATTTATTCATTTGAGAGACTTATGAACTCAATTTTAGCAAACTTCTGCCATATTAGGAAAATGTGAACTATTTAATTATACCCTGCGCCACACTGTGGAACAGGGTATTATAAGTTAGTGCATATGTTTGTAACACCCAGAAGGAGAAGGGTCCCTGAGTCGATATAACCATGTCCGTCTGTCCGTCCGTCCGTCCGTCCGTCCGTGTGTCTGTGAACACATTTTTGTGATCAAAGTCTAGGTCCCAATTTAAGTCCAATCGCTTTCAAATTTGGCACATGTTCCTAATTTGGGTCAGAATAGAACCCTATTGATTTTGGAAGAAATCGGTTCAGATTTCGATATAGCTCCCATATATATCTTTCGCCCGATATATTAGTCCATATGGACCCAGCAGCCAGAGTTTTATACCGATTTGCTTGAAATTTCGTACAAACATAACACTCAGTCGTGTAGTCAAGTGTGCAAAATGTCAAGTGTGAAATCGGTTCAGATTTAGATATAGCTCCCATATATATCTTTCGCCCGATATGGACTAACATGGTCCTAAAAGCCAGAGTTTTAGCCCAATTTTGTTGAAATTTTGCACAGGGAGTAGATTTAGCATTGTAGATATGCGTGCTAAATTTGGTTGAAATCGATTCAGATTTAGATATAGCTCCCATATATATCTTTCGCCCGATATGGACTAATATGGTCCTAGAAGCCAGAGTTTTGGCCCAATTTGTTTGAAATTTTGCACTAGGAGAACAATTAGTAGTGCAGTGAAGTGTGCAAAATTTGATTGAAATCGGTTCAGATTTAGATATAGCTCCCATATATATCTTTCGCCCGATATGGACTAATACGGTCCCAGAAGCCAGAGTTTTACCCCAATTTGATTGAAATTTTGCACTAGGAGTACAATTAGTAGTGTAGTCAAGTGCGCCAAATTTTATTGAAATCGGTTCAGATTTAGATATAGCTCCCATATATATCGTTCGCCCGATTTACACTCATATGACCACAGTGGCCAATCGTTTACTCCGATTTAATTGAAATTTTGCACAGGGAGTAGAATTAGCATTGTAGCTATGCGTGCCAAATTTGGTTGAAATCGGTTCAGATTTAGATATAGCTCCCATATATATGTTTTTCTGATTTCGACAAAAATGGTCAAAATACCAACATTTTCCTTGTAAAATCGCCACTGCTTAGTCGGAAAGTTGTAAAAATGACTCTAATTTTATTGTGATATATAAATGTTTGTATTTGGGACAAACCTTTATATATAGCCCCCAACACATTTGACGGATGTGATATGGTATCGAAAATTTAGATCCACAAAGTGGTGCAGGGTATAATATAGTCGGCCCCGCCCGACTTTAGACTTTCCTTACTTGTTTTTTAATAAAATTGTGCACTATATTTGTATACGTCATTAAAGTTAGCAAAAAATTATTCAAATAAGGAACATTTACTCATATTGTGCTAAATTTAACTATAATCAACTAATCTTCATGAACTCAAAAAAAGTTTAGTTGGCATTAGAGCCTCTTTTTTCCCGGTGCAATAATTCGGTATTCTCCGTCTATTCTAAGCAAAAATCAAGATTTGACTGAAGTGCAAATGAGAATCGTGTGTACATGATCATAGTTTTTATACAATTCTTTTCGCTGCAAAAAAGATAAAGAATTAAATGGTCGCGAAAAAAATTTACATGGTCTTTATGACTATGTTATGGTATTAGACATATCTATACGTAAGCGATAAAAGACTTTTTTTCCCAATAAAAAGCCAGAAAATTGAATGGACAGGTACCCCGTAACCATTGCAAGGCTTATTGCCAGCATACATTTTTCTCGGCTAGAAAATTCTTTTCACAAAAACAAAATACATGGTTTTCGCGACAATTACATGTTCTAGATAAACATTAATTGGATGTTGCAACCATTTCCAAACATGTTTTTTCTGTGCGTGTAAAAACTCATATAAATACAATATATTTAATGCGTAACGATTTAATGTATGATCGCTTATATCCGAACAAAAGCTGGGCAGGCAAAGGAAGAAGACCTCGATATTTCTTAACCCTTTCGACCCTAAAGTTGCCTGTGGGCAACTTTTTGTGTTTTGAGACTCACTGTCAGCGTTGTTTTTGTTTTTGTTCATAAAACTGTAACGGTATCGAAAGCTACAAGTGTTTTCTTCAAGTTGAATGAAAAATCAACTAATTTGGTTGTCAATTAGCAAAAAAATTTTCATTAATACGCACGTACCTCAAGAAAAAAATATTTGCGAATTTAAAAAGAGGTTTTTATACATGTGACTTTTTTCAAAAATTTCAACTAATATGTTGAAAGTTTTAATTAAATCTATTGTAGTACATGTCAAATAAAATATTTCTGGAAGTCAAATCTTAGAATTGCAAAAAAACAACAGATGGGAAATTTTTAAAATTGAAAAGTTGCCTGTGGGCAACTTTGGGCAATTGTGGTAGTAAAATTACATATTTTTGAACATAAGACCTGGAGAAAAAAGGTTTGAAAAACAATGATTTTGAAAAAATTTTGAACTTCAATTGGGATGTCCCAGTGACGAGAAATGCGGCGATGATGTGGAAAACATATCTGCAGTGCAGTGGGGAATTTGGAAGGAATCGTAAAAATGGAGGAAGCCGCTTCTTGGCAACATATTTACTAGTGGATTAGCACGAATATTGATGCTTTATAATACTTTGGTTTTTTACACCGCCAGTTAAATTGACATGGGCTAAAAACAAAACATTTTCGTGAGTCACGCGTGATTCACGCGAAGCCGTGAATGAAATTTAAACGAAATCTCGTGAATGAAATTTAAACGAAACCTCGTGAATGTGCGTGAACGGGATTAAAGAAAAATGTGTGGCGCGTGAGCGTGAGTAAAAATCAAATTGTGGTCGTGATTGTGAGTGAGTAAACTTTCTCCGAAATCACGCTCCCGATAAAAATTTACTTTCACGATCCAACCCACGCTCACGATCCAACTCACGCTCAAGATAAAATTCACGTTAACAATAAAATTCATATTCACGATAAAATTCGCACTCACGGTAAAACAGACACAAAAAGTCACAATCACGAACAAATTCACGTTCACGATTAAATTCAAGCTCACCGATTTTAATCACCTTTACATATTTAATCACGCTTAAGATTTCAATAGCGTGAGCCACGAGAAATTTCGTTAATTACCAGAATTTTATAGAGCCACGAAAATTGTCGTGTTCCGAAAATATTCGTGACTTACGAGATTTGTCCTGAATTACGAAAATTGTCGTGAATCGTGCGAAAGCGTGAGACATAAACATTGTTCATGTGTGAGCTTGTGCGAGTATGACTTTTCATTTCGTGACCGTGAATTCCTACCTACATGGCATGCGTGATTACAAATATTTCTTCGTGAATGTGTTTGAGCGTGATTGAAATTCCACTCACGCGCGCATCTAAGTTTATATTTACTGTAAAATAACAAAAAAACTTAACAAAAATCCAATAAAACGTAATACGTCTATCATTACAAAACAAAATAGTTTGTAGTCACAATTGCCCAAAGTTGCCCACAGGCAACATTCTCTACCGCCTAAACGAATGGGCGTGGCGACCCGAAATTTTGGCTAGACGCTTCTTAAATGACTTCAACATGATTAAAAGTAAAAAAAAAAATTTAGCGGTACCTATAAAAATTCGGGGTCGAAAGGGTTAAATATCGAATTCTTATTAATATCTGAGTGAGTAGAGTTCAGTTGAGGTAAGAGCCATTACACGTTATCTACCTAATTCCGTCTTAATTTTAATATACTGATCGTTATCTCCGTTGATTAGAGTTCAGCCATTAATAGTAATTAATAGCCATTACACGTTATCTACCTAATTTCGTCTTAATTTTAATATACTGATCGTTGTCTCCGTTGATTAGAGTTCAGTTGAGGTAATAGCCATTACTCGTTGTCTACCTAATTTCGCTTTAATTTTAATATACTGCTCGTTATATCCGGTGATTAGCTTTAATATTTTTATACATGTATTATTTTGTTTTTCGATTAGGGGGTTTCCCGGGAATCTCCCGATAATTCGCTAGTTTTCGCTCGCGCTTTCCCGGGAATTAAGTGCGGGAATTCCCGGGAAGTTTTCTTTACAGTACTTTATATAAAATGGAGGGATAAATACTACAAAAACATTATTTTTAGTACCATTGGGTAAATCATCTTTCTCATTCCACTTCCACTTCTTTGAAAATATGGTACTTCAAATCTATTTTGAGTAGATTTTGTGAATGGGGTATAATTTAAGAGTGAGGTATAAGAGAATAATATATAATATATTTTAATTGTGTATTTTTGTATAGATAAAATAAACTATGAAATGAAATAATTTAAGTAAAAATTGTCAATTACTTTGGAAATTACATTCTCCTATTTGAATATGGTACCAAGTAGTAATAGTTGTCTTGTCCGACATACCGCGACCTTAGAATGACAAGGTTCTAAGTGAATAGAGTATAGTTCGTGGCAAATTGAGATTCAATATTTAAAATGCTATAATATTTTTTATTTCTGGTACAAAATAATTGAAATTGTATACAGCCCTTTATATTTTCGTTATTTATATTATGCTTGATCAAAAAATTATATTTAGATTAGGTACTTCGAGTTGCAGCAGTTAAGGTTTTGCAGTTTGTTGCTCTAAAAGAGCAACAAATATTCAATTAACTGGTTCTAAGGTGTGTTAGAACCATGTCATTCTGAATAAAAAATGGAAAATTCTGAATTAATGGAAAATTTATTCAGAAAAAACATACAACTGGCTCAAGAAGTAAAATCTGGGGTTCGGTTTATCTGGGGGCTATATATAATTATGGACCCTATGGACCAATGGCTGCTAGATGCCATATACTAACAGAACGTACAAAATTTCAACCGAATCGGATGAAATTTGCTCCTCCAAGAGGCTCCGTAGTACAAATCTGAGGATCCATTTATATGGGGGCTATATATAATTGTGGATCGATATGGAACAATTTGCATGGGTATTGGAGACTATATACTAACGCCACAAGCCAAATTTCAACGGACAATTCAAATCTGGGGGTTGGTTTATATGGGAGCTATACGTAAACTTGTTCCGATTTGACCCATTTGCAATACCATACGATCTACATCAATAACAACTACTCGTGCCAAATTTCAAGTCCATAGCTTGTTTCGTTCGGAAGTTAGCGTGATTTCAACAAATGGACAGACTGACATCGCTAGATCGACTCAGAATTTCACCACGACCCAGAATATATATACTTTATGGGGTCTTAGAACAATATTTCGATATGTTATAATCGGAATGACAAAGTTAATATAAGTGATGGTTTTTTAATCAATTTAAAAACACTAGGTCAGTTAAGAAAGTAATTGAAAAATTTACGTTTTTAAATAAAAATTGAGTTTTGCAATCAACACCAATTAAATTTTTAATGGAATCGATTAATAAATAATTGAAATTTGTTAATGAAATGAATTAATTTTTTAATCAAGTATTTTTTGATTAATACTATCGTTGTAGACATTTCAATCAAAAAATAATTGGATCATTTAATTTCGTGATTAAATCAGAAAAAAATATGTACGTGAAGATAAATTGTAAATTTAACTAGTCGAGACACAAACCAGGTAGTTTTTGCCTGCGCACCTAATGGGTTAATTACAATTTTTGGAGATAAAATATTTAATGAAATTCAGCACTTTCCAACATATTTGCGCAAAATAATTTGGTATTAAACGAAAGATCTTGAAGAGTATTATAAAGTGGAAATCACAAAATTTCGCAAATTAATTTTACTTTTGCTTAAAACAATTTTTTTTTTGGAAACTTACGAAAATAAAAACCACTTGCATTTATAGTCCTCATCAAGAGTTTTCATTTGATACCAAACACTGTAGAGCAGGTGTTGCACAGTGGGCCAATGTGCACTTTTTTGAAATTCTAAAAAAGTAATTTTCTTTTTGATAAAAATCGATATTTTTATGATGCTTTCGAATATAACAACCACTTGGATTTATAGTACTCATCAAGAGCTTTCATTTGATACCAAAAAATCTAGAGCAGGTTTTGCACAGTGGGCGCATTTCAGTTTTATTTCAAATTGTGGCGATTAAATTAAAAAAAAATTAACAAAAACCTACATTTCTGGGATGTTTTAAAAAATAAAAACTACTTGCGTTTGTAGTACTCGTCAAGAGCTTTCATTTGATACCAAAAAATAGAGCAGGTTTTGCACAGTGGGCACGGGTGCCCTATATTTTAACTTGGTGCAAACTAAGTTTCTTTTTGATAAAAATTGATATTTCTGTGATGCTTTTGAATATAACAACCATTGGGTTTATAGTACTCATCAAGAGTTTTCATTTGATACCACAAAAGAGCAGGTATTGCACAGTGGGCGTAGTTTAACTTTATTTCAAGTTAGACAAACTGACTTTTAAAATATAGCTGCAAAACTAACACTTATGGGACGCTTTCGAACATGAAAACCACTTGCATTTATTGTACTCTTCAATATCTTTCGTTTAATACCAAATTATTTTGCGCAAATATGTTGGAAAGTGCTGAATTTCTTTAAATATTTTATCTCCCCAAATTGTAATTAACCCATTAGGTGCGCAGGCAAAAACTACCTGGTTTGTGTCTCGACTAGTTAATATTACAATTTATCTTCACGCACATGAAAAAAATTATGTGTGTACTCATGATGTGGTTAAAACTGTTATAAAACAAACGAATTGCACAATTCACAGTTCTAGTCAATTAACAATCACGATAAAAGTAAAACTTGAAGCACATGGTTCTAACTGTTGTTATAAAAACATGCAGTCGCGCAAGGGGAGAGCTGAACAAATTGCATTATTTGTTATGATAAGTTTGTATAAAAAAATTTGTATTATTTTAAAGAAAAGCATAACACCTTGTTCGGTGTATGATAAAAGAAATTTGGTACAGCTCAGATTGAGTTTTATTCGATACTCTAGACGATATTGAGTCAAACCCTACATATAACTCAATTTTGAAAAAAGTGCGAGGTAGAACCTTGTTATTGTAAGGTCGCTATGTATAGTCGTTGCTATTGCCAAATATTTCTTATTTTAGTATGATTTATGGCTGATATAAGAGAGCAAAGTTTGTATTCGGGGGTATCCTATGGTAGAGGGTATAAAAATCATACAATAACACTCAAACAAGGGGGGGGAGGCGCTAATGCCAACTGAACTTTAGTTTAGTTCATGAATATTAGTTGATTTTAGTTAACTTTTTCCCAATATGAAGAAATGTTCCCTATTTGAATAATTTTTTGCTTACTTTAATGACGTGAACTAAAAATAAGAAAAGAAAGCTGTATATAAATGTAGTGCACAATTTTACTAAAATATAAAAAAAAATAGGAGAAGTTTGTCTAAATTAAGTTCATACGTCTCTCAAATGAGTAAATTTTACTAAAATTGTAAATTTTTTGAACTACTTAAGCGTTAAAGATATTTTAACAATTTTTAAATCCAATTTTTTCCTTGAACATATGAAATTTTCTTAAACAACAGAAAAAAATTATTATTTTTAAAAAAGTTTCTTCAGTTTGTCAATAACTACTAACTTATTTGTAACATGTTGTATTTAGAAAACAATTTTAGTTAAAATTTTCTAAACTAAACCTACATTTTCATTCATGTTGGGTTCACTTTTTTTGGATGAATATGAATTAAAAACTCGTATAAATAGAACATTTATAAATATAATGTTTGCGTATAGATTTAATGTATGACCGCTTATATCTGAACTAAAGTTGGACAATTCAACATAGAAGACCTTGATATTTCTTAATTCTCGAATTTAGAATTAAAGCCTGACTGGCTAGAATTCAGTTGCAGTAATTGCCGTTACTCGTTATCTACCTAATTTCGCCTTAATTGAAATATATCGCTCTTTATGTATGTTAATTTGCTTTAATATTTGTTATACTTGTATTATTTGATGCTTTAACGCCCTACACCAAAGGATAGAGGGTATACTAATGTTGTCATTCCTAGTGTTACTCATGGACATATTTGTCTTCAACTACACTTTAGTTATTGATCGGTTTATATAGATATCAATTTTATGGTCATCACATTTTATGTACACCCAGAGAAAAGTTAACCCACCATGAAATGTAGGTTTAATTTATAAAATGTTGACTAACATATTTTTCTAATTGCAACATGATACATGTTACAATTAAATTATTAAAAAGTTAATAATTTTGGTCAGATTGAAGAAAATGTATTAAATATGTGTTGTTTAAGAAAATGGAGTTATAAATGTCTTTAGTTCTATATGACAGACACAACTTATGAAAAATTTATTCATGTGAAAAACGTATTACTAAATTTAAGTACAAATCAGATATAAAACCGTTAAGGCATGATGTACTAATTTTATTACACTCCATTCCACAACGTTTCAGCATTTCATTATAGTATTTTTCGGGTGAAATGTTAAGTCACATTTCAAACCATCGCGTACAACTTGCATGTCTATATAAAATGTCATAAGGCCACGTTCAATAGCCTCGTCGATATTGTTCATATTCGAAATTCAACGTCCTTAAACTAATCACAGAAGGATTTGTTTAATATGGCTTGTATTGTTAATGTCAAACATAGGAGGCCGCAGCATATACACGCAGAGAAGGAATATGATCACTTCAAACATGTTTCAAGAGCAAAATGTAATTTTGGATGGTGACCATGCAGCATGTTTGTCGCAAAAATTTTGTTTTCTCGCTAAACATGGAAATTTGTACAATTGTACCAAATTTGGTATATTCCACTTCACAAAACTACAATTGTACTCCAATGAACTATTTGGTACAATTTGGAATATTCAGTTCGTTTTCAAAATGCTCTAGAAGTCCCATTGGCAATTCATAATAATAATTTTGTCTACACCCTCAAAAAGAATTGCTTCTCTAACATATGTTCCAAACATATTTTGCAGGAAACGCATATATTATTGGATATTGCCGAAATATTATTATGTTTATTTTATGTGAACATATTATATGTTTGGGGGCATTTTGAGCCCAAACATATTATATGCTTGGAATAGTTTCTTCCAAAGAAGATTGTGCTCAAAAAAATTTATTTCTGCCTAATTGCATATTCCCTCACATCTTTCTCACTTCCACGGTATTTTTTAGTTCTTACGACCTTTTTCTGTAATACAAACAATGCTGAAGAAATTATTTTACTTTCGCATGGACGGAGAATCGAACCTATGAACATACAGTTTATAAACCAACACACTATTCACTGGGCTACGTATCGTACAATTATCGTTATAAGTTACATTTATATATGTATTATTAAATTAATTTTTTATAATGGAACTCCGAAATGTGTGTTATTAAAGAACATTATGAACAGTGCTTGATATAAACGAAATGGGCTGAGCTTTTGAATAAAATATTATTTCTTCTTTAGTTTGTGAGGTTCCTCACTATGAGCATAATTTAATTCTAAACCGATCGGTATACTAAACTCAGACTGTTCCTTCTTGCGTTAGATACAAATGCACAAACTTATTATACCCTGTAGTGGAGAAGAGTATAAAAATATTACAGCTTAAATGATCACAATAATAGGTATATTGGTCTTAAAGGGAATTACTTTGTCTAAAAAACAAAATGGTTTAGGATGTACAGATTAGTCACAGGGCCACCCTTAATACGATTGTCGTATTAATTAAACATTGCATATGATTTGACATTAGGCTTTCTGTGCATGTTCACGTGTTTCTTCTGATTCTGTCTCTACATTTATGTGTATTTCCGTTCATGAATTTCACCTTGAAATTCGATGAACGGTTTTGAAGATATTCCGTCTGTGTTTTTGCCACTTTTATTGTTTCATTTCTCTTTCTTAGGTGCCTTGACCAGGTTTATGCTGTCTTCAGTGTTTGCTGTGAGTTTATGAGAAACTAATTATATACACTTAAAGAAAACTGACTACATATGTTGTGCATTATTACTTTGCCAGTAGAAGTAAACTAAAAATTGTACATACAAAAGAAATCGTCTCATATCACACACTAAAAATTTTTTGAATACATCCAAAGGTTTTGACTTTTTTTGATTTAGTTTTTAGTGGCGTATTCTTATACAGTACAAACCCGACTAATAGACAAATTATAAAAAAATACTTCATAATAGAAGAGGTTTTCTTGAGTTCCAGTAAACTTTAAAATAATGATGTAGAGTTCGTAAAATACATTCCACTTTTGAAGCTTTTAACCTTTAATCCACAAGTTCAAAATGGCAGTTAATTTACTTAATCTAACAACAAAACTCCCTATGTTAAAGACTATAGGACTGAGATTGGAGGATATAATATCAATGACGAATGTCCTAACTCCATTACAATTTGTAATTTTAAATACCATTCTCTACCAAGAGATGTTTGTCATTTGCTTAAAATTAATTTTAAATTAACAAAAGTAGCGTTTCCAATATAAAAACAAAATAATTATTCGATGTACCTTTTGTAACTTAAGAATATGAATAAGATTAATTCGGCATTTTAAATTAACCTAAAAGTTATAGTTACAAATAATTTATGGATTTTATTTCAAAATATCGATGAAAAATCATGATTTTTAGCAGAAAAACAAACGAATGTTGTTGTAATAGCAGCCAAACGTGATATTTGATATAATGCAATTTACTATTTCAGCATAATTTGTTGCTGCTTCAACTAACAAATGGTAGTTAAAATAACAACCCGTTTTAGTATTTTAGCAAACTTTTTGGCTATTAAAAATAACAAAATTCTTTGAGTGTAATGTACAACGATCTACTTATGCGAACATTGAGATGTTGATGTTTAGATTATTTATTAATTCATTGATGCGATGGTCAAAAGAAAGGTTATAAATTGTATAGAGACACATATCTGTGTAGAGATGGCCAGCTGCACATATCTGTGCAGAAATGGTCGGTTTTCGACAATCAAAATGTTTATTTTTCATAAGTTAATGTTTTTGTCAAATTGAAGAAAATTTATTAAAAATGATATCTTTTCGGTTGATTAAAAAATTTCATATTTTGGAAGAAAAAAATTGGAATTAAAAATTGTTAAAGTTCTAGATAGACATTGAGAAACTTATGAACTCAGTTTCAGCAAAATTCAACAATTCAACAGCAAAATTCAACAATTTTAGGAAAATATTCACTATTTTCATATAAAACTAATTTCTTATTGAAATTGCATATGAGAATAATTCTTCCCAAATTGAAATTCAGCAATGTCTATAAAAATAGATCTCAATTTGTTGTTGCATTAGTGGAATGGGAGTTATATAAAAAGATGATGCACAGTGGTGGTGCAAAATTTCAATTTGGGAAGAATAATTCTCGTGTGTAAATTAGCATATAAAGAGTGATACGGTCAACATTTGGTCAATATAAACTTGACGTATTTCTTTCAATTTTGAATTTAAAAAACCTGAACACCCCTCATTTTGAAGGTGTGTGTGTGTGTGTAAAATGTTGCTCCTATTTTGATTTTGGAATTCACTCTTCAGTTGTCAAAATGCCGTCCAAGCAAGAAGAGCAGCGTATCAAAATTTTGCTCGCGCATCGCGAAAATCCGAGCTACTCGCACGCAAAGCTGGCAAAATCGCTAAAAGTTGCCAAATCAACCGTTACAAATGTAATTAAAGTGTTTGGGGAACGTTTGTCGACAGCCAGGAAGTCTGGATCGGGGGGAAATCGAAAACCGGAAGCCGTTGAGACGACAAAGAGAGTTGCCGGTAGTTTCAAGCGAAACCCTAACCTCTCTCTCCGAGATGCCGCAAATAAGCTGGGTGTATCGTCTACAACCGTGCATCGAGCCAAAAAACGTGCCGGACTATCGACTTACAAGAAGGTAGTGACTCCAAATCGCGATGATAAACAAAATACGACGGCCAAAGCGCGATCCCGGAGGCTGTACACGACGATGCTGACGAAGTTTGACTGCGTGGTAATGGACGACGAAACCTTCGTTAAAGCCGACTACAAGCAGCTTCCGGGACAGGAGTTTTATACGGCAAAAGGAAGGGGAAAGGTAGCAGATATTTTCAAGCACATAAAACTGTCAAAGTTCGCAAATTTTGACCGTATCACCCTTTAAGTCCCAAAATCATACCCCGCCGCCAGATCTACACTAAAGGCTATGGAAATTCGAATAATCCAGCGATGAAACATGTATACAGTAAGACTTGTGTAGGTTGGTATCTGATATTTTCTTTGCAATAACTTAATAGTATCAATTCCCTTAATCTTCTTTACCATTAAGCTCGAATAAATATTGTAATAATTTGTAGTATAAACAATTTGAACATTGAACCCTCCTGCATTGATAATACTCGTAGACTAACATAAAAATAAGATATTTTGTTTGGCGATTACAGTTTGAACTTTACGAAGAAATTTAAAAACAAAACTGTAACAAAGGGATTTTGGCATCGTATACTTTTAATAAACGTACTTCCAGAGAAAAAATGTGTTGGCCTAAATGAATTTTTTGCCAACCGAATGAAGATGGTTATCTCTACTATCACTATCGGTTAGGGTGACCACACCGAATAGTACTTGCAATCAGGGCTGTGGAGCCGGAGTCTTGGAGTCGGAGTCTGAAGATTTTGCTGGAGTCGGAGTCGAAAAAATTTTGCTCGACTCCGACACCGGCAAAACCAAATTTTTTAAAACACTTCACATTTTTGTAACTAAGCAAGTTTTTACGCAAATTAGTTTCCACTGCGTTATTTATTCGATCAATGTACAGCATGATTGTAAATGAAAATCAACTTCCAATTACGGCTATCTTTTTATGTTTCCTAGAATGTTAGACTAGCAGATGGGCTGGATCGATTCATTTTAATGCCCATATCAATTTATTTGAAATATTTCGAACAATCGAAATTACATTTTACATTTTATTTTAACATATACATACACCCAGAAAAAAGTGCCTTCGAAACTAAAGGAAAAAATTTTCATCAATATAGTTTATCCATTTTATTTCCATTAAGGTAAATTTTTGTGAAAAATAATAAAATTTACTCGTTTCAGTAAAAAAATCCTAAACTGTAAGCAGTTAGGAATAGTTCATTACCTAGAATAAGGCATGGAATTTTACTCATACTATTTTCTTCGCTGGGTATAAGAATTTACTACTGAAAAAGAAAATTTTATTCACCGATAACAAAGCATTCGTAAAAATAAACAAAAACCGAACTAAAACCTAGTTTCCTCAAAATCAGTAAAATTTCTTATAAAATGATAATTGCGACTTCCTTTATAATAGAAAGTTTTTCATACATACGAACAACACTTGGCATAGAAAAATATTTTAGTTCATTCGTACTAAGAAGTATGCAATCCTTTCAAAACTTAAGGAAACACACTTGTTAGAATATAGGAAATTTTCCTAAATTTCTATTGTCTACCTGTAATCGATACCTGTCATCGTAATCGATGTGTTTGCGCGTGGGTGTAATCGATATATTTGCGCGTCGGTAGTTTTTTTAGTTGGAATCGCGTTGTTTTGGTATACGGAGAGATTGTTAAAAAATAATATGGTAAAATAATATAATAAATAACAAATAAAATATATAAAATATTTGTTATTTTAAATTAGTGAGAAAAATTTTCGTTTTTTTAAATAAATCTATCAATGTTCGTGATAGTGTATAAACAAAGAAACCACCAGCAGAATAACAACCCTTTCATTTGTCTTCATTTTGGAATCTTCAATTATCAGGTAATATTCAGTGACGCTAACCTTTTGCAACAAAAATGTTTTATGATTTTTTATATTTGTAGGTATTGAAATTGTAAAAGGAGGACAAAATCGTTAGGCAGCAACTTATTAAAAGTGAAAAGTACAAGAAGAAGAAAAAGTGCGTTTTACAGTTGATAATATCACACGGAAATTGGAAATAGTGGATTAATAAACTAATATTTCAAAGAGATTCGATGCTGTTGATTCTTAATAAATATATTCAATATATTAATAAAACATGTCTTTTATTGAAGATAAAATTGCTTATAGAAATAAATAAAATTGTATTTAAAAACGAAGGTAAGCAGTTCTAATTATGAAGTAAAAGTTTTACCACAAATGTGTAAGATTTGTCGAAATGAATGAAAAAATTTCAATAAAATCATTCCATATATGAATTCAAATTAGTTAAATTTTTTCATTCTGTAGTATAGTGGTACATAAATATAGGAAAATGTTAACTAATATATGGAATGCATTATTCCTAATTTCTACGAAAATCACATCGTCCAAACAAATAAAAATGTCTTTGGCGCTATACGAAGTTCAACTTTCTTCACAATGAGTTCATTTTAACTTAAAGAAGGGGTCACTTTTTTCTGGGTGTAAAGGGTGATACGGTCAAAATTTGGTCAATATAAACTTGACGTATTTCTTTCAATTTTGCATTTAAAAAACCTGACCACCCCTCATTTTGAAGGTGTGTGTGTGTAGAATGTTGCTCCTATTTTGATTTTCGAATTCACTCTTCGGTTGTCAAAATGCCGTCCAAGCAAGAAGAGCAGCGTATCAAAATTTTGCTTGCGCATCGTGAAAATCCGAGCTACTCGCACGCAAAGCTGGCAAAATCGCTAAAAGTTGCCAAATCAACCGTTACAAATATAATTAAAGTGTTTGGGGAACGTTTGTCGACAGCCAGGAAGTCTGGATCGGGGGGAAATCGAAAACCGGAAGCCGCTGAGACGACATAGAGAGTTGCCGGTAGTTTCAAGCGAAACCCTAACCTCTCTCTCCGAGATGCCGCAAATAAGCTGGGTGTATCGTCTACAACCGTGCATCGAGCCAAAAAACGAGCCGGACTATCGACTTACGAGAAGGTAGTGACTCCAAATCGCGATGATAAACAAAATACGACAGCCAAAGCGCGATCCCGGAGGCTGTACACGACGATGCTGACGAAGTTTGACTGCGTGGTAAAGGACGACGAAACCTACGTCAAAGCCGACTACAAGCAGCTTCCGGGACAGGAGTTTTATACGGCAAAAGGAAGGGGAAAGGTAGCAGATATTTTCAAGCACATAAAACTGTCAAAGTTCGCAAAGAAATATCTGGTTTGGCAAGCCATCTGTACCTGTGGCTTGAAAAGCAGCATTTTCATAGCTTCCGGGACTGTCAACCAAGAAATTTACGTGAAAGAGTGTTTGAATAAACGTCTGCTGCTTTTCCTGAAGAAACACGGTTGTTCCGTACTGTTTTGGCCGGATTTGGCATCTTGCCATTACGGTAAAAATGCCATGGAGTGGTACGCCGCCAACAACGTGCAGGTGGTTCCCAAGGACAAGAACCCTCCCAACACGCCAGAGCTCCGCCCAATTGAGAAATACTGGGCTATTGTCAAGCGGAACCTAAAGAAGACCAAAAAACTGCTAAGGACGAGCAGCAGTTCAAGGCAAACTGGCTTTCTGCGGCGAAGAAGATGGACAAGGTGGCTGTACAAAATCTGATGGCTGGTGTCAAGCGTGAGGCCCGGCAATTCGGATTTGGAAAAGCGTAAGCCTAACTGAATATTTTTCCTGAATTTTATACTAATTGAACTTGAAAAAGAAATTTAATTTGATTTTTTAAATAAACGATTTCACCGATTTCCAATTACGGCTATCTTTTTATGTTTCCTAGAATGTTAGACTAGCAGATGGGCTGGATCGATTCATTTTAATGCCCATATCAATTTATTTGAAATATTTCGAACAATCGAAATTATTTTTTTTTTACATTTTATTTTAACATATACTTAAAGGGTGATACGGTCAAAATTTGGTCAATATAAACTTGACGTATTTCTTTCAATTTTGCATTTAAAAAAACCTGAACACCCCTCATTTTGAAGGTGTGTGTGTGTGTGTAAAATGTTGCTCCTATTTTGATTTTGGAATTCACTCTTCAGTTGTTAAAATGCCGTCCAAGCAAGAAGAGCAGCGTATCAAAATTTTGCTCGCACATCGCGAAAATCCGAGCTACTCGCACGCAAAGCTGGCAAAATCGCTAAAAGTTGCCAAATCAACCGTTACAAATGTAATTAAAGTGTTTGGGGAACGTTTGTCGACAGCCAGGATGTCTGGATCGGGGGGAAATCGAAAACCGGAAGCCGCTGAGACGACAAAGAGAGTTGCCGGTAGTTTCAAGCGAAACCCTAACCTCTCTCTCCGAGATGCCGCAAATAAGCTGGGTGTATCGTCTACAACCGTGCATCGAGCCAAAAAACGAGCCGGACTATCGACTTACAAGAAGGTAGTGACTCCAAATCGCGATGATAAACAAAATACGACGGCCAAAGCGCGATCCCGTAGGCTGTACACGACGATGCTGACGAAGTTTGACTGCGTGGTAAAGGACGACGAAACCTACGTCAAAGCCGACTACAAGCAGCTTCCGGGACAGGAGTTTTATACGGCAAAAGGAAGGGGAAAGGTAGCAGATATTTCTGTACCTGTGTCTTGAAAAGCAGCATTTTCATAGCTTCCGGGACTGTCAACCAAGAAATTTACGTGAAAGAGTGTTTGAATAAACGTCTGCTGCTTTTCCTGAAGAAACACGGTTGTTCCGTACTGTTTTGGCCGGATTTGGCATCTTGCCATTACGGTAAAAATGCCATGGAGTGGTACACCGCCAACAACGTGCAGGTGGTTCCCACGGACAAGAACCCTCCCAACACGCCAGAGCTCCGCCCAATTGAGAAATACTGGGCTATTGTCAAGCGGAACCTAAAGCAGACCAAAAAAACTGCTAAGGACGAGCAGCAGTTCAAGGCAAACTGGCTTTCTGCGGCGAAGAAGGTGGACAAGGTGGGTGTACAAAATCTGATGGCAGGTGTCAAGCGTGAGGCCCGGCAATTCGGATTTGGAAAAGCGAAAGCCTAACTGAATATTTTTCCTGAATTTTATACTAATTGAACTTGAAAAAGAAATTTAATTTGATTTTTTAAATAAACGATTTCACCGATTTATACGCGTTTTCCCTTGACCAAATTTTGACCAAAATGTCAAAATGTTATTTCTATAAAAAGTTTTGTCAAAATGTTATTTCTATAAAAAATTTATTCAAAATTTTATTAAATTTTATTTTTTCTATAGAAAATTTAGTCAAAATTTTATTTCTATGGAAAATTGAGTCAAAATTTTATTTCTATTGATAATTTTATTTCTATAAAAATTTAAGTCAAAATTTTATAGTAATATATTTTTTTATTAGAAAATTTGGTAAAAATTCTATTTCTATAGAAAATTTTGCCAAAATTTTTATAGTAATATATTTTTTTATTAGAAAATTTGGTCAAAATTTTATTTCTATAGAAAATTTAGTCAACATTTTGTTTCTGTAGAATATTTTGCAGAATTTTATTTACTACACAAAAAATTTTCTAAAATTATATTTTTATTAATTTATTATAATTTTTTAAAAATTTTATTTCTATAAGAAAAAATTGTCTAATTTTATTTCTATAGCAAATTTTCTCAAAATTTTTTTCTTACTAATGCTCACTGATACTCACTGCTATAAAAAATGTATTCAAAATTTTATTACTATAGAAATATTTTTTTCTATATAACATTTAGTCAAAATTTAGTTCTATAGAAAATTTTGCAAAATTTTGTTTGATACACAATTTTTTTTAATTGTATTTCTATTGATACTTTTTTCAAACTTTTATTTCTATAAAAAATTTTGCCAAATTTTATTTCTATAAAAATTTTGCCAAATTTTATTTCTATAAAAATTTTGCCAAATTTTATTTCTATAAAAATTTTATTCAAAATTTTATTTCTATATATTTGGTCAAAATTTGATTTCTATAGAAAATTTTGCCAAAGTTTTATTTCCATAGAAAATTTAGTCAAAATTTTATTTACTAGACAAAAATTTTTCCAAAATTGTATGCTCACTGATACTCACTGCTAAGTCCAAAACTTGTGGAAATGACTCAAATTTTCAAATTTTTCAATGAATGAATCATAAATGCATTTTTGCGAAATTGTCTAAACAATTATAAATATTTCCCAAATATTGCCCGAGATTTTGTAGAAGTCTGATTTGAGATTTTATCAAAATGTATATCTAAATACAAAGTTGTGCAGAGTATATTATAATCGGCCCGCCCGACTTTAGACTTTCCTTGCATTTTTATTTTTTGTTAAAATTGTGTTACGTCCCATAACGTTAGATTTAAATTTTATGTACATAAATTTTGTAGAAGTATATACAATTTTGTCTAAATCGATTCAGATTCAAATTCATGCATATGCACCCTCAAAAAAAATCGCTTCTTTAACATATGTTCCAAACATATTTTTCAGGAAGCACACATATTATTGCATACTGCCGAAACATTAATATGTTTGTTTTATGTGAACATATTATATGTTTGGAAGCATTTTGAGCCAAAAATATTATATGCTTGGAAAAATTTTTCCCAAACACGACTGTGCTCATTCCCTAACATACTCGTAATTTTCACTTCCACGAAATTTTTTAGTTATTGGCACCTTTTTCTGTAATACAAATAATGTTGAAGAAATTATTCACTTTTATAAATTTTTTAAAGTTTACCTTTCGCCTGCACGGAGAATCGAACCGAGGACCATACAGTTTGTAAGCCAACACACTATCCACTGGGCTACGTAGCTGTTATAGTCACCAGTAGATAATTATCGTTTTAAGTTACATTTATATAGCATAGTTTGCAGCGCCCACGAGCCCATGCAAACATAACATTATTTAACAGAAACATACATTTGTTTGCCACGTGGAGCAGTGGTTAGCATGTCTGCCTTGCATGCAAAGGGTCGTGGGTTCAATCCCTGCTCCGACCGAACATTTTTTTTGTTTTTTTTAATTTACACATTTATATTTATACTATATTATTTTTTTTTAAATGAAACTTCGAAATATGCGTTATTAAAGATTTATAGTCAGTAACAGTGCTTGATATAAACGAAATTGGCTGATTTTTGGATAAAATATTATTTTTTATTGCAAAAATAACAATCTTGTAATAAAAAACTGTTTTTGTACAAAACTTTAAAATTTGGAAGGAATTCAAAAACTAACAAAAGAAGAACGTGGAGTCGAGTATAAACATACATACATAATTTTATAACATAAACATAAATTTATTTAGGAGTGAACAGTTTTTTACTAGCATTTAACACCATCGCTCTAACATTCCTTTTATTTTTCTTTAATAATTCATTTTAAAGAAAATAAACTTTTTAAATTGTTTTAGCTGTAAAACTCGAACTTAATGCCCGCTTTTATATTTGATGGTGTCCGTCAACTCCTCGTGAACTACTTTTTAATAAAGAAGAACTAAAGTTTGTTTTTTTACATTTTACTGTGTAATTTTTCACTATTTCCTCCTTATTTCATTTTACTGTCACTAAAGGGCACTATAATCTAAAAAGAGTATAGTGCCCTTTCGTTATTTTTATGAAGACCCCTGATTTCTTTTAACGAACCAAGAAAAAAATTGTGCCCATAATGCCAAAATGATAAACAAAACACATGTCCACACATACATAAAATGCTGCTCTCAAGGCGAAAACATAAGCTGTTTGTTTTTCAAATGTCTATTCTCTTGGTTCAGAATGTATATTCTCTTTATTCAAATTAAATAATATTTAGACTTAAACATATCAAATTTTTGGCCTTATCATAAAACAGTTTTCCGAAACAACATACAAGCGGTTTCACAGAAATTGTTCTCTTTTGACTCTTTTGCTGTGTTATATTGATATCTTTCGTCAACTCTCCCGGTTTCCATCTCTATTTCTTTCTCTATACTCTCTCTGTCACTTTGAATAAAATATCACAACATATGTATGTTTAGTCGAAATTTGTAAATTTATATATGTTTGTATTCACACATATGATTTTTATGAAACATTCATACCCCAAACATAATATATTCTAACATATTAACATAGATGTCCCAAACATTTAGTGTTAGTTTAGGAACATTACATGTTTGCACTTAAATATATTGTGGTTTAAAATCGAGCCCGAAACACATTTTGACTCTTTTGCTGTGTTATATTGATATCTTTCGTCAACTCTCCCGGTTTCCATCTCTATTTCTTTCTCTATACTCTCTCTGTCACTTTGAATAAAATATCACAACATATGTATGTTTAGTCGAAATTTGTAAATTTATATATGTTTGTATTCACACATATGATTTTTATGAAACATTCATACCCCAAACATAATATATTCTAACATATTAACATAGATGTCCCAAACATTTAGTGTTAGTTTAGGAACATTACATGTTTGCACTTAAATATATTGTGGTTTAAAATCGTGCCCGAAACACATTTTGTTTAAATCGGAACATATGAAAAACATATTTTTCTAACAGTGTGGGAATATAAACCTTTATATAGCTCGCAAAAATTTAAAGGATTTGAGATAGTATCAATAATTTTGGTCCACAAATACATATACTGTTGGTATCTTCTCATATTATTATGATATTATTTTTTTATTAAACATTGCCCTAAATTTTAAATATAGAGTTCAATTGGCATATAATGTGAAATTAAGACCTTTTGTTTGCACACATAAGAAAAGATGTTCAACATTACATACTACTATATTACATTTTTGCTATGAACTGTAAAATGTGTCTTATTGAGGACTTAAAGTTAGAAAAGAACAGTGCTTGATATAAACGAAATGGACTGTGTTGTTGGTTCAAAAATATTTTTTTTATTGAAAAAAAAAAATATAAAAATTTTTTAACAAACGAATTTTTTGGTGATAAAAGTTTAAAATTTCCGAAGCAATTCAAAAAACTCTTACAAAAGAAACACGTTTTCGGTACACGTTAAATAAATGCTACTTTTTCCTTCTAATATTATTCTTATAGTATACTATAAGCCTAATTTTATAAATAAATAAACTAAAGGGATTTTTTGTTTGTCATTATAACAACCTGTAAAAGTGTCAACGTTCATAGGAAAAAATCTAAAATTACAGCGAAAAGCACATTGTAAACAATGTTTGTTTGTCTAAAATTCCGTTTGGGAGGAAAGAATTTGTTTAAGCGAATATATTTGCCACGTGTGACCGTACCGTTAGATTATACAGTCCATTGTTATACCTGATTTAGTGATTTTTTCTCTTATCAATGAACCCCACAAGTTCTACATTTAGCTCAATGACCTGGTACTCCTTTTTTATCGCCAAGTCCGCACAGCGTGTCACAGTACCATTTAGAAAAGCATTGCAAAGCATATACATGACCAAGAACTGACATTTAGGAACCCAATCAATAACAGTTTTCATCTCAATCAGTGTCTGGGATTAAACGCCTTACCCCTATGCGCACCATAAAATTCTGATGATATATCATATTATTATTTCCAGTGCTATGTATATTCAAATAATAAATCGTATCTTTTATATATGTTTTAGCTTTTTCCTGCTACATATAACGGAAAAGACGAAATTCCAACATTTGCATTTTGAATATTTGAAATACAAGAAATTATTAAATCTTTGCGACTGGTGATTCAAAAGTTCCCTTGACCATGCTATAAAATCATATTGGAACAATTCACATACTTTGAATATGCGACATCAAACATGTTCGATAGGAGATGGATGGTTTACGCACAAAAGATTAAACAAACGTAAGCATTCAATGCTTTACTCTTTGCCAAAGAAAAAGAAGTTGGGCATTTCGTGAGAATCTGCCATTTGTATGAGTCGCTTTGTTTGTTAAACACTAATTACGGCTATAAGCAATGAGCTGAGTTTGTTAGATCATATTTGTGTTACATATACGTTAGTATGTTTGTGTATACAATCAGAGAAACTTAACGAACGTTGAACAAATAGTGGCCGTTTTAGGCTGACACTCTATGCTTGGCTTTGAAAGCCCTGAGAACGCGAATACTCAACACACAAAACATACACCACACCACCACTGATCATAGAATATCGGAAAAAATCATCGTCAAGTATTGAGTTTTACTGTGAGGCTTTGCAAAAAAACCGAAAACTTTTATTTATAGATCCCCCGTATGTGATCAACGTTTAGTCGATGTCTTCTAGGCACCATTGACGGTTAAGAACCAAAAAGGAAGAGCGGGGTTGGGAACTTTCCAAATTGGAGAGAAAAAAAGAAAATATTATTTATAAAACGGAAACGGATATACAAATTTTGAAAGAAGCACACATACGCATAAACAAAGTGAGTTGAATTTTAATAAGAAGAGAAAAAACTATTGACTTTTAATAAACAAAATGAAAATTACAATAAAAATATGAACAAATTGTGATTGTGCAAGTGATTATGTGGATAAAAAATAATAACTTTCCAATAAGGTTGATGGATGCTCTGCAAAAGGACTACACAAATATATGTGATAAAAATAAAGTTATGGATTATTGTTGCAGCACTTAATATTTCATTCATTTGGATTTAAAAGTTGTTATTTACGTTTTAATTAATGCGTTTACTGGGGCTAAACACAATTTACTTTAAATAACTCATTTTCTGGTTGACCTTAACCCAAAACATTACTTAATTTTTGTACACAAGAATGTTTCTGCACTTGATAATTCTCCAATTACTTGAGGCTTTTATGAAAAGATTCAATGCAATCAATGTGTGAATGGTTAGAGAAATATTTTTGAAAAATAAAGAAACAAACCCAGAATACAATTCAAAATGCATATGTACTAAGGTTGGATTGTAAACAATATATAAATAAAATTTTAGACCAAAGAAGTTTCTTTTCATTGCTTTTAAAGATAAATAAATCTTTGTCCCAATAAATTCCATATGATGTTAATGAAAATAGAATTTATATTCCGAAAATATAAATTTATTTTTTGTTTTGTGGATTCATCTGGATTATTAAACTATTAAGATGATAAAGAAACATAATTTAATTTAAGAAAAATAAATAAATTACTTTATAAAAAAAAAATAATTTCTAACATCCTTGACTTTAAAATACATAATCATTCTAGATCAAAAGTCATTAGATCTGAAATGACCTTTCAAACAATTCTCGGTATCAAAGTGCATGTTTTCAAATATTAAATAGGTATATTAGAACACAAAACATAGCATATAAATAATAACAACTCAACGATTATCTTCTATGAGTATAGTAAATGAATAGTAGATTATTGAATAAATTAACCATAGTAGTATTTGATAGAAGGATAGGAGATTATGCAACTATAACGCTGAGCTATTGGCATTATATGTGTAAATGCACAGAAAAAGTAAATTTTTGTTGTAATAAGTAAACAAACCAATTGTATAAAAATTATTCTAAATTAATTTATATGTATTTTTACTAAAATTCCCTTTTTAGTTGCGATTTTATTAATCTCAAGCAGCGTTGTCAAGTGGCTTTAAGCTTTTTCTCTGGCTTTTTTTAAACTTTTTAGCGGCTTTTAGCCATTATTATTATACCCTCCACCATAGTATGGGGGGTATATTATCTTTGTCATTCCGTTTATACCCCAGATTTGGCATGCAGAGCCTCTTAAAAAAGCAAATGTTCAAGTTTCATATGTGGTGTTAGTATATGGTCCATAATTATATATAGCTCCATATAAACCGATCTCCAGATGTACACACAAAAAAATTTCACGAAAAATTTTCCAATAAAAATTTTAATTGAGTTTTAAAAAATATTCAATTAAAAATTTAATTTACTCAACAAATTTTTTAATTGAAACAAAAATCAATCACAAAAATAATAGTATCAATTAAGTTTTTAATTGGATCAATTAACTTTTTAATTGGCCTTCAATTAATTTTTTATTGATACTATCATTTCTGTGATTGAAGACATTTCAATTAAAAATTAATTGGATCAATTAATTTCGTGATTGAATCAGAAAATTTTTTTGTGTGTAGCTTTTCGGAGCCTCTTGGAGGAGCAAATTTCATTCGAGTCGGTTGAAATTTTGTACGTTGTGTTAGTATATGGCCACTAACAATCATGCAAAAATTGGTCTATAGCAGGAAGAAAACTTTCGGTTAATTTTAGAAAATTTTGAATATTTTTAGAAATTTTTAACTAAATAGTATTACAAACGCTAATATCACGCCGATATCACAGAAATAAGTAAATATTTTTCAACAAATCCAAGAACATTTATTAGACATAATTAAGTTTTTTCACTTGTTAAAGAAAATTTTGTAGTTTGAAGGAAAAAATTGATGTTCAAAATTGCAAGAATGTCTTTAGTGACATACGAAGTTCATGATGAACGCATTTCTAGTAAAATATACAAATTTAAAGAAATAATGAACTATGTTGCGAGGAATACGAATTCAGTAAATCTTTATGCTTAATTTGTGTATAATTTGTTCCCGTTTTTTAGTTAATTTAACTAACCTACGCAAACAATTATTAGAGTAAAGGAAACTTTCTCCAAACTTAATAATTCCATGAACTAAAATAAAGTTAAACTGGCTTTAGTGAAATAGAGAGTTCACTTTTTGTTGAGTGTGCACATATGATTAGTTTTTGATTAAAAACTAACGGAAATATTTATGTTTTAATTAAAATTTCTCCAACATGTAGAAGTTTCCTTGACTTTAATAACATTAGTTTACAAAAAAAAATGCATGTACACTTGATGAAAATCAACTTTTCTTATGTATTTTGAGCTGCTGAATTCGAAAAAATTTTAAAACATTTTTTATGGAACAGTTTTTGAGATATCTCGAGTTATAAATGTCCGATTATAACGGACATTAGTGGTTCAAAAAATATCAATGCGAAAATTCAAAATTTTCAAAAAAATCGTATTTTACAATGGACCTTTTCCGCCAGAAAAGTATAAACCATTTAAAATTTTTTTTCTCTTCATGGTCGTATAGACGATACTCTAACGTAAGTAATAAGACCAACTAGAAGAAAAACGACCGAAAAATGACAAAGTTATAAGCAAGATGTCTCAAAAACTGTTCCATAAAAAATTTTTAAACCTTTTTTTTCGAATTCAGCAGCTCAAAATACATATGAAAAGTTGGTTTTCATCAAGTGTTAATTTTGAGTGTAAACTAGTGTAATTGTTTGTGTACGTTAATTAAATTAACTAAAAAGGGGGAAAATTATACACAAATGAAACACAAAAATTTACTAAATTCGAATTTCCCACAAAATTTTTGAAAAATTTCTTAAATTTTGTACATTTTACCCGAAACGTTTCCAATTTTTTGTAGCTATCAACGCAAACAATTGCTTGGCACCTGGTGCCACCCGTATGGTTGAGTTTAAGCATAAAATTATTTTAATGAGTACCATGTGAAGTACTAGAATTCATCCATTCTTTAAATTAATTATAAAAAATAATTCTTAATATGCAAAACTCAACGAAGCAAACATAATGGAAATGTGATTAATTTTCTAATGTTGTCACTTTTTTTGTAAAAAAAAATTAGAATTTGTTCTCACCTCCATACCATTAGGTGTACTAATGAAAGCCCAGGTACGTAATAATTACATGTATGACTATGAGTGTGAGAAAATTGCGGGTAATTTGAATTTGGCCATGAAAATTTAAAGATTAGTTAGACAGGTATTGACTAAATTTTTTGTTTCTTTTCTACTCTCAAATGATTCATACCGGTTGAGAAAATATGGCATCTTTATACCCAAGCTTATTTATTTGTTTAACTAGTTTGGACGTTCCTTCTCTAGGTTTTGGATACACTTTGGTAGTATTAAGATTTTATACGATTTGTTTTCTTTTCTTGTTGGCTGTTAATGAGCTAGTTTCGTTCCTATCTCAAGATGTGAGTGTAAAGTGTGAAAATTAAATATTAGTCGATGCTGTTATCTTCGAACGGATACAACAGAATTGTTGAACAATTTAAATTACTTAAATGTATTTATTTTCAATGATTTTGTCAATATTTGTCTAACGATAAAACATCGATTAACTAATCTTCTCATTAGCTTCGACCGGCTGTGGGTTTATAATTTTATATGTTTTGTTCATTTTTAGACTAAATATATTTAAGGAATCTCGAAAGAGGGAGGGGTAAAGAAATGATTAAGCATAGCGACGACCATAAAAATTCACAAAAAACGATATTTAAGGACGACTCTATTCTAACAAGTGGATTCAACCCCACCATCGATCGAAAACCAAAAAGTTTTTCTGCAGTGAATTATCTCCTCTCAGCAATTTCTTTCTGAATTGTGAAACGCCGGACTCGATTATAAAAAGGGGGTCAATGAGCTTAACATAGATTCGGGCAGCACTGATTGATAAGAGCGACGTTAACCACATGTGCTATCACAATGGACTGAATAGACCTAACCTAATCTATATTTTAAGTAAGGATCCTAAATTGCAATTCAATTGCAATTCGGTACTACGCAGAAAAAAGTCCGTAGATAAACTAATGCAAAATTTCGCTTACTTTTATTGGAAATGATAATTTGTTTGTAATTAAATTTTATTATTTTTTTTTGGAAATTTTTCGCAGCCCAAGGAAATTTTACTTATCCTAAGTATGTCTCAAAAATGTAATGAACTAAACGTGGGTATAAAGTTCATTGACCGTGTACATAAATTCAATATCAACTAAGGCCGAAGAAAATTATCGTACGATTACTAAAAAGTAGTACAAATGTCAAAACGGTTATGATTTGGCTCCAATATATTTTTTTTAATTTTAGTATTATTTTGGTAAATTGTAGTTAAAAAGAAATCTTGAAAAGTGGAGTTCAGTTGATGGTTCATTTTTCCCATTGAACATTTTGATTGTTTTTCCTGTGTAGTTATTAATACTAAATAATTAATACATCAACAAATATTATGTCAAAACTAAATCTAAATTTGTCCAAAAAGCTCAATTAATAATTGTAAAATTAGATATTATGTCAAAACTCGACTTCTCCAAAAACTGTAAGGATGGATAAATATGGAGATAAAATTGAGACCTGTACAAAAAATCAATGACTTTAAACAAATTTGAAAAATTGGATTTCACCATTCTATATAAAGTCTTTGCGGTCCATACATCGATGTAATATAATTTTGGTTCATGGTACAATGCTCATCTTGATTTCTAAATTCTATCAAAGCCAAATAGAATGGTATGTATAAATTAACATTGCCATTGTTATTGCCTGGCAGGTGTCTAATTACACTTTTAATCTTTAGTGTTATAAATGACCTTGGAAGTTTGTAAAATGGTACTGTAATAACTGTTATGTTTCTATAATTCAATTAAATGGAAATGTCTAGAAGTTCTTTTTTCTGTAACAATAATCCCAATATTAATGTATAATGCAATTGTCAACTACTCTAATAGTGTGAATTATTATGATTTGTGCAACTGTTACTAAAATATAAGTAATGAAAATCTGCCATAACCGTTTGCCCTTACAAAAGCAATTGTTCACATTGTCCATCTGGTTCATTAATAATATCTAGAAGTAATTTAGATCGAAAAGAAAACTTTGGTTAATTTTATAAAATTGAGGTTAATTTTAGAAGTTTTTAACTAAAGTATATTACAAACACAGATATCACAAAAATAAGTAAATATTTTTCGACAAACTCAAGAAAATTTATTAGACATAATTAAAAGAAAAGAAATTTTTCAAAACATATAATTTCGGGAATTAAAAGAGAGTTTAGTGAAATATGGGGTTCACTTTTATTGAGTGTATGTTAAGTGTAGTTTATATCGAACAATATTTCGATATAACTCCCTTTTCAATCTCCCGATTTAACTTTTATGTTATAATCTATGTGTCCTCCATTTTCACCGGACGTGCCCGCAATTTATTTTGGACAAATAAAGGGCACTAAATATTATTAATATTAATGCTTTTTTATCAATGTATACAACAAAGTCCATAGTATCTACAATTTACTACAAATTCGATATTAACCGAATCGTTTATGAGGAGATGTTCCCAAAGAAAATTATTGCGTATATTTCATGGTGATGGGTATTAAAGATTCGATCCGGTCGAACTTTTGTACGTTGTTCTACGCATAATATCTCATCAGTAAAAATTTCGATAAAGTAACGTTTTCTCGAGTCACAATACCAGTTTTTAATTTGAATAATTTGAACAGGAATATAAATATAAACGTTTATGCAATAATCTATTTAATTTTGCCATTAATAAGTAATGTTGCCTTTATCCAAATCCTCACTACTTGTAAATATTTGCAAAACATAATTTACATACACCCTCAAAAAAAATCGCTTCTTTAACATATGTTCCAAACATATTTTGCAGGAAGCACATATATTATTGCATACTGCCGAAACATTAATATGTTTGTTTTATGTGAACATATTATATGTTTGGAAGCATTTTGAGCCAAAAATATTATATGCTTGGAAGAATTTTTCCCAAACACGATTGTGCTCATTCCCTAACATACTCGTAATTTTCACTTCCACCAAATTGTTTAGTTATTGGCACCTTTCTCTGTAATACAAATAATGTTGAATAAATTATTCACTTTTATAAATTTTACCTTTCGCCTGCACGGAGAATCGAACCGAGGACCATACAGTTTGTAAGCCAACACACTATCCACTGGGCTACGTAGCTGTTATAGTCACCAGTAGATAATTATCGTTTTAAGTTACATTTATATAGCATAGTTTGCAGCGCCCACGAGCCCATGCAAACATAACATTATTTAACAGAAACATACATATTTTTGCCACGTGGAGCAGTGGTTAGCATGTCTGCCTTGCATGCAAAGGGTCGTGGGTTCAATCCCTGCTCCAACCGAACATTTTTTTTTTTTTTTTTTTAATTTACACATTTATATTTATACTATATTAATTTTTTTAAATGAAACATCGAAATGTGCGTTATTAAAGATTTATAGTCAGTAACAGTGCTTGATATAAACGAAATTGAATGATTTTTGGATAAAATATTTTTTATTGCAAAAATAACAATCTTGTAATAAAAAACTGTTTTTGTACAAAACTTTAAAATTTGGAAGGAATTCAAAAACTAACAAAAGAAGAACGTGGAGTCGAGTATAAACATACATACATAATTTTATAATATAAACATAAATTTATTTAGGAGTGAACAGTTTTTTACTAGCATTTAACACCATCGCTCTAAAATTCCTTTTATTTTTCTTTAATAATTCATTTTAAAGAAAATAAACTTTTTAAATTGTTTTAGCTGCAAAGTCGAACTTAATGCCCGCTTTTATATTTGATGGTGTCCGTCAACTCCTCGTGGACTACTTTTTAATAAAGAGAAACTAAACTTTGTTTTTTTTACATTTTACTGTGTAATTTTTCACTATTTCCTCCTTATTTCATTTTACTGTCCCAACTCTAAATAGACTATAGTGCCCTTTCGTTATTTTTATGAAGACCCCTGATTTCTTGTAACAAACCAAGAAAAAAATTGTGCCCATCATGCCAAAATAATAAACAAAACACATGTCCACACATACATAAAATGCTGCTCTCAAGGCGAAAACATATGCTGTTTGTTTTTCAAATGTCTATTCTCCTGGTTCCGAATGTCTATTCTCTTTATTCAAATTAAATATTATTTAGACTTAAGCATATCAAATTTTTGGCCTTATTGATTCTTTCGCTGTGTTATGTTGATATCTTTCGTCAACTCTCCCGGTTTCCATCTCTATTTCTCTCTATACTCTCTCTGTCGCTTTGAATAAAATATCACAACATATGTATGTTTAGTTGAAATTTGTAAATTTATATATGTTTGTATTCACACATATGATTTTTATGAAACATTCATGCCCCAAACATAATATATTCTAACATATTAACATAGATGTCCCAAACATTTAGTGTTAGTTTAGGAAAATTACATGTTCGCACTTAAATATATTGTGGTTTAAAATCGTGCCCGAAACACATTTTGTTTATATCGGAACATATGAAAAACATATTTTTCTAACAGTGTATGAAGACGATTATCATGAGTGTTAACAATTTTAATTTTTCTGAGATAAAGGTTATTTCAAGTAAAACATCACTGATTTAATTAATTTGCCATTTGATCTTGCTTCATATATTTTGAAAGTCGAATTAAATGTGCTTGTTGACAACGTTTCCTCCAAATTAATACTTTTAAATAACTGTTAAAATTTAATATTCTTGTTTTTAATTTTCTTTTTCACTTATACGAGCGCATTCGTTGGAAAGATTAAGAACGGCGGATTTGTTTTTAAATCCAAAAGTTGACACAGAGTATTCGACAGTTAGGGGACCAGTCATGACGATCATATTTGCATTACACCCGTAATTATTTGGATTATAAATTGTTTAATTAGTTATGGATTTAGTTATACCTTTTTGGGGAATTTTACGATTCAATTTCAATAGGATCAAAAAAAATCAAATTGATGTAGTCGAATTGTATGGACAAGTAGCTGTCACAATTCCTCAAATGCTTTGAAAAATTTCATTCCAATGAATAGAGTGACTGAAGAAGTACTGTATATACTTCATAAGTATATAGAAATATTTGCCTACTTATCAATAATTTATTCCATGATATCTTTCTTTGTTAGAATATTTGCAATATTTTATTGAAAGTATTGCAGAAAGCGTTTACTTGCTCACTAGCTCAATTAGCTATGCTAAACACGTTAGCATGAATTAGAAGCGTTTTAGCCATCCCGAGTTTTGTTGATAAGATTTCAAAGGCGACAGGAAGAGGCGATAGAATTATTACGTGAAACTAACTCTATAGCTTGGACAATGAAAGCTCTGCCCATTATGGAATGAACATGAAATACGTACAAATCAAACGTCAAGCATTATGAATGAATGAATGGTCAGACAAAATTAGAATGGACGAATGCATATAGAGATGAGGTATGATCGATCAATGTTATGGGAAGCATTGGCACATCACACCTTCGGTTAAACTAAAAACAATTCGACATCAAGTTATGGTTGACTGGTGTTACGCGCATGTGCCTTGTCGTAATAGACTTACATATTTGCTTAACTTTAAATAATTTTTGAATAAATAAGACCTTTTTGCCACCATTTTGGGGGAAAACTTTCAGTAGAGAATTGCTAAAGTTTTTTCCCCTCATACTGTTTTATTGGCAGTTAGATGATACTGTTGGTAACTGATCATTTCTGACGGCCGTTTTGTTTTACAAACTTCCACTCACGTAGATCATTTACTACATTCGTAACATTTATCCATTCTCCAGTTGATGATTAATCCCGCAATCATGGAAAGAGTTTATTTGAAATTTTTATTACAAAAAATGTCAACTATTCATTGAATTACATTTTTGAGTTGTGTTTGTTTGATTACGTGATATCTTTATTTGTTATCAGCACGTTAAAGTTTATGTAAATAAATCATACCGATTGACACGTGACACGACAAGATGCTGTGATCAACAGGAACATGTTGTAATATGCCATGAAATGTGAAAAACTTTATTACAATTCTTCCGAAAGTATATAAAAAATTGTTGAAACTTTGAAAAATTTTTGTCTAAAAATGTACATCAATTCCGCTTTAATGAAATATTAACAAGAGAAATTAGATTTTGGAATCTGTTTGTATACAAACAACAAAGTTTTTAATAGTATTTGTTTTTTTATATTCCGTTATTACATTGATGATAAAATTAACTTTATATTTATTGCAAAAAAAAATTATTTAGTTTTAGTTTATTTTTTAAATTTTGTAAGCAATTTTTCCCCGCCCAAAGAATTTTTCTTTACTCCTAGTATGCTAATAACATTTCAATGACCATACAAATAAGTTCAATGCAAACTAAATCAGAAGCACGGTTGCCAGATTTTTTCGAGAGAGATCCCCAAAATTTCGAAATTATATCCCCAAAAAATCCCCAACTGAAATATGTGTCTCCATGAAATATCCCCAAAGGAAAATTCATGTAATTATATAATAATAATTTACCAAAAATTGGAGAAAATCCAAACAAAAATTATTTTATAAAAATTTTATTTATAAGAAATTTTGTCAAAATTTTATTTATAAGAAATTTTGTCAAAATTTTATTTCTTTAGAAAATTTTCTTAAAATTTTATTTCTATAGAAAATTTTATTTCATTGTTGTTGTTTTTTTTCTATAGAAAATTTTAATTCTATAGCAAATGTTGTCAAAATGCTATTTCTATAGAAAATTTTCTAAGATATCAATATTTTATTTCTATAAAAAATTTTTTCAAAATTTTACTTTTACAGAAAATTGTGTCAACATTTTTTTTATATCGCAAATAGTACCAACATTTTATTTCTATAAGAAATGTTAAAAAAAATGATTTCTATAGGAAACGTTGTGAAAATTTTATTTCTATAGAAAACTGTATCAAAATTTTATTTTTATATAATATTTTGTAAAAATTTTATTTCTATAGAAAATTGTTTCACAATTTTATTTCTATAGAAAATGTAGTCAAAATTTTATTTCTATAGCAAATGTTGTCAAAATTACATTTCTAAGAAAAATTTTGTCAAAATTGTATGCGTTTAAAAAAGTTTGTCAAAAATTTACTTCTATAGAAAATGGTGTCAACATTTTATTTCTATAGCTGATATTGTCAAATTTTTATTTCTATAGAAAATTAAAAAAAAAATGTTTTTACAGCAAATATTATCAAAGTTTTGTTTCTATTGAAAATTTTGTCAAAATTTTATTTCTATAGAAAGTTTGTGAATTACCTCTAAGTTGGAGAGGAATATTTTGCAAAATCTACCAAAGCCCATAAACGTTATTATACTTCGCTTTTATACTTTCTATAACAAATTTAATACTGTGATTGAAAGTGGAAATATCCCTAGAAAAATCCCCAAATCACGATTTTATCCCCAGATCCCCAAAGCGAAAAAATATCCCCAACCACGAGAAAAATTCCCCAGTTTGGAGAAAAATCCCCTAATCTCTCAACACTGATCAGAAGAAGCTTTTCATACACTTCTCAACAAAAAAAAAAAAATAACTACAGCGTGGTTAAAATGGTAATAATATGTCGCCTATGATTTGTTTCTTTATTTTTAGTACATTTTTGATTTTTGAGAAGGACGAATTTCGTATATGATAGTTAAAAATCCAAATAAATGTTTGTTAATTTAATTAATCTCGAAATTTGGAATACAATTTAGTTCAATATTCACAAGGGATAGCTCATCTCTCCCAAAACATAGCTTACGTTTTTGAACAAAAAGTCGACTTTTTCAACTAAAATACTCTGGATATTTTTCACTTTTGATGTTTGCCAAAATTTTCTAATCGAGTTTTAACGAAAATGTCGAATATTATATTTAGATTAAAAATGGAATGTGATGCCTATCTTTTTATGATAATATCTATCAATGATTTATATAGCTTATAAAAGGATACAGACAGGATTTTACGCGTTTCCCAAGATCTACTCAAAACCAAACTGGATCAACCCAGTTATGTTTATTATGAATCTGAGTATAACTCTTGTTTTTAATCCAAATTAGGGATTGTAATGAGAATTAAAAGTTGACTTTTCGAGTTTTTAAATCACATTCGAATTTTGCGATTAGTGAAAAGTCTACTTTTAACGTCGTAACTTTCGACTTTTTCGATGAGTTATCAGCAATAACGATCTGCATACATTGTATTTTCTTTTAGATTTTTGGATAAAAGTCGATTTTAACCAGACTTTCAAAAGAAAAAGTCGAAAGTAAAAATTCATAGGAAGAAAGGAGACACGTTTCTTTAGTTTGCTTAAAATTACTATCTGAATATGTAAAGATGTCAAAGAGAAAAGTGGCTTAAAATTATGTTACGACGAATTTGTCAACAAAAAAAAAACATTTGGGAATTTTCCTCTTACAAATTGAATCATTTTTTCTCCCACTGTACATCATCTTTTCATATAACTACAAGTCCCTTAATCTTATTTTTATTTCGTTTTGTTACACAGTAATGCAACAACACGAAATTTATTTTTAGAAACATGAAAGAAAGATGATGTACAGTGGAAGAAAAGATGATTCAATTTGTAAGAGGAAAATTCCCAAATGTTTTCTCCATAAGGAGTTAGCACAAAGAGCCTACAATTGAGTTATATCTCCCAGCCATAGGGTTTCCATATGGATAATTTTCAAAAGAGAACTTTCGCTTTTAAAAAAGAGAACATTTCAACTAAAAAAGAGTTTACAATAAAAAAATCTTTATTAAATAATTAATTATTATTGATGTTTAAATTAAAATAGTAATAGTTTCTAATGATAGAAACTAAATAAATACATATATAATAAAACAATAAAAAAAGAATCACATTTTCTTAAAAAATAAACAAAATAAATTCAAAAATACGCTGTCAAAAATAAAACACACATGTTCCTATGATCTCGCCCACAATTGACGACGACAACGAATTGGCGTATTTACGTCGTACGTTCAATTACATCTATTTCTAATTTGTACACAGTACGTCGAAACGTCGCAATTGTGTTCCGGCCTTTAATTTGTCAACAGATTTAACCCAGTAAACAATTAGTGGCGAACAATTGTGGCGAATTCCTACTAAATAAATAAAATTCCATCCATCTAGGATTTTTTTTTAAATAGAGTACATAAAGAGCACTGTTGGACATAAAAATACGGTACCAAAAAAAAGAGAGTGAACAAAAAGAGAACATGTTCTCTTTAAAAGAGATGTAATGGACAGCCTACCCAGCCAGATCTATACTAAAGGCTGTGGAAAGATTCATTCGCCCGAATCGAAACATGTACAGTCCAGGCGTATATAGATTTGTATCTGGCGTTCTCTTTTCAATGACTCTATTAATCATGTTCCTAAATCTAAATCTGTCCATAAAGCTCGATTAATAATTGTAAAATTAGATATTTTGGTTTACTTTCAAAATTGAATTGAAGTTTAATCACAATGCATACTCCGTTTCTTTCATATTGCATTTGTCGGGTGTCTAAAGTGAACTAATGTTCCAAGCACGTGCGAATTTCTAACCTGTCAAAATATCTCTGAATATATGTCCGTGTTGTCCAAATTTGATCTAGGGAAGACTTAATACGTTAGTATATGTATGCGTTTACATGAATATATTTTGCGTCGACAATCATGTCAAGTTTGGATTAACATAATTTAGTACTGCATAGCATACTTAATTAATAAACATTTTTGTTATGGTTCTTCTCGTGTAACTTATATCAGACACACGAGATAGTTCATTCCCTGCAATGGTATACATTGTTTGTATAGATCATAATGTTTCTGTAATACGTCATTAGAGGGATGGAGGGACATGTGCCGCCTATGTTTTTATGGATTATACCTCAGACTTTATTTCTGGCTGTCGTTGGTTTGTACTCAAGGAACGTGCTTAGTATTTTCAATCATTTCTGCGCAATCGATCGTTGTCTGATTGACTTTGCGACAGCAAAATTTTAACTATGAATGGATGTTCCAAGTTATCTTCCGCGTCGTTGTTCATATTAACATGCCTTTGTGAGAGTACCTATAAAATAATTGTATTTGTCTGCTTATGTTTGTATATTTAAATACACTTTATTTGGACATTTTTCTATTATTATTGTTAATGATCTACTAATATTAAAATATATTAAAAATGATCTATTCTGGTTAATGATTAGTATTAATAAGTTATAAATATTACTTACGTTTGGAATCTATCCCGTGGCAGTGCTTTAAAGTGAATAAATGTAAATAAACTGCAATAATAAAAGATACAATAAAATATAGATTTTCTAGATAGATTAATGATTATTTTTATTGATTTATTTAGTGAATTTCAAATACAACTAAATTTTAATATTTTTGCAAATTAAATTATGTGGTTAACGTTATAAGTGGGTATGAAGTTCTTTTTTTTTTGATAATAACATATTAATAAACAGTTATATCAACTACAAGAAAATGAAAACTATAACAATACATAATGTGATACATACATATAAAATACAATTAGCCGTAAAATTGATATTGAACACAGGAATGAATAAGACTATTATGATATTTTCCATAAATAAAAGCAATATAAAATAAAATGGTTAAAAACATTAAAATAAAACATAGTTAAAACATAATGCAAATTCTCAGAGTGATCAATATGAACGTCAAAATAACCATGAGCATGATTAATATCGAGAGAGTAATATCGCGACATAAGGGGATTTCAAATACTGCCGGTGCTTTCAATATTTACTAATATGAAAATAATTGAAACAGTGAGTGTGCTTAACATTATCAATGTGGTTAGTTCGTGGGCTTTATTTTGCAAAATTATTACTAACAGACAAGTTATTTTTGCGACTCACGCACGATATTATTCACAAGAATGACTTCCAATGTGATTCCCGCATGAGTCCCTAAATTCTAGCTCGTATGTAAGGTGTACATTCTCCATGGTAAACTTTTATCTAATGGTGATTTTGTTTGGTATAAAAGTTACAACACTCTTCAATGCAATGTCAATCGAATATCATAATTCTATACATATGTATACATAAGTAGAAGCCGCTACCAAAAATATCATTCTAAAGTAAATGTTTGTACATTATGAGTAAAATCATCGGCAAAGAAAACGTTGGTCTTAATTCAGATCTATACGTGACTGCCATATTATGTTCCATGATTCTAGGGAAACTCTAAAGAGCATTCAAATGTATTCCCTACATTATAATATTTTAATAGAATTTAGGTATGTCAAGGCCATCGTTGCCATATGTAATCACCCTGATTAACATCTTTTATCGTAGAATCACAAATTTGAAAATAGAAATTCAAAATAGTTCTTTATCTCAATGACTGAAGAACTGGTTTCTCTAATACAAAGCTCAGCTCACATCTTAACAACATTCCTTTGTTTCTTTTTTCTAAAAAAAACTAATATTTAAAATATCCACAAATTTTAATAATAGCACCTTTCAATGTTAAATATCAATTAAGTCCAAATATACGAGTACGCATTTGTATTCGCCATTGGTGGCTCGATGTCTGGCTTTGGTTACTTGCTTGCTTACCTTTCGATTCTTTAGTTAGCTTTGCTTCCGCTTCTTCCGCTGAAGAACAATATTATATAATATAATCAATATCTAATGGCATCTGAACCAGTGTTTTTGCTGACCTTGTTGAAGCCATGTATCACACAGATGGAAAGCACAACAGTATCTAATCTGGTTTACCACTTGTGTGTCAACACTACTTACACTTGCCATCTCTTGGTAGCTAAAAGAAAACAATTAAAACTTAGGAGTATTGGACCCCTAAGCAGGGATTTTTTAAAATCTCTTGCAATGATCTGAAGTTCGTTGAACTGTATCATCGATTGTAAGCGATGAGTTGTAGCAAGGGAGGTTGGAGGGTCTGGTTATTGTTAATATAATTAATAACCTAGTGTTGAGTTCAGCTATGAAATGTAAATCACCTGCATAAATGTTCGTTCATTCAGATTCGCTTTCATTATTCACTTCGTCGCGGAGTAGCTTCCGCATAATTTATTATTGGTCATCACCATGTTAACATTTCGAGTAATGAAATAATATCCAAGACCTGCTTAGCTTGGGGGGAGGTTAGTCATAGGTTTCGTCGTAAATAAGATCTGGCCAATACTTGACAAAAAGAGTTGTGAATAACTTATGTGGAAGATAAATGTGACAATAATTTAGCTAAAACATTTTGTAGTGCGAAAGTGATTAATTCGCATTGCATTCGAAAAATTGTATCTAATAACTAATAACAAATGCAACACATGTTAATATTAAATATAAAAGTTTTATACCTATTTTTTCATTTTAGTTAACTCTTTATTATAATTTATGAGTAGAAACTATAAATATTTAATATAAATAAATTTTACCATATTTCATGGTGCAAATTCCAGTTTTTTATAAAGTTGCAAATGTTTTTTATAAAACTGTAAAGTGTGAAATATAAAAGACTTAAGGTTAGAGAAGAACAGTACTTGATATAAACGAAATGGACTGAGTACAAATCAAATACTATTTTTTGTTGCAAAAATAACATTTTTGTAACAAAAAAAGGTTTTTGTATCAAGTTTGAAATTTACGAAGAAATTCAAAAACTCTTACAAAAGAGGAACGTTAAGTCGAGTATATACATATATAAATATTTTTCCATCGAATCCTAAAGTTAACGATAACCATTCAAAAGCACATTATATTAAAATTCTAAACAATAATTTTACAACCAACACATAAATTTATTTAGATGTGAACAATTGTTTGCTAGCATGTAACACCATTAATTTAGAAATACAAATAAATAATAATGAATGTTTATTAACGAATGTTTATTAACGAATAATTTTTTTCTTAATTTCACTTTTAAGGCCGGTATAAAGTTGGCATTATCGCGTTAAAATGGCCATGTCTACCCTTGTACTTTTCTTTAATAATTTATTTTAAAGAAAATAAACTTATTCAATTGTTGCTTTGGATCATTCCCCACCAAGTTATTTGCCGAAAAGAGTTATAATGTTATTCCGGTTTTACGGATTCGAGTTTTGCCGCCAAAATGAGAAATAATTTTAGCGGCAAAACTCGAACTCAATGCCCGCTTTTATTTTTGAAAGTATCCGTCAACTCCTCTTGGACTACTTATTAATAAAGAGGAACTAAACTTTGTTTTTATAATTCTTACTGTTTAATTTTTCACTGTTTCCCCCTGTTACTGTCACAACTCTAAAAAGAGTACACTGAAAAAAATATTGTCGTGAGACCAAAGATTTCATGTCCTTAAAATAAGAATACTTGCTTAGCTTAGAAGACGCATTTGTCTAATATAAAGTTTTTTCCTTGTTCAAAAGTCGATAAATTTATCAATGAAGTCGTGTTGTCCTTATAATTAAGTGATTTGACTTAAAAATGGGTATCATAGCATGAAAGAAAAAATGTTTGAACTAAGATCAACTTGACTTTAATAATTCAGAAAAATTCTTTAAAATTAATGAAATTGTGCCCTTTCGCTAGTTTTATGAAGATCCTTTTGTAATTTTTATATTTTCCACTGTTTTTTTTTTTTTTTTAATTTTCTTTGTTTGAATATTTTGACTTACTCGTCCTACGTTCCGATTTGTTTTGACCGAAACAAAAAAAAAAAAATTGTGCACATAATGCGAAAATGATAATCAAACCTCATGCTGTTTTTTTAATGTCTTTTCTCTTGGTTCCGAATGAGTATTCTCTCCGAATAATCATTTTAATATTCAAACTAATAATATTTTCACTTAAGCATATCAAATTTTTGGCGAAGTCTTATATCACAACATATATATGGTTACTCCAAAATGTGTAAATTAATATTTGTTTATATTCACACATATTAAAATGTATGGTTTAAATGTCGTAAAATTATATTTTAACGCGATAAGTATTATTTCTATTGTTAGTGTAACATTTCCAAAAATCGTGTTTGGACGTTCGTTGTAAGAATTATATGCTTCTGTGCAAATATTTTTGTGTTAAAAAATTTATTCACGTAAACATATTATGTTGTAACATATTAACATATCGATTGCAAACATAATATACTAGTTTTCAAACACAATATTCTTGTACCCACACATATTGTGTTAAATTTTTTGTCCCAAACATCATATTTTTGTATCCAAACATCTAAAAAAACACTTTTTCCTCCGTGTACTTGCCTATGAAAAATACTTTGATGCAGGGAATCCACGACCAAATGATAGATACCGGAGGAAAAAATGAAGCATCTAAAAGGGGCCAATTTTGATCTGATTAGATCCCCCAATTTTACATGGGTAGTTAAAATAACTACATTACAATAAGTACCCAGCACTTCCAAAGATGTTCTTTAATGATATTAATAAAACGCTAGTTGCTAGTTAGCATGATATTTTGTCAATTTCGAATCTTGGCACTTTATAAGATGATATTTTGTAATAAAATTTTTAGGTATCATAAAGTCAACTTAAAATATATTATTAAATAAAAAGTTTAACGAACACGGTGAATTTAATTATAATATAGACCATAATGGATCTGTATCTTTTAAAGACCCCGCTGAATTTCCAAACTTTAGTGATGCCAAGATCAGGTGAGAGTGGTAAGGTTGTGGAACACATCAGTGTTGTCAGATTAGGAATTTTTCCCCAAACAGGGCGTTTTTTTCTCATGGTTGGGGATACTTTTTTCACTTTGGGGATTTGGCTGGGGTAAAGTGGTCTTAAGGGCCAAATTATGGTAGAAATGGGCCTAACTATATTGAAGTTCAAAATTTGCCGTAATTTACGAGCTACTTTTTTTCTGTGTATGAATTTGAATTTGTTATAGTGTCTTTTTAAATTGTAGCTATGCATAATTATATTTGGTCTGTACTTGGCTTTTCGATTATGAAATAAATAAATGAAATTAATTTCTAACTAATAATAATAATTAATTTTCAGAACCCAGTTTGCTTTCGAAGAACATTGACCCACAAATCAACGTAATGAAATTGGTTAAACTCAGTTAAATAACAATAAATTGAACAAATTCAACGCAACCAACTTGTTTACATATTCAATTTCAATATCAATATGTTGATTAAACAAATAAATAAACTAGGCGTACTTCAGGACGCCTTTACTGGTTTCCCATAATAGTGACAATTTTTATATATATTCTTTACAAAGCTATTGTATGGCGAATTATTCAGGATATTTTTCATAAAAATTAGTGTTTTTTTTTTAATAAAACATAAATAATTGATATCACATTCATGTATGAGTTTAAACAATTATTGTAATTATTTTCTTGAAGAGTCATTTTATCTTTGGCTGAAGTTCATTATTATTTTACCTTATTTAATTACCTCGGAATTTTGGAGGTCTTTTTCATTGTGCGGAGGCGTGGCAAACCGAAAATCAACCTTAAGAATATTAACGTCTTGATTCTTGTTTTACATCACAAGTTGGACATTTTTTGGTAATTTGATTGGATGTTTATGTATTTCTTTTAATGTTCTAGCCTTTTTGTTCGTCTGCTTGCCTTTTTGCCTGGCTTTAAGAATTTCAAACAAAATTTATGAACAAGAGATGACTACCTTGACTTCTATCTTAAATCTTGATTTCTGTTTAGTTGGTTCATTTAGTGCCATTAGCTGCTGCTGTTCAATTCGGCAATGGTGCTAATACTTGTTTTAAACACGAACTAAGAATTCACCTCTATTCTAAACCCAACAGCATTCATTCTTGAAGCAACCGGGTATGTGTATGTTAGTTCTTGTAAGTTCAAGCCATTTAATGTGTTGCGTGCGAAGGGGTCCGAGGTGACAAAAGGCTCCTTTAGTGGAATGATAAAATTTAATTGGTTTTATGGGGAAAATATTTTAGTTTTATATGGATTTTTTTAAATCTTAAAAAATTTATTAGATTTTCTTTGGAAATAAAATCACTTATAATTGTATCCAAAAGTGATGCTTCAAAGCAATAGAAAAATGATAAATTAGATCTTGTCTAAGTGAACTCTATTGGATTCAAGCTATTGTTAGATGGATTCAAGCTCAAAAAACAGTGAACATATTTGGTTAATTTAGAAAATTTCGGTTAATTTTAGAAAATATGGACTAAACTGCACTGAAAAAACCGTGAACCCACTAAGAAAGACTATTCTAGTTATTTATAAATTTATATAAATTTATAAATTTGTAACAAAACTGTATTAGAAATGCAGATGTAATGCCGATATCACGAAAAAAGTAAATAATTTTCGACAAGTTCAAGAAAATGTATTAGACAAAATTATTATTTTTCACTTATTAAAGAAAATTTCGTAGTTCAAAATAGTTAATTAAAAATTAGTTAAACCCAAGGAAATTTTCTCAAAACATATTAACTAAATGAACTAAAATATAGTTTAATTGGCTTTAGTGTTCACTTTTTTTTTAATGTAGGAATCCATTGTGCAGATCCTAATAAAATTATATTTTAAATTAAACTATCCGTTTAAAAATTGGGGGATCTAATTAAATTTCAAAACTGTCGACTTTAGATCTAAGTAGGTTTTTCCCAGATATGATGAAACAGAAATTATATATATTAATTATATATAATTCCTGATATGACGAGATCTAACATCAAACCCTAATATACCCAGCAAAAAAAAGCGTCGCCAAAAAAGTAATGAAAATGTTCTTTTTGGATCCGGAAGTGGTGCAAAATTGACACAGAAGCGATGAATTTAACATGGGCTTGTCATAGGACGGAAGTCCTCCATTTCAACAGCCGTTTCACTGAATTTGCATCACTTCTTTAGATGTGATCCGAATTCAATGTTTTGGATGGAAATTAAACAATTCTGTGATATTTTGTCAAATAAATAATTTTTTATAATTTTTAATGGATGTTGTTGTTTTTTATTGCAGCTTAAAACCATACATTGACTAAACTACAAGTGTAGCTTAACCAACAGAGGAAAATAATGTTTGTTTTGAATTTATTTCGGCATAAGCCGGCTATCAATGTAAAACCTTTTTTCGGAGTGTTCAAGTGTTGTTTATAGTTGGGTTTAATAAACTGCCTGAATTTATTATGATAATTGGTTGATAGTTTTGCTGCAAGTAGAGGATGCTGATGAGGAATGTGGTAATTCCGAAACGTGCGTCCATCCAACCATCTTGCAGTCTATAGGGCTTTGCCCAAATAAATTTGACAAACATTCTTTTCCTCTGTTGGTTAAGCTACACTTGTAGTTTAGTCAATGTATGGTTTTAAGCTGCAATAAAAAACAACAACAATGCTTAAAGAACAAAACCAACAATAACAAAACAAAAAGAATGGAATTTTTAATGGATGCTAACGCTTGTCGGAAACGTTTGACCTCAAATATTTTCAAAAATTCACAATTTTTTCAGATTGGATTTAGCACTTTTTTCGACAAATTTTAAATGATTTGTACCATTTTATGAATTCTTACTCTGTTTTTAACCTATTTGAATCAAAAAAGTTAAAATTACCCATTAAAAGTATGAAAAAACTAAGTTATAAAAAATTGAATTAAAAGAACATCTTGTGTAGTTAAAATAAAGAACATCATTGTGAGTGCATCTTCTGGAAGTGCTTTTAAAGTTGTGCCTTTAAAAGCATATATATATATATATATATATATATATATATATATATATATATATATATATATATATATATATATATATATATATATATATATATATATATATATATATATATATATATATATATATATATATATATATATATATATATATATATATATATATATATATATATATATATATATATATATATATATATATATATATATATATATATATATATATATATATATAATTATAGCTAAGACTAATCCAATATTAAAATAGATCTGATCTAATTCCATAGTAATTATATATGATTAAATCTTACCATTTTCGGATTCATTCTTAGATTAGATTTCTCAATTTTTACTCGGGTAAAGGGATTTTTTTCTCTGCATTTGGGTGAAGGTTGAAGTGAATAAGTTACCCAATTGAATAAGCGTGTGCCGTGATTTAGAAAACTTAATTAATTTTTTCTATATGTTAAAGTTAGTTTCATTCTTATTTAAGTCATTTCAAGTAGAAAAATATTGTTATTGAAGTTAAAAGTGGAATTTTCAAAAAGTCGAAAAATACAGATGCTCGGTTATTTGAAAATTTTGAAAGTCGACTTTTCAAAACCAAAAAAAAACTATTTAAAGTTTTACACTTAATGCCAATAAAATTTAACAATTATGCTAATCTATAGTAAAACCAATTATATAAAATAGGCCATCAATTTTATACTAACGATGCCTTTAAAGTCATTCTATTCCATTGATGTGTCTTTAAAGTCATTCTATGTTTTATCATTCTCATGTTAATTCTTGGTGCAATTATACCACCTTTATTTACCATTAAAGGCTGATGATGAAATACAAGAATTAACTACAAAGCACCACCATCGTTAACCGCGAACTTGCAAACCGACTAAGCCTCTAGCATCAAATAAAACATCATTGAGATTTGAAATTGAATGAATAGCATTTTTCCCCTCTAGCATACAGATATCAACGTTTGCGGTGTAGTTGATACTACTTTGCAAGAATGTTTTATACCTACAACCGAATTTTATTGCATATGAGTTTTCTAGCGAAAAATGTTGCCATTGAACTCAAATCGTTGAAAGTCTTCTGATATTGCTAGGGGCTAAGACAATACAAAATATAAACAGGTGCGACCTGAGAATGGCATAGTACTACCCATTTAAAGTCAAACGTCATAGCCCAGACAATATACTAAATAAAGACGATAAGTGAACGAACAGAAAATTCTTTTGGATTTGAATTTTTGACAAACAAATGTTCCCAAATTTTTAAAATAATTTTAGCAAAGTTTCACAATTATCCTATTTTGCATTAAAATTACATATAATAAGTATTTCTGTCTAAAAATTTGTATTGCGCATTTAACAATAAACAACATTAAACATGTGTTAGTTTTTCAAAACAATTGTTTATATTGGTATAGATTTGTTGTCTGTGAAATATATTTACGTATTTTATCGGTTTTTAAGACTACGACTAAGTATATACACATTTTGTATAATTCTATTCATTAACTTTTCCCCGAAAATATACCTAGTACTAAACTCGGGAGTAAATATGCACATTAATTAACATATTTTTGCTTTGACAATAAAGTGTGGGAAATTTGGCTGTGTATTGCACCATCTCTCATATCGTCACCAAATGGTCCATCAAGATGCTAATTAGTGTTAAAATGTTCGTTTTTTTCTGGAGCGTTTGATGAATGCAAATGTACTTATTACCTCTATTACCTCTATTACCTCAATTACACTATGTAACAAATAATACAAAGTCCATCATTATTAATCGCATAATTTTGAATAACTTCAATAAACCGAAAAAAATCCTTCGTGAAACGAAAATAAATATATGAAGTTTTTACAAAAGAGTACGAATCCTTCATACATGTAATGAGCAATTTTATTTATTAACCACTCAATCGTAGTGTTTATTTCTGGATGCATTGGTAGCTTATTTTTGGTAGAATCACCCTTTACAGAAAAAAATCTTAAATTTTCTATACCAAACCATTGAATTTATTTAATTCAAATTTAAAGATATTTTTGTACCGTTTCTGTTTCCATCATTTCAGTTATCATTAAAGCAAAATGACGACCTACATGAGAGAGATCAATGAGCGCTACATGAGTCTATCCAAAGGTGTAGGTAAGTTGTACAATCACTCTTAAATTCCCGTTAAACTTTTTTTTTATAATCCTCTCATTTTGTCATTATAGATGAAACGATAGATAGCTGGTTCCTTATGAATTCTCCAGGCCCTGTATTTAGTATAGTGGCCGTTTATTTGATGATAGTTCTGAAAATTGGACCCGCCTTCATGAAAAACCGACAACCGTATCAATTGAAAAATATTATGGTTGCTTATAATGCCTTCCAGGTGTGCTACTCGATATGGATGTGTCGCACGGTAAATATTTTAAACGATGTATACATTATTATCTTTACACTGAGACTGCATTTTATATTTTCCTTACAGTCGTTACGCGAAAGCCGTATCACCGATACTCTCATGGCCAAGAAATGCGAGATTCATAGAAATCGGGAACAAAGTTTGGCCTTGTATTCTGGAGCTTGGTTCTATTTCTTCTCCAAGATTATCGATCTTTTGGATACCTGCTTCTTTGTGTTACGTAAAAAACAAAACCAAGTTACTTTCTTACATGTTTATCATCACACCATTACTGCCCTATTCTCATGGATGTATTTGAAATATGCTCCAGGTAAAATATTTGCTTATATATATCCTTTCGTATGCCATACTAAAATTTCGTTTTATCTTATAGGCGAACAAGGCGTTGTTATTGGTATCCTTAACTCTGGTGTACACATCATTATGTATTTCTATTACATGGTTGCCGCCATGGGTCCCCAATATCAAAAATACTTGTGGTGGAAGAAATACATGACCAGCATCCAGTTGATTCAATTTGTCTTGATTATGGCCTACATGGTTACCATTGCTCTCAAGGGTTGCAATATGCCCAAGACTTTGACATTCTTCTTCATTGCCAATACCATGATCTTCCTGTATTTGTTCGGTAACTTCTATAAGAGAACCTATAATTCAAAGAATGGTGGAGCCACGAAAGCAGCACTTCAAGCTGCTAATGGCTTGGGCTGCATACCCTCCAAGGCTTTCTTGACGCAGGGAGATCAAATGAAACGATTAATCGACAACAACAATAACATCACTATGAAATCGACCAAAGCAGAGTAGAACCTATGGTGTCCAAGGGGGGTTAAAATCGTGTACTAGCGTACTACTCTTAAGTTAACTTAGTTTCTAAGCCATCGTAGAGATAGTTCTTCGTCGTCATCATTCTGTTTTAATTTTTAGTTATTTTTTTTAATTTCTAAGTAGGTCTGATTTGTAAATGTTTTCTTCTATTTTTTTATTTCGAATCGATTTCGTTTCTTCTTCATCCTGCTGCTTAACTTCTTAACAGTTGATTCATCTCGGCTACACTTGAAAATTTAGTATTTTTAAATGGATAAATTTCCACCCATAACATTACAAGCGACACATAATTTCTTTTCTGTCAAACGAGTTTCTACATCAATGAGGATAACTTTTACTACTCTAGTAGATTTTCATGTAATTATTTTTTATTTGATTTCATGTCTGCAACAAATTGTTAAGCTTTTAAAAATCGTTTAATATTGAATTCTTTATTGAATCCTACAGGTAAAGAAAACACCACAAATGAAATTTTAGACAATAGAAATTTGAATGTGACAATAAGTATTTTTTTAAAGTTTCCAATCTGTTTTATTTTCTCTTTAACCCCAAAAAAAGGGTCAATTTTCCTAAACTCTCGTTTCTGAGAAAAGAAAACTACTTTTTGAGTGTAGTTAGTTTTTCAGTGTACTATAGTCCCATAGTTTTGAGCTTATCTTTAAGCCGCCTATTGTGGATTTGGGGCATCGGTGCCGGCATTTCAATATGTGTGAATGTGATATATGTCTGAATGATATTAGCTTGTAAATATGTATGTTAGTTTGTTTGAATGTCCGATTCTAAGAAAATCTCGAAAACCATCACACATGTCAATACATGTGTGTATGATAGTGAGTGTTCTTAGATACCCAATAAATTCCAAGAAGAGAAACGAGAACGATATTCGCCAATGTAAACGTATGCGAATTATTGTTTGCGTATACAAATACAAACATTAAAATACATATACACATACAATGTATGGAAGTATCTCTAATGGATGCTACATATGATTGTGCGTGCCAATTTTCGATTTAGGTACAAATAAACGGATTTCCAAATATTATGTTAATAATGACTTTGTTTTGTCTAAATGGGAGTTTAAAAGGTGAGTATTACACTGGTGAAACAATCGAAATATTAACGAAATGTGTAATTCAAATTGAGCCAAAGACACAAATTCATAAACTTCAAGAAATTGTTAATTATTATACGGATTTTCTGCTTAAGGACGTACAATTTCGTTATGTTTCGTTTATTTTCATGAAACATAGTGGAGAAAAATCTCAAGCCTTGTTGAAGTGCTCCATTGATCTATTGAGTTGGTGCAGATTGGTATTAATGAATTCCGTCTGATAATAATTTCTAACCTAATGAGTCACAGAAAAAAATTTTTTTTCTTGACAAACAAAATTTTAGACAAACAACCCTCGATTATAACTTGCTTTTCGTTTGTTTGTTTAAAAGAAAATTATAGACTTTTTATGATAGATGTTGACTTCTCTATACACTGAAAAAAACAGTGAACCCACCAGGAAAGATAACTTACGATTAATTTTAGAAAATTTGGAACTTTTTTAGAAAATTTTAACTAAACGGTATTACAAGCGCTGGCATAACTCCGATATGGCAAAAATAAGTAAATATTTTTCGACAAATTCAAGAAAATTTATTAGACATAGCTAAATTTTTTCAGTAGTTAAAGAAAATTTTGTAGTTTTAAGAGAAATCTTGGAGTTCAAAATTGCAAGAATGTCTTTAGTGACATACGAAGTTCATGATGGACACATTTTTGGTAAAATTTACAAATTTAAAGAAATAATGAACTATTTTGTAAGAAATGCGAAATTAGGAAATCTTTATGCTTTATTTGTGTATAACTTTTTCCCGTTTTTTAGTTAATTTAAGTAACATACGCAAAAAATTATTTGACTAAAATAAACTTTTTCCAAACATAATGATTCTATGAACTAATATAAAGTTAATATGGCTTTAGTGAAATAGAGAGTTCATTTTTTTTTTTGAGTGTAGCATGTGAAAACAATTTAATAAAAAATAACTCAACAAAATTTGGTTTTTACCAGAAATAAAAGGAGTGTTGGTAAGAAAATTGTATAGTGTGAAAATATCTTTATTTTCTATGCTCTACTACAATCAAATTGTTTATTTGTAAACAAAAACTTAGTTTAATGCGCACTGTATCTTTTAAGATATAACCACTATTTTTGCAAACAAACGAACAAAAAAGTAGAAAAAAATAACACATATATTTTTTAGAGGTATCGGTTTTCTTGGGTTAATTTTCTGGCTAACTGCATCTTGCGTCGAAATTTGTCTAACTGAAGACATAAAGCCAGAAAAGAACAATACTCAATATAAAAGAAATATGCTATGATTTTACAAAAAAAAAGTATTTTTTATTGCAAAAATAAAAATTTTCTAACAAAAAAAAATTTTTGTTTTTTGACAAAGGTTTTACCTTTGTGAAGAATTTCGAAAAACTGTAAGAAAGGAACAATGTTTGCAATACCGTTTTTCGAAACGTTTTTTTCCTTGCGTGTAAATCGAATGTGCATCCACATCACATTTTTATTTTGAAAACATGATATTTTTAGACAAAACAAGTGGTAACATTAGACAATTTTAAAAATGGTTTAATCCTTTCGGAAATTTACGGAATATGTAAATTTCCTATATACACAAATATACACTGCGGTATGCCTGGGGACTTTAAACAAATCTATTGAACCTAAAAATTTTCCGGATTACTAGAAAATATTGTATTAGTAACATTGTTATTAAACACGATGTAGAACAAACCCTCTAACGAGGAGATATGTATATCTGAATATAAAAATGATCAGTTTCAAGATCTTCCAAAACATGTAATTTACTTTTACCAAACCAGATCGATTAAAAAATTACAATAATGTTTGCACCTTAACATATTCCCTGGAAAAATATAAAATGTTTATCTTAAATATTATCTGTAACGTTATTTATTGACACGACTCCTTTTAGACCCCCTAATACAGGGAGAATAGAATAAATATTGTTTTAATAAGTGTTATTCAAATATTTGTAGGTATACTTGTAACATTTCACTTCATTTTTTATATTTCACTATCGCATTACTATTCAATATTTCAATAACCTCTAACGGCCATTTTCATATAGCTCCGTTAGGCTTTAACTCCCAGTTAACAGAAAGTAAATTGCAAATATCTTCTCACCGGTTAACAATAACTGAAACATAATACGGTTTAAAGTTCGTTAGTTAACGGAGCACTAACGGAGCTTCATGAAAATGGGGGTAAATATAAAAAAGTTTTAACCTTGCTAGAATGTTAGATCTTTTACACCACTTTTTATTCGTTATTTTTTTTTTAAGTAGATCACATGTACGTCACAAACATGCCGCAGTGTTGGTATAAAAATGTACATTTTTTTAATTCTCATCACTGGTAAATAATTTTATGGACAGCACCTAAAATTATGCTTTCAGAAGTTATTTTTAATTTATAAAGTATGCACAAAATTAGTTAAAAAAACAAATCAGTTATACAACACAAATTATAAGTTTATTCTATAAACCACCTAAATTCAAGTATTTCAACATGCAAATTCATAACGATTTACATAAGTATTTTTGCTTCACCATAAAACTTATAGCGTTTTTCTATTGGAATGAATCGAACTAATTTATGATGCCTTTCTTAACTACTTCCCCATCATCTTTGGTGATGAGATTATGATTGTTGCTGTTTTCATTGTAGAAAACGACCAAACCGTTGTTTTGTTTTTTTTGCCGTTTGTTGTGGTGGTCAAGATCATGGCTAAACGTTTGAAAGAGAAACCCGTTTTGAATTGTAATGCCAGCCGATTGATGACTGAGGGCATCTTTTTTGGTATTTCTATTAATGTTCATTAATCGCCTGCTATACATCGATGCAGCGGTTTAGTTGTACACAGTATTACTTCCGGAAGCAAGATATGTTAAACCCCAAAAAGAAGTTGAAGATGCTACAAGCTATTGTAGTCTGCATAGGTTTTCTGAATTTTGTTTTAAATACATAGTCAATTAAAATATCAAATATTCTTGACATAACATGTCCACACGTACATTTCTAGATGTATGTTTAAGAAGTTTTAATAGAGACTATAGTTTTTAAACCAAGAAGTCTTGATTTGTTGTAATTTATTTTTTCAAGGCTGATATTGGTAAATTTTAACGATTAGTTTTGTTTCTATTGGTTTCCTCTTAGTATTAACGTACAATTGGATGGATTGACAAAAAGACATACATATATGACAGGTTATGACAGCTTGAAACTTAAAACCGTAATAATGTGTATTAATTTTCAATAAGGTTTATTTTATTATCAGAGAATATTTCAAAACTATAAAATTTTAAAAGTCATTAATTTGTTTCAAAGTTTTTACCATCTTTTTAGAATTTTAAGATTATGTTTTATTTATTTACAACAATTTCTTTCCAATAAAGCAACTAGAATCGAAGGTCACCAGCCCCAATTGTGTCGAATTATTGTACACATGTTCCACATGTGTGATGTTCCTCAGGGCTCTGTACATCGGCCGCTTTTGTTCATTAATGATCTCTTTTATGCAGTGACTAGTCCTGTATATCATCAGCTATTGTTTAAATGTAAATCCAATTTCTCTTATATTTTGAAGTGTTATTGACAATCAAGAATTCCACTTACAGTCACAGTGTTCTTTCTGTCAATGCCGACAAAACAAAGGCGATTAGATTTGCTAACAATGGTTTTAATGGGGATATCCCTTTCCGACCTATAACCGATCCACGTGATAGATTTTCCTAAATTTTTGAATTCTGTTATTTATGTGTACATCGAACATTTTAAATTATTAAGTTTGTTCAGTTTGATCCTGTATCCTGTTTTTTCAGGATACGCACAATTGTTGCAGTCCGGTAAATTCCGGTAAAAGTCCGGACGTAAAAATATCAAAAAACACAAAATAATCACGAAGTTACTGTTTGCATACAATATTTAATATGTTTTCTTATTGAAAACACTTGTTTGATGAAATATTCCACAATTTAAATAATTTTAATTTATTTGCAAACTTACCTCTTCCACTCATTTTTACAAATGCGCAAAGTACACTGCTGAAACTACAAAATTAATATGAAAAACAAATATTTATAACGGTTCTTCACATTCTTAGACAAAGAGAGAGCATACACAAGTATTCTTTTGCCGCTCTTATCGCAGTACGAGCGGCATATATTAAAGAAATTAAAGCAACTAGAATCGAAGGTCACCAGCCCCAATTGTGTCGAATTATTGTACACATGTTCCACATGTGTGATGTTCCTCAGGGCTCTGTACATCGGCCGCTTTTGTTCATTAATGATCTCTTTTATGCAGTGACTAGTCCTGTATATCATCAGCTATTGTTTAAATGTAAATCCAATTTCTCTTATATTTTGAAAAGTGTTATTGACAATCAAGAATTCCACTTCCAGTCACAGTGTTCTTTCTGTCAATGCCGACAAAACAAAGGCGATTAGATTTGCTAACAATGGTTTTAATGGGGATATACACGCAAAAAAATAATTCTTTCCTCCCAAACGAAATTTTAGACAAACAAAGTTCGTTTCTTATTTGCTTTTCGCTGTAAGGAAGTGTATTTGGAAGAAAAGTATATACTTTTTGTGATAAACATTTATTCTTTTCAAGGATGTAACAACAATTTCATAAAGACTAACTAAAAAAAAAATTTCTTGCTAATTGCATTTTCCCTCACATCTTTCTCACATCCACGAGTTTTTTTGTTCTTAACACCTTTTCCTGTAATACCAACAATGTAGAAGAAATTATACGAATTTATAAATTTTTAAAATTTTTTTACTTTTCGCCTGGACGGAGAATCGAACCGCGGACCATGCACTTTGTAAGCCAACACACTAACCACTGAGCTATGTACCTGTTATGGTCATCAATAGATAATTATCCATATAAGTTATATTTATATAGCATAGCTTGCGGCGCCCACGAACCGAATAAACAAAGTTTATTTAACAGAAACAAACATTTAGTTTGGCACCGTGGAGCAGTGGTTGCTACGTCTGACTCTCATGCCAAGGGTCGTGGGTTCGATCCCTGCTTCGACCAATGTTTTTTTTTGTTTTGTTTTTTTTTTACATACATTCTACATATGTTCGGAAGATTTCGAAAAAAAGTTCAACATTACATTGTACTATATTAAATTTTGATCTGTAAAATGTGTTTTATTAAAGACCAAAAGTCAGAAAAGAACAGTGTTTGATATAAACGAAATGGACTCTGTTGTTGTTTCAAAAATAACTTTTTTTATTGAAAAAATAAAAACTTTGTAACAAACGAATTTTTTTGGTGATAAAAGTTTAAAATTTTCGAAGCAATTCAAAAAACTCTAAAAAAGAAAAACGTTTTCGGTACACGTTTTCCAAACGTTTTTTTTCTTTGCGTGTATATGTTAAATTTGGGGATGTACTAAGGTACTTAAGACGATCAGCAAGTCTTGATGGATTCTAATTTGTCATTTCCAGATATGGTATATCGTAAACTGTAAAGTATGTGACCTACATTTACGATGTATTTCATCATACGTCAAAAACATCGTAACCGTTCGTAAAAAACTTAGTTTTTAACAATATAGGAATTTATTTATTATAACTATATTTTCACACAAGACAACTATTTGACAGAAATGGATAAAGAATTCACCGCTACAGAGATACCAACAAACATTTTTTGGCTCATATTGGACATAACCATCACGTTAGGAATAGTTTATAGATATGTTGGTCAAAAGTTTTTTAAAATCCTTTATTTCATTTATATTATATAATTTTTATATTTACGAATAGAATAGAAAATAAGATCTAAACTGCTAATATCGGCCAGAGTCCAGTATAATGAAATATACAAAGGCAACTTTTTGCCTAATTTTATAGGCGTTCTATGGATAGTTTGATTTCACATAACCACATGAAATTCGGGGTTATATCTAAATCTAAATCGACGTGGTCTGCATTTTGTTTGCCCATCCGCAACACAAGTTTCAACAAATTGAAAACGTGTTGCATTCAGACGTTTTTCACACGCCTGTTTCTCCGGGAAAATTTGTAAATTACTTTTGAGAAACAATTTCAAAATATAATGTTTAAAAAAACAAAATCAGTTAATTTTAACGGTTATTATATTTGTTTGTTGTTTTGATTTCGGCTTAAAACCACGCGTTGACTAACCTACAAGAGGAACTTAACAAACAGAGGAAAAGTATGCTTGTCACACTGATTTGGGCTGCAAGATGGTTAGATGGGCGATAGTTTCAGAACAACCACATTCCTCATCAGCATCCTTTACTTCCCAGCAGAAAAAGCATCACCAAAAAAGTAGTAAATTTGTTCTTCTTGGATGCGGAAGTGGTGCAAAATTGGCGCAGAAGCGATGAATTTATCATGGCCTTGCCATAGGACGGATGTCCACCATTTCAACAGCCGGTGTGATCCGAATTCAGTGTTTTGGATGTGAATTAAAAAATTGTGATTTAAAAAAAAAATCGTCGTTTTTACTAGAATGGATTTAGCATTCTTTTGACAAAATTTAAATAAATAAGAATAAATATATTTATTCTTACTCTGTTTTTAAGCTATTTGAAATAAAAAAGGTTACAATTACTCATTACCGCCATTTTTCATTAAGCTCCGTTAGTGCTACTTAAGCTAACGAACTTTTGAAAGGTACTATGGACATATATGTCATCTTGCTTATGTTTTCCATATGCCAGTTAGAGGCTTAACTTAAACATTTTTAGTTATAGTTAACCTGAGTGAAGATACACTGAAAAAAATATTGTCGTGAGGTCAAAGATTTCATGTCTTTAAAATACGAATACAAATTTTGCTTAGCATAGAAGACGCATTTCTCTAAAATAAAGTTATTTTCCTTGTCCAAAAGTCGATAAACTTTTCAATGAAGTCGTATTGTCCTTATAATTAAGTGATTTGACTTAAAAATGGGTATCTTAACATGAAAGAAAAAATTTATAGGCTAAGGTCAACTTGACTTTAATAATTCAGAAAAATTATTTAATTTTAATGAAATTGTCTTTAAATTTGTTGTCTTTTTGCATCTTGACTACAAAGCAAAAAATCGTTCAAATATAGGACATGTTTTTCAAGACTTTATTTTAAAGAAGTTTTTTACTTCAAACATAGCATAATTTCTACTGGAAGTCGAGTCCTAATTTGGAAAATAAAGTTGCCGTTAACTCGTTTTTAAAGGACTTTGATAGCATATGAAGAAAACAAGCTGAGAAAGCGAAAAATTAAAATTTGCTTCCTAGAAGCAAGTACACATAACCTAAATTTAAAAGAGAATTGTGTCTTAAAAGTATCCTTACTTGTATTCTCCGCTTCTTTGGCTCGGAATCAATACCAAATTTTTTAAAGTAAAGACAAAATCTTTGGAACCGAGTATGCTTTTTTTCAGTGTATTTGCAATTTACTTTCTATTAACTGACAGTAAAGCCTAACGGGGCTACATGAAAATGGCCGTTAGTAAGTATAAAAAAGCGAGCTATAAAAATTTGAATTAAAAGAACTTTCTTTGTAGATTAAATAAAGAACATCTTTGGGAGGACATTTTTCTAAGTGCTTTTGAAGTTGTGCCTTTAGAACAACTTTCTATTTTTGTTTGCAGGGTTGCAGCGAAGCTATCAAGCAATTATCAGAATAAATTCGGAAAATTCACTAAACCTAATGTGAATTATAGTCGAACCTCCCAAAAAATGTTTTTTTATTTTATAATTAAAGGTTGAAGTGGCAGCCCTATATATTGTTAGGCTCACTTAGACTTTTTAGTCCATTTTTATAGTAGACTTTACCTTCATAAATTAACACAAACAGGATTCGTTTATTTCCAAATGTTATTTATGTTATTTTATGCTGATGTATTGTCTCATCCATTTGTTTTCTTTTATATTATTTTGTTTATCTTTTTCTCACCCATAGAGTAGATGTTGAATCTTTTGTTTTTTATTTTCAAATTTTTGTAAGCATAATTTCCTTTGTTACTACCAAGAATCCTCTAATCAACATTTCAAAATGACAACAACTTAATTGTGAAACTCGTCCTATCGAATTAATTTCAATGTGTAAAGGCTGTAGCATTGACAGCAGCCAGTACTCGTATATAGAGTATCATTCTTAATAAACATAATTAATATAGGAGTATTAATAACAAATTTCTTTTATTGAAGAAAAAGTGGTAATATAACCAAATTAATTTAAATTTTTATATTTTTTGTTTTGTTATGCTTGTTTTCGATTCAGCTTAGAACCATACATTAATTAAAATACACACGCAAAGAAAAAAAAACGTTTGGAAAACGTGTACCTAAAACGTTTTTCTTTTGTTAGAGTTTTTTGAATCTCTTCGAAAATTTTAAACTTTTATTACCAAAAAAAAATTGTTTGTTACAAAATTTTTATTTTTTCAATAAAAAAAATATTTTTGAACCAACAACACAGTCCATTTCGTTTATATCAAGCACTGTTCTTTTCTGACTTTAAGTCTTTAATAAGACACATTTTACAGTTCATAGTAAACATTTAATATAGTAGTATGTAATGTTGAACATCTTTGGGAATCTTTCGAACATATCTGGAAATATACGTATGTAAAAAAACAAAAAAAAACTTTTTGGAGTTCGGTCGAAGCAGGGGTCGAACTCACGACCCTTGGCATGCAAGGCGGACGTAGCAACCACTGCTCCACGGTGCCCAACTAAATGTTTGTTTCTGTTAAATAAAGTTTGTTTAATCGGTTCGTGGGCGCCGCAAGCTATGCTATATTAATATAACTTATATGGATAATTAGCTATTGATGACAATAACAGCTACGTAGCTCAGAGCATAGTGTGCTGGCTTATAAATTGCATGGTCCGCGGTTCGATTCTCCGTCCAGGCGAAAGGTAAAATTTTAAAAATTTATAAAATCGTATAATTTCTTCTACATTCTTTGTATTACAGAAAAAGGTGCTAAGAACTAAAAAACCTCGTGGAAGTGAGAAAGATTTGAGGGAAAATGCAGTTAGCAAGAAAATATTGTTTTTTTGAGTTAGTCTTTATGACATTGTTTTTACATCCTGGAAAAGAATAAACGTTTATCACAAACAGTATATACTTTTCTTCCAAGTAAACTTCCTTACAGCGAAAAGCAAATTAGAAACTTTGTTTGTCTAAAATTTCGTTTGGGAGGAAAGAATTATTTTTTTTTTGCGTGCAGGTGGTTATACAAATAGCGCAACTCTGACTCATTGATAGGAGACAAGTTCACCCCATGTAGTCACCACCATTCTCCCCTGGCTCAGTCATTGTGATGTTTGCCTCACACACGACTGTTTACTCTGCGGTGCTCGGCATAGGGGTTCGATATTGTAATAGAACATTGCTGCCACGTGATTTTTGAAGCTTTCGTCTTTTGAATTTCAATAGGAGACATTTCTTTAACAAAATGAGGTTATTCAAAGAACGTTATTCTTCATGGTTTCAGTTAAGACATATATAATGATTTATACATATTGCTACAAATTTGCAACCTAAACCAATAATTAAGAAAACATATTCACAATTTCAATGTTTATATAAAAAATATTTTGCATCTTTATTTTCGAAAACAAAGTAAAAATACTTTGACTTAAAAGCTAAATACCGGTACTTGGATCTTAAAACTACAAAGTACGATTACAACTTATACGAAACGCTACAGACTATTTACATTTGCAATGACTTAAGACTACAATAACAAACACTGTCTTGTAATCCTCTCGGCACAAAAAAGGGTGACTTACAACTAAGAGGTTCGGAAAAATGTAAAATGGATATCCTTTGCTTTTCTGTTTTTTCATTTTAGTTCATTTTTTGGAAATATTTAACACAGCTACAAGAAAGTGATGACTACCGTTGGCTAAACGATAGCCAGGATAGAAACGATGGCGAGTTGAGAGAGTCGGCGATAGAGTAGAGAGTTAGAGTAATGTCTAAGTCGACATTACTCCGAGGTACATACAGTTCTTTGCTCTCGAAATGAATGAATGCTGCTCTTGCAACGAGTAGGATACGAATAAGTGGCAAAACATCTTATAGGGCCTTTTTCGATTCAGTTTGCATGACGTTGTTATTGTTGGAAGCATCCATAGCGGCTTGTTGTTGGCAGGTGAGAGCAGCAGCGTTTTCCTTGGCCAAAGCGGCAGCAGCTGCAGCATTTTTCTTATTTTGGTAGGACTTTTGATAGAAATCTTTGAAGAGGAAGAAGAAGAAGACAGCATTGGGTAATGTGAAGCACACAGACCAGCGGGGATAATTGCATTCAGTGTACAGCAATTGGGTTTGATGGATGAAGATCAAGCAGAATTGAATCTACAAAGAAGAAAAAGTTAATTTAAAAGCCATACTTGATTTTTAATCCAATTTTACCATTTGCAAGTTGGTGATGTGTTTCTTCCACCACAAGTATTTTTGCATATGGGGACCGAAGGCCGACAAGAAGTAGTAGGTGTACATGACAATATGTACAAAGGAGTTGATGCATCCTACGAATGTACCATGACCGCCTGGGAAGTATTTGGTAGCAGCCCAAGAAATCATGGGCATCACAGAGTGGTGATATACATGCAAGAAGGTAACCTGACGTTCGTTTTTGCGCAACACAAAGAATACGGTGTCCAACAATTCACTGATTTTGGCCAAGAAATACATGTACACTCCACGGGCTTCCTGAAAGCGAGAACAGTCATATAGCGATAAGAGGGCGAATCTTATAAAGGAATATCAATGCATACTCTGTAAGCCATTGGAGTTCTGGAACGATTGACAGGTTGACATCTCCAGTTGTAGGTACTCCACACAATAATACCCTGTAAGCAATTCAAAAAATCTTAGTATGTTCTTCTCTGGATCTTTAAAAAAGATACAATGATATTTACATCATAGACCATCCAACAACTTAGCACAACTTGTATAAAGTTGTAAACTATCATTGTTCTTTCCAGTTTGAATGGTTTGCGATCCTTCATGAATTTTGGTCCCCATGATAGAACAAAATACAAGTATACTCCAATCAAACCAGCAAGAGGCACCGGTGATTTGACCAAAAACCAGTCATTGGTACGTTCATCTAATCGATAGAGAATACGATAAATTTAGATAATACAGTTTATAACAAAGTTGTGTTCTCGAGACTACTGCTCACCTGCTAATTCGGTGAATAGGAAATTCCAGTAATCGGTAGAGGTAGCATTCATCGACTCCATTATTCTGGTCGAACTTGTAGTCGTCGGTTTCTGTGTCTAAACAATTATAGTGAATTCCAATCCAAATAAGAGATAAACTGTAATAAAGAGAATAAGGATGAAGTTATACTCAGTTCTTTACTTTAAAGATTTAAAAACTTAAATTAAGTATTGAATTTTCAATAAAAAAAATTGAAATGTTTGATATACAAACTGATAATCAATTTTAACTTTGCTTTAACATATGTTTTGTATCGTTCGTTCATATCTCAGACTTATATTCCCTTTATCTAATTCAAATAACACTTAGAAATAATTGAGGCTGTGCAGTTGGAAGAAAAAATGGACTCCAACCAATAGTTCTACTGATGATACTGGAGTTGGATGAGCGTAGATTTGAAGTGGCAATTTTGAAAGTGTATATTTTAATAGCTAGATTTCCAATAACTTCAGGATAAAATGAATCAATTCTAGTCTAACCTACTAGTATACATAAAACTATATTCCATCAATGGAAGTTACAGGGCGATTACAGTGAACCGACCATATAAATACACTTTGTATAGTCTGAAACCTATTTCCGATATGGGGATTGGCAAATACAATATTCAACTATTACGTTTTCGATGTTCGATTGAATACCTTAATCGAGTCTAATTTGTGAAAATAGTGATATTGAACTGTTTTTCAAATTTTGGCTTCACCGTAGCCGGAGTCGAACAAAACTCCAGCAAAATCTTCAGACTCCGCCTCCTCCCCCCGACTCCACAGCCCTTGGTAATACCCACTTTCAATTAACCAGGTTTGTTGTGGGAAAACATGGTATTGATAGATTTCACTCAAAAAAGTAACAAATGTAACAATATTGGGCTTACGCGCTTGCTACTATGCATTTTGAATTTGGAAGTATTGACATGTAAATTATATTTTATCTTTATGAATACTACGACAGATAATAGAGCATCATAAATAACACACAAAAATTTACATATTGATATGAACAACAGAAAACTGTTAACAGTCTTCATTTGAGATAGGCCATTGACCTAAGTTGGTTGTATAGTATTTGATGGTATTTAGTTAAAACATCAAGGTCTTGTGGTAATCACTTTCTTGGTATGTAATGACATAGTTCCCTACTGATGCTGCCAACTTAGTATTACATCAATGCCTTTGGATGCTGCGAATGACTTTAGCGTTTTGGTGACCGGCTAAGTCATGGAATAAAATGTGTCTTGACAAATGTCATGTAATCCCAATTTATGATCATTAACTGTTATTAAAATGTATGAAAGATAACTATAGCCTCCATGTATAAATATGACATGGTCCCTAGAGAAAAACACATTTGTATTTATATATTTCTCAATTTTTTAGTTTCTTGCCAGACGCACCCGCAGGTTCCTCAACAATAAGTATCAAGTGAAGTAATGGCGAAATATGACGTATATTGGCCAAAACGAAACAATAATATTTCAAGTAAAATAATAAGGGAAAATTGGGTCTAGGTGCTACTTAATATGATAGCAATGTGGTCACAACGAATAAAACGAGATTTACTCATACAAGAGTACAGCATGGTAAAGTGAAATCTTGGCTAGATGCATGAAATGGTTGACTGCATAACATGTCACTTCCGACAGTTACGAGTAATTTGGCCCATTAAATAAAAAAATAAAACAACATATGTATATATATGAGTTCATCAAACAACATCAATGACTAATTTGAAAAAGAATTTTGTTTTGCAATTAATAACACATTTCATGGTTTTTCGTATACGAATTTGTATTCATTGAAAGTAGTTCTAAACACATGAACTATGCGTGAGACTTTGCTTGCTATGTTTTTGATATGGGGTTTATTCAAATAGGTGCTTCAAACAATTTAGTAGTTGTAGTAGTATCATCATAGACATTTGTAATTGATTAGGAAATTTCTGAAGAGCCATTATACCTAATTGTTAGCTATTTACTGGAAATTAAATTCCAATTAATTGTATTTTTCAGAAAAGCCATAACTAAAAAATGTGTCAAGGTTTCCAAAATTTTGAATAAAATTAAAATCTACCTTTCATATTTTTTTAAATAAAAACATTTTTATTGAAGCACCTTCCTATTGCATATATCTACCTTTTTGTGGATAATTATTGCAAAGTGGAGAACACAACCAAAGTTAGCTCATACCTAATCAAGAAAGTGCTAATAAGAAAACGTCACCGCCTTTTGTAGTAAACGAACCTTGAATATGTTCTCAAGAAGACTTCATCTTCGACAAACAGAATTCCAAAACATGTAAATTAAATATTTGTTTCAATTCCTCTCAATCATTTGGATGTTCTTGCATATGTATATATGTTTAAATAAAAATTGGTTCTGGTTTGCTTTGTTCTTTTGCTTGACCACTTCTAGCCTCCAATGAGAATTAGTTCATAACTTGTCTAACTGATTAGGTGACCTTGTCATCACCATCATCAATGTGTTGTACAATGAATTGACAAATATTTGTTGTCTCACACGGATTTAAATGCTTATGGAGGGGACTGACTGACTTATTTTGTTTATTTTAGTGCTGGCTTTTTTAGTTTCATGCAAACATTCGTAAAATCGTTATCACCCATGTGAACTGTGTGCAAGCTTAAGCACATGAACCCAAAGTACCAAACACCTAGAGACAATGAATCTGCGGCTATGGCCGGATGACCAAAATCTACACAGAATTGCTTGGTTGGTTTTCTTTATGGTTTGCCGAACATACATCGCCAAAGGGAAACACACATTCTGTGTCTATTTGTATGTTAATTAATATGTTTACTAATTATTAATTACAAATTAATCTCACTAAATTATATTTATACTTTAAAACCATAACAAAAATAAATATGGAAAAACTAACTGCGATCTGGTCTAACAACGAGTGTTAGATTCTACATTGTATTTGCCACTTTACATTAAAAAAATATCTATTTTACTTTTAAAATACTTAATATAACAGAAAATCAAACAGTCTGTGCATATTGACACATGGATTAATCATTTTGAATATTAATATCTCATATGAGATAAAACTCTTGCTTTATATTTTTACAAATTGTAATCTACAAATTCTCACTTCACAACAAAAGACTTGACACAAAAACTTGAAGATTTTACTACCATCTCGCAGGCTAAAACAAAAGACTTAAGACGCATACTTCTAAAAATGCCAGACTTACTAAAAAATATGATGCCTACTTTTCGGGGCACATAGGTTTGAATAGAATTTTGAATTTAAATAACAATGAAAGTATCTGCAATTTAAATATTTATATTTTCTAATTCTTTTGAGTGGAATGACTCACTTAAACTCAATAAAATAATTTATTCATACATATTCAATGAACTAGATATAAACCATCAAATATTAAATGAAATACTCTTTATAAATATGTAAATATTTATTTATTTATTTTTTTTTTTTTTGTTTCAAAATCTTATTTATTGTATACTCTTTATATAAAAGAGGAACTATAGTTTCATTTCGAGGAAATTGTGTCTACTTTCATAGATAAAAGGGCAAATGACTGATTTGTTTTTGTAAGTAAGAGTAAAAGAAATCCGCATTTCTAGATTGTTTGTCGTTGACCACTTTTCGTTTGTGCGAAAACATGGATGGCCATAATACTTTCTAATTTTAGATTTATGCAAAGTCATTTTTTAATTTTCTTCAACTTACAATTATAGTGAAGTGATTTTAATGTGAAGTTATAAAGAACTATTTGAAATTCATGGTCTTAACGAGTAATTTAAAACTAAGCACAACTAACAAAGATATGCAGGATCATGCAAAAAATATACAGATAAAAAGGTAAATTTGTAATGAATGTATCATATTTTATAAAATTAACATTGTGGTCCTACTCTAAATGTGAATTCTACCTCATATATTATTTAGATGAATATTTAACTAAGCCCTTTTGAGAAAATTCTTCTAGAAAAGTCCACGGTGTAAAATATGCAAATTTAGTAAAAGTTTATTGTATATAAAAGATGACACGTGCTTAGGTAAATAAATTCAAGGTATAATTACACTATACTACAAAATTAAAAAAAGACAATAGTTTAGCTTCTAAGAACTTTTTAAGTTACAGCTGTTGTGATAATGGCTGGCGACAAATCAACTATTAAAGTTGCAATCTAATTTCATAAGCTTAACAATTAAATTGAGTTATAGAGGTGCATAGTTGCAAATTGCATGCGACTAATTCTATTCTGACCATATTCATATAAATTGATGTTTTGAAATTATTACCCTTCTAAAATTGAATATAATATGTTGGGTAATTGCAGCAAATGTGGTATACCCATTTGTTTTTCGAAAACCAAATTTTTTGTTTTTCTTCGACGAGGCTAAGATTTTACCACATTCATTTTACTAGTGTTAGCCATCCACGCAACTATGAGCGAAAAATTAGAAACCCATAATTTCGCATATATATTTGCGAATTTATTAAAAAACACATTAAGCGCGGATTCACAAAATGTGCAGGTAATGTGGTACACCATAATGTAGATTTTTTTTGTAAAAAAAATAAATGCTATATGTGTATCGCAATTGCATACATTTTTTGCTTATTTAGTACTCGTCAATTATTTACATCCGAAAATTAATAAATTTAAAATATATCTTCACACAAAACGAAATGATTAAGAACGACCAAACAAAAACCTTCGAGCACGGGTAAATGTGAATTCTTTCAACTGGCACAAAGAAAGAGTTGCAAAAATCAAATTGATCTTTGATAGCTTCATTTTCTGACAGCCACAATCTATTCAGCTTGGTTTAGTTCTTCGTATGTTGTTAGATAGAGAAAAAAGCTACTATACCACATTACCAGCACTTACCCTACTCTGATACACACTTTAATTAAAAAAAAAACAGTTTTTTGTTTTATTGAACTTAGACACTTGCTTTGAAATTTATCTGAGAAGAAATGTCATTTTTTCTTTTAAGTTTCGGTCTTTTAGAGTAAAGAAAAAATCTTATATAGGTTATGATTTATTTAGGATGTGGCATCCTTAAAATTATGTTCATTATATATGTTTTAAGGAAACCGATTCTTTTTGTCTTTTCCAATTTCAGATTTCAAAACGTAGAAAGTCAATGTTTTACAAAAATGGTGTTAAATATATGGCCTAAAATTGTTTACCAATTTATATTGAAAGCAACTAATTTCCATAGGTAGTCATTGAAAAGGGCCTTCTATAATACTAATACTTTCGCATTTGTCATTAATAATTCATTAGACTTCATAATAAAACGATTTCACATCTATGTATTACAAGGTTTTAGCCATAGAAACGGCATATAATGTAAAAAATTGTGTAAATTAAGTAAGATCTGAATTGTTATATATATCGTAAAAAAGAATTTTAGAGATCACATAAAAATTGGTGAATATTTTATAGTTCTAATTTGTAGTTTGGGATTCAGGAGGCATTATTTATTTATCTTATGGGATTGCCATAAAATTGAATATTGATTAAAACAGGTTCAGTAAATCTGATGCCATTTATTAATCATTGTGAAGAAGAAGACACAACTTTGTTTTATGGATGATTGGCAAGGTAATGGATTTCTTTTCCAACTAAAACTGTATTGTGTTACATTGCTTTAGGAGCATGCTCAGTTTTATTATTATTTTACTTAGAAGAATACCAACTTAGAACGAATATAGTGTGAGTTGAGGGTTGGACTATAAACAATCAATTAACAAATTTAAATATATAATAGCTGTAATTTCAGGAATGTTTTACTAAATTTGTATAAACACAGAGGGCAGTGACTTTAGGTTTTATGACCACAGAAGGGTCATACTGGTAAACGCTATCAACATAACTCTATTACATATAGTGTTGAGAATTGATAGATTAAAATTTAATATACAAACTAGTCCAGTAAATAAATTGGAATTTCTTCCCAAGTCATTACATTTAATGTACATTCAAAAATGGCCTATAGGCTTTTTCTTGCGGGTTAAAATATACCAATCATTTGATTTTCGTTGGTTCGCAACAAGTTAAGATTTTTACCGGGCATAAAACACAGTAAGAACATAAAAAATACTTGAAATTCCGAAAAATAATTGAAAATAGTATTGAAGTGGAATTTTCAATAAAGTATGTTATTGTATTATTCAATACATAGACATTAAAAATTTAAGAAAATGTTTAAAGTTTTCTCAAATGAAGTCCAAAATACTGAAAAAGCATGATATCTGAAAAACTAATTAAAAAGTCAATTCAACAGATGCTTAAAAATATGACTTCCATTCTATGACATGCCCATGTAAAATTCATTGCTTCTGATTTGATTTTGCACTACTTCCGGGTCCAAAAATATTTTTAATTGTTTTTTTTTGCTGAAATTAGATATATTCTTTAATAATACATATATTAAAGAATATATGTAATATATCTATATTCTTTATATTCATATATATATATATATATATATATATATATATATATATATATATATATATATATATATATATATATATATATATATATATATATATATATATATATATATATATATATATATATATATATATATATATATATATATATATATATATATATATATATATATATATATATATATATATATATATATATATATATTCAAAAAGTTTCCATTCCACTTTCTAAGAATGTTAATATTAAATCAAGTCGTATTTCATGTGAGTTATGAATATTGAAAGAGCCAGATTTTGTTTGAGTGCAACTTTAAAGATTTGAAATCCCCTATATATGATAGTTTTTTGTAACGCATTTTTTTAAAATTCTCTTCTGTAAGACACTATTCAATACGCATTTGACTTATAGGGGCTTACAACATTGTTTCCCTTATATGTAATATTACAGGGGGAATTATTGGATACCAGTAATGATGGGAAATAATAATTACAATTGGTATTCAATATTGGTTACCATTAACCATGTTCGAAGATAGATATCTTCGAAATCATAATTTGTGAGTTTTAATGTTTTTTATTTGTAGGGATTTTAGGGTGGAACAAAGATTTTCCAACATAAGAAAGTTGGGCTATCTTCTCCAAACTATAATATGGAAGCAGATTAAATTAATCAGTATATAAAATATATGTCGTAAAAAATGGTTTGTGAGTAAGTGTATGAAATTGTTTTAGAAAGTATCAACATTTTAATTGGAGAATATTATCATTTCTATCTAATTATATAATACACTTCTAAAATCCACCTCAACTCACTTTTTGTGGATTTCGAGATTAATGTGAATGGGCTATAACTAAATTTAAATAATTTGCAATTTCTTTCAAAAAATTACTTTAAGGACAAGATTGGAGACAATCGTGATTACACGCAAAGAAAAAAAAACGTTTGGAAACGTGTACCGAAAACGTTTTTCTTTGGTTAAAGTTTTTTTAATTTCTTCGAAAATTTTAAACTTTTATCACCAAAAAAATTCGTTTGTTACAAAATTTTTATTTTTCAATAAAAAATATTTTTGAACCAACAACACAGTCCATTTCGTTTATATCAAGCACTGTTCTTTTCTGACTTTAAGTCTTTAATAAGACACATTTTACAGTTCATACTAAAAATTTTATATAGTAGTATGTAATGTTGAACATCTTTTCGGAATCTTTCGAACATATCTGGAATATATGTAAAAAAAAACAAAAAAAAACTTTTTGGAGTTCGGTCGAAGCAGGGCTCGAACCCACGACCCTTGGCATGCAAGTCGGACGTAGCAACCACTGCTCCACGGTGCCCAACTAAATGTTTGTTTCTGTTAAATAAAGTTTGTTTAATCAGCTCGTGGGCGCCGCAAGCTATGCTATATTAATATAACTTATATGGATAGTTAGCTATTGATGCCAATAACAGCTACGTAGATCAGTGGATAGTGTGCTTACTTACAAATTGCATGATCCGCGGTTCGATTCCCCGTCCAGGCGAAAGGTAAGATTTTAAAAATTTATAAAATTGTATAATTTCTTCTACATTGTTTGTATTACATAAAAAGGAGCTAAAAACTAAAAAAACCTCGTGGAACTGAGAAAGAATTGAGGGAAAATGCAATTAGCCAGAAAAGATTGTTTTTTGAGTTAGTCTTTATAAAATTGTTTTTACATCCTGGAAAAGAGTAAACGTTTATCACAAACAGTATATACTTTTCTTCCAAATAAACTGCCTTACAGCGAAAAGCAAATTAGAAACGAACTTTGTTTGTCTAAAATTTCGTTTGGGAGGAAAGAATTATTTTTTGCGTGTAGATACCGGTTCATTCACGCCCTAGACTACAAGGAATTTAGTTTGTTTAAAAGTCTATTTCGGAGAAAATCATTGTATGTTTGTAAAAGTCTAATATACAAATAGTTTAAGTTAAGTAAGAAATTAACCATTGCTCAACAGGTGTTCACATATGAATAATTCTAATACCTTATTTTTTACTACAATTTAATACTTTCCAGAAATCTAACTCCGAAAGTATATATATTATAAATACATTAGGACAACTAATTTATGTAACATTAAAGACAAATGCCTCTAATATAAATATATATCTGAATTAATATATCTTTATATTAAAGGTGCTCAATATGATTTTAAATAAAATTCTTTGGAAAATTTGGTTCAGTATACTAATTTATAATTGTAACACTCATTGATAAGAGATAAGTTAACCACTTGCCATACCACAATGGACTGGATAGTGCCAGCAAACCTAATCTATTAATTTTATGCATGTAAACTTTTAATTGAGGCAGATTGCTTTCCTAATGTATCTTTTTGGAAGGAAATCCTGTCTTGGGCTTAGAATCAATACCAACTTCCCTTATTGATCCCTGTGTCCAAAATAGAAAATAATATTATCTCAGATTTCTTTATATATCGAATAAATTTTTCATCATAAAACCATATTTATCATTTATCATAAAACCATAGTAATAACCTTCATTACTTGTAAATCGTTAACACGTGGATATTACAATTAAATGGCAAATCTTTTTGACACTTTCCTCACACTACCACAATTTTCATGTCAAAAGACTGCAAATGAAATGATTTTTCAAAAGAAAACGAGACATAACATTTTTAAGTCATTCTAAGCATTTTTTAGATTTTTGTTTTTAGTATTACAACGAAATGATGTTCAATTTTTTTTCTTGTCAAAACGTAATTACTTAAATTATAAGACAATGATAATTCAAACGCCCAGATTTGCAATAAGTTAAGACACATTAGCAACACTTATTTTTTATAAGAAGTTTTTCTCCTTCTCAGCAGGAACTGCTCACCTCTTATCTGTTAGTCGTAGAACAAATCTCAAATTTCTGAAATATATCCGTTTAGTTTTTATAGTCTTTTTCGCTATGCGTGAATTATTTTGTGTTCCTTTTTGTCACATATGCAATACAGCTTTTTTCGTTTTCTCGTTCGTATTAATTTCTATTTTAGATCTTTATTAGGAGAACTGAATACGCTCTACTATTTTGTTCACTACACTCGAAACCTTTGACATCCGCTTCCCACGAATCCCATTCACAAACTGATCGGTTGGATGAATGTGTACGGCACTAAGTATACAATCTCTGAAGAGTTAGCGGTACCTTAACACTTTGGCAAAAAGACTTGCCTTGCTACACAACATAAGATCTTGTGAGCAAAGAAGCCTGCATGTGATGGCAATGTATGTATGTGCTTGGCAAAACCTTACAAGATACCACACACACACATACACTATTCTAGCACTCCGGTTCATACATACACTCGCACACAACCTGCTATAGGGTAAGGGTATTCGTAGCATTCACAATGCTAAGGTTCTTTAACAAAAGTTTTTGTACTTGACTGTGTAGTGTAGCCTGTTAGACCTCTATGCCTGTTAATCGTATGGTGGGGTCCATTTGCATATATATATATATATATATATATGTGTGTATGGTTTTCTATGAAGATATAGGCTGAATACTGACCATACGTTTACAGACCTTCTTTAATTAATGCATGTGAATAAGCTTAGTTGGTTCACAGAGAATCGAACCACCAATACTAATAACCAATAGAAGAAAATAAAAAATACATAAAAAGCAGATGATTTTAAGCAGACTAGAAATCGCCAACTGTGAAATAAAAGAAAAAGTTCTTCGTGTCAACTTGAAATAGCATCTGCCGGTTCTTGCTTGTCTGTTGTTACTCTATTCATATATATATTTTCGATATTCATCATTTTATCCATATTTTGTATTATCTTTTGTTATCACCATCTTTATCATGATTGCGCCGTGTTTTCATTTTCTTCTGAATTGTATTTTTTTATTATTTTTCTTTTATTAAAAACAAAACTTGAACCACAACACTATCCACTTTTGATTTTCATATTATTTTTTATCCATTTGAATTTATTTGTTTGTGTTTACAATTTTAAGTTTATTTCCTGTTACGACAAGTTTGAGATGATAATTTTTACTGTTAGATATAACTGTTCAATTATTATTATTCGGTGGGGATGCGTTATGATTTTGCTACGTTATGTGGGATTTTTGATAGTGATGATGCCGCAAAGCATAATCTTGGCATTGAACTTGATATTCTCACAGATTTCGTAGACACATAAATGCTTATATTAATATGTCAAAAGGTTTAGACTTAAGTGAAATCAAGAAATATGATTGTAGTTACCAAGCAGTAGGTTTTATTTTCCATTTCAATCATAACTAACATACCTTGCATGTTTGATTCATGTCAAAACCTTTGAGAACAGCTGCTACTTTAGCTCAGGATAACATTCACATACACGAAGGATTTTATTTCGAGAGAGATTCAGTGAAAATAGTAAGGGGAATATTCAGTGGAATTACATAATTTCGAAAATATTAAAAATCGAAAAAAAATCGAAAATGAAGTTTAAGCTAGGTGCACTCAGAAAAAGTGAAACCTATATATCATACGTTTGAAGAAAGTTTCCATGACTTTAGTAATTTTTTGCGTACGTTAGTTAAATGAAATAAAAAAGTTGACAAATTATACACAAATGAAGAATAAAGTTTTATGAAGCACAAAATAGTTCAGAATTTCTTAAAATTTGTAGATTTTACCAATAACCATCTTGAACTTCGTATGGCAATTTTTGCAATTTTGAACTTCAATTTTTTCCTTCAAAATAAAAAAAAATAATTTAGTCGAATAAATTCTACTGAATTTGTCGAAAATTATTTACTTATTTATGTGAAATCGGCGTTGCATATGCGTTTCTAATACAGTTTAGTTAAAATTTTCTAAAATTAAGTTACATTTTCCTTCTTTGTGGGTTCAATTGAGCCGAGTGGCAAAGTAAATGCAAATATTAACTCAATATGAAAGATTATGCAACCTAAATTTTAGTTTATGCAATTACAAAATACGAGTATTAAGGATAAGTTTCATTTAAATAAAGAAGTTTTAAATAAAATTTTTAACCTTAGCATTAAAAATGATTTTCGTTAAATTCAGAATACAAATCTTTGAAATTTGCGTCCCACCGTTAAAGTATGTCTTCCAATAAAGGCTAATTTTCCTTAAAACAACTTTTGTTTTAAAGTTTTATTAAGGCTAATTTTCCTTAAAATAAAGAAAATAACTTTTGTTTTAAATGTTAATAATGTTTAAATTAATTGGGATATTGAATCTTTGGATTAAAGATAAGAAAACTTCTAATATAGGCTTTGCATCATTGCTTTAATTTTTGTTTGCAATTAAGAAAACATTGTGGATATTCAAGCATCAGTAATAATTTGTATTTTTAAACTTGAATTTTTTGTACATGAACAGCTATTCTATTCTAGATAAATGAGATCTGTATCCTAATTTTAAATTTATAGAGTTTAGATTTAAAGATAGATTGTTTCCTAAAAATGTCTTTATTATAAAGAAGCAGCATCTTTGGCTCGGAACCAATATCAACATACTTAAGGAAAGGTCAAAATCTTTGGATCCAAGCAAACTGTTCTTGAATGTACGTCTCTGAAATAAAGCAATTTTTAATTTAAAGAAATCATCATGCCAACCCGATAGACTTTTACAATTACAATTAAATCCCTAACATCGATTACTTTCACACTTCTTACATCACTTGGTATTAAATTTATGTTCATACAAAAAATATGAATCTTTTGAATGAAATTTTAATAGACACTACACTGAAAAAAAAGCATACCCGGTTCCAAAGATTTTGTCTTTACTTTAAAAAATTTGGTATTGATTCCGAGCCAAAGAAGCGGAGAATACAAGTAAGGATACTTTTAAGACACAATTCTCTTTTAAAATCCGGTTTTGTGTACTTTTAATTTTTCGCTTTTTCAGCTTTTTTTCTTCATATGCTATCAAAGTCCTTTAAAAACAAGTTAACGACGACTTTATTTTCCAAATTAAGACTCCACTTCTAGTAGAAATTATGCTGTGTTTCAAGTAAAAAACATCTTTAAAATAAAGTGTTGAAAAACATGTCCTATATTTAAACGATTTTTTGCTTTGTAGTCAAGATGCAAAAAGACAACAAATTTAAAGACAATTACATTAAATTTAAAGATTTTTTCTAAATTATTAAAGTCAAGTTGACCTTAGCCCAAACATTTTTTCTTTCATGTTATGATATCCATTTTTAAATCAAATCACTTAATTATAAGGACAATACGACTTCATTGAAAAGTTTGTCGACCTTTGGTCAAGGAAAGAAACTTTATACTAGAGAAATGCGACTTCTATGCTAAGCAAAATTTGCATACGTATTTTAAAGACATGAAATCTTTGACCTCACGACAATATTTTGTTCAGTATAGGTAACATATAACCTATTCTGTTGCCCATATGAAAAAATTTATTGACAGTTTATAGAAGGAATTTCTATGGTAGGAAGCACATATATTATTGGATACTGCCGAAACATTAATATGTTTGTTTTATGTGAACATATTATATGTTTGGAAGCATTTTTAGCCAAAAAATATTATATGCTTGGAAGAATTTTTCCCAAAGACGAAATATTTTAGTTCTTGGCACCTTTTTCTGTAATACAAATAATGTTGAAGAAATTATTCACTTTTATATTTTTTTTTAAATTTTACCTTTCGCCTGCACGGAGAATCGAACCGAGGACCATACTGTTTGTAAGCCAACACACTATCCACTGGACTACGTAGCTGTTATAGTCACCAGTAGATAATTATCGTTATAAGTTACCTTTATATAGCATAGTTTGCAGCGCCCACGAGCCCATGCAAACATAACATTATTTAACAAAAACATACATTTGTTTGCCACGTGGAGGAGTGGTTAGCATGCCTGCCTTGCATGCAAAGGGTCGTGGGTTCAATCCCTGCTCCGACCGAATACTTTTTTTTTAATTTACACATTTATATTTATACTATATTAAATTTTTATAATGAAACTTCTCAACTCCTCGTGGACTACTTATTAATAAAGAGGAACTAAACTTTTTTTTATACATTTTACTGTGTAATTTTTCACTATTTCCTCCTTATTTCATTTTACCGTCCCAACTCTAAAAAGAGTATAGTGCCCTTTCGTTATTTTTATGAAGACCCCTGATTTCTTTTAACGAACCAAGAAAAAAATTGTGCCCATAATGCCAAAATGATAAACAAAACACATGTCCACACATACATAAAATGTTGCTCTCAAGGCGAAAACATATGCTGTTTGTTTTTCAAATGTCTATTCTCTTGGTTCCGAATGTCTATTCTCTTTATTCAAATTAAATAATATTTAGACTTAAGCATATCAAATTTTTGGCCTTATCATAAAACAGTTTTCCGAAACAACATACAAGCGGTTTCACAGAAATTGTTCTCTTTTGATTCTTTCGCTGTGTTATGTTGATATCTTTCGTCAACTCTCCCGGTTTCCATCTCTATTTCTTTCTCTATACTCTCTCTGTCGCTTTGAATAAAATATCACAACATATGTATGTTTAGTCGAAATTTGTAAATTTATATATGTTTGCATTCACACATAAGATTTTTATGAAACAATCATGTCCATAATATATTCTAACATATTAACATAGATGTCCCAAACATTTAGTGTTAGTTTAGGAACATTACATGTTTGCACTTAAATATATTGTGTTTTAAAATTGTGCCCGAAACACATTTTGTTTATATCGGAACATATGAAAACATATTTTTCTAACAGTGTGGGAGTATAGAAATAGGCTCGTCTTATTTATTCTTTTAGGCCATTTTCAAATTAAACCTAATTTAGCTAGTTTATAAAATATGTTTTATAATCACCAGTACAATAAAATTTTAAAGTAAGGACATCGCCAATATAAATAAACTTTGTTAGCCAAAATTTTCCTTTCGGAGTTTAGTATCAAAATAAACTTAATAAAATGTTTTCTGTTTATTCCGATTTCTATTTTGTCGTTGTCCAAAACGTTTCATTTCATTATATTTATTTTATATAAAAAGTAGAGAATGAAATTAATTTATTCGTACTTACTGTTGTCCCAAGAACATCCCGCAGGTGACAAGGGAGAACTTCTCATATCTATGAGAGATAATTTGTTTTAAGCTTTTTTATTTAGGTTTTTCGTTTAAAAACATTATCGTGCATATTTTCAGGAACCGAAAGAAAAGGCTCAGAATTTTTTACATTTTACATTATATTGCTTCACGTTTATTACAATAAATATAAAATAATATACACTAGTAATAAGTATAGACCCAATGGCGTTAATGTCTGCCGTCAAACTAATATTGATAGACTTATTGTATATTTTTTGCTTGTGAGGTTTCTGTATCATTTCATAAAAGTTGCCACTTTTTCAAAATGCTGGCACAATAAATTTCTCTTTGATACAATTTGCACCAAATCCTAGCAAAAAATTTGCAAGTTTTTCTAAAGGCACAACTTTAAAAGCTCTTTCAAAAATGACCTCCCAAAGATGTTCTTTATTTTAACTACACAGGAAGTTCTTTTAATTAAATTTTTTTATAACTCGCTTTTTAGGTTAAAAACAGAGTAAGAATTAATAAAATTGGTGGCAATTATTTAAATTTTGTCTAAAAATGTTCTAAATTCATTCTAGAAAAATTGCGAATTTTGCAAATATTTGGGGTCAAATGTTTCAGACGAATTTATTAAAAATTATAAAAAATTATAAAAATTGTTTATTTGGAAAAATAACACAAAATTTTTCAATTCACATCCAAAACAGTGAATTCGGATCAAACCTTAAGAAGTGATGCAAATTCAGTGCAACGGCTGTTGGAATGGTGAACATCCAATGACAAGCCAATGTTAAATTCATAGTTTTGTAGTCAAGATACTAAAAGTCAAAAAAATTAAGACTATTTCATTAATTTTGAAAAATATTTCAAAATATTAAAAATATCCATTTTTAAGTCGAATCACTTAACTATAAAGAACAAATGGTTTCATTTAAAGTTATAAAACTTTGTTTATGATTTTGACATTAACATGTCCATAACTATTGCCATAATATATAAATAATATGTCAGGTTGATAGAAGGCCATATTATGAAATAAAAACTGTATGTATGTACAAAGCATATGGAGAAATCAGATTTCTCCCCTGAAACAACAGCTAAAAAGGCGATATGGCAACATTGTGCTAAATGTATCAAGAAATCAATGAATAAATAACAAGTCTAACATCGCCCATTTGGCACAGAAGAGGTAAAGAAGAAAGCTCATTAGCCACATAAAATTACGATAGCAGAAGCAACTACGCTTGGTTTTATGTTTTTCTTTCGATACAATGGCAGCTAAATACTGACAAATGTTTAATGTAGTCCATATTTGCATTAATACCGTTCCGCAAGATTCTGAGCGAATTTACATTTATTTCATAAATGCAAATTTACATATATCAAAATAGTTAACTCTACCCAATTTTATTTTTAAATACAAATATAACAAAATGGTTGAAAAGGATTTCACTGGAATATTCGTTAGAGATTAGGTTATGTATAGTTCCAACCCGTCAATTTAGGCTCACATATATTATTCAGTGGCATTGTGATACCTGCGAAATGCCAAGCTTGGCTAATGACAAGGGACCTCATTTTTACAGCCAAGTCCGAACAACATTTCTCATTACGGTGCAACCACGGCTAATTTCGCTAATGTTATATACACAGAAAAAAAAAGTGTCTTGTAAATGTAAGGACCATTTTAACTTTCACATAGTTCAACAAATTTACTGTAATATAGTTCATTTTTCGTAACCACAACGAAAATTAACTTAGCTAAAGGAAAACTTATAAAAATTCAGTAAATGTTTTTTAGTTCACTAACTACGAAATGGGAAGGATTTTTCCTTAAATAAATTTCCAACACAGTAGTTAATGCATCGTTGATTCTATTATAAAAATGCATGGGCAATATAAAAATCTTACTACGAAATGTGGACAATTTACTAAGAAAAAATTTTGTATGGAAAAAAATTTTTGTAGTAAAAATTAACTGAACGACATTACCGATTCGTTTGATGGCTACCTACAGATTATTTCCCTTTTTATTATAAGTTGGAGTGTTTTTCCTTACATTGCAAATTTTAGATAAAGTAGAATAAAAAGTAGTTAATATAATCCTTGACGGGTGTATATAATTTTTTATAGATTCCTCATAGATTTGGTATATATCAGTTATGTTGATGCATTTATGAAGTGCACACGTGGATTTAATTTTGCAAAATTGTACGTGCGGTATTGGTGTTTATTAATGAAAATACATTTATTCGAAACATTTTAGAAACTGAGAAGTTAATGATGTGATGTTAGAGTAATCAAAAACGCTTTTTATTGATAAGAAATTAAGGAACTGTATATTTCTGTTAATAGTTTAAAATTAGTGCGAATTTTTAATTGATTTACATAAAAAATATACAACATGAGTGGTAATAGGACGATCTATATTTATTCTACATCTGGATCACAGGTTGGAGATGCAACCATTTTTTTGAATCTATATATTTTATGTTACAGCAATTCCTACAGGTGAGTACTAAGTTCGAGTTTAGCCGCTAAAATTAAAAATAAATCACTAAGAAAAGTATAAAATTATACGTCTTCGATACATATTTAAATATAACTTGATGGAGAATAGCCCAAACCAAGTTTTTTATAAAGATTATTTTTTTATAATGGATTATTAAAGAAAACTTATCATGAAAATTGCGATTTTAGCCTCTAAACTCGAACGTAATATACATCTTTAATACTAAATGCTATACTGACAAGTGGAAATTATGTCTAATTTTATAATATTTTTTATTTCAAATATATTATGAGAATAATTTCAAAAACGTCCCATTAGTCCATGGATATGATTCCAATACCTACTGGATGGATTTTTCAATGTGGTAAGTTTTTCTATAAACGGTATTTTGTCCGCTTTTAATAAAACCAAAATTTTAATTTATTGATTTAATTTATTTATCTTGTAATGGTAATTTTTTGAATATTCTTACTGGTTAATGCTAATTAAGCTGATATCCTTATTGGCTCTAGGAAATACTCTTGAAAACCGTAAGTTAGAAATCAATATGAACGATAGAATTTGATAATATTTTTCTTATATTTTCTATAACTTTGCAATATCAGATGCTTATAAGACAAAGCCGCCCAACAAAAGTTAGCCAAAATCGATGAAATTGGACAATTCAATTGAATATAGCAACTTATGCCACATATATCTTTCATATGGATAGAAAACATGGAAATTTAAATTAATTAGTTTAGTCCTAATAACATGGAATATTACTCTTTTGAAGAAGCAATTACTAACTACCGACAAGTAACTGCATCCAACGTACTAATAAAAATATTTCCTTTATTGTATATCATAACCTATAGTTTTGTGTAATATAATAATAATTTTTTGGAATAAAATACTGGTGGTTATAGAAAATTGACTTGTTTTGTACCAAAAATTTCTTATTTCTTGTATACAGGCTTGATGTACCTTTGATTCCTCAATTTCTCTACTTTTTTTGAAAATTATACCGACAAACAGTTTATTTCAAACCAATTTCTTAATACAGGTTTCCCAAAAAATCGTTAATTTTTCCGGATAGCAGGAATATTTTGAATGAGTTTAACTATATTCTTCCCACAGCATAGTAATAATGAACTAAAATACGACGCAATACATGAACTAATTTATAAGAAAATGATGAACTTATCTAGATGAAAAAAATCTTTGGCGCCAAATCATGGTCATTCTTACTATGGGTTAGTTCATTTTTCATAAAAAATAGTAAACTTTTTTTTCGGTGTAGAATTACAAACATATTTTTTTGCTCTAATCATGAAGTTAATTTATTATTTTTTTAATTAAAATTGCATTAATCAGGGAATTCATAATATCAATCATCGACGCCAATTAAAAATTAATTGAATGAAATGATTTTTCCCGATTTAATCGTAAAGCTGAAAATTGTTCAAAATCGACAAGTTTTTTAGTAGGAGACAATGTAGGGTAAGTGCAGCAAATGTGGTATAGGCTGGTAATGTGGTATATTAGCTTTTTTCTCTATCTAACAACATACGAATAACCAAACCAAGCTGAATATATTGTGGCTGTCAGAAAATGAAGCAATCAAAGATCAATTTGATTTTTGCAACTCTTTCTTTGTGCCAGTTGAAAGAATTCACATTTACCTGTGCTCGAAGATTTTTTTTTGTGGTTCTTAATCATTTCGTTTTGTGTGAAGATATATTTTAAATTTATTAATTTTCGGATGTAAATAACTGACGAGAACTAAATAAACATAAAATGTTTGCAATTGCGATACACATATTGCATTTATTTAAAAAAAAATCTACATTATGGTGTACCACATTACCTGCACATTTTATGAATTCGTGCGTAATGAGTTTTTTAATAAATTTGCAAATATATCCGAAATTATGGTTTTCTTATTTTTCGTTCATACACTCTTAGAAAAATATGTTTTTCATATGTTCCGATATAAACAAAATGTGTTTCGGGCCCAATTTTAAAACTATTTAACTATTTATTTAAGTGCAAACATGTAATGTTCCTAAACTAACACTAAATGTTTGGGACATCTATGTTAATATGTTAGAATATATTATGTTTGGGGCATGAATGTTTCATAAAAATCATACGTGTGAATGCAAACATATATAAATTTACAAATTTCGACTAAACATACATATGTTGTGATATTTTATTCAAAGCGACAGAGAGAGTATAGAGAAAGAAATAAAGATGGAAACCGGGAGAGTTAACGAAAGATATCAACATTGCACAGCGAAAGAATCAAAAGAGAACAATTTCTGTGAAACCGCTTTTGTTTCGGAAAACTGATTTATGATAAGGCCAAAAATTTGATATGCTTAAGTCTAAATATTATTTAATTTGAATAAAGAGAATAGACATTCGGAACCAAGAGAATAGACATTTGAAAAACAAACAGCATATGTTTTCGCCTTGAGAGCAGCATTTTAGTGTGGACATGAGTTTCGTTTATTATTTTGGCATTATGGGCACAATTTTTTTCTTGGTTCGTTAAAAGAAATCAGGGGTCTTCATAAAAATAACGAAAGGGCACTATACTCTTTTTAGAGTTGGGACAGTAAAATGAAATAAGGAGGAAATAGTGAAAAATTACACAGTAAAATGTATAAAAACAAGTCCACGAGGAGTTGACGGACACCTTCAAATATAAAAGCGGGCATTAAGTTCGAGTTTTGCAACTAAAACAATTCAAAAATTTATTTTCTTTAAAATGAATTATTAAAGAAAAATAAAAGACATTTTAGAGCGATGGTGTTAAACTGTTCACGCCTAAATAAATTTATGTTTATATTATAAAATTATTTATGTGTGTTTCTACTCGACTCCACGTTCTTCTTTTGTTAGAGTTTTTAAATTCTATCCAAATTTTAAAGTCAAAAACAGTTTTTTGTTACAAAATTGTTATTTTTGCAATAAAAAAATAATATTTTATCAAAAAATCAGTCAATTTCGTTTATATCAAACACTGCTACTGACTATAAATCTTTAATAACCCACATTTCGAAGTTTCATTATAAAAATTTAATATAGTATAAATATAAATGTGTAAATTAAAAAAAAAAGTGTTCGGTCAGAGCAGGGATTGAACCCACGACCCTTTGCATGCAAGACAGACATGCTAACCACTGCTCCACGTGGCAAACAAATGTATGTTTCTGTTAAATAATGTTATGTTTGCATGGGCTCGTGGGCGCTGTAAACTATGCTATATAAATGTAACTTATAACGATAATTATCTACTGGTGACTATAACAGCTACGTAGCCCAGTGGTAGTGTGTTGGCTTACAAACTGTATGGTCCTCGGTTCGATTCTCCGTGCAGGCGAAAGGTAAAATTTAAAAAATTTATAAAAGTGAATAATTTCTTCAACATTATTTGTATTACAGAAAAAGGTGCCAAGAACTAAAATATTTCGTGGAAGTCAAATTACGAGTATGTTAGGCAATGAGCACAATCGTCTTTGGGAAAAATTCTTCCAAGCATATATTTTTTGGGCTCAAAATGCTTCCAAACATATAATATGTTGACATAAAACAAACATATTAATGTTTCGGTAGTATCCAATAATATATGTGCTTCCTGCAAAATATGTTTGGAACATATGTTAAAGAAGCGATTTTTTTTGAGGGTGTAGTTGCGTGGATGACTAGATGACACTAGTAAAATGAATGTGGTAAAATCTTAGCCTCGACGAAGAAAAGCAAAAAATTTGGCTTTCGAAAAACAAATGGGTATACCACATTTGCTGCACTTACCCTAATAATAAGACAATAAAAATGGTCTGAGCTTCCAGGAAATGTAAGAACTGTAAACAGGGTTAAATAGGTTTCGTTGAACATGTTTTTATAAATTGCTTACACATTATAGACTAAATTTCTTAACACATCGTTTTTAAGCACAAGCATACAACGATAAACTAAAACGTTTGTGACATATATAAATATGATAGAATATATTATGTTTGGAACAACAAAGTATATGTATACACGCAAAGAAAAAAAACGTTTGGAAAACGTGTACGAAAACGTTTTTCTTTTGTTAGAGTTTTTTGAATTGCTTCGAAATTTTTCGAAAAAATTTCGATAAAAATTCGTTTGTTACAAAATTTTTATTGTTTCAATAAAAAAAGTTATTTTTGAAATAACAACACAGTCCATTTCGTTTATTTTAGGTCTTTAATATTTAGGTCGTTTACTTTAGGTCTTTAATAAGACACATTTTATAGTTCAAAATTTAATATAGTACAATGTAATAATGAACATTTTTTCGGAATCTTGCGAACATATCTGGAATACATGTAAAAAAAAAACAAAAAAAACTTTGGTCGAAGCAGGGATCGAACCCATGACCCTTGGCATGCAAGTCGGACGTAGCAACCACTGATCCACGGTGCCAAATTAAATGTTTGTTTCTGTTAAATAAACTTTGTTTATTCGGTTCGTGGGCGCCGCAAGCTATGCTATATAAATATAACTTATATGGATAATTGATGGCCAACAGGTACATAGCTCAGTGATTAGTGTGTTGGCTTACAAAGTGCATGGTCCGCGGTTCGATTCTCCGCCCAGGCGAAAGGTAAACAAATTTTAAAAATTTATAAAATCGTATAATTTCTTCTACATTGTTGGTATTACAAGAAAAGGTGTTAAGAACCAAAAAAATCTCGTGGATGTGAGAAAGATGTGAGGGAAAATCAATTAGCAAGAAAACAATGTTTTTTTTAGTTTGTCTTTACATCCTGGACAATGTTTTTTTTTTAGTTTGTCTTTACATCCTGCAAAAGAATAAACGTTTATCACAAAAAGTATATACTTTTCTTCCAAATACACTTCCTAACAGCGAAAAGCAAATGAGAAACAAACTTTGTTTGTCTAAAATTTCGTTTGGGAGAAAAGAATTATTTTTTGGGTGTAGAGATATGGATAGCGAGAGAGCATAGAGAAAGAAATAAACAAGGCAACAGAGAGAGAGATATAAGGAAAGACATCAACACATGATTGACAATGTTGACATTTTTGTACTTTTTGGTACATTTTGAGTAAATGTGGGTATTAAGTTCGAGTTTGGCCACTAAAATCAACGTTTTTTCACGATCACTTTTTTAATAATCCATTTTAAAGAATATAAACATAAAAGCCGTAATTCGTGCGTTAAATTTATGTCGAACATAAGGGCCTTTTTTATACCGAAGGCCGAAACCAAAGTGTCCATCGTTAGTATGATCTGCTCCATGTTGGAGACTGCCCCCAACAAAACTATGGATTCACCGAAAATAGTCTACAGCATCTGGAACAAAAGCTACCTGTAATTGGCAAGACTTTTGTAAAAACATATAAGGCGATGAAAAAATTGGATGACATCATTCCTTCAAAGTTCATGGCATTACAGGAATTAACTTGTCCTGCTATATTCGGTCCAAAAGTTATGGTTAAAATTGTACGTAGCCTGTGACTAAAGTTTTAAAAATTTCCAATCAAAAAGGGGAAAAAGCTTTGTTCGGTCTAAAATGGTCTAAGTCAATTTTAGCCATGTTCTATTATCACTATTTTGAATTCGTACATACTAAAACAAATCTACAATAAACATGATTTTAAGACGGTAAAAAGTGAATTTATATCTTATACGGTTTTTGAGAGGTTCCAAAAAAAACTTTGAACTTGTTTCTTGTAAAATTCACTTTTTTTAACTTTGGAATGGAGACATCGATATAATACGGTACGTTTTCGTATAAATAAAAATATTATGAATTGTAAATTCGTTATATTTCAAATACCACAAAGTTTGCATATTTCAAATTCAATGAGGTGCATTTAATTTAATTAATTCTTCATTTTATTTATGACTCTTTAGAACTTATGTTTTATGCTTCTGATTCTGTCGCCACGGAAATTTTCAAATATGGCAATATGGAGCGCAGATGCCTAAACATTTCATATACTCAGCAATCATGTTTAATACTCCTAATCGCCAACTGCACGTGAGTGAAGAGCAGTTCATGAGTCGCGTGCGGATCATTAATTCTGTGCATAATACGCTCAGAAGCGAATCGTCAATAGTTTAATCGATTAAAAAAAATTAACAAATGCATTTTCCTTGGAATTCCAAAAGAATTGCATTCTTATCAATTAGATATTAAGACTAGAATAAATGTGAAAACCTCCAAAATAAGATGGCATGTTTACTATCTGTCGTCTAAGACGCGATGAATTCTATTATTGAGTGTGAAATTAAGAATTTCTTTATTTTCAAGTTCATTTAAGACCACTAACCTAGTTCTTATTGCCTTTTTTGTTTTTGTATTTATGATTTTGGCCAAACCTTTTGGTAGCATTTGGTATAAAGTAGACGAAATGACAAAGCATGTCGCTGACCAGTTACTAAAGTTCAATATCGCCTCTTAAGAATCTAACGGACTTGTTCATCGCCCCATAAGCTAATATTAATATTCATAGATATCGGATGTTGATATACCACACATATACATGCAATCACTATTCTCGTTCATTTAGCGTTCAGATAACACTTGGACCTCATGGACACACTAGGGTATAATCATAGCCATATCTCATATCTTAAAATGCGGAAGTAGCATTGGCCACCAAAATTAGATAGATATATTTGTATGGATTTGTGTATGTAAGTACAAAATATATGAAAGTGTGTGCGTGTGTAACGGCTCATGTTCAATAGAAATGCCGATCGATGTAGTATTTTTGTATATGAATATTAAATACTTATTCGCATTTAAAACAATAACGATACAAATAACGAATATTCAATTTAGTGTTTTTATGCTGTTGGGCACAACAAACAAACAACGCTTGACCATCAGGTCATGAAGTTAAGTCCAAAATCTCATTAATAGTCCCAAACCTGAAATTGAAGCTGTGCTAATGACCAACTAAGAAGAACAAGAATATATTCAATAAATATTTCTTCCACCAGATGCTTAGTACAGGACCCAGTCTAAATTGTCTTTAAACTATGTTATAGAATTTCAATTCGGAACGAAAACAGTTTAAAATGGCCTGAACTATGTTATGTTTATGTTCGCGCTTACACTTAGTATTGATTTTGTCAAAATGTAAGAGAAAGTAACAGCGAGGATAATAACTGAATATTTCATAGCTACACTAAAAAAAAAGTAAACTCACCAGGAAGGAAAAGTTGATTTTAGAAAATTTAGTTTAATTTTTGAAAAATAACTAAACTGCATTAAACGCGCTGATATCAGAGCGACATGACAAAAATTAAAAAAAAAAAAAAAAACAAGTAAGGAAAGTCTAAAGTCGGGCGGGGCCGACTATATTATACCCTGCACCGCTTTGTAGATCGAAATTTTCGATACCATATCACATCCGTCAAATGTGTTGGGGGCTATATATAAAGGTTTTACATACATTTAAATATCACTCGATCTGGACAGAATTTGATAGACTTCTACCAAATCTATAGACTCAAAATTTAAGTTGGCTAATGCACTAGGGTGGAACACAATTTTAGTAAAAAAATATGGGAAACATTTAAATCTGAAGCAATTTTAAGGAAACTTCGCAAAAGTTTATTTATGATTTATCGCTCGATATATACGTATTAGAAGTATAGGAAAATTAGAGTCATTTTTACAACTTTTCGACTAAGCAGTGGCGATTTAACAAGGAAAATGTTGGTATTTTGACCATTTTTGTCGAAATCAGAAAAACATATATATGTGAGCTATATCTAAATCTGAACCGATTTCAATAAAATTTGGCACACAAGACTATATTATTAATTGTACTCCTAGTGGAAAATTTCAACCAAATTGGGCCAAAACTCTGGCTTCTGGGGCCATATAAGTCCATATCGGGCGAAAAATATATATGGAAGCTATATCTAACTCTGAACCGATTTCAATCAAATTTGGCACACATGACTATACTACCAATTGTACTCCTTGTGCAAAGTTTCAAGCTAATCGGGATAAAACTCTGTCTTCTGGGTCCATATAAGTGCATATCGGGCGAAAGATATATTTGGGAGCTATATCTAAATCTGAATCGATTTCAACCAAATTTGGTACGCATAGCGACAATGATAAATCTACTCCCTCTGTAAAATTTCAACCAAATTGGGCCAAAACTCTGGCTTTTAGGACCATATTTGTCCATATCGGGCGAAAGATATATATGGGAGCTATATCTAAATCTGAACCGATTTCAGTCAAATTTTACACACTTGAATATACTACTAATTTTACTCCTAGTGCAAAATTTCAACCAAATTCGGCCAAAAATCTGGCTTCTGGGGCCATATAAGTCCATAGCGGGCGAAATATATATATGGGAGCTATATCTAAAGCTGAACCGATTTCAATCAAATTTTGCACACTTAACGATACGACTAAGTGTTATGTTTGTACAAAAGTTCAAGCAAATCAGTATAAAACTCTGGCTGCTGGGTCCATATTAGTGCATATCGGGCGAAAGAGATATATGGGAGATATATCTAAATCTGAACCGATTTCTTCCAAAATCAATAGGGTTCTATTCTGACCCAAATTAGGAACATGTGCCAAATTTGAAGGCGATTGGACTTAAATTGCGACCTAGACTTTGATCACAAAAATGTGTTCACAGACAGACGGACGGACAGACGGACATGGTTATATCGGCTCAGGGACCCACCCTGAGCATTATTGCCAAAGACACCATGTGTCTATCTCGTCTCCTTCTGGGTGTTACAAACATATTTATACCCTGTTCCACAGTGTGGCGCAGGGTATAAATATTACACATAATTATTTTTTTCCACTTGTTTAAGAAAATATCATAGTTTGTAAGAAAAAATTAGAGTTGAAAATTTCAAAAATGTCTTTAGCACCATATGAAGTTGAAAATGGTCGCATGCAAAAACAAAGAAAAAAATAGGAAATAGCATTAAAATATATTGAGAAATTAATTTATAAAATAAAAAAACTGCAAATATTTTTGGCAGATTTTTATGCTGGGGGGCTGTATCAATTGTGGACAGCGGATAGTTCAACATGAAAGACTATGGACAACAGCAAATAAAAATGTAGGTTGCTGAGTAAACGTTACATATTTTTTGTATGTAAATAAATATTTAACTTTATTTTAGTTCATGGAATTATTATGTTTGGAGAAAGTTTTCTTTACTCTAATAATTTTTTGCGTACGCTAGTTAAATTAACTAAAAAACAGTAAAACATTATACAGAAATTAAGCATATATATTTACTAAATTCGTACTTCTCATAAAATAGTCCATTATTTCTTTAAATTTGCACATTTTACTACAAATGCGTCCATCATTAACTTCGTATGTCACTAAAGACATTCTTGCAATTTTTAACTACAATTTTTTTTTTTTCTTTAAAATATTCTTTAACAAGTAAATTTAATTATGCCTAATAAATTTTCTTGAATTTGTCGAAAAATAATTTTGTGATATAGGCGTGATGTCAGTGTTTGTAATACTGCATAAAATTAACCAAAAGTTTCCTTCTTGGTGGGTTCACTGTAATATTAAAAAAATGTTTTACTTGTAATTTGAACAAATTCTAAAAATATATAGGTTTGGAGCAGAATACGTTTGGGAGTATATGTTACAGAGGGTGTGAGAGAATCAAATGAGAGAAAAAAAGTGATTTACGTGAGAGTCATATTTTGTTGTGGATAAATGTGCTTGCATTCATTTTGGTATGGTACACGCAAAAAAATAATTCTTTCCAAACGAAATTTTAACAAACAAAGTTCGTTTCTCATTTGTTTTTCGCTGTAAGGAAGTGTATTTGGAAGAAAAGTATATACTTTTTGTGATAAACGTTTATTCTATTCCAGGATGTAAAAACAATTTCATAAAGACAAACTCAAAAAAAAAACATTGTTTTCTTGCTAATTGCATTTTCCCTCACATCTTTCTCACATCCACGAGGTTTTTTAGTTCTTAACACCTTTTCCTGTAATACCAACAATGTAGAAGAAAATATACGATTTTATAAATTTTTAAAATTGTTTACCTTTCGCCTGGACGGAGAATCGAACCGCGGACCATGCAATTTGTAAGCCAGCACACTAACCACTGAGCTAAGTACCTGTTATGGTCATCAATAGATAAATATCCATATAAGTTATATTTATATAGCATAGCTTACGGCGCCTACGAACCGAATAAACAAAGTTTATTTAACAGAAACAAACATTTAGTTTGGAGCCGTGGTTGCTATGTCCGACTTGCATGCCAAGGGTCGTGGGTTCGATCCCTGCTTCGACCAACGTTTTTTCTGTTTGTTTTTTTACATGTATTCCAGATATGTTCGGAAGATTCCGAAAAAATGTTCAACATTACATTGTAGTATATTAAATTTTGAATTTGCATATGAACGAACACTTTCATCTAACACATTCACCATATCATTATGAATTTCTTGTCCCGATAAACCTTTTTTATGTAAATATTTAATGACAGCACGCATTTCTAATTTTTCCATTGTAAAAAAATTGTGGATGCGTCTTTTTTGAACACCTGTTTCTATATGAAGGAGTTACAAGATCGAAACAAAATTTAACGTGTATTCATAACAGAGATGGAAGTTTCCAACGCACTTAAATTGTTTCTGTTTATACCGCGCTTTTTGTGCTACACTGAAAAAACAGTGAACCCACCAGGAAGAAAACTTTCGGTTAATTTTAGAAAATGTTTAATATTTGTAGAAATTTTTAACTAAACAGTATTACAAACGTTGGCATCACGCCGATTTCATAAAAATAAGTTAATATTTTTCGACAAATTCAAGAAAATTTATTAGACATAACTAAGCTTTTTCACTTGTTAAAGAAAATTTTGTAATTTGAAGGAAAAACTTGGAGTTCAAAATTGCAAGAATGTCTTTAGTGACATACGAAGTTCATGATGGACGCATTTTTGGTAAAATTTACAAATTTAAAGAAATTCTGAACTATTTTGTGGAAGACACGAATTTTGTTAATCTTTATGCTTCAATTGAGTATATTTTTTCATCGGGTTTAGTTAATTTAACTAACGTACACAAAATATTATTAGAGTAAAGAAAACTTTCTCCAAACATAATAATTACATGAACTAAAATAAAGTTAAATTGGCTTTAGTGAAATAGAGAGTTCACTTTTTTTTTTGAGTGTAGGCTAAGAAGTTTCCGAACTGCCCTCGATTGTGAAACTATATTACAAATATGAAGTAAATATATATTTGTTTTACCTTAAATTAAAGCTTGCGATCCGAGCTTTAATTTAAGTTATAATAAATATATATGTACTTCACATTTTTCACATTCTTCCACAATTTATTTCAATTCGGTGTACAACTATTTTTTTGCTCACTATATAAATTTTTTTTTTAAATTGATCGACGTATATCCAAATTAAGGAATAAATGTCTATCGGAATTGTACACCTGAAATTTTAATTAGAAATATTACTATATTTGCAACACTACACCCAGAAAAAAGTGCCTTCGAAACTAAAGGAAAAAATTTTCATCAATTTAGTTTAGCCATTTTATTTTCATTAAGTTAAATTTTTGTGTGAAATAATAACATTTACTTGTTTCAGTAAAAAATCCTAAACAGAAAGCTGTTGGGAATAGTTCATTAACTACACTGTTAGAAAAATATGTTTTTAATATGTTCCGATATAAACAAAATGTGTTTCGGGCACGATTTTAAACCACAATATATTTAAGTGCGAACATGTAATGTTCCTAAACTAACACTAAATGTTTGGGACATCTATGTTAATATGTTAGAATATATTATGTTTGGGACATGAATGTTTCAAAAAAATCATATGTGTGAATACAAACATATATAAATTTACAAATTTCGACTAAACATACATATGTTGTGATATTTTATTCAAAGCGACAGAGAGAGTATAGAGAGAAATAGAGATGGAAAACGGGAGAGTTGACGAAAGATGTCATTATAACACAGCAAAAGAGTAAAAAGAGAACAATTTCTGTGAAACCGCTTGTATGTTGTTTCGGAAAACTGTTTTATGATAAGGTCAAAAATTTGATATGCTTAAGTCTAAATATTATTTAATTTGAATAAAGAGAATAGACATTCGGAACCAAGAGAATAAACATTTGAAAAACAAAGAGCATATGTTTTCGCCTTGAGAGCAGCATTTTATGTATGTGTCGACATGTGTTTTGTTTATCATTTTGGCATTATGGGCACAATTTTTTTCTTGGTTCGTTAAAAGAAATCAGGGGTCTTCATAAAAATAGCGAAAGGGCACTATACACATTTTAGAGTTGGGACAGTAAAATGAAATAAGGAGGAAATAGTGAAAAATTACACAGTAAAATGTAAAAAAAAAACAAACTTTAGTTCCTCTTTAGTAGTCCACGAGGAGTTGACGGACACCATCAAATATAAAAGCGGGCATTAAGTTCGAGTTTTACAGCTAAAACAATTTAAAAAGTTTATTTTCTTTAAAATGAATTATTAAAGAAAAATAAAAGGAATTTTAGAGCGATGGTGTTAAATGCTAGTAAAAAACTGTTCACTCCTAAATAAATTTATGTTTATATTATGTATGTATGTTTATACTCGACTCCACGTTCTTCTTTTGTTAGAGTTTTTGAATTCCTTCCAAATTTTAAAGTTTTGTCTAAACAGTTTTTTATTACAAAATTGTTATTTTTGCAATAAAAAATAATATTTTATCCAAAAATCAGTCAATTTCGTTTATACCAAGCACTGTTACTGACTATAAATCTTTAATAACGCACATTTCGAAGTTTCATTTAAAAAAATTTAATATAGTATAAATATAAGTGTGTAAATTAAAACAAAAAAACAAAAACAAAAAAAATGTTCGGTCGGAGCAGGGATTGAACCCACGACCCTTTGCATGCAAGGCAGACATGCTAACCACTGCTCCACGTGGCAAACAAATGTATGTTTCTGTTAAATAATGTTATGTTTGCATGGGCTCGTGGGCGCTGCAAACTATGCTATATAAATGTAACTTATAACGATAATTATCTACTGGTGACTATAACAGCTACGTAGCCCAGTGGATAGTGTGTTGGCTTACAAACTGTATGGTCCTCGGTTCGATTCTCCGTGCAGGCGAAAGGTAAAATTTAAAAAATTTATAAAAGTGAATAATTTCTTCAGCATTATTTGTATTACAGAAAAAGGTGCCAATAACTAAAAAATTTCGTGGAAGTGAAAATTACGAGAATGTTAGGGAATGAGCACAATCGTGTTTGGGAAAAATTCTTCCAAGCATATAATATTTTTGGCTCAAAATGCTTCCAAACATATAATATGTTCACATAAAACAAACATATTAATGTTTCGGCAGTATGCAATAATATATGTGCTTCCTGCAAAATATGTTCGGAACATATGTTAAAGAAGCGATTTTTTTTGAGGGTGTAGAATAAGGCATGGAATTTTACTAATACTGTTTTCTTCGCTGGGTATAAGAATTTACTACGGAACAAATAATTTTATTCACTGATAACAAAGCATTCTTAAAAATAAACAAAAATCGAACCTAGACAAAATTTCCTCACACTGTTAGAAAAATATGTTTTTCATATGTTCCGATATAAACAAAATGTGTTTCGGGCACAATTTTAAAACACAATATATTTAAGCGCAAACATGTAATGTTCCTAAACTAACACTAAATGTTTGGGACATCTATGTTAATATGTTAGAATATATTATGTTTGGGACATGAATGTTTCATAAAAATCATATGTGTGAATGCAAACATATATAAATTTACAAATTTCGACTAAACATACATATGTTGTGATATTTTATTCAAAGCGACAGAGAGAGTATAGAGAAAGAAATAGAGATGGAAACCGGGAGAGTTGACGAAAGATATCAACATAACACAGCGAGAGAATCAAAAGAGAGCGATTTCTGTGAAACCGCTTGTATGTTGTTCCGGAAAACTGTTTTATGATAAGGCCAAAAATTTGATATGCTTAAGTCTAAATATTATTTAATTTGAATAAAGAGAATGGACATTCGGAACCAAGAAAATAGACATTTGAAAAACAAACAGCATATGTTTCGACTTGAGAGCAGCATTTTATGTATGTGTGGACATGTGTTTTGTTTATCATTTTGGCATTATGGGCACAATTTTTTTCTTGGTTCGTTAAAAGAAATCAGGGGTCTTCATAAAAATAACGAAAGGGCACTATACTCTTTTTAGAGTTGGGACAGTAAAATGAAATAAGGAGGAAATAGTGAAAAATTACACAGTAAAATGTATAAAAAAAAGTTTAGTTCCTCTTAATTAATAAGTAGTCCACGAGGAGTTGACGGTCACCTTCAAATATAAAAGCGGGCATTAAGTTCGAGTTTTGCAGCTAAAACAATTTAAAAAGTTTATTTTCTTTAAAATGAATTATTAAAGAAAAATAAAAGGCATTTTAGAGCGATGGTGTTAAATGCTAGTAAAAAACTGTTCACGCCTAAATAAATGTATGTTTATATTATAAAATTATTTATGTACGTTTATACTCGAATCCACGTTCTTCTTTTGTTAGAGTTTTTGAATTCCTTCCAAATTTTAAAGTTTTGTACCAAAAACAGTTTTTTGTTACAAAATTTTTATTTTTGCAAAAAAAAAAAAATATTTCATCCAAAAATCAGTCAATTTCGTTTATATCAAGCTACTGTCTATAAATCTTTAATAACCCACATTTCGAAGTTTCATTATAAAAATTTAATATAGCATAAATATAAATGTGTAAATTAAAAAAAAAAGTTTTCGGTCGGAGCAGGGATTGAACCCACGACCCTTTGCATGCAAGGCAGACATGCTAACCACTGCTCGACGTGGCAAACAAATGTATGTTTCTGTTAAATAATGTTATGTTTGCATGGGCTCGTGGGCGCTGCAAACTATGCTATATAAATGTAACTTATAACGATAATTATCTGCTGGTGACCATAACAGCTACGTAGCTCAGTGGATAGTGTGTTGGCTTACAAACTGTATGGTCCTCGGTTCGATTCTCCGTGCAGGCGAAAGGTAAAATTTAAAAAAATTATAAAAGTGAATAATTTCTTCAACATTATTTGTATTACAGAAAAAGGTGCCAAGAACTAAAAAATTTCGTGGAAGTGAAAATTACGAGTATGTTAGGGAATGAGCACAATCGTCTTTGGGAAAAATTCTTCCAAGCATATAATATTTTTGGGCTCAAAATGCTTCCAAACATATAATATGTTCACATAAAACAAACATATTAATGTTTCGGCAGTATCCAATAATATATGTGCTTCCTGCAAAATATGTTTGGAACATATGTTAAAGAAGCGATTTTTTTTGAGGGTGCAAATATAGAAAATTTTCTTATAAAATGTTGTTAGATTATAGGAAATTTTCCTATATTTCTTTTATCTACCTGTAATCGATATGATTGTTATGTTATGGTATACGGAGAGATTGTTAAAAAAATATATATAAAACAAACAAACAATAAGTCTATCAATGTTAGTGATGGTGTATAAGGAAAGAACAAACAGAATAACAATCCCTTCATTCGTCTTCATTTTGGAATCTTCAATTGGTTTATGATTTTTTTATATTTGTAGGTATTGAAATTGTAAAAGGAGGACTAAACCGTTAGGCAGCAACTTATTAAATGTGAAAGGTACAATAAGAAGAAAAAATACGTTTTACAGTTGATAACATTACATGGAAATTAGAAATAGTGGAATAATAAACTAGTATTTCAAGGCCAGTCGATGCTGTTGATTCTTAACAAATATATTTAATATATTAATAAAACATATCTTTTATTGAAGAAAAATTGCCTACATAAATAAAAAAATTGTATTTTAAAACGAAGGTAAGCAGTTCTAATTTTGAACTAAAAGCTTTACCACAAATATGTAAGATTTGTCCAAATGATAGAAAAAGTTCAATAAAATCATTCCATATATGAATTCAATTCAGTTAATTTTGTTCATTCTGTAGTATAGTGGTACATAAATATAGGAAAATGTTAACTAATATTTGGAATGCATTCTACCTAATTTCTACGTAAATCATATCGTTCAAACCAATAAAAATGTGTTTGGCGCTAAATGAAGTTCAATTTTCTTCACAAGTGGCTCTTCTTAACATAAAGAAATGGTCACTTTTTTCTGGGTATAATGAAAATCTCGTATTGTTACCAACCGAAATCATTCAAGTAATAAATAATTTATCGACAACATTGACTTGATATATGTACTTTTAATATTTACTTAAAAATTTTGGTGTACACTCATAGAAAGAATCATGATCGGCGTGCTCATTTCAAAACGATTCGTTCATGAAAGTGAATCAACACACAAGTGGTGTCAAACTGAGAATAAGCGGTGTCAATCTGACAACCATAAAATGACACCATGTGTTGTGTTGTCAAAACAACAACCAGCGTTCATGATCTGAGAACGTAATGTTCACGAAACTATAAACGGAATTAAAAAAAAAAAAGATTTCCGCTACCGTGACTCGAACCTGTGTTGTCTGCACCATAAGCATTAACAGTCGTCTTAACACACTGCACCACCGGTGGAGTTGCCATAACAACATCTAAAGATTATTTTAAGATTTTTCATGGTCAAAGAAAAACGAATTCCGTTCATGAAATCGTGAACGCCCGTGGACTATATCGTGAACATTCCGTTTCAATTTGTCACCGTCTGTTCACGATTGTGGAACGTAATTTTTTCTACTAGTGTACGTGAATTAGAGAATATAAATTTGGTACACCCTAAAAAAAATCGCTTCTCTAACATATGTTCCAAACATATTTTGCAGGAAGCACGTATATAATTGGATATTCCCGAAACCTTATTATGTTTGTTTTACGTGAACATATTATGTGTTTGGTAGCATTTGCTTGGAAGAATTTTCTCCCAAAGAAGATTGTGCTCAAAAAAATGTTATGGCCGACTAATTGCATATTCCCTCATATCTCTTTTACTTCACCGAGATTTTTTTAGTTTTTAGCACCTTTTTCTGTAATACAAACCATGTTGAAGAAATATTTCAATTTCATAAATTTGTAAAATTTTACCTTTCGCCTGGACGGAGAATCGAACCGAGGACCATACAGTTTATAAGCCAACACACTATCCCTGGGCTACGTAGCTGTTATAATCACCAGTAGACAATTATCGTTATAAAATGCAGCGCCCACGAGCCCATGCATACATAACATTAGAAGATACATTTGTTGGCCACGTGGATCAGTGGTTAGCATGGCTGCCTTGCATGCAAAGGGTCGTGGGTTCAATCCCTGCTCCGGCCGAACACCAATTTTTTTTACATTTATTTTTACGAAATGGACTGAACTTTTGTATAAAATATAATTTTTGTATTGCAAAAATAACAATTTTGTACCAAAGAATTTTTGTTTAAAATTTTGACATTTTCGAAGAATTCAAAAACTCAAACAAAAGAAGAACGTGAAGTCGAATATAAACATAAATAATTTTACAATATACACATGCATTTATTTAGGCGTGATCTATTTTTTTACCAATATTTAACACCATTTTAAATGCATTTAAAATTTATCGTATTATAAATATGAATTTTTATTAATGAGTAATTTTCTACTTAATTTCATTTATTTAAGGCCGGTATAAGGTGGCATTATCGCTCTAAAATGATCATGTTTTCACGTGTACATTTCTTTAAAATGTCATTTTAAAGAAAATAACCTTTTTCAATTGTTTCTTTGGATCATTCCACACCAAGTTATAATACAATTGACGAAAAAGTTATGTTATTCTGATTTTAGAGATTCGAGTTTTGCCGCTAAAATGGAAAATAATTTTAGCGGCAAAACTCGAACTTAATGCCCGCTATAAAGAGGAAGTAAACTTTGTTTATAAAAATTGTTCTGTTTAATTTTTCTTTGTTTCCCCCTTTTTTCATTTTACTGTCCCAACTCTAAAAATAGTATAGTGTCCATTCGTTATTTTTTATGAAGATTCCTTTTGTAATTTTTTATATATTTTCCACTTTTTTTAATTTCCTTTGTATGAATATTTTGACTTACTCGTCGTACGTTCCAATTTCTTTTGACGAACCAAGAAAAAACATTGTGTTTTTGATAAACAAAACGCATGTCCCCAAATACATAAAATGCTGCTCTAAAAGCAAAAACACATATATTTTTTTTAAGTCCATTCTCTTTGTTCCGAATGTCTATTCTCTTTACTCCGAATACCATTATACTCATTATGCGCCACACTGTGGAACAGGGTATTATAAGTTAGTGCATATGTTTTTAATATTCAAATTAAGCATATCAAATTTTTGGCGAAGTCTTATTAACATGCCAAGCGCACAGGCAAAACAAACTCATAAAACTGTTTTTCGAAACAACATACCAGAAGTTTCACAGAAATTGCTCTCTTTTGATTCTCCGGTTTCCATCTCTATTTCCTTCTCTATACTCTCTCTCTCTGTCGTTCTCTGAATAAAATATCACAACATATATATTTTTACTTGAAATTTGTAAATTTATATATGTTTACATTCACACATATTATTTTTATGAAACATTAATATTCCAAACATAATATATTTTAACATATGTGTCCCAAACATTTAATGCTAGTTTAGGAACATTACATTTTTGCACTTAAATATATTGTGTTTAAAAATTCTGCCCGAAACAAATTTTATTTATATCGGAACATATGAAAAACATTGTTTTCTAACAGTGTAGTGTTGACATATATATGATTTTCTGAAATTGTACACCTGAAATTCTAATTAGAAATAGTAGTATATCTGCAACACTAGTGAAATTCGTATTCATACTAGAATAGGAACCGAACTCATTCAAGTAATAAATACCCAGCAAAAAAAATTGGAAGTTCTTCCAAAAGCACAACTTTAAAAACACTTCTAGAAGATGTACCCCAATGATGTTCTTTATTTTAACTACCCAGGAAGTTCTTTTAATTCAATTTTTTATAACATGTTTTTTTTTCACACTTTTAATGGGTAATTTTAACTTTTTTGTTTCAAATACGTTAAAAACGGAGTAAGAATTCATAAAATGATACAAATCATTTAAATTTTTTCGAAAAAAATGCTAAATCCAATCTGAAAAAATTGTGAATTTTTGAAAATATTTAAGGTCAAACGTTTCCGACAAGCGTTAGAATCAATAAAAAATTACAAAACATTACAAAAATTATTTATTTGACAAAATATCACAGATTTTTTTACTTTACATCCAAAACATTGAATTTGGATCACACCTAAAGAAGTGATGCAAACTCAGTGCAACGGCTGTTGAAATGGAGGACTTCCGTCCTATGACAAGCCCATGTTAAATTAATCGCTTCTGCGTCAATTTTGCACCACTTCCGGATCCAAAAAGAACATTTTCATTACTTTTTTGGCGACGCTTTTTTTGCTGGGTAATCAATATACCCATATTCTAGTAGCATACTTTTAGGTGAATGTATATAACTACCAATGTATTCAGCAAATTTAGTGTTGTATTCCAAAACATCCATCATATGGTCACTTTTGAAGATTAAGCCAGACTGAACTACATCATATACATTTTTCAATACAACTCTGACGCATAACAAGCAAAGATGTAAATTTCCTAAATACATTAATTGTAAAGATTATTTATTTGGAAATTTCCAGTAGAACATTATTATTAGACTGAATTGCATATTTAGCTTAATTTCCCGGTTACTTTATTGCAGTACTATATTTAACTTCGAGGTATATAAAGCTAAATGCTTGATGTGTTCGACCAAGTTCAATCCAGTTTTACAAGAATAAACAGGTTTTCAAAAAAACATTAAAATCCTTTTGCCTCAATATGGTGTTTTACTAATATTCCCAGCCTCTTTAGCTTTTAGTTGCTTTATTTAAGTTCGTGTTGAGTTGGTTCTACTATTTAGCGTAATTATTTTGAAATATTAGAGAAATTGCAAGGTTTTTCTAGAGATTTTTTTCCCAGTAAAATCTTGCAAACCATAGCAAACGTTGCCAGCTGGTTATTGATAACAAACAAAGTACCAATACAATGTACATATACGGCAACTACGATTGGAAGTTAAATATACTGGATTAGTTTTTTGTTTTTAATGTTTTAGTAGGTGAAATTTTCAATGTGCAAATAGTTACTGGATACCGTTCGTGTACTTTTCAGCAATTTTAAGCCAAGAGTGCAAAATACACTCTTACTCTCTTGCTAGTTTTTACTGGATATTTTTTACTGGAAAAGTACGCGATCAGACCTAATTAAAACTAAGTATCAGTAAATATGTAGGTGTTAACATTGTATACGTTAATACGAAAATAAAACAAACATCTTAAACGACCCTAATTGCCACCAAATACAACACTTATCGAAGACACACTCCATAGCAAATTGAGTTAAAATAAGAGCCAAAAAGTATGCCACAAAAGTAAATAACATTATAATAATAGACCAGAGTTGCTAATATATTTAAGTGTTATAGGGAGTTATGTCGCAACAAAACCCATCAAAAAAAAGCGTCGCCAAAAAATTAATGAAAATGTTCTTTTTGTATCCGGAAGTGGTGCAAAATTGACGCAGAAGCGATGAATTTAGCATGGGCTTGTCATAGGACGGAAGTTCTCAATTTCAACAGCCGTTGCACTGAATTTGCATCTCTTCTTTAGGTGTGATCCAAATTCAATGTTTTGGATGTAAATTAAAAAATTCTGTGATATTTTGTCAAATAAATACTTTTTATAATTTTTAATGGATTCTAATGCTTCTCGGGAACCTTTGACCTCAAATATTTTCAAAAATTCACAATTTTTTCAGATTGGATTTTGCATTTTTTTCGACAAAATTTAACTAATTTGCACCATTTAACTAATTTTCACCATTTCTTACTTTGTTTTTAACCTATTTGAAACAAAAAATGTTAAAATTATCCATTAAAAGTATGAAAAACCCATGTTATAAAAAATTGAATTAAAAGAACTTCCTGGGTAGTTAAAATAAAGAACATCATTGGGAATGAATCTTCTGGAAGTGCTTTTAAAGTTGTTCGTTTGGAAGAAATTCCAAATTTTTTGCTGGGAAACTAATGCCCAAATTGTCGAAATTGCATTATAGTCTTTGTAATGAAAGAAATATGTATAAACTTAAAACAAAATCTTCCCTCCAGAAGGAAATTTAAAATCTGTCATAAAGCATTCTGTTTTTCAGACAAAGAATATATTCTTTTTCTCTAACCAGCTTTAGTTGCGAGTATTTTGTAAGGTCAATCGAAAATGTTGTTTGTCTAACATCCCAGCAAAAAAAGAGTCGCCAAAAAAGTAATGAAAATGTTCTTTTTGGATCCGGAAGTGGTGCAAAATTGACGCAGAAGCGATGAATTTAACATGGGCTTGTCATAGGACGGAAGTCCTCCATTACAACAGTCGTTCCACTGAATTTGCATCACTTCATTAGGTGTGATCCGAATTCAATGTTTGGGATGTAAATTAAAATAGTCTGTGATATTTTTATTTAATATAATAATTTTTATTTTTTATAATTTTTAATGGATTCTAACGCTTGTCGGAAACGTTTGACCTCAAACATTTTCAAAAATTCACATTTTTCGACAAAATTTAAATGATTTGTACCATTTTATGAATTCTTTCTCTGTTTTGAACTTATTTGAAGCAAGAAAAGTTAAAATTACCCATTAAAATATGAAAAAACCAAGTTATAAAAAATTGAATTAAAAGAACTTCCTGGGTGGTTAAAATAAAGAACATCACTGGGAGTACATCTCCTGGAAGTGCTTTTAAAGTTGTGCCTTTGTTCCTGACAAAAGATCTCTTTTTTCAGTTTAAAAGCTTCACTATTCAGAAACTATACGAATATTAGTTTGGTGTGCCTTTGCAACATTTTTCCCATTTCGATACGTGGGTTTTAAAAGAATTCACTATACGCAATGCTGTATTTTATTGGACACATAACTACATCATTTGTTAAGGCTGTGCTCACATTCGTAAACCTAATGGGGTTCAAGATAAATATTTAAAACTAAATGTACTTGTATAACAATACCCAAATCAACCGTAGATATACGTCAATACACTAGAAAAATATTTACATGATATTAAAGATTATGCAACCTAAATTTTAGGATGCGAAATTTACAATATATTAAGGACCAATTTCATTAAAATAATGCAGTTTTATTTAAAATAAAGTTTATAATCTTTACTTCAAAAATTGTTTTCATTAAATTTAGGACACAAATTTTGTAAATTTGCGTCCCCCGTTAAGGTCGCATGTCTTTGAACTAAGGCAAATTTCCCTTAAAGTAAAGAAACACATTTGTGAGTTAAAGAAATTGTCCGTAAGATAAAAACGCTTCAAATATAGGCTAAGACTTATTTTAAGGTTTTAGCATCTTTGGTTTAATTTTTTTTTTGGAATTAAGAAAACATTTTTTACTTTGAGGTATCCGTTACATTTGAATTTTTAAACTGGCATTTGTGCATGAACAACTCTGTTAGCGTGAAAATGGAAATGCGATAAATGAGTTCTGAATACCAATTTTAATTTTATTGATCCTAGATTTAAGGCCAGATAGGTCGCCAAAAAATGTCTTTATTTTAAAGAAGCCGCTTCTTTGGCTCAGAATCAATACCAAACTCCTTAAGAGAAGGTCAAAATCTTTGGATCCAATAAACTTTATTTTTTGCGTGTACGGAATAGAAATAGTCCTATGAGTTAGCATCGTGTGCTCTCAAAGCTTTGGTGTTATTTAAATTTAGCTCTATTATCTTTGTAACAATCGGACATATCAATCTCACAAAGAGTATTTTAAAAATGTCTCTGGGCTATTTAGTAGGGAAATAACACAATGGCAGCACTGTCATGAGCAAAGATAATAAAAGAGGAAGATGGGAGATTGACTTGCGTCATACCAAATGTTGCATTTACCAGATTAGTTTAATACATGTTTGTAACATTTTAGTTGTTTTTAGTTTTTATTTTTTAAATGAAAAATTTAATTTTCTTAATGAAACAATGATACATTTTAGGCAACAACAAAAAAATTAAATTTTCCCCTTTATGGAAATTTATTTCGTGCTCTTAATTTCTTTTTATGTGCATTTTAATACTACGTCAATACTTGTCGTATACGCGTTTGGTTCGAGTATTAAACTAATGTGGTAAATGGTTTGATGTGCTCAGTAGCCAATCTCCCATCTTCCTCTTTTATTATCTTTGGTCATGAGTTCAAGTTCAGAAATTAATTTTCCAATGAGTGAAAGATTGGAACCATATTCACTAGAGTCCCCTGTTGTTCATATTCTACATCTGAAGTGAGGCCATCTTTAGGAAAATTACATCTTTGATACGAGTAGTCATCACTTGTCGAGAGATCATTTCCGAATGTGAGTTGGAATTCTAAAAACGTTTAATAAACTTGTTCCCAGCTTTAGTTTATTATGCAACAGTCATATTTTTTTTGCTATACAGACATTTTAGTAAATAATATAACCAATACTGTACAATATTTGGATAGATACAAACTACTTTGTGATTTAAATCGCTGTTACAAATACGTATTATTATCACGATATCAAGTATTAACCATACATACGATTAAGGACATGTTATATTTATGTTCTCAGAAGTGCGTAAAGTCTAATTAGAAAATGATTATCACAAAACAAATTCAATTTTCTATTGAAATATTTTGAGAAGTGAATTAAAAGTCACAATGACAAGTAAAAGGTGACTTTTAAAATAAATGAAGGTGAAATTTAATCTGCAAACCAGGCAAAAGAAAAATTGTAATACTGTTACAGTCAAGGGGTGACTAGAAATTTTTAACTCATTAAATTTGCGTGTTCAAATTTAACAGTGTTTTCAGTCGATGTATATTTTAACCCTCTAATGCCCAAGCCCGCCTTTAGGCGGGCTTTTTTTAATAAGAAAGCTTTTAGTATAACACGCCTTAAGACAACAAAAATGGGCAAAATAAGAAGAAAACTTATTTGAAACTATTTAAGAGGCTTTGCAGCATATGCTTAATTTTACCGTATAAATTTTTCTTGCTTAGTTCTCTTGCTTTTGTGTCGTTAACATTGAAGATGTAGTCAGCTGGCAAAAAATTGGGGCATTAGAGGGTTAAGCAGAGCAAAAACATCATACATTTTTCACAAGAAGACAATAATCCAACGAAAGGGAGCCACCGTGGTGCAATGATGCAAACCCGTCTTGCATATACAGGGTCGTGGGTTCAAACCCAGTTTCGACCAAACACCAAAAACATTTTTGGCGGTGGATTATTCCCCCTCAGTAATGCTGGTGACATTTCTGAGTGTTTCAAAGCTTCTCTATGTGGTTTCACTGCAATGTAGAACTCCGTTCGGACTTGGGTATAAAAATGAGGTTCCTTGTCATTGAGCTTAAGATAGAAGGGCAGCACTTAGTGATAAGAGAAAAGTTTACCACTGCGGTATCACAATGAGCCTGAAATATCGCGGTGCCACTATACCTAACCTAACCTAACGAAAGTTTGAATGATTTTGTCGCCGACCTGAAAAATGAAAGTATAAAGTTGAAAATCTTTGTTTTGAAGCATTTTCATAGTCATCATGAATTGCAATATGTCTCATATACGACAGCGCCATTGCCAAAAAAATAATGTATTCATTCAACTAAAGTACGCAAAAAATGATGAAAGTCAAGGAAACTTTCGCAATAAATTATAATTCCATGAACTAAAATATAGTTTAATTGGCTTTAGTACCATAGATGTTCACCTGTTTTGAGTATACCAATACACACTATTTATTGTCTTTCTTAAAGTTTCCATTAACAAATTACTATTTTCTCCAGATACTGCGAACTTAATGCCGGCCTTAAGGGTTAACACATCTACACATATAAATTCCGCCATTCGTGTTTTTTAAGCAGAGTTTTCATTACTGCTGCTGTTTGTAAAATTTGAAAGGAGCCTTTTCTAAAAGTTGCTATTATCACCCGATTTTTCTAATTTTTCTTAATTTTTCTTGATTTGTCTGGAATACATGGTAGTAATGTTCAAAGATATGACTACTAGAAAAAATTTTACCGATAAATATCATGAGAGAACACTATTCATTACAAAATGTAGATGGTAGCGATTAAAAGCAGCATCTTAGTTTTTTCGTTTATAGGCACGGACGAAAAAGGCTGTTTTTTATATGTTTGGAACCCAAATTTTTAAACACAATATTTTTATGTGCAAGCATAAATGTTTGCGACATATATGTTAATAAGTTATAACATATTATGTTTGGGACATAAAATGTTTGTTGTATGATATGCTTAGATGCAAAATCCCTTAATTTTTCACATCCAATGCCATCGTATGTGAGTAGATGTGCATTGATTTCGTTGCAGTCTTTGCGCTCTCGTAGAGAGATTGATTCGTTGGTATTCTTGCAAGGAATTGTAAGTTCTTCTATTGATTGTCCAGAACTTTTGCATCTTATTAATTTCAATACGCCACCTCGTTCTCTTCGGTACTATTATCCTTTTTCATATAAATACACATTCTACTTCTTATGCTACAAATGAGCCATTAACTAAGGCAATGAGACTTTTAACACTTATAATGAGTTCTTGGATTTTACTTTTACTAAGTACCCAGCAAAAAAATTGGAAGTTCTTCCAAATGTACAACTTTAAAAGCACTTCCAGAAGATGCACTCCCAATGAAGTTCTTTATTTTAACTACCCAGGAAGTTCTCTTAATTAAATTTTTTATATCTTGGTTTTTTCATACTTTTAATAGGTAATTTAAAGTTTTTTTGTTTCAAATAGGTTAAAACCACAGTAAGAATTCATAAAATGGTACAAATCATTTAAATTTTGTGGAAAAAAATGCTAAATCCAATCTGAAAAAATTGTGAATTTTTGAAAATATTTGATTTCAAACGTTTCCGACAAGCGTTAGAATCTATTAAAAATTATAAAAAATTATAAAAATTATTTATTTCACAAAATATCACAGAATTTTTTAATATACATCCAAAACATTGAATTTGGATCACACCTAAAGAAGTGATGCAAATTCAGTGCAACGGCTGTTGAAATGGAGGACTTCTGTCCTATGACAAGCCCATGTTAAATTCATCGCTTCTGCGTCAATTTTGCACCACTTCCGGATCCAAAAAGAACATTTTCATTACTTTTTTGGCGACGCTTTTTTTGCTGGGTATAAATTGAAACATTTGCTATACTCCCTAATACATTAAAGGTTATTGTACTTACATTTTTTTATTATTTACTTTACTTTTTAATTTTAATGAAATGTTATGCGTAGTCTGTAAGGGTTATGTAATCTATAGACATAAATAAATAAATGAAATGAAATAATTTGGAAATAGCCTATAAACATATATGTGTTATATCCAATTGGTAAGTAAAATAATCAACCAATTGGAGCCTTAAAAATATATCCACACAAAGAAAATTTCATTAAAATTTTTTACTACCAGTGTATGCCCTAAGGTGAAACATAATATGTTTGAACAATACAACAATATTTTGTTTGCACCAATCCTGAAAATATACAAGCAAAATGCGTTTGGGGTATATGTTACAGAAGTGATTGTTTGAGGGTGTATGCATTGACTAAACTACAAGTGTAATCAACATATTGTCAAATTTATTTGGGCAAAGCCCTATAACTGCAAGACGGTTGGATGGACAGCTGTTTCGGAATTACCACACTGTTAGAAAAATATGTTTTTCATATGTTCCGATATAAACAAAAATTGTTTCGGGCACAATTTTAAAACACAATATATTTAAGTGCAAACATGTAATGTTCCTAAACTAACACTAAATGTTTGGGACATCTATGTTAATATGTTAGAATATATTGTGTTTGGGGCATGAATGTTTCATAAAAATCATATGTGTGAATGCAAATATATATAAATTTACAAATTTCAACTAAACATACATATGTTGTGATATTTTATTCAAAGCGACAGAGAGAGTATAGAGAAAGAAATAGAGATGGAAACCGGGAGAGTTGACGAAAGATATCAACACAACACAGCGATAGAATCAAAAGAGAACAATTTCTGTGAAACCGCTTGTATGTTGTTTCGGAAAACTGTTTTATGATAAGGCCAAAAATTTGATATGCTTAAGTCTAAATATTATTTGAATAAAGAGAATAACATTCGGAACCAAGAGAATAGACATTTGAAAAACAAACAGCATATGTTTTCGCCTTGAGAGCAGTATTTTATGTATGTGTGGACATGTGTTTTGTTTATCATTTTGGCATTATGGGCACAATTTTTTTCTTGGTTCGTTAAAAGAAATCAGGGGTCTTCATAAAAATAACGAAATGGCACTATACTCTTTTTAGAGTTGGGACGGTAAAATGAAATAAGGAGGAAATAGTGAAAAATTACACAGTAAAATGTATAAAAAAAGTTTAGTTCCTCTTTATTAATAAGTAGTCCACGAGGAGTTGACGGACACCTTCAAATATAAAAGGGGCATTAAGTTCGAGTTTTGCAGCTAAAGGCATTTTAGAGCGATGGTGTTAAATGCTAGTAAAAAACTGTTCACGCCTAAATAAATTTATGTTTATATTATAAAACAAGTAAGGAAAGTCTAAAGTCGGGCGGGGCCGACTATATTATACCCTGCACCACTTTCTACATCTAAATTTTCGATACCATATCACATCCGTCAAATGTGTTGGGTGCTATATATAAAGGTTTTTGTCCCAAATAGATACGTTTAAATATCACTCGATTTGGACAGAATTTGATAGACTTTTACAAAATCTATAGACTCAAAATTTAAGTTGGCTAATGCACTAGGGTGGAACACAATTTTAGTAAAAAAATATGGGAAACATTTAAATCTGAAGCAATTTTAAGGAAACTTCGCAAAAGTTTATTTATGATTTATCGCTCGATATATACGTATTAGAAGTATAGGAAAATTAGAGTCATTTTTACAACTTTTCGACTAAGCAGTGGCGATTTAACAAGGGAAATTTTGGTATTTTTACCATTTTTGTCGAAATCAGAAAAACATCAGAAAAAGTGGCGATTTAACAAGGAAAATTTTGGTATTTTTACCATTTTTGTCGAAATCAGAAAAACATATATATGGGAGCTATATCTAAATCTGAACCGATTTCAATCAAATTTGGCACACATGACTATATTACTAATTGTACTTCTAGTGCAAAATTTCAACCAAATTGGGCCAAAACTCTGGCTTCTGGGGCCATAAAGGTCCACATCGGGCGAAAAATATATATGGAAGCTATATCTAAATCTCAACCGATTTCAATCAAATTTGGCACACATGACTATACTACCAATTATACTCCTTGTGCAAAATTTCAAGCTAATCGGGATAAAACTCTGGCTTCTGGGTCCATATAAGTGCATATCGGGCGAAATATATATATGGGAGCTATATCTAAATCTGAATCGATTTCAACCAAACTTGGCACGCATAGCTACAATGCTGAATCTACTCCCTGTGCAAAATTTCAACCAAATTGGGCCAAAACTCTGGCTTTTAGGACCATATTAGTCCATATCGGGCGAAAGATATATATGGGAGCTATATCTAAATCTGAACCGATTTCGATCATATTTTGTACACTTGACTATACTACTAATTGTACTCCTAGTGCAAAATTTCAACCAAATTCGGCCAAAAATCTAGCTGCTGGGCCCATATTAGTGCATATCGGGCGAAAGATATATATGGGAGCTATATCTAAATCTGAACCGATTTCTTCCAAAATCAATAGGGTTCTATTCTGACCCAAATTAGGAACATGTGAAAAATTTGAAGGCGATTGGACTTAAATTGCGACCTAGACGTTGATCACAAAAATGTGTGATATATATATATATATATATATATATATATATATATATATATATATATATATATATATATATATATATATATATATATATATATATATATATATATATATATATATATATATATATATATATATATATATATATATATATATATATATATATATATATATATATATATATATATATATATATATATATATATATATATATATATATATATATATATATATATATATATATATATATATATATATATATATATATATATATATATATATATATATATATATATATATATATATATATATATATATATATATATATATATATATATATATATATATATATATATATATATAATTTATAACGATAATTATATACTGGTGACTATAACAGCTACGTAGTCCAGTGGATAGTGTGTTGGCTTACAAACTGTATGGGCCTCGGTTCGATTCTCCGTGCAGGCGAAAGGTAAAATTTTAAAAATTTATAAAAGTGAGTAATTTCTTCAACATTATTTGTATTACAGAAAAAGGTGTCAAGAACTAAAATATGTCGTGGAAGTGAAAATTGCGAGTATGTTAGGCAATGAGCACAATCGTCTTTGGGAAAAATTCTTCCAAGCATATAATATTTTTGGGCTCAAAATGCTTCCAAACATATAATATGTTCACATAAAACAAACATATTAATGTTTCGGCAATATCCAATAATATATGTGCTTCCTGCAAAATATGTTTGGAACATATGTTAAAGAAGCGATTTTTTTTTGAGGGTGCACATTCTTCATCAGCATCCTCTACTTGCAGCAAAACTATCAATCATTAGTTTATTTTAAAAAAATTGCCCTCAACGTTGTGTAAATTGCATGGCCAACAAATTCAAATCAGAATGATTTAAACCAATGAGCTACAACGTTATTAAACTAGCCATATGCAACATATCCTGGTAGATATTTTAGGACACCAGGAAAATACCTGGATTAGATGAATCAATTATCTTTATGATAACGCCTGTGACGAATAGGTCGAATACCACCAATTCAGTCTCAGTCTAGGCAATAGTGCAGCCGACAACGCTCGACTTTAGATATTTTTTAATTAATAAGTTTAAATAGTAGCAAGAACATTAAATCAGTATAACTTCAGAAGATGCAATGACCTAAAATGCAGTCAGTATATGATTCATTTTTGGTGTAAATTATTTATGAATCAATATAATATATTTGACATTTTGAAGATCAAAAGCTTTAGTCTATGAAAAAGCCTTCGAGAATGGCATTTATGATATAATCATATGTACTACTAGAACATACATACATATGCAAGTGTGTATATGTGTTCATAACGGATACGGATACAGATACAACCATTATATTGTCAGTTTGACCTAAAGTTTGTGGTCAAGACTATCAGTGATTTCTGATTGTCAAAAAACAAAAAAAACTACAATATTCTTCTTCTAAGCAATAGAAGTAATGATGTGTGTCAAGGCATATTGCTTAAATTTGAATTGTGTGTGTGCTTCTATTTATTGATTAAATGTAGAGGTAAAACCTATGATTATACACGGAGTTTTACAAACTCGCGTACATACACACATGACTAAATACAAAAAAGTCAAAAAGACATCAAATTATTCTTTCAGTTCTTTTAAATTAGCTGCTTCAGTCAACGACTACAGAATTTTTTCATGTCGACATTCATTTCCCCAAAAATCGAAGTCGACCATGTTGTATCTAAAGTGATTGGTCGGGTTTGTCAGAAGCAACCAAGAGATGCTAATAAGCAAGTTCGATGGAGATGTACAGTGTATGGCATTCACACTAAATATAGAGACTGGAAGACCAATCTCCACAATTGACAGAAAACTTAAAAAAAATTATGAGAACAGATTTGAGTTGAAGAAAGAATCTACTCACAAGCAAACACTAAAAAATCAAAATTCAAGTTCAACTTCGCGGTCAAAAGAAGAACAATAAAATATGTATAGCTGTTATCTCAATGGTAATAAGATATTTACTTTGTTTTCGTTTGAAGTAAGCATTTTCGAAAGATCTGAAATGATATCAATTATTAGAGGAAAAATAAATCAACAATAATGATTTTAAAGATTAAGCAACCTAAATTTTAGGATGCGTAATTTACAAAAAAAAGGACAAATTTGTTCAAAGTAGTAAAATTTTAATTCAAATGAAGTTTATAATTATTGCTTTAATTTTTTTGTCATTAAATATAGGACACAAATTTTGGAAATTGGAGTCCCTCCGTTGATGTCGTATGTCTTTAAATTAAGGCAAAATTTCCTTCAAGTAAAGAAACACATTTTTGATTTAAAGAAATCGTTCTTAAATTAATTGAAATGTTGAATCTTTAGATTTAAGATAAAAACGCTTCAAATATAGGCTAAGACTTATTTTGAGAATTTTTTATCTTTGGTTTAAAGGTTTTTAGGAAATAAGAAAACATTTTTTACTTTGAAGTATCCGTTAAAATTTGTATTTTTAAACTAGCATTTGTATGTACGTGAATAGTTTTATTAATGTACTGCGAAAAGACAGAAAAGAGGAAAATTTTATAAATGAGATCTGTACCTTTTAATTTTATTGATCCTAGATTTAAAGGAATGTCATGTAGCGTCTCATATGAACCGATCTTCTTGGGGTACAATATATATTTTTTTTAATTCACCTGAAATTCTACATAATTTCAAGTAACCTACAACTACGAGGCGCTTTCCGAGGAAACTATTATATTTGATTAAGATTTAAGATGTTTTGGTGCGCTGGTAGCATTATAAAAATGTACAACTATTAGAAAAAAAAGCACCCAATTTTTGGTTGACCTACAAATTAAATTGTATTCTAATGTTTACTACAATTCAAAACGTAATTGCTTTCTACTTTGGGTTCCATGAGTTTATTTTCATGTGCAAATATACTCATCGATAACTCATGTATTACGCGTACATATACAGCGAGAAACAGCGTGACACAACTGTCGTAAGAGAAATATGAAAAAAAAAAACAAATCCAAAACAGGATTCACATGTCACCGGTGCCCTTGAAAAATTTTACAGCATCAGGTTTTTTCACATGTCTTGCTTACATCTTAGTTCTTCCATTGCTAATTCAAAACCAGTTGATACTGTAGTAATGCCCTAAAATATTTTTACAATGACCATAAGTTAAGCACGTTTATACATAATTTTATAAAGAATCATAAAATAACTGTTTGAGACACCACATTCTGCCAGCATCTAAAGCAAACTATATTGAAAGTGAAAATATAGAAATATTTCAATGTCGAATTATTGATTGGGTTTGTCATTCTGTTTGTAACAGTGATCTAAGATCGCAGTAAAACATTTTTTGAAATACTTGCGGTTGAAAATGTGTAAAATAAGTAATCGAAGTAAATCAATCAGAAAAACACCCCAGCAAAAAAATTTGGAAGTTCTTCTCAAGGTTTTTCTCCCAAAGATGTTCTTTATTTTAACTGCACAGGAAGTTAATTTGAGTCAATTTTTTTATAACCCGCTTTTTTCGTATTTTTAAAGGGAAATTTATTTTTATTTGTTTCGAATAGATTAAAAACATATTAATAATTAATAAAATGGTACAAATTATTTAAATTTAGTCGAAAAAAAATTTAAATCCTTTCTAAAAAAATTGCGAATTCCAGACAAGCGTTATAATGCATTAAAAATCATAAAAATTTTTTATTTGTCAAAATATCACAAAAATTCTTAATTCACATCCAAAACACTGAATTCACACCTTAAGAAGTGATGCAAATTCAGTGCAGCAACTGTTGAAATGTTGGACATTCGTCCTATGACAAGCCCATGTTAAATTCATCGCTTCTGCGTTAATTTGGCACCACTTCCGGATCCAAAAAGAACATTTTCACTACTTTTTTGGCGACGCTTTTTTACTGGGACATAAAGACACATATCATAAATATATAAAATCCTTTGTGGAATAAAATTATCAGAGTCGACATGAAACCGATCTTAAATTGCTATACCTATCAAAATACAAAGCAAAAACTTAATTTCCCTATCTTCATCAAAAGTACATTTATAATCTACACAGTATTCCTAATCATAACATATTATTGATAAATCAATTATTTCATTTTCATTTGAAACTTCATTCTAAGTAGTCTTCAATTTAATAAATATAAATTCGGTTTTGTATTTAATTAAGGAGCTTTGTTGTTGACGTCCAATACTGGCATTCGCCACCCAAAAAAAATGTTGGCTCAAACCCTATAATTTACAGCCTATATTTGAAAGCCTAATTTTTAGACAGTTTTGGAGGAATTGCTTATCCCCTCAGATCCATTGTTTACATATTTGTATATTAATAATATACTCTAAAATTTTACACGCTTCACCTGATAAGACAATTATTGACAATTAATTTCAACCATAAACAGTTTCATGCTTATTGTACAACGCCAATAACAACTTAAAAATATATTTTTAAACGAAGGCAACAAATTGGCATCTCACTCATAATGAAAGTAATGGCAAAAGAATAAACCAAAATGTATAATAACTTGGCCACAAAGTGTTGCCTCTGGTCAAATGAAATGTTCTCGGTCTGTCGTTGATGTGAAGGTTGGTTTGTTAGCCCTGACCTTCACACAATGCGTACCTAATAATAATACGACTACTGTCGAATCTGTTTATGAATTATAGCATTAGGATTTCAAACAAATGAACAGTGTTCTAACTTAGAACGAACGTAAGCACAATACAAGATCTTCCTGCTATACGGGTCAGCAAACTCAGCAGCATTTCTTCTAATAAAATATAGGTTAGAATAAGCTTTATCACAATGGACTGAATAGTCTAAGTGAGCCTGAATCTTAATCGGGCTGCCACTTCAACCTAACCTTTAAGCTTTAGGAATTATATAATTCAAATGATCCCAAAAATATAATATAGAATCAAAACACTATTTTTCATCCAATTTTTCATTCACAGATTCTAACAATTGGTTACATAATCAGATATAACAACATCCCTACATTCAAAAAAAGTTTACTTGGATCCAAAGAATTTGACCTTCCCTTAAGGATTTTGATATTGATTCCGAGCCAAAGATGCGACTTCTTTAAAATAAAGACATTTTTAGTGACCTATCTGGCTTTAAATCTACACAGAAAAAAATCCGTAGTTAAACTAACGCTAAATTTAACTTATTTTTATTGGAAAACATTTATTTGCTTGTAGTTAAATTTTATTATTTTTATCGAAATTTTCCACAACTTAATGAAATCTTACTTTTTTAAGTATGTCGCAAAAATCGTATGAACTAAACGTGAGTATAAAGTTCAATGACCGTACACATAAGTTCAATATGAACTAAAACAAATGACAATTTTCGTACGATTCCCAAAAATAGTAAGAATGAACTACTGTATGGTTAAAATGGTCATGATTTGGCGCCAATGATTTTCTTCTTTACTTTTAGTTAATTTTTTCTTCTATGAGATGATGTAATTTCGTGAACTGCAGTTAAAAAGTACAACAGGGCATTAAAATTTCCTGGTTTTAACAACGCTTTGTGTAAATCTCAAAATGTGGAGTACAATTTAGTTTAATTTTCGTGTGTGGTAGTTCATTCTTCCTATAAAACAGTTCACTTTTTTTTCGTTGTAGGATCAATAAAATTAAAATTAGGTCTTATTTATCGAATTTTCATTCTCTTTTGGCGTAATATTGATAAAGCTATTCACGTACAAACAAGTGCCAGTATAAATATCCAAATTACAACGGATACATCAAAGTAAAAAATGTTTCCCTAATTCCAAATAAACTTTAAACCAACGATGCTAAATCCTCAAAATAAGTCTTAGCATATATTTGAAGCGTTTCTATCTTAAATCTAAAGATTCAATATTTCAGTAAATTTAAGCACGATTTCTTTATATCAAAAGTGTGTTCCTTTACTTTAACGGAGGGACGAAATTTGAAAGATTATAAACTTTAGTTTTATTAAATTTTCATTATTTTAAAGAAATTTGTCCTTAATATTTTAACAAGTATATACGGCCGTAAGTTCGGCCAGGCCGAAGCTTAAATATGGACCCTCCACCATGGATTGCGTTTAAACTTCTACTGAAGACTGTCATCCACAATCGAATTACTTGGGTTGCGGTAACACTTGCCGATGGCAAGGTATCTTAAAACTTCCTAACATCGTCTTCTAAATTACAAGGTAGTCCATACGTAGTATATATTAAACTAAAAAAGGCCGATTAAATATGTATAAAATTAAGTTTAAAGTTTCTATAGAAATAAAATTTTGACAAAATAAAATTTTGACAACATTTTCTATAGAAGTAAAATTTGGAAAAAATTTTCTATAGAAATAAAATTTGGAAAAAATTTCTATAGAAATAAAATTTTGACAAAATTTTCTATAGAAATAAAATTTTGACAAAATTTTCTATAGAAATAAAATTTTGACAAAATTTTCTATAGAAATAAAATTTTGACAAAATAAAATTTTGACAACATTTTCTATAGAAGTAAAATTTGGAAAAAATTTTCTATAGAAATATATGTTTGTTTCGAATTTATTTCGGCATAAGCCGGCTATCAATGTAAAACCTTTTTTCGGAGGGTTCAAGTGTGGTTTTTGTTGGGTTTAATAAACTGCCTGAATTTATTCTGATAATTGGTTGATAGTTTTGCTGCAAGTAGAGGATGCTGATGAGGAATGTGGTAATTCCGAAACGTGCGTCCATCCAACCATCTTGCAGTCTATAGGGCTTTGCCCAAATAAATTTGACAAACATTCTTTTCCTCTGTTGGTTAAGCTACTCTTGTAGTTTAGTCAATGTATGGTTTTAAGCTGAAATAAAAAACAACAACAATAAAATTTGGAAAAAATGTCTATAGAAATAAAATTTTGACAAAATTTTCTATAGAAATAAAATTTTGACAAAATTTTCTATAGAAATAAAATTTTGACAAAACTTTCTATAGAAATAAAATTTTGACAAAATTTTCTATAGACATAACATTTTGACAATGTTTTCCATAAAAATAAAAATAAAATTTTGGTAGATTATTTTTGGCTCGAGTGGCAACCATGAATATGAACCGATATGGACCAATTTTTGTGTGATTGGGGATCGGCTATATATAACTATAGACCGATATGGACCAATTTTGGCATGGATATTATCGGCCTTATACTAACACCACGTTGCAAATTTCAACCGGAACGGATGAATTTTGCTCCTCCAAGAGGCTCCGGAGGACAAATCTGGGAATCGATTTATATGGGGGCTATATATAATTATGGACCGATATGGACCAATTTTTGCATGGTCATTAGAGAACATATACTAACATCATGTACCAAATTTCAGCCGGATCGGATGAAATATTCGTTTCTTAGAGGCTCCGCAAACCAAATCGGGGGATCGGTTTATATGGGGGCTATATATAATTATGGACCGATGTGGGCCAATTTTTGCATGGTTGTTAGAGAACATATACTAACATCATGTACCAAATTTCAGCCAGATCGAATGAAATTTGCTTCTCTTAGAACAATCGCAAGCCAAATTAAAATTGGACCGATATGGCCCATTTGCAATACCATCCGACCTACATTAATAACAACTACTTGTGCCAAGTTTCAAGTCGATAGCTTGTTTCGTTCGGAAGTTAGCGTGATTTCAACAGACGGATGGGCGGACGGACATGCTCAGATCGACTCAGAATTTCACCACGACCCAGAATATATATACTTTATGGGGTCTTAGAGCAATATTTCGATATGTTACAAACGGAATGACAAAGTTAATATACCCCCATCCTATGGTGGAGGGTATAAAAATTGTGCATCCCAAAATTTAGGTTGCGTAATCTTTAATATAACGTAAATATTTTTTTCAGTGATATGAAACACTAATTCCTGGCATTTTGAAAGATTAAGCGGAATCCCATTAGCAAATTGTCCAGAATGATAATCTATCAAGATCCTTAATTACATAAACAGAGTTTCCTATACAACTACAAATTTTTAAACCAATGACACTTCCCTGTAGTATTCTACAATCTACAAAACACGAAATGTCAAATAAGACCTCAACCAACACATCAATTCATATTGAAATCCAATTTTAGATAATTTATGTAAAAGAAAATTATGAGGAACATTGTCAAAAGCAAAATCAGTATATATATATATATATATATATATATATATATATATATATATATATATATATATATATATATATATATATATATATATATATATATATACATATATATATATATATATATATATATATATATATATATATATATATATATATATATATATATATATATATATATATATATATATATATATATATATATATATATATATATATATATATATATATATATATATATATATATATATATATATATATATATATATATATATATATATATCGCATCAATTTGACACCCTTTATCAAAACTCGAAATGTAAAACTGTTAACAAAATCTTTGGAACTTTGGTGCTTTTTCAGGGTAACTATTTTATTTTTAGATGAAATAATATTGGACCTATATGAACCAATTTTTGCAGGATTGTACATATAACATGCACATAATAACATGACACTACAAATTCCAAACGGATTGCATGAAATTTACTCTTTCAAGAGGCTACGCAAGACATCTGGGGGCTATATCTAAAAGTGGTCCGATATGGTGCATCTGGAATACTATTCAACCTACATCTATAACAACTACAAGTTTCAAGACAATAACTAGTTTCGTTCGGTAGTTAGCATGATTTCCGCAGGCGGAAGAACAGCCGGACGGATGGACATCGCTAGATCGACTCAGAATTTCACCATGATCCAAAAAATATATATTTTATAGGGTCTAAGACCAATATTTTGATGTGTTACGAGCGAAGCGACAAAGTTAAATTATCCCCATCCTATGGTGGAGGGTATAAAAAAGCAGAATTAAAAACTAGATGTGTTTCGTAGTTACAATATATATTGTGAATGGTAACCCGTTATTTTAAAAACATTGGTAATGCTGAGATTTGAAAGATTTTGATCAATGGTAACAACACTGAAAAAAGCATGTCCGGTTCCAAAGATTTTCTTTACTTAAAAATTTTGGTATTGATTCCGAGCCAAAGAAGCGGAGAATACAAGTAAGGATACTTTTAAGGCGCAATTCTCCTTTAAATTTGGGTTTTGTGTACTTGCTTCTAGAAAGAAAATTTTAATTTGTCACTTTTTCAGCTTTTTTTCTTCATATGCTATCAAAGTCCTTTAAAAACGAGTTAACGACAACTTTATTTTCTAAATTAAGACTCGACTTCCAGTAGAAATTATGCTATGTTTTAAGTAAAAATCGTCTTTAAATAAAAGTGTTGACATGTCCTACATTTGAACGATTTTTTGCTTTATAGTCAAGATGCAAAAACACAACAAATTTAAAGACAATTTCATTGAAAAGTTTATCGCCTTTCGGACAAGGGAAAAGCTTTATATTAGATAAATGCGTCTTCTGTGCTAAGCAAAATGTGCATTTGTATTTTAAAGACATGAAATCTTTGACCTCACGACAATATTTTTTCAGTGTAATGCAAAGGGAATGACTTTTTCGACACAGGTAATTTTTATTTTTAAATCTGCGGTAATGCTGGGTAATGTTGGAACAAATTTTTCAATTATGTTATTATTTGGAAGTATTTTTAAATTAATTAAAATTTTAATTAGGATAATAAATATTTAAATTAAATACGTAAACATATTCAATCATTTTCTTAACTCACATTTTTACTTATATTAAAAATTCAATCAAATTGCAGTTTTCAACTTCAAACAAGTTCCTAATTGGAAATCCTTTTTTGTCTAAACGTGGGTTCATAGTAAAGAACATTTTAACGATACATTTTGAAAATCTCGTAAATAAAATGCCTTTTTGCCAAATTTTCGGATAAATTAAAACTAAACGCTATAAAAGTAACTAAGTATGCATCAAATGGTTCTGGTTCATAAAACAAGTTGCAATTACTATAAATCTCAAGTACAACCTTTTTATCTGGCAACCAGTCATTGATAATAATAAATATGAATGGGCCTTTAAACATTTGAACTCGAAAGAAATCTTAGAATTTTTCCGTAAAAACTAAAGCAGCACAGAATAATTGAAATTAGTACTTCATATGAGTATTATCAATATCAATTTTAATAATTGTTTACACACAAAATCGCCATGAGATATTAGAGACATTAGGTTTAACAGAATATGATATACGTTTCAAAAAAATAAGACTAATTACTGTTTGATTTTATATTTATTGGTATAATATAATTATACTTAGTACGATAGCTATAAGTTACGTCGGTCATACGTTTGTTTATAAATGGTTTTAATTTGTTTACATTTAATTGTTGAACTGCATATCATCTAATAATGTTATTAAGTTCTGAGAGAAAAAAATTTAATAAATCAGAGTAAATGATTTTCTATGCTAATTTAAAAGGGCAACAAAAACTATAACGATCTTTAATTTTGATTAATTTTAGCGTATGTTAGGTTATTGCGACGCCCTATTGGATATGGTTTACTTTGTCAGTTATTTTTCGAAGCAAAATTTTAGACAAACGAAGATCTTACTTTCCCCCAAGGCAATTTTTAATAATAATAATGTGGTATCACAATGGACTGAATAGTCTAAGTGAGCCTGATACATCGGGCTGCCACCTAACCCAATAATAATAATAATCAATACGTTTTATTTACCACGGAAACTTACTAATATCATGGTACAGAATTGTTCTCTTTCGCTGGGTAGCATTACTGCATTATTTCTTAACTTCAGCACAATTCTTTATATCAATTTTATTACACTAAAAAATTCTTAAATTCAATCTACACATAAAATCCCTTGAAAAAATAATTTATTGATAAAAAAAATTTGTTACAAATCTCTCAGCTCCGCTATCAATCTTACTTTGGTTTTGCCAAATGGTCAACAACTTCCGCATAGCAAATAATCGTTTCATATCGACAACAATAAACAAAAAGAAAGAAACTACACAAACGAAATGAATCAACTTTGACCTAGACCTAGACCGCTGCCAATGGCAATTTTTTCATTCGCAAATATTTCTTTGCGGTATAAACCTGATATCCAAGAAGAACCGTTGAAAATGTAAATAAACCCCTGTCTGGGCAACAAAGCAAAGAGAAAACGAAAACTGTATTAATTAGTTAACTAAACTAATGAAGCCACTACATAGCTACAAACAAAAAATCCGTCAACAAAATGTTCACAGCTTACGAAGTAAATGAAGCATTGAAACAAAAGACTTAGGAAACAAACGTATATCTTATTATTGATGACTAGCCAGCCAATAGGTGATTGATGGCCGAGTTTACTTTACCAGCATCCGATCAAAAGTACCGGAAGAAATGACAAATGTAATGGAAATGGATTAAATTTGTATAAGTGAACCTAAAATATGTAGATTTATCATAACTAATGCAAGAAAAAATGAAAGTTTAAAAATTTGTTGGATTGTATTCACGATGAATACACCTTGTACCATTCAAACCTGCAACGCATTAGGCAACATTTAAAACATTGATAACACCCAAACCATTTTTTGATCACACATTTATATTTTAATGAGTTCTAGGTTTTACTGAAAGTTTAGTTCGGTATTGTATACCTGTTTTATTCTGATTTCATATCAAAGAAATTAAATGAACACACATTCTTTGTCTCTAGATTCCGAAAACAGGATTTTAGAACAGGAAATAAAATGTTTAAAATTTCACTTTCTATTGTAGAATATCAAAAAATAAGATGCGTTAGCAAATACGTTCTTATTCACGTGCAGTATTTTATTATTATGATGATTATCTAATAACATCTCTACATCTAATAGAATATATTCAAATAGAATTTCGTTCACTTGTGTACTATTCTACAGAAAATTCTAATTAAGTTGAATTACAATAAAATATAGATTATATTTTTCTCAAAATACAAAATACTTGCTTGCGTCTTTTTTACGACATTTGAGTTATTTGCTGTTTTCATTGTGTATTTCAGGTAAATGAGATATTGGCTTGTTTGGAACCCATAATAAAAAATTTGGCAATATATGGCATACCTTCTGAGGCTGAACAATCCATATTTGGAAGAATTGGCTTTCCAGAATTAGCTAATTTTTGAGATTGGATATTTGTAAATCAAATTGGCATAAATCTCTAGGTATTTAGGTGTTTAATTTATTCGGTTTTCAGTTTTTGTCTTTAAATTTCCGAATTCAGGCTTGTTTTCAGGTAGAAATTATGCTAAAGGGTGATTTGTTAAGAGCTTGATAACTTTTTTTAAAAAAAAACGCATAAAATTTGCAAAATCTCATCGGTTCTTTATTTGAAACGTTAGATTGGTCCATGACATTTACTTTTTGAAGATAATTTCATTTAAATGTTGACCGCGGCTGCGTCTTAGGTGGTCCATTCGGAAAGTCCAATTTTGGGCAACTTTTTCGAGCATTTCGGCCGGAATAGCCCGAATTTCTTCGGAAATGTTGTCTTCCAAAGCTGGAATAGTTGCTGGCTTATTTCTGTAGACTTTAGACTTGACGTAGCCCCACAAAAAATAGTCTAAAGGCGTCAAATCGCATGATCTTGGTGGCCAACTTACCGGTCCATTTCTTGAGATGAATTGTTCTCCGAAGTTTTCCCTCAAAATGGCCATAGAATCGCGAGCTGTGTGGCATGTAGCGCCATCTTGTTGAAACCACATGTCAACCAAGTTCAGTTCTTCCATTTTTGGCAACAAAAAGTTTGTTAGCATCGAACGATAGCGATCGCCATTCACCGTAACGTTGCGTCCAACAGCATCTTTGAAAAAATACGGTCCAATGATTCCACCAGCGTACAAACCACACCAAACAGTGCATTTTTCGGGATGCATGGGCAGTTCTTGAACGGCTTCTGGTTGCTCTTCACTCCAAATGCGGCAATTTTGCTTATTTACGTAGCCATTCAACCAGAAATGAGCCTCATCCCTGAACAAAATTTGTCGATAAAAAAGCGGATTTTCTGCCAACTTTTCTAGGGCCCATTCACTGAAAATTCGACGTTGTGGCAGATCGTTCGGCTATTCATGATGAAATGTCAAAGCATACTGAGCATCTTTCTCTTTGACACCATGTCTGAAATCCCACGTGATCTGTCAAATACTAATGCATGAAAATCCTAACCTCAAAAGAATCACCCTTTACTTTCAAGTAAAAGCGTCTTTATAACAACGTATTGAAAAAAACATCTCCTATTTTTAGATGCTGTGTGGTGAAGATACAAAAAGTCAAAAATCTTAAAGACGATTTAATTTATTTTAAAGATTTTTTCATAATTATTAAAGTCAAGTTGACCTTTGTCAAACGAAATTTTCTTTCAAGCAAAGCAAAATTCACATTCATATATTAAGAATATGTCATCTTTGGCCTCACGCCAATTGTTTTTTCTGTGTACTTATAGCCCTAAAATAACTCCAGACTTTAAATTGTATGCCTCCCGGTGCTATATACTCGTGAAGTAAAAACAAGAAAATTGGTTTATATAGAGGAATGGAAGGTACAATGGTCAGTATACGCGTCTATAACATCAATTTCGATTTCTGCCGAAGACCAACACGTTTTTCAGATTTGGGTTTCAGTGTTTCATAATCTAGGTTAGATTAGGTTAGGTTATTTTCTTCTGCTGAACCACCCAGCAAAAAAATTTGGAAGTTCTTCCAAAGGCTCAACTTTAAAAGCACTTCCAGAAGATGCACTCCCAATGATGTTCTTTATTTTAACTACCCGGGAGGTTATTTTAATTCAATTTTTATAACTTGGTTTTTTCATACTTTTAATGAATAATTTTAACTTTTTTTGTTTCAAATAGTTTAAAAACAGAGAAAGAATTCATAAAATGGTACAAATCATTTAAATTTTGTCGACAAAAATGCTAAATCCAATCTGAAAAAATTGTGTATTTTTTTAAATATTTGAGGTCAAACGTTTCTGACAAGCGTTAGAATCTATTAAAAATTATAAAAAATTATAAAAATTATTTATTTGACAAAATATCACAGAATTTCTTAATTTTCATCCAAAACATTGAATTGGGATCACACCTAAAGAAGTGATGCAAATTCAGTGCAACGGCTGTTGAAATGGAGGACTTCCGTCCTATGACAAGCCCATGTTAAATTCATCGCTTCTGCGTCAATTTTGCACCACTTCCGGATCCAAAAAGAACATTTTCATTACTTTTTTGGCGACGCTTTTTTTGCTAGGCAACCATTTCAAAGACATTAACACACTGCTTAAGTTAACATTTTCCAGGTCCGCTAGTAATCTAAAGCTGTATGCTCCTAAAATTCGCTTATGCCTTACACAAAATGCTGGACATCCACACAAGAGGTGTCTAATTGATTCCATTTATATTTTAATGAGTTCTAGGTTTTACCGAAAGTTTAGTCTGGTATTGTATACCTGTTTTATTCTGATTTCATATCAAAGAAATTAAATTAAAACACATTCTTTGTCTCTAGATTCCGAAAACAGGATTATAGAACAGGAAATAAAATGTTTAAAATTTCACTTTCTATTATAGAATATCAAAAAATAAGATGAGTTAGCAAATAGGTTCTTATTCACGTGCAGTATTTTATTATTATGATGATTATCTAATAACATCTCCACATCTAATAGAATATATTGAAATAGAATTTCGTTCACTTGTGTACTATTCTACAGAAAATTCTAATTTAATTGAATTACAATAAAATATAGATTATATGAGATATTGGCTAGTTTGGAACCCATAATAAAAAATTTTACAATATATGGCATACCTTCTGAAGTTGAACAATCCATATTTGGAAGAATTGGCTTTCCAGAATTAGCTAATTTTTGAGATTGGATATTTGTAAATCAAATTGGCATAAATCTCTAGGTATATAGGTGTTTAATTTATTCGGTTTTTCAGTTTTTGTCTACATATGCTATAAAAGTCCCTTAAAGTGTTTGTATATATTATTGTATTACCAATAATTTATATATTACAAAACGTATATGTTCTGAGTCAATTGTCATATTATTAATATAATAAAACTTCTAAAATACATACATAATATGGTGTCAGAGTGAAAAAAAAAATAAAACTAAAAATTTTGTAAATCATGACTTCTGAAACGGAAAACCACCAAGCAGTTGGTGGACAATTTGTTGCCTCGTTGAACCCAATAAATCTAAAAGCCGCAAATATGGCAAAAGAGTGGAAGCGGTGGTCAACGCAGTTTAAAATATTTTTACGTGCATCAAATTTGGAGTCCGAAACGGACCAAAGAAAAGTTGCATTATTACTTCATCACATTGGAAGTCAGACCATGGATATATTTAACTCGTTCGATGCCAATGAGGATATGGTAAAATATGATGATTTAGTAAAAACGTTCCAGTCTCATTTTGTGCCGCAAGTCAACATAGTTATGGAAAGGCACAAATTATTTACCTGCAAGCAAGAGGAGACTCAATCCATTGACGAATATATTACACTCTTAAGGAATTTAAGCTCTAATTGCGATTTTGGTGTGCTGAGAGATGCATTAGTGAGAAACATATTTTAAAGATTTTTTCATAATTATTGAAGTCAAGTTGACCTTAGTCAAACGAAATTTTCTTTCAAGCAAAGGAAAATTCGCATTCATATATTAAGAACATGACATCTTTAAATTGTATGCCTCCCTGTGCTATATACTCGTGAAGTAAAAATAAGAAAATTGGTTTATATGGAGAAATGGAAGGTACAATGGTCAGTATACGCGTCTATAACATCAATTTCAATTTTTGCTGAAGACCAACACGGTTTTCAGATTTGGGTTTCAGTGTTTCATATAGGTTAGATTAGGTTATTTCGGCATCATAACATCCCTCTCACGCAGTATGAGCTTTTAGGTAGCCAGAGGCCAATAGATTCTAGTTCCCCTGGAATATATAAGGTAGTTCCTTGCCTTGCTAACTCATCCGCTTCGCAGTTCTCTGGTATGTTCCTGTTTCCGTTTTCTAGTTAAGGAACACAGAGTCCAAGGTTGACTGTCTGAGTATATATTAATGCCAACTTTTGTTGGAACAATACACGCAGAGAAGGAAAATGATCACCTGAAACATGCTGCAAGGGGAAAATTGTATTTTTGTAAGGGGATCATGCAAAAAATCTCGGCAAAAATATACATGGTAGTCGAAACAAATACATAATTTTCGAGAACATAAAATGGTTGCGAACATGTTACATGTTCCCCGTCCAAAATGACATTTTCCTCTTGAAACAGGTTTGTGATGATCATATTCCTTCTCTGGGTGCACTTCTCAGCCAATTTTCCACCTCTTGTATTGCTAATATTTCAGCCTGAAACCACTACAGTCATTAGGTAATCGTTTCTCTATTTTAAGTTCCAAGTCATTAGAATATACTCCGAAACCCTCTTATCCATTCAATATGGAGCCATCGGTGTAGAAATCTTTATAACGTTTATTACTGGGAGTTAGAGTTTCAAACAACGATTTATGTTTATATGTTACAAAAACGTCAACCCTATATATCACTTAAGCCAATTTAATTCTATTTTAGTTCATAGAGTTAAATTCGTATGACCCACAAAATAGTTCAGAATTTCTTAAAATTTGTAAATTTTACCACTAATGCGCCCATTGGCGTCAAATTTTTTCCTTCAAACTACAAAATGTTCTTCAATAAATGAAAAACTAATTATGTCTAATAAATGTTCTTGAATTTTTCGAAAAATATTTACTTATTTCTGTGGAAACGGCGAGACATTTGCGCTTGTAACGCAATTTAGTTAAAATTTCCTAAAATTAGTCTCTTTTTCTAAAATTAACTAAAATTTTCCTTCCTTGTGGGATCATTGTTTTTTGAATGTAGGAACAATAAAAACACGTCAAGAATTTTTGACTATGGAAACTTATACTTTTAGATAATCGAATCGAATAGAATTTTATTTATTTGCATCGTTTTCTGGATTTGAAAGAAAGGAATAATTTTTTGTCATAAAAAGAGATTTTAATTGTTGCCTATATGTGTCTTGCATTCAGTTAACTAACTATTATAGGTAATATCTCTGCAAACATGTTTCAAATGTCAAATATAATTTATCTCCACTTGATAATTAAAATATCTGATGAAAGTAGCTAATAAATATTGCCCCATGAATTTCTATTATTGATCTAAATGTATAATGGAACGCATTATTCTCATAAGAGATACAACCAAATTTAAATTTCTTATCAAAGTCATAAACGAAATAAGTCGTACTGTTATGAAGATATTGCGCGTTATAGAAATATTCACTTAAAGCATTAAAATCAACACATTTAACGGACAGTTTTATAATTCCTGTTTTTTATGACTAAAGCCTATCATTACGGAATGCGATGTATATGTGTAGTTTTTTTAATCACAGCATTCAAAGAATTTGATTGGGTTTTTTTTTATTAAAATATAAAATAACATTAATTAAAATATTGTCCAAATGATTGTTTTGGTGGCATAAGACTATGCAACTAAATGTTATTGATAGAACATTATCAATAACATTGCCTATTTAAACTTTAATTGTGATATCAATGGACAAAGTGAGCTATATTACAATTACATATGCTATACCTCCACACCTTGTTCATAATTTATTAAAAAATTAAATAATTTACTTGAATATAATTGCTGTTTACATAACAGTTTATATGCCCATTAATTTTCTAATATTTTCAAGTCAGTCTGAATAAGAGAGCAAATTAACAAATATACAACAAAACTCACAAATGTCTATTCATATATTGCTCTTTGATACCTTAGTTTTGGATGATAAATCACCAAAAGCAAACAAACAAAAGACTTAAGGCACAAACTCCATCAACGTTCTATCGACACTCACATAGCCTCATACATGCCGATAAAAACAACATTCAGATTCATTCATAACTAAGCAAAAGTCATAAACTTCTATGGATAACAATTATCATTCTATATTGTATGAGTATTACATATATAAACTTTAATATGTTTGTATATATGTATGCACGATATAAACGGTCTTAATTTGCAGCTTCAGAATCAATGTCAATGTCATAATAAACCTTCACACATAATGGTTACGAGTATACGATTTCTTCTAAAGGCTACCGTAAATATTCTTCAAAGTCAGCGAAAAGATTATTAACAACTGGACATTTGGCCGGTTCGTTGGCCATAGGTTTTATTTGAAGAACAACAAATACTCCTAATATTCTGTATATCCGCAAACCTATGTACATTTATTTGTTTGAACTTAGCATGCATATGAAAAGTTGTTTTGTAACAATTATTGGGTTAAAAAGGTCTGCATGGAAGTGGAACTTTTGGGTAAATGTTCTTGAGGTACTACCTGTATGTTAACCAGCCTGTAAGTCAGAGCAAGCCCACATGTGTACTTCTTAATTGCTCTATTTGGATAATGGAGAACATAGCAAAGCTTTGTGCAACTACAACACAGACGATTTATTAAAACACGTTAACAATTTATTGGCAAGGTCCAACTTTATGGTTTACAATTTACCCCCGTCGTAAGTGCGACTGCAATGCTTATTGTGGCATTGATAACATAATTGATAAATCATATCCATGAGAATTTCAACACCAAAGAAATTAATTGAATAAAAAATTTGATTAATGTTATCATTTGCAGATAAATTGCCAATGACAATGTGTCACAACAGAGTGGCGAGAATATAATAAGTCAATTAAAAATTTGGTGGAACAAATCTGTTATTTTAGGATAACCTGGATTTTAGTTAAAGGGTCTTATGTTAGGATAAGTAGTGGCAGTCCGTTATTTTGTCCGGCTCACTTAGACTATACATTCCACTGTAGTACCACAAGTAGTGAACTTATCTCCTAAAGGGTGATTCTTTTGAGGTTAGGATTTTCATGCATTAGTATTTGACAGATCACGTGGGATTTCAGACATGGTGTCAAAGAGAAAGATGCTCAGTATGCTTTGACATTTCATCATGAATAGACTTACTAACGAGCCACAACGTCGAATTTTCAGTGAATGGGCCCTAGAAAAGTTGGCAGAAAATCCGCTTTTTTATCGACAAATTTTGTTCAGCGATGAGGCTCATTTCTGGTTGAATGGCTACGTAAATAAGCAAAATTGCCGCATTTGGAGTGAAGAGCAACCAGAAGCCGTTCAAGAACTGCCCATGCATCCCGAAAAATGCACTGTTTGGTGTGGTTTGTACGCTGGTGGAATCATTGGACCGTATTTTTTCAAAGATGCTGTTGGACGCAACGTTACGGTGAATGGCGATGCTATCGTTCGATGCTAACAAACTTTTTGTTGCCAAAAATGGAAGAACTGAACTTGGTTGACATGTGGTTTCAACAAGATGGCGCTACATGCCACACAGCTCGCGATTCTATGGCCATTTTGAGGGAAAACTTCGGAGAACAATTCATCTCAAGAAATGGACCGGTAAGTTGGCCACCAAGATCATGCGATTTGACGCCTTTAGACTATTTTTTGTGGGGCTACGTCAAGTCTAAAGTCTACAGAAATAAGCCAGCAACTATTCCAGCTTTGGAAGACAACATTTCCGAAGAAATTCGGGCTATTCCGGCCGAAATGCTCGAAAAAGTTGCCCAAAATTGGACTTTCCGAATGGACCACCTAAGACGCAGCCGCGGTCAACATTTAAATGAAATTATCTTCAAAAAGAAAATGTCATGGACCAATCTAACGTTTCAAATAAAGAACCGATGAGATTTTGCAAATTTTATGCGTTTTTTTTTAAAAAAAAGTTATCAAGCTCTTAACAAATCACCCTTTATTTATTGGTGCTGTCCGATTCTATGTTCAGCTCAATGACATGGAACATCCTTTATTCAAGCGAGTCTGAACGGAGTTTCACATTACGTTGAAACCACATAGCCTTGAAGCACTTAGAAATATCACAAGCATTTCTGAGAGGGATTTGAAAAATAAAAGTGAAAAATCAACTATTCCCAATAATATGTTTTTTTTTCTAATCTTAAAAATCGGCTATACAATGCTTTTGAAAATAGATTCAAGTCGAGTAAATAGTTTTCAATGTTGATCAAAGCGCAAAACAAATTGGATTGGGAAGCTCTGCACTGAAACATATTGTGTTTAGCTCAAATTTTATTGTCGTTATATTGCTGATGTGTACACGCAAGGAAAAACAACATTTGGAAAACGTGTACCGAAAACGTTTTTCTTTTGTTAGAGTTTTTTGAATTGCTTCGAAAATTTTAAACTTTTATCACCAAAAAAATTCGTTTGTTACAAAATTTTTAGTTTTTCATTAAAAAAAAATTATTTTTGAAACAACAACACAGTCCATTTCGTTTATATCAAACACTGTTCTTTTGTGACTCTAGGTCTTTAATAAGACACATTTTACAGTTTTAAATTTAATATATATTTTATATATATGTAATGTTCAACATTTTTTCGGAATCTTCCGAACACATCTGGAATATATGTAAAAAAACAAAAAAACTTTGGTCGAAGCAGGGATCGAACCCACGACCCTTGGCATGCATGTCAGACGTAGCAACCACTGCTCCACGGTGCCAAACTAACTGTTTGTTTCTGTTAAATAAACTTTGTTTATTCGGCTCGTGGGCGCCGCAAGCTATGCTATATAAAATAACTTATATGGATAATTATCTATTGATGACCATAACAGGTACACAACTCAGTGGTTAGTGTGTTGGCTTACAAAGTGCATGGTCCGCGGTTCGATTCTCCATCCAGGCGAAAGGTAAAAAAAAATTTAAAATTTATAAAATCTTATAAAGGGTGATTCTTTTGAGGTTAGGATTTTCATGCATTAGTATTTGACAGATCACGTGGGATTTCAGACATGGTGTCAAAGAGAAAGATGCTCAGTATGCTTTGACATTTCATCATGAATAGACTTACTAACGAGCAACGCTTGCAAATCATTGAATTTTATTACCAAAATCAGTGTTCGGTTCGAAATGTGTTTCGCGCTTTACGTCCGATTTATGGTCTACATAATCGACCAAGTGAGCAAACAATTAATGCGATTGTGACCAAGTTTCGCACTCAGTTTACTTTATTGGACATTAAACCAACCACACGAATGCGTACAGTGCGTACAGAAGAGAATATTGCGTCTGTTTCTGAGAGTGTTGCTGAAGACCGTGAAATGTCGATTCGTCGCCGTTCGCAGCAATTGGGTTTGTGTTTTCGACCACATGGAAGATTTTACGCAAAGATCTTGGTGTAAAATCGTATAAAATACAGCTCGTGCAAGAACTGAAGCCGAACGATCTGCCACAACGTCGAATTTTCAGTGAATGGGCCCTAGAAAAGTTGGCAGAAAATCCGCTTTTTTATCGACAAATTTTGTTCAGCGATGAGGCTCATTTCTGGTTGAATGGCTACGTAAATAAGCAAAATTGCCGCATTTGGAGTGAAGAGCAACCAGAAGCCGTTCAAGAACTGCCCATGCATCCCGAAAAATGCACTGTTTGGTGTGGTTTGTACGCTGGTGGAATCATTGGACCGTATTTTTTCAAAGATGCTGTTGGACGCAACGTTACGGTGAATGGCGATCGCTATCGTTCGATGCTAACAAACTTTTTGTTGCCAAAAATGGAAGAACTGAACTTGGTTGACATGTGGTTTCAACAAGATGGCGCTACATGCCACACAGCTCGCGATTCTATGGTCATTTGGAGGGAAAACTTCGGAGAACAATTCATCTCAAGAAATGGACCGGTAAGTTGGCCACCAAGATCATGCGATTTGACGCCTTTAGACTATTTTTTGTGGGGCTACGTCAAGTCTAAAGTCTACAGAAATAAGCCAGCAACTATTCCAGCTTTGGAAGACAACATTTCCGAAGAAATTCGGGCTATTCCGGCCGAAATGCTCGAAAAAGTTGCCCAAAATTGGACTTTCCGAATGGACCACCTAAGACGCAGCCGCGGTCAACATTTAAATGAAATTATCTTCAAAAAGTAAATGTCATGGACCAATCTAACGTTTCAAATAAAGAACCGATGAGATTTTGCAAATTTTATGCGTTTTTTTTTAAAAAAAAGTTATCAAGCTCTTAACAAATCACCCTTTAATTTCTTCTACATTGTTGGTATTACAGGAAAAGGTGTTAAGAACTAAAAACCTCGTGGATGTGAGGGAAAATGCAATTAGCAAGAAAACAATGCTTTTTTTTTGAGTTAGTCTTTATGAAATTGTTTTTACATCCTGGAAAAGAATAAACGTTTATCACAAAAAGTACATACTTTTCTTCCAAATACACTTCCTTACAGCGAAAAGCAAATGAGAAAAGAACTTTGTTTGTCTAAAATTTCGTTTGGGAGGAAAGAATTATTTTTTTGCGTGTATGTTATATCGGTATATATCGTTGTGACAATTTTAATACATGATCAAAGTGGTCAATGGATAATGCTTTCTATAACTTTCATATTATTCTATACAATTTCATATTATTCGTAATTTTTAATTTCCATTTGGTATTGTCACTATAAACCGCACATGTAGCACCCAGTTTGAGCGGGGATTTTATTTTTAACAATAGTCTAATTGATGCAATAGAAAAACCCATAATGTGGAAAAACGCCGTTGTTTATAACAATTCTGTAGACGGAAGTGTGTAATTGTTATCACAAGTCATGATATATAGGTAAATTAAATACATTGAACTTTATCTCTTACGCAGATATAATATTTTTAAATTCTTGGAATAATAGGGAAAATAGTTCTATTAACCCGATGTGACTTATTGAGATAAATATAGACTAGCATTTTGCGTATTTTATATACGTCTTGGAGAAACTACTTAATTTCTGTTACGAATGGAAATTTTTGCACTTGTTTACGTTTATAAGCATGGTTCTATGACAGGAGGGTATATACATTATAAATAAAATGTACATTCTATATAAGCTGAGGACGCTAAAAAAGTGAACCCTCTAGTGCACTGAAGCGAATTTAACTCTATTTAAGTGCATGGAATAATTATATTTAGAGAAAGTTTCCTTGATATTAATAACTTTTTCCTTTCGTTAGTTAAATTAACTGAAAAAGGGGAAAAATAGCATAAAAACTATATTCGTACTCCCACAAATTAATTCAGAATTTCTAAAGCAATGCAAAGGATCCAAAAATGGAGTTCTTCCGGATTGGGGATCCAAACTGCTTTTTTGTATGCTCTTTTTTGCTGGGAAATAAAAAAATTACTTAAATTTTCTTCAATTTGTCGAAAAATATTTCTTTGTTATATTGAAGTTTAGTTAACATTTCAAATTATATTTTTCTAAAATTATACAAAATTTCCATAATTTTCTCTTATAATATATGAAACCGCTAACGATTCCAATATGACATGCTTGGTGTTATTTGTGCGATATTATGACAATGTGTCAACACTTATTAAGAACACTTTTCTAGCACTGATTCACTTGGTCACGTGCGTCATGAAGGAAATACAAAATAAATCTGGTGAATGTGCGTAGATGGGACTAAGCAAAAATATGTCGTGCGTTAGCGTGAGTGAAAATCTATGTGTGACTAAAATTTCTTCGAAATGATGCTTACGAAACAATGGACATTCACGGTTATAAGTGTTATCGGAAAAGTTATTTTTTAATCGAGATTTTGTGACTTTAAAAAACATTTTTAACGTAAAAGGTCGGACGAAACTCTTAAAAAGAAAGTTTTATTTTTTGCTTCAGAAAATAAGTTTAGGAGTTTTATTTTCTCCGTCCTAAATAAACCCAATATACTTTTCTTGAGCTAGATAGCTCAATAAAAATGTCTTTATTTTATTGACTCGGATCTATACCCAAATCCTTATGAAAAGGTTAAAATCATTCAATTCAAATAAACTTTTTTAGATTGTATAGCCAGATTATATTTACATTTTGGAGAAAAACATATGGCGACAATAAGCATTTAATGGTCGAAGAATCATGTACAGTGCTGTTCATAACATTTGCAACCACATCGCCTATTGAAAATAAACCAAAATTATAATGAAAATAAAAATATTAAAACCAAGACTTTAATGCACTGTTATTGCTTATTATGTCTGTTTTAACCCTTTCACTACCGATGTCCACTTAGAAGGACATTCGAAAAAGACACCAAATTCTATTTTCCCACTTAGTTTGAATTTATTTCTTGATGTTATTTTAAAGTAGAGGCTTTAATCTAAATAAGCTGTAAACATTTTCCATATTGGTGAGCACTAAAATACATTTTTATAAACTTCTTTAACGAAAATTTGAGACAATTTTTCTACTGTCTAGTAAATGGACATTTATATCAATAGCTGATACTTTTATGGATTTTTTTTGTATTTTTTCGCACACTTTGAAGGATATTATAGGCCAAATAGCGCTTATTTTCGTAAGACCATTTGGTCACTATTCAAGAATCATGTTTTCAGAACAAGCTCATATAGCTCTTGAATTGAGGTAGGTTCTCAAAATGACAATTTTTTTCTACATGCTGTTAGTACAAGTAAAAACAGAAGAAAAATTTAAGTTTTTAATATTATGTTTATTTCGGTAGTGAAAGGGTTAACGATTTAAGGGAATAAGGGAACTAACGACAAAGATTTTTTGATAATTGATAAAATTATTTAAAAATAAGAGTTTTGATCTGCTCAAAATATTTGCAACTAATATTAAGTGTCCTAAATATTTAAAAATATTTAAAATTTTTGTAACTTTTAACGATAAATTTTAGTAGTTGATACTATGAAGTTTGATTACTTCTGCGCAGCTTCTTGCCGTTGGTTAGGATTAAATTGTCAATGATATGTTATAGTTCAAGTTCAAATAGATATCATAATCCTTTTACACCATCGGGTGTAAAAGGTGCAATTGTTAGCATAGCTGCCTTGCATGCACAAGGTCGTGGGTTCGATTCCTGCTTCGAGTTTTTCAGTAATAATGACATTGAAGAAGAAAATATTACAGGCTATTAAATAGTTGCAAATGTTTTGAAGAGGTCGAATCAGAACCATTACATGGTTATAATGACCATGTACATTTTCATTCGCAATCATTTAACGTTTCGACTTGTTTGCAGCGAAGATAATTTAACAATGTGTATTTTGAGCGGAATTATTGTATTTGTGATAATTTATTTAAAAGTGGCTTAGCATGGTTTTATATGATCAGTGTAATTAATCGTGGAGTGGTGTATAAAAATGTTTGATATTACCTAGAACGTAATTATAAACACAAATAAACAAGGCATTAGTTTAAAAATAAATTTTTAAATTATTTTCCATAATTTTCTTTTTTTATTTACGACGAAAGTATTTTCGTAAATATCTTTGTGTTCTAGGCGATGACCACACGCAAAAAAATAATTGTTTCCTCCCAAACGAAATTTTAGACAAACAAAGATCGTTTCTCATTTGCTTTTCGCTGTAAGGAAGTTTATTTGGAAGAATGGTATATAATTTTTGTGATTTCATAAAGACTAACTCAAAACAAAAACAATCTTTTCTGTCTAATTGCATCCCAGTTTTTTATATAAATTCCAGATATGTTCGGAAGATTCCGAAAAGATGTTCAACATTTCATACTACTATATAACATTTTTACTATGAAACTACAAAATGTGTCTTATTAAAGACTTAAAGCCAGAAAAGAATAGTAAACGAAATTGACTGTGTTTTTGGCTCAAAAATTTTTTTTTATTGACAAATTAAAAATTTTGTTACAAACGATTTTTTTTTTGTAAGACGATATAAGCATGTTCGTCTGTCTGTGGTAATCACGCTACAGCCTTCAATAATAGCGCTATCGTGCTGAAATTTGGCACAGATTCGTCTTTTGTCTGCACGCAGGCTAAGATCGAAGATGGGATATATCGGTCCAGGTTTTTATATAGCTCCCATATAAACCGATCCCCCGATTTTGTGTCTTAAGCTTATAGAAACCAAAGTTTTTATCCAATTTTCCTGAACTTAGAAATCTAGAGATATTTTAGGACCATAGAGAGGTGTGCTGAAAATGGTGAGTATTGGCCGACGTTTTGGTACAGCCCTCATATAGACCGATATGCCGATTTTACTTCTTGGGCTTATAGAAACCGAAGTTTTTATCCGATTTTCATGAAATTGGAAATCTGGAGGTTGGGGTCTAGATTCTGTAGGTTTTTCATAACAACAATTAGGTGTGCAATTATGATTCATCGGTCGTTAGATACGAATTAGAAGTATGGGAAAATTTGAGTAATATTTGCACTTAGCAGTGACGATTTAAAATTGAAAATGTGTGTATTTTGATAAAAATGCTTTATTTTGTCAAGCTTGAGATCTGTTTTGTTTTTATTCTTTTCAATTCATCCGTCCTAATATTTCGCAATTTTCTTTGAATTGCTTCATCAGAGGTGTATGATCTATAAACATTTGTTATAATATTAATTAATCAATTAAGTTTAAATTCATTAATTATCTATAAACATTTGTTATAATATTAATTAATTAAGTTTAAATTAAACAATTAATACAAATTTCACATACATAGTACATCACAAAACATCTTATTCTAAACATCGTCTACCAGGCTATCATAACTGTCAAGTCGTAGCTATTATCTCTAACTTACATATGCGTCAATCACTACACAAAATTCTTATTAGAGCATCACTGCTCTCGTCAGCTTTCGCTATTGCACTGTTGGCTGATGTTGTTGTTCGAATTGTTCTTTGCCTGTCGATGATCATTTGTGTGTGTATTTTGGCCATATTTGCCTAATCTTACCCGTTTTTGACCAACTTTGGCACACTTTGGTAAAATGCTAATTGTACTCTCTGTGCACAGTTTCAAAATATTCAGAGTGAAACTTTTAGGGAGCCACCGTGGTGCAATGGTTAGCATGCCCGCCTTGCATACACAAGGTCGTGGGTTCGATTCCTGCTTCGACCGAACACCAAAAAGTTTTTCAGCGGTGGATTATCCCACCTCAGTAATGTTGGTGACATTTCTGAGAGTTTCAAGTGGTTTCACTGCAATGTGGAACGCCGTTCGGACTAGGCTATAAAAAGGAGGTCCCTTGTCATTGAGCTTAACATGGAATCGGGCAGCACTCAGTGATAAGAGAGAAGTTCACCAATGTGGTATCACAATGGACTAAATAGTCTAAGTGAGCCTGATACATCGGGCTGCCACCTAACCTAACCTTGGTCTCCATGGTCATATGAATCAAAATCGGGCGAAAGATATATATGGGAGCTATATATAAATCTGAACCGATGTCAACCAAATTTGGCATGCATGATAGGAATATTAGTTCTGTGCAAAACTTCATGTAAATCGGAGTAAATCTTTGGCCTCTGGCTTCTGGGGCAGTATAAGTGGATATCGGGCGAATGATATATATGGGAACTATATCTAAATTTGAACCTATTTTAACCAAATTTGACCTCATTAGCACACTATCAATTGTACTATTTGTGCAAAATTTATACCAGAGCAAACGAAATAAAAAGAAACTATCGCATTTGATTAAATCTAATTTTTGTTTTTCGTAGCGGAGCGGTTTTTCCTTTGGAAATCGCTCCGCTCACGCCAAAAAAGGATTCGCTCCGCACCGCTCTTCGCTCCGAATCCCGGGGTGTAAGCATTGTGCTTTTCAACGTTAAAGTCATGTCTTTAAAAATCATCGAGGTTAAAAAAAAACAATATCTGTTTCAAAATCTATTACTTTTATGCCAAGGACAAAATGTCTTTGGAATCTTTTGTAAATTAAAAAAAAATGGAGATATATATTTTCCGTGTTAAAAAAAATCGAATTCCAAATTTGAGAACACCAAATCTTAGCGATTATGACAATATCACTTTAAGTATATAGAGCAATTTAAGTTTTAAGAAATTAAAAAACAAAAATTCTGTATAGAAAATAACGGAGTACTTTTAATCTAAATCTTGTCATTTAATAATGTTAAGGATAGCTAAAAATATAAATTATACTGTTTTATTTAAGTATTCATTTAAATGAGATGTCCAAAGGTATGTTCTCAAATATCAAAAGTAGTGAGTTGTGGATACGCGTACACACACACTCTCCCACATGCATGCTGCTAAACCAACGCGATTTAACACATACAAGTTAGGCGGTTTTCTTGACGCATATTCTAGTTAGAGTACAGAAAAGCTTTATTTCTTTTAGTTCAAGTACTAACCACTACTATTGTTATTGCTAGAAACAACAACCCCCAAAAGAACTTTTAGCACACCAACAACGGAACTGAATATTGTTTATGTATGATTTGATACCTTGAGTTTAAGTTAAGCTTTGATTTGATCTAAGCTTGGCTTGGCTTGAGACGTCACCTCGCTTTTCGAAGTCATTGCTGTATTGAATGAAAACGAACCGGTGTCTCTATGTCTCTCACAGTTCCTCTGCCTTGTTCTCTGTTCTGCTCTGCCGCTTTTGTTGTAGAGGGGGAATAGTTTTGTGTTTCAGTGATTATCGTTATGATCGATATTTACAAAGCACCATTACTGTGGGGATCTTGCGCTTTGGAGTCTTATTATTCTCAGATACTTTAGCGTGCGATTGTATGTGTGAGCTTGTGTACATACCAACAAACTAGGCTCCATGTGAGCCACTGTCGTTGGTGTAGTAGCATTTCGTGAATTGCCGCGTTTTGAGTTTTATTCAAAAAAATTATATTATCTTATGCAGGTTGAGAAGTTTTTAAATCAGTTGAGCATAAAAATTCATACGGTTCGGTTTGGCAAAAGTTTCACAAAATATCTAAACGAAATCGAAAACGGTGTTATGATACCATAAAAATAATCAAACAAAAGACATAGAAAAAAATACTGCAAAAATATCCCAACTTTAACGGATATAAAATGTTAAAGAATTTTCCAAATTTATAGGAATATAATTGAAAATCAATAAAAATATAAACAAAGGAAATATATATCTTTGATTTTTTTATATAAAAGCGAAATACCAAAAAATAAATCGCAAGTAATAATGTGCTCATAGCATACAACAAATTTAAAATTTGCTAAAGTTGAATATCGTTAACAAAGTGTTACTTCTTTTAGTTATTAAATAAATAAAAAAACTATAAAAGCAAATAACATCATTATTGTACCAATCAACTCACACACACCAAGCCAATAATTTGACAAAATGAACAGAAACATCACATCAGGATTGGATATGGCCGCTGAGATTGCCCACATCGCCATCACAGAATTCAAATCACATTATGTGACAAAGAATTTTACTGGATTAATACAAAGATATTACTCTTTGGTCATTGAGGATTATGGCGGTAGGTGTAAAACCTTTAAATTAAAATAAAAAAGTTAAAATTAATTAGGCTTAAGAATAAAAAAAGTGCATAAACATTTTTTGTTTTCTTTTCAAAAATGCATCTCTAAAATTTTAAGATAAATCTCCCATCTTCATATTATTTGAATATTCAAAATAAAGTTAATAATATTAACAAAATATCAACAAAAATGTACGTACATTTTTTTACTGTTGGTATTGATTCTTCAAAAGAAAAAAATAAAGAACCAACGTTGTACCTTCGAAATGATGTTTCGATTCGTACACTCAAAAAAAAAGTTTACTTGGATCCAAAGATTGTAAATTTTATTTTAATCAAAATTTCTTTATTTTAAAGAAATTTGTCCTTAATATTTTGTAAATTCCGCATCCTCAAATTTAGCTTGCGTAATCGTCAATATCACGTAAATATTTTTGTAGTGTACACAGATTTTGCATATATTATTTCTAAATTGCAATGACATGTTTTTATTTGTAACTTAATTTTGATATAATATATTATTTTCATGAGCGAGACATTTTTAAATTCGCTTATTTGTTTTCTTAACAATTCTCTGGTACACTGAACAAAATATTGTCTTGAGGTCAAAGATTTCATGTCTTTAAAATACGAATGCAAATTTTGCTTGGCATAGAAGACGTATTTCTCTAATATAAAGTTTTTTCCTTGTCCAAAAGTCGATAAACTTTTCAATGAAGTCGTATTGTCCTTATAATTAATTGATTTGACTTAAAAATGGGCTAAGGTCAACTTGACTTTAATAATTCAGAAAAATTCTTTAAATTTAATGAAACTGTCTTAAAATTTGTTGTCTTTTTGCATCTTGACTACAAAGCAAAAAATCGTTCAAATATAGGACATGTTTTTCAACACTTTATTTTAAAGACGTTTTTTACTTGAAACATAGGATAATTTCTACTGGAAGTCGAGTCTTAATTTAGAAAAAAAGGTTGTCGTTAACTCGTTTTTAAATGACTTTGATAGCATATGAAGAAAAAAAGCTGAAAAACGAAAAAAATACACAAAACACAAATTTAAAAGGGAATTGTGTCTTAAACTTAACCTTACTTGTATTCTCCGCTTTTTTGGCTCGGAATCAATACCAAAATTTTTAAAGTAAAGACAAAATCTTTGGAACCGGACATGTTTTTTTTTCAGTATACCATCGATGGCAACAGGTTCTATAAAAATTTTATTATTGAAATAAATAAGGTTTAAGGTGGGTATAGTCAAACCATAAATGATTTTTTTTTATTAATACTTCATTTAAACAGCTGTGGTAAATAGTTGACTAATACTTAATAATATTCGAATCTTCCTATTTTTTTTTTTAATTTCTAGCAACAAAACACGAAATATTCTTGTATTGAACAAAAAGAATTTAATGAAATTTAAAGATTTTGAATAGTTAAGATATCCGTTTTTAAAACAAGTAAACCTTTGCTTTTAAAAGGGTCGTTCTAAAACAAACATATGACAAAAACAAACACACCTCTCACGACCACGAAGTCAACCATTGTAATCATATTAACCATATATGTACTTAGGGAACCTGTAATGAAAAAAAAAAAAAACAAAATACAATGAAGTGTAAAACGGTATGGAATTTCATTACAACTTAGAATGTTATTGATTGCATCGACAATAGCTTGCAACACGGTTGATTTATATAAAGTCTATGTAAAATTAAGATATTAAGTAGACGATTTCTCAACTATCAAAAGGACAGTCTGGAGATCGGTTTATATCCACACTTTCGGAAATTATGTACCTTCACTGAAAAACAGTTTGCCCGGTTCCAAAGATTTTGTATTTACACTAATGATTTTACAATATGCATTTTTCAATAATGATTGGTATTGGTTCTGAGCCAAAGAAGCGGAGAATTGATGTAAGACACAATTCTCTGATAAATTTGAGTTTTCGTTCTTGATACTAGGAAGCAAATTTGTTTTTTTTCTAGTTTTTTCTTTATGTGCTATCAAATTCCTTTAAAAACTTATTAATGACAACTTAAGTTTCCAAATGCAGACTCGACTGCACGTAGAAATTATGCTATGTTTCAAGTAAATATGTCTTTAAAATAAAGTGTTTGAAGATATCTCCTATTTTTGAACGCTTTGTAGCCTTGAAATCCAGAAACAAAAGGTCAAAAATGTTTAAAACGATTTCATTAGATTTGAAAATTTTTGCAAAATTACTACTTTGACCTTAATCAAACAAAATTTTCTTTCATGTAGAAATACCCATTTTTTTAAAGTTCGACTTTGGGATGATAAGAGAAAGTATATATTAATTTCACTGAAATAAATATATTGTTTTGTGATTTCAAAACCAGCTAATCAGTGTTAAAACCCGATTTTCACTATTAACCGAAAATGTCATTTGATTAGAATATATCCATTGTGAATTCTAGACGAGTCTCCCAAAGAAGGGTTTTCTTACCAAAACTTCATTTTTACGCTGCTAAAGTCAACAATTTTCATATTTGTTCATGATTTTTTCAATATTATTTGTAGGGTAGTATTTAATGCTGACCTACCAGGGATGGAAAATGCAATACTATAGTACTTTTTTCAATACTTTTTCACTCTGGTCAGTACCGTAGTACCCCCGCGAATGATTTAGTACTTTTTGGATAGACATTTTTGAGCCGATATCAGATATATGGTACAATAGTTTTGACAAACTATTGTAATATTTTGCCAAAGTCTTTAACAAACGTATTTGCTAATAGTCTTTTACAAATTTGGCAAAACAGACAAGTTCATGCGGGAAGAAAATCTGGATATTGTAAAAGCCATAGTTACAAATACGATTTTCTTGAATTTCAATAATGTTTTAGTCGAAAACGCACGTGATTCTACATTACGCTTCCACACGAACACTGCCTAGATAAGAAGTTATCGATCGCGTTCTTAAATAATGCAAAACATTACAGTTACGGTCGAAACTTGAGACAAAAGTATTCTACCAACATTTGGAGAAAAATTTAACAAACATTTTTAAAAATAATGAAAATTTGTCAAAATTTTATTTCTATAGAAAATTTTGTCAAAATTTTATTTCTATATAAATATTTGTGCAAATTTTGTTTCTATTGAAAATTTTATCTAAATTGTATTTCCATAGAAAATGTTTGTCAAATTGTACTTCTATAGAAAATTTTGTCAAAATTGTATTTCTACACAAAATGTTGTCAAAATTGTATTTCTATAGAAAATTTTGTCAACATTTTATTTCTATAGAAAATTTTGTCAAAACTTTATTTCTATAGAAAATTTTGTCAAAATTTTATTTCTATAGAAAATTTTGTCAGAATTTTATTTCTATAGAAAATTTTTTCAAAATTTTATTTCTATAGAAAATTTTGTCAAAAATTTATTTCTATAGAAAATTTTGTCAAAATTTTATTTCTATAGAAAATTTTGTCAAAAAATTATTTTTATTTATCTACAGAAAATTTATGTAGTACCATAAAGTATAGCTGTGGCAACCGCGATTACAATACTACTTTGTAAGCAAATATAGGGCTAAAAAAGAAAATATTTAAATTTAGGAGTTGACAAACAAAATTTTATTTTCCTTAAAATTCAATTTAAGGGAGCTCTTCACAATAATCTTCCAATGAAATTTTTGTTAAAATTTAGTGAAAAGTACTTTTTCGCTCAAAAAAGTACATTTTTGGTACTTTCTTAAAAATTGTGTTTTCCATCCCTATGACCTACTAGTATCTTCGGTAGTTCCTTCTTAACAATAAAATAGTTAAAATATGCAAAATCAACAAAACAATTCCATTGTGCTTTACTAGTATCACATATATTTCGTAAAGCAATTTATCTTAACATTCTAATAAGCATATAGCTAAACCAGACTGGAAAGCCTTCATTTGTTTGTTGATCTATAATTTCTTGAAATCAAATGGATGAGTAGATTTTCGTTAAACAAAATCTTACATATAAATGTTAATAAATTGAGAATGCTAATTGAATTATAATTCTACAAAAATACATATTTCTTTAGAATAATCTCATAGTTCAGCTTGGATGGATCTCCAATAGCATATCTATGTGTCACTACTATTTATAACTCCACCATGTTTTCAATTCACTATAGAGTGTATATCTTTGATGAAATGGAAATATTTAAAATAACATCAAACCACATTATGAGTAATAGTTAAAACCTACACGTGTTCGGTCAGGTTAGCTATAGTGGTAGCCCCTTTGTTTCAGGCTAAGTTAGACTTACCCCCATATGAAAAAATTTTCTTCATTTTAATAATTTTTGTTTTACTTTATTTACATGAGCAAAAAAAGAGAAAAAAAGTTATCCACAAATCAAGTAGTTGAGATTTTTGAAAATGTACCCCTCTTGAATTTCGTATGGAGCTACATCTTGGAAACTTCTAAATCCAGTTTTTCTTCAATACACGATATTTTCTTATACTATAGAAACAATTTATATTTAATAAATTTTCTTTAATTTCTAGGAAAACATAATTAGTTACTTTTATCATATCCCACAGAAACAAATCCTTTATTAAATTATTACTAAAATTAACTAATGTCTATTGCAAAACATTTGTTTTTATTGCTATTAAAGTTCTATTAAATTTTTGCATCCAAGTATGTTAAAAAATTTTATGAACTAAGCGTGGGTATAAATTTCAATGACCGAACAAAAACTAAAGTAGACGAAATTGGTCATACAATTTTCAAAAATGGTAATAATCATTTTTTCTCCAAAACTGTCATTTTAACAACGCATTTTGGAAATTTCAAAAAATGGAGTACAATTGAGTTCAATTTTCCCACGTGGAAGTTCAGCTAATCATTTCTAAATTTAACCTATATTTTTAAATTTAATAAACATAACATATCATACATTAAACAAGTATATACAGCAGTAAGTTCGGCCGGGCCGAATCTTAAATACCCACCACCATGAACCAAATATTAGGGTTTCCTTTGAAATTTCAGGAGGGCTTGAGGACTTGAGGACACTTCCCGAAGATAAATTTAAAGATTTCACCTATGAAGACTATATCAGATTCTGGATTTATAAGAACCATTTTTGTTTGAGTTTTAGAGGAATCATTAACATCTCTTGTAAGTGTGCTAGAAAATTATAAAATAACGTCTTGATTTGAAATCTTAAATCTGTAGAAGTAAAATCTGGAAATTTTACATTGAGTTTCAAGCAATTGTCACGATCAGTGCGCCTTCTACACCCTCAAGAAGTGAAGTCGGTCTATATGGAGGCATTACCAAATGGACCGATAAAAACTTAATCCGATACACGTTTTTGTGAGCCTAAAATACCAGAATATTTACAATTTCAGGCATATCAGATAAAAACTACGGTTTCTAGAAACCCAAGGAGTTAAATCGGGAGATCGTTCTTATGGGGGCTATACTAAAATATGGACCGATACTCACCATTTTCGGCACACCTCTTTGTGACCCGAAAATACCTCTAGATTTCCAATTTCAGGCAAATAGGATAAAAACTTCGGATTCTAGAAGCCCAAGAAGTAAAATTGGGAAATCGATCTATATGGGGGCTATACCAAAATATGGACCGATACTCACCATTTTCGGCACACTTCTTTATGGTCATAAAATACCTCCAGATTTCAAATTTCAGGCAAATTGGATAAAAACTACGATTTCTATAAGCCCAAGACCCCAAATCGGGAGGTCGGTTTATATGGGGACTATATCAAAACCTGGACCGATATAGCCCATCTTCGAACTTGACCTGCCTGCAGACAAAAGACGAGCTTGTGCAAAATTTCAGCACGATTGATTCATTATTGAAGACTGTAGCGTGATTACAACAGACAGACAGACAGACAGACAGACAGACAGACAGACAGACGGACAGACGGACATCGTTATATCGTCTTAGAATTTCTCCCTGATCAAGAATATATATACTTTATATAGTCGGAAATCGATATTTCGATGTGTTACAAACGGAATGACAAACTTATTATACCCCCGTCACCATTCTATGGTGGTGGGTATAAAAATAGAATCCTGTAGGGCACTGAAGCCAATTTAATTCTAATTTAGTTCATGTAATTATTATATTTTGAGAAAGTTTCCCTGACTTTTATAATTTTTTGTATATACACATACAGATATGCTAAATTCGTGCGCTTATCTTGAACTTCGTATGGCACTAAAGACTTTTTAGTAATTTTTAACTCCAACAAAAAAATCGCTTCTGTAACATATACCCCAAACACATTTTGCTTCAAGCATATATATTTTTAGGATTGGTCCAAACAAAATATTGTTTGTATTATTCAAACATATTATGTTTCATACACTTAGGACATACACTGGTAGAAAAAAAAAATTTATGAAATTTTCTTTGTGTGGATATATTTTTAAGGCGCCAATTGGTTACATCCATTATTTTACTTGCAGAATACTCTCTAAGTCTCTCCTAAATTAATATATGTTTGCATCTGAGCATATTATATTATATGTCCCAAAAGTAATATGTTCTAACATATTAACATATATGTCCCAAACATGTTATGCTTGTTTATGAACATTATATGCTTGCACTTAAAAATATTGTCTTCAAAAATTTGAGTTCCAAACATATAATTTTTACACCCAAACATATGAAAAACAGTCTTTTTCATCCGTGTAGGTTTTCGGGCTCTTTTTTTTTGGCTTTTAGAAACGAAAACTAAATTATATAAAAGCAATTTTGATCGGTTTTCGACTTTTTACGCTTTTTGCCATTGTAAAATATTTTAATTATTTGGCTCCACAAAAATTTAGCGAATATATCGAAATAAAGACTTATATTCAATAACATCATCAGAGAAACTTCCAAAGAAACTATATTTAATTAGAATGAAATAAATAAAACAAATTTAAATTTTACTTTAATCACATTAGTCCTTCACTTGGACAGCAAAACAATAAAATTTTGAAAACAAAATCAAATATTTTTTTTTACTGGGATTCCATTATTGAAATGAAAAACACCGACAACATTGCAAATTGATCGATATGTCGAAAATATTATTTGTTTATTTATTTATCTTTTGTTTTTGTACCGAAAATCTTAAAAAAAAAATCAAAATACTGCTGTCTATCAATATCAATTTTAAATAAAACACTCAAATAGTGCCGCTATTCATTTGGGCTTTCAAATAAATTAGCTTAATCGTGTTTATCTAACCTTAAGAGAAGGTGTTCACAACGGAACGACTTCATTTCAAACTTCTAAGAGAAGTTTTAACTTTGTTATTTTCTCACTGAATTGATTTGAAGAAAACCTTGCAAATGTCAATGTTTTTGAGATGTTCTTTTGTTGTGTTTTGCTATTTTGGTCTAAGAGCATATATATAAGCCTTACATTTGTTTCTCCTTCTGTATGTGTATTGTTGACTGACAATTATGGAGATCATTAAAACGTCTTTAAAGATATAAAACCAAAGGTTTTGTTGATTTAATTACATTTAACAAACATACTACTGAGGTACGCGCACAGCTCACGATGATACGTCTATTTATTTCCTCAAGCTCCCCCTCACCCTCTAAGCCAGATGCTATGAACTCAAATAATAGCTCATTACGCGCAAAAATATTTAAAAAAAATCATATTCATATTTATTTGTGCTGGTATTAAGCGATCTTGAATTAAGTTGTGTGGTCGAAATGCGTTTATGGAGATGTTTTATGGGCTCTAGTATATTATTATTTCTATAAAAAAAAACGTTCACAAAATTTCAATTACTAATGAATTATTTACTTTGTATTGTCATTTTGACTGAGATTGTGATTTCAAAAACTGGCGTACAAGATAACCCAGGTTGAGGTGAAAGATCCAAAGCAAATGAATAAAATGTAAACCTATGTACTTATAAGGTAAAGTAATTTAAGGAAGCAACAGGCCTAAGATAATTCCCATAAATTCTTGTAAATAACTGACGATTAAATTTTAAGAAAATTGCTTTCAAGTCATTAACCCCACATATTTAAATCTCTTTTCGTCAAATTGTAGCAATTAATCTGGCGTTTATGTTTTATTGTCGCCATTAACCAATTGTGTGTCTATATAATTCACCCCAACAAAATCTTGACAAAGTATAGCCACTTTATTTTGTATGAAATGCACCAACCAGAGACCCAGGACTCGGGAGAAGTCAACCACGACTTTGACTCCAAGTTATGTAATGAAATCCCATTAATAACATTCCATTTGCAATGCTCCACAACTTTCAGCAAATAAGATTTCAAAACCCATTTGATTTTGTTGTTGTTCATGAAAATTAGTTAACTTAAGTTAAATTTTTCTCCACAATTTATTAAATCCGGTTTTCTCAAAAAATAGTTCATATTTTTCCAAAATAAGTAAAATTTCTCTATATTACGCCAGTCTGGAATTTTCGTAGCGCACATGATATTTTCTTAAACAAAAATATTATTTATTTTCCATCAATTTTCTCCAACTTGATTAAATTGTTAACGAATTTGTTTCAAGTCGCCGCTGACCATGTAATGGATCATTTTAGAATACAAATTAAAAACATAGTGCTTAAAATACGAAGATAATATTCTTGTTGCAAGTCGCCGCTGATATAATTTTTAAAATAAACCATGTAGGTTCTTTCTTTGTGAATTACAGAGTTAATATATTGCAACCCTATAAAGGGGAATCTACAAATAATCATATTTGAATATGGGTCCTAAAAACCACTAAACTCAAAATTTGCATCATCATTTTGTTGATATTTACTACACTAAACTGCTCGTGTGATTAGTCAGGTGATGAGACCAAGTACTTATCTTCGAACTTGGTGACAAAAACTAAGGAATATGTTCCAAAATTTCAGCATAATATCTTCATTATCATCTATTCATTTTGAATTATTTGGACGATGGCACACAAGAAGTCAATAGTACTTTCTCTGGACTGGCTATATTAAGATAGACAATTAAATTCCAATATGAATTAATAAAGCAATATGTGTTTAAGTTCAAAACCATACCGGAAAATCATACCCCTGTTCCGCAATTTCATTTCCGTAATTCGATGGATCATAAAAACGCCTTGAACATTTAAATGATACTAAGAAGATTAAAATTGTTTTCGTCTTAAAATCCCCTGCCTTAGAAAATTCCATTAAATCAACGGAAATTTATTAAACGTTCATTGTCTCGTGCATTTAATTGCAATCTGTACTCAATTGAAACGCAGTCATAACATCATCTCTTTTATATATCTAATCAAATGTGGATGTGGTCATTGAAATTGATCCAAGTTATAATTAAAAAAAAACCGAGTTGCAAAATAACAATTTGGTTGCATTGATTGTTCTAGTCAGAGTGACAAGTGTACTCGTAACGAATTTCTAAACTAAATTGCAAAAATTTTCTAATTGTTTCCTTTCATTCTTTTTTACAGACCCCAGAGCAGAACGGTTCCCTTTAATGTCAAACCCCCTATACACATTTGGTCTTGTAGGCATATATTTATCGTGGGTTTTACTGATAGGACCTTATATTATGCGTGATCGGAAACCTTTCCAGCTTAAACGTACCATGGTCATATATAATGCCTTTCAAGTAGCTATAAGCGGCTATATGTTTTATGAGGTAAGCTATAGAAATGGAAACTCAAAATGATAATTCAGAACAAAAAAAATTGTATTGCAAAATTATTTAAAAATACTCACTTCGTATAATTCTTATTTATTTAAATGTCTATATATTTCAGCACTTGGTAGCAGGATGGCTAAACTATAATCTGAAATGTCAACCTGTGGATTATTCAGATGGTCCCATGTCAAAACGGGTAAGTAATTAATAATTAAGAAAAGAAAATAGATCATTTTAGAATACAAATTAAAAACATGGTGCTTAAAATACGAAGATAATATTCTTGTTCTGAAATTTCAATGTCATCAAGTTGCCCAATTGTTTGCACTTTCAACCATCTTCAGAAAATATCTCATTCAAAAATTCCCGTTGTATCCATATACGATGCAAAGCAATCAAATCACACAATAAACCGGTCATTGATGCGGGGCCACATTTATGTTTTAGCATCATCATCCACAGTCCGCCGACTCTTCCCTCTACCAAAGACAATAGACCATTTTATTTTTCCAATAACCCAAAAACAACAACAACAAATCAAATATAAAACAAATCAAAATATTGCATAATTTATTTGTTGACATGTGGAAGTAAAACTGTTTTATTTGAATCATCATCATTGATCATCGATGATCAATCGTCATATGGTTGCTAAAACAAAAGACTTAAGACATAAACTTCAATGCGAGTGGGAAATGGGGAATGCCCCTAGAAATGTTTGCAAACAGAGCGTAAAATAATAACTTCTTCTTCTTTATACATAGTCATTTTGTTAAAAACTGCACAGTCATGACGTATATACACAAAACTAAACAAGTGACATTTATACAGAAGTACAGAAGTATGAGGAAAAGGTATGAAATGGATACGTCATGACATTTTGTATTAAGTGGGAATTTCCATACATGAAGATTAAAAAATGTGATATATCGTCGTATATTGATAAAAACCCGGTATATAAGCGTTATTAAAATGCCTTTATTAAATCATATGTTTATTTAATTTTTAATTTATATCACAAATCGGTCATACGTTAAGTTAGGTTAGGTATATTGGCAGACCAATATTTTGAGCTTATACGGCATTTACATTACACTTCCAAAAAATCAAATGAAACGATTTTTTTTGTCGAAATTTAGAAAATTACTGTAGCCGCCAATCGATGGTCCCAGAAGAGTATGCTGAGCTAATTTCTACTTAACTGTCCCTCATTTTTTGTGATATTAAAATTAAAATGACAGATATATTTCAAACATTCATTTCATTTTTGTGTATATACGTGAAATATCGGAAAGAGAAAACAACAACGAAAATCAGCACAGATACAAATGATTAATGCCACAAGCATTTTGGACGTACAAATTCGTACAATACTTTTCTTTATGCATTGTCTAACAACAAACTTGAGGTACATTTATTTATCACTTTTATTGTAAATGATCAACGAATAGTCTCAGCTAGTTTCTTATGTCACATATGTTTTTCTCTTACGTCTTGTACCTACGTCCTGTATGTTCTTCAGTTACAGGACATTTTCTACCGATAGCCCCCCCTACGATTTGAAAAACTTTCTACGATTTTTTTATAAACATTGTCAAATGACAGATATATTTCAAACATTCATTTCATTTTTGTGTATATACGTGAAATATCGGAAAGAGAAAACAACAACGAAAATCAGCACAGATACAAATGATTAATGCCACAAGCATTTTGGACGTACAAATTCGTACAATACTTTTCTTTATGCATTGTCTAACAACAAACTTGAGGTACATTTATTTATCACTTTTATTGTAAATGATCAACGAATAGTCTCAGCTAGTTTCTTATGTCACATATGTTTTTCTCTTACGTCTTGTACCTACGTCCTGTATGTTCTTCAGTTACAGGACATTTTCTACCGATAGCCCCCCCTACGATTTGAAAAACTTTCTACGATTTTTTTATAAACATTGTCTAGATAAAAAATTTCTAAAAATTTTTTATGACTTTCACTTGAAAATTTGAAGCACTTAACTAAATATTGCCTATAGACAACATTAAGCATAAAATGGTTAATATTCTCACTTCCAATATATATGTTTAGATTTTTTAACAAACATTTTGGCATTTTTGACATTTTGGCAACCTTAATGGCACAAAAACAAAAAAATAGAGGTATGCACGTGAGTAATAGTTTACTCACGCTCACGCACGATATTTTTTGGTAGGACTCCCGCTCAAGCACACTCACGAAAAGAAAATTTGTACTCACGCACGAAAACGTCGTGACTCACGAAAAATATCGTGACTCACGAATAATTTTATGATTAATTTAGCTTACCGAAGTGTCTGAAAACATGAGCATTATTAAAATCGAGAGTGTTATTAAACTCTTAACATCCCAGGTGTCACTAAAATTGTAATTGAATTTAATTGAAATTTTTATGAGCAGGAATATTTTCGTGAGTGTAATTCGTTAATCACGCACACTCACGGAGATATTATTTTCGTGACTCACTCTCACGCACTACATTTTGTTTTGTTAATCACGCACACTCACGCTGTTGTCATGAGCGACTCACGCACGAATCACGAAAATTTTCGTGAGTCACGACAATTTCGTGTCACGTGCACACCTCTACAAAAAAATATATATTCGGTAAAATTCAGTTATGCTGCCAAGCCTCTTGGACAATTTCAATAGAATTTTCTTTTTATTTGACCCATTTTTGATGTCTTAAAGTGTGTTTTACTAAAAGCTTCCTTATTTAACGAAGCCCTCCTAAAGGCGGGATTGGGCATTAGAGGGTTAAACAGTCACCTTAATAGTTGCGTTAGTTCCACAGAACTAACCATAATGCATTATGGACTGAAAATCAAAAGACTTAAGACCTAAGCATTTATTTTCTCACTCCCCGTGTATGTGTTAGCAAAATTCATGCAAAATTTCTACATATGCAAACTTTGGGCAGGTAATAATATATTGTGTTGCGAATAATAACGGAAATACCAACAAGAAATCTACTTCCGTCTACAGATAATTTTAGAATAAGTGTAGCTTGTAGCCTTTCAATGATGTTGAGGTTTTAATTCCATTTGATTAGTTATATTGTGGTTTCCTCTACTTTTTGTAACAAGAAACTATAATTTTATTACTAACTACAATATAGTACTATCAACGCACAATCCTAATTTCGCAATAGAAATTTGCTTATAAAGAATTGTTAAGATAACATATAATATGTATATACTTGGTCTGTGATCATACGAGTATACTTATGACCTCATTTGACCAATGACCTATTTGGGTATACATTTCAATTACACAATTATTAATAGCTTAATCTGTTTAGCTTACACAGAAAAGAGTTCACTGTTAAACTGATGCCAAATTGTACTAATAGTTGAATTTAATAATTTTGCTTCGAAAATTTCCACAGTCCAATGATTTTTTTCTTATCCCAAGTATGACTCAAAAATTGTATGAACTGAATGAACCTTAGTATAAAAATCAATTAACGTAGTAATGAACACCTTCGTACAATTTCCAAAAATCAAATCGAATAGAAAAACAAAATTCTAAAGTAAATTAACAATTTTGAATGATGTTTATGAATTTTCGTCAAATAAATATCCATATATGATTATTCAATATGTATACAATTTTTAATGTTCCTAATATTACTATCTAGGTACAATTAATAACTAATGCTACTCTCTATTAAATCTGTCACCACTGTTGACCCATTCTTGATAACACTATACGGATTACACTGGAGACGTTTTTTTCAGAACAAGAAAAACCTGGCAAATCACGAAACCTTTTTTAGCGCCTGTTCTTTAAATCATTTTAAAGTGAGAGCTTGGTTTTGTTTTCGCTGCGAAAAACAAAGACATATACACATTTATCAACAATTTATCAAAAATGTGAAGGGTCCAATGCATTAACACAATATTCCTTTTGTTTGAAATTATTATTTAAAAGTAACCATAATTTTCGATGCAAACTACGGACGTATTACCCAAACGTAATAGCTATTATGGAGTTAATCAAAAATTCTAGAACAAATATTCGGTCCGCAACTTGATTTACACTAATTTTAATTCTACAAACGGGGGACCATGAAACAGGCTGTTTAATATATTAAAATTGTATTGATACGCTTTAAAACATTCTCACTAATGCTCTAAACCATATTTTGCCAAATGAGGAAATGCCGATTTTATATGTTCTCAAATCTATTCTTTTCATTGAGGCATACACGAACGGCTCAAACAAGTACAATTGAAATGCAACATTTCTGGTTTTATTGTGTAATATGTATTCAAACCATTCGATAAAAACTCTATTCTATCGATTCGCATCCAATTAATGGAAATAAATAAGAATAAATCTAAAGACTTAAGAAACGAACCACCAAAGACATCTGCTTACATTTTTTGGTAACCATTCGACATTAACAACAAAACTTAAAAAAAATACCAGCATACTTTAAACGCATGATAACATGCAGACAAAAATAAACACAAACTAATATATAGACAAAAAAATTGGTATACTTGTTTATATTTCCGTTCTTTAGCACAAGGAGTTAGTTCGGCTAAAATCAGTTGGCTACTTAATAAATGTACGAGTATGTACATGTTCTCCTTTTCAAGTGAATCGACATCGACGAATTTTATTTTCCAGCACAGAATTTGTGGTTATTTTCCAGCACACTTTTCGTACTGAAGGTCGTTGCTTATTGCACAACCGGCCAATTCTACTACTTGATATAGCCATTGAACCGACTCAATATTATCATGCAGCATTGGGCATGGACATGAGCATGGAGTGGTAAAGAAAATGTAAATGTGTGAGATGTATACCCCTCAGAGTGTTTTTCAACCACTACATCCAATTAATGCCAATAACTTGGCAACACACTGGCTATATATGCTACTTATATGTGATTTTTGTTTCTCAACCACAAAGCCAAAATAATTCTTAAAGTCATTGTGTGGTTATTTTGTTTAACCCAAAACTATTTATCGATAATTTTGAAAATCTTCACAAATTTTCACACATCTTTAGATTTCAATGTAAACAATAATGGCCTGTTTGTGGATATTTCATGTAAGGCACTGCAGACATCACCAAAATGCGCATAGCTTTTTTACAAATCCATTTGAAGGTGTGCCTCTGTGAGTAAGCCCAATTACTTAAATAAATACTACTAATGGCCACTAAACAGCAATAGTGTGGTTTTTAGCCCTCATTACCGAAGTTTAATGTCCCTACTAACATGGCCATTGAGCTGGAGGGGTATTTCCTTCATTTATTATTACCACAAATATCCGTCAGTTTAATAGAATTGTTTGACAAAGATAAATCATACAAATATATCAAGTTCAGTTAAGTATTACATTAAAATTGTTTATGTAAAATTAAGTAATCTGGAAGATAGAAGCTGCAGGTTTATTATTTTTAAGCGAATCGTTTATGTCAATCAATGAATACTTCATTACGGTTGTAAAAACCAAGAAATTATCACAAGTAAAAAAAGTTTACAAAATTGTACGGCCATTACAGCTATATCAAGGGAAACCCCAGTTCAAATGCAGGGAATTTTCGTAAAAAGTATACCGCTGGAAGGCATTATGATAACTTGGTTGCAATAATCTTATTCATAATTCTTGGTGTGATGAATAAATATGCGGTCATCATATATATATCTCATAATAGTCATAACTTTTCCAATATGAGAAAGTTTGTTTGACTTCAATAATATTTTGTTTAGGTTAGTTAGATTAACAAAAAACTAGAAAATTTTATACTCAAATGAACCATAAAGATATACCAAATTCATATTTCCCACAAAATAGTTCAGAATTTCTCTGTAAATTGTAAATTTTATCAAAGCAGCGACCGTCATGAACTACCTACCAAATTTTTCCTTCATAAACGAAATTTTCTTTCAAATTTACAAAAAAATATGTCTAATAAATCTTCATGAATTTAACTAAAAATATTTACTTTTTTCGGATTGATATAGGTGCATGTAAAACAGTTTGGGTAAAATTTTCTAAAATTAACCTACATTTTCCTTTTTTTTTCTAGTATATATTAAACATTGTTATACTACAGGTTATGATATTTTATCTTATCAATGAATTCTGCCTCATCTTCAACTTAGTTCGATAGTAATGTTGGTAAAATTGATCCTACACTGAAAAAACAGTGAACCCACCAGAAAGAAAAATTTTGGTTAATTTTAGAAAATTTATATTTTTTTTTTTTTGAAAATTTTAACTAAACAGTATTACAAACGCTGACATCACGCCGATATCACAAAAAAGTAAATATAAAAATAATTTTTTTTTCACTTGTTAAAAAAAATTTTGTAGTTTGAAGGAAAAAATTGGAGTTCAAAATTGCAAGAATGTCTTTAGTGACATATGAAGTTCAAGAAGGGCGCATTTGTAATAAAATTTACAAATTTAAAGAAATAATGAACTATTTTATGAGAAGTACGAATTTAGTAAATCTTTATACTTTATTTGGGTATAACTTTTTCCCGTTTTTTAGTTAATTTAACCAACGTACACAAAAAAATGATTACAGTAAAAGAAACTTTCTCCAAACCTAATAATTCCGTGAACTAGAATAAAGTTAAATTGGTTTCAGTGAAATATAGGGTTCACTTTTTTTGGGTGTACCAGAAACATTAATCATAGACCAGTAATTCTGTTCAGAATCACATTATTGATATGATTGACTTTTCGCCAATTTTGACTCGATCTTCATTAAGTTTGAAATAAACAAGTTTTAAGTACCAAACTATTGTCGTACAGTGGCTCCCATATGAGCGTATTTCACTAATTTTTATACCCTCCACCACAGGATGGGGGTATATTAACTTTGTCATTCCGTTTGTAACACATCGAAATATTGCTCTAAGACCCCATAAAGTATATATATTCTGGGTCGTGGTGATATTCTGAGTCGATCTGAGCATATCCGTCTGTCCGTCTGTTGAAATCACGCTGACTTCCGAACGAAACAAGCTATCGACTTGAAACTTGGCACAAGTGATTGTTATTGATGTAGGTCGGTATTGCAAATGGTATTGCAAATGGGCCATATCGGTCCACTTTTACGTATAGCCCCCATATAAACCGATCCCCCGATTTGGCTTGCGGAGTCTTTAAGAGAAGCAAATTTCATCCGATCCGGCTGAAATTTGGTACATGGTGTTGGTATATGGTCTCTAACAACCATGCAAAAATTGGTTCACATCGGTCCATAATTATATATAGCCCCCATAAAAACCGATCCCCCGACTTGGCTTGCGGAGCCTCTAAGAGAAGCAAATTTCATCCGATTTGGCTGAAATTTGGTACATGGTGTTAGTTTATGGTCTCTAACGACCATTCAAAAATTGGTCCATATCCGTCCATAATTATATATAGCCCCCATAAAAACCTATCACCAGGTTTGACCTCCGGAGCCTCTTGGAAGACCAAAATTCATCTGATTCAGTTGAAATTTGGTACGTGGTGTTAATATATGGCCTCAAACACCAATGCAAAAATTGGTCGAAATCGGTCCATAATTATATATAGCCCCATATAAACCGATCTCCAGATTTGGCTTGCGGAGCCTCTAAGAGAATCAAATTTCATCCGATCCGGCTGAAATTTGCTACATGGTGTTGGTATATTGTCTCTAACAACCATGCAAAAATTGGTCCACATCGGTCCATAATTATATATAGCCCCCATATAAACCGATCCTCCGATTTGGCTTGCGGAGCCTCTAAGAGCAGCAAATTTCATCCGATCTGGCTGAAATTTGGCACATGGTGTTAGTCTATGGTCTCTCACGACCATGCAAAAATTGGTCCATATCCGTTCATAATTATATATAGCCCCCATATAAATCGATCCCCAGATTTGACCTCCGGAGCCCCTTGGAAGAGCAAAATTCATCCGATTCGGTTGAAATTTGGTACGTGATGTTAGTATTGGTTCATATCAGTCCATAATTAAATATAGCCCCCATATAAACCGATCCCCGGATTTGACCTCGGGTGCCTTTCGGAGAAGCAAAATTCATCCGATCTGGTTGAAATTTGGTACGTGGTGGTAGTATATGATATTTAACAACCATGCCAAAAGTGGTCCATATCAGCCCATAATCATGTACAGCCCCCATATAAATCGTTCCCGAGATTTGGTTTTGGAGCCACTTGGAGGAGCAAATAATCCGAGTCAGTTGAAATTTGGTACTTTGTGCTAGTATATGGCAGTTAACAACCATGCCTAACTAGGTTCATATCGGTCTATAGTTATATATAGCCCTCAGATAAATCGATCCTCAATCACACAAAAATTGGTCCATATCAAGTTCATAGTTGTATATAGCCCACATATAAGCACCGCCATATTTCAATTCTGGCTGTCTACGTACCGTGCAAAAGTCCATATCGATTCGTAATTATTTGTAGACTTACCTATACATACCTTTTTTGTCTAATATATACCACGTATGGACTAACTCACAATTTAGAAAACGATGTTAAGAAGTTTTAAGATACCACAACCCAATTAATTCGATTGTGGATGACAGTCTTTCGTAGAAGTTTCTACGCAATCCATGGTGTTGGGTACATAAGATTCGGCCTGGCCGAACATACGGCCGTATATACTTGTTTAATCTAATATCATCAAATTTGTTATATATAATTTTACGAATGTTTCTTCCTACAATTTCTGATTTAAACATGGATATGAATCACTTCATTTGCTTATCATCAAAAATAATATAAGAATTTTTTAATAAAAGGGGTTTCTCTTATATTTTCCAGATGCTAAATCTTTGCTACGTATATTACCTATCAAAGCTGACTGAATTCGCCGACACAGTGTTCTTCGTCTTGCGTAAGAAATCATCACAGATCACTTGGTTGCATGTGTACCATCATTCCGTAACTCCATTGGAAACATGGGTTTTAGTTAAATTTGTTGCCGGTAAGTAAAACATTGCACAGAAATTGTTACGATCTTTTAATTATACTATGTGTTAATTATATAATTTCTACTACTTGACTACTTTCTGTTATTGTCCAATATCGTGTTGAAGGCGCATTACTGATAAAAATAATTTATTGTTTAAGGAATCAGAATATATGCAGATTCTTTTAGCTCTTTGAAAACAATTGATGTTTAATTCCTCTTCATAAATTTTCGAAGCGGTACCCTCATACCTACATATATAGAATGGCTAACGATACATCTGTCTATTTATATACAGCATAAACTTCCGCGGCCATTAATATGAATATAGAATTTACCTGATATTCGCTATCGAAATCAGCCTGTTCATTTCCAATACTCATAATCTTGGGTCAAAATTTAAGAAATGTCTGTTTGTAGTTGATTCATTCAACGTTAATAAAACATCTGGTGAGATGCACTTACATCCATAACTGTTGTGAGAGTATCTCCATTCACCCTACTATATATATTCATCAAAATCGGTCATAAAGAATAAATCCAGGGCCAAATCATAAGAAATGCCATGTTGCTTGGTAACTGCATTCAAGTGTTACATTTATCACTTCTTAATTCACAGCGATGTTATTCGCTGCGAGTTATTTCCTCTCGGAAAATTGACAATACACGCTCTGTTGTGAATGGATCTTTCCCAGTTTCATTCAAAAAATATGAAAGGCAACCATCACTTTAACCTTAGCGATGCAAAGGTATGCATTCTCCGTCAGTGAGAATGTGCACCTATTTTCCGTAGGAACACAATAATCGGGGCACAGTTTCCAACTGGAAAAGTATACACGTTTATTATCATCTCAGACCAAAAGCAAACGAAGAAACTTCTCGGAAAGCAATTCGGACAGAGAAAAATAGATAAATTTAGACTGGAATTCAATGCCACATATTTTTAAGATGAATATTCGAAAAACTAATATCTACTGTACTTTAATAGATAACAACTTCCGTATGCCTCATGTATATTAGATTAAACTTTACGAAAAATATTGATTTATTAACGATTTTAAATTTTATATTAATTCATTTTATTTGTTATCTTTAATTTTAGGTGGTAATGCGACATTCCCAAATCTGCTAAATAACTTTGTTCATGTCTGCATGTATTTCTACTACATGATGTCTGCTATGGGTCCCAACTATGCCAAGTTCCTTTGGTGGAAGAAATACATGACAGAGTTGCAAATTGTAAGTGACCAAGAGTAGTAGTAATACAACCATATCAGTATTTGTATTTATTTATTTACTTATTTCGCTGGTAAATGGCCTTCCGTTTAAATATTTCTCGTGATTTTTAGTATTGTCTCAACTCTTAAAAAGCTACACAGAAATCGAAATTGTTTTTAAAAACCTGTTGTAGTTGAGCTATAGTGTAGTTTGCTTATTATTATTTTTTTTTGCCAGAATTTCTCACAGAAGCATTTTCAAAAAAAAAAAAACGATTGGCAACGTGCAAATGCTTTATTTAAGATTTTCTGGTTTTTGTTTTATATCTACTCTCTTAGAAGTGAAGGAAGGAGTAGCTAGAGAAAAACCACTATCTCAAGTGAGGCAAATTGAAATTTATTTAATATTTAGTAGCAGTAGCTTACTTGTTAAAACAAATATGTTTGAAGACAATACACCAATACTGGTAGGCCTCTACTAATAGAATTTTCGTGGAAAAAAAATATTACGAATTGCTAATAAATTTGTTTGCCGATAATCACGTTTACTGAGGCTTACTTATTCCCATTCATTCAGTAGTCCTGTCCAAAGTGTATTTACAGCGTCATTTAGTGCCTTAGCGTTTCTATTTCATTTGTGTTTGATATATTTTTCTTTTTCGAAAACCATTACGAATTGCTCAAGAAATCATGAACAGTTGGAACAAACCATACGTAGACGTAAACTTCAATTTACCGAGAAATTGCAACTTAAAAAGCAAATTTTATTTTGTTGCTCTTAAATTGTTATTGTTATATTTCGGAAATAATGTCCGCCAACTTCCTTTTAATCACAATTATAGGACACATATTAGCTCACTGACTATACTATAACTTTGATTTAATTGAAGATGTGCCTCTAGGAATATTATGGCATTTTCGATTGTAATAAAAATAAAATAAAATATGCAACATTTCCAAAATGGTTTGCAAAATATAAACTACTTTTTTTAAAGCTTTTGGATTTAGCATTTTTCGCACTGTTATGGATTAGTAATAACTTTAAGGCGGCACTATCAATCGGGCTGAAGAACTATTTGGAAAAAAGTAGTGTAACCTAGGGCAACACTTTTTCACAGAAACCTCATTATCACATTTTAACTCAATGTCGCATTTTGTACACATTGGTTGTCGGTACATGCGTTTATCAATCTATTTGTTGTTTGCACGATCTAGCTTCTATATTTATGAGGATGGTTCGATAAGAACTTAACCCACAAAAAAGATATATCTCCATAAATAATTTCACCTACCGAAGGCTTTAGCAAAGTTTTATTATTATTATTTTAGGCAACATTTGGCGTACCTTTCAGTGACTACACCCGGTTTGCAAAAGAAATTAAAAAAAGTTTATTTTCGACTTATACGATTACTTAAAACTCATCTTTTAACTCCCACTTCAGCTTAAAAAGTCAGTTGTTCAAAGTCAGTTGTTCAATTGACAAATAGTAGAGTAGACAAAAAGATAATTTTTAACTTATATCCCTAATACAATCATGTCTGCCAAAACTACAACACTCTAACATTTAATATAAAGATTACCAGGGGTTGACATTGTGATTTAGTAGAATTGGTAACAACATTGAGAGATACTTCAATTCCTCTTCTACTATTGCAGTCAAAAAAAAGTGAACCCTATATGGCACTAAAGCCAACTTAATTCTATTTTAGTCCATGGAATTATTACGCTTTATGAATGTTTCCTTGATTTTAATAATTTTTTGTTAGTTAAATGCACCAAAAAGGGGAAAAAGTTATACACAAATCAAGTATAAGGATTTACTGAATTCGTTTCTCCCACAAAATAGTTCAGAATTTCCTGAAATGTTTAAATTTTACCAATAATGCGCCCATCTTGAAATTCGTATAGTACTAAAAACATTTTTGCAATTTTGAACTTCAATTTATTGGTTAAACAAGGAAATTTTCTTAAACAAGTGAAAGAAAATAATTACATCTTATACATTTTTTTGAATTTGTCGAAACATATTTTCTTATTTTTGTGAAATTGGCGCGTCGGCTGCGTTTGCAATACAGTTTAGTTAAAATTTTCTAAAATTAACCTTCATTTTCCACATTATGGTTAATTTTCATTTCCTTAATAACATTTTCCTTTTTGGTGGGTTTACTGTTTCTTGAGTGTGTGTAGGCTTCGAATCTATTGGAAACTTATGTGACTGTCTTCAAAAATCGTATACCCTGTTCCTATATATCGAACGAAAACACATTCGAAAAAAACAACATTTACTCTAATTCGAATAAATTTGGGTTTTTCTATTTTTGAAAGTAAGTTGCACTTGTATGAGAATACATTGATTATCAAAAATGAATATTTTCAAATTTTTAGCCTGAGAATTCATTCAAATTTTAAGAATGTTTTTACTTCTTTCTTAACATAGTATATTGTATACGTTCGATTCCAAAATTTGACCAATAATTACATGGATAAATTTTATATATATAAATTCTGTAACAAATAATTCGCAGACGGTACAATATTTGGAACATACCGATTCGATTTTAAATTACGTAAATGGAATGAACTGTTACTGAATTTTGAGAACTTTTAGATGTACCAGGTGGTGTTGATTATTTCTTTATTAGTGATGCTATAGTGGATTTACCAAAATTGATTTTTAATTGTGACGTCCTTTTAGAAGAAAAATGTAACTAAACAATTTTGATTTAACTTTTTCTATAAATCAAATGTGTTAGATCACGATATAGTATGCATGACATACTTCACGATTTCATTGCTGCACTTGTAATTAGTAATTTCTACTACAATACTACTGTAAATAAAACAAAGCAAAAATGGAATAATATTCTAAAATGGCTAAAAAAACTTTAAATTTGTCAAATAATGTCGTTAGGTTTTTGTTAGGTCTAAAATATATATTATATAGTGCCAGTTTTTTGGTCGGCATTCCAAGTTTTCTTTTTTTTAACTAACATAGTTTAATAAATTATATTTTATTGTAAGGTTCAATAATACGCTAGACACAAAATTAGCTTTGCATAACGTTTTCATTGGCGTACAGTCGATTTAATCCAAACTGAGACACTGTATTTTGAATTATTTTTAACATTTTAATAATATTTAATTACCATAAAGGAATGCGTAAATAATTCGACGCACTGAATTACTTAAAACATTATTTAATTCATGGTGATTAGTAAAACTTTAAACATATTTTAATTGTTTCTTTAAATTTATAATTTAAAATTACTAAAAAAGTTTGGAGAATTGTTGTATCATAGATTTTTTTTATAATTTTTGGTGCTATCCAAAAACATTTACAAACACCAAAAACTTACTAAATACTCATTAACCAAAGACCTTTAATAACAAGTTATAATGTACGAGATTCCCCATGAAGTTACTAATAGGTCTGTGGAAAATGGTAATTATTCAAAAATTCAGTTTTCTTTTTTTTTTCCTAGCCCAAATCCGCATAAACCTCTCTGATTTAGTGTAATTAGTAATTACTTCTAAAATCATTAAACATTCAAAATTTAATATTGATTATCTATGATTGTGGTCGATGTAAATTTGTTTGTTGTAACACCAAAAACCAAACCCCCTTCTGCTTTGTATTCTCCATAAAATTTTTAATTTGTACATCAAACATGCACTCTCAATTGGTTTGGTTGTGGTTTGTTGTAGCCAACAATTGATGGCCTCTATCTCAAATTTATTTTTTTTAATTTTTACTCACGGGATAAGATATCCAATGGATATATTTTGTTTTGTAAGATGATCTAATATTTTAAACTTTGTAATATTAAGTATAAGCTTATTAAGCTCTTATTGAGTCATTGTCACATTTATTTATCTCAGTTATACTCACGATTATTTCACTCAAAATTTATTGCAGCAGTAAAATATGCAAATAAAATTGTGAAATACCTCTAAGAAAAATGTTTCAACTGAGAATCGCCAGAAATTATGATCCCAAGATTCAAACGCAAAATTAATAAGTTTTAAGCTCAATTGTCTTAGCATAGTTTTTCTTTCGTAAAAAAACGAAATCTATTGGGACATAATGACAACTTAGCCAATTTCCAACCTTCCGCCACATATTCTCTCAAAATCCCCATATAACATACAAAGGCAATAAAATACCTGATAAAACACTTGGATGTATTTAACTCGCTGCTGAGTAATAACACGTTCTATTCACTGATATTAAACTTTAAAAACAATTCCATGCCGTAGATATACTAGCAATTTGGAAGCTCTCGTGCCACTTGAATGCTGGTTGCCACAAACATTTACAGTATAGAAGTCCAAGCAGAACTTCAACTGCAGAAAAACTGTCAGATATTAAACCAAAATTGCGCCAAGTTGAGCAGAGAGACTGACTACAGCCATAGCTAGACAAACCAGACATGGTGAGGCAATCATTTCAAGATTACAACAAATCAAAATATTTGATGCGAGCTATTGCATCGCTAAAAACAGTGAATTATAGACGCCCTCATGATATCTTTCTATGAAAAGTTACCAAAGATTTTGAGTGTATCGAAATTCTTATATGAAATGCATATTAATAGAACATATCGATACAGCTTTACTATTGAAAATATGGACAGACTTATTTAGTCCACAATAGGAGGCAATTGTTAATTACAAACACATATTTCTTAACTTTTATTTGTTCGAGATACAATCTCCAAATCAAGAAATGTAATTACCAAATTTTTGAAAACTGAGAAAAATTAAATTTTGGCCACCTCAAAATTTTAGAAAAATAGAAATTCTGTCTCGAGAAATCAATCCGGTAGACCTCAAGAAAAACGGCTTGAAAGATGCCGAACACCAAAAAGATATTCAGCAGTGATTTATCTCATCTACATACTCCATATGGCATTCTTGAGTTTTTCAAAGCTTCTGTAAGTGGTTTAATTCGTCACTCACTCACCTTTTGGATTCAACTAAAACTAGAATCTAATTTTCTAGACAAAACATTTATATTGAATTGGACTCCGTATCAATATTTTGATCGGGTAAGTTTGGTCAAAGAGGCAGCCTGAACAAGGGTATAAAAAGTTTATGGATGTAAAAGCACTCGACAAATTCTTGTAGACTCAGTGCGGTGGCTATTGCTCGAATAGTACAAATTAAATGGATATTCACTCAAAAAAAGTGAAACAACCATGAACGAAAATGTAGGATTATTTTAGACAATTTTAATTAAACAAGTGTGGACTTGATACAAATTCTGTAATATTTTTGGTCAAGTTGAAATAGAAATATTAAATGTAGCCGTTTTTGTTTTTTAAATAAAAAATTTCGTATATCGAGGATATATAGTCGAGCAAATATTTGTTAAAATATCTTTAGTGATACGAGTATAGAAAATTCAATTGGCTTTTGAAAATTTCTTAGACATTTTTTGAGGCGTAACCTAGATATTTTATATCAAAAAATTTAATTAAATTTCGTTAGTATTTTTTACTTAAATCGCTTCTTTTTCTATAAATTCACACAGAACATTTTAGTTTATTAAATTATAAGCTTTCCGTTTCTCCACTTTTTTTGCCTTCTCCTTCACAAAAAAATGAATCAAACGCAATTGGACAAACAACTTCGTAAGTTGAATATTATAAAACAGAAAACGCATATATTCCACCGACATTCTACCAATACTCACTCTCTTCCGTTCCCCCTGCGGGAACCTCTGCTAATCATGTTTGATGTAATGTTGCTTTCAGCCAAACAATCTACTAAACTCATACTAAGGTAATCGATTGTTACTGCAACATACGACAACAATCATGCATTCAGCCAATATCCAGAGGCACAGAGGTAGAAGACACACAGACATGCACTTGAACGAACTAACGAACAGACAGACAGACTGACAGCCCATATGGCATTACAACTCACCGTACTATTATAAATGTTATTGGTTAAAAAGATCTCGCTTCAACAGAATCGAGAGGCAGAGTAGACAACGGTGGCAGCGTCAAACTGCAGCATTGTATGAAGAGTGTTAATGGAAACTTGTTGCATTGCTTAGTTGTTGACCAATGAATTGAGCTTTGTAGGTCAGTAGTTGTAACAGGTAGCATATGATGGATACAACATTGAAAGGAAAATAACATATATTCGAGGAGTATAGTCTTTTCTTCGATTTGTTCCAACATATATGGATGATTAACAATTTATGCATAATATATATCATACAGTTAGTTAAAGTTGGGCGTTGGGAGAAAAGCACATTACTTATTTAATACCTTTCAATGCATATATATGACAGCAACAAAACGTATTGACATAAAATTATGCTTAGAGAGCGTACTCTCTCTCGGAAATTTGTTAGTACATACAACAGAAAAATCTGTCCAATAAGGGGTCACAACTGTTAATCTAAATCCGGATAATATAAACAGTGAGGTAAAAAGAGGATCTCAAAATAAACGGCTGTGTGGAAGTCAACAGGAACTTACGGATTATTACATAAGCTTCGCCCACACCCAGAGAAGGAATATGATCACCTCAAACATGTTTCAAGAGCAAAAGGTTATTTTTGGACGGGAAACATATAACTTATTTGTGATTTCGGTAGCCATGAATATTTTTGGCGAGACAACAACATTTTTGGGACAAGCTTGTTCCATGTTTCCCATCTAAAAATAACATTTTGCTCTTGAAACATGTTTGGGGTGATCATATTCCTTCCCTGTGTGCAACTGCTACGTCAACTACAACATCCACAGTGTTGACGAAATGAAGTGCGAGAAATGTGTGTTTAGTTATTCTTTGTTTTACAACTTTGTTTATTACGGGGCCGAGACTCGATGAAAGCTCTTAGAGAGCTGTAATCAATTCTCGCAGCTTACGAATTGTCAAAGAATACGACTTTCGGTAATTCACTAACTTCATAGAAGCACGGCAACTCATTAAATTTTTCGTTTTGTAAGGCATTACCGTGTGCTGGGTTTCATCCTTTAAAAGGACATTTTCAGATATTTCGTAGAACTCAAACTTTAACATTATAAAACTACGTATGCAAATCCTTGCTTGTTTTTCGTTACTCTAGGCAAATTATATCCAATTATTCAAATTATCTTAAACGCCTCAACTTTTTTTTAAATGTAGTATTTCCAATTAATTGTTTGATTAACTTATTTTTTTTTTAAATCAAGCAAAAAAGCTTGTGTTGCCAAACTGGTGCAGACTGACTTGCTGTTTTCCTAAACAATTCTCATCTCATTGTTAATTGTCACAATATGTGTTCAAGCCACGCAATTCATTGATATTCTAATTAGAGGATTGGCTATCGAGAAATTGGCTACCTACAAAAGCTATGCAAAATCTTTTTGTGTTCATTAGGAGAGACAAAAGACTTAAGACACAAACTGAAAAAGTTAAATTAATGGATACCCCAAATTATCTAAAATTTTAATGAAATTATTGAAGAAACATACATACTCATCCTCCTTTTATAAAACTAACAAATATTACTTCCCATTTCTAAAAACTTTTATAAAACTAACAAATATTACTTCCCATTTCTAAAAACTATTATGTGGTCACAAGAGGTGACTAGTTCAAAGTCCCAATGAAACCGTTTTAAAACACCAACAACAAAAAACAAAACAAACAAAAAATATTAGCACTGTTAATGATAAAGTGTTCTTAGTCTAGCTAATTTTATGCTACTTCAACTAAATGATATCTTCAAAAGCCAACCCACCAGCCCGACAATGACATGGGCTAGTGCTCGTATCTCAATTCCTCAAGTAGTCACTCCATGACATGAAACAAACCTAGCACAATAAACAAATCATAAATTCACATAAATAAATGAATGTCTGTGTTCAACTGGCATGACTTGCAGATTTTGATTGAAAATAATAATGGCAAAAAATTGGCCACCTGTCTTAGGAAAATCATTCAAGCAAAATTTTGATGTCATAACAATTCTTAAATTTAGTTTTTAGGCAAATATAAAAATATTAGGATGGTATGATAAATGCTTGATTTCATACAACATGATATACAAGAAAGATTTCCAAAAACAAGGCACACCAAATAATAATAATCTACACTGTCACAATTAATAAACCTCAGTCCAATATTGGATATAGAACATAGCCACACATATAGTCCGGTTTCTGTTTGCCAGATTTACATCCAGAAAAAATTCAACGAAATTTTTTATTTGAGAAAAGTTAAATGAAAACAATCATTGTATTATGATGATCGACCCATCCTAATGTACAAAACAAAAAACAATTGTTATGCTTCAGTAGCTCCATTATGGAGCAACCTTAATTGTTATGTCCTCCCGATTAATAATAACAAAAGAATTTGCAATAAAGAATAAGCAAACATCACTTTTAAATGGTAACATATCGTCCTCTCTATGTTAAAAGCAAGCAAAAATAAAATTGAAAGAAAAATACTTGATTTTGGGTAATTTGATGATGTATTGATCCCATGAACTGACCGGACTTTTTTATTTTTGCTTAAAAAAAAAGAAAATTTACGCATTTTTTATGAACAGAAACTGTCAAGTTATGAAAGAATATTCCGCTTGGCACTGCCTGTATATGGGAAAAGATATTTTCTATCAAATTGTGTGGATATGTTAAATGCAACTTAGAATTATAGGAAAAATATAAATATACGCTAAAATTATTTGTCAAGAAAGGAAAATTGCCAAAAAGATGTTCCGTATTGGTGATGACATCAACAATGAAATTGCGCATAAAATTGTCTTATTTTTAAGTTGAAATTAAAATTCTCCAACAAACAAACAAACAACAAATCACAATTTTTAAATAGTTTGTCTAAATGGAATTTTTGTCTACAACAAAAAAAAAACATCGCTTAGAACAAGGGCGTACAATTCAATTATAAAATACATGAATTTCGAAACGAAAACAAGCAACGTAATTATGAGTACAAATTATTAAATTCTTACTACAAACAAAAAAACCAAAGCGATTTTCTATTGTTGTTTAAGATGAACGTGGGATCAGAGCTGTTATCGTTGAGTTTTCAGCAAAAGTTCATTGGACATTAAATATATGAATGTTTTCTAAATAAAAAGGAAGTAGAACCACAAAAAATGCCATATTTTGAAATGCGGTGATATTAGTTTTAGCTTTGTCTTCTTATTATGGTTGCATCAAAATTGTCACAGGTAAGGGTCAATGGCATTAAAATTTAACCGTTTACACAAACAATTTTTGTATAGACCATATAAGAACATAAATTAATTAATCATTGAAATACAGAGCTTTTTGTTTTAAATAAAGAAAAATAGTTGGGAATACCCTCGTATTGGCTCATTTGAAATTCAATGTGGTGAGAATGATGTCTAATGTAGTGGAAAAATATTTGCATGTTAACAAATCTACGTCACAATACAAATAAAGTTGTAATTTTCCCACAATTAAAAGCGAACCAAATCACAATTAACGTTAAACACGCCATATCAATGATATATCTCCTAATAAATAAAGTGATATATAGTACAGATTAATAAATTAATTTATAAATATTTATTGCCGTTTAATCGATTAAAAACTTCCGGTTGTAAATTAGCGTATTTTTTTCTTCAAATGAAATTGAGGTTGAATGAAATTTTTTTTCTAATTTTCTCCAGCCCACTGAAATGTTCTTGATATCAAATAGGCTTCAAAACTTTTATGAACAAACTGTGGGTATAAATTTCAAAGACTAGACAAATAATCTCAATGTCAACTAAAACAGAAAAAAATGTTTGTACAATTCTCTGTTTTTAGTGCATTTTTGCTTTTAGAAGAAGGAGGAATTTCGTACATGATAGTTAAAAAATATATTAAAATATAGTTGTTGATTTTGTTATAAATCGTTACACTGATGATATGAACTAAAAATCGGTATAAAAATAAAAGGTCGTACAAATATGTTAACACAAAATATAAAAAAATGTTCGTACAGTTGAAGTATGGCGTTGTTAATATGGTCATGATTTGGCGACAATGATGTTTTTTTTAGATTTAGTTATCTGTTTTGTGAGAAAAGTAATTTTCCCTGTTTTATTACCCTTACAGGATTCGCACTTTCGATACGATTCCCAATATATGGTTTACGTCTGACGAGGTGTTAAGTGCACTTTGCTCCTTGAAATTAGATTTTAGCCCTGGCACGGATGGAGTTCCTTCAGCGGTATTAAGGAACTGTGCATCCGTGTTGTGCATTCCCCTGACGAATCTATTCAATTATTCTTTGTCATCAGGTTGTTTTCCTACGTTATGGAAGGAGAGCTACATTATACCCTTGTACAAGAAGGGAAATAGGACGGAGATAGAGAATTACAGGGGAATAGCCAAACTAAGTGCTATTCCGAAGCTTTTTGAACGATTGGTTACTGATAGACTCGTTCACTCATTAAGGTCTATATTTTCGATGTATCAACACGGTTTTATGAAAGGGAAGTCTACGTCGACAAATCTTTTGGAGTTTACCTCATATATACATGATGCATTCTCAAGGCGTAATCAAGTTGATGTTGTCTATACTGACTTCAGCAAGGCCTTTGATAAGGTTAATCATCGTCTATTGTTGTATAAGTTATCTGCGCTAGGGTTTCCTCCAGCTTTACTATGCTGGATTTCATCCTACTCGTCTGACAGGGTTCAATGCGTTATGTTTAAGGGTCGAACATCTCGTAAGATATCGGTTACATCTGGGGTTCCTCAGGGAAGCCATATCGGACCAGTACTGTTCGCTCTTTATCTTGGCGATTTGTCATCGGCCATCCATCATTCAAATATATTGATGTATGCGGATGATGTGAAATTATTTTCGTCCATTAGTACGACGGTTGACTCTTGTCGTTTACAGGGAGATCTGGATCTGTTTGTTCGCTGGTGTGACATTAATGGAATGTGTCTCAATTTCGGCAAATGCAAGAAGATGACCTTCTTTCGGTCCAATGCTTTATTGACGAAATATTATATTGACAACGTTAAATTGGAAGACGTTCAAATATTTAATGATTTAGGTGTGTTATTTGATCGCAGACTGAAGTTTGATTCTCATGTTGAGTCAATTGTCTCCAGAGCTATGTCCACACTGGGTTTCATTAAGAGATGGTCGAGGGAATTTAATGATCCTTACCTTTCGAAACGTATCTATACCTCACTTGTCCGTTCGATCCTGGATTATGCGTCTGTCGTTTGGTCTCCCAGTTATCAATGTTATGTTGATAGAGTTGAATCGGTTCAGAAGAGATTTCTACTTTTTGCGTTACGTGGTTTAGGTTGGACTGATCCTCTGGATCTCCCTCCTTATGTAAATCGCTTGAAATTGATAGATTTACCGACTCTGGAGCGAAGACGTTTAGTGTTTGATGTAATTTTTATTAGTAGACTCCTGAAAGGTGAAATCAACTCACAGCAATTGATTAGTAAACTTGACATTAATGTTCCTTCACGTGTTACGCGACAATACACTCCATTGAAACTACCCGTCGTTAGAAATAATTACGAGGAACACAGTTCCTTTTACCGCCTCTGTAGACATTACAATGAATTTAGCAACGTATTTGATTTATCTGATCCGATTCATATTGTTAAACGAGTTTTGATACACGTCGTCCAGCATCGTACACCACTTTAAGCTTCGCCATGGAACTTCGTTATAATTCTACCTAAGTCTTTACCCCGTACCCTGGAAAATTGGCTGTCTCGAGAACTGTTCCAGTAAAATTCTCTCCTGTTCTGATCGCATCACTGTTCCTGCCTTCCAAGTTGTTCCTGCTAACCTATATCATCTGTCAGCAAATTGTTCCTGCCTCTACCGTTCTATTTGTCTCTTCAATTTACTGCTTCCTGATTTACTGTTTCCTGATTGTTGTCTCACCATTTCCTATAATCTGATGGATTCGAATGTTCCTGTCACCAGCTTACATTTTTGTTCCCGTTTGTGACAATCCCGTTATTATGCCAACGTACACCAGTTTTTTTTCTTCTCAACTTCTTTTTATCTGGTCGTAATTGTCACATTTTAAAGAAGTTGAGGCCATCTATTTTGTTCATTTTATCCAGTTTTTTTATCGTTACATAATTTTTTTTCTGGTCCGCATTTTTTTGTTTAACGTTAAAGTATATATAAACTTATTGTACTAATGAATTTATCTTCAAGCTGGCTTACCATAGCTTAATGAATAAATAAATAAATATGTATTTAACAATGCATAGTAGAAATCCTAAACAATAGAATATAATTTAGTTCCTTCACAAACTGTTTACTTTTTTCAGTTCAAACTCTTTTTCAGATACACCAAAAAATGTTCAAAATCAAAATTCTAATTAATTTTGAAAAAAAAAATCAATTTAGCATTTAATTGATTTCAATAAAACATTTAATTAATTTTTTAATCAATACAAAAATCATTCACAAATATTAATTGTGTAATTATTTTTAAAATGTGGTTGGAAATTGATTGTAATAACATTGAAGCAATTTCAATTAATGGTTATTGTTTTATTGTTAATTTTTTATTTATTACTTTTTTTATTTGCAGGCCCAATTTATATTATGCATCGTTCACACCATTCGCGCTCTCTTCCAACAACAATGTCAATTCTCCAAATTCATCTCGAGTCTACTGTTACTCAATTCTTCGATATTCTTCTGCCTGTTCATGAATTTCTACATTCAGGCTTACAAAAAAGGTAAAGACGCCAAAGCATTGCACTCCAACCAACAGACGTCATGTGCCTCAGAATTACATCAAAAGTCAAAATCATACGAACTGAACAATAATAGCCAAGAAGTGCTGCCAATTCTAAACGAGAAGAAGGTCAACTAAGTGACACGTCCTCACATACTCTCAATCACCAAACAATTAACAACGTATAGTTTGAGAATACAAGGAAACGGATGTTCGAATGTTTCAACTAAAGCTAACATTTATCATCCATATGAAATTATCATCCGTACTGTTCCCTAACGCACATACCTGAGCGATTACATAAATAATTGTATATCGCTTAATGTCATTTAGCCAAAAGGTTTTCTTTTTCAGATCTTCAAATGTAGTTGTCAGCATTTTTCACTTATCCTAGGACCATTCGCATAAAAACAATTTCTTTCATGACAAAACTGCTAGGTTAGTAAAGTGCTGAATACGAAATATTGCAATGATTTTAAGATTTTTAAGTCCGGTAGACACCTCTAGAAGTATTTCGTTTACACGCCAATAATATCGATTCACTTAGTTTTTCTTATAAGAGAAAAAAGCGAACACTCGATGTCGACGTCCCATGGAGTTCTTATCAGCGAATCTTGCCATACATATCTTATCGAGAACAAAAATTTCTCTAGAGGAGCATACCGAACCGGTGATCATATATGTTGTTATTGTAAAAATAGCACTACCTGGTATATCCTAAAAAAAAAATGTTTTCAACGATAATCAATACATGACAGCCCTAGAGTATCAACCAAAAAAATGGAAGTGGAAAATTCAATTTTCTCGGATAATATCCCATATTGCAGACAATCTTATAGTACATATATATATATATATATATATATATATATATATATATATATATATATATATATATATATATATATATATATATATATATATATATATATATATATATATATATATATATATATATATATATATATATATATATATATATATATATATATATATATATATATATATATATATATATATATATATATATATATATATATATATATATATATATATATATATATATATATATATATATATATGAAAAATTCCAGCCAATGAGTAGTGATCCATAGTAGAATATCCTATGGTTTTGATCTGTGAACGCACCTTTGTACATATATGCAACATTGCTGTAGATTTTAATATGTGTTTGTGAACCCTTGTTTACGTTATGTGTTACGAAATTATGTAAATATGAAATTAGATTGTAAGTAGTATTATTATTTAAGGTATGTGTATATATACAAGTATATTTAGAAGATACATAAGATAAGTTAATACACACCTCTTTCAGTGGGTGGACAACAGCAAAATTCTCTTTATATTTCGATTTTTGCCAAACAACGCCATCTGAGTCGTATCTCTAAATATTACTGTCAAAGGGAAACTTTCACAAAAGAATGTTTAAATATAAACTAGTCTTAAATCACAAAACATAAATAGTAAATCATATATGTATGTATAACTTTTTCTACTCTTTTCATAGAAAGATGGTAGTTTAAATAGCTACTTTAGTGTAACTGAAATTTTGGTGTACAACTAGATAATAATTTACTTATAAGATTGACCGAAATAAACAGAAAATTTTTAAGAAGATTTTTTAATTAACATGAATGAAAATATTAAAAAAAAAACTAATTTTTATTTACTTCACTCCTGTTGCTGTAACAGCAACACAACTACAATTTGGTAATAGCATATAATCCGCTAAAAATTCTTTGATTGGTTAAGGTACTCTTGTAGTTTAGTAAACGCCAGAGATGGTCTGTATGAAACTTTTTTAGGTTTGTGACTGTCGCAAAGTTGTAAACGTCACATACGACCAACAAAAACTAGGTAACCACATCTCATTACAATTGACATTACCAGGAGTAAAGCTGTCATTACACGTTGCATTACATTGCGGCGAGTTATAATGCTCGGTAATTTTCGAATTGTTATTCTCAAACTTTTAGGCAGTTGCAGTTAACGAATTAGTAAAATAGAATAAGTGATGGTACCATTAGGTATAACTATAGGTATAACTTACATAAAAAATCAAAAAGAATATGTAATGTAACGGTAATTCTGAAAAATTTTCCGTTAAGAAATTTTTATCACAAATATTTCATAATAATTGTGTTTAATGACATTATCATATTATGTTCTAAATAAATGCTTTCTTATACCTCATTCACATTACACTTCCAAAATGCGTTTAAACTAAATTTCAAATGCAATTTGCCTTATAAAAAAGAGACTTAAAATCCACTTTTAGTAGATTTCGAACCTTATGTGAATTGGCTATTGGATATATTATAACGAAATTCACGAATCCAAGTCCCTTAAACAATCTACATTTATTTCTATTTTAAATGTGAAATTAATTTGCGTGTAATCTTATTTAGATTATTTATTAGATTTTTTGTTTATTTATACAATATTCGTTTCTATTCAAATAGTTCTCCTATTACAGCATCACTCGCCATATTTTGATCCATTGCAATCAGCGATAGAAATCAATATTTTCGAGATTTGGTTGCCTGAGGCAATAAGTGGCTATTTTGCAAGCTTTGGTGTATATACGAATAAGTCATTACATATTAGGTGATTATTTGCTTTAAATGCACTACTTATTTTATGGCCGAAAGTATGCCTGGGGAGAAGTACTTTCCTTCTAGGACATGCGTACACCCAAAGAAATTTGTTAGTAGGGACAGCAGAAAAGTCTGCTAAAACAGCAGAAAGTCTGCTGAAAAAGGGACAGCAGTCACTGTTTGCTGAAATAGCAAACATTTCCTGCTATTTTTGAAGCTAGATTACACTAAAACATGTTTTATTTTGGCTATAACAAATAAAAATGTCAACTTAGGAGCTATTATAACATAATTAAAACAATATTTTATGAAGATCTATAGTATTTGACCAAAAACCTGAATATTTATAAAATTGAGACATAACAGGAAACAAAATGTTTGCTCATCGTATTTAGGAGCTTGTAAGTATATTACAGTGCAAAAATACACCAAAAACTACTTTTGGTTCTTAAATATGCTTTGGGGAAAATTTTAAAACCTAAAAATGTTATAAATTGTTGTTCATTAGGCCCTGAAGTACAGAAATATAACAGCAGACATCGACTGCTGTTTTTAGCAGACTTTTTTCTATGAGTGTATGTAAATGTAATCCGAAGCGATGCCAATTAATAAGTGGTTATTAATTTTTAAATAGGCTTACCTACAAGATTACCGGGTAATGAGAGTTTTTGCTGGGCGCGTTTTAAATGTAGAAAAAGTAGCAAACGTCGCAAACACAAAATACTTCAGTCGCTTCAGTTAGGCAGCGAGTGCGATGATATCAAAAATGATATGTGTTAAGAAGTTTCAATTGTCTACAATGTTAATCAAATTATTAACGAGTTTAAGAATAGACTTATTTCAATGGGTGCACAAAACGGTCCGAACTTGCTCATAATTAATCGTTCACCAATTTTTGCGGAAAATGGAAGGAAGATTTTGCGAGCGAAAATGTTGTAATAATATTTCTTATCCGAAATTAAACAGTTTCATTGCATAAATTTAATATAGTGGTATGTAATGTTGGACATCTTTTCGGAATCTTCCGAACATATCTGGAATATATGTAAAAAAAAACACTTTTTGGTGTTCGGTCGAACCAGGGCTCGAACCCAGGACCCTTGGTACGCAAGGCTGACGTAGCTCTCACTGCTCCACTCCACCAACTAAACGTATGGTTCTGTTAAATAAAGTTTGTTTAATCGGCTCGTGGACGCCGCAAGCTATGCTACACCCAAAGAAATTTGTTAGTAGGGACAGCAGAAAAGTCTGCTAAAACAGCAGAAAGTCTGCTGAAAAAGGGACAGCAGTCACTGTTTGCTGAAATAGCAAACATTCCTTGCTATTTTTAAAGCTCGATTACACTAAAACATGTTTTATTTTGGCTAAAACAAATAAAAATGTCAACTTAGGAGCTATCCTAATATAATTAACAAAATATTTTATGAATATCTATAGTATTTGACCAAAAATCTGAATATTTATCGAATTGAGACATAACAGCAAACAGAATGTTTCCTGATCGTATTTAGGAGCTTATAAGTATATTACAGTGCAAAAATATACCAAAAAGTACTTTTGGTTCTTAAATATGCTTTGGGGAAAATTTTATAACCTAAAAATTTTATAAATTGTTGTTCATTAGGCCCTGAAGTACAAAAATATAACAGCAGACATCGACTGCTGTTTTTAGCAGACTTTTTTCTATAAGTGTATATAAATATAACTTATATGGATAATTGTCTTTTTTGCGTGTAAATGTCCACTTGGATGTAACCACCTACACTCATAGAAAAAGGCGGCTGTTATTAGCAAACACTGCTGTACTTCAGCAGACAAAAAACGTTTGTTTGCAATGTGTTTTTTTGTTTGCTAAAACAGCAAACAATTTGCTATTTGTGAACATCAGACATACTGATGTAAACATTTAGTAAATCCCCAGCAAAAATTAATTTTTTTCCACATGCAATCAAGTTTTAGAAAATACGCTGTTTTGTGGTTAAGGTAAAATTAAATATTGGACAATTACAAATCCCCGCGAGGATTTGGAAAAAATATATTTCTACCAAACGTTCTTCAAATGTAAAATTTAATTACAATTTAAAAGTTTAATAAAAAGAAAAAATTAAAAAAGGAAAACATACATTTGTTTTTTCGTTTTTTAATTCTTCATTCAAACTTTTGAAGGCATAACTTCTAAAGCAATGCAAAGGATCCGAAAACGAAGCACTTCCGTCCTATGACAAGCCCATGTAAAAATCATCTTCTAGTTCCAATTCAATTTTCACCAGTGCTGTTTGTCAAAAGCAAACAGGTTTTGCTAATTCAGCAATTGTTTGCTATTTCTGCAGAGAAAAATGCAGAATGTAAAAATCATCTTCTAGTTCCAATTCAATTTTCACCAGTGCTGTTTGTCAAAAGCAAACAGGTGTTGCTAATTCAGCAATTGTTTGCTATTTCTGCAGAGAAAAATGAGTTATTTTTCAACTAACAGATGTTCGTTGACACAAGTTTATTGACTGCTTTCCCCTGTTCAGCAGACAAAAACTGCTGTTTCACGGTTACTTTTTTGAATCAATTCCCTGCCAACATTTTTTGAATTTGACGGCGCTTCTGAGAATCCCCACCACGTCGAAAACAGTCGTATACGATATCCAAAACTCTTCGCAAAAGCGCCCTCACTATTGAGAAGTTGTACCACGCCAAGTTACTACAAAAAAGTATCGCATTAGTGCAATTATTAGGTGCCTTTTTAGATAAATTAGGACGACGTCAATAAGAGTCCCTTCAAACTATCAGATAAAGTGCATTTTCAGATAGTTGTAAAAGAATCATTGTGGTCAACTAAAACATGATTGTTTAGATGTCTATTAATTTGATTAAACATTTATAAATTCTTATAAATATAACATTTATACGACTATCACATCAAATTTAATATAATTTTTTGCATTAATAAAAGAATGATGTTGAGTTACAAATAGCAAGTTACATGTTGCAGCGTCTATCAGCCAGTGTTTTTATTCTCGATGGAGGCAGCGTGTCTGGAAAAATATCTGAAAAACGATTACTTTATTCTATTTGGAAAGTCAAAAATTTTTCATCAATATACCTTTCACAATTTTAAGCGAAACAACTATGTTTTCAGCACTTCATTATCGTTTCTATTTAAATAAATTATAATAAGCTAGTTGCGCTTGGTGTCTCACAAAATATAAAATGGCTCTTGTAACAATAGTGATGGCAAAATACTTTCATGTACATTTCATACTTTTTGATACACTTCCCCCATCACAGTTGGCGATTGTTGTGGTGTAATTTTGGAGTCTTTGAACTTTGAAATGCTGGCAGGGATAAAATGTTTCGCAATCTATAGGTGGGTATTAAGTTCGAGTTTAACCGCTAAAAGTCGCTAAAGTGAAAACTAAATCAGTAAGAAAAATGCATGAAATTATACATATTTGTTGCAAATTTTATTATAACTTGATGGGGAATAGCCCAAAGCAAATGTTAACAAAGTTTGTATTCCATAAAATGGATTATTAAAGAAAAGTAATCGTGAAAAAATGACGATTTTAGCAGCTAAAGGTGAGTATTAAGTTCGAGTTTAGCCGCTAAAATCGCTAAAATGAAAACTAAATCAGTAAGAAAAATGCATGAAATTATACGTATTTGTTGCAAATTTTATTATAACTTGATGGGGAAAAGCCCAAAGCAAATTTTCAAAAAATGGATTATTAAACTGATCATAGTACTCAGCTTAAACTTGGACTTAATACCCACCTTAAGCTGAGTACTATGTTCAGTTTTCAAGCTGAAAACCAGCTTATTTTCACGGTTAATTTTTTTAATCAATTAATTTCGAAATATTAAATGGTTCGCAATCAATACATTGGATCTTTTCCATCCATAATTTGAAGAGACTTGGTAAAAATGTTATCGTCTTCATATATATTTTATTTATTTATTTAAATATTTGTTTTTATTTATTTATTTATTTATTTAAATAAATAAAATATATTTTTGCGCTTTTAATTTAGTGTTTTGGTGAAAAACTCGAACATAGTACTCACCTTTATATGTGAAAACACATAATTAAAAGTGTAAAATATATATATGAAGACGAATATTTTTTTTATCAAGTCTTGTCAAATCATAGATGGAAACGATCTTATTATTTTTTTAGTACTCAATTTTTGAAATTAATTTATTCAAGAAAGAAACCACGAACACAGGCTGCATTTCGGCTTGAAAATTGAACATAGCACCCATCTTTACGTAACGTACCTTTCGTATCGGATCAGCTGTTTAATTTTGACATTCAGACAAAACATATGGCAACACCGTTGTCAAGGCATATTAAAGAGGTAAAGTCATGCAATCAGGTGACTAATATCGACATTCATCTTGTCAAAGGCTTTGTTTACGTTTAGTATTCAACAATGTTGATGTTTTATATGTGCATTCAACAATACAACAACACTACACATACACAAACACAACAACACTACACATACAAACAAAACTTGAGTGATCTTATTTTGACATTATTAATATCATGGGGGGGTACACACGCTTGCTCGTGACTTTACCTTTAATTAATATGCCTTGCACCGTTGTTAAAAAAGAAATAGAAACTTTGAAAGGCGTCAATTTTTGTTTGACCGCCTATTGCAGGTTCGAATTTTTTTATTTGATAGTATTTGTTTTGTTTACTTACGTATTATGTATTATGTATGTGTATCTATTTTATATGTATGAGTAAAATTAGTATTTTCTCAGAGTATTTTATTTCAAATTGCCTGCATATTAATGAACAATTTTAAATGGCTTAAGGCCGGTATGCACCTCTAGCGAAAAATTTCATTCCCATAAGAAATGCATTGCTATTTATGCTAACGAAATTTTCGGTAGCGTTCAATTTTGTAAGCTGGTACGCACCTCTAATGAAAATAACAGGGTTGTCAAAAGCATATTTTGGCAGCAAACATTTAATTAATTACAATCATTGTGTGCGTAGAAGTTTTAAAAGGTCTGTAAATAATAAACAATTTATTTGAGGAATATTTGGAACATATATTAACAATTTTTAAAAGCGATTAGCGGGTTTAAAATTTGTGTACACAGCCCTGTTTTTTGTTGTAGACTTAAATAAATTTTTGCTACCGAAAATTTCGCTAGAGGTGCATACCGGCCTTTAAATATAAATATCAAATTAAAAATATCTGGATGTGGAACAACTTTTCAGAGCGGAAAGAACATCATTGAATTGATCATCATCGTCTTTGTTTTTAAAGCGAATTTTTAACCTTCCCCATTAGCGTAGCTAGACAATTTTCCTAGGGGGGGCTATAGCCCCCCTAGCTAAAACTTTATAGACTGAACTTATAGGTTCAACTAATATTTTATTTCATAAAATTGAATAAAAAAATAGACATCAAAATAACGACAATCAATTTATAATAAAGCAACTAAAAGTACCCTGCGGGAAATTTGTGCAAATTGCCACTGACGGACCTATCACAGAACTGGTACCTGTGCTCCAGTTAGTTGCAATTTTCACATTTAGTGAAATAAAATTATCAGAATAACCTTTTGTTCGAGATATTTCAAAAGTTTTTTTTTTTCATTTCGGGTTCGAGTAGGAGCCCAAATGGAAAGAGATTTCTAAGAGTTTGTCCGAGACTGGTTCCTGAGGACCTGTTTATGGGTTGCTCCTGCTAAATTGTCCCAGGACATGTCCTTTGAGTCCAAGACGCGTCCTAAAATGTAAGTTTACTCCGTCAATGACAAACCCATGTTAAAGTGGACGGTCCCTTCCATACGTTTTAATCAGAACTGAGACTGGCCAGGCACTAGTCCCGTACCAGTTCTATGCACTTCCAAAAATGTCCTCACAAAGAAATTAACTATTTTAACTACACAGGAAGTTTTTTTACTTCATTTTTTTATATTTTAAAGCGTAATTTTTTGTTTTCTTTTTTCAAATAGTTTAAAAAAAGTTTAAGAATAAATAAAATGGTACAAATTATTCAAATTTTGCCACAAAAATGCTAAATCCATTATAGAAAAATTGATAATATTTGAAAAAACGTTTCAAACAAGCGTTAGAATGCATTAAAAATCATAAAAAGTATAAAAATTATTTATTTGGGAAAATATCACAAAATTTTTAATTCACATTCAAAACACTGAATTCAGATCATACCTTAAGAAGTGATGCAAATTCATTGCAGCGGTTGTTGAAACGGTGGACATTCGTTCTATGACAAGTTCAAATTACATTCATCGCTTCTCCGCCAATTTTGTACCACTTCCAGACCCAAAAAGAACATTTTCACTTCGTTTTTGGCGACGCTTTTTTGCAGTATTATTAAGATATTAATTTATGGAAGAATAGTTTTAATATCAATTACTATTTTTTATTCAACTAAATCATAAGTTCAACCACAGCTTTATTTCATAAATATCAGACCCAAGTAGTTCGATTGTGCATGAAAGTCTTTAGTGAAACTTTGTGCGTTGTACGAGTATATACTTGTTTAATTTTTATAAAAATGTAAAATCGTAAATAGGTTTTCAAATTCTGGGGGGGGCTAAAATTTTTCTGGGGGGTCTAAGCCCCCTCCCCAGAGGCCTTCCTACGCTTATGACCTTCCCCTGACACCAAATCCTTTATCCTTCGATTTTGGTTCATCATTTGTGGCAGGAAGAAACTTAGAAACTATTGACAAATTTCTAAATCTGAACGGATATATGAACTAAGGATGCATCCTCCATCCTGCATAAATGTGGTACCTTGAAAGCGGTAACATTTAACATGTATGCATTTATCCCATTTTATTTGTTGATCTATGTTATGGAACCATTCGACGACACTATAGGGCTATAGGTAGGGCAAACACTGATCCTTCATTTCGATCACAATTTGATGGCTACGACTCGAATTTTGTGGTTTTCAAAACATCTTTATGCCGCGTAGAAATATAAAAATACGGAAATTGTTTGGAAATTATTTGAAATTATATTATTTGGTAAGTTAAAATGGAATGAAAAGTTAAAGAAGTCTTTAAACGCATATTTATTTGCAGAAAACTAATATCTTTGGATGGTACATTTTTGGAAGCATTCAGAAGCTGATCGATGAAATTTTCCACAAATCTTTCAAAGTGCAACTACCCTGCCAACATTTTTTGAATTTGGGGACTCTTTTGAGAATCCCCACTACGTCGAAAACAATCATATACGACATCAAAAACTCGTCGGAAAAGCGCCGTCACTATTGAGAAGTTGTACCACGCCAAGTTACTACAAAAATGTTTCGCATGAGTGCAATTATTAGGTGCCTTTATAGATCAATTTAGAACGACGCCAATAAGGGACCCTCCAAACAATCAGAAAAAGTGCATTTTAAGATAGTTGTAAAAGAATCATTGTGGTCGAGTAAAACACGTTTGTTTAGATATTTATTAATTTGATTAAACATTTACAAATTCTTAAAAATATAACATTTATACCACTATCACATTACATTTAACATAATTTTTGGCATTAATGATGATGTTGAGTTACAAGTAGTGAGTTACATGTTGCTGCGTCTATCAACCAGTGTTTTTATTCCGTGGAGGCAGCGTGTCTGTAAAATATCTGAAAAACAATCACTTTATTCCATTTGGAAAATCACCAAATTGTTCACCAATATACCTTTCACAATTTTAAGCGTATAATCTATGTTTTAAGAACTTTATTTTCGTTTTTATTTAATTAAAATATAACAAGCTGGTTGCGCTTGGCGTTTCACAAAAAATGGCTTTTTTAACAGTAGGGATGGCAAATTACTTGCATGTAAAGGGTGATTATTTTGAGGTTAGGATTTTCATGCATTAGTATTTGACAGATCACGTGGGATTTCAGACATGGTGTCAAAGAGAAAGATGCTCAGTATGCTTTGACATTTCATCATGAATAGACTTACTAACGAGCAACGCTTGCAAATCATTGAATTTTATTACCAAAATCAGTGTTCGGTTCGAAATGTGTTTATCGACAAATTTTGTTCAGCGATGAGGCTCATTTCTGGTTGAATGGCTACGTAAATAAGCAAAATTGCCGCATTTGGAGTGAAGAGCAACCAGAAGCCGTTCAAGAACTGCCCATGCATCCCGAAAAATGCACTGTTTGGTGTGGTTTGTACGCTGGTGGAATCATTGGACCGTATTTTTTCAAAGATGCTGTTGGACGCAACGTTACGGTGAATGGCGATCGCTATCGTTCGATGCTAACAAACTTTTTGTTGCCAAAAATGGAAGAACTGAACTTGGTTGACATGTGGTTTCAACAAGATGGCGCTACATGCCACACAGCTCGCGATTCTATGGCCATTTTGAGGGAAAACTTCGGAGAACAATTCATCTCAAGAAATGGACCGGTAAGTTGGCCACCAAGATCATGCGATTTGACGCCTTTAGACTATATTTTGTGGGGCTACGTCAAGTCTAAAGTCTACAGAAATAAGCCAGCAACTATTCCAGCTTTGGAAGACAACATTTCCGAAGAAATTCGGGCTATTCCGGCCGAAATGCTCGAAAAAGTTGCCCAAAATTGGACTTTCCGAATGGACCACCTAAGACGCAGCCGCGGTCAACATTTAAATGAAATTATCTTCAAAAAGTAAATGTCATGGACCAATCTAACGTTTCAAATAAAGAACCGATGAGATTTTGCAAATTTTATGCGTTTTTTTTTAAAAAAAAGTTATCAAGCTCTTAACAAATCACCCTTTACTTTTTGATGTACCTTTTCATGATGGTTGAAGTGACATTTACGAGTCTGTGGTAACGATGAGGTTGAAATGGAACTTTGAAATGCTGGCAGGGTAATGGATGGATAATCTATCCTTTTCCATATCTACTAACTACACCTAGAAAACAAATTCATTGCCTCAACCGAATTATTTGCCAACCAATACGTACATATTACAGTTTTTATAAACATAAAATTATAATTCATAGACTTATACTTACCAGAAATGTCCTCCTAAAGGCCGGTATGCACCTCCCCTGCCAGCATTTCAAAGTTCCATTTCAACGTCATCGTTACCACAGACTCGTAAATGTCACTTCAACCATCATGAAAAGGTACATCAAAAAGTACATGCAAGTAATTTGCCATCCCTACTGTTAAAAAGGCCATTTTTTTGTGAAACGCCAAGCGCAACCAGCTTGTTATATTTTAATTAAATAAAAACGAAAATAAAGTTCTGAAAACATAGATTATACGCTTAAAATTGTGAAAGGTATATTGGTGAACAATTTGGTGATTTTCCAAATGGAATAAAGTGATTGTTTTTCAGATATTTTACAGACACGCTGCCTCCATGGAATAAAAACACTGGTTGATAGACGCAGCAACATGTAACTCGCTACTTGTAACTCAACATCATCATTAATGCCAAAAATTATGTTAAATGTAATGTGATAGTGGTATAAATGTTATATTTTTAAGAATTTGTAAATGTTTAATCAAATTAATAAATATCTAAACAAACGTGTTTTACTCGACCACAATGATTCTTTTACAACTATCTTAAAAAGCACTTTTTCTGATTGTTTGGAGGGTCCCTTATTGGCGTCGTTCTAAATTGATCTATAAAGGCACCTAATAATTGCACTCATGCGAAACATTTTTGTAGTAACTTGGCGTGGTACAACTTCTCAATAGTGACGGCGCTTTTCCGACGAGTTTTTGATGTCGTATATGATTGTTTTCGACGTAGTGGGGATTCTCAAAAGAGTCCCCAAATTCAAAAAATGTTGGCAGGGTCTAGCGAAATTTTCGGTAGCAACAATTTATTTAAGTCTACAACAAAAAACAGGGATGTGTACACAAATTGTAAACCAGCTAATCGCTTTTAAAAATTGTTAATATATGTTCCAAATATTCCTCAAATAAATTGTTTATTATTTACAGACCTTTTAAAACTTTTACGCACACAATGATTGTAATAAATTAAATGTTTGCTGCCAAAATATGCTTTTGACAACCCTGTTATTTTCATTAGAGGTGCGTACCAACTTACGAAATTGAACGCTACCGAAAATTTCGTTAGCATAAATAGCAATGCATTTCTTATGGGAATGAAATTTTTCGCTAGAGGTGCATACCGGCCTTTAATTGTAGATATTTAGTACTCATTTAACTGTAACGAGTACTCAAAAGATTAGTCAGTAACGAGTACTTGCAATCAAATACTCGTTACTTTCCCAACACTAATAGAAGGAACTGCTGATGGCTTTCATTCATAAAATGATCATATTTATTTAAATAATAAACTAAATTTAAAGTTGTTGAACAACAGAGGAGCATTGAAATAAAGAACACTAAACAAATGACTGTTACCAGCGCTCATGTCGTCATGGATGTGCAAGTAACAGGTCATCACCAACAGGCTGTAAGCTACGACGAAAATCAAATAGGAGAAATATCATTAGCAGACGATGGGAGTAATAAAACCAAAGTAATATTGGCCAATACTAAGTTCCATCTAGATTCCTATCCCAATGGCGCCGAAGATGACGATACCCAGCAGAGATTTTTGATCGGTGACGAAGCTGCAGAATATCTCCGAAATAGGTATTTGTTTTCACATTTAGGAGACCTTTTCATTGTACATTTATTTTTTTTTTTTCGAACAAATGATCAACAGCGAGCAACAGCAACATCATCAGGTGACATGGTTGGATGACGAAGATATTGATACTCTAGACCTCGCCACTTTGGACATTGGTAACATGTTCAACAGAGTGGATAGTGCGGAGATTATCTATCAACAGAAAAAGAAGAACATCAAAATGGTGGGCAAATATGTAATGGGGGACGTGTTGGGAGAGGGTTCGTATGGCAAAGTAAAAGAAGTTCTGGATTCCGAGAATCTTTGCCGAAGAGCCGTAAAAATTTTGACCAAACGCAAGTTGAAACGCATACCAAACGGAGAGCAAAATGTGCAAAGGGAAATCCAATTATTAAAACAATTGAAACACAAAAATGTAGTGGCCTTGTTGGACGTTTTGTACAACGATGAAAAACAAAAAATGTATCTAATTATGGAGTATTGTGTCGGGGGATTACAAGTGAGTAATATTTGTACGATAGATGAATAAACCGGTTATTAACTTTTATGTTTTGCAGGAAATGTTGGATAGTGCCCCGGAGAAGAAAATACCGTTATTTCAAGCCCATTGTTATTTCCGACAATTAATAAATGGACTAGAGTACTTGCATGGCATGCGTGTCATACATAAAGACATTAAACCTGGCAATTTGTTGCTAACTCTGGACCAGACATTAAAAATATCAGACTTTGGTGTAGCCGAACAATTAGAATTATTCGCACCAGATGATACTTGTACAACTGGTCAAGGCTCACCGGCATTTCAACCTCCAGAAATTGCCAATGGATTAGAATCATTTTCAGGTTCTAAAGTTGACATTTGGAGTAGCGGTGTCACACTGTAAATATAACAGTAACCTAATCATATAGTTTCCATATAATGCAACTATTTTCTTTCAGTTATAATTTGTGTACCGGCTTGTATCCGTTTGAAGGTGATAATATATATCGCCTCTTGGAAAGCATTGGACGGGCACAGTGGGAAGTTCCCGATTGGTTGTATAAATTGGACCATAACCTCGCAGTTTTGATACTAGGAATGCTTCAAGAAGACCCTCAAAAACGCTACAGTATACAACAAATAAGACAAGATCCGTAAGTTTACCAATGTTGATAAGATTTGTTTTTAAATAATGCATTCACTGAAGCTTTGTGACACACAATTTAAAACTAAGAATGGTAAAGTTTATAGACTATGCATTGACTATATCACAAATTGCAAATAAATTGAGAACGGTTTCTAAAATCGCCAATTTGGAATTAAATTTAGAGTATATTTCCGAATTTAGCCGATATTATAGATGAACATTGGTGTAAATCCAAATGATTAACTATTTTAATTGACGAATCGAATTCGATGATTTGAAAGGGTACAAAGAAATAGCGTTTATAATTGTCAGAATGTCGTGTCGAAATAGCGACGCTGTGTCTACATATCACTTCCCTGGGTCAACTTCATGTGGATACTAAGATCGTCTCTGTACAAATATATAATTACATAACCAACCAAAAATGCAACCACCAACCTTTAGGCTAACTTCATCCTCTAGATCAGATGACCGATCACACTTTTCTAAATAATACAGGTTTACATTTTAACCGTATGTTTAATTCGACAAGTTAATTTGGTTGGAAATGGTAAAAAAAATCTTGAAGGTTTTGTTTAGCATTTACAGAACTCGACTTTTGAATTCCAAAAAAAAAACAACTATAAATTCTATAAAAGAAATGCTACTCTCCTGATTATTTAATTTTGTACTTGTACTAGGCGCAATGTATTGAAAATTTATGGTTATGTTAATTAAAGTTTATGTTACTATTCGATATGAACAACAACTAAAGCTTAAATTAATTTTGCAACACAAATTAATATTTTTTCAGTTGGTTTATCTCGGCTCCCGAAGAAAATGGACCACCGATACCCATTCCGCCATTGAAAGGTGATAAATATCGCCGTTCCACAGTACTGCCTTATCTAGATGCTTACCACTATGAGACCGAACGAGATTTGGAAGAAGTTTATTTCACCGAACATGATCTAAACCGTAATTAATTTTTTTTATATAATTTTTTTATAGAAAAAATAAATATTTTTTTTCCAGAGGAATTGGCTCGTAAAGCGGCAAAGGCAGCAGCCGAAATTAAAGCCCAACAACAGCATAATTCGTATGCAACCATGTCCGCTTCCACTAGTGGTTATCATAATGCACAGTCATGTTCCAATTCCGCTTCTCATCATACAAAAGAGAAAAAGTCCTCATCATTGAAAAGACGAGCAAAAAAATTAACTTCCTGTATATCGGTGCGAAAATTATCAAATTGTCGACCTTCTTAGAAGAGAAACAACGATCAACAATACAAATACAAACACCACAACCAATCAACCTACCAACACACAAAGGATTGAACCTTGAAAAAACATCCATATTGTTTACATTTATTTCTCTCAGCAACAAAAATCAAATTAAATCTTATACTACATACATATATGATGATGTAAAATGCCAGTTTATTTTGCAAAATGCATGTCCCGACTACTTCTTCAAGGAGAAATACGCTTTTTTGTTTTTACGTTTACTCTTAGTTTTGAGCAATTTAGTTTCATACATACACCACTCCTCCTACATATATATAAATACTTTTTTTTTGTTGTTATAGTATTTATTTAGTTGTATCGATCTTTGATTAGACTAAATAATTTTTTGTGTATATCTTTTAAGTTGTTAAACTGTACTTTTCATTTACGGTTTAGTTTTCTAGATAATAAAAAATATGAAATGTGAAATGATGACGTCGAAATCAGAACATATATTCGAGAAATTTATAATCGCTGAAGGACACTGGCTTCATATAGAGTTCTCAATAACAGAATTAAATGAAGTAATACATTATTCGAAAAATAATACCGAAGTGGTCCAAAAAGTATTTAGTATAACAAAAAAACACAAACATTGTAGCGATGTATTTTTAGAAACATTGTCTCCTTTTAATTCCACACAGTTGGCACTGCGATAAGTTTTTAACCCGTCTGAAAAATACACTTTCTCAAGGCCTGGAGTAAGCAGCGATGACCATGCAATAGTCCAATAATAGTAACGTTAAAAACCGTCAAACAAAATTTTTATTTTTTTTTTGTAGTCTCTTTTGGATGTTTTCAATTTGAAGATTGAATTAAGTTAACATCAAATACCAACTCTATCATTAAAATATTTCTATCCAGCAAGACAGCGTCTTTCTGTTCCATCTATTAAAAAACATTCATAGGGCGTCATTATAATTAGGCTGTGATACTTCTCGAAGGCAATCGATGAAAAAAAGAACATATCTCCACTTGGCGAGAAAAGTACTCTTCGCTGCTGCTCAGTTCATTTTATTCTCTCGACTTGGCCGCGTCATACTTGTTGTTTCTTCCAACTTTAAAAAATGTATAACGACCACAAAACTTTTTTTTACAGGACTGGAGAAAATAAAATTTTCCGAAACTTTTTCAACATCTACTTCTTTGTAATCTAAGAAGATGTCAACCGTCATACTTGAGATCCTCCTTTTTTCCTCCAAAGTGAACAGGCAAGGTAACTTGTTATATATTGGCGTATTAAGGGCTGTACATATTTTATCATTTTGTAAATAGCCATATTGCGATTAAAATACATTTTTCACAATAATATAAAATACTGGCCCAAGATCGTCAAAAACGTTTAGCTTTTCAAACTTACCTACATTTATTTCACTATTTTTTGTAATCTAATCTGAAGATCTACTTAAAGGAAGCTATTCGATTTAATATTGTGAACGAGTTTTTGGGAATTTATACTTTATCTTATTCGTATTTTGAAAAGCGCAGGAGTTTTATGAGCTACATAATCAAAGAGATTTATCTAAATCTATAACTTCAGGCGGAGCTGATGTTGATATTACGGGCCTAGCGTTTAGTATCTGCGGGATGATTGGTATATTTGTAGTAGGATTTACAACTTCAGGCATTATAAACATTTGATGATAATGTTGCCCCAATTTCGTTAGTTTCTTTTGCATTAGATTTCTCAATGTGTCGACGTATTGCGGAGGTATTTGGTTTACTTGTGAATTGCGCCATTGTAGACCACTACTATCAACATGAAATAATGCCGGTGAAGGAACATGATCCTTTAGATAATTCCAAACACATTCCTTAAGCAGTAATGCCACCTGTCGTGAAAAATATGTAAAAAATATAGATCACAACTTGTTATTTTGTATTTTATCCATACTCACCTCGGAGGGTTCAAAATGTTCGATGATATTATGAAGATTAGAAAGTGGTGGTGGCAACAACTGTCCCATAGCCAGAACCTTTAATAGATTTTTGGTTGATTGAAGCAATTCTCCTTTGAGATTACAGGTATCGTATTTATTTACTGCAAACAAAATGAAATTCACACAATTTTAAAATGTTAAAAATAATACTTTGCCTAGCCCATTCTAAAAGTTTTCAATTCAATTAAAAAAAAATAATAGATACATTTAAAATTTAACCAACTCAATTGATTGAGGTAAATTATTACTTGAATTTTGCGTCAGAAGTCAAGCAATTATTTTATTGAATTTGAGCTCTTTTAGTTATTGCGGCTAATATTATTAATCTTCCAACAATTATTATTTCTATATTAGAATTTATTACTTCTAGATAAAAAATATAATTTCATCTTCCATAATTTAATAGAATCAATTAGAAAATTAATTAATTTCGTTCAACAACATTTTTTTTAATGGGGAAGTTTCAATTATAAGAAATTTCTTGATTTCAAATTTCAGATATTACCATTTTTAGCTCTCCATTGATGTAGGCATGTTGCACAAAGAGCTCTCAAAAGAACAGACGAAAAGCAAAGAGCTGGTCTGTGAGTAGATATAAATCCCAAAAGTGCCCACAAAATAGGTGATGTTAAAAAGGCCCTTCTTATCAATAAATCTCGTTCCATTGTGACTTTGGTGAACTCTTCGTCGGGAAACGGCAAACCATTGTACATGACATCAGTAGACACCATTTCCACAAGCAACAAAGATATGGTAGAGTAAGCTTCTATAGCCACTTGACGATCCTACGGTACACAGAAAATTATAAAAATATCGAAAAGCAAAAAGTCATCACAAAGACTAACATTGTCACCACAACACATCTCCAAAGCCTTTAAAAATAACCTCTGCATTTCCGGTGGACATCTCTCACCCATTAACATATTTTCCGGTCTCAAACCCCGTCCGATTACGCCAGCATGCAAAATCGACCGGTTTGAGTTGGGACCAAAACTATGCTTTTGATTTTGTACCATAATCATTTCATGTTCTGGTATTACCAACTCATCTACTATAGGTTCTTCATATTGACCAAATAAATAGCCATAATAAAATAGAGATCCTTCAATGAGTTCTCTCAAACAGGCAGATCGAGATGACTTTCGAGCTCGGCATTGGCGTTGAAATAGATTGTAAACGCGATTGACAGCTGCTAAGCGTAAAGTTGGTGCTTTACAGAATAGAAAAAAAGGACAGCTTTTATTTCCATTTAAAATAAAAGTAATTGTAAGTACTCACATTGTTCTTTCAGACTTATGAAGAAATATTTAACACTCAAAACTGACAATTTTAGAATCTGTAAAATTTTAAAATTAATTTTATACAAAATATCAGAAAAAATTGGGTTGGGAAGCTCTGCTTTAGAAACAAGACTGGTGAATGTTTTCGTTTCCCATTTCGCTTAATATAATCAAAGACAATACAATTTAGAAGATGGGAAATTGGCTGCTGAGAACATCAAGCCATTGACGGCGCTAGGTCCCTACTTGTCGTTTACGTGTTTGGTTCAACACATTAAAATGCAAATAAAAAGAAATTAAGAGTTGGAAATATCTTGGAACAAACGTGAAAATAAGTTTTTCATTACAAAAAAATGCAAATAAAACAATTGCAAACATGTATGGACCCAGATGGGAAACGCAAGCCAGTTTCCCATCTTCTAAAGTGTATTGTCTTTGAATATAATCTTCAAGATTTATGAAATTTGACTCAAGAGTGAATTCATACCTCAGTTGTCCTGATTACTTGTGTTTTAGATCCGGCTTCAATAGTATTTAACAAATCAATTATCGTATGGGCTAATGTTAAACGTTTCGCCATATAGTCCGATTCCTCTTCCTCCTCAGCATTATCCATACAGACCCCAAATAGTTTTTGTTTTTTGTGTGAATTATAAACATGTATGGTATTGTTATTGGTTTGATTTTGTAACTCTCGAAATTTTTCCTCGCTACGCTCACTGGCATCGGCATCCATACGCAGAATGAGTTTATTCAATGTAACTTCCAAAATTTGTAATATTTTTGGGAGACATTCATTTAAAGCTGTGCTCAACTGATGTTGTCGTATACTAAAAAATGTATTTTTCTTTTCCATTCTAGAAGAATATTTATATTACATTAGTACAGTAGCGATTTTCCAGACGGTATTTGTTTGCTCACTTTGTAATGGTATTCAGATTGTTGAAAATATTTAAAGCTTCCGATACTTCTGAAGCTGATGCTAATCTTGCCTTCTTAAACTGTTCTTGAAGAAGAGCATCTTCTAGAACCATTTGGATGCCCGGTTTAATTTCTGGAAATTCAACAACTCCTGATTGACCTCCAATCATACGAATTACTGCTCCTAGTCCAGAGGGATTGAGGGTATAACATTTACGAAGCAATTCCGATATCGATTGATAGTAAATGTGTGAGTGTTGGGTAGCTGGAATAGTTAAAAATTCACTTAATATTTAGTATTAAAAAGTATTAGCCAATGACACCTATAACTGATAAATGTACTTTTGAGAACATATAGTTGTGTCCAAGCAAATCGTATGATTAATAGAAAAACTTATTGCAAAATGCTTACAATTCCATTAGTTTTACATGGATCTATCAAATACCTTCAACTGTGTATCTTCATTTATTGAGTATTATCAATTCTAAGTAACAATTTATTTCGAATGTGGAGCAATGAATGAATCTCTGTGCACGATACCAATGCCGAACTGTAGTTGTGACATCGTTCTATTTTTGGGGTTTGTTAGATTCGTGTCAATGACAATTTTCAGAGAATAAAAATAGACTTGTCACAAGAAAAAGTAAATTGGTTACCATCCTAGTAGACGAATGGTTAATAAACAATATATAAAAAGAGCGGACCCAAAACAGACCCCTAAGGTACACCACACTTTAGATTCGCAATATTTATATTCAAAGTAATAGACTATAAGTAATATGTGAACATTGTACTTACAAACTATGAGCAATAGTCTCACGGCAGTTTGTTGTTCATATATATTTGCGCTAAGACAACTTTTCCACAACATATATTTGGTTTCTTCTGTAGCTAAATCATCCATTAGAGGACACAGGCGAGCATTCAAGACAATTTGTTCCAATTCTTGCAAAGAGAATTCTAAAAAGTCCTGACACCAAGTATATTGATCAGCCATTTTTGCAACTGTAATTAAAACTTGGGCTCCATGGCTTTTTAAGCGCAACACCAAGTTATTCAAAGAAGGTTGTATTTCGGCAAACATACGATTGGCCATCCACAGAGGAGCTTTTTGAGTGATAGTTGTACGCAATTCATCATTATCTGAAAATTACAAAAACATGCTAGCATTAAATGGATCCCATTAAAAATGATCAACTTACACATTTCAAGAAATACGCTGACCATGTTTTGAAGCAAAGTATCCGAATAATTACAAAAATCCAACATAAATGGTACGATTAGGGCATCTAATTTTTTCTTTGGAACGAAACCTTCTTGAAGTAGTTCCTTGAAACAAACTCGAAGTACTTGTTCGTGGGCAAAGCATAAATACTCAAGGATTCCAATCTCCGAGTCAAAACGGCAAGGGTAGTCATCAGCAAATCGTTTCAAGCTACATTGCAGAATCTGGGAAATGATTTTTGAAGGGAAACAACCTCCTAGACGTGCAACAACCCAATCGAATGTCATTGAATAGCGTTGGTAAGCAGCCAACAGCGTTTCAACGCATGATTCTGCTTCTGCATTTGTCAGTTTTCGGAAACAAATGCTAATTAGTGTCAAAAGACCACGCATCGTAGTACTGGCCAACCAATAATTGCATGCAGCACCTATGGACATACGTTTGCTGTATTTATCTGACAGACTACCAACCAAATCCAAACTCCAAGATGCTATAACTGTTCCCCAGGCCGTGGGGCCTTTGTTTACAATATTTTCTAGAGCTTGTTGGATTATTTCAAAACATGGATCCTCCTGTGATACTGCTGGTTGCTGTTGTTGTTGATTACTTTGCATTTTCTGTTGTGGAATGACTAACCCCGTTTGTTGGTCTACATTTGTGGTGTTCACATAACTTTGGACTCCCACCTCAGCTACCAAAGCAAAGTATTCAAAAACTATTTCCCTAGCAGACGGCAAATCCTCGAGAAGATGAAGAGATGTACGCAACAAGCTGTGCGATGTGAGATTAGGATTTCCCCGATAGCCTACGGAGGAAAGTGTCTGTATGAACTGTTTTAGTTCCACAAGAACATGTTGCTTTAACATCTTCGCGGTAAAAAAACACTAAAAATTAACAAATTGGAAGCAAAATAAGTAAACCGTCTCTTTGTAAACTGTTCTCATCTATTGAGAACGAACTGCGTACGTCAAATTATTATGCGGGTTGTGTTCATTCACTTTGTTGCCAACCCCTCATTTGTCAAGACCATATGGGCCATTCCCACATTATTTGTAATGTCAATTCAGGGGATTTATGAAAATACTACTGAAATGAAAATACTACCCAATAAACACAAGCATTGGAGAAATGCTTATATTCAATATTCAAAACTTTTTTCAAAGATTTAGCTTAGAATTCAATTTGGGAAATTGTTGAGAAAATCGCGTTCTCAACAAAAAACAGACATTACCGTTAACATTAGAATTCAACACGTTAGCAACAATTTCTCAACATAGTAGCAACAACTTTTCAAACTAAATTTAATTTTAATGCTTCAAACCCATTCGAAAATCTGTTGAAGGCAAGCAATATAGAAGGCCATTTGAACTAATGTTGAAGATGGGATTCACTATCAAATTGATATGGCGTTTCCTAAGAAAAATGTTCATCCCCAATAAACACAGGATGAGCGTTTTTCAAATGCAACAACTTTTCAGTTTGAGGGTAAATATAATTTTCAACATAAATTCAACTTGACTTGAAATAGCTCATCTTCAATACATCTTCAAATTGTTTGCGAATTACTTCCAATTTGCCAAAATGTTGACGAAATCTTTGAAAATGTGTTGAAGATAATATGAGAAAACTTTGACAAAACACTACCCTAAAATGCAACGAAAAAACATTGTGGTTTTCAATACTTATTTGTGCAACGAAGTTCGTGGTCAATTGCAAGAAATTAAAAAATGGAAAATTTTGGACAAATAACCAAATAAAGGGTGATTCTTTTGAGGTTAGGATTTTCATGCATTAGTATTTGACAGATCACGTGGGATTTCAGACATGGTGTCAAAGAGAAAGATGCTCAGTATGCTTTGACATTTCATCATGAATAGACTTACTAACGAGCAACGCTTGCAAATCATTGAATTTTATTACCAAAATCAGTGGCAGAAAATCCGCTTTTTTATCGACAAATTTTGTTCAGCGATGAGGCTCATTTCTGGTTGAATGGCTACGTAAATAAGCAAAATTGCCGCATTTGGAGTGAAGAGCAACCAGAAGCCGTTCAAGAACTGCCCATGCATCCCGAAAAATGCACTGTTTGGTGTGGTTTGTACGCTGGTGGAATCATTGGACCGTATTTTTTCAAAGATGCTGTTGGACGCAACGTTACGGTGAATGGCGATCGCTATCGTTCGATGCTAACAAACTTTTTGTTGCCAAAAATGGAAGAACTGAACTTGGTTGACATGTGGTTTCAACAAGATGGCGCTACATGCCACACAGCTCGCGATTCTATGGCCATTTTGAGGGAAAACTTCGGAGAACAATTCATCTCAAGAAATGGACCGGTAAGTCCAAGATCATGCGATTTGACGCCTTTAGACTATTTTTTGTGGGGCTACGTCAAGTCTAAAGTCTACAGAAATAAGCCAGCAACTATTCCAGCTTTGGAAGACAACATTTCCGAAGAAATTCGGGCTATTCCGGCCGAAATGCTCGAAAAAGTTGCCCAAAATTGGACTTTCCGAATGGACCACCTAAGACGCAGCCGCGGTCAACATTTAAATGAAATTATCTTCAAAAAGTAAATGTCATGGACCAATCTAACGTTTCAAATAAAGAACCGATGAGATTTTGCAAATTTTATGCGTTTTTTTTTAAAAAAAGTTATCAAGCTCTTAACAAATCACCCTTTAGTTTATAAAAATAAGTAAGTGAAAATAAAAAATGAAATAAAACTTTAAGGAAGTCACTAAATGTATATCTCTTTGCAGTAAACTAAAATCTTTGTATGCTACATTCTTGCAAACATTAAGAAGCTGACCAATGAAAAATGAGTGGCTTATCGACAAGAAAAAGTTTCCAGAAACATTACAAGTGCAACCAATTAAAGTTGTTAAAAACAACAAATTGTTGAAATCAACAACTTCTGGATGAAAATGTGCATCACATCGTCAGTTTAATTCATATGCTATTATCAGTTTAAAATGGATATTTTGTGAATTCCTTCTACTGGAAATCAATTCTAACTCGCGGTCCAGTACGTTCCTAATAAATATTAATGCTGTTTTATGACACCAAAAGGAAGGAAATCGAATTATCAATGCAAAAGTGTTTACTAATAATGTTTAAGATATTTAAAGTTTTGTTGTTTGTTTTTTTTTTTTGTTCTTATTTGTTGAAATGTTTAATAAGATTTTTATTTATCAATTGGTATTGTAGTGTATTATGTAGTGTAGTGTATTATTATATTGTTACGAATTTGATAATTATAGATATAAGTTTATTTAAATTAGTTTCCGTTAATTTAAAATTTAAAATTGTAACGATAAAATTTCGCTATCACTTGTTGGAATCATCTATTCATTTTCTAGTATTTTCCTGAATTTCTTTTATGTTCTTTTGTTTGCTTACCGAAATGTTAGTTCTTACTCTCTCATAGAATAACAACCCCTTTGCTTTGTTATTTTGCTTTCTCATTTCATCTCATTGTCTATTGTCATTGTTGTTGTAGTAATGCGAGCATATATCTATGTGAGTGTGTATGTGTTTGGCAGCCACCAGACGAACAACTTAATGGTCGTAGATCCTTCTAGCATTGTCTAAGAATGTTCTGGCGTTGCCAGAATATTGTAGTGCTACCAGAATGTTCTCGTATTGCCACACCGTCATATATAAAAGCGCTCGCATGCTGCTAACGAGTCAGTCTTAATTAAAGCGTCAAACGAATAACTTCAGTGTGAACGAATTGTAAAGTGTGAAGTCATAGTAAATAAATTGTAGATTGTCGTTATTTAAAAGAACTGTGTTTTAATTGTCGGGTAATTAAAAACGCCTAAATATAAAAACGTAACAATTGGTGTCAGAAGTGGAATAACGGAAAAAAAAATCTACAATGAAGTTTAATGAGCTTCGAGTGGAAGACTTAAAAAAGGAATTGAGCAAACTGGAGCTGCCGACAACAGGCAATAAGGCCCAGCTTCAAAAGCGTCTACTGGAAGAGTTTGAACGGCGTAATATGGACATTGCGACGCATGAGTTTGATTATAAGGAAGACATTGATGAATCAATACTCGTCAATACAAGCAGTGTAGAAACTCCATCTGTGGCTTCGAATGTTGTGGATTACACATCAATGCTCAATGCTTTGAGCAAAATGATGGAAGAAAATTCTAGAAAAATGGAAGAAAATTCTAGAAAAATGGAAGAAAATTCTAGAAAATTGCTGAAAGAAAATGCCCTACAAATGGAAGCAAATTCTAGAAAAATGGAAGAAAATTCTAGAAAATTGGAAGAAAAATTCGACGAAAATTCTAGAATGGTCAACGAAAAATTACAACAAATTTCTGAAGGCATGGAGAAACGTGTGGACCATATAGAAAATCAAATTGTGGAATTGGATAAGAAAGTTCTTTCCGTGGATGAGAAAATTATGGTTCATGATGAGAAGTTTCTGCACATCGAGAAAAAAATGTCAGAGCTGGAAATTAAAGGTGGTCCAGTGCGCGTCATCGAGGGCTCAAAAATCAAAACTCCTGTTTTCGATGGCTCAACGTCATTTGATGTCTTCAAATTCCAATTCGAAATGGTTGCTTCTAGAAATTTGTGGAATGACGATGATAAAGCAATTGAACTTCTATTGGCATTAAAGGGCAATGCTGCTGATGTGATACAAAGCATTCCCGCTGTTTCTAGAAATAACTATAATGAAGTAATAGCGGCGCTTCAACGCAAGTATGGTGGAGAGCACAAGCAGGACATCTTCAGAATGGAATTGAGAGGAAGAATCCAGAAATCGAATGAAACCCTACAAGATTTCGCAACAGAAGTTGAGCGGCTAGTGCTTTTGACATACCCAGGTGAGAGTCATCCTCTTGTGGACCGCATCAAGATTGAAACCTTCGTCAATGGTATTCGAGACCCAGATATAAAATGTGCAACATATGCGTCACAAAAGGCTACATTCGCTGAAACAGTAACATTCGCACTTGCACAGGAGACTGCGAGATTGCTAGCGCGGCCTCAAATTCACAAGGTACGTAAAGTAGAGACAGAGTGTGATGAATCAAAGTCCGTTATTGAGTCGATGAAAGAGGCCATGAAGCAGGCAATGCAAGAAATGAAGCAAGAAGCAAATAAATCCCGGATCAAATGCTATAACTGTGATAAGCCGGGACATCTAGCTCGAGAATGCAAAGCACGACGCAAACGGTCAAGGTCCACATCACCATCTCCATTAAACAATAGCCATAAGAAGGTGACCCCACAGTCAAGTGAGTCACCTTTAAACTAAATCGAGCTAGTTCAGCGGGGCAAGAGCTGGCTCCCACAGACGATGGCCCCACCATCTCCATAGCAATAGTTCAACAGAAAAATAACAATTTAACTATTGCGGGTGTTATTAATGGCGACAAGCGTACTTTGACGTTGGATACTGGTGCATCAAAGTCTATCATTAGATCTGATTTAGTAAAAGGAAAAGTTACACCACTGATTGGAGTCAAGCTACGCACGGCTACAGGGGAACCCGCAACCGTATATGGAAAGGTCACCGTAAAATTAACTATTGCTAACAAATCCGTTACTTATGATTTCATTGTGGCCGATATAGTAGACGAAGTTATAATTGGAGCGGATTTCATGATTGCTTTTGGTCTCAATTTGGATATGAAGCGTCGTGTAATGACATGGTGCGATGCCGAAATAACGGTAAACGTGGGATACGACGGGAATACACCTGTCAGACGTTTGACAACGAGCCAGTCAGAGTCTATACCACCGAATGCCGAAGCAATTATATGGGTTTCTATGAATGGAGATTGTGAAGTCGGCCAATTGTGGGTTGTTGAACCAGCAGAAAACAAAAGCAACAACATCTTGATAGCAAATGCCCTGGTAACAACGAACGAAGAGAGACTAATACCAGTTCGTGTCTTGAACTTGTCTGACAATCACGAGCAAATTGTAAAATTTTCTGACATTGGCAAATGTACACCAGCCGAGGCAATAGTCAATTTGGAAGGCAACTCATCAAAGACACATGGAGCAGTGAGAAAACATCTAGAAGCGTATGTCGAGGCTTGGACACGTCATCTATCGCCGTCAGAGAGAAATAAAGCCAAGCAATTGTTGTGGAAAAACGCCTCTGCTTTTGCTTCTGAAAAGGGAAATCAAGGAAGAACATCTGTAGTGAAACATGAAATTAAAACCGCAGAAGAAAGGCCCATAAAACAGGCACCTCGAAGTGTTCCCCTTGCAAAAAGAGACGAAGTTCAAAAGCTCATAAAGGAAATGGCGGAGAGTGGTGTGATCGAGCCGTCATCAAGTCCTTGGTGTTCCCCAGTTGTGCTGGTCAAAAAGAAAGATGGAAGTACCCGATTCTGCGTGGACTACAGAAAACTGAATGATGTCACCAAAAAGGACAGTTATCCGCTTCCACGCATTGATGACACGTTGGACACACTAGCCGGAACAACATGGTTTTCTACGCTCGATTTGCAGAGTGGATATTGGCAAGTAGAGATCGCCGAGAAAGACAAGGAAAATACGGCTTTTGGCGTTAATGGCGGTCTCTGGCAATTCAATGTAATGCCGTTCGGGCTCTGCAACGCTCCGGCTACCTTCGAAAGATTGATGGAGCGGGTACTGAAGGGGTTGCACTGGAAATCGTGCTTGATATACTTGGATGACATCATAGTGATGGGCAAAACATTTGACGAGCACCTTAAGAACTTGAAAGACGTTATCCAGCAATTGTCAGCCGCTGGTCTACGCCTTAACGCAAAGAAATGCTCCCTTTTCCAGCGGGAAGTTAAATACCTGGGTCATCATGTGACTGCAGAGGGCATATCCACCGATGAAGACAAAATCCAAGCTGTCAGAGATTGGCCACGACCCCGAAATCTCCACGAATTAAGAAGTTTCCTTGGGTTATGTACATATTACCGACGATTCGTCCCAAACTTCGCCAGCATCGCCGCTAGTCTCCACAAATTGACGCAAAAAGGTCAGAAGTTCCAGTGGAGCGACGAACAGGAGGATTCATTCCAACATTTAAAAGAACTTTTATGTTCAGCTCCTGTTCTAGCGTATCCTATTCCGGGCGAAAAATTTGTTTTGGATACAGATGCTAGCGCGCATGGTATTGGAGGTGTGCTATCCCAACAGATAGACGGCAAGGAGAAGGTCATCGGATATTTCAGCCGAACGTTGTCCAAGCCCGAAAAGAACTACTGTGTAACGCGACGAGAGCTGCTAGCCGTCATAGAGAGTGTAAAACATTATCATAAATATTTGTATGGACAACACTTCTTGCTCAGGACTGATCACTCAGCTCTACGATGGTTGCTCCAATTCAAGAATCCGGAAGCTCAACTGGCACGTTGGATCGAGAGGCTCCAAAGCTATGATTTCAGTGTCGAGCATAGAAAAGGTGGAAAACACGGTAACGCTGACGCTTTGTCACGTCGACCTTGCAGTATAGAATGCAAGCACTGCTCGAAGGCTGAACACAAGGAGGAGATTGTTGATATTCGGCTGTTACACGTCGAATCTGGAGTGGACTGGCCAACAGAACAGCGTAAAGATCCCATTTTGAACAAAATTATTTCGGCAAAGGAAGAGAACAAGAAGCCCAGTAAGAAAGACATCGCAGCCGAAAGTCCACTTATGAAATCATACTGGGCTCAATGGGATAGTTTAGTTCTAGTCAATGGATCCCTGCAACGTAAATGGGAAAGCGAAGATGGCAAGAGCAGCCGAAATTTGATCATCGTTCCAGATTCCAAAATAAGAGATGTTTTGGCGGAGTTCCATAATGGTCCCAGTGGAGGTCATCTGGGAATAACCAAAACCGCCGAGAAAGTGAAGCAACGATTCTACTGGGTTGGATGCCAGAAATCAATTGCTGAATGGGTAGCCAATTGCGAGAAGTGCATGAAGGCGAAAGGTCCAACAAGGAAAAGTCGAGGTCCTATGCAAGAATATAGACCAGGAGCCCCGTTTGAAAGAATAGCAATGGACGTGGCAGGCCCTTTCCCAGTAAGTGATTCTGGAAACCGTTATGTCCTTGTGGTCATGGATTACTTCAGCAAATGGCCGGAGGTGTATGCAATTCCAAACCAAGAAGCAAAAACGATTGTGGATGTTGTCAACAAAAACTGGATATGTCGCTACGGTGTGCCGTCCGAGATTCACTCAGACCAGGGAAGAAATTTTGAATCGGCCATATTCAAAGAGATGTGTGAATCCCTTGGTATCAAGAAAACGAGGACTACACCATTACATCCGCAATCCGATGGCATGGTAGAAAGGTTTAATCGCACTCTGGAGGAACATCTTCGAAAAGTAGTGGACAACGGCCAGAGGGACTGGGACGAGCATATACCAAAGTTTTTGCTGTCGTATAGATCTGCCATTCATGATTCCACCTCTCGAACACCTGCCAATGTTCTATTCGGAACTGAGTTGAAGTTGCCTGGTGATCTGATATTCGGTGCTAAACCTAATGAGCTCGCCATGGAAGAAAACAGAAACGACATCCCAAACACTTTCGGTGAAGTTCACGAATCAGTGCGCAACAAAATAAAAATGGTCAGCAACAGAATGAAGGCGAGATACGATCGTGCTGTAAATACTGAGGGCTTCCAAGAAGAAGAATTGGTTCTGCTATTTAACCCGCAACGAAAGAAAGGATTGTGTCCTAAACTGCAAACACAGTGGGAAGGCCCATACAAGGTCATCAAGAAGATCAATGATGTTGTATACCGGATTCAGAAGGACGACAGCCCTAGATCAAAGATGAAAGTTGTACATCTGGAACGATTGGCTCCTTACGGAACAGGTTCTGTGCCTGTTCGGGACGAACAGGCTTAAGCGGGAGGCAGTGTTACGAATTTGATAATTATAGATATAAGTTTATTTAAATTAGTTTCCGTTAATTTAAAATTTAAAATTGTAACGATAAAATTTCGCTATCACTTGTTGGAATCATCTATTCATTTTCTAGTATTTTCCTGAATTTCTTTTATGTTCTTTTGTTTGCTTACCGAAATGTTAGTTCTTACTCTCTCATAGAATAACAACCCCTTTGCTTTGTTATTTTGCTTTCTCATTTCATCTCATTGTCTATTGTCATTGTTGTTGTAGTAATGCGAGCATATATCTATGTGAGTGTGTATGTGTTTGGCAGCCACCAGACGAACAACTTAATGGTCGTAGATCCTTCTAGCATTGTCTAAGAATGTTCTGGCGTTGCCAGAATATTGTAGTGCTACCAGAATGTTCTCGTATTGCCACACCGTCATATATAAAAGCGCTCGCATGCTGCTAACGAGTCAGTCTTAATTAAAGCGTCAAACGAATAACTTCAGTGTGAACGAATTGTAAAGTGTGAAGTCATAGTAAATAAATTGTAGATTGTCGTTATTTAAAAGAACTGTGTTTTAATTGTCGGGTAATTAAAAACGCCTAAATATAAAAACGTAACAATATATTTTATTTTGAAGAAAATGAATAAATTATAGAAAATTCATAGAATTTTGGCTTTGACTTTCAATTTGAAGTGGGGATATCATTCATACAAATTTAGGTTGAAAAGTATTTGCAACGATGTTAATTTTGAATTTGACTCGCATCGAAAATTGTTTGACAAATTTTTGAGTAGCGATGTATTTCAATTTGAGGATAACACTTGAGATATTATTGCTAATGTGTTGAATTTCACTGTTGAGGGTAATGTCTGTTTTTTGTTGAGAACGCGATTTTCTCAACAATTTCTCAACTTGAATATTACCCTAATCCTTTGAAAAAATGTTTGAAAAATTATTGCATTTTAGTATTTTTCAAACGTTTGTGTTTATTGGGGCATTATGCATTTCAGTCGATCGATAGCTCGTTCGACATGCAGAAACAGGCTGTTAGATCGGAATTGCTTAAAAGAATATCTTCAAAGGATGGCTCGCTTAATGCGTCGAAGACATAATCGATTCTGCAGCTTATTAATGGAATCGATAACACATTTACCGATATTTTACTTACCTCCGACAATTCTTAGCGTTCAGCCACACTGTAAGATTCTTCACAAACACCGGCATTCCGTCTCCAATCGCAGAGTCGACGTCGTAGCAGAAAAAGTGCTCTTCAAGCTAAAGACATGGAAGTTCAATTTGGAGGTGTTGAATTTGTGGACGAAGATAATGGTAACAATACCAATATTATTGGTGGAAGCGATGGACAAAATGAGAGGAATACGATTTCTTCCCAAGAACTACACCAAACATTTTAGCTACGAAAACAACTAATGCCTAAGCAATTCAAAAAGCAGTGTTTGGAATGCCGGAAATAAACTTTTCCTATCAGTTATTCCGGACGGAATGTCGGTGTTTGTTAAGAATCTTACAGTGTGTCGAACCGATGCGACTTGCCGGCGATGATTAAATAATCGTAAATGTGTTATCGATCCCATAAACATGCAGCAGTATCGATTATGCCTTCGGACTTCGGACAAATAATGTGCACAATATATGGTATATGTTCGACAAGAGCACTGCCGTCCGGAATAACTGATAGTCTGTAAAGCGCATTAGGCGCATTATGCGCCGTCCAGACTATAGGATTTTCCGGACGGAATGTCAGTATTTGAACAGAATCTTACAGTGTGGCCAATCGATACGAATTGTCGGCGATGGCTAAATATTCGATAAATGTGTTATCAATCACATTAACAAGCAGCAGGATTGACTGCATTGTCGGACTTAACTTATAATGTGGCCAACATCTGCACTTCTTCGGAAGGTATTTTGAAGATTCAATTCGAAGAACGTTTGAATCAATTCGAAATGATGCAAAATTTAAATTCTCAATGGAGACATACAAACACAAACGAATAAGAAAAATTGGATACAATTAGTTTCAATTCCCCATGGAATGATTCAAAGTGTATGTATTATTATTGATTACCCTTACATATTTAAATGTTACTGAAACAAATATGAGTGTAGTTTTACAATTTTAGGCATGGAAAGCAGTCTGCTTAAAACAGCAGTCGGTGTTTTCTGTTACATTTTGTTTGTTTTGTTACCCCAATTATTTTCAACAAAAATAGTTTTTCGTATATTTCTGGAGTATAATTTTCTTAAAACCACCTAATGCGATCGGCAAACATTTTGTTTACATTAATTTCAGCCATAAAACATTGACAATTTGCACAAATATGACATTGAAATTGCATTGAATCATTACGATTTTATCCCTTTTCAAGTAAAGGTAAGTACTATGTTCGCTTTTCGATTGGAAATTTTCGCGGTTACTTTATTAAAACAGTTCAAGATGAAGCAGATAAATTAATTCAATTGATGCGCAGTTTCTTGCTCCCCTGGATTTCGGCAAGAATTTACAGGAATATTTTGGTTTTAATTTATAATTTTGATTATTTCAGGAAAAGTAATCGCGAAAATAAAGTGATTTTCAACTCGAAAACCGAACATAGTACCCACCTTAAAAAAGAAAACCAAAGAAAAATGTGTATATTAAATTTCGAAAATTTTCCACAATAAATTGAATTAGCATTAAAGGCCGGTATGCACCTCTACCGAAAAATTTCACTCCCATAAGAAATGCATTGCTATTTATGCTAACGAAATTTTCGGTAGCGTTCAATTTCGCAAGCTGGTACGCACCTCTAATGAAAATAACAGGGTTGTTAAAAGCATATTTTGGCAGCAAACATGTAATTTATTACAATCATTGTGTGCGTAAAAGTTTTAAAAGGTCTGTAAATAATAAACAATTTATTTGAGGAATATTTGGAACATATATTAACAATTTTTAAAAACGATTAGCTGGTTTAAAATTTGTGTACACAGCCCTGTTTTTTTGTTGTAGACTTAAATAAATTTTTGCTACCGAAAATTTATTTAAGTCTACAACAAAAAAACAGGGCTGTGTACAACAAATTTTAAATCAGCTAATCGCTTTTAAAAATTGTTAATATATGTTCCAAATATTCCTCAAATAAATTGTTTATTATTTACAGACCTTTTAAAACTTGTACGCACACAATGATTGTAATAAATTAAATGTTTGCTGCCAAAATATGCTTTTGACAACCCTGTTATTTTCATTAGAGGTGCGTACCAGCTTACGAAATTGAACGCTACCGAAAATTTCGTTAGCATAAATAGCAATGCATTTCTTATGGGAATGAAACTTTTCGCTAGAGGTGCATACCGGCCTTTAAGAAGAAAAAATATATAAATTTATGTTCGGGTCTAGGGGAGGGGGCGGCTGTCTGTGTTGCCCCACCCTTTGCTCATGCTAGTTAGTATTGAATTGTAAAAACGTATTTTGTATCCAATTTCGATTTCCCTATTTTAAATTAGTTTTATTCACATTTAGCTCAATCGTAATGTGTAAAACAGATTTTAAATTAATAATTACCAAAAATGCTTGCAAGGACCTAAGTGATCTGAAAATTTTTTTTTTCTCAAATTAAACGTCTACGGTATTTAATTAAATTTTTTTTTTTTATTTCATATTCTTAATATAATACTATCATTGCTTTTAGCTTTATAAGTTTTATTTATATTAAAGAATTAATCAATGTGTCCCCTCGACTTAATTTTCATATTTCCATTACTCTTCCATAACAAATGTAAGAGAACTGTTTTTAGTATGAGGAGAGCTCTCAAATGTTAATTGACTGAGATATTGGTTTAATTCTCTCGTATATCTATGAATTGAAAACTTGTTTTTATTACACTAGGCAGCCCATCCCAAATGTTGTCAAGTGACGACTCTCTTACACTCTCTTCGCCTTATTATATGAGCCATAAATAAGTAAAGAGTTTAAGCCAACAGTCGGGTTTCAAACATCAAATTGAGTGGTAAGATATATCGGAAGATTTCCAAAAGTCTGTCTATTTATTTAATTAGTGTTGCTTTTCTTTTATTAATTTTGCTCTAACCAAAAAGTGTTGAAACAGTAGAAATCTTTCAATTATCATGAGTCAAAAAGTATTGGGATTATTTATCGCTTTCATTGCCTTGGCCAATGCATTAAAGGTGAGTATTTTTTTTAAGAATTTCAGGTTATCATTTATTTAAAATAACACAGTGAACTCAGTGAATTTTGAAAAAATAACACGTACAAATGTTTGGATGTATTAATGTATGTTGTACTTGTTATTCATACAATCGACAAAAGACGTTGCCTATAAACTGGGTAAGACGTTTTGAAATATTAACAAACAGTTATTAACTCATCAAGTAACAATAGAATCGAAATAAAGCGTTTTTTGTTTGTTTGAAACATAGAAATGAACGGAAAATAACCAACTGTTGGCTCATCTTTGAAATAGAACAAAAGGTGCTTACAATACAGAGATAGCTAACTGCCAACCGGTGTTATTTTATTCTCCCTCCCTTATTTTAACTTTCTTGAGCCTCAGGTAGGTTTCACGATCATTGACCCCCTCACTTTGTTATGTCGCAAAGCCATGAACAAATCATTTTCCTTTGGATTAGTTACAACATAAATACAACTAAGTTTTTTCTTTTCATTTACGAGGGAAAATCATAACCGGTTTTCCCTTGCCTTGTTGTGAATACAATAGCAAAACATGATTACATCAATTATATGCATATACAAAAAAAAATACTTTAAAATACTAAGAGAAATTTCTAAAACAGCAGAATGTTTTTTAAAGTTTGGTAAATTAAATTTTCTAAAAATTTAGCATTAGGAAGCTTTACTAGTTTAAACAATTCAAACTCAAAGAAAAGTTTACTTGGATCCAAAAATATTAAAGATTTTGGTAGTGATTCCGAGCCAAAAGACAATTTTTTTGTAAAAAAATAGATAATTTTACAAAAATCTAATCTCTATAAAATTAAATTGATTTTAAAATTAAAATTGATAATACAAATAAATATCAAATTTAAAAAGTCCAAATTATAACAGATACTTCTGTTTTCTCAATTTCAAAAAATAACTTTAAACCAAAGATGAAAAATCCTAAAAATAGTTTTAGTCTATATTTGAATCTTTTTTTTTATTTTTAATCTAAATATTCAGTATCTCAATTAATTGAACGATTATTTTTGTTAATTCAAAAATGTATTTCTTTATTTTAAGGAAAATTCATCTTCATCTTAAGACATACGGTTTTAAGGAGACCTAACTTCTAAATATTCTTGTCCTTAATTTAATGAAAAAAATTAAGGCAAAGGTTATAAACCTTATTTTCATTAAAATTTATATATTTTAAAGAAAACTGTCGGTAAGGTTGTGTAATTAATTGTCTGTCCTTAAATTGAATTTGCCTATTCGGACCAGTATTTTTTTTAGTGTACAATGTAGTTTAAAAAAGAATAACATTCGACATCTCTAATATACATAAACTTTTTTGTTTTCACTGTATAGCAATAGTCTAAAATATTGCAGTTAATTGCCATAATGTATGACAATTGTAGGTGTAGCATAGAATATTATTTAAATGTCAAACATTCCATTCGTATCAAGGTGGAATTTAAATTTAAAATAATTAAACAAACCCCTTCTTCTTTTTCTTCTGTTACATTGTAATTCGACACCATAAATTCATTGCGGAAGTTAACTAAACTTTTATCATACACTAAAATGTTGTTCAAAATTCGGTACCATAATAGATATGATATGGATACAAAATAGATCGATCAGTGGTGATTTTAGTCGTTTTGTCAGTTCAAGTGGCCAATTGACGTGTGTATTGTAACCCCTGACCAGAGAATGAAGCCGACCCATTTTTGTCGGCGGCAGCTGACACTAAATTTTTGACTCCGGCGGCGGCGGCTTGACGGCCAAGCCGATATTAATTTATGCATTCGGCGGCTGGCAAGTATCCATTATAAAATCAAATTGAAGTTATTCGAAAGATAATTAGATTAGTTGTACTCCAATGTTACAATCAAACTTACATTTCATTCAAATTTCCGACCCTTTTTTGGCAGTCGACTCCGCCGCCAAATATGTCGACTCATCTCGATTCAAATTTAGCCGCCAATTAATAAAAATATCGATTTAAATCACCAAATGACTTCAGAACTTTATCGCAAACAAGGGCAAAAGTGTATGAGTGTAATAAGCCTTCAAATGTGAATATAAAACCAGTAATGAAAGTCTAAAGTCGGGCGGGGCCGACTATATTATACCCTGCACCACTTTGTAGATCTAAATTTTCGATACCATATCACATCCGTCAAATGTGTTGGGGGCTATATATAAAGGTTTGTCCCAAATACATACATTTAAATATCACTCGATCTGGAAGAATTTGATAGACTTCTACAAAATCTATAGACTCAAAAATTAAGTCGGCTATTGCACTAGGGTGGAACACAATGTTAGTAAAAAAATATGGGAAACGTTTAAATCTGAAGCAATTTTAAGGAAACTTCGAAAAAGTTTATTTATGATTTATCGCTCGATATATATGTATTAGAAGTTTAGGAAAATTGGAGTCATTTTTACAACTTTTCGACTAAGCAGTGGCGATTTTACAAGGAAAATGTTGGTATTTTGACCATTTTTGTCGAAATCAGAAAAACATATATATGGGAGCTATATCTAAATCTGAACCGATTTCAACCAAATTTTGGCACGCATAGTTACAACGTTAATTCTACTCCCTATGCAAAATTTCAACTAAATCGGAGCAAAAAATTGGCCTCTGTGGGCAAATGAGTGTAAATCGGGCGAAAGCTATATATGGGAGCTATATCTAAATCTGAACCGATTTTGCTGATATTTTGCAAGTTTTTCGAGACTCATAAAATATTCGGATGTACGGAATTTGAGGAAGATCGGTTGATATACACGCCAATTATGACCAGATCGGTGAAAAATATATATGGCAGCTATATCTACATCTGAACCGATTTTTTCCAAAATCAATAGGGATCGTCTTTGAGCCGAAACAGGACCATATACCAAATTTTAGGACAATCGGACTAAAACTGCGAGCTCTACTTTGCACACAAAAATACATCAACAGACAGACAGACAGACAGACAGACGGACAGACGGACATCGCTAAATCGACTCAGAATTTAATTCTAAGCCGATCCGTATACTAAAAGGTTGGTCTATGATTACTCCTTCTTGGCGTTACATACAAATGCACAAACTTATTATACCCTGTACCACAGTAGTGGTGAAGGGTATAAAAATAAAATAAGAATAAAACAAAATTTTAAAAGTAAAGAACATAGGTTAGGTGGCAGCACGATGTATCAGGCTCACTTAGACTATTCAGTCCATTGTGATACCACATTGGTGAACTTCTCTCCTATCACTGAGTGCTGCCCGATTCCATGTTAAGCTCAATGACAAGGGACCTCCTTTTTATAGCCGAGTCCGAACGGCGTTCCACATTGCAATGAAACGTAAAGAACATGTTTAGCTTGGTATTCCAACATTTTTGTTTGCTGGGTGATTTACCACAAGTTCAGTTGGTATGAAACACAAACACGATCACAAACAAAAAGCCTGTAAAAACTTAATTGCATTTTAAATGATAATTCTTAAAACCAGTATTGTCTTACTGTGAAGAAAAAAGTAGCATTTGAAAAACTGTTTGTTATTTACGAGTATGTATATAGATGGTGGGACAAACACAGAATAAATAAATAATAACATTATTAGAGGTGGACAAAAGAACACACACATCCAAAAAAGATATAAATAAAATAAACAAATATGTTTTTTTTTCTACCTGCTTCTGCTTTGCTACTTTAAATTTAAATATTCGTCATGCATTCTCCATTTTGCTACGGAGTAATGTGAAAAAGGTATTCCATACGTAATGCTATAAAAAAGAAAACAGGAACATTTCATAAACTTATCATAAGGTCTTTTCTAAGTTAAACCTAGATTCGTATCTCACAGCTGAAAACCAAAAAGTTAAGAATACATTACGCACGGAAAACTGTTATATTTCATGTAAAAAATTTCACGCTGAATCATCAGAGATTTTATTTTCATTATTTACGAAACTACAATTTAAATACTCATATTTGAATGTTACCTTTTTCGGTTAAGATAGATTATCTTTCCACTAATGCAAATTTGGCTTAATGTAAGAAACAGTATTCGTGATTTAAAGAAATAATTTTTGATTTAAAGAATAAATTTGTGTAAATAGTCGTTTAAAATCTGAAGTGCATATATATCTTTTTTTTTATTGGCATATGCAAACAAACTGACATTGCGATAAACGAAGTTTGTATCGTCTTTATAACCTTGTTGAATAAACATCAAAAACATCTTCGAAAACAAATTTAGGTTTAGTGGGTAAACCAAAAAAATTAGAATCGGGGCGTTACGCCAAACATACTGTGAGACACACTTTGCTTCTACATGCAAAAAAATAATTCTTTCCTCCCAAACGAAATTTTAGACAAACAAAGTTCGTTTCTCATTTGCTTTTCGTTGAAAGGAAGTGTATTTGGAAGAAAAGTATATACTTTTTGTGATAAACGTTTACTCTTTTCCAGGATGTAAAAGCAATTTCATAAAGACTAACTCAAAAAATTTTTTCTGGCTAATTGCATTTTCCCTCACATCTTTCTCACTTCCACGAAGTTTTTTAGTTCTTAGCACCTTTTTCTGTAATACAAACAATGTAGAAGAAATTATACGATTTTATAAATTTTTAAATTTTTTTACCTTTCGCCTGGACTGAGAATCGAACCGCGGACCATGCAATTTGGAAGACAACACACTATCCACTGAGTTATGTAGCCGTTATTCTTATCAATAGACAATTACCCATATAAGTTATATTTATATAGCATAGCTTGCGGCGCCCACGAGCCGATTAAACAAAGTTTATTTAACAGAAACAAACATTTAGTTTGGCACCGTGGATCAGTGGTTGATACGTCTGACTTGCATGCCAAGGGTCGTGGGTTCGATCCCTGCTTCGACCAAAGTTTTTTTGTTTGTTTTTTTTTTACATATATTCCAGATATGTTGGGAAGATTCCGACAAAATGTTCAACATTACATTGTACTACATTAAATTTCGAACTGTAAAATGTGTCTTATTAAAGACCTAAAGTCAGAAAAGAACAGTGTTTGATATAAACGAAATGGACTGTGTTGTTGGTTCAAAAATAACTTTTTTTATTGAAAAAATAAAAATGTTGTAACAAAGGACTTTTTTCGTGATAAAAGTGTATACTTTTCGAAGCAATTCAAAAAACTCTAACAAAAGAAAATCGTTTTCGGTACACGTTTTCCAAACGTTTTTTTCTTTGCGTGTTCGTTCAAGATTTTGCATAATCGAAATTTTGCTATCCATAAAACCTGAAAAGTTTGCTAAGTTTGTCTGTTAAAAAGGGGAAAGCAGTCAATGTAGTTGTTTCAACAAATATCAATCCTTTTTCTCTGCTGAACTAATTGCTGAATCGGCAAACGTGTTTGCTAAATCTTTTTTACAAACATCCTTAGTTCATGATAAATTGGTACTGGAAGATGTTCATCTTCATTTCTAATTCATTAACAAATCACAGAGGAAGTTTAATGAGTTTAGGCTTTTCAGATCAAAGTTAAAAGCTTAGTGTATAAAAACCTCATGGTCCGTTTAATTAAACAAATATTTTAGTCAAAATGAAACTGAATAAAGCTTGTCCAGTTCCAATTTTTTAATGCTTTTTTGCATTGCTAACCTAACCTAACTTTGAAGAATTTTTCCGAATTATTAAAGCCACACACACAAAATTATAGTATAATTTTTAAACTTACAATAAATTGTTGTTGAACAAATTTTTTTATTTTAAACAAATTTTTTGTTAATGACAAAATTGGTTGCTAATCTGACAAAATATTACTAAAATCGTAATTGTATTTACAAATTACGTTGTTATCTCAAATTTAAACATAATTTTAATTGTATTGATAAGAAAATTAGTTGATATTTTGTGTGTGCATGTTGACCTTAGTCAAACAAAATCTTCTTTCATGTAAAGGTACCCATTTTGAAGTCGAATCACAAAATGTTAAGGACAAAACGACTTCATTGCAATACTTATCGACTTTCAGGCAAGGAAACAAACTTTATGTCCAATGCGTACTGTGCGATTGTTATGGTCGTATTTTAACAGTAATTTTCTTATCAGATTGGCCGGAGTGAATTAATAGTTTTTTTGGGATCACCAGATATGTTCAGTAAGCTACTAACTTTTCAGGAGTATGTGTTCGGTCCTAAAATATCTTTTTTTTAACATTGGTTTTTTTGTCTGCTGAAAATCAGCTTTCAGTATTTGGATTTAGGGTCCATTTTCGATCCGCTCAAAATGGCATCGTTTATGGGGAAAACCCGTTTGCTTTCGTGATCTTGGAAATCCCTTTAACAAGTCAAAGAATTTGCGAGCTGTAGATACCAGTTAGGAGAATGTATAAATGAAATCTGAGAAGACTTCAACGTAGGTTTGGTTAGGTTAGGTGGCAGCCCGATATATCACGCTCCCTTAGACTATTCAGTCTACACAGCGGTGAACTTCTCTCTTATCACTGAGTGCTGCCCGATTCCATGTTAAGTTCAATGACAAGGGACCTCCTTTTTATAGCCGAGTACGAACGGCGTTCCACATTGCAGTGAAACCACTTAGAGAAGCTTTCAAACACTCGGAAATGTCACCAGCATTACTGAGGTGGAATAATCCACCGATGAAAAACTTTTTGGTGTTCGATGGAAGCAGGAATCGAACCCACGACCTTGTGTATGCAAGGCGGGCATGCTAACCATTGCACCACAGTGGCTCCCAGTATTTGCTATTAACAGCAGTTTTTTTCAATGAGTGAATCAAAGAAATCATATTGATGACTTTTTTTTAGATTTACGAAATAAAGTATCTGTAAAATTTCTTTTCATGTACAGAGACCCTATTCAATGTTCAACAATTTTATATTAGGAAACTGTTGTATCTGTATTTTAATAATATTTTCGGTGTACTGAACGTTAAACTGTTGCTGTGCCCATAATCAAAAATTATTTTTTTCTGCGTTTAAATCACCGACAGTGTGCATGTACCTTTCATTAAATGAAAAGGTCTATGGGTGAATGCATCCACATTCAAGTCGGTCACTTCATGATTTCGTAGTCAATTTAATTCTGAGAAGAGGAAACAAATGTCAAATGCAACATTCATTTAATAATGACCAAATACTGATTAAAGCAACATGTTAATTGATATTTTCTAAAGGCCATTCTCCATTAAAGCTAAAGCATACCAGATTAGTGTTTCGGTGTTTTATTGATTTTTGTACTACTTCATGCTTGCATGCCGAGAATAGGGATTGTAAACATAATCATATAGTCGGCATTTCGACTTTTTCAAAACTGTCGACTATTTGCTTTTGGGTTTTGTAAAGGTTTAATTTGTGTCTAAAAAATTTTAAATATCGACTTTTCCACAATTTGGTGACATTTTTTCAATATGATTAGTTGAATTTGAAGAAAGTCGACATTTGTATCCCTATTTATGTTGGAAAAAAAATTCGTTTCTAATAAAACACTATATAGTTTGCATGTATTTTTTATTGTTGGCTATACGAGACTTTGTCGTTACAGTTTTTTTTAGAAAATTAGAACATATCTTCTCTATTTAAATACACATACACCAATAATACTGCCACCCGTAAAGAATTTTTTTATTTTGTTATATTTAAAACAAATTTAACAACAAAACAAATATTCTCGTTAGTTTAAGGGCTTTTCTTGCACTGTTTTTACATTTGGCTAGGAAAATGTTCTTTTTAGGTTAAAAAAAAAAAAAAAAAACAGGCAAAAGTGCAAAAAAACTTCGAATTCTGTTGTGAAAATAGTACCACGAATAGAGGCAAATCGCGGGCATTTTCAGCACTGCCGACAAACGAGTATGCTGCGATTGCCCTGTTTAATCCTTTGAATTCTTTTCTCACCGATGAAATGATAGCATTTTTTAGGATGCTGGCAACATTTAAAAAATGCGCACTCTGTACAGACAAAATGAAGACAAAGCACTTTTTCAGAAAAGAAAACACCATAAAATTTCCTTATGAAGAAGTACACGTATGAAAATAAATGCCAACAATTGTCAAACATTTACTGGTGTTTTTTGCAGAAAAAATCGTCTGTTTTAGCAAACAATATTTCAATTTGGAACAGCGGATATACCGCTAAAGTCGGGTTTCTGCTGAAATGACCAAATTATTATACATGTAGTAAGTCCAAACGAAAAACGTAAAATATTAAAAAACATTTAACAACAGACAACTACTGCTATTTTTAGCAGACCCTTTTCTATGAAGGTAGAATATTTTAAAACACGACCCGGTATGGATAAAATCAACAAGTTTTAGAATAAAATCATGTATTGTCATTTCTGCTGAAATGACCAAAATTATTATTCATGTAACATGCCAATTCATCTAACATAAATTGATTTCCTTTTTCTAGCTGACAAAAACTATTTGATTTCGCCCATATTTTTCAAAAACAAAAAAGTTTAAATTGCACCAATCGGTACACCCAAAGAGATTAGTAGAAACAGCAAAAAGTGTGCTGAAATTTTTTAGGCTTTTAAGGCTCGATTACACTAAAACATAATTGAATTTGGGTGAAATAAACAATCATGTCAATGTAGGGACAATCGTAACACAATTAAAAAAGAAAAAGAAAGATGAAGAAAAAGAATATGTCTAGTATTTGCACAAATATCTAAATATTTGTAAAATTAAGGAATAACAACAAACAAACTGTTTGCTGATCGCATTTAGGGGCATTTAAGAATTCCTAAATTAACCTAACAGGTTGTCCAATATTGGTTCATGTCTATGGGTTGGTCCAGTGCCAGGACGTGAGTCCTAAAGCATAATTACCCCGCCAATGACAAACCAATATTAAAATGACCTGTCCCATCCCTATGTTTTGACCAGTACTGGAACTGGTTCATACACACCAGGGACTGTAACGATCCTGGGGTTGATCCATTTCCCGTAGGGATATTACAGTGGAAAAATATACAACAAAAATATTTTTGGTTATTAAACCTTTGGGGAATATTTTATAATAAAAAAATATTTATAATTTGTTGTTCGTTAGGCCCTGAAGTACAGAAATATAATAACAAACACCGACTGCTGTTTTAGCAGATTTTTTTTATGAGTGTATTTATTACCATGAAAACTTTAATCATTTGTTTATAGAGAAGTTTCATTTTGAAAACACTTTTTTCATTTTCAAAATATGTTACTAAGTTCATTCATTCATTATAACCGGTAGTTCGTTATAACCATGGTACGTTATAAACGTGTTCAGCCGTGTATGTGGGATATATTAAAAACTAATTTAAATGTCCAATACGAAGTTCGTGTCAAAAGCAAATTATTGATAGTGTTCATAAAATTTATTAAAATTACGCACACAAATTCAACTGAGCAGAGAGAACAAAATGACTTGAAAAATCATATACACTTTGATATATACAAACATTTGTCAATTTACTTGTACGTTTATTGGAAGATGAACATATATTTAAAATGTGATGTCATGACTATAATCGTTGGGATAATTTGAAAGTCGCCCTCAGTTCAGTTTATTTTCATTGTAGATTTAGCTGATTGGGCCAATGCAGTTGAAAAATCAATTAACATTACGAATGTAAATGAAATGAGTTTAGCCATTTAAATTTCTACAAATGACGAATGGCCCAACTGGCATTGTACACCCAAAGAAAAAATACAATGCAGTTGAAAAATCAATTAACATTACGAATGTAAATGAAATGAGTTTAGCCATTTAAATTTCTACAAATGACGAATGGCCCAACTGGCATTGTACACCCAAAGAAAAAATACTTTCCTCCGGAACAAAATTTTATACAAAAGAAATTTTGCCTTTGTTAACCCTTTCAACCCTAAAGTTGCCTCTGGGCAACTTTTTGTGTTTTGTGACTCACTGTCAGCGTTGTTTTTGTTTTTGTTCATAAAACTGTAACGGTATCGAAAGCTACAAGTGTTTTCTTCAAGTTGAATGAAAAATCAGCTAATTTGGTTGTCAATTAGCAAAAAAATTTTCATTAATACGCACGTGCCTCAAAAAAAAAATATGTGCGAATTTAAAAAGAGGTTTTTATACATGTGACTTTTTTCAAAAATTACAACTAAAATGTTGAAAGTTTTTATTAAATCTGTTGAAGTACATGTCAAATAAAATATTTCTGGAGTCAAATCTTAGAATTGCAAAAAACAACAGATGCGAATTTTTTAAAATTGAAAAGTTGCCTGTGGGCAATTGTGGTAGTAAAATTACATATTTTTCGACATAAGACCTAGAGAAAACAGGTTTGAAAAACAATGATTTTAAACAAATTTTGAACTTCGATTGGGATGTCCCAGTGACGAGAAATGCGGCGATGATGAGGAAATAATATCTTCAGTGCAGGGGGGAATTTGGAAGGAATCGTAAAAAGGGATAGATATAGATATCGACCTTCTTGGCAACATACTAGTGGATTAGCACGAATATTGGCGCTTTATAATACTTTGGTTTTTTATACCGCCATTTAAATTTACATGGGTTCAAAACAAAAAAAAAACATTTTCGTGAGTCACGCGTGATACACGCGAAGCCGTGAATGAAATTTAAAGGAAATCTCGTGAATGTGCGCGAACGGGATAAACAAAAATGTGTGGCGCGTGAGTAAAAATCAAATTGTGTTCGTGATTTTGAGTGAGTAAAATTTCTCTCACGCTCCCGATAAGAATTCAATTCACGATCCAACTCACACACACGATCCAAACCACGCTCAAGATAAAATTCACGTTCACGATAAAATTCACAATCACGGTAAAACAGAGACACAAAAAGTCACAATCACGCACAAATTCACGTTCGCGATTAAATTCAAGCTCACCGATTTTAATCACCTTTACTTATTTAATCACGCTTAAGATTTCAATAGAGTGAGTCATGAGAATTTTCGTGAATTACGAGAATTTTATTGAGCCACGAAAATTGTCGTGTTCCGAAAATTTTTGTGAATCACGAGATTTGTCGTGAAGTACGAAAATTGTCGTGAATCATGCGAAAGCATGAGGTAACATATAAACGTAGTTCATGTGGGAGCGTGCGCGAGTATGACTTTTCTTTTCGTGAATTGGCGTGAGCGTGAATTCCTACCCACATATCGTGAGTGAATACAAATACTTCTTCGTGAATGTGTTTGAGCGTGAGTGAAATTCCACTCACGCGCGCACCTACGTATATATTTACTGTAAAATAACAAAAAACTTACAAAAAATCCAATAAAACGTAATACGTCTATCATTACAAAACAAACTATTTTGTAGTCACAATTGCCCAAAGTTGCCAACAGGCAACATTCTCTACCGCCTAATCGAATGGGCGTGGCGACCCGAAATTTTGGTTAGACGCTTCTTAAATGACTTCAACAAGATTTAAAGTAAAAAAAATTAGCGATACCTATAAAAATTCGGTATTATTTTTTCAATGTACATTAAAAAATTAATATGTAATGACATAATTTTGTAAATAAAATATCAAACCTAGCATTAGTATTGAAATTTGATCATTAAAAACAACTTTATATTTTACATACCCATTTCGAAGTAGGTCCCTTGTCATTGAGCTAAAGGTAGAATCGGACAGAAGTTCACCACTTATCACATCACAATGGACTGGATAGTCTAGGGAGTTTAAAATAACTTTATCTAACCTAACCAGATATACAAACAAATATTTTGAAGATTTTCACTTAACAACAATTTTGGGAGTGTATCAACTCTTTATAAAGTTACGTATTTCGAAGTCCTAATTGAATGTGAAGATAAAAATCGCTTCTATTGTTGAGCCACAAAGATTTTCCACTTTTGATAGTAACGCATGGACATTATAAGCCGCTGTAATTCGACGATGCCAATTACGATTACAAGTTTCCATATGTAATTCAGGACAAAAGAAAAACAATCAAACATCTCCATAAAGAGCACACAGATACACTGATAAAAATATCTCCGTAAACACAAAATTTAATTGCTTTAATCGTTACACCCTCAAAAAAAATCGCTTCTCTAACATATGTTCCAAACATATTTTGCAGGAAGCACATATATTATTGGATACTGCCGAAACATTAATATGTTTGTTTTATGTGAGCATATTATATGTTTGGAAGCATTTTGAATCCAAAAATAGTATATGCTTGGAAGAATTCCTCAAAGAAGATTGTGCTCATTTCCTCAGATAATTTTCACTTCCACGAAATTTTTGTGTTCTTCGCATCTTTTTCTGTAATACAAATATGCTGTTTTTTTCAAATGTCTATTCTCTTGGTTCCGAATGTCTATTCTCTTTATTTCGAATACTCATTCTAATATTCAAATTAAATAATATTTAGACTTAAGCATATTACATTTTTTGCCTTATCATGAAACAGTTTTCCGAAACTACATACAAGCGGTTTCACAGAAATTGCTCTCATTTCATTCTCGCTGTGTTATGTTGATATCTTTTTATTCCACCCTCCCGGTTTCCATCTCTATTTCTTTCTCTATACTAACTCTCTCTCTCTCTGTCGCTCTCTGAATAAAGTATCACAACATATATATGTTTACTCGAAATTTGTAAATTTATATATGTATACATTCACACATATTATTTTTATGAAACATTCATGCCCCAAACATAATATATTCTAACATATTAACATATGTGTCCCAAACATTTTGTGTTAGTTTAGAAACATTACATGTTTGCACTTAAATGTATTGTGTTTAAAAATTGTGCCCGAAACACATTTTGTTTATATCGGAACATATGAAAAACATATTTTTCTAACAGTGTACAAAAAAATGCAACGAAAGTATCAAACTGTCAATTGTCTTTGAAAAACTAAATAATAGTTGTGTGGACATGTCTACCATTAGATATAAATATTTTGTATACAATGGTATACACTCAAAAAATAAAAAAAAACGGTGCATCTAGAAGGAAAGAAAATGTAGGTTAATTTTACAAATGCTTAACTAAACTATATTACAAACGACGATATAGTAAAATGAATACAATATTTTTGAACAAATTCAAGATGGGCATATTTTTGGTTAAATTTAAAAATGTTAGAAAATTCTATGGAATACAAAATCTATTTATATCACATAACTAAAAACTATTAATGTGAAGGAAACTTTCTCAAAACCACAATAATTCCTACAAACTAAAATAATTTAAAATTGAATTTACTGTTTTGAGTGTAGCATAATTTTCTGCAGAATTGTTTTGAAACTTTGTTTATTTTATTTACAGGTACCCATCACCGTATACTACGAATCATTATGTCCCGATAGTGCTAAGCTTATCACCGAACAAATATTCCCGGCCGTTAAAGGGGAATTTAGAGAACATGTTGACATCACCTGGGTACCATTTGGTAAATCTACGGTATGTAAATGATTTTGAATGAGTGCTCTGTCCCAGTGTGGGAATAATTAGGGAAACATTTGTTCATTGGTTTTACTTTCACATCTTCCAGTTTCAAACACAAGGTTCCGATGTCATGTTCACATGCCACCATGGACCCAATGAATGTTATGGCAACAAAGTGCATGCCTGTGCCATCGAACACATTCAGGCTAACTCATATCAGGTGGAATTCACTCGCGAATCACTCACATTGGATTTCATTAATTGCATGATGAAAATCGGCAAGAATTTCCCCGATAACGTGTATCCTGGTGCCAAGTGTGCCCGTGATAATCACATCAGTACCTGGGAAAATATTCAACAATGTGCCAACAGTACCGAGGGTAGTCAATTGTTGATGAAGCATGGACAAGCAACCAATGCCTTTATGGCACCATTGAAGAGTGTGCCCACAATTGTTTTCAAACATGTAAGTTATCGTGTATTTGCATCAATGTGAAAGAGAATGGATGTTGTGATTTTCCTTTGGTTATTTTCAGCAATTCGATGGTAAGGTCAATGATAGAGCTCAAACTGACCTTGTTGGCGTTCTATGCTCATATGTGTCCCAACCTATGCCCAAGATCTGTGCCAGTCGTAACTCAGCTGTAAGCATGGTTGCCGTATCTACTCCTATCTTGGGTCTTTTGACTTATTCTTTGACTAAGTTGTTCTTCTAAAATGTATTTACTTTCCACTACCCGTCGTTTTAGCTTTAACTTTAATACAATAACCTTTTCTGATTCCATCCAAACGGTTTTATACAGAGTATTTTATATTATTTTTTAATTTGTGATTTTTTTCATTCTATAATTACAGCATGAGTAAAGGCTTTAATTTTTGCGCAGAAATATGTTCAGTGTTCTATTGAAAGTATTTACTTGTGAATTGTGTGTTGCATGTAAAAAAGAAACAAAAATAAACAAACCGAAAATAAATCGAAATATGTATATTTAGGTAAAAATCTCAAAAAGGCTAAGTAAACAGTTTCATCAATAATGAGGTTAATGCGCTTTACAGACTATCAGTTATTCCGGACAACAGTGCTCGTGTCGAACATATCCCATATATTGTGCACATTATAAGTTAAGCCTGAAGGCATCATCGATACTGCTGCATGTTTATGGGATCGATAACACATTTACCGATTATTTAGTCATCGCCGACAAGTCGTATCGATCCGACACACTGTAAGATTCTTTACTAACACCGACATTCCGTCCGGAATAACTGATAGTGTCGAACATATCCCATATATTGTGCATATTATAAGTTAAGTCCGAAGGCATAATCGATACTGCTGCATGTTTATGGGATCGATAACACATTTACCGATTATTTAGTCATCGCCGACAAGTCGTATCGATTCGACACAGATTCTTTACAAACACCGACATTCCGTCCGGAATATATGATAGTCTGTAAAGCGCATAACATTAAGAGGGTAAATATTTGTCAATTCGTATTATTTAAGTCTACGAGTATACATCCGAGTGTGGTAGGTTTTGATTTTGGGTCGCATGTAGTCGTCTCTTAAAAACACACAGATTTAAGAGCGGACATCGCTAACGTTGTTATTTTGTTAATTTTTTAGTTTTTCTCCCATTGTCACTTTTGAAGCATTAAATCGATTTTTACATACACTGAAAGAATTCTCTTCGTTAATTTTACGAAACATTTGTTTGTAGATTTCATTTATTTTTGAAATATTCTAAATTAAATATTCTTCATAAAAAGTTCGTTTAATTAACGAACCTTTCTTCACATTTCATGATTTTTGTGAAGACGTTTTTATGAAAATTTTACGAAACGTTCTGCTTCACAATTTCTTCATAAAAAGTACAAACATTTTGTAAAGTTTCCGTTTGTGATATAAAATTTTCTCTAATAAGTTGCTTCAGTGACCTTTCGTTCTTTTTATGAAATTTAGTAGTTTTAACAAAATTTGTCATTCCTTTTACGAAGAGAATTCTCTCGGTGTAGCCTACAAAAAATTAAAAAAATTATGGTACATTTATTTTCCAACATAGTTTTCGACACAAGGTTAGGTTAGGTTAGGTGGCAGCCCGATGTATCAGGCTCACTTAGACTATTCAGTCCATTGTGATACCACATTGGTGAACTTCTATCTTATCACTGAGTGCTGCCCGATTCCATGTTAAGCTCAATGACAAGGGACCTCCTTGTTTTCGACGCAAATGTCTCAATATTCTACAGTCCCAAAATATATGTGGTGATATTATAGTGACCAAGTTGGGATAATACTGATAGCCAATAAATTTTTGTACTGATTGTGGTTTTCTCCATTTTGATCACAATGGACTGAATAGTCTGAGTGAGCCTGAAACTTAATCGGGCTGCCACTTTATCCTGACCCCATTTTGAATATGCTCCGGACATCTGTTAGGAATTTTCTTTGAAATTAACCAGCAACAAAAAAATCTTTGATTTACTTTTTATTATTCACAGTTAATTCAAAATGGAGGTATACGAAAATTTCCATTAATATCATGAAAGAATTAATATCACGAAAAATTGTAAAAACTCGTTAAGTGCTATTTTTTTAATTTCATTGTTCAATCAGTTTAGATTTGTTCGAATTGGCTACATTTGACACTAAATATAGCCTTCATACGGCCAATAAAGCCATCACATGCTGCACGAAATTGGCCCGTTCCCGGCGAATCGCCATCTTGAAATGATCGACTCTTTGGTATTTTTTGGAGCCAATGTTAATCTCTAAAATGTCATAAGCGTAAAAGTCCAACGGTTTAAGATCCGGAGAGTTTGATTGGCATTGCACGGTAAAAATGAAGCGAGGACTCTCCTCTTTAAACCATTTTTGGTTGACGCCTAATGTGTACGAAGGTGATGAGTCCTGTTGGAAAGTTCATGCTCTGCGGTAGAGCTGCAAAACTATCGATATTATCTATAGTTTCATACTGAAGTAGGTAAATTCAAATCACAAATGAAAAATTCTGATTTAGTTTAATACCTAAACATTTGTTTCTTTGAACATTGTGTCTTTTTCCTAAAGTTGGCGGCTTCCCACAAAATGGATTTCGTCTGTAGCAAATATTTTTCTCAATACAATAGATACTGAGAAACTAAAGTAGCACACTTTTAATAAGAATGTAAAAATTTTTTCTTAATTGATTTCTAACTACAATGATTTTCATCGGGTTGTTTTGTATACCAGCATCTACGGATGGTCAGCAAAGCGGGATCCACCATTTCAAATTGATGGAATTTTTTAAATCAAATAATATCAACATGTTTTTATGAATTATTATTAATTCCGTAACTGGCCACTTTCGAGCAAGAGAAGCAATCCTTTGCTATTCCCAATCTAACTGTTTTCTGCATCGGTGCCATTTTAGTTAAATAAGTGTTGAATTAGTTCTCGCGATATGTTCAGCTCACGAGTAAGTTTTCTACCACTGCGGCATGTATTTCGATCAAATCTGGCCTTCACATTTCGCATCATTTCTGATGTTGTTACCGTTTTTTCGTCGACTTATTGGAAGCGGTGCAAGACTACTAGTATCACTACTAGTATCAGCAATGATGCTGGAGGGCTCTAACGATAGCTACTTGTGGATTTCCAGCCAAATAAAACACAATCCTAAATACGCTCAAATTCCATCACGAATAAATTTATTTCTGAATATATTTCTAATATATTTAAACTGACCTGCTAATTGGGAATACGATGGCATTCTCTTATTCGATATTTAGGACTGTGGCAGCCACCGTGGTGCAATGGCCTTGTATACAAAATGTCAATCCCTGTTTTGACCGAACATAAAAAAATTTTAGCTCCTTTCTCAGTAATGTTGGTGACATTTCTGAGTGTTTCAAATCTTCTCCTTGTCCATGAAATAAACATGAAATCAGGCAGCTCTCAGTGACAAGAGAGAAGTTCACCACTGTGGTATCAAAATGGACTGAATAGGCAAGTGAGCCTGAAATAACGGGCGACCGCATAACTTCAAAATCTCAATTTATCCAAGAACTTTATAAAAAGCACAAACTACTATACGAGCACTTGCCTGTTATTCTTATCTCATTTTGCATAAATAGATCACGCTGTATGCTATTTAACTGTAACTTTGTTAAATATTTTCATCGATTGAAATTAAACGTTCTTACGAAGTCATAAGCCAACATATAAGAGGGTTGCACAAATCATAATTTATGCAAATTGATTATCATAAATCACTACCCAAATTGTTATAAACAATCTAGTATGCAATCAAATTGATAGATAACTGCTTTACACTAACGCAATATGACAATAAACAGTGCGATAAGTCAACCAATATTACACTCGTGAGTATATTGTTCGTAAGGCAGTAAATAGTGTTGCCAGTATTTTTCCTCACAAAAATCTCCAATAAATATTTTACAATGTTTTTATCAAAAATAAAATAATAATAACAATTTAAAAATTGAAAAAAAAATTGTCATACCAGCTTGCGGGCTGCAATATCAAGATTTCGAAACATAAAACCAGGAGAGTGGTGATAGTCTTTCATAGTCTAAGTCAGCCTGAAAATCAATCGGGCTACCACTTTAACCTAAATGCTCGTTGAATTATAATGGGAGTTCGATCACCATGTATTTATGAATGAAAATGTACTTCTAAATACACAAGTAATAAAATTGGGTGGTAGGTCAATATAAAGGTGAACCATCTTCATCATTTCTATATTTATGGGATATATTGTCCGGACCATTTAAGCCTGAGTCCTCCCGAAATGATTTCACAATAGTAGAAAAATGTCTTAGCCCAGCTAAGTTAAATTATAAATTCGCACCTAGATCCCAAAAATAAAATCTTGTGTCCGCTTCTAGCCCAAATGCTCCATTTTACATTCCATGGAAAAAAGAGTAGCAACGTTTCCTTTTATTGACGATTCGCTGTACTTCTTTTTTAATAATGTAAGAATTTCATGTAAACCTGATTTATTATATGTTAACGAACCCATTTCCCGCCAAATCCGCAATACCCCAAAACTCAAAAATGTCGTCCCGATCCATGAAAAAATCCCCAATTATGGCCTATTTTTATTACTTGAAAATACTTTGAGTAACATTTTAGAACTTGAATATTTTTCGAATTGTTGTTCACTAGAGAAAAATATAACAGCTAACACCGACTGCTATTTTCAAAAGACTTTTTCTACATTCTTATTAAAATCAATGTTTTTTCTAACTCAAAAGCATTTGCAATTACATGAAAGTTGCACGAGAATTGCAAGTCCCATATTGCGGACAAAAGATATGTACAGAGATGCAGCCCGGATTAGATAGATTAAGGAGGAGTTCGTCTGTGAAACAGTATATAATAGTATATGTGGTTTATAGAACCAATATTTCTAACATAGAGCGGAATTTTTAGGCCCTTCCAAGACACAGTGGTATATAGTTGAATAAAATTCGCAAATATAGTTTTGCGATTATTTTGCAAATTCAAATACTATACAATAGTTCCGATACGGTGTAGGGATTAATGTCAGTTCAATCTAATCACCGGTATAACTAACAAGTGCCTTAGTTGTGTATGTAATCTATCTATCGTTTGTATTTCGAGAACAAATTAAGCGATAAACACCTGACGCTAAGGGGTTAATAACAATTCATGGGGGTGAGTTTGGTGGTGATTGATATTTAATTATATTGCCTCGTGTTGATTCATTGTCACTGTTACTAACAAAGACCAGAAAAACAATGTGCTTATTGAGACAAACATTTAGCTACCAAAATATTTATTTTTACGATAATCGAGATTGTCATAAAGTTTTTTTTTGGTGACGATGTCGAATCAATGTTGTACGCATCAATACTCAAGTGTTACGTTTTGTTATTAGATCAACCTTTGCAATTTTTGAGATAAACAAAATAATGTTGTTTTTCATGCACTCGGCCTGTAATAGTATATCAATAGGTTGCATTAATACCGTAACCCTTATACTATGTTGGGGTCATTTGATGACCCAAGTCATATTTGCCATCATCGCATTTCTCACTGCGGGAATACAATTACAAGTTCTTACTACTCAGCATGAATTTAGTATATTTCAACAATTCATGCACTGAGTAGTAAAACTTTTTAATTATATTCCAACTGTAAGAAATGCGATGATGATTTCGATGTGTTGCCTCTGTAAACGGAGCACAATGCTATTAAGGCCTACGAAAGTCAAAGAACTATGTTTTATGAGATACGTATAGATATTATGAGTTCCCTTTACTATGAGATCTATATTAAACATGATTCGATGTACCCCATCTCTCCACACAAGGCTTACACACGGATGAAAAAGACTGTTTTTCATATGTTTGGCTATAAACATTATATGTTTGGAACACAAATTTTTAAACATAATATTTTTGAGTGCAAGCATATAATGTTCATAAACTAGCATAACATGTTTGGGACATATATGGTAATATGTTAGAACATATTATGTTTGGGACATAAAATGTTTTTAAATATAATATGCTTGGATGCAAACATATATTAATTTAGAAATAGCCTATACACATATATGTGTTTAGTAGCTTGGAGCGCTATTTAACAGGGAGCGATATTGAATTAAGTTGGTGGTTGTTGCTTGTTATTACAAAATTAACATTTTATTTTTCCTTGGGCAATTGATCAGCTACTTCTTTGATCCTTACAAACTGTGTGGTCCGCTGTTCGAATCCCCGTCCGGCAAAAGGTAAAATTAAAATAAATAAAAAAATCATACAATTGAATAATTTCTTCTACAATGTTTGTATTACAGAAAAAGGTGCTAAGAACTAAAAAATCTCGTGGAAGTGAGAAAGATGTGGGGGAATATACAATTGGGCAGAAACAAAATTTTGAGCATTCAGGTCGAAAACCTATGTTGTTAGCACCTATATTACCTGTTTATTTTCATAATTCATTATGATTGTAAATATATAAATAAATAAATAAAATTTTGAGCACAATATTGTTTGGGAGAATTTTTTTAAGCATATAATATTTTTGGGTGCAAAATGCTTCCAAACATATTATATGTTCACATAATAACATATTGTTTTTTGGAAGACAACATTATTGAATTTGGATGCAAAAATACAAAATGTTTGGAAATTGACTACCCAAACATATATTGTTTAGACCAATATGCTTTCAAACATATTATATATTGGAAGAGATCAAACATATAAATGTTTGGGCAATAGCCAAAAATGTATATGCTTGAAGCAAAATATGTTTGGGAGTATATGTTACAGAAGCGATTTTTTGTGAGCGTGCAGGAAAAACAGAATCTGATAGACAGAGGTACAGTTTCAGAATGATAGCTTAACCCTCTCATGTCCTAAATTTTTGTCAGCTTATAAAATAGTCAGGATTGATCGTGCTCTGAAAAAAGCTATCCGGCTTCAAAGGTATTGTGTTTACACTAATGATTTTAACATTGATTTCGAGCCAACGAAGCAATTCTCCTTTAAATTTGAGTTTTGCGTAATTGATATTATGAAACAAATTTGAATTATTCACTTTTTCTGCTTTATTCTTCACGTGGAAAAAGAGTCCTTAATTTATTTCTTTATATATTTACAATCATAATGAATAATGAAAATAAACACGAAATATAGGTGGTAACAACATAGGCTTTCGACCTGAAGATTCCTTAAAACGTGTTAACGACAACTAAAATTTCCAAATTCAGACTCAACTTAAAGTAAAAATTATACTATGTTTAAAGTAAAAACGTCTTTCAAATAAAGTATTTAAAAACATCTCCTATTTGTAGCGCATATTTTCGTTTTAGTCAAGATACAAAAAGTAAATAAACTTAAGAACTTTTCATTAATTTTAAATAATTTATCAGAATTATTACTTTTTGTTGTTTGGTCGAAGCCTATAAAGAAGTCGACATAGAATTAACGCATAGAATATCCGAATAATTACAGCTCCCGATAATCTAAATTCACCAGCTTCTTTAGAATTAATTAAACATATAAGTTATTCTAATCACAGTTTTTTCTAATGTCGTTATTAAACCGTTATTCATAGGTAAATATTTTTGTATATAAATGTCGAATCACTTACGGAGTTAGGGTCTAAATTAAATTGTTACATAAGCTAAGTTTTTCTAAAATAGATATTTAAAATTCTAATATGACGTAGCAAAGTATTTAAGCAATATTTTGCGTAGTATGGGAAATACAGAAGAAAATAATATTTATATTATTCATTTATTTTATCCTAATTAAGCGTAAAGAAGATTCTAAAATACAAATTTCCTGCGTTGGACTCTTTCAATTTTCCAAATATTAAGAAAGAAACAACTGCAACTCCAACAACAACAAACCGAGAGCTTCAAAGGGACTATAATCAGCCAACAGGTGCATAAGGACTCTCATGGATTTTGCCATATATAAACCTACGCATAAATCCTTTCCTTAAGCGTACACACTTGTTGTTTATGCACCCACTGATTTTCACACGAGCGCACACATACACCAACATGGTGTAGGTGTATGGGCGTTATGGGTTAAACGATGTGTAAGCGAATGTAGTATCTACATCGTGCTTCATATTCGCAAAAGCTTTTCTCTTCTGATTGGTTGTTATTGAAAGTTGTAATTCGTCAACTACAACAACAATTTCTGTCGTACCAACAACAAAACAAGGTGCTAAAAAGATAGCTTTTGTTTGCAGAATCCTTCAGCTGGTATTATCTACTCTTGTCTTACATTTGTTTTAACCATCCGACAGGATTGTTGCTTTTATATAAAGCCAATCGCTAAATTCAATTCTTCAGTCATTCAAATTTTGGCAGTTGTTAGACAAAGATACTACCGTGTGCGTGGAAAGTTGTTATATTTTAAAAATTCTATCGAAATAACATAGAATAGAATAGTTGTTGGAGATTTTGGATACTAACAAGTGATATTTTTAATAACAAAGTGAAACGCTTACATTTCGAAATCTAAAAGAATTTTTAATATTCTTAATTATACTAAAGTGGCTCTCAAGATTTCGGTAAGTTTTCAAGTACAACATTGCGAAAATAATAGGAATAAATATATATATGGCATGTGGGATCCGATTTCTCGATCTCTGGTTATTATATTTTTAGTTTGATTAACTTTTTTATTACAAGCCTATGTGCTTATTTATATTTTGAGATAATTGTGAATTTATGAAAATAAATTTCTATCAAGAATCTATTGTGGACCGTCTGAAGAATCATTTCAAAAATAATTAATTTAAAAATTATGGGTACGGTAACATTGATTACCGGTTTGCTACTTTTGTCACTGTCTTGTCGTTATACTACACTTTTTATATTTTTGTGTCACCTTTTATGCCACCTTTTAATTACATAATTCATTACTATTTTTAGAAGAGGTTGATAATGATAGAAGAAAATGTTCATAACTATGTTATGTGCCCAAGGCTACGGATATCTTATTAGGAATTTTCATACACCTATTAATCGTTTAGATCACACAATTAATAAAAAGTGGAAAATTTGGGTACTTCAAAAAGTCGCATTTTGAATAACTTGCAACAATAGAAGTAGATTTTCACAATTTCTTAAAACATCTAAAAATTTACGACTATGTTCAGTTATCAAGCTGAAAACCAGCTTGTTTTCACGGTTAATTTTTTAAATTAAATAAATTAAAAATATTAAATGGTTCACAATCAAGTCCTTAGATATTTTCCATTCATTATTTCACAAGACTTTATAAAAATATAATCGTCTTCATAGATTTCTGTACTTTTAATTTACTGTTTTGGTGAAAAATACGAACATAGTACTCACCTTTAATTAAAATTTTTTGCTATTTTTATATTAGCCTGATATGATTGCAGGCTTTTTTGTCCACATTAATTTGTCCTCATATTATTACAATTTTTACACGAGCTAATTGGACATGAATATTGAAGTTGTTATTATCAAGTTGTGTAAAGAAAATAGCAGAAACCAATCCACACAAGCCTGACTATACATATATGTGTTTCATCGACGGCTAACTCGAATTTCAATAGTCTTAGTATAGATCTGGCGCGGGGATTACATGCTACTTTGTATTTATAAATTTTAGTATGCCACTAATCGGGCGGGACCGACTATAGTCGACTCCGCTTTAGCGCAATGCGCTTTACTGAAAAACCTCGGATAACTGAAATCGATCGCATTTTTTCTGTCCATTTCATTTAAATTACTCCGCTTTAGTGAAACTCCGCTTAATTGAAAAAATCGGATTACTGAAAAGTTTTTTGTGTTCAAATGAGTTTCGTCACATTAGTATGACTTCGCTTTACTGAAAATGCCACATTCTCGCTATTGAGAGAGAGTACATTTTCTTCTCCGTATTGAGAACGCTTTATTTCAAGTGAAGATGGCACTTTCAAAACAGTTTAAATCACTCTGTAAATAAAATCAACTGAAAGGTAAAATTGTAGATGGCACACACACGGAATCAAACACCTTGTTTTTATTATTTTATGTACATAGCATTGGTCATAAGTTCGGTTAACTGAAATTGAGTGGATTTTTTTCCAGTTATACGGAGTCCGCTTTACTGAAACTTTTTCAGTTATCCGAAGTTCGCATTACTGGAAGTTTTTTTCAGTTATCCGTAGTCCGCTTTAGCAAAAACTTCGGATAACTGAAATTAAATGGCTGCATTTTTAACGTTTCAGTAAAGCGGAGTCGACTGTATATCATACCCTAAACCACCCCTACTAAATTCGTAAACATTGTTTGTGGGGTATCAATGGTATAGGTTTGGGGAAACCCCGCATTTCCATATTTAAGAATGGGAGTTTAATCACAATCTGAACAGAAATGTCTGATTTTAGGAGCTATAGTTGATTTTGAACCTACAGAGTTAGTTTGCCACTAATATTGAGTCCATTACTATATAAACGCAATCTGACCCCTTTTATCGAAATCGGACGACACATATATATGGGAGCTATATCTAAAGTTGATCCGATTTTTTCTAAATTCAATAGCGTTCGTCACTGTACCAAAAAAACGCCACAAACCAAATTTCATCAAAATCGGTTAATTGCGACCGGAATCCTGAGAACAACAAATACATGGACGGACGGACGGACGGACACCAAGCGCTTGATGGAATCAGGAGGTGATTCTGAGTCGATCGGTATATATTTTATGGGGTCTAAAATCAATATTTCGAGTAGGCACATTTTTTGGAAGATCAAAGTTATTATACCCTGACCTCTATGCGCTTTAGGGAATAAAAAGAGGAAATTGCTAAATTAGTGTGGTAATAAACCCAAATTTCCGAAAATAGGGAGCAACATTGGTTAATAAATAAGAGTATTATGGCCAAATTTTGGAAAATCGATCGATAGGTTAGGTTAGGTTAGGTTATGTGGCAGCCCGATGTATCAGGCTCACTTAGACTATTCAGTCCATTGTGATACCACAGTGGTGAACTTCTCTCTTATCACTGAGTGCTGCCCGATTCCATGTTAAGCTCAATGACAAGGGACCTCCTTTTTATAGCCGAGTCCGAACGGCGTTCCACATTCCAGTGAAACCACTTAGAGAAGCTTTGAAACCCTCAGAAATGTCACCAGCGTTACTGAGGTGGGATAATCCACCGCTGAAAAACTTTTTGGTGTTCGGTCGTAGCAGGAATCGAACCCACGACCTTGTGTATGCAAGGCGGGCATGCTAACCATTGCACCACGGTGGCTCCCGATCGATGCATATATATGGGAACTATATCTAAATCTGAACCAATTTTGATGATATTTTCCAGATTTGGTTGATACCACAGAAGGTTACCTTGTACTAAATTAGAGTAAGATCGGGCACTAAATAAGACTATTACGGTTAGAAATAAAGTTATATATGGGAGCTATACCTAAATTTGGTCCGATTTCTTCAAAATTCAATAGCGTTCGTCCTTGTGCCTAAAAAACACCCTGTACCACATTTCATCATAATCGGTTAGTAATTGCGACCGGAATCCTGCGAACAATAAATTCATGGACAGACGGACGGACGGATACCAAGCGCTAGATCGACTCAGGAGGTGATTCTGAGTCGATCGGTATATATTTTATGGGGTCTAAAATCAATATTTATGGTAGGCACATTTTTTGACAGATCAAAGTTATTATGTTATACCCTAACCACTATGTGGTTTAGGGTATAAAAATGTGGATTAAAAAAATATTGTTCAATTACACTACCTTTGGTGAAAAACTTATGAACACATCAGTGGAATTATGACAAAACTTCATACGCCCAATTTTACAGGAGAGTGAAAATACACCAAAACAAAACTTCTGCAGAAAACATCTGGAAAATGTTTAATATTTTCAATGGCTCTCTATTTATAGCGTTTTGCCTCATTGAATCCTGACTAAGAAAACAACACAACGGAAGTTAAATATTGCCCGATCTACGGCAGATATCAAAAATCTGTAAAGACAGAAAGATGCGCCTTCAACTGTACAAAAAATTTTTGAGAAATTTCCGAGAAATTCCACAGACATAAACTACGCCAAACACAATAATTCAGTATCCTTCCAATAAGCACATGGATTGTTCATATTCAAACTATGGAAATTATTGAGAAGACCACGTTCTCAACGAAAAACTAACAACATCTTCAATGGTAGAATCATTTCTCAAATAGTTTTCAATGTGAGGCAAACTAAAAATAAACATATTTTTATATTTTTATTTCAAATATTCGCAACAATGTTTATAAAAGCTAACCCACCTTCTAACTGAAAGTCTATACCATATTTTTCATTTTCGAAAAAAAAAATAATTTAATATAATAATATAAATAAAGCTGTCCCACACTACAATGCCAATCAACAAATGTTAATCTTATTATAAATATCAATAACATAACATTAAATATCTTACACATTATTTTAAAATATTTTTATATAAGGCGGGTTTCAGAATCGATGAAAACTATATTATTATTAGAATTCTTACAAGTCGAAAAATTAATTGATCACGAAAATGTACAATGTACTCAAAACAGAAATGAACCAATCAGCAGGAAAATGTAAGTTAATTTTAACTAAAGTAAATATTTTTCGAAAGATAAAAGACAATTTATTATACATAACTTTTTTCACTTGTTAAAGAAATTTTAAAGGAAAAAAATGGAATGACAAAACTGCCTTTAGCGCCATACGAAGTTGGCGCTATTTGTGGTCAAATTTACAAATGTTAACATAACAATTTCAATGTACTAAAATAGAGTTAAATTGGCTTTAGTTTCCTGAAGGATCCACGTTTTTTTTTAGTGTAGACATATCTATAAATATCTGCTCTTTTACTGCAAAGAAGGCAAAACAAATTTGATCAATCCAAAACAAATTTGGTCATCCATAAATTCTCTTATTTAAATGACAGAACATATTAGTCTTATTTGAGGACTATTTAAATGCTTCCTGCCACCATATTTTTTCCTGCCAGAAAACCCTTCTCACAAGGAAAAAATATATGTTTCTGAAACAATTATATAATCGAAATAAATATTAAAAGGCTGTGGTAAACATGTCCAAAGATGAGCACGTAGCAACGAGCAAGGCAAAGAAAATTTTTTTTACTCATTGGCTAAACATCTACCTGTTTCTCATCTCTGTTTTTCCAGTATGAGAAAAGACTTAGGGCAATCATTTTATAGAATGAGTTTGCTTTCTCGTGCTAGTAAGCTAAACATAATTGTGAGTAATTAAATCAAACCCCGAATAAAATTAAGTTTTTGAATAAGGTTGGCGTTTATACGTCATCATTGCCTGTGGTTTTGAAGACAACAAATACAACAAACCAAAAATAAATTTAAACTCTGCAGCATCACAGAAGTTCATGTCAATATTTTGATTTGCATTGTGTTAGCTTTAACGAATCTGAGCCAACATTGGATATGGAAAAATGAACATGCCACTTGTTGGTCCTTAGAATTCCTATCATCGTAAGAAGCTCTATGATTGCATATTTGGGAAATATTCGAAAAAATATAAATATTTTAAATAGCCAAGAGCTTCTTTTACCAAACATATGCATTAACATGTATGTGGGTATGTAAATACGTGTATTCCATTACTAAGGACAGACAATTTATTTTGTATTATAAGTGTATCTTTTTACAAAACAAAAAAAATATGTGGTCATGTTTTCCCACCAATGCACCCTTCCCGTGCTAATAAATATTATGTTTTTTTTTTTAAATAAAGTTAGTAAATTGTTATAGGAAATTTCCATCTTTTTTAAAATATATTGTTTCGTTTTTGAGATATAGAATTTTAAGTATTCAATTTTACTTTTATTTTTGACGCACAATCTTTTGGTATATCCTCGACCCACTATGTCACACTTCTCCTGATTTGACCCTATTCTGAAAAATTTATTTTTCTCCTCATGTAAGCAAAATCAGTCGAATATGGTGATTATGGAACGAAAGTAGTCAAATTGTCTGCCATTCCAATGACATTCCTATTTTAAAATGTTGTTTTGTTCATATGTTGTTACGTGATGGGACGTATTTTGAACTAACCGGGGTAATTACCCATAATCAGTAAAACTATACTAATTAATTCTTTATAGATTGTGGGGTATTTGGAAGATTAGCCACTATTGAAAAATAAAATATATATTTTAAAACAAATTATACTCCCTCGTTTAATTAAATAAAAGCATCGATCATTCCCATAGTAAGTGATTTTAAATAGGCTGCGCAAATGGACGTTCCAAGAGAACTTATAAAAATTATATTTATTATTTCTCCTATGCTATAACTATAAATGACTCAAAGACAATCGCATTGGCAACAATATTGCTGGTATTTTGAAAACTTTTACAAAATGTATGGCGCGAAACGTTCTTTTGTAGCAGCTTTTACATAATCTGTATGAAAGTATTTCCATATTTGTGCAATTTTGACAATTCCTGTGTACAATGAATACTACTTATTTTTAATTTTTAGTCAAAGTGATGATTGTGTGTGAATTTCTTTCTGGTTTTTAAATAGACATTCTTGATTTTGTATGCGTGGGTTGGGTGTTGAAAAGGTGGATTTGCTTTCACAATTTATAATTTAATAAAACTGCACATTTTGATCGGAGGGAGAATCAAACCGCTGTTTGTCGCAAGTTTGTATATTGTTCTACAATCCACTTCCCAGCAAAAAAAAAAGCGTCGCCAAAAAAGTAATGAAACTGTTCTTATTGGATCCGAAAGTGGTGCATAATTGACGCAGAAGCGATGAATTTAACATGGGCTTGTCATAGGACGGAAGTCCTACATTTCAATAGCCGTTGCACTGAATTTGCATCACTTTTTTAGGTGTAATCTGAATTCTGTGTTTTGGATGTAAATTAAAAAATTCTGTTATATTTTGTCAAATAAATAATTTTTATAATTTTTAATGCATTCTAACGCTTGTTGGAAACGTTTGACCTCAAATATTTCCAGAAATTCACAATTTTGTCAGATTGAATTTTTAAATGATTGATACCATTTTATGAATTCTTACTCTGTTTTTAACCTATTTGAAACAAAAAAAGTTAAAATTACCCATTAAAACTATGAACAAATCAAGCTATAAAAAATTGAATTAAAAGAACTTCCTGGGTAGTTAAAATAAATAACATCAATGGGAGTGCATCTTCTGGAAGTGCTTTTAAAGTTGTGCCTTTGGAAGAACTTCCAAATTTTTTTGCTGGGTTATTACCAGAAACTGATTTAAAGAGGAACAAAGCATTCTCGTCTTTGCTATTGTTCTAACTCTTTCACAATTTTATATACTAATAGCAGGTGCTTATTAAATTATTTTTCATGAGAATGACTTTGATTAAGTGTATACTCTATGCTATTTGATTTCATGACAAAGTATATTCCCCTTATTCCAAAAATCTTATTCACTTAGTATAAATATTATGGATTTCCATTATTATTATTTCTCCCATTAATAACCAATCGCCCACAAACGTATGGATCACCCCCCTCTGTATGCTTTTCGATTAAAGTGCATCAGGTTTATTGTTTTTGCATGATTGTAAAGTAAAATTTATTGATGTGACTTGAGTGTTACCAATTCCCAGCTATTGATGTACTGTATGGAAAGACTTAAACTACATCTGGTTTTGAAATCATGTCTATTTGGATATTATGGAATTGTTAGCGAAAAATAGTGAAAATACTTCGATACCATGTACTAAGATGAATAAAATTTTAGATATTATTGTTAAATTATAAATATAATTTTAAGCAGTTATACAATATCTTGTATATAAAAAATAAAAAGGTCTGAAGAAGACAATTATAATACCAGAAGGCAGAATTCTAAAGGTGAGCCCCAATTTGCAAGCGAAATCAGCCGGACTAGGGATTGTAATCAGAATCAAAACGGACAATTTTTAAATTTTTTCACATAAATAAAAAAATATCTTTTATTTCATATTCTCCCGACGTTTCTCCACTATTTGGTGGCTTTTTCAAGGGATTCGTCTATTTAAACACAGATTTTTAAAAGTTAAATAACAATCTCTCACAATACAAATACTAACAAAACAACTCACAAAAATCAAGTGATTTTGATTACATTTGTATAAACATTCAAACACGTAACATACATTTATTTAACGACACAATTTTATTCTAAATATCACAGCTTAATTTATTGCAACTTGGTAGCTCCAGCTTATATTGGCCGTATCTTCTTTTAAATTCATCTTTGTTTCGCCTGTCTGTTGAATTCGTAGGCTTTTCAAAAGGTATCTCTTTCTGTTGTTGTTTTCCCTGTCAAGAATTCTCACATTCTCAAAATCTGGCAAGTGTCCTGTGTTTCTCATATGTTGTGATAATGCTGTCGTCTCTTTTTTCTTCTCAATGTCGTTTCTGTGCTCCCCTATTCTTGTTTGCAGTGTTCGTTTTGTTGTTCCGATGTAGCGAAGATCACAATTACGTTCGTTATTCATATACATGGTATTTCGTATACAACATTGTGTTTTTGTTGTTTGTCTATTGGGTCTTTCAGTTGTGAGAATACAGTGGAGAGAGCTGCATTTGGTTTGTATGTAAACTATATGTTGTTTTGATTGTGTTTCTTATTATTTTCTTATCGGTAAGCCCAGGAATGTAAGGTAAAAAAAATGATTTACTTCTCACGATAGTCTACTACAGTTTCCTACTTTTTCTAGGTATACTTTGCGGCAATTACCTCCCAATTCTGCAAATATTAGTACCTATCGACTAACTTTTTGTATATTTGGAAACAGAGAACTGCAACCGGAGGCTTTTTTCGTATTGCAATCTTACCCACAAAATGTCGGTGGCAGTGGGTAAGACACCAATTACCATGCGATATTTTACATTGATACAAATGCGAGAATAAAAATACCACTAGTATATAACAATGTTCGTATGCAGTGTCTTACAATCTTCAACATTTACCAGCAGTTGGCATTAGCTAAAGAGAATTAAGAGAGTACCAAATAAGAGAATACCAAACTGCTGGGATATGGGTAACCAATTTGTGTGATTGCTTTACTGCGGTGTTTTCGAGAGACCAACACTCATACTAACAAACACCGACAGTCGTCGGTTGCATTGGATATTGGTGGTTGAAATTTTTTTAACCAATTGGTGTTTTAAGATTGCAAATATTGGTGTTTACTAAATACACGGCCGGTTGCGGTAGATCGCAGCCGTTCTCTGTTTGGAAACTAAAAAAGTCCTACCATGGCGAAACGAGAGATAGAGCAGATACGTTCTAAGGTCGAATGACACTTTCTTCTTTCATCAATTCAGTGTCAAATTCTACTCACAAAATGTAATTCACATGGACTGGTAAAGGGTAGAGAACAATTAAAAGGTTAAACTTATTCTTGGAGTCCAACCAACACCAGTGCCATCAAAGGAACTAGGGATTGAAAGGAGAAGGCAACAGTCGACTTTCGACTTTTGGCGGCGCGACTTTTGACTTTTTATGTGTTGTCAAGATAAAAACGATGGCCATTCCTCTTTCAACTCATAGTCGAATTTTCTTAAGGAAAGTGACCTCACACATAGGGGACATGGATTAAATCCCAGTTTCGACCAAACACCAAAAATGTCTTGAACAGTTGATTATACCAGTACTGATAGTGACATTTTCGAGTGTTCCAAACGTCCAGATTCGGACCAAATGACGCACTTCACCTATTCATTTCGTCCTGCTAAAACTATTCAATTAACACCAAGATCACTCTCAAACATGTTTCAAGAGCATACTGTTATTTTTCAACGAGCAACATTGAATATTTTTGTCACAAAAATGTTCTTTTCGATACATAATTCCCGAGGAAATAATATGGTTGCTAAAAATGTTACATGTTCTTCACGAAAGAGGTAACACAATGATCTTGAAACATGTTTGAGGTGATCATATTCCTTCACTGGGTGCACATTCCATCCTAGTCGCAAAGTTGCACGATGACGAAGGGTGACGAAGATAACACACTCTTACAAAAACAACATTAAAGTTACTACCTTCAATTTCGCATTTTAATCTTACACCATTGCTTGATTGATTGATTTCATAGAATTGTATTTGCACTGATAACGACATTAGAATATCTCACAATTTGACCGATTGACTTGTTTTCGATTCATTCTATTCTTTTACCGTTTCAAAGATTATGAATAATAGGCGCAAGCTTATGCTCGCTCCAATTACACCAATACATCATCATGACCTACATGATGATGTGTTGATAGATGATGTTGCAGCTACTTGACATGATTGTTTTGCGAATGATATTCCCACGTAGTGATACGAGTCAAAACTGTACTACAGGCATGAGATAAGAATCAATGTTTCCTGAATTTTACATTGAAAATTTATAATTACATATCAATATTTCTGGAAAGGGATAATAAAAATATTTTAGTTCGCGTTGAATATATTCCCAACTTATTAGCACTCTTATTGATGCATAACTAAATATTCTACAATACTATGTCGCATGGATAATATTTTTTTTATTTTTTGTCTATTTATTGAATACTATTAAATAACACCAAAGTGAAATCGGAGCTATTAGTTAAAAATTCTATTATTATTATTATTATTAATAACAATTACTATATATAAACATATTCTACTTAAAATAGCATTGATGGTGAGAAAAATAAAGAACACAATTTTATTGTTTTTCTTTGTGGCGTCTCGTCTTGCTGGTCCATTGACCACTGAGTTTTTTTTTTATTTTCCTATATATGGTGATGTTTACAACTTATTTACAACATTGTTGACTTTGATGGACAACTGTGAACTTTTCCTTATTCTTTTTATTAAATTATTATATTGAGGGTAAACAAGAAGGCAAACGAATAAAAGGTGAATGATTTTATTTATAAATGAAATAAAATTAAAATACAAAATGTCACAATTTGCTCGGTTGATATGCACAAATGTAGTTTTAATAGCATTTAATTAATAATTATTCTTTTTATATGTATTCTACTAACTAATTATACAATTATTTTTCGAGCTTTATGGACAGATATAGATATAGAAAAGATGATGTACAGTGGGAGAAAAGATGATTCAATTTGTAAGAGGAAATTTCCCAAATGTTTTCTCCATAAGGAGTTAGCATAAAGGGCCCAAAATTGAGTTATCTCTCCCAGCCAGATCTATACTAAAGGCTGTGGAAAGGTTCATTCGCCCGAACCGAAACATGTACAGTCCAGGCGTGTATAGATTGGTATCTGGCGTTTTCTTTTCAATGGCTCTATTAACCAAGTTCCTTAATCTATATCTGTCCATAAAGCTCGAAAAATAATTGTATAATTAGATATAATGCATTTGGACGTCAATTGCCTGTTTCATTATCAGGCTAACATGAAATATAATAAGCAACGATGAGCCCGTCGCAAAACTAGGAAAAACACGACTAATGTACGCGTTAGAATTGTTGTTGTATCCTGGAAACCAGTTTCTGTTAATTGTCATATGTTGTAGTTGACTGTAGAAACAATAAGCATTGTTCGACTGTTCACCACTTAGGTGAATTCTAACAAATTAGCTTTCTAAAAATAAATTTCGTGTTGTTGCATTACTATGTAACAAAACGAAATAAAAATAAGATTAAGGGACTTGTAAGTTATATGAAAAGATGATGTACAGTGGGAGAAAAGATGATTCAATTTGTAAGAGGAAATTTCCCAAATGTTTTCTCCATAAGGAGTTAGCATAAAGGGCCCAAAATTGAGTTATCTCTCCCAGCCAGATCTATACTAAAGGCTGTGGAAAGGTTCATTCGCCCGAACCGAAACATGTACAGTCCAGGCGTGTATAGATTGGTATCTGGCGTTTTCTTTTCAATGGCTCTATTAACCAAGTTCCTTAATCTATATCTGTCCATAAAGCTCGAAAAATAATTGTATAATTAGATATAATGCATTTGGACGTCAATTGCCTGTTTCATTATCAGGCTAACATGAAATATAATAAGCAACGATGAGCCCGTCGCAAAACTAGGAAAAACACGACTAATGTACGCGTTAGAATTGTTGTTGTATCCTGGAAACCAGTTTCTGTTAATTGTCATATGTTGTAGTTGACTGTAGAAACAATAAGCATTGTTCGACTGTTCACCACTTAGGTGAATTCTAACAAATTAGCTTTCTAAAAATAAATTTCGTGTTGTTGCATTACTATGTAACAAAACGAAATAAAAATAAGATTAAGGGACTTGTAAGTTATATGAAAAGATGATGTACAGTGGGAGAAAAGATGATTCAATTTGTAAGAGGAAATTTCCCAAATGTTTTCTCCATAAGGAGTTAGCATAAAGGGCCCAAAATTGAGTTATCTCTCCCAGCCAGATCTATACTAAAGGCTGTGGAAAGGTTCATTCGCCCGAACCGAAACATGTACAGTCCAGGCGTGTATAGATTGGTATCTGGCGTTTTCTTTTCAATGGCTCTATTAACCAAGTTCCTTAATCTATATCTGTCCATAAAGCTCGAAAAATAATTGTATAATTAGATATAATGCATTTGGACGTCAATTGCCTGTTTCATTATCAGGCTAACATGAAATATAATAAGCAACGATGAGCCCGTCGCAAAACTAGGAAAAACACGACTAATGTACGCGTTAGAATTGTTGTTGTATCCTGGAAACCAGTTTCTGTTAATTGTCATATGTTGTAGTTGACTGTAGAAACAATAAGCATTGTTCGACTGTTCACCACTTAGGTGAATTCTAACAAATTAGCTTTCTAAAAATAAATTTCGTGTTGTTGCATTACTATGTAACAAAACGAAATAAAAATAAGATTAAGGGACTTGTAAGTTATATGAAAAGATGATGTACAGTGGGAGAAAAGATGATTCAATTTGTAAGAGGAAATTTCCCAAATGTTTTCTCCATAAGGAGTTAGCATAAAGGGCCCAAAATTGAGTTATCTCTCCCAGCCAGATCTATACTAAAGGCTGTGGAAAGGTTCATTCGCCCGAACCGAAACATGTACAGTCCAGGCGTGTATAGATTGGTATCTGGCGTTTTCTTTTCAATGGCTCTATTAACCAAGTTCCTTAATCTATATCTGTCCATAAAGCTCGAAAAATAATTGTATAATTAGATATAATGCATTTGGACGTCAATTGCCTGTTTCATTATCAGGCTAACATGAAATATAATAAGCAACGATGAGCCCGTCGCAAAACTAGGAAAAACACGACTAATGTACGCGTTAGAATTGTTGTTGTATCCTGGAAACCAGTTTCTGTTAATTGTCATATGTTGTAGTTGACTGTAGAAACAATAAGCATTGTTCGACTGTTCACCACTTAGGTGAATTCTAACAAATTAGCTTTCTAAAAATAAATTTCGTGTTGTTGCATTACTATGTAACAAAACGAAATAAAAATAAGATTAAGGGACTTGTAAGTTATATGAAAAGATGATGTACAGTGGGAGAAAAGATGATTCAATTTGTAAGAGGAAATTTCCCAAATGTTTTCTCCATAAGGAGTTAGCATAAAGGGCCCAAAATTGAGTTATCTCTCCCAGCCAGATCTATACTAAAGGCTGTGGAAAGGTTCATTCGCCCGAACCGAAACATGTACAGTCCAGGCGTGTATAGATTGGTATCTGGCGTTTTCTTTTCAATGGCTCTATTAACCAAGTTCCTTAATCTATATCTGTCCATAAAGCTCGAAAAATAATTGTATAATTAGATATAATGCATTTGGACGTCAATTGCCTGTTTCATTATCAGGCTAACATGAAATATAATAAGCAACGATGAGCCCGTCGCAAAACTAGGAAAAACACGACTAATGTACGCGTTAGAATTGTTGTTGTATCCTGGAAACCAGTTTCTGTTAATTGTCATATGTTGTAGTTGACTGTAGAAACAATAAGCATTGTTCGACTGTTCACCACTTAGGTGAATTCTAACAAATTAGCTTTCTAAAAATAAATTTCGTGTTGTTGCATTACTATGTAACAAAACGAAATAAAAATAAGATTAAGGGACTTGTAAGTTATATGAAAAGATGATGTACAGTGGGAGAAAAGATGATTCAATTTGTAAGAGGAAATTTCCCAAATGTTTTCTCCATAAGGAGTTAGCATAAAGGGCCCAAAATTGAGTTATCTCTCCCAGCCAGATCTATACTAAAGGCTGTGGAAAGGTTCATTCGCCCGAACCGAAACATGTACAGTCCAGGCGTGTATAGATTGGTATCTGGCGTTTTCTTTTCAATGGCTCTATTAACCAAGTTCCTTAATCTATATCTGTCCATAAAGCTCGAAAAATAATTGTATAATTAGATATAATGCATTTGGACGTCAATTGCCTGTTTCATTATCAGGCTAACATGAAATATAATAAGCAACGATGAGCCCGTCGCAAAACTAGGAAAAACACGACTAATGTACGCGTTAGAATTGTTGTTGTATCCTGGAAACCAGTTTCTGTTAATTGTCATATGTTGTAGTTGACTGTAGAAACAATAAGCATTGTTCGACTGTTCACCACTTAGGTGAATTCTAACAAATTAGCTTTCTAAAAATAAATTTCGTGTTGTTGCATTACTATGTAACAAAACGAAATAAAAATAAGATTAAGGGACTTGTAAGTTATATGAAAAGATGATGTACAGTGGGAGAAAAGATGATTCAATTTGTAAGAGGAAATTTCCCAAATGTTTTCTCCATAAGGAGTTAGCATAAAGGGCCCAAAATTGAGTTATCTCTCCCAGCCAGATCTATACTAAAGGCTGTGGAAAGGTTCATTCGCCCGAACCGAAACATGTACAGTCCAGGCGTGTATAGATTGGTATCTGGCGTTTTCTTTTCAATGGCTCTATTAACCAAGTTCCTTAATCTATATCTGTCCATAAAGCTCGAAAAATAATTGTATAATTAGATATAATGCATTTGGACGTCAATTGCCTGTTTCATTATCAGGCTAACATGAAATATAATAAGCAACGATGAGCCCGTCGCAAAACTAGGAAAAACACGACTAATGTACGCGTTAGAATTGTTGTTGTATCCTGGAAACCAGTTTCTGTTAATTGTCATATGTTGTAGTTGACTGTAGAAACAATAAGCATTGTTCGACTGTTCACCACTTAGGTGAATTCTAACAAATTAGCTTTCTAAAAATAAATTTCGTGTTGTTGCATTACTATGTAACAAAACGAAATAAAAATAAGATTAAGGGACTTGTAAGTTATATGAAAAGATGATGTACAGTGGGAGAAAAGATGATTCAATTTGTAAGAGGAAATTTCCCAAATGTTTTCTCCATAAGGAGTTAGCATAAAGGGCCCAAAATTGAGTTATCTCTCCCAGCCAGATCTATACTAAAGGCTGTGGAAAGGTTCATTCGCCCGAACCGAAACATGTACAGTCCAGGCGTGTATAGATTGGTATCTGGCGTTTTCTTTTCAATGGCTCTATTAACCAAGTTCCTTAATCTATATCTGTCCATAAAGCTCGAAAAATAATTGTATAATTAGATATAATGCATTTGGACGTCAATTGCCTGTTTCATTATCAGGCTAACATGAAATATAATAAGCAACGATGAGCCCGTCGCAAAACTAGGAAAAACACGACTAATGTACGCGTTAGAATTGTTGTTGTATCCTGGAAACCAGTTTCTGTTAATTGTCATATGTTGTAGTTGACTGTAGAAACAATAAGCATTGTTCGACTGTTCACCACTTAGGTGAATTCTAACAAATTAGCTTTCTAAAAATAAATTTCGTGTTGTTGCATTACTATGTAACAAAACGAAATAAAAATAAGATTAAGGGACTTGTAAGTTATATGAAAAGATGATGTACAGTGGGAGAAAAGATGATTCAATTTGTAAGAGGAAATTTCCCAAATGTTTTCTCCATAAGGAGTTAGCATAAAGGGCCCAAAATTGAGTTATCTCTCCCAGCCAGATCTATACTAAAGGCTGTGGAAAGGTTCATTCGCCCGAACCGAAACATGTACAGTCCAGGCGTGTATAGATTGGTATCTGGCGTTTTCTTTTCAATGGCTCTATTAACCAAGTTCCTTAATCTATATCTGTCCATAAAGCTCGAAAAATAATTGTATAATTAGATATAATGCATTTGGACGTCAATTGCCTGTTTCATTATCAGGCTAACATGAAATATAATAAGCAACGATGAGCCCGTCGCAAAACTAGGAAAAACACGACTAATGTACGCGTTAGAATTGTTGTTGTATCCTGGAAACCAGTTTCTGTTAATTGTCATATGTTGTAGTTGACTGTAGAAACAATAAGCATTGTTCGACTGTTCACCACTTAGGTGAATTCTAACAAATTAGCTTTCTAAAAATAAATTTCGTGTTGTTGCATTACTATGTAACAAAACGAAATAAAAATAAGATTAAGGGACTTGTAAGTTATATGAAAAGATGATGTACAGTGGGAGAAAAGATGATTCAATTTGTAAGAGGAAATTTCCCAAATGTTTTCTCCATAAGGAGTTAGCATAAAGGGCCCAAAATTGAGTTATCTCTCCCAGCCAGATCTATACTAAAGGCTGTGGAAAGGTTCATTCGCCCGAACCGAAACATGTACAGTCCAGGCGTGTATAGATTGGTATCTGGCGTTTTCTTTTCAATGGCTCTATTAACCAAGTTCCTTAATCTATATCTGTCCATAAAGCTCGAAAAATAATTGTATAATTAGATATAATGCATTTGGACGTCAATTGCCTGTTTCATTATCAGGCTAACATGATGTATTCTACTAATTAAAATTGTTTAATAAAAATCACGAAATCATTTTCGCTTGACTTTTCATTTCAATTTTTTTTTTTTTTAAGTGTTTATGTACATATATTTCACGAATGTCCCAAGAGGGACAAAGTGAACGTTCTATCAAATCGATTCCATTTTTTTCTCATTGATAAGCAGTCTCGGACTTTTGAAAGGTGAGTTATACAGCATTACAGTGAGGTTTAGGCACCGTTGAAAATATTTTGCATGGTTTTTGAGTTCGGGCTAGGACCTAGGTTAGGTTAACCATTTCACCACGGTGGCTCCCAGGGATAAAGCCTACGAAAAGTTAACATTAGTCCAATAAACACTATAACCCAAGCAGAGAATCATGTTATTTGCTCGGATTTTATATATGTATGTGATTTCGGCAAGCATGTCAAGCTTGGCAAGAAAACAAAATTGGTTATCGACAAAAATTGGCATATTCAAACAGTAGGAAATTGCAAAGTTCTAAATTTTTGCTTCGAAATATGAGAAAATATGTAACGACTCGCAGGAATAATTTAAGGAACTTAAGCATGGTGACTACTTTTCTGACATCGTTATACAGCAATTTTATTTCAATTTCAAAATTGTTTGTATAACATATTTTATTATCGAATTTTTATTTTTGTCAGAGTTATCAGAGATTTCTTCAATCACAGAAATGATAGTATCAACTAAAAATTAACTGAAAGTCAATTAAAAAGTTAATTGATCCAATTAAAAATTAATTGATATTATTATTTTTTGTGATTGATTTTTGTTTCAATTATTTTATTTTTTTGAATCAATTAAATTGAATATTTTTTAAAACTCAATTAAGACTTTAATTAGATAGCCACTTCCTCCTAAGGGATTAACTGTTTACGCTTCGAGTAGTTGAGAAGAACAAGGACATATAACCATACATTGAAGAAGTTTAGTTGTCATGTTGTTTGACAGCTAAACCCAAAACCCCCCTAACATTGATGTAAAGGGTGATACGGTCAAAATTTGGTCAAGGGAAAACGCGTGTAAATCGGTGAAATCGTTTATTTAAAAAATCTAATTAAATTTCTTTTTCAAGTTCAATTAGTATAAAATTCAGGAAAAATATTCAGTTAGGCTTTCGCTTTTCCAAATCCGAATTGCCGGGCCTCACGCTTGACACCTGCCATCAGATTTTGTACAGCCACCTTGTCCACCTTCTTCGCCGCAGAAAGCCAGTTTGCCTTGAACTGCTGCTCGTCCTTAGCAGTTTTTTTTGGCCTTCTTTAGGTTCCGCTTGACAATAGCCCAGTATTTCTCTATTGGGCGGAGCTCTGGCGTGTTGGGGGGGTTCTTGTCCTTGGGAACCACCTGTACGTTGTTGGCGGCGTACCACTCCATGGCCTTTTTACCGTAACGGCAAGATGCCAAATTCGGCCAAACCAGTACGGAACAACCGTGTTTCTTCAGGAAAGGCAGCAGACGTTTATTCAAACACTCTTTCACGGAAATTTCTTGATTGACAGTCCCGGAAGCTATGAAAATGCTGCTTTTCAAGTCACAGGTACAGATGCCTTGCCAAACTAGATATTTCTTTGCGAACTTTGACAGTTTTATGTGCTTGAAAATATCTGCTACCTTTCCCCTTCCTTTTACCGTATAAAACTCCTGTCCCGGAAGCTGCTTGTAGTCGGCTTTGACGTAGGTTTCGTCGTCCATTACCACGCAGTCAAACTTCGTCAGCATCGTCGTGTACAGCCTCCGGGATCGCGCTTTGGCCGTCGTATTTTGTTTATCATCGCGATTTGGAGTCACTACCTTCTTGTAAGTCGATAGTCCGGCTCGTTTTTTGGCTCGATGCACGGTTCTAGACCATACACCCAGCTTATTTGCGGCATCTCGGAGAGAGAGGTTAGGGTTTCACTTGAAACTACCGGCAACTCTCTTTGTCGTCTCAGCGGCTTCCGGTTTTCGATTTCCCTCCGATCCAGACTTCCTGGCTGTCGACAAACGTTCCCCAAACACTTTAATTACATTTGTAACGGTTGATTTGGCAACTTTTAGCGATTTTACCAGCTTTGCGTGCGAGTAGCTCGGATTTTCGCGATGCGCGAGCAAAATTTTGATACGCTGCTCTTCTTGCTTGGACGGCATTTTGACAACTGAAGAGTGAATTCCAAAATCAAAATAGGAGCAACATTCTACACACACACACACCTTCAAAATGAGGGGTGTTCAGGTTTTTTAAATGCAAAATTGAAAGAAATACGTCAAGTTTATATTGACCAAATTTTGACCGTATCACCCTTTATGTCATCAATAAAATATATTCGAATACAAACAAACAATGGCTATAAAAAATTCTGCCAGCAAAAGAAAAAAAAATAATCAGCTGATACGTGGGAAATACCTTGTTAAATATGCCTTAATATTAATTAATATAGTTTGACAGTTATGAACTTGACCATTTAAGCCAACTTCTTTGTCAAAGATATTGGCTTTTAAAAACATGGATAAATTATTATATGTATGGAAAATATTTCCCAAATTTGCCAAATTTATATTGCATCAAAAATCTTTGAATGCTCATTTTTAAGACATGTTAAACAATTCATCTTAATACAACATGTGCCTTCCCTATAGCTACATCCAAATATACTCTTGTTTCCTCTCTCACATTATCTTTTAGAATTAAATGAGAGAATTCACATGAGATTTCATATAAGATTAAAAAATATAATTTACTTTTGTTTGGGGGCTATAATAAACATTTGAGATGTTGAAATAATTTCATTAAGTTCGGAACTCTCGAAAAATGTACAACGTACTTGGTCGAAGCGACGAGTTAATCTGAGCTCGAGATCAAATTTGTAATTTAAACGAATATAAATTACGAAAAAATCTATGAAAACTAATGATCCGATGGCAGTTTTTAATTTAATTGAATTTCATTAAATCTTAAACGTAAATGAAGTGACAACTATCTGTGATTTTAAAAGTTCCTTTGAGCGAAACAAACCACACACACACATAAACACACTAATGCAAATAGGCTCATTCATCTAAAATGTTAATTAGTTATATGGATTAAGAAAAATTAAATTAAATCAAAAATACATAATTACAAGAAATGATTAGTGTGACTAATTGATTGAATTCAAAAATGAGTGTAATGAAGAATAAAATATGAACGCCCGCGTCCTTTGTGTTGGACTAATTACATACTTACGGATACCTGCTAGCTTATAATCGTGTTTCACAAAAAACTGTGAGTTTTAAGAAATTATGATTTTTAACATATTGTCACATACAAAATCGTGGGAGGAAAAACTTATTAGTAATCACTGGTAGTTCACAATGTTCAAAGTTGATAAAGGGATCGAACTGTTGTTACCATAATTATTTTTATATATATTGAGTACTATTCACAATACGTGTGTTGATTGTGCTCGTGTGTTAAATTAACAATTTAAGATGTTTACGGAAGAATATATAAAAAAATATATTGAGCCATTTGTTTTTCAAAAAAATGTCCAAAATGCAAAGTCTAGTTGTATTTTAAATATTTATTTATACTTTTTTTGACCTTCGGGTACAAATACTCGACTTTACATAAAATATAATTCGATTGAACCGAGGTCAATTGATTTTGAAAAATAGGAATCAAACCACCGAGGTGCAATGGTTAGCATGTCCGCCTTGCAAACAAAGGGTCATGGGTTCAATCCCAATTTCTTCCGTACGCAAAACAGTTTTTCAACGGTGGATTATCCCCTCTCAGTAATGCTGGTGACATTTGTGAGGGTTTCAAAGTGGTTTCTCCGTAAGGTGAAACGCAGTTTGTCTTCGATACTATTGAAATCGTCTTTAAATTCGACCATTTTTTGCAACATGCTATAAAGCTAAAATGTATTCAAAAATAGAAGAGCACCTTCCAGACTTTATTTTGAAACACTTAAAACATGATATAATCTATACTTGAATTCGAGGCTGAATTTTGCATGTTATGGTAAAAAAACAAACGAATAGAATTGCTTCCTTAGTGCAATTCTCTAATTTAGGCTTTTTGATTATTGATTGAAATAAATGAAATGAAAATCAATAGTGTGAACCGGCCAGGCATTTTTCAGAGTTATTCCACTATAGCAATGAGTGTAAAATTCCTTTTCTACACAATTCGTTGTACCCTGCCTTGGTTTATAAAAATAAAAATTTAAAAAATGAAAAATGTTTCCTCAATTTTCTTCCAATCCTCAGTAACATTTATATAACTTTAAAAACAAACGAATTGAACAAGTAATAAATCTTATAGTATTTTTTATAATAAAGATAAAGTTTCGTTTGAAATCTTCCTTATTTTTAAGAATTTACGAACAAGGTCTACTTGATATGTTTGCTTTTGATTTTACAGCATAAAAGAAATCTCCTTAAAAAGCTCTAATTGAAGATAATAAAAACATTCCCACATTACGTGACAAAACATCGTTTAGGAAAAAGTTTTAGTTTTTCAGACTTTTCTAAATTGATCCATTATAATCTCAGTTCCATTTTGTTTACAAAAATTGATATGGTTAGCATTGACCGCAAACTATTTAAGTAAAATCAAAAGTTAAAGAATTTCCAAACATTTACACATCCACACATGCTTAAATATCACCCAAACGAAATATACTTGTAACAAAGTGTTTCATAAACAAAAAGGACATGTCTTATTTATTAATTCATTGATGGTTGTTATCCTGAAAGATCATGTGTGGACATCATGTGTTTGTAACTTTCCCTTAATTATTGTGCAAATAATTCTGTTGTGGATAACAGGTAGCATATCTTAAGTGGCGTTCACATTTATGATTGTTTTTTTTTTTTTCTTTTTTGTTAAGACCAAAGTCAGGAGATCATAGCACTGAAAAAAATATTGTGATATAAAACTGCTCTTGACAATTCTATTTATAGACCACGCACATGCATATTCAAAGGAACTTGAGTTAAAAAAACAAATCGTTATAGTAATAAACATCAGCTCTTCTATTTCTTACAAACGATGTTCCAAATACAAATTTTGGGTAAAAATATAGATAAACATATCCAAACCAATAATGATAAAAATAAATAAAAAAATGGGAGAAAAATAATAAGAAATACAATTATATAATAAAGGATAAGTTTGTTCCTTAGTAAATAATTTAAGTGCATCACAACGAAATTAATATAATTTAACATATATTCCAAAATTATTTCGCATGCCAAATGCCAAAATTTGTCAAATTTGCGGAATTAAGCCACTTGTTTCCTAGAAAATAGAAATTAATGTCATCAAAATCGGCTGTTATTTTGGAGGTACATTAAATGTACTTCGCACAACATCAGTTTTGAATGTGCATCGTAAATGATAAATATATTTAAAAACAAAAAGTCTGAAAAAGAAAAGCTTTAAAGGCTTAACACTTTAATTTCAAAAAACTGTAACTGCAGGGAGATAAACCACCGCTGACCCTTACACCACGGCAGTTCACATATAAAACAGGCATCATATCCAAAACTTAAACATGTTTGAACTTCGAAACAATTTAATTTACACAATTTTTGTACAGTGTTTTTACTGCACAGTGTGAGACTGCTGTTGTATCTTGTCAATACATTCATCCTACCTTTTTACCTATACATTCGGGTGCCGTTGAGTACAAAGAGTCAATACGTGACCTGAATTTGTAAGTTTTCTGAAGATTTTGGTATTCGCCAAAAACATTACAGAAAACATGAATGAGTGAGCGTCCAGGCAGTAGATAGGTTGATTGTGCTCTCATGTGTGTGCATGTTGAGATTACTTTGTACGAAGGCAAGTGACACAAAAATGAATTATTTTATTTAATACTTTTTGATAAGCATTTAAGACAAACAAATTATAATACACGACCATTTTTCAAACTACAATCATTGTGACTTGAGGATTGGAAGTTTGTTTTTGTCATAATGAATTTCTTGTGACTAAGATTAATTTCATAATCATTTTTTGACAATCATTTAAATGTTGACAAGCAAAGTTCAATGTATTTCATTAAGGCTGTCATATAGGAAATAAAATATATAATAAATAATATGTTATATTTATTGGAATCCCATAAATAATAGTTTTTTTTTTATATTAGAAAAACAAATATTGCTCCTAGATACTATAGTACCCTTTTTAAGGATGTGTAATAATACATGCAAAGAAAAAAAAGTTTGAAAAACTGGTATGTTCTTTTGTTACAGTTTTTTTGAATTTCTTCGAAAAGTTCAAACCTTCGAGTAAAAAAGATATGTCCTATTTTTGTACTAAGATGCAAACAGTCAAAACATTCAAGAACATGAAATCATTAGCCTCACGACAATATCTTATAGTATTATGAATATGTTAATAGTATTAATTGGAAATTGGTCCAAAATTAATTCAAATTTTAGACATAGCCCCATATAAAATATTGTCATAAGGAAAGGTTCATTGTCCTTAAAACATGAATACGTTTTTTGCTTAGCATAGAAGACATTTTTTGTCCAAAAGTCTGTAAACTTTTCAATGAAGTCGTTTCATCCTTATAATTAAATGATTCAACTTAAAAATCGGTATCCTTACACGCAGAGAAGAAACATGATTGTCACAATCATATTCGAAGAGCAAAATAATATGATAGGAGCTATTTTTGTGGCAACCATGTAACATTTTCACCTGCAACCATGTTGGCTCAGTGAACATGGTTCTAAGAAAAATAAAATTGTCATCATCTAAAATGTTATTATAAGACAAAGGTCACGATCTAAAATGTTATGGTATTCGTCAAAAATGTTTTTCTTCCAGTTAAAAGAACATGGTCGCAACCTAAAATGTTTTGATCTTTATGAAAAAACAGTTTTTCGTCATCGAAAAAAGGACGCCACTTGAGAAAAGAAAACACAAAATTAACTTTATTTATTTGTTTTTATTTATTTATAAACGAATTCATTGTTTATTTGTATTTACTAAGTAGCGCAAGCAAACATCACATATTTTTACACATTCTATTTTGGTTCAATTTCAACAATAAGTAATCATTCCAAATTAACTTCGTGCCCATCAAATGTACCAATGCAGACATCATGTAACTGCAAATAAAAATAAATTATATCATATAGTGTCAAAATGCAGAACAAAAACAGGTATATTTTGTTCAATTACACTTTCCTTTTTTGTGTTCACATAAAACCACGTGCCACTTCTGAGTAAATAAATTAACACAAAACATAGTAATTCCGTATTATCCGTCCATTGCAAGAAACAATCAACACACGACTGACGCGCAAATTGAAAATCGTCTGTACCTGCTCAATGTTTTTATAAAATTCTTTTCGCTGAAAAAAATTAAATGGTCACGAAAACAATGTACATGGTCTTTATGGCCATGTTATAGATCTAGACATATCTATACGTAACCTATAACAATACATTTCTCTCTGCAAAAAAGGAAAAAAATTGAATGGTCAGGTACAGGATTTTCCCGACCATATAATGGTCTTAAATTCTATCATTTAAATATAGAACATGTTTGCGGCATTTGAGAACCATTTAAATGCTTAATCGATAAAAATTTATTCCATGCGCATCCCAAAAAACAGAGGCCATTACATTGCCACCGGACTTTTGAGTCTTTCCACGCTTCAGACTCAGGAGTGTAGTGATGGAGCCATGTTTCATCCACTGTCACATATCGACGTAAAAACTCGGGTGTATTACGAGTTAACAGTTGCAAACACTGCTCAGAATCATCAACACGTTGTTGTTTTTGGTCAAATGTGAGCTCGCGCGGCACCCATTTTGCCAGAGCTTCCGCATATCCAAATATTGATGAATGATATGACCAACGCGTTCCTTTGATATCTTTAAGGCCTCTGCTATCTCGATCAACTTCATTTTACGGTCATTCAAAATCATTTTGTGGATTTTTTGGATGTTTTCGTCGGTAACCACCTCTTTCGGGCGTCCACTGCGTTCACCGTCCTCCGTGCTCATTTCACCACGCTTGAATTTTGCATATCAATCAATTATTGTTGATTTCCCTGGGGCAGTGTCCGGAAACTCATTATCAAGCCAAGTGTTTGCTTCCCCTTCACAAAACAGTATTTTATCAAAACACGAAATTCCTTTTTTTACAGTTTTTTTTTTCACAATAACAAAAGTTGCTTCACAAAAGACGCTCTATCTCACAAACTAATTGACTTACAGACATCAAATTTTGACACGAATCATTTGAAGGTTGGTACCATATAAAAATAATATGCATTTAATACTAGCGACGCCACCTATGTGTCGGACCGGGGACTTATCAGCCAACCTGTTATCCTTACTTGAATTCTCCACTTCTTTGGCTCGAGATCAATACCAAAATTAAAATCTTTGGAACCGGGCAAGCCTTTTTGACTTTGAGAGATGTCTGATATTTATTTTCATAACCTTTTCATTAATCTTATCATAAATTGTTAGCCACTTACTAACATAACATATATTTTCTATTTAACTGAGATATGTTTTTATTTTCTTATTTGTTTTGCAGTTTGGTGTAAACATGAAACTGTCAATATCCTTCTTCCTGGTCGTCATCTGTACCATGTGTTTGGCTGCTCAACAAAGCCAGGCAAAAAGTAAGTAGATCCAAAATATGTATTTTGAAAGTTCTTTTGTGATAATAAGCGTCACAATTTATCAGGAGAGTGCAATGAATAGGGCAACAGTTCATAGAACAATTCAAGCAATTCGGCCGTAGCGGGGCGTATGGCGTAATGCGGATGGAAACGGCCTCGGGATAAATTTACATGTGAGATATATCTAATTTTGAACCGGTTTGGTATTTTTGTTGAGAGAGTTTCGAAAGTCGATTTATATGAAAGCTGTGTATAGTGAGCGTCCAAATAAACTGTTTGTTTTAATTAAGAAATTCTTTAATACCCTATAGCTAAAGCAAATAACGTTTAATAAAATCATAGATATAAAGGCTAAATAAAAAGTATTTTTGAAACAAATACCTAAAATGTGTAGTCTGAAATAATCCCATTTGACTTATTCTAATTAAATTACTTGAAATTACTTGACTTGGCATAAGTATCAAAAATAAGTTTTGTGATTCAAGTTATAAATTTTGTCTACCAAGGAGGAGAGCTTTTTCTTTAAAGCATTGTTTTAATAAGTTTTTATTTTTAAAATTTTATTAACTTGAATAGAACATCCACCGTTTTGTGGGTGGTAGCTACTTAAAAATGCACAAGTTCATTGTTTTTTAATTATTCTCTACGTTATCAAATGGAAACACAAGCATCTTGACCTGATGATGAAACAAAGGCCGTAGCAAAAAATTCCACGCCCCTCAATATTATATCAAGTTATGGAGGATGTTATGAAGATTGTAAACAAGTTGTTTTTTTCTTTATAGCAAGCAATTTTTGATTTCGATGCAATGCCATGAATTCATTGAATGCCAATCCATTAAGCCAATTCTTTCACATTATCTTTGAAGAAAATGCATTGAATGCATGGAACGACCAAAAACAGATGCATTTGGTTAAGTGAAACGAAACAATTTTGAATGGATTGAAAAACATTACCAGGAAATGCAAAGAAAATATTATCTAAGTAATTTTGACACTATTTAATATTAGTTTTGAAATTCTGATGTGTTCAATATATTAAATTACTTAGACTAGTCCAATTTGTGAGAAAAACAACGCCCGAATCAAAACGTTAGTAACAACTGCCAACAAGATTGTTGTCTCTGCAGTTGTTGAAGATAATTTTTAATGCTGCTCTAACAATAGTTTGTGTATTTTAAGTTGCAAATCAATAAGTAGGAATTGAATTTTTATAAACATTTCTTTATTTTTGAATTGACGAAGGTGTGGTCAACTGTTATCTCGCCCGCTTTGCATACAAAAGGTTCTGGGTGCAATTCCAGTTTCGCACGAGGAAACAATTATTTATGTAAATTAGATTCCTTTAAGTTTTCAATTGAACAACGAAGTGGTTGGAATAAACCAGTTGACTGTAATTGCGTTGCAACTTCCAATGAATGATTATTCGACGTTTTCTCGAAGATTAGACTAGAAGATAGACAGAACCGAACCATATTAATGCCCACACCATAAAATTCGGTTTGCAACATTTCGAAATATGGATTTCATTTTTTTAATATTATTTTAAGACGAATAGGTATATGCCATCTGTCGAAGATGCGTCACACCGGGCAATTTTATGATTTGTGTTATTGAGCGTTTAAGTTATGTTAGGTTAGTCGTGTTTGCATACGATTTGCATACAAATTTGGGATCCATAATAAAATATTCAAAATATGCTCTTGTAGGTCCATATTCATTCGATTTGACTAAATAAAATAAAATTAATATAGTGTTTTTTTTTTTTTTTTTTTGATCGATCTATTCTTTAATTTAACTAATTTTATAGACCCATATGAACGAAAAATTCTGTGTTTTTATAAGGTATCTCGGTGTGAAATTTAGTGCTCTTTTGCACACGTAAATATATAAGATAATTTATATCATTTTTTGTACTTCGACCAAAGAATTACAATGGGATTTACTTATAGGCTGATGAAAATTCGGAGGCGAGCAATATTGACTTTATGGCCCTGGTTATAAGCAACTCCCATGGATCGGGAGTTTTAGTTTTTTATAACTGTAGCAGAGAACAATTCAAGAAATAGGGTTATGACTTGAAAAACTATATTTCAGTATTTGCTCTGTACGACTTTGAATATACCTTAATTTATGGCAATTTCAATTTCATATATGGCAATTCACTTCAGTAAGCTTCATATCCTGAAAAACTATGATTTTCGCCTTAATATACTATAGTATAAATTCCTAATGATGTCGTTTCATTTTCAAATTATTTAAACACTATTGTATCAGCGCAGCATAAAACAAGAATTTTTCTGGACGGTTGCCATAAAACATATTGTCAATTTATAATATATTCCTGTGTGGCGTATACGTGTTAATTTTTACCTACAGCGATCATACGCCAACCTATTCTATATTATAGAGCTATAATACAATACACACATAGTAGGGTAAAATTGAAATCTCTAACGTCGCTGCTTGCTAATGCAGCAAACAGCGACAGCTTTCCCTTATAAAGCAGACTTTTTGCTGTTTTAGCAGATCTTTTCCTGTGTTTTATTTGGGTATATAGTATATTTAAAAATATCGATTTTTATGAGTTTTTGGCAGTAAATGTTATCAAATATATTCTAAGCCCACGTTAGTTATCTAATAATACCATATGTACGAAACAAAGCAAGTATCCAATTGCATACCACTATGTGAGGTCCTAATCTTATATTTAATATTTAAATACCTTAGGCTTTCTTCGTAAGATTTAAAATTTAGTGAAACTTCATTAACCCAAATATCAGGAATAATGTAACACATCAATGACTAGCATAAATGGATGAAAAATAAATATCGACAGAAAAGTTTAATAGAGTAGGTCAAATTAATCCATATTTATTCGAAAATTCGACCATTGAAATATTTAAAGTCTATTTATTATTTTAATTTCGACTTGCTTTACACTTGGCCACAAAATTGGCCGTATGATTCTTTTTATATTCAGCAATATGGTTTTCTAAAAAAAAAAAAATTAGCACACGAAACTTTATGAAAATCGGTTCAAATTTATTTTCGAATAAAAATTAGGTCAAAAGGTTATGCGGAGTCAATCAGTGTTTACAAAAAGTTGTTGTTGGACACATTTTCAGCAAATCAAAATTACCAAAGTAAAGTATACAAATTAATTGACATGATACCCACAACGAAAAAATAAAGTATTTTGTTTAAGAGCAAGTAAATCCGAATTATCCCTTATATTTTTATTTCCTTTTAGACAACATTTTTCTAGAGTCAAAAGAATACTTCGTTTGTCTAAAATTTCGTTTCTCAGTAAAAAAATCCTCTTTCAGTGAAATTTTACTCACACGGAATGGGTTGATTAAGAATTACTACCTCCACTTTCGATGGATAGGCTGGTGTAAATCAACTAAGGATGGAGTTACTCGATACTCCCGAATCAGAATCAATCATGTTCAAAATTGTATGCATTTCTACTTGCCAGGAGAGAAACCCTTACTGAGCACACACATATTTACTAAATTTAATTCCAGTGTGAATCAAAACTCGCTAAACCCACCTTAATATTCAATACTCTCACTTAAAGTTACAGATAGACTTTCATACATACGTACACATTCATGTTCTTTACATTACATATTCACATATATCACAAGAATAAGAATGACTTCTACATTGTTTTTATTTTCCACCAACTCTCTTTGCATTTGCCGAGCAATTTTTATTCTCACAATTTTATTAAGTTCCCCGTAAACCCTAGGGAAACGGATGTGCGAGTATTCATTTTGCTGCTGAAACAAAAATGATAACAAACATTTCAACTTATTGTTATTACTTCGATAAACAGACGAAAAGACAGGGAGACCCTGAAGCATCGCCAACTACGAGGCAAAGTGCAACTCTTCCCAATGTAAATGCAACAGCACAGTATTGTGTGGGCTATTGACAATCGCCATCGATAATGAACGGATGCGGATGTAGAAAATATGGTTTTGTTTACCTTCTATAGACATGGATGAAGTGAAAGACAAACACGCATAATTTAATTCAATATTAAAATATGCACTGGAAAATTGCATAAAAATGTTTCAATTGGGAATATAAAGTTACAAATTTATTTCAATTGTTTTAAATTGTTATAATCTTTCAATAGACTATACACATGTACGCTACTGTCATATGAACTGTTTATTTTCGTTATTAAGTTTTTGAAATAATTAAAAATATTAATGAAAACAAACACATTTATGTTAAAACAAGTAAGGAAAGCCTAAAGTCGGGCGGGGCCGACTATATTATACCCTGCACCACTTTGTAGATCTAAATTTTCGATACCATATCACATCCGTCAAATGTGTTGGGGCTATATATAAAGGTTTGTCCCAAATACATACATTTAAATATCACTCGATCTGGACCGAATTAGATAGACTTCTGCAAAATCTATAGACTCAAAATTTAAGTCGGCTAATGCACTAGGGTGGAACACAATGTTAATAAAAAAATATGGGAAACATTTAAATCTGAAGCAATTTTAAGGAAACTTCGCAAAAGTTTATTTATGATTTATCGCTCGATATATATGTATTAGAAGTTGAGGAAAATTAGAGTAATTTTTACAACTTTTCGACTAAGCAGTGGCGTTTTTACAAGGAAAATGTTGGTATTTTGACCATTTTTGTCGAAGTCAGAAAAACATATATATGGGAGCTATATCTAAATCTGAACCGATTTCAACCAAATTTGGCACGCATAGCTACAATGCTAATTCTACTCCCTGTGCAAAATTTCAACTAAATCGGAGTTAAAAATTGGCCTCTGTGGTCATATGAGTGTAAATAGGGCGAAAGCTATATATGGGAGATATATCTAAATCTGAACCGATTTCAACCAAATTTGGCACGCATAGCTACAATGCTAATTCTACTCCCTGTGCAAAATTTCAACTAAATCGGAGCAAAAAATTGGCCTCTGTGGTCACATGGGTGTAAATCGGGCGAAAGCTATATATGGGAGATATATCCAAATCTGAACCGATTTCAACCAAATTTGGCACGCATAGTTACAATGCTAATTCTACTCCCTGTGCAAAATTTCAACTAAATCGGAGTTAAAAATTGGCCTCTGTGGTCATATGAGTGTAAATCGGGCGAAAGCTATATATGGGAGATATATCCAAATCTGAACCGATTTCAACCAAATTTGGTATGCATAGTTACAATGCTAATTCTACTCCCTATGCAAAATTTCAACTAAATCGGAGCAAAAAATTGGACTCTGTAGGCAAATGAGTGTAAATCGGGCGAAAGCTATATATGGGAGCTATATCTAAATCTGAACCGATTTGGCTGATATTTTGCAAGTTTTTTGAGACCCATAAAATATTCGGATGTACGGAATTTGAGGAAGATCGGTTGATATACACGCCAATTATGACCAGATCGGTGCAAAATATATATGGCAGCTATATCTAAATCTGAACCGATTTTTTCCAAAATCAATAGGGATCGTCTTTGAGCCGAAACAGGACCCTACACAAAATTTTAAGACAATCGGACTAAAACTGCGAGCTGTACTTTGAACACAAAAATACATCAACAGACAGACGGACATCGCTAAATCGACTCAGAATTTAATTCTAAGCCGATCCGTATACTAAAAGGTTGGTCTATGATTACTCCTTCTTGGCGTTACATACAAATGCACAAACTTATTATACACAGTAGTGGTGAAGGGTATAAAAATAGATGAAACAGAACAAGTAAAATTGTCTGCCTTAAATTTAATAATTTTAATAAATCAATCGCGAAATTTTCATTGCGAGAATCTAAAATAATATAGGTTTTTAGGTAAAACCACCTCCTTAAAATACACTTGAAAAATAAAAACAAAGAAAAAGCAGTAGCAAACAACATACGAGTACTGGTCCATTGAAAAGATCCCTGACACATTTATAGCGCTACTAAGCCCTTAAGAATTATAACATTTAATTCTTGTTAAAAAAAAAAAAAAACAAAGTAAATAACACACCCAAAGACAAATACTTTGCTCCGAACTAAATTTAATTTTTTTTTACAAAGAACCGAATAAATCCATAGATTGGACAATTAATTTGACAGGTTATTGAAAACAAAACAAAAATTTGTACCTGTTTGTAAACTGTGTTACAAACGTAATGACTAACATGTTATATCCTCCATCCTATGGTAGAAATACAATACTGCACCCCAAACTTCTCTTTAACCAAAAACATTGGTTAGAGAAAAGCAACTTAATGACAAATCCCACAACAATTTACAAACCATTTAAAACTTTCCTCAATACGAAATTATGACTTCTATAGGTTTGCATTTAAAGTTCATTTGTGTTTGTTATGTGATTATTGCTTACTCTTGTTACAACCAACACCCAATGGAAATAAAACGTTATTTTAATCTTTAATCCAATAAAGGACAATTTCGTGTAATCTAAAGGTAATGCGAAGTTCAAAATAGATACTCAAATAACATCCACAGATACATAGCCAAAGAGGGAGAGAGAGAGAGTGTGGTATAGTTTAACTGTACATTTTCTACAACTTTTTTAAACAATGCATACAGTGAGCAGCAAAAGTCATGCTACCCCATAGCAATTAAAAAGTCATTGGTAATTTCTCTAAACAAACTAAATAAAATTATCTTTTGGCATTTATTAAAAGAAATTGTAAAGATTTTAACCATCCATATACTGTTAAATTAGTGGGTGTATTCCTCAATAGCACGGTCAAGATTGGAATATGCATGTATTATTTGAAATCCTTATGTGGGTAAATATTGTACACACATCCTTATGTGGGTAAATATTGTAATAGAATTGAACACACAGAGAATACAGATTGGTGTGACAATCGAATTTATTGTCAACCTCCTTTTGGCACCCGACTGATTCGGTCGACACAACTAATACCACATATGTTGTTGGTTGGATCTGCCGACGATATTGGTTGTGACTAGCTTCATTATTCGGTTGTGTTGTCCAACCTAAATAATACTCATGGCCGTATTAAAAATATATTTAAAATCATTACTTCACAGTGAAATATTATATTTTATTTTATTTACATATAGGTATAGTGGTACAAATAAATCTAAATACGCTAAATGTATGTAATTAGAAGATACAAATTTTTGTCTAGAATCTCTACTTATTGCATCAAAATGTATCTACACCCAGATTTTTTTCACCGTGAAAAAAAATGTAGCTTCTTAAAATCCAGGACTATATCGCTGGTTAACCAGAGTTAATAGTTCTGCCCAAGGTGGCGTCCAGAGTACATAGTGCTGCTTACACAGTCTCACACAAGTTTACATACGATTACAGAATTTGTATTTTCTTTAAATGATAAAATATTATAAACTATACATATACATGCTTTAATTTTAGTATAATATATTCAAAAACAAAATATTTGTTAATTTTTAAGAAACAATTTTAAGAGTGGTTTATAACCAACAACAAGAAACATTTTTAGTTAGAAGGTTAAAAACTCAGGGGTATGTAAACTTGTGTAAGACTGTGTAGCTTAAAAATCGTATGGTAGGGAAATTAAGAAATAAAATTAGAAAGTTACGGGGTATAGGTATCACTGTTCGAGTTTATAAAACTAATTCCAAAACTTACCCACAATATAATATCACATCAAAAATGGTCCACAGTTACTACCACACGCAGAGAAGAAACATGATTGTCACAATCATATTCGAAGAGCAAAATAATATGATAGGAGCTATTTTTGCGGCGACCATGTAACATTTTAACCTGCAACCATGTTGGATCAGTGAACATGGTTCTAAGAAAAATATAATTGTCCTCATCTAATATGTTATTATATTGATAAAAAGAATTTTGTTTGAATGAAAAGACAATGGTCACGATTTAAAATGTTATGGTATTCATTCAAAATGTTTTTCTTCTAGTTAAAAGAACATGGGCACAACCTAAAATGTTTTGATCTTTATGAAAAAACTTTTTTCATCGTCGAAAAAAGGACGCCACTTGAGAAAAGAAAACACAAAATTAACTTTATTTATTTGTTTTTATTTATTTATAAACTAATTCATTGTTTGTTTGTATTTATAATGTCGTGCAAGCAAACATCACATATTTTTACACACACTATTTTATTTCAATTTCAACAATAAGTAATCATTCCATATTTACATCGTGTGCCCATCAAATGTACAAACGGAAACATCATGTAACTGCAAATAAAAATAAATGATCCATATAGCAAAATGCAGAACAAAAAACAGGTATATTTTTCAATTACACTTTCCTTTTTTGTGTTCACATAAAACCATGTGCCACTTGTGAATAAATAAATTAACACAAAACACAGTATATCCGTATTCTCCGTCCATTCCAAGAAACAATCAACACACGACTGACGCGCAAAATGAAAATCGTGTGTTTTTTATGTTTTTATAAAATTCTTTTCGCTGCAAAAAAGTTAAAAAATTAAATGGTCACGAAAAAAATGTAAATGGTCTTTATGGCCACACAGCTAATATTGTCATTTCTATCGTACATACAATATATGCCTTTCTTTTTTAAGCCAATTGGAATCCTACAAAAATATGCCTTCCTTTGATAGTAAATAATAAAAATGACATTTGAGAATTCATCAAACGGAATTCGGCTGAGAATACCAAATTATTCAAATCAGTTAGAACTACGAAATTTATTTAAGGTAGGTCATATCTATCGAATTCAAATAATTTTTTTCAAAAGAGAGGCAATTAGTTGCTACAACCATTTGTTTGCAATTACAAACGAAAATCTATTGAAATTATAATCAAATGATATTAAAGACAGACAAACGCTTGTGATTGAAGCAAATAAATCAGTACAACTGATATTTAAATCTGAGTTTAAAATTTTCGTTAGTAGAACTGATTTCCAAGCAATTTATTTTCTGTGTGCAGATACAAAGAAGGTTTTCTACTGCTGAACCATCTTATTTGGACAAATGCAGACTTATATCGCTTAAAATACTTGAGAATAGAAGAATGCTTCAGTCACAAATGTAGATTGTTCTGATTTACTTATACTTTTGCCTTTGAATGTGCCTCCAAGGCTACTGCGTCATAATAAGTTCTTTTACGTTCCATTACATTGAACAAATTATTCTTGTAATGAGCCTATAAGAAGAGCTTTAAAAAGAGGTCAATAGATTCAATGAATACAATTTGGATTTAATTTAATGGTTAATATAGAAAAAATCGCTAATTTATTAGATCTTATATATTTTTAGTTTTAAGCTCTAGTCTGTAAGGAATGTTTCTGTATAAAATTATAAATGATCTAGTAGATTGTTCTGATTTGCTTAAACTATAGCCTTTGAATGTGCCTCCAAGGCTACTGCGTCATAATAAGTTCTTTTACGTTCCATTACATTGAACAAATTATTCTTGTAATGAGCCTATAAGAAGAGCTTTAAAAAGAGGTCAATAGATTCAATGAATACAATTTGGATTTAATTTAATGGTTAATATAGAAAAAATCGCTAATTTATTAGATCTTATATATTTTTAGTTTTAAGCTCTAGTCTGTAAGGAATTTTGTTATTCCATAGACTGAAATAAATAAGTTTTTACTGCTTATTTTTTTTATTTATTCACCTATATACCAGAAAAAGACCAAATACGAATTCCTCTAATTAGAGGCTTCTAATAATTGAATTGATATCCTTTGAGTAGTAAGCTACCATTAAGCAGTCCTCCATGAAGCGCCCCAATTTTCTGGTATATCTTTATATGTCATCCGAGAAAATTACATGGTCCCAGAACTGTTTTTATATTCTTTAATAAAGTATATGCTCTTCTTTTTGTTCAAGTCGCGAACATACGTTTTCTTGAGGGCTGTTACTGCTTTGAATTTGCTTTCTTTACGAACTGTCTAACTGTATGAGCAGAAACTTCCATCCAAATGGCTTCCGATTTTAATAGCGTCAGTCAATGAATTTATTGTATTTTTTTCAATTAAAAATGTTAATTTTTGTATACATTAACAACTTTTTGAATGATAGATTTTGATCTACCCATACTAACAGTTCCTTCAGCACACAATTTTCCCATTTCATGCTTAGGTTAGGTTAGGATTTAAGGCTCACTTAAACCAGTACAAAGTGACACACAGTGGTGAACTTCCCTCTTATCACTAGTACTGCCCGATTCCATATTTAGCGCAATAAGATGGGACCTACTTCATTTTTATAATGAGTGAATAGACTGGTGTTCTATCGAAACTGAGATGTACCCATTACCCTTTGTATGCAAAGCGGACATGCTAAATATTGCACCACGATGGCTCCCATTCCATGATTACAGTAATCCCTCGATTTACGTTGTTTCGATATAGGTCGAAAAATTGTTTGTTCCATCAAATTTAAATTTCCGTCGCCATTCGATTTACGTCGTCGATTTTTTTGCCACTTTATCAGAAACACCTTCCATAAGTAAAATAAGTATCAACGATGATCGAAACATTTTTTTCCTAAAATTCTTACCGAAATTACTAAATTTGCTTTACTTTTGAAGTTTTTTATTATGTACATGCACATACAACAAAAATTGACTTTGGAGTAAATATGAGCAATTTTTAATTCGGTTTACGTCGTTTCGATTAACGTCGTCAGATTCCGGGAACCAATCACGACGTAAATCGAGAGATTACTGTACTAATAATTTTTTCCTTCTTCTATGAAAGAAATACCTTTTTATTCCCATTGTGCACAAAAATAAATTAATCCAATGAGAATGAAAATATGATGTGGTCAAGAGTACCTTAACTATTGCAGCTCACTGTATATTCCCACTCAAAATAACTGTAAACATATGAACATTACTGGTATATATATGTGTGTGTGCGTGAAAAAGTAGAATATTGTATATTAAGTGGTTGATTAAAGAATTCTCAAACCAAAAGAAACCCGAAACCAATAAAATGGTTAAAACTGTAATCAACAAGTCTCATTGGGTTTATGAAACGATTAAAACACTAAACTTACTTGATCTACAATGGAAATAACAAGTTGAAAGCAAAAACGGTCAGAAGATTGTTAAAACAAAATCGAAAACAAATATAAGACTCCGTTATTTATGCTAACAAAGTCTTGTTGGCATCAACTGTTCCGAAGTCAAAAATCCTACTCAATGTCTAAAAAATTGAGGTAGCATTACAAAAAGAAAACATTCCAAAGTTAAAACTGTGTGAAATAACCCTCAATTACAAACTTATTAAAATTTAAATTGGACTTACCCGAATATTTCAATTATGCAGGTTCGTAGCATAATAGGCTTACGGTCTATCTTACAAGCATTGAAGTCTATCCTTTATCCAATATACGAGACAGTTGCCTACAAGTATATCGACATACTTTTTTTCTTTGCTTCTTACAAACATATTCCCAGTTTTTTTTTTTTAGCCTTAAGTGATGAATTGTTAAATTTGCCTTGTCTGTCTTCCTGATATTTTCCTTAATGTATTCTCCATCTACTTGAGTTCATTTGGGTGTTTAAACGTTTTCCTATTTTATCCTTTTTCAGAAGGCTGTAATGCATATGGTTATGCATGCTATGGAGGACATGGCAAACGTTCTTTAAATTCCCCAATGCCCGATATGTTGTCAACAGGTCCAGAACAGAATGATTTGAATCAGCTGCAGCAGCAAACATCGCAACAACACCATCCCAATTCCATGTTTCAAATGTATCCGAGTGAGGCGAATGTACTTATAGATGGTGACCTGGAATCATATCCCAGATACCGATTAATTAAAATTATGAAATCTTGGGTAAGTAATCAATTGATGTAATAATAATTGCAATGAGTAGCACCAGGAACATCGATAGCATACTAGCGTTTTTGTAAAGTCAACTATAAATAGATACTATTTAACCTAATGGTAGAAAAGCAAAAATAATAATACGAGGGTTGCCTTTCATATTACGGGATTGGACAACCCTAGTATTGCAATCTGCCCACTTACAGCACTATCGTAAAGCTTGACGTAATGTGTGAATAATTTAAATAGGAACTATCCAAATTTGTACTTAGATGAGCAAAGGCAAGATCCTTTTTGGAAGTTGAATTCACGACTGCAGCACAGTAGTTTTCCAAAGAGGTGGCTACTAAGTAGTTTAGTTTAGCAACTGAAATCAAAAATTATAAATTTTTGAACATTTCAATATAACTTTAAAGGGGAATGATCCACAGCACCAATTCAAAAAGTTTAATTTCTATAAAATTATATATTAAGGAAAAGCAACCATTAAAAATATACTATTTTCGCCAGATACTGGGAACTTAATTTAAACATGTACACATTTCAATTTCACAGTTTTTGAAATTTTTATTAACCGTTTTTTCATTACTGCTGCTATTGGTGGAATTTGAAATGAACTGAAGCTTGTTTTATAAGTTGCTTTTATCACCCGGTTTTTGTATATTTTCTAAAGTTTTTGAGTCAAAAACATTCATGTGTACACAGTTTATATCAGTTGGTTTTTGTATGGACATGAGACTTCCTATCAATTTTATTTTTGATGATCTTGATTTTCCTGCATGTCATTTACCTAAATAAATAGATGGTTCTTCTCACATAATATCTGTATCTTATCACATATGTTATATAGAAAGGCTTTCTCATATTTACAGGTATATACACGATAGTAATTCGAACATTACTGTCGTGTATATAACTGACAAAGATATTACGACTAAAAAACTTTTACCTATAAATTGATGCTGTGAACCAAGTGATATGTTATTGCAAGATCATCATGAGACCTATCGTGAGATTGGTGGAACCAACATACATTCAATATTGCATGAACATTTGGCCGACAAAAAAATATACGATCGCGGTGGTTCCAAACAAATCTAAGACACCGTGACAGGTGATGAATCGTGGATTTATGTGTATTCGGCCGAAAGTAAACAGCATTCGACTGTATAAGTGTGAGTCCAAACCAATAATAGTTACTCGCGCACGAAGCACTTCCAAGCAAATGATCACCTATTGTTTTGGGAAAAGTTGCAATCGTACCACAGTAAATTCTGAGTGGTACACAGTTGTCTTTCAAGAAATCAGGAAACCCAATCACCGAAGGCGGATCACTTTTGACAACTACAATGCGAGCTCTTACACATCAGTTCTACTGTATTTTTGAGCTCTCAAAATATCGATTTGATGGGTCATCCGCCGAATAGTCCTGACTTGGCGCGGCATGACTTCTTTTCATTTCCGTACGTATAAAAATGAAATGAGACACGTGAAGAAGCGATTGATACGTTCATAATCCGATATACCTCAATCAGAGTAGGAAAAGTGCTTCGACAATTGGTTCCAAAGCATGCGAAAGTGTGGGGAATATATTGAAAAATAATAAACTGATTTTCTATGACTGAACAACGACTCCTATTTGTACATCAAAGATGCAGGCGAAGGAATAAAAGAAAGCGATGTGCTCGCCACGATGGTTTAGTGGAAACTCAATTTATTAATAACTTTACAATGGCTTATATACTAGAAAGTAAAATACTTCTTATTCTAATTATAGCTAAGTGTTTGCTGCTATCTGTTCATGTGGAAAATCCTTCACATGGATTTTATTACTATACGCTTGCGTAGCATACTCATCTGTGTGTTATCAGCCCTAATGGTTCTATTATATTTAGGTAGACCGCTGATAACACTTCTGCCTACAGACAATACACATGCGCATTTGTTCACATACACACAAAAAAAATTTTTTCTGATTCAATCACGAAATTAATTGATCCAATTAATTTTTAATTGAAATGTCTTCAATCACAGAAATGATAGTATCAATTAAAAAATTAATTGAAGGCCAATTAAAAAAATAATTGATATTATTATCTTTGTGATTGATTTTTGTTTCAATTAAAAAAATTGTTGAATCAATTAATTTTTTAATTGAATATTTTTTAAAACTCAATTAAAATTTTAATTGGAAAATTTTTCGTGAAATTTTTTTGTGTGTAGATAACAGCCAACAATGTTTGGGTACAGCAAAGTATGCTGGTTGAAATTATTGACAATATGGGAATCTATGAAATATAAAAGGCAACTGTACATAACTGTACAATGATTAATATTTGTTTTTATACCCTCCATCATAGGATGGGGGTATATTAACTTTGTAATTCCGTTTGTAACACATCGAAATATTGCTCTAAGACCCCATAAAGTATATATATACTGGGTCGTGGTGAAATTCTGAGTCGATCTAAGCATGTCCGTCCGTCCGTCCGTCCGTCCGTCCGTCCGTCCGTCCGTCCGTCCGTCTGTTGAAATCACGCTAACTTCCGAACGAAACAAGCTATCGACTTGAAACTTGGCACAAGTAGTTGTTATCGATGTAGGTCGGATGGTATTGAAAATGGGCCATATCGGTCCACTTTTACGTATAGCCCCCATATAAAGGGACCCTCAGATTTGGCTTGTGGAGCCTCTAACAGAAGCATATTTCATCCGAACCGGCTGAAATTTGGTATATGGTGTTGGTATATGGTCTCTAACAACCATGCAAAAATTGGTCCACATCGGTCCATAATTATATATAGCCCCCATATAAACCGATCCCCAGATTTGGCTTGCGGAGCCTAAAAGAGAAGCAAATGTCATCCGATCCGGCTGAAATTTGGTACACGGTGTTAGTATATGGTCTCTAACAACCGTGCAAAAATTGGTTTACATCGGTCCATAATTATATATAGCCCCCATATAAACCGATCCCCAGATTTGGCTTGTGGAGCCTCTAAGAGAAGCATATTTCATCCGATCCGGCTGAAATTTTGTACATAGTGTTGGTATATGGTCTCTAACAATCATGCAAAAATTTGTCGAAATCGGTCCATAATTATATATAGCCCCCATATAAACCGATCCCCAGATTTGGCTATCGGAGCCTCAAAGAGAAGCAAATTTCATCCGATCCGGCTGAAATTTGGTACATAATGTTGGTATATGGTCTCTAACAACCGTGCAAAAATTGGTTTACATCGGTCCATAATTATGTATAGCCCCCATATAAACCGATCCCCAGATTTGGCTGGTGGAGCCTCTAAGAGAAGCATATTTCATCCGATCCGGCCGAAATTTTGTACATAGTGTTGGTATATGGTCTCTAACAATCATGCAAAAATTGGTCCACATCGGTCCATAATTATATATAGCCCCCATATAAACCGATCCCCAGATTTGGCTTGCGGAGCCTCAAAGAGAAGCAAATTTAATCCGATCCGGCTGAAATTTGGTACATAATGTTGGTATATGGTCTTTAACAACCATGCAAAAATTGGTCCACATCGGTCCATAATTATATATAGACCCCATATAAACCGATCTCCAGATTTGGCTTGCGAAGCCTCAAAGAGAAGCAAATTGCATCCGATCCGGTTCAAATTAGGAACGTGGTGTTAGTATATGGTCGCTAACCACCATACCAAAATTGGTCCAATCACACAAAAATTGGTCCATATCGGTTCATAATCATGGTTGCCACTAGAGCCAAAAATAATCTACCAAAATTTTATTTCTATAGAAAATTTTGTTAAAATTTAATTCGGTTCATAATAAAATTTTCATCATTGTCAAAATTTTATTTCTATAGAAAATTTTGTCAAAATTTTATTTCTATAGAAAATTTTGTCAAAATTTTATTTCTATAGAAAATGTTGTTCAAATTTTATTCGGTTCATAATCATGGTTGCCACTAGAGCCAAAAATTTTATTTCTATAGAAAATTTTGTCAAAATTTTATTTCTATAGAAAATTTTGTTAAAATTTTATTCGGTTCATAATAACGGTTGCCACTCGAGCCAAAAATAATCTACCAAGATTTTATTTCTATAGAAAATTTTGTCAAAAGTTTATTTCTATAGAAAATTTTGTTAAAATTTTATTTCTGTAGAAATTCTTGTCAAAATTTTCTTTCTATAGAAAATTTTGTCAAAATTTTTATTTCTATAGAAAATTTTGTGAAAATTTTATTTCTATAGAAAATTTTGCTAAAATTTTATTTCTGTAGAAAATTTTGCTAAAATTTTATTTCTGTAGAAAATTTTGTCAAAATTGTGTGTCTACTTTGTCAAACTGAATTGGATCGATCTTTTTTGATTTAATATATACCACGTATGGACTTACATACAATTTAGAAGATGGTGTTAGGAGGTTTTAAGATACCTTGCCATCGGCAAGCGTTACCGCAACTTAAGTAATTCGATTCTGGATGGCAGTGTTTAGATGAAGTTTCTACGCAATCCATGATGGAGGGTACATAAGCTTCGGCCTGGCCGAACTTACGGCCGTATATACTTGTTGTTCACTAATCCCGAAATATAAAAGGCAACCCTCGTATAAATTATCACTAGAAAGGATTTCACTGTTTGATTTTTTTTTCAAATATATTCTCCGTGTACGTGTACACAACAATCGTTTCTCCCAAACAAAATTTTAGATTTTTTTTTTAAATTTGTTGGAATATTCTTTTCACAGTAAATGAATTAAAACACAAAAAAAAAAAATAATAAAATATAAAAACATCATTTACGTTTTTTCCTGATTTCTCTGTTCTATTGGCATAAAATATTGATGAAAACATTGAAATTAGTCCACATTCATTTATTCTATTCAGCAACAACAACAAAATACAACTCTGTTTTTGAGGGCAATCACAGCAGCCTCTATGTGTGGCGTAATTTTCACAACAAAATTGTAATCTTTTGCAAAAGAACCTAAACAGGTCATAGTGCATATCCCAGCAAAAAAGCACTTCCAAAAATGTTCTTTATTTTAATTAAATTAAAATTTTTATAAGTGTTTTTTTTTCATATTTTTAATGGGTAATTTTAACTTTTTTTGTTTCAAATGTAATTTTGTCGAAAAAAAAATACTTAATCCATTCTAGAAAAATTGTGAATTTTTGGAAGGATTTGAGGTCAAACATTTCAGACAACCATTAAAATGCATTAAAAATCACAAAAAATATATAAATTATTTATATGTCAAAATATCACAGAATTTTTTTTTACTTCTCATCCAAAACATTGAATTCAGATCACACCTTAAGAAGTGATGCAAATTCAGTGCAAATGCTGTTGAAATGGTGGACATTCCTCCTATGACAAGCCCATGTTAAACTTATCGCTTCTACGTCACCACCACTTCCAGATCCAAAAAGAACATTTTCACTCATTTTTGGGCGACGCTTTTTTTCTGGGGTATTTTACCCATTAGACTCCGTGTGTACATTATTCCAAATTTGAAAAGTCTACTCGGGACCCCCTGCTTTCGTTTTAATATCTATTTAGGCATTTTAATACTTAAATAATTTTGCAACTATCACATCCTTAGACTTATACTCATGTTCACATTTTTCAATTTCATTACAGTTCGGAAATACCCACAGAAGACCATCTGCTGAACGTTTGTCGGACATGGATTACCCCTTATCGGGAGAAATGTTTAATCATGAAAACAATCCTCCAATAAACAACAATCACATCTCCTACTAAGATCAAGTAATACAACATAAATACCAGTTAAAGTTTATATATAAGAAGAATAAAAATCATAAGCAAGCCAAAGGGAGATTAATAACTAAATATTGTCATGCATGTTTCCTTCGATTCCAAGCTCAAGCTATTACTATATAAAATAAATTTATTTCAAATGGTTCCAACATTGTAAATAAGCAAAATGTTACTACACACAACTATGATTCAGTACATTCATTATAACAAATAATAAAAACGAATATAAATGGTCACAAACTTGCTTGTGAAATAATCGAAAAAATGTAGAATAAATAACTGAAGTTTTTTTTCGTACATATACTATTTGATATATGACAGAAAATGGGCTGGTAAAATTTCAGTTAATATAAATTATAAAAAAATAATTAAAATTATTTCCGTGATTATGTTTAATATATATAAATATATAGACTTTTTTGTGTATAACTAAGGAAAGCAAAAGACTATATGAAAATATTATTAAAAAAACTTAGAAACTCTTTACGAATATATTGTATATATGTAATAAAAAACAAAGAAAATATATATATAAAAATCAAATAAAGCTTCACCACGCTTTGTTAAACAATAGCAACATAATGTTTATTCTCCAAAAAAATACAAATACTTAAGTCTACTATGAAAAGTAGCCATGCTGCAGTACACTTCACTCACCATAACATGGTCGGGGAAATTATGTACCCGAGTTTTTGCAGCGAAAAAATTAGTTTTATCGCTATTTTTTCGCTATTCGAAGTTCTAGGTCTTTAGAATATACTTCCGACCCAACCCCCTTGTCCATCCAATTTGGAGCCATTGGTGTGGAAATCTATATAACGTTTATTACCCGGGGTCTGTGTGCAACACGCCTCACTGTTGGAAATTAGAGTTTCAAACTTTTTGTCGGAGAGCTGTTTTGCTACTACGTTTAGCACATCTGGCATTATTTTGAGGACCGAATTGTGATCGCGTCTTTTTCCGACCTCAGCGATAGCTTGCGCAACCGTACAGCTGATTGTTTGGCTAATATGTCTAAAGGAAATAGATGAAACATGACATTAATGGAATCTTTTCCTGTCCTATTGAATGCGCCTGAGATACACAGGTACGACATTCGATGAAGTTTAGACTTGTCGGCCTCTGAAGACCGGCCACCAGACCACAATACCATGAAGCATTATAGGTCTAAACACTGCCGTGTACGGCAAATGAAAAATTTCCGGGTTTAGTCCCCACTTTTACCGATTTTCCAGCTTCCTGTCCAAATTAACCAAAGGAATTTTGCGCACTCAGCAAAGGCAATTCCAATACCCCTAAGATGGGCTTAACCGTGAGAATCCTGCGTTCTTTGCAGTACATGACTAGTCCTGTATTTGCAGGATTTACCCCTAGACCCTTGTCCTCGTCTAACAACCTAAGTATCCTTTGATCAACATTCAAAGTTGTCAATCCATTTAATATCGAGCTCGGATGGTTAGATTAAGTTAGGTTAAAGTTGCAGCCCGATCAAGTTTCAGGCTCACTTAGACTATTCAGTCCATTGTGATACCACATTAACTAAAAGTACCTATTACATATGGACACTTCTACACGGATGAAAAAGACTGTTTTTCATATGTTTGGCTATAAACATTATATGTTTGGAACACAAATTTTTAAACACAATATTTTTGAGTGCAAGCATATAATGTTCATAAGCTAGCATAACATGTTTGGGACATATATGTTAATATGTTAGAACATATTATGTTTGGGACATAAAATGTTTGTAAATATAATATGCTTGGATGCAAACATATATTAATTTAGAAATAGCCTATAAACATATATGTGTTTAGTAGCTTGGAGCGCTATTTAACAGGGAGCGATATTGAATTAAGTTGGTGGTTGTTGCTTGTTATTACAAAATTAACATTTTATTTTCCCTTGGCAATTGATCAGCTACTTCTTTGATCCTTACAAACTGTGTGGTCCACTGTTCGAATCCCCGTCCGGCAAAAGGTAAAATTAAAATAAAAAAAATCATAAAATTTAATAATTTCTTCTACAATGTTTGTATTACAGAAAAAGGTGCTAAGAACTAAAAAATCTCGTGGAAGTGAGAAAGATGTGAGGGAATATACAATTAGGCAGAAACAAAATTTTGAGCATTCAGGTCGAAAACCTATGTTGTTAGCACCTATATTACCTGTTTATTTTCATAATTCATTATGATTGTAAATATATAAATAAATAAATAAAATTTTGAGCACAATATTGTTTGGAAGAATTTTTTTTAAGCATATAATATTTTTGGGTGCAAAATGCTTCCAAACATATTATATATTCACATAATAACATATTGTTTTTTGGAAGACAACATTATTGAATTTGGATGCAAAAATACAAAATGTTTGGAACTTAGACTACCCAAACATATATTGTTTAGACCAATATGCTTTCAAACATATTATATATTGGAAGAGATCAAACATATAAATGTTTGGGCAATACCCAAAAATGTATATGCTTGAAGCAAAATATGTTTGGGAGTATATGTTACAGAAGCGATTTTTTGTGAGGGTGTACTTTTAACCGCTGAACCTCGATTATTTCCTTCTGTTGAACCAAGCAGATTGTTCCAAAAACATTAGCAGACTGCTTAAGTTAACGTTTTCCAGGTCCGCCAGTAATCTAAAGCTATATGCCCCTAAATACGCCTTACACAAAATGCAGGACACTCACACAACATGTGTTTTATTGATTCCTTTTCCTCTGCATCATGACAGCTCATGCAATAGTCATTATACTTCGTGCCAAAAGTTTTTGCAAAAAATTGCTTACGCCTTACACAAAATGCAGGACACTCACACAAGATGCCTATCAGGCCGCGACCCGTTATAGCAGATATCAGGAGTAATATCTGACGTCTCGAGAACACTAGCATATCTAGTGTTATTTTTAAGTTTAAATGGGGCCATATTTGCTTGGTGTCGTTACAACCCTTGCAATTCTCCCATTGAACGTTTGCCATCGTAACAGCATTCTCACGCAGCTTGCAGGTGTCTAAGGGCATACCAACAGTTTCTAGTTCCCCTGGAATATTTAAGGTTGTCCCTAGCCTTGCTAACTCATCCGCTTCGCAGTTCCCCGGTATGTTCCTACGGCCAGGCACCCATATTAGGTGAATATTGTGCTGCTCAGCCCAGAGCTCGGATGGTAGTACCGGTATAATCATATTGAACGTATCCCTATACCTATTCCAATCAGTTTCCCTTACATTTGGCCAGTTTGAAACTTACCACTCAACTATCTTTTCATTCAGTTCCACGGTGACGTCCAAAACCTAAATATTTATTGCCATAATTAATACCGTGTTTGTACACCCAGAAAAAAGTGCCTTCAACACTAAAGGAAAAAAGTTTATCGATTTTGTTTAGCCATTTTATTTCCATTCATTTTGTGTGAAACAATAAAGTTTACTTGTTTCAGTAAAAAAAATCCTAAACTGAAAGCATTTAGGCATATTTCATTAACTAGAATAAGGCATGGAATTTTACAAATACTGTTTTCTTCGAGGGGTATAAGAATTTACAACTGAACAAGATAATTTTATTCACTGATAACAAAGCATTCGTAAAAATAAACAAAAACCGAACTAAAACCAAGTTTCCTCAAATTTAGTACAATTTCGTATAAAATGATAATTCTGACTTCCTTTATTATAGAAAGCTTATCATACATACGAAAAACACTTCATCATCATAAGCGTAGGAAGGCCTCTGGGGAGGGTGCAAAATTGGCGGAGAAGCGATGACTGTAATATGAACTTGTCATAGGACGTATGTCCACCAACAGCCCACTGCACTGAATTCGCATCACTTCTAAAGGTGTGATCCGAATTCAGTGTTGTGAATGTGAATTAAAAAAGTTTGTGATATTTTCCCAAATAAATAATCTTGCTGTGGAATATTTTCAAATATTATCGATTTTTCTAAAATGGATTTAGCATTTTCCGGCAAAATTTGAATAATTCCTAGAAATTTGGTATTGACTTTCAGTTATGTTACAAGTGGAATTGATTTGTATACAAATGGTAGCGATGCTTTTTAATTTGAGGATTGCAGTGGAGAAACTATTGCTGCTTTATTGAATTTTACTCTTGAGAGTAATGTATTTATTTACAGTATACGAGGGCAGTTTGGAAACTTCTTAGCCTAGCACATAAAGCGCGGTATAAACAGAAAAAGTGAAGTGTTTGTTACGATCTGGCAACTCCTTCATATAGAAACATGTGTTCAAAAAAGACGCATCGGCAATTTCTTTACAATGGAAAAATTAGAAAAGGGTGCTGTCATTAAATATTTACATAAAAAAGGTTTATCGGGACAAGAAATTCATAATGATATGGTGAATGTGTTAGGTGAAAGTGCTCCTTCATATGCAACAGTAAAAAATTGGGTTGCTGAATTTAAACGTGGTCGTACAAGCATTGAAGATGAACCACGTAGTGGACGTCCAAAAACAGCAACAACAACAGAAATTGTAGCCAAAGTGCATGATATGGTATTAAATGATCGACGAATAAAAGTGCGTGAAATTGCTAATATCGTGGGCATCTCAAATGATCGAGTCCATTTAATTTTGCTACAGATGAAAAAGGTTTCTGCAAGATGGGTGCCGCATTTGTTAGCAGTCGATCAAAAACGTATACGAATGAACATTTCTCAAGCTTGTTTGGATCGTTTTAAGCGGAATAAAATGGATTTTAAGCGTCGTTTCATAACTGTTGATCAGACATGGATCCACCACTATCCCTGCCAGCATTTCAAAGTTCCATTCCATCCTCATCGCTACCACAGACTCGTAAGTGACACTGCAACAATCGCCAACTGTGATAGTATTTTGCCATCACTATTGTTACAAGAGCCATTTTACATTTTGTGAAATACCAAGCACAACTAGCTTCTTATAATTTATTTAAATAAAAGTGATAATGAAGAGCTGAAAACATAGTTATTTCGCTTAAAATTGTGAAAGGTATATTGGTGAACAATTTTTGACTTTCCAAATGGAATAAAGCGATAGTTTTTCACATATTTTTCCACACACGCTGCCTCCATTGGGAATAAAAGCACTGGCTGATAGACGCTACAACATGTTAAATGTGATGTGATAGTCGTATAAATGTTATATTTATTAGAATTTATAAATGTTTAATAAAATTAATAAACATCTAAACAATCGTGTTTTACTTGACCACAATGATTCTTTTACAACTACCTTAAAATGCACTTTGTCTAATTGTTTGAAGGGGCTCTTATTGGCGTCCTTCTAAATGTATCCAGAAAGGCACCTAATAATTGCACTCATGCTATACATTGTTGTAGTAACTTGGCGTAGTACAACTTCTATATATATCGTATACGACTGTTTTTGACGAAGTAGGGATTCTCAGAAGCGCTCCCAAATTTCAAAAAATGTTGGCACGGATACTCCAGAGACAAAAGAACGGAGGAAGTGCCCCAAAGAAGGCAAAAACAATTCTATCGGCTGGTAAGGTTATGACAACGGGTTTTTGGGACTTCAAAGGTATTTTATTAATTGACTATCTGCAAAAGGGTAAAACAATAAATTCAGAGTACTATTGCAACCTTTTGGATCAATTAAATGTACAAATTCGAGAAAAACATCCTGGCTTACCACACAAAAAAAATAAGTTTTCATTAAGACAACGCATCAGCGCACAAGAGTGGTTTAACAATGGCTAAAATCAACGAATTAAAGTACGAGTTGCTTTACAACCCACCTTATTCTCCTGACTTAGCTCCCAGTGACTTTTACTTGGGCCCAAATCTAAAAAAAATCCTTGCTGGCAAGCGTTTTACCTCAAATGCAGATGCAATTCCAGTTGTAAAGCACTATTTTGAAGATCTTGAGGAAAACTATTTTAATCATGGGATAGAATTGCTAGAAAAACGTTGGACTAAGTGTATTGTTTCAGGAGATTATATTGAAAAGCAAAAATATTTTTGAAAAACTAACTATTCTCTTTCATTGATAGGCTAAGAAGTTTCCGAACCGCCCTCGTAGTGTCTGTTTTTTGTTGACAACGCGATTTTCTCAACAATTGAATATTACACTAAATGTTTGAAAAATATTTGAATTTTAGCATTTTTCAAATGTTTGGCATATTGATTGAAAGCAAACCACAACTAATGTGTGAAAGCATTTTAAAATATTACATTCCTATAACATGTGAATTGTGTTTAGAACAATTGAATCAGCTGTTGTCTTTTTATTTGTACTTGGCAATACTAACACTTCGTTGTAACTGTCACATTTTCAAGAAAAACATTCTGATCCGCGTGTTTCTCATTAAACTATTTTCCCATTTCCTCAAAAAATAATAACTGTTGAATTATTGCAGATAATAGCAATGACAAATTTAAGTGAGGCTGAGGTAGCAAAGCGGTTGCGAACGAAACAACGCGATAGCAGTGTAATTTTTCGGAGAAATCGGGCTTTGGGATATGTCAGCAATCATGTCCCTGCCGTAGTTCGTTATATACAAAGACGTAAAGATAATTTGATTACCACATGTATTGGAAGATCATTCCAAGTGTACACAGCTAGCCACTTCCGATTACTACATGTTAGCGGGCAGCATCCAGATGAAATCACTTCCATGGCTACTGATCGCTGGCATATTTATACCGCAAGCAATAAATGCATATACGCATGGAGGGCTGGCAAACATGTGAGACATATCTACAGGGGTCACAACAAAAACGTTCATTTATTGCTGCCTTTTAATCGACATTTGGTAGCTGTTGATGAAGAGAACATTTTAAAAGTTTGGAACATTAAGGAGGAGGACTTATATTTGGAAATACCCTTTAAACAAGATGAATTTCAAATTACAGCTATTGCACACCCACCTACCTATGTTAATAAGATAGTATTGGGATCTAAACAAGGTCGACTTCAAATCTGGAACATAAAGGACAATCACTTGGTATACACATTCAATGGTCATGACAGTCGTGTAACATGCATTGAGCCAGCTCCAGCTATAGATGTAGTCGCGGTTGGCCATCAAGACGGTACCACAATATTGTTGAATTTAAAATATGATGAAATACTCATGGAGTTCAAACAAGATTGGGGAGCAGTATCAAAAATAACTTTTAGGACGGATGGACCCCCTATTATGGCAACTGCCGGTACAAATGGTTATATTGCGTTTTGGAATTTGGAGGAGAAAAAAGTAAAATTGAAATAATATTAACGAAAGTTATAGATAAAATAATTTTCTTCTTAGATTGCCAGTCAATTGCAGGCGCACGAAGATTCGGTTACAACTGTTATATGTCTACCGAATGAGCCATTGGTGTTGACAACATCCCCCGACAATTCAATGAAACTCTGGATCTTCGATATGACTGATGGTGGGGCACGTATGCTGCGTATCCGCGAAGGTCACACTGCTCCCCCACTTTGTATTCGCTATCATGGGATGATGGGTAATACGATATTGTCTTCGGGGGAAGATAGTTCCCTTAGAACATTTAGCACAATATCAGAGACTTTGAATAAAACTATGGGAAAAGCTAGCTACAACAAGAAATCGTCCAAAAAGAAAAGTATGACACATACCTTTTAACGTTATTTCAATTTAAATCAATAACGTTGGTTTATTTTAAGGTCGTTTCGAAGAGGATAACCATCGCATGCCACCAATAATCGAATTCACAACAGAATTAACCCGAGAAAAAGAATGGGACAATATTGCTGCTATACACTGTGGAACAATACAAACCACTACCTGGTCATTCCATAAAAATCGTATGGGCGAACACAGATTAATACCTGAACAATTCACTAACAAACTTCGAAAAGACTTCAAAACGGAAACAACATGCGTTACACTCAGCCATTGTGGCAATTTTGTCCTCATTGGTAAGGAAACTTTGACAATTAATAGTGAATTGTGAATATTTAAATATTTTGCCTTCAGGTTATTCAAATGGAGAAGTAGAAAGATTCAACATACAATCTGGAATTCACAGGGCCAGCTATGGAAAACCAGCACACACGGCTGCTATACGTGGAATAGCTTGCGACAATTTAAGTCAGATGGTTGTAACAGGATGTAGTGATGGTTTTCTAAAATATTGGCATTTCAAGGAGAAACGTAAGCTTTTGCGAAATATTTCATACAAAATATAGACGCAATAAATGTTATATCATTTCTAGTTGACAAGCCTTTTGCGGTTAAAAAATTAACGGATGGTATTACACTTATGCGTTGCCATCGTGAAAGTGCTATGATTGCCGTGGCTCTGGAAAACTTTGTTCTATTGGTGATTGATATGGATACCAAAGTTGTTGTACGCAAATTTGAAGGTCATTCGGCTAAAATTAATGACATCACATTTAGCCCAGACAGCCGTTGGTTAATATCTGCATCTATGGATGCATCTATAAAAGTTTGGGACATACCATCTTCTTACATGATTGACCATTTCCGAGTCGAAAGACCATGTGTATCCCTTACGATGTCGCCCACGGGCGATTTCCTTGCCACAGCCCATGTAAATAATCTGGGAATTTACTTGTGGGCCAATAAAATGCTGTTTAACCAACTTTCCTTGCGTTCCATTAATCCCACTTCAACAGCTCCATATGTTGGTCTGCCAACAAATGTGGCGGATGAACTAAACCTAGTAGAAGCTGTCGAAGAGTTGAACATGGATGTGTATGATGGCGACAGTGATGAAGAGGAGGATGTTGGCGAAGAAGTTAATTTCATATATGAAAGCCCAGAGCAGTTGTCAAGCGGTTTAATCACCATGTCTGGAGTAGCCGTATCCAGATGGCAAAATCTTTTAGATTTGGAAATTATTAAAAAACGCAACAAACCTAAAGCACCACCCAAAGCACCTAAACAGGCTCCTTTCTTTTTACCTACAGTCGCTGGTTTGGAGATGAAATTCGATATCTCCAATGCCAAATCCGAAGAGACCCCCGACTCAAGAATATTGAAAAGTTCAAATCTAAACAATCTTACTACATTTGGCAAAATCCTTGAAGATACAGCCATAAGCGGAGATTATGAACGCCCAGTTACATTTCTCAAACAAATGGGTCCCTCAATGGTTGATTTTGAGGTAAAGTCTTTACATCCTCTCGGTGGAGGAACAATCAAAGCTATGGTACAGTTTCTGAAAACTTTGCAACACATGCTCGAATCGAACAATAATTTTGAATTGGCCCAATCCTATTTAAGTGCTTTTCTACGATCGCATGGAACTAATCTAATAGAATTTCCACAAGTAATAAAAGCTCTCGATGAGTTATCGAAAGTCCAGGAGACTACATGGCAGAAAATTGAAGAACATCTTATGTATGGTTTGGGTGTGGTGTCGTCTTTAAGAAATTTTGTACAATAAACTATATTGCTATACGTTTGTAAGTTTTTAATTTCTAAATAAAAAGAAAACTGTTTCTATATGTTGTTGTTCTGCATAGCTATATGAATGGTTTAGCCACTTGTTGTCACCCAGGGTTGTGGTGTCGTCTTTAAGAAATTTTGTACAATAAACTATATTGCTATACGTTTGTAAGTTTTTAATTTCTAAATAAAAAGAAAACTGTTTCTATATGTTGTTGTTCTGCACATAGCTATATGAATGGTTTAGCCACTTGTTGTCACCCAGGGTTGTTGGGTAGGTTAACATATAATTATTGCCTTGCAAGTTGTCAATCACATTACTAGAACATATTATATAGATTTCATAATCGAAATGTGTGGGTGGTTGGGGCAATCAATCCTAGCTAAGTGTCCAAATACATATATATATAAGCAGGAGGAAGCATATGTGTATCTATTTTCCCACCACATTAGTAGAGGGCAATTGTATCCATGGCGACAATTACAATTAGACTGACTTGTCACTACTGCACAAACCATTTTCAAATGACGACTTTCAATTAATAATCAGTTTGAAATTATTATCACCTAGAGGAGTTTGTTTCAAAGTGTTTCTAGGGTATAGTTTTGGGATTTTTTAATACACTGATAAAGTGAAATTGCAGAAAGATGAAACACCAACAAGTCGTTGTGGACTACTGGACCATGCTAAAGACCTCTATAACCTGTTTACTTTTGGCTATTTCGGGTTATGTATTATTAAAGTTAGATTTGCACTCCACCCTTCTCATATACATTTTTAAAATAAATTTCCTTTTTTTTAAGAATGGTTCAGACTATATTCTATTTACCCGGTTACTTAAAGAATAACCAGAAACGGTTGGAAGAGTTGGCAGCCAAATATAATTTAGATTTGGATAAAGAAATTGCCGAAGCAGAAAATGATGTCGATCGAGAAGAAAATTCGCATCAAGAGCCACCTGCATCTTCAGAACCGGAGGAAAAGAAAGATAAATAAAAAAATCATTTCAATAACATGACTCAACGAAACAATTGGATAGTAGTTCTTTTCATATTCAATATAAATGTATTTTATCTGTACTTACTTTCATAAACGTAAATTGGTTTCATTTAAAGGGGTTCTTACAAACTAAACACAATCAGCCACCACGACGGGCATATCTTCAGGATTTTCGTCCAATAAACCGTCGAAAGACCAATTCATGCTATGCTTCAATTTTTTTATCAAATGTTCAGCACTTTTATGTAGACCACTTACACTGAGATTAATCAATAGTGATTTTATATCTTTATAAACACTATTGCGCTCCGTTGGTTCCATTAACTCTTCGGGTAGGCGTGGCAATTGATAAACCAAAACCTCTGCATACTTCATGAATAAAAGTCTGTATTTAACTACGGCATCTTCGGAGTGTGAAAGCAGTAACAGAATTTTGCGCCAATGTTCTAGCGACTCAATTGAATATCCCACAAAGAAGAATGCAAACGATAGCTGCACTTCTTCTATTAGATCTTGGGGTTGTTCTAACCCACCTAATAACATGTCACAAGCCTCAATACAATCCAGAGAGTGTCTCGAAATGTCAGTTGGTGTACATTCCTTAGGAACTCTGTCGGGAACGTTGCAAAATCTGGGTGCGGTACCCTCTACTGGTTTTAATTGTGGCAATAAATCGTTTTCGTTATTCAACAACTTTGCTTGTATGGCAGGATGAACTTCATTGATGGGACCTCGAGGCCTTTCAGAATCTGGACACGATTGTAATTCTACATTTGTGCGAATTACACCTAAAGATGGCTGGCACCTCTCAAGTGTTTGCCTTGAGACTGTATCTGTCAATTTACGCCAGTCATTCCAGTATCGGAAATCATATGGCGCCAAATACCTATCCAGAGTTTTTAAATTCTCTCGTATTCTTCGTTTCTCCAAATCTGGGTCTGTTGTCTGACGGTCTCTCAACTCCTCATTGTCCGCATCCCACTCCTTTACTAAAATTTCTTGTTCGCAAAAGAAATGTGCGAATCCAACTCTGGGAGCTGTTTAAATTATTATTAAAAAATATAAAGTTGAAATAAATTAATATTTTAGTTTCACTTTAAATTATTACTTTATTCTATTTTTCCTTATCTGTGTTCTTTTAAGGCCTGTATTAAGGCTTTACTTCAGTTCGTGTTTCAAATCTTTAGCATATTGTTTTCAAGGAAGAAAACATCAAAATTGAATTGAATTTGGTTTCAACAATGACGACTTAGAAAACGGAACGTGTCGATTGAAAGTATGCGTTCGACAGTATGGGAAACTCACCTATATCACCGTACGGCCCTGTAGCTGCGCACCAAATGTGATGAGGACCTGGTGGAATCATCTTTACGCCACGGAAGTTTTCATCAATTGTATAAGAACACAAATCAATGCCGAATTCTGTTTTCCTAGGAACTCCAGTAATGATAAGAACGGCTCCATGATTAAAGAGATTTTTTGCCGTATCAGGATCCATATGCATCGAAACGTTATTGTCCGTTTTCATGTTTGTTGGTCTATGTTCAGCTCATTTGTTATTATTGATAGCAAATGTCCAGCTGTTCGCAGTTATGATTGCCAACATCCTCAATGAAATTTATATGCATTTTTATTGGAAAATTCCGAGGGATTTCGGAAAAATCAAGGCATTTTTGTGGTAACAGTGTGTAGTAAATTGGCATCTCTGAAACAGTTGACCAAAAATGTTTGATGTACCCTGCCAGCATTTCAAAGTTCCATTTCATCCTCATCGCTACCACAGACTCGTAAATGTCACCACAACCATCGCGAACTGTGATGGGGGAAGCATATCAAAAAGTACAAAATGTACATGAAAGTATTTTACCATCACTACTGCTAGAAGAGCCATTTTATTTTTTGTGAAACGCCCCTGCCATCATTTCAAAGTTCCATTTCATCCTCATCGCTACCACCCTGCCAACATTTTTTGAATTTGGGGGCGCCTCCCCACTACGTCGAAAACAATCATATACGACATAAAAAACTCGTCGGAAAAGCGCCGTCACTATTGAGAAGTTGTACCACGCCAAGTTACTACGAAAAAGTTTCTCATCAGTGCAATTATTAGGTGCCTATTTAGATCAATTTCGAAGGACGCCAATAAGAACCCCTGCAAACTATCAGAAAAAGTGCATTTTAATGTAAAGGTGAGTATTAAGTTCGAGTTTAGCCGCTAAAATTGCCATTTTTTCACGATTACTTTTCTTTAATAATACTTTTTAAGGAATACAAACTTTGTGAAAACTTGCTCTGGGCTATTCCCCATCAAGTTATAATAAAATGTGCAACAAATATGTATAATTTTATGCCTTTTCTTACTGATTTAGTTTTCACTTTAGTGAAAAAACTCGAACTTAATACCCACCTTAATTGTAGAAGAATCATTGTGGTGAAGTAAAACACGATTGTGTAGATGTTTATTGATTTGATTAAACTTTTATAATTTCTTATAAATATAACATTTTTCGGTTTATCTCATCACATTTAACATAATTTTTTGCATTAATAAAAGAATGATGTTGAGTTTTAAGTAGCAAGTTACATATTGCAGCGTCTATAAGACAGTTTGTTTATTTTCGATGGAGACAGCGTGCCTGGAAAAATATTTGAAAAACGATCACTTTATTCTATTTGGAAAGTCGAAAATTGTTCACCATATACCTTTCACAATTTTAAGCGTAATATATATGTTTTCAGAACTTTATTTTCGTTTTTATTTAAATAAAATATAACAAGCTGGTTGCGCTTGGCGTTTCACAAAAAGTAAGTAAGTAAGTATTTTTTATTTGAGACTTATTCTTTTCGATTACATTGATGATATGAACTTTTCGATAAGTTAGTGGTAAACTTAGAACTATATCTGTCTTGTTCTAATACACAGTTTAATAATGTAAAATAGCTCTTGCTCGTTTCACAAAAAATAAAATGGCTCTTCTAACAGTAGTGATGGCAAAATACTTTTATGTACATTTTGTACTTTTTGATATGCTTCCCCATCACAGTTCGCGATGGTTACGAGTCTAATGAAATTTGATTTCATAAGAAATCATTTCTATATTTGGTAACGAAACTTCCGTGAAACGTTGTTATCGATTGTTTACATAAGAAATACATGGCGAAACATCGTTAACGGCATGCAATTTCTGCTAGAGGTGCTTTAAAAAGAGATTCGTCGTTCAATTGATAAAAGCCAGTATGAACCTCTTTCAACGGAAATGTTTGCTAGAAGTGCATACCGAACAGATGAGGACCGGTTCCTCATCTTAGTGATTAACCTGAGGATAAATTATCGGCTAGTAAATATATAGGTGGTGAAAATCTAACAATAAACATTCCATTATAGTAGATGACGTATATAAGACTGTTGTAAAACCGCTTGTTATCTGATTTTTATTTACTTGTAGTGTGTCCACTACTTCCCTGCCAACATTTTTTTTAATTTGACGGCACTACTGAGAATCCCCACCACGTCGAAAACAATCGTATACGACATCAAAAACTCGTCGGAAAAGCCCCGTCACTATTGAGAAGTTGTACCACGCCAAGTTACTACAAAAAAGTTTCTCATCAGTGCAATAATTAGGTGCCTTTTTAGATCAATTTAGAACAACGCCAATAAGATCCCCTTCAAACTATCAGAAAAAGGTGCATTTTAAGGTAGTTGTAAAAGAATCATTATCATTGTGGTCAACTAAAACACGATTGTGTCGATGTTTATTAATTTGACAACATTTATCCCTTTATCTCATCACATTTAACATAACTTTTTCATTAATAAAAGAATGATGTTGATTTACACGTAGTAAGTTACATGTTGCAGCGTCTATCAGCCGTTTGTTATTCTCGATGGAGGCAGCGTGTCTGGAAAAATATCTGAAAAAACAATCACTTTATTCCATTTGACACGTCGAAAGTTGTTCACCATATACCTTTCACAATTTTAAGCATAATAACTATGTTTTTAGCACTTTATTTTCGTTTTTATTTAAATAAATTATAATAAGCTAGTTGCGCTTGGCGTTTCACATACTATAAAATGGCTCTTCTAACAGTAGTGATGGCAAAATACTTTCATGTACAATTTGTACGTTTTGATATGCTTCCCCCTCATAGTTGGCGATTGTTGTAGTGACATTTACGAGTCTGTGGTAGCGATGAGAATGAAATGCTGGCAGGGTTCCTCCTGTTTCCTCTTCTAATATTTAACTTTTTTTCAATGATTGCCAGGTTTTTCTTATACGAAACCTATTTTAAAATTACCGCCTGAAATGAAACGAATGCATGAACATAGGGATTATAAACTTAACTTCTGCAAATATAAAATTTTAACACGGCAATATCATTTCACCACATTTCAGTAGCAGGTGCTATAACATTAATTGAAACACATGAGTTATTTTTTAAGTTCTAAATATAATTTATTTACGTTTGAACTAACTTCTTGTTGATTTTTTGTATATTATTTTGTGGTTGGGTATGTTCTGCTTAGATTTCAATTTTTCATCATTAACTAGTCAAAAATGTGAAATATATATGTGTATTTCAATTACAGTGAAACCTTCAAGAAGTGAACATCCACTTCGCCTAAAATATGTCCACATTTCGGCGGTGTTCTCTTATGAAGCTTCCGTTTTTTAAGACTCTCCAAGTTTGAGATGTTTCACTGTATATTGATGTCAATGCTATAGACAATTTCCGTTTTTTTCTTTATTGAAAAAAGCAAACGATCGAATTGTGATATTTACTAGTACCGGTTTCATATTATGTAGTTTATTTTTGTTCTTTCAGATTTGGAGATGAAATTCGATAATATGGATTTTAGTTCAGTTTGTCCAAAACCTAAGAATTTGTGTTCGGATACAAAGGAAAAGATTTTCAAGTTTTGACATATCCAAGACTAAACAATGGAAAAATCACAGCAAATCGATTTTCATTGCGAAACCCAGTGAAGTTTTGATCGGTTACTATCCTTAAATATATTTATAAAGGAAAAACATTCTTGATGGTATATCTCCAACGCATCAATTTGGTGATTTGGTATACATTATAAAAAGAATGTATCCGCGAAATTAAACTTATCATAACAGGGTGGAAAAACAATTGAATAAAAAGTAAGAAGACTTTTTGTATGGAATAGGAAGCAATATATTGATAAAATGCATTCTATGCCATGTAATCAATAATTGTTGCAATTTAATATTCGGCTATTTTCATGTTGCTGATACTACTATGATAATTACATGATTTGTGTATGCATTATGTGTATAATGTTATAAATACAGCATTTAATATACATTTATAAATATTCAAGTAGAAGTTAAGATCTGGTTGTTGGTTGCCCTAGATAAAAATATTAAAAAGAGTCCAAAAAATAAATGGTTTGTCTTCGTGCGAAATTAATACCAATTTGCATGTTCATTGAAGTTAAATTTTCCAAGCTTGCTCTACTTGCATTATGTATTTTTTGATGTTGTTAATTTGATCGAATATAACATTTGAATGAATGATGACACAGCTATTGATGTATAGCTTTTAGAAATCTTTACAATATTTTCCTGCAAAGTGTTATAAGTTATACGTATAAAATGATTTTAGCACTTTCAATTTTATAACATTTGTAATAAATTATTAATGTTCATTGGATGGTTGTTTTGTATGTTCAAATAAGACGATTAACTGTGGGTTAGAAGTAGTGTAAAGTTACAGTACATTTTGCTGTGTTTTACTTAGCGTGGATTTTTCTCTTCAAATCTTCTCATTTTTGTTTTTGGAGTAATTTGTTTTTTTTTTTTGTTTTTAGCTGGTTTCGCCACATCATACTTATTCTCATGCTTAACTTGAGGAACATTGTTGCACTCTAGGTCCTGGACCTTCGTCGTAACGATCATCTTCATCATATGCCATGCGATGATGTTGTTGATCTCGGCGTTGTTTAGGATCAAATTCGGACTGTGGAAAAAAAGAGAAAAGGGTCATTCAATTAATACGTATTAAGCTTAAACTACGGGTAACAGTTGCATATCAAAGATCGGAGCAGACCAGAGAAATATTAAAATCTGATCAGATCTAGCTAGTATTATGTACAGTTTTGATGTAATGTTAAATCTCATCATTCATGTATATCAGGATAAATTCACTAAATTGAATAAAACACTGTTATATAGTCCCAGGCGAGTGCCTAGTCGCAAGCAGAATTTCGTATTCAGCCCAAATTCCTTATATTTCGGGGTAATGACGACTAGGTTTTGCAAAATGGACGTTAAAATTATAAGCACTTCCGTAATACTAAAGTAGTTTTCCGATTTTTCATGTACTACCACCAATGACAAAGTGAATTTAATATGAAATCTAAAGCAACACTTGTTTTTGTGGTACAATTTCCACAAAGAAATTAGGTGCCTTTTTACAAACTAATGCAATGTTTTGAAATTGAAACGTACAAAAAGTGTTATCGGAACAAAAGGCGATTAAAAGCCCAGCTATCCTATATCTTACTTTTTACCTAGTGATCTGTTATAGTAATGATGAGGTCTATTTGGAAAAGATTCGCTGTTTATATACAGACAGATTATTTTGGAGACGGGCTCTATATATCCCCAAACTATAAAATTAGGCGTAAGAGAATAAGCAAGATACTTACCAACGTCACCTGCTCAGCATCAATTGGAATGGCTACTTCTGGTCTAGGTGGCAAACATTGCTCCAAAGCGGGAATAACAGAAACTGGAATAGAATCCGGGAAGATCACTTCGAACTGAATGATTAAACGTCCCTTTTCTAGAGGGTTCTTGTATAAAGGCATGCCTTCATCCATGATGCACTTGGTCATTTCATGTTTTATAACTTCTCCAGGTGCTGAGCTTATAACCAAATCTCGGTCATCCAAAGTTCGAATCACCCGATTGAAACCGCACAGTGCTTCAACAAGTTGAATTGGCATTTTCATCATCAAATCTGTGCCTGCATGTACGAAGGTATGATGTTCCTTTTCATCCAGCAAAATGATGATATCTCCTGGTTGGGACTCGGGTTCGTGATCCCCTTCACCGTTAAAAATAATTTTTTGGCCATCTCGCATGCCTTTTTCGATATGTACTTCCAGTACTTTACGTTCACGCATTGTTTTACGACCATTGCACTGCTTGCAACGATCTTTTTCCAAAATATTTTCACCAGTACCGGCACACTTGCGACACACCTGTTCGATGTGTTGGACCAATCCGGGGCCGATTTGTTGAATGCGTGATTCCAAACCGGCTCCGTTACATTGCAAACACTTCTCAATTGCACCTTTTTTGCCACCACGTCCCTCGCATTTGTCACAGATGACACTCTTTTGCAGGGCCAATTTGCGTGTTGCGCCATTGTACAGCTCCTCGAGCTGCACTGACATCTGATGGACAACATCTTTGCCGCGGCGTTCCCTGCGACGACCCGTGCTGAAACCACCACCAAAGAATTTCTCGAAGAAGTCCATGGGATTGCGGAAGTCGCCAGTATCGGCGCCACCTTTTTTAATAGCAGCTTCACCACCTTCGTCATAAATTGACCTTTTCTCGGGGTCAGACAATACTTCATAGGCCTGTGAAATAGCTTTGAATTTTTCACCCTCATTTGGGTTCTTGTCTGGATGGTATTTCAAGGCCAACTTTCTGTACGACTTTTTCAACTCATCTGGACTGGCATTAGGTTTGACACCCAAAAGGTCATAATATCCAGTTTCTTTAACCATTATGCTTTAAAAATATATGTGTGGCTATAAAAATCTTAATTTGTCTGCTGCTTTCAAATAACTTCTGTATGTGGCGATTTATTCCTTACTAGGTTATACTCTCTACTTCTTCTTGTTAACTCGTTGTACACACAATGATGACAAAAGGGATGAAAAGGTTCTGTAAAGAGGATATAAAATAAAAATAAGTTTTGACTTGAGGAGTTGCCATATCATATAAATATTAAATTTGTAATGATTTTACGAATTGACTACTTTGGCCTGTTTTGGTCACCCTGACTTCTTTGGCCTGTTTGGTCAACCTAATTTTTTATTATTTTTTTTTTAATTTTCGGTCAAAATTAGATTTTCAATTTTGACTGCAGTTTACTCAGATTTATTTTTTACTACCAATTTTCCGTAAAAAATATGTTGGTGCCACAATTTTGCATGAGGATCAGCCTATAGCGTATGCGTCAGGTTCGTTAACAGAATCTCAGAAAAATTATGCTCAGATTGAGAAGGAGCTTTTTGCTATATTATTTGGATGCAGAAAATTTCATCAGTATATTTATGGTGCTGTGGAAACAGATCACAACCCTTTGATAACTCTATTCGATAAGCCTTTATATAAAATTCCACCACGATTGCAGCGTTTTATGTTGTGTTTGCAGAGTTATAGTTTATCGGTGCAATATAGACCTGGCAGGGATTTGAAAATAGCTGATATTCACTGCAATTATATTTATTCGCATTTGGAAATTCCGTTTGTTGATGTTTATTCCATTGGGGAGCATAGTAAGAAGGATGACACTTTTATGGATTGCAGGATACACACGTAATGGTTGGCCGGATTGTCGTAGTAAACTTGAGGATGATGTAAAGAATATCGGCTGCATTGAAATCTATGAATGATATTATTTATACAAGTCGCTATCATTACGTCGCAATTGTAAGTTTTCATATAATTTATCGAAACAGTGAAACATATACGAAGTGGATACTCACGGTGGCCTGAATTTTGTCTACATTTGGATGTGGACACTTATGAGAGGTTGCTTTTAGTGCGAGTGTCAATTTTTGCAATCATCGCAATGACCTATTGTTCAACATATTCCAAAAGTTTTTCTTTCTCTTGCTATTTCCATTCCATTAATAAGTCTGTGACTGCTCCGTACACACCAGGGACTAAACCTGTGCCGGTCCTGAGGCTGATCCATCTTCCGAGGGATATTTACTTTGAAATTTTAAAGCAAAGCTCCATAGGTGAATAGTACAAAAACTTCTAGTACATATTTTTTGATAAATATACATAAAAATTGGACATTGGACTGTGAATGGATATGGTAAGCGTTTCTCGTTTCGGAATCGCACATTAAATAAAAAGCAACCACAAGACGATTTTGAATGAAAAACGAATTGAAACATTGATTGCGTTCAATTTCATATTTTAAAATTGAATAAAAAAAGTAACCGGCTTGAAAACCGAACAGCCAAAATATTGTCCACTTACAGATCCGAAATTCTTCCAGAATATTTTATTATAGAATAACAATAACTGGTGACGCACAGCAAATGAAATACACAACACACGGTTATTGTGCACTTTCCTTCCTATATTTATTTACTGAACAACTACACAGCGATGACGATGGCATCCCCTTTTTTCCTATAGCAGCTGGCTCCATCATGCGAATCACAAAATACAACGCTGACAACTATAACTTTGGGGGTTAGTAAGAGAGAGCGGAGAGCTAGCACCAACACATGGAAAAAATTAGCAATGAAAACATTAACAAAAGGAAAGAATAACAGAGAACACGCAAAAAAAATTATCGATTTCCACATGTATCTGAGGTGAAGTAAAAAAAACGAAAATTAAGTAAATACCGTCAGCATCTTACGAACTTTGTATATTTACAGGAAAGAAATAATAAAACAGAATATTTTAGACATTTAAATAGACTAGCGAATTTTAGAAACGGTATATTTTCCAAAGCTACTAGACGATTACTAAGGGGGGAAATATGAAAAAAGGTGCATATGGGGTACGAGAGCGATGCATACATAGGTTTCAAAGGGCATTAGACAACGTAGGGCAGGTGTTTCTCACCCGATGAACAGAATTCTTGCAACACAATCATTATTTTTCTTTAATTCCCCAACTGTTTGTTACAACAAACCAATTACATAAAAATGTGCTGAAATTACCAAAAATTCTGAGAAGTTAAAGAACCCATCAAACACATACATAGATAAATTGTCAGACTTTTCACCACAAATGCGTCACTTGGTAACAGTTATACAAAGAAAAGGTGGACTATTCCCGCATTACCTTTTTTTTTGGAAAAAAAATTAAAGCCCCATAGGATTAATGCGGAAATGGCGTTTCTTTAATTTGGCTTTAATGTATATAAGAATTACAATTTTCTTTGGCTCACACAATTTTTTTAATGATTACAATATATTCCTTTTGTTATAGTAAATTCAAATATTCGCAGCTTTCTAAATTATTAATAGTTTTATAAAAAATTAACAGAGGAAAACTCACACAAACTTATATGATCCGTCGCGTTGGAAATTTATTTTACGAATGTGATAGATAGCGTTTCTTCAATTTTCTAGAAGGAACCGAACACAAATCGTATACGCCAGGGATGAAAACTTGAATTTTTAAAAGGTAGTAAAATGAACTCAAAAATGTACTTTTTGATAAGTAATAGTAGTTTATTTATACTCACCACCATAGAACGGTTATTGTGGTATACTAAATGTTTTGCCTTTATAATGCTATGTTCCCACAGACTCGTTTTCCTCATTCGTTTTTCCAAAACATTTCACCTTTCACACCGAGTTGAGATGTTTTAGTTTGACAGTTACCATGGAAACTAGAAATTCACATTTACTCGAAATTATCATATATGCAACGTATGTTCAATTAATTACCGCGAGCATAAAGGGAAAACATTTGTTAAGTTATGCGCTTTACATATTATCAGTTATTCCGGACGGAATGTCGGTGTTTGTAAAGAATCTTACGATGTGTCGGATCGATACAACTTGTCGGCGATGACTAAATAATCGGTAAATGTGTTATCGATCCCATAAACATGCAGCAGTATCGATTATGCCTTCGGACTTAACTTATATTGTGCACAATATATGGCATATGTTCGACACGAGCACTGTCGTCCGGAATAACTGATAGTCTGTAAATCGCATTATTTGCACATGTCCATGTTCTTCAAAGCCTTTATTTATTCCTTTTTTTATGAAACTTATTTCAATATTTTGACATATATTTTGAAAAAGGTATGTTATTCGGAGTATATTCCAAATTAGGTGGGTTAACATTCTAAAATTGACGTGTTTTTGAGGAAAACTTGTGACTCAGACATAAGTTTTTCCGGACGGAATGTCTGTGTTTGTAAATAATCTTACAGTGTGTCGGATCGATACAACTTGTCGGCGATGACTAAATAATCGGTAAATGTGTTATCGATCCCATAAGCATGCAGCAGTATCGATTATGCTTTCGGACTTAACTTATAATGTGTATAATGTTCGACACGATCAATCCCTGCCAACATTTTTTGAATTTGGGGACTCTTTTGAGAATCCCCACTACGTCGAAAACAATCATATACGACATCAAAAACTCGTCGGAAAAGCGCCGTCACTATTGAGAAGTTGTACCACGCCAAGTTACTACAAAAATGTTTCGCATGAGTGCAATTATTAGGTGCCTTTATAGATCAATTTAGAACGACGCCAATAAGGGACCCTCCAAACAATCAGAAAAAGTGCATTTTAAGATAGTTGTAAAAGAATCATTGTGGTCGAGTAAAACACGTTTGTTTAGATATTTATTAATTTGATTAAACATTTACAAATTCTTAAAAATATAAAATTTATACCACTATCACATTACATTTAACATAATTTTTGGCATTAATGATGATGTTGAGTTACAAGTAGCGAGTTAGATGTTGCTGCGTCTATCAACCAGTGTTTTTATTCCATGGAGGCAGCGTGTCTGTAAAATATCTGAAAAACAATCACTTTATTCCATTTGGAAAATCACCAAATTGTTCACCAATATACCTTTCACAATTTTAAGCGTATAATCTGTTTTCAGAACTTTATTTTCGTTTTAATTTAATTAAAATATAACAAGCTGGTTGCGCTTGGCGTTTCACAAAAAATAAAATGGCTTTTGTAAAAGTAGTGATGGCAAAATACATGTATGTACTTTTTGATGTACCTTTTCATGATGGTTGAAGTGACATTTACGAGTCTGTGGTAACGATGAGGTTGAAATGGAACTTTGAAATGCTGGCAGGGATGTCGTCCGGAATAACTGATAGTCTGTAAAGCGCATAAAGGGCATGAAAATACGTTCACACTAGACACGAAATCTCGCTATTTAGAACCAAAATCTCTTTACAAATCTCAAGTGTTCGGACTGGCAAAATAACGAGATTTCGTAGATTTGAGGATTTAACAGCTGTTCGTAAATATTTCAATACAAACACAAACCCGTATGCCCTGCCAGCATTTCAAAGTTCCATTTCAACCTCATCGTTACCACAGACTCGTAAATGTCACTTCAACCATCATGAAAAGGTACATCAAAAAGTACATGCAAGTAATTTGCCATCCCTACTGTTAAAAAAACCATTTTTTTTGTGAAACGCCAAGCGCAACCAGCTTGTTATATTTTAATTAAATAAAAATGAAAATAAAATTCTGAAAACATAGATTATACGCTTAAAATTGTGAAAGGTATATTGGTGAACAATTTAGTGATTTTCCAAATGGAATAAAGTGATTGTTTTTCAGATATTTTACAGACACGCTGCCTCCATGGAATAAAAACACTGGTTGATAGACGCAGCAACATGTAACTCGCTACTTGTAACTCAACATCATCATTAATGCCAAAAATTATGTTAAATGTAATGTGATAGTGGTATAAATGTTATATTTTTAAGAATTTGTAAATGTTTAATCAAATTAATAAATATCTAAACAAACGTGTTTTACTCGACCACAATGATTCTTTTACAACTATCTTAAAATGCACTTTTTCTGATTGTTTGGAGGGTCCCTTATTGGCGTCGTTCTAAATTGATCTATAAAGGCACCTAATAATTGCACTCATGCGAAACATTTTTGTAGTAACTTGGCGTGGTACAACTTCTCAATAGTGACGGCGCTTTTCCGACGAGTTTTTGATGTCGTATATGATTGTTTTCGACGTAGTGGGGATTCTCAAAAGAGTCCCCAAATTCAAAAAATGTTGGCAGGGTGGGTACACACACACACACATTCATCTACAAGGAAAAAAGGGGCAGGGTTGCAAAAAGCGCATTTTTAGTACTAAAACCACAGTTGTACAAGGCAGTATAGAGGATTTTGAAAGAGATTTTGTTGAAATCCTCTACGAGCCAGCTGATATTTGCCTATTGCAAATCTACTGAGATCTAGGAGGATTTCGGCCAAAGTCCTCGTTTACGAGAATTTCCTGTCTAGTGTGAACGTAGTATACGAGCCAGCTGATATTTGCCTATTGCAAATCTACTGAGATCTAGGAGGATTTCGGCCAAAATCCTCGTTTACGAGGATTTCGTGTCTAGTGCGAAAGTAGTATTATAGTCTGGACGGGGCATAAAAGAACTCGCAGAAAAATTTGTCTTATGCGCTTTTCAGACTATCACTTATTCCGGACGACAGTGCTCGTGTCGAACATATCCCATATATTGTGCACATTATAAGTTAAGTCCGAAGGCATAATCGATACTGCTGCATGTTTATGGGATCGATAACACATTTACCGATTATTTAGTCATCGCCGACAAGTCGTATCGATCCGACACACTGTAAGATTCTTTACAAACACCGACATTCCGTCCGGAATAACTGATAGTCTGTAAAGCGCATTAGACTATAAGCTTATCTGGACTGAAAGTCTGTGTTTGTGAAGAATCTTATAATGTGGCCAATCGATACGAATTGTCGGCGATGACTAAATAGTCGATAAATGTGTTCTCGATCTCATTAACAAGCGATTGTGACGTCGGTCATAACTGGGTGTCGGGATTGATATTGGCGACTTCATTTTATGCGCTTTACAGACTATCAGTTATTCCGGACGACAGTGCTCGTGTCGAACATATCCCATATATTGTGCACATTATAAGTTAAGTCCGAAGGCATAATTGATACTGCATTTCGATAACACATTTACCGATTAATTAGTCATCGCCGACATGTCGTATCGATCCGACACACTGTAAGATTCTTTACAAACACCGATATTCCGTCCGGAATAAGTGATAGTCTGTAAAGCGCATTATGCGCCGTGCGTGTCGAACATATCCCATCCCAATAAACACAGGCTGAGCGTTTTTCAAATGCAACAACTTTTCAGTTTGAGGGTAAATATAATTTTCAACATAAATTCAACATGACTTGAAATAGCTCATCTTCAATACATCTTCAAATTGTTTGCGAATTACTTCCAATTTGCCAAAATGTTGACGAAATCTTTGAAAAGGTGTTGAAGATAATATGAGAAAACTTTGACAAAACACTACCCTAAAATGCAACGAAAAAACCATGTGGTTTTCAATACTTATTTGTGCAACGAAGTTCGTGGTCAATTGCAAGAAGTAAAAAATGGAAAATTTTAGACAAATAAAATAGTTTATAAAAATAGGTAAGTGACAATAATAAATGAAATAAAACTTTAAGGAAGTCACTAAATGTATATCTCTTTGCAGAAAACTAAAATTATGGATACTACGTTTTTGAAAACATTAAAAAGCTGACCGATGAAAAAATGGTGGACAATTAACTGGAACTGCTTCAAATAGTTTATAATAATTGGTACGTCAATATAAAAAATTAAATCATCACTTTAGAGAAGTCACTAAATTTAAATCTCTTTGCAGAAAACTAAAATCTTTGGATGCTACATTCTTGCAAACATTAAGAAGCTGACCAATGAAAAATGAGTGGCTTATCGACATGAAAAAGTTTCCGGAAACATTACAAGTGCAACCAATTAAAATTGTTAAAAACAATAAATTGTTGAAATCAACAACTTCTGGATGAAAATGTGCATCACATCGTCAGTTTAATTCATATGCTATTATCAGTTTAAAGTGGATATTTTGTGAATTCCTTCTGCTGGAAATCAATTCTAACACGCGGTCCAGTACGTTCCTAATTTCAAATTGCCCGCATGTTAATAAATTTTAATGCTGTTTTATGACACCAAAAGGAAGGAAATAGAATTATCAATGCAAAAGTGTTTACTAATAATGTTTAAGATATTTAAAGTTTTGTTGTTTGCTTTTTTTGTTCTTATTTGTTGATATGTTTAATAAGATTATTATTTATCAATTGGTATTGTAGTGTATTATGTAGTGTAGTGTATTATTATATATTTTATTTTGATAAAAATGAATAAATTATACAAAATTCATAGAATTTTGGCTTTGACTTTCAATTTGAAGTGGGGATTTCATACAAATTTAGGTTGAAAAGTATTTGCAACAATGTTAATTTTGAATTTGACTCGCATCGAAAATTGTTTGACAAATTATTGAGTAGCGATGCATTTCAATTTGAGGATAACACTTGAGATATTATTGCTAATGTGTTGAATTTCACTGTTGAGGGTAATGTCTGTTTTTTGTTGAGAACGCGATTTTCTCAACAATTTCTCAACTTGAATATTACCCTAATCCTTTGAAAAAATGTTTGAAAAATTGTTGAAATTTAGCATTTTTCAAACGTTTGTGTTTATTGGGATACATTCATACATTGGCAACATTATAGGTTAAGTCCGAAGGCATAATCGATACTGCTGCGTGTTTATGGGATCGATAACACATTTACAGATTATTTAGTCATAGCCGACAATTCGTATCGATTGGACGCACTGTAATGCGCTTTACAGACTATCAGTTATTCCGGACGGAATGTCGGTGTTTGTAAAGAATCTTATAGTGTGTCGGATCGATACGACTTGTCGGCGACGACTTAATAATCGGTAAATGTGTTATCGATCCCATAAACATGCAGCAGTATCGATTATGCCTTCGGACTTAACTTATAATGTGCACAATATATGGAATATGTTCGACACGAGCACTGTCGTCCGGAATAACTGATAGTCTGTAAAGCGCATAAGATTCTTTACAAAAACGCACATTTTCCGTCCGGATGCATTATGAATATGAACGCCCCACATGTGGCACATCGTTTGTTAATTTCGTAGTACTTTGATATCAATTGATACGTACTACTCCATTATACATCCCTGATATTTAGTGTACTTTAAAGAAGAAGAAGAAAGAAAATAAAAATGGCGTGTCAAAAATAACAGCGTCGTTATGGTATTAGTATTTTTGTGAAATTATTTGTGATAAATCTTCATTGAATGTTATTAGACAATTTCGAGTTGATGAAAACTCGTAAAAACCATTGGAAATCAATCTCTGTACATTTTTCTACAATTGTAATAAAGAGATATACTGAATAGACGGCATAACCTCTAAATAAGTGACATAAATATTGGTAATATGAAAGAAGAAGCAGAGACTTGTAGTAAATTGCCGCCTAAAATAATAATGGGTGGTGTTGGCGGCAGTCCGGCAACAACAATGATCCAATGTTCACCAACATCATTAAACACAGCAAGATACTCCACCAGCAACTCGACGCAGTCGAGTCCGGCGTCCTCGTCCACTCCAAGCAAGCATCAACCCAGTGACGAAATACTTGCCTCATTGTTGAGAATGAACAATTTTGACTCAATATCAAGCATCAAAGATGAGTCCTTGGACATCGATTTGTCCGCTTGTGTCACAATAAGTGATCCGTCGGGCATGATTGGTGGTAATAGTTTGTCATCGTCTGATTTTTGGAAAGCGTTAGATGAAAGTGCACAAACACCACAGTTAGATGTTAGTGGGGGAGGATCGGTGAGTGTAGGGTGCAGTAGATCACCTCCATCGCCAAGTGGTAGCAGCAACAGCATTATAATTTCCAGTGAAAAATGTGACATAAATATTACATTGAAAAAAGAACAAATGGATTTCAGTGGAACATTTCTTAAACCATCGAGTGGTATTAGTTTTTCGCCATTAAAACGTTCTAGCAAACCAACGCAGCATTTGGATCAACAACTCAAGGAAAAGTCGCCACTCAGATTTTCCAAATCGGATGGTGGAGGATTTGGCGGTGTAAATGGTCCTCCCTCTTTGACCCCCATTATAAGATTAAACCAATTTCCAAAACCGCCAATAGACTTGCCTAAGATAAATGGAGTAGCATCTACAAATCTTAATGCGATTAAAAAAGAAGTTGTGACAATTAATAACAATGGTAGTATGACAGAACCTCCGCCTTTAGCCGCATTGGATAGTACTACAAGTAAAAATGAATCGGCGCCTAAAATAGTTGTGGATCCCATATATAATTGCTTGGATTGTGATCTTGCATTCCAAGGAGGCCAGGAATTGGCAAATCATAACAACCACCGCATCATATATAAATGCATGGAGTGTGATCGCGAATTTGATGCAGAATCTTCACTCAAGAAACATTTGAAAACTCATCGTCCCATGGATGCCCGCAAGGATGCTTGGAAGAAGTGTCCCGACTGTGGAAAGTGGTAAGAAATTTATTGTCATATACAACCTCATAAGTTGTTGTTAGATATTGGAAAACACTTGCTGTCTGAAATTAGATATGAAAAAATTGGAAACCAAAGAAAATGTATTGTTTTTCATTCGTCTTTTACTAATCTGTATAAATTGCATTTGTCCGTTTCAGCCTTAAACTAGGTAGCATGTGGATGCATCGTAAAATACATACTGAAAATAAAAAGTACGGCTGTGAAATATGTGGTCAGAAATTTGTGCAGAAAATTAACTTAACTCATCATCAACGTATCCATACTAATACCAAACCGTATGAATGCTCCGAGTGTCAGAAACGTTTTCAGGAGCGTAGTCATTTGCAACGTCACCAGAAATATCACGCCCAAACTAGATCATATCGATGTGAAAAATGCGGTAAAATGTACAAAACCGAACGGTGTCTAAAGGTTCACAATTTGGTGCATTTGGAGCAGCGTCCATTCGCTTGTACTGTGTGTGACAAATCGTTTATATCCAACTCGAAACTCAAGCAGCATTCGAATATTCATACAGGTAAGTTCAACCATTGCTTAGAAAAGGGAAATTTAACTAAATTCTATTTTTACAGGCGAGAGACCTTTTAAATGCAATTACTGTCCCAGGGACTTCACAAATTTCCCCAATTGGTTAAAGCACACTCGTCGTCGTCATAAGGTAGACCATAAAACTGGTGAAATGTTAGAAAACATTCCTTCGTACTGCTCCAAAAAATCCACACGTACACCAAAGGAAAAGAAAACCAATGGGGATACAAAAACTACAGCCAATGGCCGAACGCAAACAACACAACAGAATACAGCTGCGAGCTCAAGTATAAATCACAACATTGATCTCATTAAAATGGATACAAGTGACACTGGCACGAATACCACACCTACTATAATTACGTCTGTCGTTCCTTTAGCTTCCACAGCTATTAGCACCACCACCACCGTAACCACAAGAATGTCTAATCCTGCGGTTAATATCAATGGTCCGCCACCACTAACTAAGGTACCGGCCAAACGTAAGAAAAAAATACCAGTTGCTATCAACTCTGTAATAAAAGCAGAAATGGATGCAGGGAAATCTAATTTTATAGTCACGACTTCGACAGCACAGAACGCGCCATTAGTAAATATGACAACCTCGAGTGGTATTGGTCCTCCGCCTCTTGCTTTAGTTTTTAGTACTAAACCTATCAATGTTATTACGACTAATATGGTATCAAACACCACCTCCACCTCTCCAATTGTTACGACACAACAACATAATTCATCGGCGAGTATGAAAGTGGAAAAATCAAAAAGGGAGCGAAAGCAATCAATGCCAAAGCAGGTTCAACAAGTCCCTCCACCGATAATAATCAAGAAAGAATTCATAGAACCAAAAGCTGAAATGATTGTGCAGCAGGTGCAACACCAACGACAAACACAGGAATCACAACAGACTAAAGCACCATTTCCCGATTTGCATTGCCTAAGCATAACATCAGCCGAGGAATTAATAATGGAACAGGCGTTAGAAATGGAAGAGTGTGGTCTGTTTAAACCAACAACAACGGCAGCTGCTGCTGTCAACGTAATGCCAAATTTTGCTGAGACGGACAATGCTATATCGTCCGAGTCTGTGGCGAATATGCATTTCAAAATTAAAGAGGAACATCATGACATGGAATTGAAGACAGAAGAATATGGTATGACTAAAAAAATTTCTGTTAAAATACGCATATTAATTTCTATTTATTTTTATTATAGATTCCGTCAAAAAGAAAATATCTTCACTGGAATCGTCCCCGTTTTCCTCTCCGGCCTCAATGGAATTCGGCTCTTCTACGTTGTCATCGGATTTTTCCGGAAATAACTTCTATTTGCCACAATTTACCATCACGAACAATCAATTAATTTCCACAAACTCATCCATTGCAACAATGAAAGTTGAAGATACTAGCCATGCGACAAGGCAAGTTCGTCAACTTGTGGCAACTAATATAAATGGTGTTCCCGAACTGATACAAATTACCAATAGTGGTAATACCAGATATTTAAAAACTAACATAGCCTCAAGTAATAGTAACAACACAATTAACAATAATGACAATGCATCTTCTTTTATTAACCAACTGTATCTGCCGCTGACAGTTAATGCTGGTCCGGTTCTGATGAAATCACATCAGGCCCTGCCGTCAGTGGATACGCTACTATTTTCCCACTCGAAGCTGGCACTTTTTAATAATCGTAACTTACCAAAACAAGCGACAACAGCTCAACCCAATTTGTCCTAATCCAAAGTTTAATTAACTTTCCATAGTTTAAGTTCGTTAAATAAGTTTTAGTTGTAATTCTTACTCAAACATTACCCTTTCTCTTATGTATTGTTTTCAATTCACACAACTGCAATTAATCTTTTTATGTAAAGGAAACAAAAACCATATATCGATTTCCCTCCCTAATATAATAAACTTTAATATAAACTTAAGTTTTGCTACTTTCGGTCAAAGCCTTTTCCCTCTCAGTTTTTTTCTTTCTTGAATGTGTGGTAGTCTTGTTTAGTTTAGAAATTAGACATTAATATAAAACAAGAATCGAATGTTATACATATTTATATAAATATGAATATATATATTTTTCTGCAAACATTTTTCTTTAATATGAAGATCTTTATTAGTATTTAGTAGTTTGTATAAAGATTTTTTTGTAAGAAAGCGCAACAGTGGTAAATAAAAAAGATCAAGTTCATCTCAAAGTAATTCGTTTAAAAATCATTCTTCCTAAGCCATATGATCGGTTGCCTTACTGTTATCGGTACTATTTTGCAGTTCTCTCAAGGCACATTTTAATATTTGTTAACATCAGAAAATCTCCGGGCATCACCAGTTATATAAATTTAAACACATGCGACATCTATTTATTATACAACACACTTTTATAGGGTTACAGTCTACGCTAAGGTTTCATCAAAGATGTAACTTTCCTAAAGATGCCTTACTTCAGATGTAGAATATGAACAACAGGGGCCTCTTAGTGAATATGGTTACCATCTTTCACTCATTTGAAAATTGATTTCTGAACTTGCACCAGAGAGAATAAAAAGACAAGAGGACGAAACTGTGAAGCGAAACTGAGTCAGTAGGTGGCAGTCGGGAAAATGTCTCTAATATCATGCAGTTTTTGTCAGCACTTCTCTCAAATATCATACAGTTTGCATCGGCGTCAATAGGGTTTAGAACCTACTTTGTAATAACAAATGTTCTTTTATATCCCTGTCATCATTTTTTGAATATGACGGCGCTTCTGAGAATCCCCACCACGTCGAAAACAGTCGTATATGATATCGGAAACTCCTCGCAAAAGCGCCGTCACTATTGAGAAGTTGTACCAGGCCAAGTCACTACAAAAAAATATCGCATGAGTGCAATTATTAGGTGCCTTTTTAGATAAATTTAGAATGACGCAAATAAGAGCCCCTTCAAACAATCAGAAAAATGCATTTTATGATAGTTGTAAAAGAATCATTGTGGTCAAGTAAAACACGATTGTTTAGATGTTTATTAATTTGATTAAACATTTATAAATATATATTTATACGACTATCACATCACATTTAAAATAATTTTTTGCATTAATAAAATAATTATAGGGCTGTTTTCTTTTAGCACTGGATATACTAAGCCGTTAAGGACTAAAATAAAACAGAGTACTCGTTTATCCAGGACATCTCCAAAAATATGCAACACTGTCATCAGCTGTTTAAAAACAATCACAGAAAAGTGAAATCTTGCAATTTTAATGTATGAAATGCTTCAATTAGTAATAAATATTTACTGCTGCGATTATTTATGACACCGTATCACTTTGAATGTCATGTTTTTCGATAAAATAGTCACAATAAATTGCTATTGTGAATCGAAGAAGCGTCGCTTTATCCAAATACAATCTGGCAACATCGGCGCGACTTGCACTGATGAGATGTTCTGGATAGAACACCAGTGGAAAGATGTTCTGGATAGCCCATACAAATGTTGCATCCAGTGCAAAAAGAAAACAGCCCTGATGGTGTGTTACATGTTGCAGCGTCCATCAGACAGTGTTTTTATTCTCGATGTCTGGAAAAATATCTGAAAATCTACCACTTTATTCCATTTGGAAAGTCAAAAATTATTCACTATTATACCTTTCACAATTTTAAGCAAAATAACTACGTTTTCAGCACTTCATTATCTTTTTTATTTAAATAAATTATAATAAGCTAGTTGCGCTTGGTGTTTCACAAAATATAAAATGGCCTGCCAGCATTCCAAGATCCATTTCATCCTCAACTCGTAAGTGACACTGCAACAATCGCCAACTGTGATAATATTTTGCCATCACTATTCGCATGAAAGTATTTTGCCATCACTATTGTTACAAGAGCCACTTTATATTTTATGAAACACCCTTGCCAACATTTTTTGAATATGGGGCCGCTTCTGAGAATCCCCACTACGTCGAAAACAGTCGTATACGATATTGTAATAATAGTGATGACAAAATACTTTCATGTACATTTCATTATTTTTGATACGCTTCCCCCATCACAGTTGACGATTGTTGTAGTGTCAATTACGAGTCTGTGGTAGCGATGAGTATGAAATGGAACTTTGAAATACTGGCAGGGATATAAATCTTCATTATATTGATTTTTTTTTTGGCAGACAATTTGAAATTATAACTGCCGATGCCTTTATAAACTATTTATCAAAACAGCGCTTCGACCGCAACGTAGGTAATACCAAAGCTGCATGCATTGAACGACATCTATACAGTTGGCATTTGTTGTTTTTGTAGAAGAGAAATTTTCGTCCTCTATAGTTTTAAATATTTATTTTGAATCCCGTTAGGTTTGCGAATGTGAGCAGAGCCTTAATAAATGATGTAGTTATGTGTCCAATAAAATACAGCATTACATATAGTGAATTCATTTAAAAACCACGTACCGAGAAAAGGAAAAAAAGTTGAAAAGGCAACCCAAACGAATATTCGTTATTATAATTTCTGAATAATATTCGAAATATATAGTGAAGCTTTTACACTGAAAGAAAAGATTTCTTTTGTCGGGAACGAAATTATAGACAAACAACGTTTTCGATTGACCTCAAAACATATTCGCAACTAAAGCTGGTTAGAGAAAAGGAATATATCCCTTGTCTGAAAACGAAAATACTTTATGAGAGATTTTATACTTCGTCCTGGAGGAACAATTTTTTTCTTAATGTGTATGACATTAAGGGTTTAAGTTCATACATATTTGTTTCATTGCAAAGACTATAATGAGACTTCTATAATTTAGCCATTAGTTGTTCCCTCGAAACAATGACACTTCAATATATTAGCAACGGCAACTCTGTTTGATTATTATAGTGTTTTATTTGTGGCATACTTTGTGGCTCTTATTTTAACTCAATTTGCTATGGAGTGTGTCTTCGATAAGCACACCTTATGCGCCGTGCAGACTATAAGTTTATCCGCCCAATAAACACAGGATGAGCGTTTTTCAAATGCAACACCTCTTCAGTTTGAGGGTAAATATCATTTTCAACATAAATTCAACTTGACTTGAAAAAGCTCATCTTCAATTCATCTTCAAATTGTTTGCGAATTACAACCAATTTGGCAAAATGTTGACGAAAACTTTGAAAATGTGTTGAAGATAATTGGAGAAAACTTTGACAAAACACTACCCTGAAATGCAACGAAAAAACCACATGGTTTTCAATACTACTTTGGACAACAAAGTTCGTGGAAGAAATACAAAAATGTGGAAATTTTTTAATAATCAATTGAAATTGCTTATAATAATTGGTAAGTAAAACTAAAACACGAAATGAAAACTTGAAGGAAGTCACTAAACTCAAATCTCTTTGCAGACAACTAAAATATTTGGATGCTGATTCTTGGACACATTAAGAGGCTGGCCGATGAAAAATGGTAGTGGCTTATCGAGAAGAGAAAGTTTCCATAAATCAAAGTGCAACCAAAAAAACTTGGTATTTATGCTTTTCCATATCAACAACTACTGGATGATAATTCGCATCACATCGATAGTTTAATTTATATCGCATCATCGGTTTAATTTGTTATTTTGTGAATTGAAATTGCTGGAAATTTATTCCAATTATCTGGTCATCAAGTTCCTGAAAATTGCCAGTATTTTAATAACAACAATTTTGTAACACCAACGTTCTTGAGGAAATCACGAAGTACCTGGTCAGTTGGAAGAAATACAAATTGGTAAGTCAAAATAAAAAGTGAAATGAAAACATAATGGAAATCACAAAACTCGATTGTTTTGCAGAAAACTAAAATCATTGAATGGTATATTCTTGGAAGATGTTGGCCGATGAAAAACCGATGAAGGAAACAACAAAGAAAAGTTTTCAGAAAACTTACAAAGTGCAACCAATTAAAACAAAGTGCAACAATTCCTATATCAAGAACTTCTGGATGAAAATGTGCATTACATCAATTTACATCCCGTCATCAGTTTGATATTTTGTGATTTCCTCTTGCTGGAATCTATTCTAACACACAAGCCAGCAAGTTCCTCGATAGTAAATATTTCAAATTGCCAGCATATTAATGACACCAACATTATGGAGGAAATGGAATTATACATGTAAAAATGTTTAAGATATTTAAAGTTGTATTCATAGTTTTATTTATTAATACGTTTAATAAGATAATTACATTTTGATTGGTATAATATTATTATTTTCATATATTATTAATGTTATTTTTAAGATTATTATATTTGTTAACGAAAAAATAAAATTTACAAAATCCCTAGAAATTTAGTATTGACTTTCAGTTGGAACTAGGATTGACTTTCATACAAATTGTGGTTTGAAAGTATTCGCAACAATGCTAGTTTTTTATTTTTCTCACATTGAAAACTGTTTGAGAAATTATTGAGTAGCGATGCATTTCAATTTGAGGATTACAATTGAGAAATGATTGCTATTGTGTTGAATTTTACTGTTGAGGGTAATGTCTGTTTTTTGTTGAGAACGCGATTTTCTCAACAATTTCTCAACTTGAATATTACCCTAATCCTTTGAAAAAATGTTCGAAAAATTATTGCATTTTAGTATTTTTCAAACGTTTGTGTTTATTGGGCGGATGACAGTGGTCGTGTCGAACATATCCCATATATTGTTTATGCTTCTTCTTATTTTTTCTTGTTGTCATCATATTTGTTCGTGCAGTGTAAGTGTAAAACTTGAACGAACACACAACAGATAGGAGAACCTCTGTCGTAGTGTTTATCCGACCGTTTAAGGTCCGTTTTAAGTCCGAAGGCATAATCGATACCGCTGCATGTTCCCTGCCAGCATTTCAAAGTTCCATTTCAACCTCATCGTTACCACAGACTCGTAAATGTCACTTCAACCATCATGAAAAGGTACATCAAAAAGTACATGCAAGTAATTTGCCATCCCTACTGTTAAAAAAGCCATTTTTTTGTGAAACGCCAAGCGCAACCAGCTTGTTATATTTTAATTAAATAAAAACGAAAATAAAGTTCTGAAAACATAGATTATACGCTTAAAATTGTGAAAGGTATATTGGTGAACAATTTGGTGATTTTCCAAATGGAATAAAGTGATTGTTTTTCAGATATTTTACAGACACGCTGCCTCCATGGAATAAAAACACTGGTTGATAGACGCAGCAACATGTAACTCGCTACTTGTAACTCAACATCATCATTAATGCCAAAAATTATGTTAAATGTAATGTGATAGTGGTATAAATGTTATATTTTTAAGAATTTGTAAATGTTTAATCAAATTAATAAATATCTAAACAAACGTGTTTTACTCGACCACAATGATTCTTTTACAACTATCTTAAAATGCACTTTTTCTGATTGTTTGGAGGGTCCCTTATTGGCGTCGTTCTAAATTGATCTATAAAGGCACCTAATAATTGCACTCATGCGAAACATTTTTGTAGTAACTTGGCGTGGTACAACTTCTCAATAGTGACGGCGCTTTTCCGACGAGTTTTTGATGTCGTATATGATTGTTTTCGACGTAGTGGGGATTCTCAAAAGAGTCCCCAAATTCAAAAAATGTTGGCAGGGTTTATGGGATCGATAACACATTTACCGATTATTTAGTCATCACCGATAATTCGTATTGTTACGAATTTGATATTTCTAATTATAGACCGATATGGACCAAAGCTGACCTCGAATACCAACTCAATTCAACTATTTAAACATATTAAACATAAGCTTAGCAATATTATTTATGAGATCTAAGCAATGAAAAAATGCTTCCCGAAAAAACATATGCCAGTCAGACATCGCTACCACAAACTCGTAAATTGCACTACAACAATCGCCAATTGTGATGGGGGAAGCATATCAAAAAGTACAAAATATACATGAAATTATTTTGCCATCACTTTCTTTAGAAGAGCCATTTTATATTTTGTGAAACGCCAAGGGCAACTAGCTTATTATAATTTATTTAAATAAAAACGAAAATAAAGTGCTGAAAACATAGTTATTACGCTTAAAATTCTGAAAGATATATGGTAAACAATTTTCGACTTTCCAAATAGAATAAAGTGATTGTTTTTCCCAGACACGCTGCCTCCATCGAGAATAAACAAACGGCTGATAGATGTTGCAACGTTTAACTTACTACGTGTAAATCAATATCGTAATGATAAAGGTTATGTTAATTGTTATGAGATAAACGGAAAATGTTATATTTATAAGAACCCTGCCAACATTTTTTGAATTTGGGGCGCTTCTGAGAATCCCCACTACGTCGAAAACAGTCGTATACGATATCCAAAACTCCTCGGAAAAGCGCCGTCACTATTGAGAAGTTGTACCACGCCAAGTTACTACAAAAAAGTACAATCATTGGGTGCCTTTTTAGATCAATTTGGAACGACGCCAATAAGAGCCCCTTCAAACTATCAAATTCAAAAAATGTTGGCAGGGGTGTCACATATTTAGTGCATGAGTGGATAAATGATCCTGTGTGTCCCCCTAGTCCGTCCAACAAGACTAATGGTGTTTTCTTTTCTGAAAAAGAGCTTTGCCTTCATTTTGTCTGTACAGAATGCGCATTTTTAAAATGTTGCCAGCAAAATAAAATCATTCATTCAGCAAAATAAATTCATTTTTTACAAGAAAAGAAAACACCATAATAATTTGTGAGTGCACGTACAAAATTTTGAGTACGCGAACTGGCATTATATTATGGTGTCGACGTTGTATATCGACGACACTGCTTTGGCATGAAGTAACGGCGGTTAGTCATTAGGTGGTTTCGACTCCGTAACTTGCACTCATTAATTTGTAGAAACGCGCTCCAAATGGGGCTAGTATTCGTATGGGGTTTCGAGGAGCGCTTTTAAATTAGTACGTGTTAAATACAACTTAAATCCAAATTTAGTATGTTCCATTTATTAGACATCATTATTACAAAATTAAGCGGAATACTTAGTAAAACGAATTGTTCATAATAATAAACTGAACAACTTGTGAAAACCAAATTGAAATTCAAACGGGATTACAAAGTGAGAGTGTTTTTCCACCTGGCCTTTGCCGTGATACGCAATAACAAGGCAGAGAAAAAAATGAAAAAATAGCCATTGGATCTTGAAGGGGACCAGTATTGCAAGGGGGTCACGTATATTTGACGACGATGTCGAGGAACATACAAGTGTAGTAGAATTTCAGTTAACGTTCGCACCCGTGTTGTTGAATCATTTTCGTCGAATTGAAATCAAAAAAGTTGCAGAGTTGACGATTTGAGTGTAGTAAAAAATCACATGAACCCAATTATTAAGGATTACGTCCTCAAGAAAACAAAAATAAAATAATTTACATATTTTATCGTGTGTTCCCCAATACCCAATGCGTGTCTTATGTGTGATGGATGAAAAGGAATCGATGTTCACGTTTTTGTTTTAATAGGATACAAAAAAAAAAAAAAAACGTAAAATCAAACCTGCTTCTCTCTTTTGTATGAGTGTGTTTGCAATTCCAACTTTCAATAATGGAAACATTACTTAAATGGTTAAATAAGCCCAAGGTAAGTCCAGTCAAACTCAAGACTTTAAAACATTACCGTTGTTGTTGTATTATATTTTTATTTTCGTTGTTAACTTTGTATTTGTGTTTGTCTTTTGGTAATGTGTGTGTTTGTCTTATTGTATTAAAACTTAAAACTTATCAGAAAATCAGGCCGGCGGACAATTAGCGGGAACAACGCCGCCGTTTGGAAATCGAGAAATTTTTTGATTGCTACCAATTTTCTCCCTCACCTGTTTTGTCAATTTTCGATGCGAAAAGAAGCATTATAGAAAAGAAGCATTTGTTTCCTGTGTTCGTAAAGATGGCCAATATATTATCAAATTCTATTCTCATAGGTTGTTCCCATAGGAACACTTGACGGTCATTTTATCAATCTCAGATTATGGTGAAATGAAATGTTTTGATTTTACATAAATTTATTTCGAATAGAAGATTTATACTTTTGCAATCAAAATATCTACAGATTTGCGTAAACGCTATGTACTAACAGGCATTAGCGTAGCTAGACAATTTTCCTAGGGGGGCTATAGCCCCCTAGCTAAAAATGTATAGAGCGAACTTATAGGTTCAATTATTGTTTTATTTCATACAAAAATAGACATCAAAATAATATATACAAAAGCAACTAAAAGTAGTTCCACACTTTTCCCAGCAAAAAAATTGGGATTTGTTTTAAAGGCACAACTTTAAAAGCACTTCCAAAAATGTCCTCACGAAGACGTTAATTATATTAACTACACAGGAAGTTTTTTACTACAGTTTTTTTCAGTGTGTGACCATAATGCTATGGTCACACTGGGCAAATATTTGACAGAAATCAAAAAAGAATACATCGCCACAGCCGAACCAGAAAACATATTTAGCTCATAATGGATATATAGCATCATGGTGGGATTATTTTTCAAAAACCGTATTCAGATATTTGGAAAATGGTTCTAGAAAAATGTTTGACACTCGTTTTGGTGAAATATTTGCCTAGTGTGACCATAGCTTAAGAATAAATAAAATGGTAAAAATTATTCAAATTTTGCCACAAAAATGCTAAATCCATTATAGAAAAATCGATAATTTTTGAAAATATTCAAACAAGCGTTAGAGTGCATTAAAAATCATAAAAAAATATAAAAATTATTATACATTAATGTTTCTTGAAGCTCGAGGTCTTTATAAATATTTATAGAATTCTAACAAAAGGTCGACCAAAAATCAAAAAACGAATAAATAAAAATTATTTATTTGGGAAAATATCACACAATTTTTTAATTCACATTCAAAACTCTGAATTCGGATCACACCGTAAGAAATGATGAAAATTTATTGCAACGGCTGTTGAAACGGTGGACATTCGTTCTATGACGAGTTCCTATTACATTCATCGCTTCTCCGCCAACTTTGCACCACTTCCGGACCCAAAAAGAACATTTTCACTTCTTTTTTGGCGACGCTTTTTTGCAGCATTATTAAGATATTAATTTATGAAAGAATAGTTTTAATACCAATTACTATTTTTTATGTAGGATGACTAAACCAGACTAAACAATATAATAAAGGAGCTTTACAGCCTGTTTCTGTATGTCGAATGAGCTCTGTGGATCGACTAAAATGGAAACAAACAGCTGAATTTATAACCAAAAAACAGCTGTTTCTATGCATTTCAGTCAATCGATTGAACTCGTTCGACATACAGAAACAGGCTGTTAGTTATTCAACTAAACCATAAGTTCAATCACAGCTCTATTTCATAAATATCAGACTTTAAACATTGCCATCGGCAACTGCTACCACAACCCAAGTAATTCGATTGTGCATGAAAGTCTTTAGCGGAACTTTGTGCGGTTGTATATACTTGTTTAATTTTTATAAAAATGTAAAATCGTAAATAGGTTTTCAACTTCTGGGGGGGGCTAAATTTTTTCTGGGGGGGTCTAAGCCCCCTCCCCAGAGGCCTTCCTACGCTTATGCTAACTGGTATGAAATAGATTGCTATGGGACGTATTATGAACAATAAAATCAAGATAAACCAAAATTGTTGATATCTCTGATATGTCGGGAGAAGTCTGCATGAACTTAACGATTATCACATCAGCTTAAAACTTGTGTGTTCAAAATTTTTGGAACACGAACCAAGAAAATTACAACAACAATTGTCGAATGTGGAACAATTATACTTTAGTATACCAAATAACCAATAAATAACATTTTCCAAACAATAAAAATACATTTAAATATGTTGAATATATTAACCGTTTTTAATTCCCTACCTATATATATATTAGGTAGGGAATTAAAAACGATCATTGTAATATTTTGGACCATTTTCATGAAGCTTCGTTAACGACTTTTAAACCGTACTATGGACATATCTATAATCTTTTTTACGTATTCCATTAACCAGTTAGGAACTTAATGCTGAAAAAATTTCAGTTAAACTTCTCTCCGGATATTTGCAAATTACTTTCTGTTAACTGCCAGTTAAAGCCTAACGGAGCTACATGAAAATGAGAGTTAGTATAGTAAAATATACAAATTTATTTCCAGTTCAAGGACTATCTGGCAGCATATTCCTAAATCTTCGAAAGCATATTAGTTTTATTAAAAGTTTTCACCTTATGTGGGCATGTACTAAGTTTGTGCTCCACAAGTGAATGTCAATACTTAAGATTATAAAAAAAATCGCTGGAAGTACACATAAATTAAAAGCGGATTTAATCCTCAGAATAATTTATAAAAAAGAAAAGCTTTCATTAATGTTGTATCTTTATAAAGCAAAACATTTCACACAATGAGATTTGCGTAATTGTACATAAATCTTTAGTCTAGTTCTCCGAATATAAAGGAACTGAACTCAATTCAATTCTCACACATCCGAGATCGTCGAACTCAAATTTTCTTGTACCTATCAATACATACTGAGTCTTTCTTATATTTATGTAAGTGCGTATGCTAACTTAATGTACCACCATATGGCCACTGTGAAATGTACCAAATTATTTCAATGAAGCCGCCATTGACCTATTTCCTTTTGCGCTGCGCCGACGAATTTCGCTCAACTTTGTTGTCTATTTGCGGTAGTATAGATTTGAGTATCTGTGTTTGCTATTTACTTTGACAATAACAGCAACAAAGGCAATAAAAAGGTAATCATGATGTGTTTTTATATGCTTTGTATTATTTTTCTACATTTTTCTTTCGACTTCTTCGTGATTTGCTTATTACATTCATACGTTGTTTTTTTCATGTCTCTCTTCGCTCTCGTCTTTGTTTGCATTTTTGTGAATAATTTTCCGTTTATTTGTTGTTCATTTTTTTACTGTTTGAAACAAGTGCAAAGATACGAAACGTCACACTGGCCGACACCAAAAACAAAACTGCGCTTCACACAAATACTCCTACATGAAACATTACAAAACGCCACAATGAGTAACAGATCTACAACAACAACAACAAATGTATTGTAATAAACCATATTGCCTCATTACTGCTGACTGATTGTCCCCGCAGACATGTTAAGCGATGACAAACTACGAATCTCCAGTTTAAATTGCGTTTTGCGTTTTTTTGCTTCTCTACACCTACTCCACAATAGTAACATTACCATGCTTGTCCGATGGTAGCACAATTACAGGAGACAAAATGTACAACTCCAGCTAATACTTCAAATAACTTCGAACCACCAATTTTTGGCAAGGTCAAACAAAGAATATATCATTCATGTTTGTGGAATTTCCTTTTTAGCTAAATAATTCACACGACCTACTTAATTGCTAATATTCGACATTTCAGCGGTGTGTTGTGTTAAAAAGATTTGTTAGTTAATGGCGGTTTTATTGCCTTAGAGAAGGATTCCAGCAAGATATTTGAATGGTTGTAGTTTCGCTATGAATTGTTTTTTTTCAGCTCCTTATTTTTTTCAGTTTTTTTTCAGCGCCTTATTTTAGTTTACTTACGGCCATTTTCTTGTAGCTCCGTTTGGCTTTAACTGCCAGTTAACAGAAAGTAAATTGCAAATATCTTCTCTCCGGTTAACTTTAACTGAAAATTGTTCGGAAGTTAAATTTCTAACTGGCATGTGGAATATGTAGGCAAGTTGACAAGTTGACAGATATGTCCATAGTACAGTTGAAAAGTTCGTTAGCTAAAGGAACACTAACGGAGCTTCATGAAAATGTGTGTTAGAGTATTAACTGTCCATTATGACACCATAGTGGTGAACTTCTCTTTTATTAATGAGAGCTGTCCTTTTCTATGTTTAGCTCTAAGACAAGGGACATCCTTTTTATAGCCGAGTCCCAATGGCGTTTAGCATTACGGTGAAACCACTGTGGAGAAACTTTGAAACTCTAAGCATTACTGAGAAGGGATAATACACCGTCGAAAGTTTTCGGTGTTTGCTCAAAACTGGGATTGGGCTAATCATTGCACCATGATTAAATTTTCGTATATTTATTTATAAAAAGTACGCAGTAGGTTATGTGTAAATCCCTAAGACAGTTGTAGTTAAGTAGTAGTCCGACGCTCGAAGTAGACAATGAAAACTAGGTCTCTTCTAATTTATATGAATATAGAAGTTCAAAAGTTGTGGAATTTATACTTATATTGTTATTTTTTTATGGTCCTTTGTTGCTTTCACAGTTTGAATTTAATTTCCTTATATTGAGATATCCGCATAAAACAAGTTGGTATAAACCAGTATTACGTTATTTTAATTTATATTGAAATTGAGCTCGACGATCTCCGTTTAATTATTTGATGTTACAAAATGTTTACTTATCCGCTTTTAACATTCATTCATTCTGTTCTTTCTTTTCTTATTCATCGCCAAACATATCCATTGGTCTTCATGAATTTGTTGTTTTATAAATAATTTCATAAATTACTTTAGATCGTAAATAACTTATTTTTGCTCTGTGGATTGAATAAAAAACAATGATAACAGGGATTCTGACAATTTCATTCAATGACTCACTGCATGTATGGTTTGATGCACTTAATTTGTTGTTGTTGAAATCAATTTCTTTAACAATCAATTATATTTGGCTTAGATTGTTTTGGGACTTATTTATTAACGTTTTATATCCACCAATATCGTTGGAAATATTTAAATTTTATAAAACTCAGATTTGCATATGTAAAAACAATAGCATACAAATAGAAAATTGTTTTAAGTAGTTTTAAAATGTTGTTTTAAGTAACTGTATAAGGCCTTTGTAAGTCCTAGTTACATATGAAAATAAAATAAAATAAAATAAATAAAATAGATTTGAAACCCCTCTTCGATATTCACCCTACGGAAAGATGGTGCAAATTGCAACTATCACGGACCATTTCCATTTCCCGCAGGGCTGTGAAACCTCACAGAAGTGTACACCTACCGTCTTCTAAATTTTGTCCACATTTTGACAGGTGTCCAGTTATGAGAGGTTAAATTCAATGTGTTCATATAGCAAACGTCTAACGATAATTGTCCACTTTTGGGAGGTGACCGGCATTCAGAGTGTCCAAGTTTGAGAGGTTCCATTGTTGATTACCATATAACCATATTTTATAATACAATTTCTTTTAGTATGACAGAAAAAGTTTCCGCGTTCTATTGGTATGAGAAGAAATGCATGAGTTATCATACTTTTCATCAGTTAATCGGTGTCTATAATATGGTTGGAAAGACACGTACTAAAATTTTGTCAATTATATAAAATCTTGTTGTCTTGTTCAAGCAAATAACGTAAGTTATAATTATCGTAAAAGAACGTTGTGACAGAAATGCAGACAAAAGTTCTTATTCCGTACATCAAATGTAAAAATGAGCTGAATAATCTTGCTTGATTTTTTTTTTTTGGAAAAATGCTATGTTTAATGACCTCATAGAGAATGAAGTTTAAGTTCGGATTTGCAATATTTTTAACACTATACAATCCCTCGAAATCACTTGTTGTTCATACTCCACAGGTATGTATTGCATAGGGGTATTGAATATAAAATTATACATAATTTAGTCCGAATTTTCAAATCAGTTCCCATTATTTCAATAAATGTTTGATGAGAAACGCAACAATAAACAGAAAGGCTGCTATGTAGAATGCTCATCCCCTATGTCCCGATATTCGGAATCGCAAGAATTTACTTTTCTTGTTACGAAAAAATAGAAATACTCTTGCAGTCCAATACAATTTTAATTTTAACTTCTCATTAAAGTAAACTATATTACCAAGATTTAAGTTTCAACGTTTCAGGGTTAAGAAACTATGACCAAATGAAAATATTGCGATTTGCGATTCCGAATTTCGAAATATGTCATGCTAGTATGGTATAGTGCGGCGTTAGGAACCACTAGAATGAACATAGATTCCCTTTACATAGATTGCAAAAAAACGTTTTTAAGAGATGTCGAATTATTTTGTTATTTGTACGAATTATTTTTATTCTTTCGTTTTGTTTGTTATTTTTGGCTTCTCTTCAATCGTTATTGTTGTTTTTTTGATCTCAGCTTAAAGCCATGCATTGACTAAACTACAGTGTAGCTTAATCAACAGAGGAAAAGTATGCTTGTCAAATTTATTTGGGCAAAGCCCTATAGACTGCAAGATGGTTGGATGTACAGCTGTTTCGGAATTACCACATTCCTCATCAGCATCCTCTACTTGCAGCAAAACTATCAACCAATTATCAAAATAAATTCGGGTAATTCATTCAACCCAAAGTGAACTACACTTGAACCTCTCGAAAAAGGGTGTGATAGGTTTGTTCTTTTATCAAATTGCATGATAAATTGGTGGTGATGTTTGTCGCTTAAGATGGAAAAGAAATGTACATTAACTTTATATGATCTTTAACTTAATGCCTCCCAGCAAAAAATGGAGCACTATTTCAGCAGGATTTTAAGGGAGAGAGGCAGTACCAACTGCTTACAAAACAACAGAATCAGCGCTGATTTTTGTGGGCGATGTCTCGATTTATAGAAGCTTCAACATAGCGCTGATATAATTGCTCATTTCAATAACAATATTGCTCAGAAGTGAGCAATCCCACAAAACATGGAGCACTATTTCAGCTGGATCGTAAGGGAGAGAGGCAGTACCAATTGTTTACAAAACAACCGAATCAGCGCTGATTTTTGTGGGCGATGTCCCGATTTATATCGGCTTTAACATAGCGCTGATATAATTGCTCATTTCAATAACAATATTGCTGAGAAGTGAGCAATATTGTTATATGTATGAGGGAAAACAGCACTACCTTTCGCGCATCTATACTGCATGAATTGGTTACAACAACGTAAACGAATGATCATAAACTTGTTTGATTACTCGTTTACGTTATTGCCGCCGATACATGCAGTGTGGATGCACTGCCTACTTTATTGTATACCAAAAAGCGCAACTATATTTTACTGCTCAAATATTCTTTGCTGGGCTGGTTTGCATATCTATTTTGATAATTTGAACAACGTTGAAAAAATGATATGATATGGCACTTGATTTTCTAAGTGTGGAAAGCCACTTACATATTTTCTAAACTCCTCAAATATGTGAGACTAAACTGGCATTGAATGAATTTATGAAATACTCTAAACCAAATGGTTTGATATAAACAAATGCAAAAATTGAAGGAAATGAAGCAATAAAAACAAAAATAGGGAGATTAAGGGATTAAGATTTTTGTTTTATATTTTTAATACAAATGGTCAAGGTTTCTAGGAAAGACCAAAAAATTTTTTATCTATCGTTTCTCAGTAAGGCTGGAAGCATTTTGCAGCACTTCTTATATATCCCAACAAAGTATGAGCAGCTATTAGGACTTTTATAAAAGAAGGAAGGGAATAGTATTATAATGAAATAATATTCGAATAGACACTTTCACTTATATATACATAAGTATAGTTTTTATTAAAATATTTGTAGTGGCATTTGATGATTAGCAGATGTTTCTTACATACTTGTGTTCCCAAAATCTTCAAAAAATCTTTAATTCCCATTTATTAATTCATCCTTAATGATGATGATGATGATGACGACCTGGTACAATATTTTAATAGTACTGAAAGCACTACTGAGCACAGATGAGAACTATGTTTGAAATAATGTAAATAACATAGAGTACATACAAACATGTGTTTGCATTTCAATAGAATGTTGACGTTGGTATCCTTTTGATATAATGACGTCAGCATTTGTCATTTATTTTTCCACAACGACCTTAAACCAGAAAACTTAACTGTCCAAACAGGGGGTGGTGTGAATATGTATGAATAACGCAATCGTCGATTAATGAACTACTCTTTACAAGTTGGGCTAGCGGAAATAAGATACTATACAACAAGAACACTAAAAATATTGTATGATATGTACATACATACATATTTATTTGTCATCACGAAAATTTAATAGGAGATATTCGTTCATTTTCCCTTATTAAAGATAAGTTTGGAAATTTTGTTTTAAGACCTCACATGAGAGATAATTTATTTATGAATTGATGGAGAGCTAATGAACCTAGTAAAAAATTTTATGCAAATTTAGGCTTCGTATACACCAAAAATGAACTATAATCGCAAATATTTCGCGAGAAATAATTTTCTATGGTAACGACCGTTACCTTTACCCTTGTGGGTATGAATCACCTACGTTGCTTGGTACTCTTTGTTTCGATTGAAACACAATTATCTTTTCTGGAAACTTGATTCTTATATGTTGTTTTGTTGTAGGTGTTTTCCTTTCCGCCAATATCAAATCTAGAGATAATTGTGATATTGCATTCTGGCAAATATTTTTTTTTATTGAAATCGATGAGTGTATTGCTTCATAATAAGACATTGACAAATTTATATTAATGTGAACGTTAATTTTTTGATCGAAGCCGAAGTAATACTGCTCGATGAGACCGAGTCCAAACATTTCAAATTTCATTGAGCTTGTTTTAATTGTGGTGCAAACTAGAGAAGTTGCTTTATATTTCTAATCAAAACTCAAAATTATCTCTTGTAAAACTGTAGATACGACGACCTTTAAAGCTCTTATGACGAACGGACCAATATACGAGACCATATCTATATATACGAAGGCGGTTCGGAAACTTCTTAGCATATCAATGAAAGAGAATACATAGTTAGTTTTTCAAAAATATTTTTATTTTTCAATATAATCTCCTGATACTTCAATACACTTAGTGCAACGCTTTTCTAGCAATTCTATCCCTTGATTAAAATAGTTTTCCTCAAGGTCTTCAAAATAGTGGTTTACAACTGTAATTGCATCTTCATTTAAGGTAAAACTCTTGCCAGCAAGGATTTTTTAGATTTGGGAACAAGTAAAAGTCACTGGGAGCTGAATCAGGAGAATAAGGTGGGTGGTCAAGCAACTCGTACTTTAATTCGTTGATTTTAGCCATTGTTAAAACACTCTTGTGCGCTGGTGCGTTGTCTTGATGAAAAATTATTTTTTTGTGTTGTAGGTCAGGACGTTCTTCTCGAATTTGTACATTTAATTGAACCAAAAGGTTGCAATAGTACTGTGAATTTATTGTTTTAACCTTTTGCAGATAGTCAGTCAATAAAATACCTTTGAAGTCCCAAAAAACCGTTGTCATAACCTTACCAGCCGATTGAATTGTTTTTGCCTTCTTTGGGGCACTTCCTCCAGCTTCAGTCCATTGTTTGGATTGTTCTTTTGTCTCTGGAGTATAGTGGTGGATCCATGTCTCATCAACAGTTATGAAACTACGCTTAAAATCCATTTTATTTCGCTTAAAACGACCCAAACAAGCTTGAGATATGTTCATTCTTATGGATTTTTGATCGACTTGTAACAAATGCGTCACCCATCTTGCAGAAAGCTTTTTCATCTGTAATTCTTCATGCAAAATTAAATGGACTCGATCATTTGAGATGTCCATGATATTAGCATTTTCACGCACTTTTATTCGTCGATCATTTATACCATATCATGCACTTTGGCTATAATTTTTGTTGTTGTTGCTGTTTTTAGACGTCCACTACATGGTTCATCCTAAATGCTTGTACGACCTCCTTTAAATTCAGCAACCCAATTTTTTACTGTTGCATATGAAGGAGCACTTTCACCTAACACATTCACCATATCATTATGAATTTCTTGTCCCGATAAACCTTTTTAATGTATATATTTAATGACAGCACGCATTTCTAATTTTTTCATTGTAAAAAAATTGCGGATGCGTCGTTTTTGAACACCTGTTTCTATATTAAGGACTTTGCCAGATCGAAACAAAATTTAACATGTGTTCATAACAGAGATGGAAGTTTCCAAAACACCTAACTTTTTTCTGATTATACCGCGCTTTTTGTGCTAGGCTAAGAAGTTTCCGACGACGGATTTTGGAAAAATTACTACTGTAAATCCAAATTGTTGCAATAATTGATTAGAACAATTTGAGATTTTTCCTGAAAATGGGGCAATATACGTGATCGCAATTCGTAATTGGATAAATACGTCATTAGGAGAACTATCGGTTTAATTTTGTTGAAAGTCAGTAAAATTCCCCAATACAACTATACAGGGAGTCCTGCAAAATGTGTAGTAATACATGAGACACCCAAGGTTAACCCATCCAGGTGGCATGAAATTCCATTTAGAATTCATTGCCACCAATAAAACACTGGGGTTTTAGTCAGTTCTTTTGTGCATTAAGTTTCGATTTGAATCATCTGAATCATAAATTGAAAGTTAGAGCATTTGACCCTTAACGCCAAAACTACACATAAGTTATATATTAATAATTAAGATACAATGAAAACTTTTTAGAAAATTGGGTTTGCAAACCTAGGCATTTTTGTATTGTTTAATGATAAGTAGTTTAATTGGACATAATTCTGTTTTCACACAATTATTGCACTATGGGATCCGAGAAACTTCCAAATATGAATCAAAGGTGTGGTGTCTACATAATCTAAAATTATTAAAATGATAAAAATGTTAATGTAATACTAAGTACATAAAGACTTTTGCAGCAGGTCAAAGGTTATCAGCTTTATTAGGTGGTTTTATGTCAGAATGAATTTCAACTCATGAATATAAATAATTATCTGTAAACTAGTGTTACGTATACGATCGTATAAACAAAATGTCTTTTCGGTCGGGCCATATGATATCCCATATGAATTTGTTAACCATCAAAATTGAGGATATTAATAAAATGAAGGTTTTTTGCCAAATTTTAAGACGATATGATTATTATGTATTATTGATATACAGTGAGCGTCATAATAAAACGAACAAAGTATTTTGTTATATTAAAGTTTTTATTCTTTAGTTTTTTTATTTAATTTTTTTTAATTCAATAATCATTTGCTAAATCAAAAAAAAAAAAAAAATGTTTTATTTAATTTTTTACCTTCAATAATAAATTTGGTAAACCAAAAAAGTTTAATAAAAGCGTACAAATCAAGGCAGAAAAAACCAAGATTTTGATTCAATTGATTATACTATATAAAATTGATTATACTATATAATGCATACTGTAGTCGACAGACTCATAATTTGGGGTTACATCTAAAATTAACTGATATGGCCCCTGCTCTTGTAAAAATTATACTATTAAAACATTTTAATTCAACAGCTATATTTCAACAAACTACGAAAATAAACTTGGTATATATGAATGCTATGTACAGTGAATTCTCTGAAACTTGAACACTCTGTAAAACGGACATCTCTGAAAAGTGGATAACTTTTGTGAGACGTGTGCTTTAGTACCATATTAAAATAAACCTGTCATAAGGGGAAATCTACTAAATGTGGAAAATTTTTTGTGGTGGTGGTCCACTTCTTAGAGGTAATATTGGGTTACTTTGTACCAAAGATTGGATAAGTAATGCAAGCACAAGCTTGGGCATGACAGACAGGCGAACAATCTGAACCAAGAGTTGACACTGAGTAGATCAGGATATATATTTGGGGATCTGGTAGCACATTCACATTCTAGATCAAAGTTCTTATATCATGATTATATAGGTGTTTATATTAGAGGTGTGCGCGTGAGTGAAATTTCACTCACACCCACGTACATTCACGAAGTCAAATACTTATTCACGCACGATAAAAGTCGTAGCCACTCACACTCACGCACATTCACGAAATGAAAAGCAGTACTCACGCACGAACTACTTTTACAGACTCACGCTCAAGCACGATTCACGACATTTCACGTGACTCACGACAAATTCACGAGACTCACGACATTTGCCAACTGGGAATGAGAAAAGGTATCAAAATTTATAAATAAAATATAGTTCGACAGCTAAATCAATTTCATTTAATATACTAGTAAGAATTAAATCTTGATTTTTTTTCGTGAGCGTGATTTTGCAGAAGTTGTTTTCACGCACATTCAAGAACCGATTTTATTACTCCCGCACGCTCACGCACGACATATTTACTTTAGTCCCATTCACGCACATTCACGAGAGTTGATTCAGATTTTATTCACGACTCACGTGATTTACACGTGAAAATTTCGTGTCACGCGCACACCTTTAGTTTATTATACCGTAGTTTGCCTTAAAATGTTTCTTTTTTCCAGATTAAGAATTTGACAGATTAAGGGGTAGCACACAAAGTTGAATGTATAAAGCTTTGACTGCCGATGTCCACTTAGGAGGACATTCGAAAACGACACCACACTCTATTTCCCCAGTTAGTTTCGATTTATTTATCGATGTTATTTTAAAGTAGATGCTTTAATATAAATAAGCTAAAAATATTTTCCATATTGGTGAGCACTAAAATACATTTTTACAAACTTCTTCAATAAAAAACGAAAAATACGAAATGTTGAGACTATTTTTCTCTTGTATGTATGTCTCTAGTAAATTGACATTCATACAAGATCAATAGGTGATATTCTTCCGGATTCTTTTTTTTTGTATTTTTTCCCAAACTTCGAAAGATATTATAGGCTAAATAGCGCTTATTATCGTAAGGCCAAATGGTTACAATTCACAAAACAAGTTTTCAGAACAAACTCATATATCTCTTGAAGTAATTGAGGTAGGCCCTCAAAATAAGTAAAATCAGAAGAAATATTAAAGTTTTAAACATTACTTTTATTTCGGTAGTGAAAGGATTAAGATACGCACTTTACAGTTTTCGGTATAAATAGAGTCGATCAAAAACCAGAGGTTATGAATTAGTTGAAAAATTGGTTGATACTTATCAATGACTGCAATTAAATCCTTGTTTCTTTGTATACGAAACTGACAACCATATTTCTTCCTTGTGGTTGTGGAAACTTAACATTTATACCTTAATTATAAATTGTTTTTCCCAATTGTTGATCATTTATTTGCAAAACCTGTATAACTAGTACGTGATTTAATGAAAACTAGAAACATTTCAAACACTTCTTCAGTTATACAGTTAAACTAAATTTCTTACATATAAGTAAATTTTTCTAAAAGTGAACTTTATGCTAAAATTGATGGGTCCAAGGTCGAAATATAGTCATATAGTGTGTATCGACGAATAATCAAAATTCTCAATTGAGATTTTTCCTTGAGATCACCTTTTAAAGAATTCTTACATTCCCTGCAACTTCAGACACAGACCTTTAGTGGTTCATTGCTCTAGATATTACTCTTTGGTGTTAGTGAAAAATTTTAATTGAGTTTGTGTAAATATTGATAGACTTTTTTATCATGGACGTTTTAACGTTAACTTTGGATCGACATGTTTTTGTTGGTGTTGTCTCGTTATTATGCAGTAAACAAGCCAGATATACTATAATAAGAGTGTGTTGTAGCTGGTACTGTTGAAATTGACATTCATTTTAATTTTAATATGTTAATTGAAAAAAAAAGACGTAATTTTATTATAAATAATTTATTTTTGTTTTATTTTATTGTGTCTTTAAAGGCGGATGATAAATCCCTGTTGGCTAGATTCTTCCATGCTGATCGTGCTTTAGCTGCAGTCGCTAGCGAATTGGATAGTTTTGATGGTAGAGCTGAACCGGATCGATGTTCACGTTTGGTTTCTCGATTACGTCAAGGACAGGTAAAATTATCTATTGGCCCAAGGTCCGACAATTGCTAAAGAAATTCTAAAATTTCATAATACAATTTTGCAACAATCTATATGATATAGATTCCGATTTAATTGTCGTTGTTTTCTTTTTTGTATTTCAGGATAAGGTTTTGGCTATAACAAATCTTATAATTGAAGAACTTCTTGGCGATGAACGTGATCCTCGAGCCTTCCGAGCAAAATTTCCCGAAGAGGTCTTACAGGAGAATTTGGCGGGTCAATTATGGTTTGGCGCCGAATGTCTTGCCGCCGGTTCATCTATTATGAATCGCGAACAAGAGAGCAAGGAAATGCGCCCTTTAGCCGAGGCTGTCACTCGCAGCTTGAACAATGTACGTTACTTGTTGCGTGACCAATGTTTGCGAAATAATGTTCCAAATAGTGAACGTTTAAATCTGGATAAAAACGATGCCGCCACCGAACAGCTATACGAAAGTTTGAAACGTTTTGATCGTTTATTTGCCGAATTTGAATGGCGCTATGTAAGTGCCATGGTGCAAGTGAAATCAAAAGAGGAATACGAAATGCAAGAGCTAATATGTGTTTTATGCTCGGAAACCTTGCAACGAGCTTTGAAACTTGGCCTTTTGGAGCAGGAAAAAGTTGATGCATTTGATCCGGCCCTTATGTTTTCCATACCTCGATTGGCCATAGTTTCGGGTTTAGTTATATATCCTGATGGGCCATTAGATATGGATATGCCAGCAGAACAGCTATCGGAAATGTTTAGACCGTTTCGCAGTATATTGATCAAAGTGCGAGAGTATTTGAGAAATCTGAATGAAACTGAGCTATATTATTTGGAGCGTTTATTGTGTACCAACGAGGAAATCAGCTTAAAGGTAATATTGATCAAAATGTTATAAAACGATTGTCAGTGGATAGTGAATTGATTGAAAAGTTAGTTCCAAATTTGAATAAAATCGATTAAAAATTAGTTAAAAAACCACATAATGTCTTGTATGGATGACGAATCGCGATTGATATGTGGCCTTTATCTAAAATGTAGTCCATTCTAAAAATGAACTCACCAGAATAAATCTCAACAGCATCTTTATTTACTCATTCGGATAAAAAAAAAACATAAGCTTAATATTTATACCAAATAATATTGGAAAAGTTCACATAAAGACCAGAGGTTGTGAATTAGTTGATCTAATGATGGTTTTGTCGACGTACGTTCTTAACTTTTTATATCCATATAAATTTATCAACGACTTTCCATCGACGTATTGATTTTCAAAGGCAACGATGTATATCATATTTGTGAATTCTACCATAGGAATATTTTTACTAATCATTTATACAATATTCATTCATATTCAAATTGCAATTAATGGTTGATATCATTTAATAGAATTCTATGTTCCCCTTTGAGAGTAAATTTGATCGACACTTGCCTTTGTTTGTCTTAGTTAACTTTACCGTGTCTACCGGCAATTCTTTCTTTGTCATTATGTCTACGACACTTTCAAATATTATTATAAATACTTCTATATTATTATTAAAGTTTCTGATTATATTAACTACCTTTTGTCTTCATAGCAAGAGGGAAAACAAGGAATTCGAGAAATCTGAAGTGGATTGTAATGTCATTTTATAACATGGATTCTCCAAATGTTGCATTGGAGTGAACAATTTTATCAAAAATATAATTTTCTTACAATTATTCTTTAGTCAATTCAATTAAATGTGTTTTTTGTTGTAAAATATTAAGAAATGTACTTATTTATTTCTTGATTTAATGAAGTAACGCCTTTAAGGACTATCGAGTTGGTACTAAACCTCACCGAAGTTAATTTTTAAATAATATTTAAGTAATGAAAAACTTAATTAAACGAAAGTACAATTAAAATGTTTATTAAATTGAAATAAAATCAAATTTGATTGAAACAACAAAGTAATCTAAATGAGATTCCAGATTTTTATATCATCTGTGAGGGTATATAATTGAATCAGTTCACGGGACGGATGTGTGCTTCATTTTTTCAAGTTTTTCTATTTAACAATTTTAAATTTTATATTTAAAGTTGATGTCATCTCCAATATCTATCTGGAACTAATTATATTATTTCCTTGCTCCTAGGACACCTTAAAAGCCAAAGATGCCACAGTAATGGACAATAACAATAGTAAACCGAGCAAATATTCCGAAGTATCTAATAGCGATATAATGGACAAGAACGATTCAACTGCTGCACTACATAGGAACAATACTACCTCCAAACTACAACAACAAAAGTTATGCAAAATATATAAGACAAAATCCACTAGAAGGGCTGACAGTCCTTCACCAGCGCCGTCCACAAGTAGTTCATCTGACGAATGTTCACCTTACACTACACCCATTTCTTCAACGCCCTCATCTCCTACGCATTCAATGGCTTCAACTACAACCGCTGAAGAGGATACAAATGGTACAACTTCACCAGATAGTTGGATTGAAGATGAAGAAGAAATAGCTTTGAAAGAACATGATGTTCTCGATGAGGATGATGACGAGGATATCGAAGAGGAATTGCGTCGTCATAACGAAGGACATTATGCCGATGTAGATGACTCCGATTTGGATGAAAATAATTTATATGGATTGGATAATGTGGTTAACCAAATTATAAATTTAGAATTAGCATCAGCCGACTGCGCCACCGGATATTTAATATCAAATACCACATTAGGTAATCTTTTACAGCCCCAAGAGGTCCCCCTAACGGATAATTTTGTCGTCAGTGATAGTGATTTAACCGCACAAGACGAGTGTTGTGATACCGCAGATGCCGAGCTGCCTACAACAAGTGCCAAAGCACAACAACGTGATATAGACGATCACGACGAACACGATAAAGATAAAATGGATCAAGCCAACCAAGACAACAATAATACGACAGGAACTATTGCTAGCATAAGTTTACAAGACTCAGAAATCTCATTATCTCAACAAAGTTCCATGAACAATCCCCCACGTTCGTCAAGTGTAAGCCATTCTCGTCGTAGACGTTATAGCGATTTGCAGCAGACTTGCAGTAAACACCATCATCATCATCACCACCACCACCATCACCAAAGCTCCACGGCTACATCATCAGTATCATCAAATAAACAAAGTGCGTCGCGTAAACACACTGGTCAAAGTCATAATCATTCGTCTTCTAGACATCATCGCTTGCACCATCATCACCGTCGTTTACATCGTCATGGTGGCGATAAGCGCCACGAATCTTTGCAATGTGATGACTGTTCAAACAATGCAGCAAAAGAAGATAATACTATGTCGAATAGTAAAGCAACAACTTCTTTGGGATTGGACATTGAGACACCTTCATCGTCGTCATCTCTTTTAGATGATAATAAGACAATTATACGATCTGGAGGACGCATGAAGTTTAAGTAAGTAGTTTACGATATATATTTTTAAAATAACGCCATCTAATTGGAAAAAATAATGAATTTGTTTATACTACACCTCGGAGTGAATTTTTAAGAGTCTAATCCCATAAATACCAAGAATGTAAAAACAAAGCTAGAGTTTTGGAAAAAATCCGATTAGTATTTCAACATAAACTTATTTTTATTATTTTATAATCTGCCTGAAGTTCCTAAATATATATTCTGCCTGAGGTCGGCAAAATAGGCCTCCATCCGATTATGGAGCTTTGGAGATATGTTCGAAGAAAAGTTTGACCAATTTCCTATTATCGTCTTCGCTTTCTCCGTTGCTTTTCAACATCTGTCAGTTTTTCGTCGCCTAGCCACTAAATTGGTATTCCTGTACAGAGTCGAAGACAACAATTACTTACAATCTGTTGATGTACAAAAAATTAATTTTAGTTATTTCGGTTTAAAATGTTTTAATTTCTGACGCAATTCTGAAAAAAATCTAAGGACAGCAAAAGATTTGATGTCAACCAATTTCAATCTTCTTATTCTTCATTATATTTTTATTAAGATATTAAAATTAGCTAATGTGGAGTTCTAATTTTTAATTTTATTTCATTTTTAGAAATACTGAAAACCTATTACATCGCCTGTTTGTATGCATTGCCGGTGTGGCCGATCAATTACAGACAAATTTTGCATTTGATTTACGCCAAATATTGCGAAGTGTTTTCCTAATCAATATGTCACCAGCTCAAGAGGAGATCGATATACCAGAGAAGCCTAAGGAAAACGAACTATTCGAATTTCGGGCCTCGGAAAATGATGTGATACAAGAAAGTGCTGGTTCCAGTCAAAGTATTTATTCGGCTGAAGAAGTAAACCCAGAGGGAGACAATCAAAGTCAGAACAGTAATAGTAGTAACAGCAGTAGTAGTAATGGTAATACCGGTGGTAATGACAACAACAGAGTCTATAGACACTCGACGGGTAGCACTGCATCCCCGACAGTTTCGGCGACAGCAACTAATATAGTTTTGCAACGTCAGCAGATTGAACGTAGTCGTAGTTTAGATAATCAAGAGATATTACCACATCAACAGTCCATAGTCATGCAACAGCCTCAACAGAATCATAATCAAATGTACAGAAGTCGTCATAATTCAACTGGAAGTACGACAACGCCTTCATCTGTGTCATCGTCGGAAAATAATTCACCCGTATGTGAGCGTTTCACAAATGGCAGTAATCGTCGTGTGTCGGAATCGAATACAGACACCACACAGTCACCAACATCAAGACCTGTTCAATTATCACCACCTGCCTGGATACCCGATCAGAAAGCACCTCGCTGTATGTCCTGTAACACTCCATTTACTGCATTTAGACGTCGCCATCACTGCCGAAATTGTGGTGGGGTTTTTTGTGGTGTTTGTTCAAACACATCGGCCCCACTGCCAAAATATGGTCTCACCAAAGCCGTTCGTGTGTGTCGTGCTTGTTATGTCCACGAATTAGGACCAAATTCAAATAACACAAATGCGAATCCGCAAAACCATTCTACACATAACAACCACCACCATCATTCTCAGTTAGTTAGTCAAGCAACAAGCAACAACGAACCTTCCCGCTTACGTCGTCCTGTCACCACTTCTAGAGCTATTGATTAGTAGAGCAAATTTCGTTTTTATTTGCATATTCTTAGGTATTCAATATTGCTTTAAATTTATATGATTTATATGGGAGCTCCTAATGGAATATGTGGAATGAATATTTTATATTATTGCATTGATTTATACTGGTTTCGAAGGAAGTTTTAATAACTTTTCGAAGATTTTGATTTACAATATTTTGAAGTAATGAATGACAACAAAGTTGATAAATTCATTACAATTCGTGTGGACCAGTATTTTGAATTAAATGGATAGGAATTACAGTACTCTGACATTAAAAGAAAAAATATTATTACTATGTTGGAATTTAAGAAAACATGTATTCCGATTATGTACTACGTTCTTACAAAACGACCTATTAATTTTCTTTAGTCATTCAGACACATTCCTTGTTCCCCGTTCATATATATTTATGAAAAATACTATACATTTTGGGTTTGGGTGTAAACGTTTTTTGATTAGCTTTTTAAATACTATACATATCTGTTATATTATTATATTTCTTCAATATGTTATCTTTTTTCACTGCTATGTGTATATTCCTTAGGACAACCTTTAATTATTTCATTATTTTTATCTCATTGTATTCTTCTTGTAACCCTTTGTAATCCCTTCTTCATTATATTTTACCTCTGCAATTTTTATCCCTTTCTCACTATCTTGTTTTTTTATATTCTCTGACTCAATTGAATACCTTTGTTTTTGATCCCGTTTATTACTATTAATTTTATTATTAATATTTTTACTTGTAAGAGTTACACAATATGATAATGTGTAGTAAAATGTTTAGTGTATATTAGATTGAAATCTGAAAATAATCATAAATAAATGTGTATATTTTACTTTTTTTACATAAGACAATTAGACAATAACAAATTTCAATTTGTTGTAAAACTTATTAAAAAAATTTAATTTAGAAAATAAAACGTTGTTGGTTTTATTGAGAATTGGGAGTGAGTATAGAAAGCTTTCGTGTGTTTACATGTGAAATTTGACACAGATTCGTTTTTGTCTGCACGCGATTCAATTTCGAATATGGGCTATATCGGTACACGTTTTTATATCCCATATAAACCTATTTGACTTCTTTTACAGAAACGTAACTTTTATCCGATTTCTTTGAAATTGGACATCTGGAAGTATTTTAATTCCACATAGTGGTGTATATCGGTCCCGATCTGACTTCATGAGTTTCAAGCCAACGCAATTTTTGTCCGATTTGCTTAAACACGGAAATCTAGAGGTATTTTAGGTCCACTAATATGTGCCAAATATGGTGTGTATCGGACCATGAATTGGTATAGCCCATATATAAACCGATGTCGCGTTTTGACTTCTTAGTTTCTAAACATCACAATTTTTATCCGATTTGGCTGAAAATGGAAACCTTGAGGAATTTTAGGTGCCGGATGTGGTGTATAACAGTCCATTCTTTGGTATATGCCCTGTATGGGCCCATGTGACTTCATGAGAAATTCTCAATTTTTATCCAATTATCCTGAAATTGGTAGTCTAGAGATATATTAGGTTTATAAAGAGGTATGTCAAACTGATCATCCAATTGCTCGAAACTAGAAGGAAAATTTCCAGATTTTGCTTCTCGAGCTCATTCAAGTAATGTGTGTAATCACCAAAATTTTGATTTCATATCATATGACAGTAGTTATGTCATCTTGCGCGATTAGAAGCGATACAAAAGATTGTTCTAAAACTCAAACAAAAATTGACTTTTTCCATCCAGTGTCCATAGTAGTTTCCACATATAGAAAGTTCAAAACTAACCTCAGGAAACATACCATTTGAATTTTATATATTTCCAAGTAACCCCCCAGCAAAAAATAGAGCACTATTTCAGCAGGATTGTAAGGGAGAGAGGCAGTACCAACTACTTACAAAACAACCGAATCATCGCTGAATATATACAATTTTTAGTATAAATTTTAGAAAAATATCCTTACAAACGAGAACAACATTAACACGATTAGCCTCAAATTGTATGATTCAATTCGTTTATTATCAGAAATAAACGTTTATATCATATTAATTAATCGAATAAATATTTAATTGGATCAATAAATTTCATGAAGTCACATAATAGTTTTTTTACATCAAATGAGGAAAAAGTCCATGCAATGCAAAAGAACCAAGAATTTAGAATTTTTCAATTGAATTTTGAAAGTCTGTGACAAGTACGTTTATTTTGTATCATTGTACATAAAAAAATATTTCATACAAGGAATACTACAACGAGAGCTCCAAATCCATTTGCAAAATATGCCTCCAAAAGTCAAAATATTTTCTGCAAAGGCTGGGGCACCAGGCAAAAAGGCGAAGAAAGGTGCAAAGAAGATAGTTTTGGAGCCAGAGCCGGAACCAGTATTACAAGACTCGGATACATCATTTTTGGAAAGAGAATTGGATTTGGTCACAGATCTAAATGACGAATTTTTTAATCGTGCAAATAAAGTGAGACAAATGATCCTCCGTTCACGTTCAATCATACCTTGTACTTGTATATTGCAATTTTTAGACTATTCAAATGTTAATGGAACATGGACGGACATTTGAGGCTTCCAGAATAAAAAAATATACAGATATAATATTCAATTTACATCGACGCTATGTGGAAGAACTTAAGGAAAATGCACAGCTAAGACCTCAAGTAATACGGGCCGAAAATAAATTAAGATTTGCTCTGGAAATGACAGCAACATCCGAAGAATCTATGGAATATTTGAAAGAAGCTTTGGGTGAATATACACAAATTGAAAGAAATTATATCTTATTTCCAACAACAGCTATCCCTTTAGGAATTAAATTCCTTCTTTAGAAAATCGAAGCGATATTTTAATGAGTAAAAATCGTTATGTGACTTCTTTATAGCATATAAGTCCAGATTTTAACACGTTGACTGCCAACTACGTGATAACTCGTAGTGCGATTTCCCTTCTAGTTATCTCGTACTAGCTAAAACTACCACTTTTTGTGTAGCTACGAGTAAAACCGTACTATAATAGTGTTAGTATTGTAGCGAGTTCTTTCCCAGAAGCCAACTACGAGATAACTCGTAGGTCATTCTTCTCCTTTAAAAAACATCATTTCTGATTTTTGATGATACCAATGATCTAGAAATAGAGTTTTTAGTAATATAATGTGAAAAATCAAAATGGCCAGTTTTCTGAAAATGGCCTTGGCAGTCAAAGTGTTAATATAACCCAGCAAAAACTGGGTAAGTAGTTGAGGTTAAAACCTTGTACTACGTTACCTCCATGATTATAAGCTATGAGAGTTTTTGCTTGGTATGGCTCCCATTTCATCAAAGAACAGTTTCCTTTTCTGCGAAACGAAATTTTACACAAAGGAGGTTTTCTTTTAAGGCAAATAAAATAGATTATCACCCATGTTCTGATATTCGGAAATCAAAATCGCAAGAATTTAGTTTGCTTATAAAGAGAACTCTATTGAAAAGTTTTAAGTTTATACCTTTTTAAGAAAATATATAGTAGAGCGCACGGTTACAGCGGAAGTAGAACTCTTTATTACTAAATGTCAATAACATAAGGAATACAATAAATGTCATAATACATAAATATATACAAATAGGGATATAATAGGATATGTAGATTACATGATAGTATAATCCCAATACTCCTCCTTAATCTGGATATTCTATTGAAGCCCCATTGCCTTTCTGAATAATTCCAATTTATTCTTTTCAAGCGGTTTTGTTAGGATATCAGCAACCTGTTCGTTTGTGCTTATGTAGTTCACTTTAAACTTTCCATTTTGTAATTGATCTTGCACAAAGTGATGACGAACATCAATGTGTTTAGTTCTGGAATGGTCTCTACTTGCTGATGCAATCGATATGGCACTTTGATTATCGCAAGCTATTTGCATCGATTTTGGACTCGGGTAAAAATGTGATTCTATACCACTCCACCATATTGCTTCTTGAACAGTTGCTGACAGAGCAATGTATTCAGCTTCACACGATGAGAGTGCTACGGTTTGTTGCCGTTTTGAGCACCAGGATATGGCTCCCCCTTGAGCGATAAAGACATAGCCTGTCGTAGATTTCCTATCATCAACACTACCAGCCCAGTCTGCGTCAGAGTATCCGATGATATCACTTCTCTCATCTTTCAAGAAATTCAATTTTAATTTTGAGGTGCCACGCAAATACCTTAAAATATGTTTTACTGCTAACCAATGATGGGTTCCAGGATTTGCGTTGAAGCAACTCAATTTATTTACAGCGAATGTAATGTCTGGTCTAGTACATTGAGACAAATACATAAGACATCCGATAGCTTCCTGGTACGGAATATTTTCCATTTTCTTCATTTCCTCGGATGTGGTGGGACAGTCATCTTTTGAATATTTTTCACTTGCATTCATAGGTGTGCTGACTGGTTTTGCATTCTTCATTCCAAATTTTTCAAGAATGCTCTCAATATAGTGTTCTTGATCAAGAGAAATTTTACCTTCTTCACGAGTGATTCTCATTCCAAGAATTTGTTTCGCGGCTCCAAGGTCTTTCATGTGAAATTTACGGTTAAGGTGACCTTTTATATTCTTGAGCCATTTATCATTGTTACAGAACAGTAAGATGTCATCCACATATACAGCTACTATAAGTAGTTTGTTGTCTTCGAGTTTGTAAAATACACATGGATCATATTTTGACTTTTGTAGTCCACTAGCTTCTAGTACCTTGTTTAATTCTTTGTTCCAAACTCTGCTTGACTGTTTTAGTCCATACAATGCTTTATTTAGACGACATACTTTTGACGCATTATAATGATCCGTGTATAGCGGTGGCTGTTCCATGTAGATCTCCTCTTCAATATTGCCTTGTAGAAATGCTGTGATGGCATCCATTTGTTCAACTTGTAGATTTAGTTTCGCCGCGATTGCAAAAAGGTATCGTAGGGAACTATGACGTATAACTGGCGAGTACGTTTCATCATAATCCACCCCCTTTCGCTGCGAGTATCCTTTTATGACCAATCGCGCTTTATAACGATCAATGCTACCAGTGACGTCACGTTTGGTTCGAAAAATCCATTTACATTTGATTGCCTTGCGGTTTGGTGGCAATTCTGACATTGACCAAGTATTGTTTTGCATCAGAGATTGATATTCCTCTTCCATTGCCAGCTTCCAGTGATTCGCATCTGGCCGTGCCAATGCTTCTTCTAGCGTCGCCGGATCATCCATGTATGTCTGAAACAATTGTGATGCAGTATTTTGTTTATTTTTAAAATTAATTTCAAAATACTTGCCTTTAAATATGCGCCCCTCATCGCCGTGCTTAACCTTTTGTTGGGGAAACAATTTTCGGCTATTTGGTTGCAATGGAGGCGCCGCCAATCCAGAAAATCCAATAAAGTTGACTTCAGAACTACATGTTGAGTTACCATCTCCTTGTTCATCATTTCGTAAAATATTTTGTTGTTCATCATTTCGCAAAATATTTTGTTGTTCATCATTTCGCAAAACAGCTGTTTCATACTCATCTGATGATGTACTTTCATTGCCAGTGACGTATTCATATAATCTAACGGGTTTCTTTCGGTTTCTTCCACTCCGTCTTAATGACTGTGTTGCAGTATGCTGCTGCTGAGAAACTTGTTGATTTGTTTTGTTTACGTCGTCCGTTGAATCAGTTGGGGTAATTTCAGTTTGTTGTTGTTCTGCCACTTCATTTCTGTTTATAATTTCAGTTTGACTTTGTTCTTCTAGTGCATTTTCTCTTAAATCTAGACCGACTTTGCTATGTTTTGTCTTGATCGCAAACTTCGCAGGAGTATCTGTAGATATGTTTTCATCAATGAATGATACATTACGGCTTTTGAACACCATGTTTTTATCCGGATCATAAAAACGGTAACCTTTTGTGTGCTCATCGAAGCCTACTAAAACACATTCTTTTGCTTTTACATCCCACTTTTTACGATTTGCATTGGGTATGTGGACCATAGCATTTGTTCCAAAAACTTTTATATGTGACAGATCAGGTTTCCTGCCATTCCACGCCTCTTCAGGAGTGATGCCAGTGCCTTTCGATGGTGACCGGTTAAGTAAATAAACCGAATATGCTGCAGCTTCTGCCCAAAATATTTTTGGCAAATTTGCATCTGCTAACATACATCTCGCTTTTTCAACAATTGATCTGTTGTTGCGTTCGGCAACTCCATTTTGCTCAGGTGTATGTACATTTGTTGTTTGGTGATTTATCCCATTCTCTTTTACTATGCGCCGAAAGGTTTTGTTTACAAACTCCGTTCCATTATCGGTGCGTATGGTTTTTAGTTGTTTACCACTTTGCCTCTCCGCAAAACACAAAAATTCTTTAAATTTGGCAGCAACTTCACTTTCACTTTTCGTTGGAAGAAAATAAGTAAAAATTTTTCGTGTTTTGTCGTCGATAAATGTTAAAAAATATCGACTTCCTCCAAGAGAATGTTCTTCCATTGGGCCGCAAACGTCACAATGTACCACCTCGAGTATCTCCGAAGCTCTATGTGCATTTTTGTTGAATGGCAATCTAATTTGCTTACCCATTGGACAAATTTTACAATCATTCGCGTTGTCATTCGAAAATTCTATGCCAGTTGCTAAACCATTTTTTAGTTTTTGTAAACTTTTGAGGTTAAGATGACCCATACGTCTGTGCCATAAATTGTAACTTGCAGTTGCCCCACATGCAAATGCTTTATTAGTGGTTTTACACTCCAATTTAAACAGACCGTTTATATGTTTTCCTGTAGAAATTACTTTGTTTTCCGGGTTCAACACCTCAACACCGTTTTTGCTAAATATAACACAATGACCTCTCTTCACAATTTGACTTACCGAGAGTAAATTAGTTGACAAATCAGGAATGTGCAATACATTATTTATTTCTATGTCTGTGTCATGACAATCAGGACGTATTGTTGATGTACCAGACGCTTTTATTTGCATTATCCCTTTATTTGCTGTTGAAACTGTTCCAGTTTTTGAATTAATGTTTGTCAACAAATCCGAATTGAACGTCATATGTGATGTAGCACCAGAGTCAAAGTACCAATCGTTGTTGTTGGTTGTGTTTAGCGTCGAAAGAGCAACAGCTGAGTACGCATCATATTTTCTATCACTGCTGTCAGATGTTGGGACTTTCGTGTGACAATATTTTGCTATATGACCATATTTCTGGCATTTCCGACATTTCGGGCCTTTTTTGTTGTTTACTTGTTGGAACTTTCTTTGTGAAGCTTTAAATGCAGATGTTTCGCATGCACTTGGTATTTCTTGCAGAAGTTTTACCTTTATGCTATCTCCAGTGATGCTAATTCCTGAGTTTTCCAAAGCCATAATCATTGGTCGGTATTCATCGGGTAGTCCAGCAAGTAACAATGAGCCAACCCATTCTTCACTTATCGTGAAACCAATACCGTTCAAAGATTGTGCAGTCGTAACAATTTCTTTTACATATACTTCCATCGATCCACAGCTTGCAAGAGACGTTGTGATCAGCTTTCGCAATAATGCTACGCGTCGAGTCAGTCCAGAATCTTCGTATGCTTTTGCTAGCTGGTTCCAAAGGTCTTTTGCTGTTTTTACATTTTGTATGTGAACATAACATACCGGGTCGATTATCAAAGTCAGCTTACTTTTCGCTCTCCTGTCTTGATCTGGATTCACATCTTTTTTTTGGATTTCCCTGTTCATCGACTTCATAATCGATCGTGGTAGTCCAAAGATTATCTAAATCCAAATAAGCCTGCGCAGCAATTTTCCAGGTGGGATAATTTTCTCTCCCAAAAAGTCTTTCGATAGACAATCCTCCTGTATTACTTTCCGGCTTCGACATGTCGAGATTAGATTGATAATTTAGGATGAATTATAATTTTATTTCTAAGCTGGGAACATAACCTATAGTAGAGCGCACGGTTACAGCGGAAGTAGAACTCTTTATTACTAAATGTCAATAACATAAGGAATACAATAAATGTCATAATACATAAATATATACAAATAGGGATATAATAGGATATGTAGATTACATGATAGTATAATCCCAATAAAATATAGCCAAACAAACATTTTGCGATTCGTGATTCCGATCATCGGAATATTGCGGTATATACAATTTTGTTTTGTTGCCTTCGGGTGTACTTGCTAATTTTGCGTTAATTTTAATCTATGCTCAATGTATCTTTTTCACTATAGCCAATGCATGGAAAGAATCAGATGCATCTCTTACCCGTGAACAAGAAATTCAGGAGAAATTTCAAGAAATCCTTATGAAATGCGAAACATTTGAGCGTAAGCACAGCGATAATCAAGATGACAGTGCTGAGTAAATTGGATTTTTTTTTAAATAAATGAATAATTTCCATTATTATTATTATATATAAAATTATAGATTCGGTCAATTGGCAAAATATAAAAATATAATTTTACGTGAACGTGATCGCATAAATGGTGAAGTAATTGATCTTGAGAAACGTTTGCAGATTCAACGTTACTATTCAGAGTCCTTGGAGTACATTATACATAATCATGAGGATACATTGAATAAAATGGGTATTCGCGTGAAAGTTATGTCCTCGGAAAAAGTGAATTTGGATACAAAAATACGTACATTGATGAATAATTTGGAAGATCAAAAGGAGATAAATCAGAAAACATTGGCCAAATTGGATGTTACAGCAAAAGAGGTATATTCAAATATATTTACACTAAATAAATTTGTTAATGGATATAAAATAGTAAAAGATTTCTCAAATTTAGACAAGTTTTTATTACATAGTCAATAGTATTTTTGTCAACATTTTATTCCTATAGATTTTTTTTTTTCAAAATTCACTTCTATAGAAAATTTTGCCAAAATTTCATTTCGCTAGAAAATTTTCTAAAAATTTTATTTCTTTTGAAATGTTTGTAAAAATTTTATTTCTCTAGAAAACTTTGTAAAATCTTTTTTTCTCTAGAAATGTTTGTCAAAATGTTATTTCTTTCGAAAAAGTTATTTTCGGGAGAAAATTTTATTTCTTTTCAAATGTTTGTAAAAATTTTATTTCTCTAGAAAATTTTGTAATTTTTTTCTCTAGAAATGTTATTTCTAATTTTGTCAAAATTTTATTTTTTTTGAAAAAGTTTGTAAAAATTTTATTTCTATAGAAAACTTTATCAAAATTTTTTTCTATAGAAAATGTTGTAAAAATTTTATTTCTATAAAAAATTTTGCCAAAATATTATTTCTATAGAAAATTTTGCCAAAATATTATTTCTATAGAAAATTTTGCCAAAGTCTTATTGTTATAGAAAATTTTGTCAATTTTTTTCTATAGAAAATTTTGTCAATATTTTTTTCTATAGATATAGATTTTTTCAAAATTTACCTTTATAGGAAATTTTGTCAAAATTTTATTTCTTTAGAAAATTTTGCCAAAATCTTATTTCTATAGAAAATTTTGTCAAATTTTTTTTCTATAGAAAATGTTGTAAACATTTTTTTTTGGAAAATTTTATCAAAAAAGTTTTTTATAGAAAATTTTGCAACATATGGAAAATTTGTTGTATAGAAAATGTTTTCAAAATTGTATTTCTATAAAAAATTAAGTATATCTTAGTAGGATAGAATATTCTGCAAAATCTAACAAAATATTAAGAATTCTTCGAATCTACCAAACAGTAAAAAATCTACCATTTTTGGTAGATTCTACCAATTGTGGCAATCGTGATTAGGTACCATTTCAAGTACCTATCTATAAAAATATGTGTTAATTCTCATTGTATTAAGACATTTATGTCGAACATATCCCATATATTGTGCACATTATAACTTAACTCTCTAATGCCCAGGCGGGCTTCATTTTATAAGGAAGCTTTTAGTAAAACACACCTTAAGACAACAAAAATGGATAAAATAAAAAGAAAACTTAGTTGAAACTGTTCAAGAGGCTTTGCAGCATATACTGAATTTTACCGTATAAATTTTTCTTGTTTACTTTTCTAGCTTTCGTGTCGTTAACATTGAAAATTTAATCAGCTGGCAAAAAAATTGGGGCATTAGAGGGTTAAGTCCGAAGGCATAATCGGTACTGCTGCATGTTTATGGGATCGATAACACATTTATCGATTATTTAGTCATCGCCGACAAGTCGTATTGATCCGACACATTGATCCTTCTTTGCAAACACCGACATTCCGTCCGGAATAACTGATAGTTTGTAAAGCGCATTAGTCGCACAAAAGGGAAGTCTTTCAATTTGAAGCAATTTTTATAAATGGGAGTTCATAGCCGTGCGCCTTACGTGGGAGCCACCTTTGTGCAATGGCCCTCCTTGGTCATGGATTCAACCGCAGCTTCGACCAAACAGCAAAATTCATTTCAGCGGTTGGTACTGAATGTTTCAAAGTTTTTGAAGTACTTCACTGCAATGTGAAACGCCGTTTGAACTCGGCTATAAAAAGGAGTTCACTTGTCATTGAGCTACCCATAGAAGCACTCATTAACAAGAGAGAAGGAAATCACATATAGTATCACAAAGGACACCTAACCTACGACACCTAACCTAATATAATAAAATATAATAACTTTTGATAATTATCACAAATTTTTGCTAGAAGTCCAATTTATCACAAATTTTTGCTAGAAGTCTAGAAGGAGAGATCAAATGTGACATTTGAGAAATAGAGAAGTTGCAAGTTTTTGCTAGGGATTTTTTGACAGTAAAAACTTGCAAGAGTTTGTCATAAACAAATCGTACGTGCAATAAATTTCACAGAGTCAATTAGGAAAGTAGTATATAAAATAAATATTTTTATTATTTTAATCGATTTAAAAGCTTTAAATTGACTGATGGCAAATTGGTACTGGATGGCGTTCGCGTATTTCTTCTAATTTTAACATTTTTACTCCGTTGCAAGTTTACGTTTTACTGCATTTGCAATAAGTTGGTAAAATATTTCAATAAGTTGGTAAAATTTTTCTTTATATTAAAGGGACTGTTCCTTTATTGTTACATAGAACATTTTTTTTGTAATCAAAAGACCTCACAAATGCAAGCGACTTTTTTTTATCACCACGCGATTTTTTGTGCGACTTTTTTTTTTGAATATTCTAAATTTTTTGCGACTTTTTCAAAATTTCCAACGGTAACACTGTTCTTGATTCGTCGGTTATCGCCGAACATTTCAAAATGCTTTTACGGTGTAAAATTGTCCAAAAAGACCTAATACCCAAAGTCTTTTTGGACAATTTTAACTTCACTCATAGAAAAAAGACTCCTAAAAACAGCAGTCGATGTCTGCTGTTATATTTTTGTACTTCAGGGCCTAGTGAACAACAATTTATAAAATTTTTAGGTTATGAAATTTTCCCCAAAGCATATTTAAGAACCAAAAGTAGTTTTTGGTATATTTTTGCTCTGTAATATACTTACAAGCTCCTAAACACGATCAGCAAACATTTTGTTTGCTGTTATGCCTCAATTCTATAAATATTCAGGTTTTTGGTCAAATACTATAGATATTCATAAAATATTGTGTTAATTATCCCAGCAAAAAAAAAGCGTCGCCAAAAATGTAATGAAAATGTTCTTTTTGGATCCGGAAGTGGTGCAAAATTGACGCAGAAGCGATGAATTTAACATGGGCTTGTCATAGGACGGAAGTCGTCGATTTCAACAGCCGTTGCACTGAATTTGCATCACTTCTTTAGGTGTGATCCGAATTCAACGTTTTGGATGTAAATTAAAAAATTCTGTGATATTTTGTCAAATAAATAATTTTTATAATTTTTTATAATTTTTAATGGATTCTAACGCTTGTCTGAAACGTTTAACCTCAAATATTTTCAAAAATTCACAATTTTTTCGGATTGGATTTAGAATTTTTTTCAACAAAATTTAAATGATTTGTACCATTTTATGAATTCTTACTCTGTTTTTAACCTATTTGAAACGAAATAATTTAAAATTACCAATTAAAAGTATGAAAAAAAAATGTTATAAAAAATTGCTTTAAACGAACTTCCTAGTTAGTTAAAATAAAGAACATCATTGGAAGTGCATCTTCTGGAAGTGCTTTTAAAGTTGTGCCTTTGGAAGAACTTCCAAATTTTTTTGCTGGGATGTTAGGATAGCTCTTAAGTTGATATTTTTATTTGTTTTAACCAAAATAAAACATGTTTTAGTGTAATCGAGCTTAAAAAATAGCAGGAAATGTTTGCTTTTTCAGCAAACAGTGACTGCTGTCCCTTTTTCAGCAGACTTTCTGCTGTTTTAGCAGACTTTTCTGCTGTCCCTACTAACAAATTTCTTTGGGTGTTCTATACTCGAATGTGCGCCAGAACTGTAATAGGGAGATTGGGATATATGCGACCTAAATCAGAATATACATCAATATGAACCACAATTAACAAATCAAATTGTGGGTGCAAACCAATACTACTGCAAATCGGATGAAAATGCTAATTCTTTTGTAATCTCTCAATAAATAAAATCGAGAGATCGGTCTTCATGGAGGCTAGAGGTGTGCGCGTGACTGAAATTTCACTCACACTCACGCACATTCACGAACCAAAATATTTATTCACGCACGCTCACGCACGATACGTGTGATAGCCAATCCCACTCACGCACATTCACGAAATGAAAACCAGTACTCACGCACGCTCACGCACGAACTACTTTTTAAGGCTCACACTCACGCACGAATCACGACAAATTCACGTGATTCACGGGACTCACGATATTTTCCAAATGGAAATCAGCAAAGGTAACAAAATTCAACAATAGAATGTAGTTCGAGAGCCAAATTAATTTCAATTTCTGCAAAATCGTGAGCGTGATTTTGCAGAAATTTTATTCACGCACACTCACGAACCGATTTTATTTATCACGCACGCTCACGCACGACATATTCATTTTAGTCCCATTCACGCACATTCACGAGAGTTCCTTCAAATTTTGTTCACGACTCACGCGATTCACGCGTGAATCACGCGTGTCACGAAAATTTCGTGTCACGCGCACACCTCTAATGGAGGCTATACCAGAACATAGACCAAATTAAATCAAATACATATCTTTTGTGGGCTTAAAATACCTCGAAGTCATCTTTTTGAATATTGAAATCGGCTACAAAAAGTCGAATTTTCCGAATTTGTAAAAAATTTTCTACTTCTCCAAATTTTGAAAAGTAAAATGTTTGACTTCAATCTTCATCCTGCTACCATTTTATTTATAACGATAACGATGCTACCATTTTATTTATAACGATAACGATTTATGGTGCGATCTACAAACCTTTTGTTGAGATGTTTTGGCAACAATAAAATCACTATTATGAACTTACCCTCCATCACGAATAATTAAATAAAAAAATCCAATGCAAATGCGTTTATTGGCTCATAAATAATATAATCGCAACAAATATAATGTTCAAAAAAACAAACAGGTATACCAGTGTACACATTGATAAAACTTCATGGATTAAACTCTGTTATAAGAAAAGATAGGTTAAGGCGGGGATTTTCAACGATCTTCTCTTTTCGTATTTTTAATAGGGACCCTATTACCTAAAATTCGGGTAATACATGATTGAAATAAAATACTGAGCTGCCTACGAAGATATCTCCGAACTTCATTACATATTTACTACTTTCAATTAATTTCGTTTTATTAGCTCAATGACACCAATACAGCACTGGCCAAGAAAATCGCTGATTATGACCGTTTAAAAAATGCCTTGGAAAAATTGAAAAATGATAATACTCTACAATTGAAACAATTGACCAAATATGAGGATGAAATTGAGAATTTGCACAAGCAGCAAAGAGAATCGGATGAAACTATGAAGGCTTTACGGTTGGAAGATAAAGTCAAGGCCCACACTATAAATCAATTGAAAAATAAATTCAAAAAATGTGAACAGGATCATACCTCCGTATCATCGAAACTATTCAAAATGAATCGCATCAATAATGGATTAAATGAGGATATCATACGATTGAAGTAAGCAAGACCGATATACCAAGGCTAACAGAAGAACTTTTATAAATTTATAAATTGCAGGAATCAATCCAACTCCTTGGAAAAAGATCTTCTTAATTCAGCACAAAAATTCGATGATTTGCGACGTCTGAAGGATAATATTCAGAGGGAGCGTGATAATCTAAGGAGTGATGTTGTTAAATTGAATAATCAAATTGCCGATTTACGTCATACCATAATGATGCAGAACAATACCATCGACAATTTACGTTTGGATATCAATAAACTCAATGTTAAGGTAGACGAGGCTAAAATTAATATAGCCAAAGCTGAAAAGGAGAGAGATGAAATGGCCCAGGAGGTTGAAACTTTACACGAAAAAATTGAATACTATCAGGGTAAGGGTAGAAGCCAAAGAAAGAGTTTGCGGCAAATAATATTTAAATCTTTGGATATCAGAGCAAATTCAACTTAAATCCAATCAGATTGTCGATCTTACGGAGCAACTACAGCAAAAGCAATTTGCCTTGATTAATATGAAAAAACAATTGGAATCGGTACATTCGGAGAAGATTATATTGCAAAGGTCACTGGAGACATGTACCCAAGAAAGGGATAATTTCCGTCTTTTGCAAACGGTAAGTTTTTGAATTAAAGGAAGGACTCCTCTAAAAAGGCATAAATATTTATTGCTTTTCAATTAAGGGTAAGATTTTACAGTATAAGAACTTCTTAAAAAAACAACATTTTTTATTTTTCACTAAATTTAGGATATTTTACTTTGAAATTTGCATCCTTCCGTATGTTATGACAGACAAATTTATTTTATAATAAAATACGTTTTATAATAAAATATTAAAAATAAAAAAATAATCACTCGAACATATTTCTCTTAGAAAACTTCACACCAAATCACTCAATTGACCAATGAGATTGCCGACAATCAAAACAGAATCAATTCCCTAAATCTGCGCATTGAACACCTGAATACAGACAAAAAGGATTTACAATCCGAATTGCGGAATAAAGAGAAAATTTTGGCGGGTGTTCGTAAAGATTTGAAGGAAATGAAAATCAAAAATGAACATCTCATGAAAATCATTTCGCAAGATGAATTGAAATTTATGAAAATATCACAGGAATTGGAAGAGACACGTAAAGAAAAGAATCTGATTGGGTTGCAAATGGTAAGACGTAATGATGAGATTGTACTGCTTAAGGAGAAATTAGGTATAACTCAAACGGCTTTGGATCAAGGTAAGTTATTGTAAATCATAATTTTATGAATTCAAATTTGCTTCGATTGTCCTATACCATAGGGTGGGGGAGTGAGGTGCCTAAGCGCATTATTATTTTGGCGAAAAGTGTTAAAAATACACCCAAAAAAGTGAACCCACCTTGGAAGAAAATGTAGGTTTATTTTAGAGAATTTTAACTAAAATAGTTTTCTAATTGCAACATGTTATAAACAAGTTAATACTTTTTGTCAAACTGAAGAAATTTTTTTAAAAATAATTAATTTTTTTCTGTTGTTTAAGAAAATTTCATATGTTGAAAGAAAAAATTGGATTTAAAAAAGTTAATTTAAGCAAACTTCTGCCATTTTAGGAAAATATGAACTACACCTAGACTTCGGTTTGCGTCGCAGATACGTTAAAAAAACACGACGCAAAGTGAATTATGAGTTTCTATGGCAAACCATGCAAAGATTGGCGACAGATAACAACTCAATTTCGAACATCTAACGACGAAATGTGAAAACTAGTACTAATTCAGCAGCAAACAACTTCGAAACAACGCAAAACGAAACGACGCAAAGCGAGGTCTAGGTGTATTTTATTTTGTAGTTAAATTGTGCACTATATTTGTATACAACTTTTTTTCTTATTTTTAGTTCACGTCATTAAAGTTAGCAAAAAAATTATTCAAATAATGAACATTTACTCATATTGTGCAAAATTTAACTAAAATTAACTAATCTTCATGAACTAAAATAAAGTTCAGTTGGCATTAGAGCGCCTTTTTTTATGGGTGTATGGTCAATAAATCGTAAAATCAAAAATCTCATTTTGAATTCGATTATATTTGTCTTATGTTTGAATTTTGATCAAAGTCAGAAATATTGCGACGACTTTTTTATGGTCTTTACGATCACTTACTAGTTAGTCAGTTTTTCATTATGCGATCTTATCATAGTTAATAACAGACACTACCACTAATGTGGTAGTGTCCGGTGAATATCAGATGGGAAGTTGTATTGTAATTTCCTCAAATAGAATCTGTAAAGATGATATTAGGGAAATTTCTCCTCGCCATCTTCAAGCCATCTCTCAGAGTGAGCGATGGGAGCTAACGTGGTGCAATGGTTAACATGGCCGGCTTGCATACATAGGTTCAATCTCAGTTTCGGAAAAGTTTCTATTTTCAAAAACATCCGTAACCAGATATCGAAAGATATCTGATATAACAGATATTCATTTCATAACTTTCCATGTCCCCTATACGCACCAAGTAAATCGAAGAAGTTTAGATTTTTCACTATTCCAAAGAGGACCAGTTGTCGAAAAATCCTATACACTTCATTAATTTATTCAGCTTCTACTACGTTCCCTGTAAGTTTCATGTAAATATGAGAAGTTTAGATTTTGCTCTATTCTTTTAAAAAAAAGACGTCACCTTCCCCGACCAAATATCGAAAAATATAGTAGGCCACCTCCAACTTAAGTCCAATTTTCAAAAAGTCTAAATATCAAAAAATCATAACCTCCCACATCCTTGATAAATTTCAACTATGTTACACCAGAGAAGTTTAGTTTTTTTACTAGACTTTTTTTACTGTAAGTTTCATGTAAATATGAGAAGTTTAGATTTTGCTCTATTCTTTTAAAAAAAAGACGTCACCTTCCCCGACCAAATATCGAAAAATATAGTAGGCCACCTCCAACTTAAGTCCAATTTTCAAAAAGTCTAAATATCAAAAAATCATAACCTCCCACATCCTTGATAAATTTCAACTATGTTACACCAGAGAAGTTTAGTTTTTTTACTAGACGTAAAAAAGTCGGGCAAAGATGGAGGCCCCTCGTTTGAGCCATATCAATTTTCACCATGTTAATCGGTTCAGCCGTTCCCGAACCTACCCGGGTTTTTGATAGTCATTGTATAAGTTTGAAAGTCCCAACAATTCCGAGCTAAGAGAATTATACATTCATTTTTCCCTCGAATATATTAACATTTTGAAAGAAATAATTAAATTAAAGTCTTTAATTTGAAAATCGTAATTTTCGAGTCCAAAATCATAAAATCGTAATCCATTTTGGTTTGGGATATAACGGACAAATTTAAGATGTAGCGCCAATATAATTCGATTTGTAGGTTTGCCCCTTCAAAAATCATTTACCATGAAGGTGAAAAACTACCAATTCATATTTTCATGAAATTTTGCATAAGCGAATCTTCGATAGCCTCACAAATTAGATCTTTGAAGCCTTGAATGGGCAATGTGCTGTTGGCTTAGATCTTAGATATCACGAAGCCCCATAGGTGGCAGTCGTGTTAAATCACAAGAAGAGTTTCCCATTATAAAGGATGGGGGAGAATATATAAGAATCGCCGCTCCTAAACTTCAAGTCACCATTAATGGAATATTGTTTTTCAGGTCAAACACAATATAATCAACGTGTTGAGGATATACGACTTTTGAAGATGGAAATAACTAATTTACAAACTGAAAGGGAATGTCTTTCTAGAAGTATTAAGAGTACAGCGGATATGCGCGAGGAAATTATTCGTTTACAGCGTTCTTTGAACCAGGAACGTATACGAGTTCGTGCTCTAACGGAGGATGCGAAAACACCTACTGCCGTTCATCGTTGGCGGATTTTAAAGGGTGAAGATCCGGCAAAATATCAACTATTAACTAAAGTTCAGATGTTGCAAAAGTATGTAGACCAAAGAAAAATATTTCCAAAAAGTTATTAGTTAAAATTTTACACCATATATTAGTACTTTTTTTGATATATCTGAGTGTTTGAAGTTGTTCACTCAGATGGTCCTACTGGAAGTAGGTCGCTCTTTATTCAAGATGAAGTTCCATTGTTATTGAATTATTTAAACATAGTATCGGGCAGCAGTCAATTATAAAATAGAAGTTCATCACGTGGTATCATAGTTGATAGTCCGAATTAGATTTATGCCCACAAGTGACATTTCTGAGGGTTTCAAAACTTCTCTAAGTGGTTTCACTGCAATGCGGAACGCCGTTCGGACTCGGCTATAAAAAGGAGGTCCCTTGTCATTGAGCTTAACATGGAATCGGGCAGCACTCAGTGATAAGAGAGAAGTTCACCAATGTGGTATCACAATGGACTGAATAGTCTAAGTGAGCCTGATACATCGGGCTGCCACCTAACCTAACCTAACCTAACAAGTGAAATTTCACTTACGCCTATGAATAGCGGATTATTTTTACTATCGCACATTCATGTATGATATGTGTGGTAGGAATTAACGCGCACGGATATTCACGAAAGTCTTACGAAATTACGCTCACACACGAACAACGTCTAAAGACTCAAACACGATTCACGACAATTCCCAGTGACTCACGACAATGGACACTGTAAGTCACGAACATATTTTTTTTCACTCACGTGATATTTGGTTTTAGTCCCCTTCACGTATGTTGCTTTGAATTTTGTTCACGCTCTAGGGTTCCTAAATTCCCGAACTTTTTACATTCGCGGGACAAAAATTGTTTTTTGCCTGATTCCCGGGATTTTCTAAAAATTTACCAAATTATCTTTTTAAGGTTTATAAATAAAAAAAAAAAACAAAACATTTGAAGTAATAAAAATAAAGTCTCTTCTTTTATACATAAGAAAAAACTTTTTTGTAGATATTCTCTTATAAAACTGGTTTCAGTAATTGCATTAATTGTGATTCCGTCAAAAGCAGCCATTCGAGAAACTAAATAACTCTTCCATGGACTGCTTTGGTTGTAAAAATTGTTTTATACTTAAATCAGGTTTGCTCTTATTTGAAGAAATCACATCACCAACATCCGGCTTGACTTTATGAACATTTTCCAAATGACTCGTACTCCACCTGTATACGGCAGTGACTTAGGGCACAGGGAACATTGCGCAAAATTATTTTTCGTGGTGAAGTACTTCCAAGCTGGAGATTGTACACTATCAATGGCAATCGAAAACTTATCGCTTGTTAAAAATATATATTATTTTGAACGATTATTAATATTTACATTTATTTTTGAAAATCAATAATTTATTTAATAAAAGAACACCTATCCACTTGTTATGAAGAGAAAAACGTTTACAATTATACCCATTTCAAAGTTCCATTTCATCCTCATCGCTATCACAGACTCCAAAATTACACTACAAAAATCGCCAACTGTGATGGGGGAAGCATATCAAAAAGTACAAAACGTACATGAAAGTGTTTTGCCATCACTATTGTTAGAAGAGCCATTTTATATTTTGTGAAACGCCAAGCGTAACTAGCTTGTTATAACTTATTTAAATAAAAACGAAAATGAAGTGCTGAAAACATTGTTACTATGCTTAAAATTGTGAAAGGTATATTGGTGAACAATTTGCGAATTTCCAAATAGAGTAAAGTGATAGTTTTTCAGATATTCTTCCAGACACGCTGCTTCAATCGAGAATAAAAACACTGGCTGATAGACGCTGCAACATGTAACTTGCTACATGTAACTCAACATCATTCTTTTATTAATGAAAAAATTATGTTAAATGTGATGTGATAGTCGTATAAATTATATATTTCTAAGAATTTATAAATGTTTAATGAAATGAATAAACATCTAAACAGTCGTGTTTTACTTGACCACAATGATTCTTTTACAACTATCTCAAAATACACTTTTTCTAATAGTTTGAAGGGGCTCCTATTGTCGTCGTTCTAAATTTATCAAAAAAGTCACCTAATAATTGCACTCGTGCGAAACTTTTTTGTAGTAATTTGGCGTGGTACAACTTCTCAATAGTGACGGCGCTTTTCCGACGAGTTTTGGATGTCGTATACGATGATGTATACGACTGTTTTCAACGTGATGGGGATTCTCAGAAGGGCCGTCAAATTCACAAAATGTTGGAAGGAAACACACAATAATAAAAGGCAGTCAGCTGTGTTGCATTTTTTGTAATGAACGGAGTTACCAATAAAAGAATATCCCTAATGTTTAAAGGCCGGTACTATTTTCATTCTTGCGAAAAAATTTTATAGAAACCATTATTTCTCACATAGAAAGCGGTGTTTATTTAGGTAACAGGGAGCGCTTTGAATTAACAATATTGGATAACGATACAGGAAGCGATATTGAATTAAGTTTGTGGTTGCTGCTTGCTATTACAAAAGGTCTGTTCGCGTACTTTTCCAGTAAAAAATATCCAGTAAAAACTAGCAAGAGAGTAAGAGTGTATTTTACACTCTTTGCTTAAATTTGCTGAAAAGTACACGAACGGTATCCAGTAACTATTTGCACATTGAAAATTTCAGCTGCTAAAACATTGAAAACAAAAAACGAATCCTGTATATTTAACTTCCAATCGTAGTTGCCGAACGTGTACATTGTATTGGTACTTTTTTTTTGTTATCAATAACCACACGGATGAAAAAGACTGTTTTCATATATTTGGCTATAAACATTATATGTTTGGAACACAAATTTTTGAACACAATATTTTTAAGTGCAAGCATATAATGTTCATAAACTAGCATAACATGTTTGGGACATATATGTTAATATGTTAGAACATATTATGTTTGGGACATAAAATGTTTGTAAATATAATATGCTTGGATGCAAACATATATTAATTTAGAAATAGCCTATAAACATATATGTGTTTAGTAGCTTGGAGCGCTATTTAACAGGGAGCGATATTGAATTAAGTTGGTGGTTGTTGCTTGTTATTACAAAATTAACATTTTATTTTTCCTTGGGCAATTGATCAGCTACTTCTTTGATCCTTACAAACTGTGTGGTCCGCTGTTCGAATCCCCGTCCGGCAAAAGGTAAAATTAAAATTGCTAATTAAAATTGCTAAGAACTAAAAAATCTCGTGGAAGTGAGAAAGATGTCGGGGAATATACAATTGGACAGAAACAAAATTTTGAGCATTCAGGTCGAAAACCTATGTTGTTAGCACCTATATTACCTGTTTATTTTCATAATTCATTATGATTGTAAATATATAAATAAATAAATAAAATTTTGAGCACAATATTGTTTGGGAGAATTTTTTTTAAGCATATAATATTTTTGGGTGCAAAATGCTTCCAAACATATTATATGGTCACATAATAACATATTGTTTTTTGGAAGACAACATTATTGAATTTGGATGCAAAAATACAAAATGTTTGGAACTTAGACTACCCAAACATGTATTGTTTAGACCAATATGCTTTCAAACATATTATATATTGGTAGAGATCAAACATATAAATGTTTGGGCAATACCCAAAAATGTATATGCTTGAAGCAAAATATGTTTGGGAGTATATGTTACAGAAGCGATTTTTTGTGAGGGTGCAGCTGGCAACGTATGCTATGGTTTGCAAGATTTTACTGGGAAAAAAATCTCTAGCAAAAACTTGCAATTTCTCTATCTCATAACTGTCAAATGTAGTCTCTCTCCGGCTCTCTTTTGCTGGCGTTTTGGTCTAAACGAACGACTTCCAGTAAAAATTTGTAATAATTATCAAAAATGATCGGGTTCTCGAACGGAGCTAAAATGAACATTTTATTTTCCCTTGGGCAATTGATCTGCTACTCCTTTGATCCAAAAATATGATTCGTGTTTGCGTTATAAACCCACACAAATAGTTTTAATAAATAAATTATTTCTTAATTCACATTGCAAATGGCGCCATGCTATAAATGTCAATTTTTCAATGGAAAACATTTCGCTAGTTTTTCGAATTTTTTGGTTTTGTATGGAGTTTCAACGCGAAAACCGAACAGAGTACCGGCCTTAAAACAAAAACTCCCGAAAGTTGCCGATGAAAATTTCCCGGGCTTATTGGCAAAAATATTCCCGGGAATTTTTTCCCGTATAGGAACCCTGTCACGTTCCCACCTCTAGTCTGAATGTCACATTCCACAATAATCAAATCTAACCTAGAGAACCGCTTTGTATGAAAAAGGTATGTTAGTTCATTGTTGCTATAAAACAATTTACTTTTTATGAGTATGAAAGAAGCGGATTCTGATATAAACCTAACTTACCTTCTATGTGGGCGCGCTTAGGGCTATCACAATATTTTAAATTTAATTCATCTTGAATCAATATTTCCTTAAATCGTTTCAATTTAAAAAATCATTGGATAAATATATTTTATTGTTATATTAAATAAAAAGAGGACAATTAAAAAAATAATATATTTCAATTGATAGGCGTACTCTAAAACAAGAAACTGAAAAAATCAACCTACGCCAGGAATTGGAAGAATCTAAACGTGTTTGTGAATCTCTTAAGAGAATTTTGGAAAATTTGCCAACTACAAAAGTAAAACAGAAACTTGTGGAAACTCAAGTATGCCCAGAATTGATAAATAACTTCTCCCATTTTCAAAGTCTTTAATCTTTGTCCTATTTACAGCGCATAAATAACCGTCAGATGCAAAAGCTAAAAGCTCTTAGTGCTGAATTGAACATTGACGCCGTTGAATTGAAAGCACGTGATTGCATTATTGAAGAATTGAAAAACACTTTGAAGTTCACCAAAGCAGATATGTGCAGTACCGAAGATACTATTAATTCGCTTTCAAGTACTGTGGATAATATCAGTCAAGAAAATTACAACGATTGCCCATTTTCCCATACAGACAGCTCCCAAAATAACGACACCAACATATCGGTGGAAAAAGAAAATATCTAAAATAATATAGAATTTATGAAAAATATTTATTTGGCGTATCTCTGTATATTTGTATATTTTTAATCAAAATTATACATCTGAAAATGAGGAAAAGAAGAATTTTTTAAAGGCTTATTTTTGATCTATTAAATAAATTGAATTTGTTTATATAACTGTGCAATATACAAAGATGATATATAAATATTATAACAGGGAGGAAACGTTATTTTCACTACTTAAAAAACATGATGAGGGTAAAAACAACAAATTTTTCCGATCATTGTATTGTAAGAATTTAAACTAGATGTTTAGAGCTAGATTCATTTTATTATTTTTTAGATGTATTCTCCTTTTAACTCGATTCTTTTGGCCAAGCCTGGCAGTGAAAGTTTTCTGGAGGTTTCGGTGGCGTTGATGAATACATCATTCGACTGATATTTATGCCATGTAGCTACTTTTTATGTTGGGAAATATACTCCTAATTAGGAGAATACGTTGGATGGACCAGCTCAATTGGTCCAATTTAATCATCAGGAGGCGAGAGGTAACATATGAGCCGATACGTTATCATGGTGAGAGAGTACTTTCATCTTCCGCAAGTGGGACCGTCTTGGTTTCCTAATTTTAGAGTAGAATGAGCCCAATAATACTGTTTGGTGCTACCCCTACGACAGGATACGCTTCGAAACATGCTCGCCAAATGCAGTTCACTCTTTCGTGGCCTTTGGTGTGTACTAGTGGATCCATGTTGCATCCCCTGTTACTTCTTAAACTCATCAAACTCTGCTTGTATATGGTCTAAAGGTTGTCATTATTGATCATTTAAAAGAAAATATTTGAAGTACTTGTTTAGTTTCCTTTTAAGACGTATTCTCATTTTAACTCGATACTCTTTGTGATCACAATATATTCCATTTCTGTGGTTTGTTGAAATACCCAGCTTTACAATAAGGATATCGCATTATCCTATCAAATGCCATTGGGATGCTTTAAGGACGGTGTAAAATTCGTTTGCAAATGCGGTGGTGCGGACATACATTGCATTTGCATTTGCATTAGATTCTGTCTTTCCTGAAGTAATTTCTCTTTGGATTTTCTTTCGTTTAGCAGTTGATTTTTAACTTTTGTAAGTTCATTCTTCAATTCCTCCAGCTCAACGATATGTGATTTTTCCTCAATAACTTTAGTAGAGATTTCCGCTTTGAGGGCCTTAAGTTTGCGATTTTTCAATGAGAGAGCAGACTGAGGAAGAAAACGGAAATATTCGCATAGGTTGGATTTTTCGAGTTGAGAAGCGATTAACATACCTTCACTTCGTTCAATTCTTCTTTTATTTTAATACTAGGTAGCTTCACAATGAATTCCTTTAGGGTACTATATAGTCTCTGTGATTCTTTTAAGGCTCTTTCTTGTTCCATGTTGGTCACGTTGTAGTGTAAGAGTTGTCTGTAATTATATAAGATCGGTTAGTAAATTAAAGTAATATGACCATATTTGTTCTTATCGGCGGAATAATGAATAATGGTTTTATAATCAAATTTGATTGCATATGAGTAAAAGAAAACTAAATGGGTAGACTGAAAAAAGCATGCCCGGTTCCAAAGATTTTGTCTTTATTTTAAAAATTTTGGTATTGATTCCTAGCCAAAAAAGCGGAGAATATAAGTAAGGATACTTTTAAGACACACTTCTCTTTTAAATTTGGACAAGGAAAAAACTTTATATTAGAGAAATGCGTCTTCTATGCTAAGAAAATTTTCATTCGTATTTTAAGGACATGATATCTTTGACCTCACGACAATATTTTTTTCAGTGTATGCTGAGAGACCACAGAATAGTTTCGTCAACGTACTTCCGTTTCCCTGTCATTATCATGTCGCGGAATTTTTGGGGAACATCATTAACATAGATTACGCTCAATTCACCAGGAGATTCCAACCTGCTTCTCAGCAAAAGCTGCAGATAAAAGGGATGAAATTGTCTAATTTTTGTAGCCTAACGCAAGGGATATGCATTTTTGGAAGTGTTTAAACCTTAAATTTATGGTATATATCATGAGGAATAGTTCGAGCAATCCAATCCTAGCCAACGATACGCCAAAATTTACTTCAGCCCAAGTCATTAACAGTACTAAAGTATCTTAGGCTGCGATCCCCGACTGCGGATTTGTTGAAACATTCAATTTATGCCTGAATTTATAAGTTATACCCAATTGTTAGAGTAAACTAGCTACTGAACCCAGGAAAATGTTCGTATAGGAATGAATCGTATAGGCCGATGCTTGAATCCTTTACCGGCAGCATGGGATACACACAAAGAAACTTTGTTGCCACTGTGAGTTCAACAGACGAACAGCATGCTGCCTCTGACTACTTTTGTCCAGTAGAAGGCGCCTCCGATAGGGACGGTTCGTCTGAAATGTAGTCGCCAATTAATCAAAACATATGTAGTTAAATCTGGAAAATTGCTTATAAATATTTTATTTTCTGATAAATAAAAACACTATTTCATACTGATTGAAGACTTCGTACTTATAACAATTTGGCAGTAGTTATGAACTGACGTCGGAATATTAATAGGAAAACTGGGTCAGGGTATCTCCTCAGTACCTCTGGACCACCCTCCTAATCACTTATAGATCAATCAGCTTACCAGACAGGTTTGAAAAGGATTTACACTATAGCAGGAGTAGTGATTTAAGCAGCTACTAATTTAGACCTGTTCACATACCAGGTCATAGTGGATTCAAACCACCTACGATCCGAAAATTGAAGACGCCCTGCTCAAGTTCCTACTTATACCGAATTTATATCGGTATAGGCATATAATACACGTCTCCTGCACGCGTACTATGTCATACCTCAAATAATCCTGGATTCATCGCATTATAGTCGAAAAGTTCCTCGATCTGGACTCTGGTTAGCAGATACCTAACACGTTAACTAATTTGACGATGAAACCCAAATCATGTTATAAGGTAACTAATAATGAGTTTGTATTTCCTTAGGGGCAAGTAAAGTTCAATACTCGTACTGTTTGCTTAAATTATTAGGACTAACGTAAAATAAACAAGTAAGGAAAGTCTAAAGTCGGGCGGGGCCGACTATATTATACCTTGCACCATTTGTAGATCCATATTTTCGATAGCATATCAAATCCGTCCAATGTGTTGGGTGCTATATATAAAGAGTTATGTTCCAATATACATATATTTAAATCTGAGCCGATCTGGACAACATTTGTTAGAGTTCTACAAAAATTTATAGACTTGAAATTTAAGTCGGCTAATGCCCTGAAGTAGAGGTGTGCACGTGAGTAATATTTTACTCACGCTCGCGCACACTCACGACGGAAAAATCTTACGCACACTCACGCACGATATTGTTTGGTAGGACTCACGCCCACGCACACTCACACTCACGAAAAAACGCCCACGCACACTCACACTCACGAAAAGAAAATCTGTACTCATGCACGAAATGTCATGACTCACGAAAAATACCGTGACTCACGACAAATATCGTTACTCACGAAAAATGTAGTGACTCACGAATAATTTTATGACTAATTTACTTTAGCGACGTGTTTGAAAACATGAGCATGATTAAAATCGAGAGCGTTATTAAACTCTTAATATCCCAGGTGTCACTAAAATTATAAATGAATTCATCTCATAAGTGTTTTATGTCCGTGGGCATGTTTTTTTTCGTGAGCGTATTTTTCCGAAATTCGTTACTCACGCACACTCACGAAAAAATTATTTTCGTGACTCACGCTCACGCACGACTTTTGGTTTGTTAATCACGCACACTCACGCCGTTGCCATCAGCGTGAGTCACGAAATTTTTCGTGATTCACGACAATTTCGTGTCACGTGCACACCTCTACCCTGAAGTGGAACAAAATGTTAGTATGTTAAATATGGGAAACATTTAAATCTGAATCAATTTTTAGACAACTTTGCAAAAGTGTATTCATGATTTATCGGTCAATAGGTATTTATTAGAAGTATAAGAAAATTGAAGTTAATTGCAAGTTTTCGGCTTAGCAGTAGCGACAGAATCAGAAAAACATATATATGGGCGCTATATCTAAATCTGAACCGATTTCAACCAAAATTGGCATGTGTATCGATAACGTTAGGTAAGGTTAGGTTAACCTAACCATCGATAACGTCAATTCTACCCCCTGTACAAAATTTAAAGAACATCGGTGTAAAACTCTGGCTTCTGGGACCATATAAGCGTATATCGGGCGAAAGATATATATAGGATCTATATCTAAATCTCGACCGATTTCAACCAAATTCGGCACACTTTACAACACTATTAAATGTACTCCTTGTGCAAAATTTAAAGCAACTCAGGCTTAAATTCTGGCTTCTGAGGCTATATTAGTATATATCGGGCGAAAGATATATATGGGAGCTATATCTAAAACTAAACCAAAATCAATAGGGTACTATTCTGACCCAAAATAAATACTTGTGCCAAATTTAAAGTCGATTGGACTAAAATTGCGACCTAGAGTTTGATCACAAAAATGTGTTCACAGACAGACGTACGGACGAACGGACAGACGGACATGACTATATCGACTCAGGGGCCGGCCTTGAGCAATATTGTCTCCTTCTGAGTGTTGCAAACATATGCACTGTTCCACAGAGTGTCGCAGGGTATAAAAAGGGAAAACTGAAGAACACTTTCGCCTTTCTGAGAAGATTTGGAGATATTTGTCGAACAAGCATGTTTGGGGTAACTATTGTATACTATTAATACAAACTTTCTCAAAAATTGTATCTTCTCGATTAAATCACATTTGTGTGGATCCTTGCCCTTGAGATTTCTCCAACGATGAATATTCATGGGTGTCATCATTTCCTCTTGAAGAGCACGGGCCTTAACTCTTTGCTGGTTAAGAACTCTGTGCATTTGCAATAATTCTTGTCTTAAATTTGCTGCACTCTCGCGATCTTTACGCAGAACATTACGTTCAGTGAGAAGATTCTTTATTTCGGTACGCATTAATTTCATATCATCACAATTTTGAGAATATTCAGCTTGGAGGAGATCATGGGTACGTTGTAGGTTTTCTAATTCTGTTTTCAGATCATTGCATTGTTCTTCTTTGCGATTGAGAGCTGCACATACGGAATTCTTTTCATCGATCATATTGTCCAAGTCTCTTTGGAGTCGTGTTAATTTTCTCATTTCTTCCTGTTGAGATTTTAAAAATTTATCATTCTCCTTTTTCTTTTCGAAGAGTTCAGATCTGGTATGCTGATGATTGAGTTGTGATGAACGCAAATCATTTTTAAGCATTCGTCTTTCTTTTTCCATTTTGTCGACTTGCAATTGTAGTTTCCCAATCTCTCCATCCCGATAGGCGACTTTAGTCTTTAAAGCCTCTATGGTATTTTGTAGATTTTCTATATTTTTTCTTAACTTATTTTTTTCTTCGTTTAGATTTTGTATATTTCGTAAATTTGAATTGTTCTCATTAACCAGAGCTTCATATTGAGCTTTGAGCTTAGAAAACTGAGCTTCACCATCACTAACTGTACGTTTCAATTCAAGTTCATAGGATTCTTTTAAATGAATTTTATCTAAGAAAGAAAGAGTGTATATAATAAAATATATATTTTTTGTTTTTTAATTAAATTCCATTGTACTTACTTTGTAGAGTATCAATTTTATCTATGAGATTTTGAAGGTCATCCATTTTCTTGGATTTCTCAGTGTTTAAATGAGCAATGTCATCTAAAAGCTTTTTGTGTTTTCTCTCTTGCAATAGAAGAGAGTCTTTAAGTGCCCGTATTTCATGTTGTGTCTCTTGTACAGCTTCTTGAGCCTCATTTGAAGTTTTTAATTCAGCCAACAGATCTCTCTTCAGAGTATCTCTTTCTTTTGTGAGATTATTATTGTTTCTTTCCAATTGTTGGACTACTCTTCGCATAGCCTCAAACTCTTTATCTTGAGTATTGAATTGCGTTCTACAGAAGAGAAATCGAAACGGTAAGCGAACAAAATATCTTCATATGTCAACTTACTTCAACCTTATGTTCTCTTCTTCAATTTCCTTCCGGGATTCTCCCAAGGTACAATATTTACGAGATGCATTATCCTGGAGTTTGGAAAGTTTAGAATTTTCCTGTCTCCATTTAATTATTTCGTCTTCTCTTAGCTGAAAACAATACAATTCCACTAGAAGGTTAAACAGAGATTTTGAATGAAATTATTGAAAATTAACCTTAAGTAGATTGGATTTTTGAGCCAAATCCCGTTTGTTTTTGTCCCTCTCTTGGATGGCATATTCCAAGTCAACTGTAATTTTGGCCAACTTATTACAGGTTGAATTATGTTGGGTATTCAAATGTTCCAAATTTGTTTTTAGCGATAATATTTGAAGATTCTGACGAACTTTCATCTTTGTAAGTTTTTCCAATTGCAATTTGGAGGCAGCTATTTGTTCTGTATACTTCAATTCATCAGTCTTCATTTGATTCAAATCTTTGGTCAAGGCATCAATTCGTTTCTTACTATTAAACGCTTCTGTAGACGTTTCCTAGAAGTATGTAATAAATTTGTTGAAGGGAATGCATTCCTAAACTTATCTTCTACTTACATCTAAAACCTTAATGAGATTTTTATTTTTCTCCTCCAAAGTATGATTCATTGTCTCCAGCTCAGTGGTATAATTACGTTGCATTTGCAGACGTTTGTTGAGCTCTTTGATTTCATTTTTGAGATTTTCCTTTTCCCTATTGTCATCTCTTCGACTGGAATGTAAATGCGATTATTAGTTCATTTTCTTTGCACTTATTACATTTGTTCTTACTGTTTTAAATTTGATCTAGAATCGCTTAAATTTTTAATAGTCTCCGCTTGATCTTCATTGATTTCCTTGAGCTTGGTTAATTCATCTTGTGCCGTTTGTTCCCGAAGAATTGCAGCATCTTTTTGTCTCCATGCACTTTCTAGAATACCAATCGATGTATAAATTATTGGGTGTCAGCAGAATCTCTAATTTTTCTTACCTATGACTTCTCGCAATTGTGCTATAGTTTCTTGATCCAATTCAGAAATTTTGCGTGCATCTTCCAACTGACCATTGAGGCGGGCTACCTCATCTTCCAAGTCATTACATTTGGTTTGTTCCAAAAGTAAATTACATTTGTAACGATTACTGCAAATCAAAAGACGTTGCACATTATCCGCATTATTTTGGGTATCTTTTTGTCGTAGGGCTTTGGTGACCTAAATGGAGAGTATTTTTATAATTCCATAATTTCAAAAAACTATATGTTAAATATAAATACCTCTGGGATTTTACTTAACAAATCCTTATAGAATTGGTCATCTATTTCATCGGGTACCAGAGGCTCATCTTCAGAACCTGAGCCCTTTTCACTTCCCATAGTTCAGACTATTTGAAATATTTATTTCTTATTTTATATTAAACTTTATTATTATAATTATTTATTTTTTTAATTTTATGATTTCTAAGACAATCTTAATGTTAAGTAGTTTAGTGATTAAGGAAATGTTTTCTTTGTTGATTTTTATATGGCATTAGACAATTTTGTTGTCAAGTTAAATACAATTTGCCAAAGCAACCAATAAACGAAATAACTAACCGAGACCAAACGGGTGGTGAGTTTATTATTATTGTAGTTGTTTCAGCAGAGCGAGAGAGAATACATGTTGAATATTAGAGCGCAAGTAAGTACTACATCAAAGTTACTGTTATGTCAGTTGGCAATGTTCCATAATAAGGATATTCAAACCGGGCATTGGTTAGGATGCAGGTTTTCGGATCTATAAATAAATAAGTTAACAATTTAATTTAATATCATATAACTATAACGAAATTCTCACTTAATATTACTATCAGGGGATGTTGCATATTAGGAGGGCGTGGAATGAATTTGCTGTTAAATGTGGGCATTAAGCCGCTAAAAACATACAGTGAAAACTGTATGAAATTATACCTTTTTGTGTCAAATTTTAAGAAGAAACTAAGAAACTTTTGACAAAGTTTATATTCTTTAAAATGTATTATTAAAGAAAAGTTATCGTGAAACGATTTTAGCGGCTAAACTCGAACATAAAGGGTGATACGGTCAAAATTTGGTCAAGAGAAAACGCGTGTAAATCGGTGAAATCGTTTATTTAAAAAATCAAATTAAATTTCTTTTTCAAGTTCAATTAGTATAAAATTCAGGAAAAATATTCAGTTAGGCTTTCACTTTTCCAAATCCGAATTGCCGGGCCTCACGCTTGACACCTGCCATCAGATTTTGTACAGCCACCTTGTCCACCTTCTTCGCCGCAGAAAGCCAGTTTGCCTTGAACTGCTGCTCGTCCTTAGCAGTTTTTTATACCCACCACCATAGAATGGTGACGGGGGTATAATAAGTTTGTCATTCCGTTTGTAACACATCGAAATATTGATTTCCGACTATATAAAGTATATATATTCTTGATCAGGGGGAAATTATAAGACGATATAACGATGTCCGTCTGTCTGTTGTAATCACGCTACAGTCTTCAATAATGAAGCAATCGTGCTGAAAATTTGCACAAACTCGTCTATTGTCTGCAGGCAGGTCAAGTTCGAAGATGGGCTATATCGGCTAAACCGACCTCCCGATTTGGGGTCTTGGTCTTATAGAAATCGTAGTTTTTATCCAATTTGGCTGAAATGTGAAATCTAGAGGTATTTTATGACCATAAAGAGGTGTGCCAAAAATAGTGAGTATCGGTCCATGTTTTGGTATAGCCCCCATATAGACCGATCTCCCGATTTTACTTCTTGGGCTAATGGAAACCACAGTTTTTATTCAATTTACCTGAAATTGGAAATCTAGAGGTATTGTAGGACCACAAATACGTGTGCCAAAAGTTGTGAGTATCGGACCATAATTTGGTATAGCCCCCATATAGACCGATCTCCCGATTTTACTTCTTGGGCTTGTAGAAACCGCAGTTTTATTCAATTTACCTGAAATTGGTAATCGAGAGGTAATTTAGAACCGTAAAGAGGTGTATCAAAAATGGTGAGCATCGGTCCATGTTTTGGTATGGCCTCCACATAAACCGACCTCCCGATTTGGGGTCTTCGTCTTATAGAAACCGTAGTTTTTATCCAATTTTCCTGAAATTGGAAATCTAGAGGTATTTTAGGACCATAAAGAGGTGTGCCGAAAACGGTGAGTATCGGTCCATATTTTGGTATAGCCCCCATAAGAACGATCTCCCTCCTTGGGTTTCTAGAAACCGTAGTTTTTATCTGATTTGCCTGAAATTTTAAATATTCTGTTATTTTAGGTTCACAAAAACGTGTATCGGATTAAGTTTTTATCGGTTCATTTGGTAATGCCTCCATATAGACCGACTTCACTTCTTGAGGGTGTAGAAGGCGCACTGATCATGAAAATTGCTTGAAACTCAATGTAAAATTTCCAGATTTTACTTCTCGGGTGAAAATCTACAGATTTAAGATTTCAAATCAAGACGTTATTTTATAATTTTCTTGCACACTTACAAAATCTTATAAATCCAGAATCTGATATAGTCCTCATAGGTGAAATCTTTAAATTTATCTTCGGGGAGTGTCCTCAAGTCCTCAAGCCCTCCTGAAATTTCAAGGGAAACCTTAATATTTGGTTCATGGTGGTGGGTATTTAAGATTCGGCCCGGCCGAACTTACTGCTGTATATACTTGTTTTGGTCTTCTTTAGGTTCCGCTTGACAATAGCCCAGTATTTCTCGCGATGCGTGAGCAAATTTTGATACGCTGCTCTTCTTGCTTGGACGGCATTTTGACAACTGAAGAGTGAATTCCAAAATCAAAATGGGAGCAACATTCTACACACACACACACCTTCAAAATGAGGGGTGTTAAGTTTTTTTAAATGCAACATTGAAAGAAATACGTCAAGTTTATATTGACAAAATTTTGATCGTATCTCCCTTTAATACTCACCTTAAAGCATTAGCAGTACTTGATACAAGGTCACACTAGTGTTTTATTTAGAAGAGTTTATCGGTGGAAATCTCGTCGACAGTGCCAGATTGAACTTGATAAAGTGACGGTACTAGTTGGTTAAGAACAACTTTTAAAATAATTCTAGTACATTTTCCACAAAAAACAAAAAATGTTTTTCTGCATGAATAAACGTTCGTGCGGAATAATTGTGGTTTGATTTTTGTTGTGTTTGTTTTGCACAAGAAAGATGTTGGACTGTGAAGATCAAACGAGTTGCTTCGAAAGTTACCAGTTATCGATTTGGTTTTCTCCGATGAGAATCATTATAAATTGAGCACAAGCAGAGAAGGAATACGATCACCTCAAACATGTTTCAAGAGCAAAATGTTATTTTTGGACGGTGACCATGTAGCACGTTTGTCGCAAAAATGTTGTTTTTTGTCGCCAAACATAACATGCTTACCGAAGTTTCCGAGAAAATATCATGGGTGCGAGAGACCTATTACATATTCGCAATCGAAAAATAGCGTTTTGCTCTTAAAACATGTTTGAGGTGATCATATTCCTTCTCTGGGTGCAGTTTGTGAAAAAAAACAAAAGGCGTTCAAAAATAGGATATGTTTTTCAACACTTTATTTGAAAGACTTTTTTACTTGAAATATAACATAATTTATACGTGAAGGCGAGTCTGAATTTGGAAATTTAAGTAATCGTTTAACACTTTGACTTTGATAGAACATGAAGTCACAGACCAAAGACATTCCATCAGGTCCCTGCACCTAATCTGTTGGATCCGGATATTTCAACCATCTACCATCTTAAGACGGGAATGCCTCCCGTTGAAGGTCATAATTCGAAGCATAAGTAGTCAATTCGAAGAAGTCTAAACCGATTCTAAAATTTTATGATATTTCCGAATTTTGTTTTTTTTTTTTTTTGTAAAATATAGCGATTTAATCTGTTGCATTACATATAAGCTACACACAGAAAATAAATTTGTTGTGACAACCAATTTTTTGCCAACTCATTTATTTGGTTTCATCTACTATCGGAATCTTACCGATAGAATTTGTTGCCTCAACCAAATGACAGTAAGATTGGCAATCACAACCTATATACATAATTGTATTTGTTTGTTATGACAACCAACTATTGTCTGAAGTACGTGCCTTTTGAATTATCAGGACAACCAATAATATTGCAATCGGTCCCTATTTGAACCATGAATAGCATGCAAAATTATACAAAAAATCATTATTTATTATTAATAATTGTATGGTTTAATAATATAAAGATATAAATAATACAAATTTGGACATAAACATTTTTGTAAGACAATCCGATTTTGTTGTTCCCTTCAAATCGTAATGTACTGGTATGGCGCTGGCTGTGCACCGGTGTGTATGGGAAAGTAATAGAAAAGCACTTTTCCTCCTGTAACTACCGCCCAGATCTTGTTGTTCAATGTTGTTTCCACGTAGATCCCAATGGTGTTTGATGGGTAACGTGCAGATGTCCTGAAACGGCTACCATTGCGTATACATTTAGGCAAATCCATTACCTAAGATTGACGGACTGGTGTGATAGTGCAAGAAACATTTGAAAAGACCTCTAAGGCTGACGAAACATAGATCCACTGCACAGTGGTCGGTGCTATATGGAGTTAGCGGCCAAAAATACTTCTAATATACGTATCATCGTGAAACTTCGGTCACGGCTTTATAAGTATGTCAGGACTATTTAATGATAAAATAGGATTGATTGATGACGTTTTGGTATAGCCCCCCATATAGACCGATCTCCCGATTTTACTTCTTGGGCTTCTAGAAACTGTATTTTCTATCCGATTTGGCTGAAAATTTAAATCTAAAGGTATATTAGGACCAAAAGTAGGTGTGCTAAAAATGGTGTGTATCGGTCCATGTTTTGGTATAGCCCCCATATAGACCGATCTCCTAATTTTACTTCTTGAGCTTCTAGGAACCATAGTTTCTATCCGATTTCCCTGAAATTGGAAATCTAGAAATATTTTAGGACCACAAATAGGTGTGAAGAAAATGATGGTTATAGATTCATGTATTGGTATAGCCCCTATATATAGCGATCTTCCGATTTTATTTTTTGGGCTTCTAGAAAACGTACTTTCTATCCGATTTGCCTAAATTTAAAATCTAGAATTATTTTAAGATCACAAATAGATGTAACGGAAATGAGGTGAATCAGCCCATGTGTTGGTATAGCCCACATATAGACCGATCTGGCGATTTTACTCCAAGGGCAGTAGTTTTTATCCGATTTTCATGAAGTTGTAAAACAAGATAGTTTTGAAAATTCGTCCTATTTTCATCGATATATTTTGAACCACTTAACTTATCATAGATCTTATTATACACGTTTGTTCGACATCTCAATACCTTGCATTCAAGTACAAACAACGATATAATCGGACATTTCTAGCTCGAGGTATGATTTGTTTAGCGAAAAAAGTCAGAAAAACTAAAAATAACGGGATATCTCAAAAACGGTTTCATAAAAAAATTGTTTAACCTTCATTTTCAAATTCAGCAGGTCAAAATACACAAGAAAAGTCATCAAATGTACATTTTCAGTGTAAACTAGTGTTAACAAACACCACACAAAAATTCATATTTGGATATAAAGAAACAAGACCACTTCGGTATTAGGTAGATAAAACAAAGGGGGGCAAAAGAAAGCAGCTGATTTTTATCAATTTGGAATCTTGAAATATTAACTAATAAACCACAAAAAATCCCATTGGAGACTTCAGGGGGGAACACAACTAAAACTCTACATAAACTTTACATATAAGAACGAACGAACACGAAACAATTGGACTGACAAAAATTGATTTTATAACAAATTTAAAACAATTTTTATACATTTTTTATTTTAAAATATAGCTAATACCATGTAGTTCAATATTCATTTCAATTTATTTCGATATAATTTTGCTTTCTTTTGTTTTATTTATTTAAAAGTGCACTTAATTTTATACTTTTTCACACTTCAAAAACCAACTGCTTACTTGATCTCTCTTTTGGCGCCGTTCTTAAAGAGTACAGATGGAATAAAACAAAAACAAATACACATTGTAAAACCTTGTTTGCATAAGAAACAATGATGCCACACTTTTTGAAAAATTTCTAACTTTGATTTTTTATTTTTGGCCAAAGGGATCGCTCCTGCTCCTGAGATCAAGGAGCAGTCGAAACAATTAACTTACTTCTTTTTATTTCGTTTTGGCGATGGATGGATTAACAGTATTCAGATTTTATTCCTATATAGTATACATATTTAAACTGAAATGTTCATTTTCAAAATATCGATTTATTGACATTGAATATTCCATTTACTTTTTTTAAGTATTTTACTCACATTGAAGTATTGAAGTTGATATATCCAAATATTGTTTGCAGCAACAATGAATTTTTAAATCTGTTAACACAACCCAATTATCTGCTGTACAGACTTTCTGTTAGTTTTGCTGACACTTTGGGAAAAGAAATCAATCAACACAACAGAGCGGAACACAATGAAATTTGTTTTTAATGAAACAAATATTTGGTCGTTAGTAATATTTAGCATTTGATTGCATTGATAGTTTATTGGTTATATCAACCACCAAACGAAAGAAATAACAAACATACGATCCACACAACTGAAAATAATGTATCTCAACTATCTTTCTGTTATCCTGCTCGAATTCGAACCAACCCTTTCTCTGGGTGTACCCTGTATTATGTCAATAATAAAGAGAATTTATTGAAAGAATTGTTCCATAAGGTTTAGAATATGTAGTTTTCACCCAATTGACAACTTTATATAAAATTCTTGGTCTAAATTCATGGCTAAATCTTTCTTTCCGAAGATTGTTATTGCGAAACATTTTTCCCATCGAAACATAAACTTGATCGCCCAACCCTAATAAAATCAATTTCTCTTTATTTCTCTTTGGCCAAAGAAACGAATGGAGCAGTTAAATTTTTGGCAGTTATGTATGTGCGGATAGAGAGTGCATTCAGTTACACATGTTGTTAGTACTCGTACAGTCGGTTGGTTGTTTTTGCATTTCCCCAAATAAGTTGTATGCTATGCCTTCTCTCTTCCTTCTTTTATTAGAAATACCTTAGTATTAGTGGATGTATTATGTTTGTATTCACGTTCATGCTATATAATTCACACAACATAAGCAGATACTCGTAATGTAGTAATTGTTGCTACCTCATGTGCCGATTGTTGTTGGTGTTGTTGTTGCCATTGTCTTTGATGTTGTTGCATTTCGAGTAACAGTTTACATTTCACTTGGCCACCACTATTGCCGCTATAGACCATCATTATGACGATCAACACTTTCAGTTTCGTTTTCTATTTCACGGTTTGTCGTTTGTTGTCCGTTCGTTTGCCCAAATAATAAAAAAAATTATCCAAACAAAAGTAAATATTAGACATATCGGTTTTGATTTGATTCCTTATAAAAGAAATGGGCTTAAAAGTTTTTCTCTAGAAATTAGAAAAGTGATTCAAATATCATCTTGAAGTTTTGACCATCTTGCAGTTTCGAATGGTTTGGAATTTAATGTAATTTATAAATTTCAATCTTTCTATTTAGAAAAAAAAATATCATGGCATTAGAGAAAAATGTTGTTCAGAGCATGCGTGTTTGATTAATTACTCAGCGTAATTTGGTGAATGAAAACAGATATAAAAAGAATAAAGGAAAATTAATACGAAACCATAACAACAACAATACAAAATTAAAAAGAAATAAGAAAGAAACCACTTGAAAAAACACCTTTGTCAAAGAATGGCTCCTCCAAAAGTGTTTATAGCATCTGTCATATTACCCTCATCTGCATCGATGTCATTGTCTGATCCCACTTCATCAACATTGGTCAGACCCCAACAAACTGTGCTGGATATTGAGAAAATTAAACGCCATTTTAGCTGGTCCGATTGTGAGACAATGTAAGTTGATTGAACTTTTCTCTTCCCCCTCTATTACGACAACGACGATGACGACTACGAATTCGTTTCATGTTTGCTTGCGCATACTTACCTGGCTGGTCATGCCATATGTACATCAGTTTACAGTATGGTACAAAAATATTATAACACATTTTAATCTCATATTAATAATCATAAAAAGGAATAATGGTATTTTCTCAAAAAGTCGCGCGATTTTCTTTTTTTGAAAAATATCTTTTGCTTTCATTTCTTCCCACTAACAAAAGTCTCGTATAGAAGTGAAATATTGTACTACAGCGGAGTAACGGTGAGGAAGAAAAAAACACGTTGTAGCAAATAAGCAATTATTATGAATAATCTCCTTGACAATGCGAATTTTACTGCAATAAAATTTATTGAAAGAATTGTCTTTGACCTACGTGTAAGTGACACCATACCCAAAACAATTCTTTTCGAAAATGCGATCTTCGAAAAGACAGTTGTGAAAACAGAACCAAGTGCAGAGGTAAGTGTTGATGAAGAGCATATAAGGCCCAACGAATGTAACAAAAGCTGCGTTTTTTGTCAAGACAATAGACTCAATATAGATTTTTTACCTTGCAAACACATAATCGTATGCTATGAATGTTACAGGCGGATGTAATAGAATGGCATCAATATGTGTATAAATGTCCTTGTTGTCGTTATATAGTCCACGATGTAATACTAAATTATTCAGTTTAGATCAGGGATCCGGAGCGGAGCGGAGCAAGCCCTTTTTTTGCCGGAGCGGGAGCGGAGCGGGAGCGGCATTTCTAAAATCCGGAGCGGAGCGGGAGCGGAGCGGTTTCCAAATGAAAAACCGCTCCGCTCCGAATAAAATATTACTTGAATGAAATGTGTAACTTTGAAATTACACTGTGTAGGTAATTTCAAATTTAGCTAGTACTTAGCGTAGTGTGAGTAAGCGTTTAAAATGTACGATATGTATTTTTGTACGTACGTACATTGGGGAAAACACAACGTGTTTTTTAGTAATTGTTTTCAAAAACGGCAAATGTCAAAATATATATCTTGTATGTGTTGTAAAAGTAACAACAGTACTTTCGATCAATTTCATTCCGTATTACTACAAAGATGTTTGTAATGAACGTCAAATAAATGCAATTAAACGATCTTATTTATATTTAATTTTTTAGTTTTCTACTACAAAAAATATTGTCGTGAAGTCAAAGATTCCATGTCCTTAGAATAAGAATGCAAATTTTGCTTAACATGGAAGACGCATTTCTCTAAAATAAAGTTTTTTATACCCATCACCATAGAATGGTGACAGGGGTATAATAAGTTTGTCATTCCGTTTGTAACACATCGAAATATCGATTTCCGACTATATAAAGTATATATATTCTTGATCAGGGAGAAATTCTAAGACGATATAACGATGTCCGTCTGTCTGTCCGTCTGTCTGTCTGTCTGTTGTAATCACGCTACAGTCTTCAATAATGAAGCAATCGTGCTGAAATTTTGCACAACCTCATCTTTTGTCTGCATGCGGGTCAAGTTCGAAGATGGGTTATATCGGCCCAGGTTTTGATATAGTCCCCATATAAACCGACCTCCCGATTTGGGGTCTTGGGCTTATATAAATCGTATTTTTTATCCAATTTGCCTGAAATTTGAAATCTGGAGGTATTTTATGACCGTAAAGAGGTGTGCCAAAAAGTGTGAGTATCGGTCCATGTTTTGGTATAGCCCCCATATAGACCGATCTCCCGATTTTACTTCTTGGGCTTATAGAAACCGCAGTTTTTATTCAATTTACCTGAAATTGGAAATCTAGAGGTATTGTAGGACCACAAATACGTGTGCCAAAAATTTGAGTATCGGTCCATGTTTTGGTATGGCCCCCATATAAAACGACCTCCCGATTTGGGGTCTTGGGCTTATAGAAAGCGTATTTTTATCCAATTTGTCTGAAATTGGAAATCTAGGGGTATTTTCGGACCATAAAGAGGTGTGCTGAAAATGGTGAGTATCGGTCCATATTTTGGTATAGCCCCCATATAGACCGAACTCCCGATTTTACTTCTTGGGCTTATAGAAACCGCAGTTTTTATTCAATTTACCTGAAATTGGAAATCTAGAGGTATTGTAGGACCACAAATACGTGTGCCAAAAATTGTAAGTATCGGTCCATATTTTGGTATAGCCCCCATATAGACCGATCTCCCGAATTTACTTCTTGGGCTTATAGAAACCGCAGTTTTTATTCAATTTACCTGAAATTGGAAATCTAGAGGTATTGTAGGACCACAAATACGTGTGCCAAAAATTTGAGTATCGGTCCATGTTTTGGTATGGTCCCCATATAAAACGACCTCCCGATTTGGGGCCTTGGGCTTATAGAAAGCGTATTTTTTATCCAATTTGTCTGAAATTGGAAATCTAGGGGTATTTTCGGACCATAAAGAGGTGTGCTGAAAATGGTGAGTATCGGTCCATATTTTGGTATAGCCCCCATATAGACCGATTTCCCGATTTTATTTCTTGGGCTTCTAGAATCCGAAGTTTTTATCCTATTTGCCTGAAATTGGAAATCTAGAGGTATTTTCGGGTCATAAAGAGGTGTGCCGAAAACGGTGAGTAGCGGTCCATGTTTTAGTATATCCCCCATAAGAATGATCTCCCGATTTAACTCCTTGGGTTTCTAGAAACCGTAATTTTTATCTGATTTGCCTGAAATTGTAAATATTCAGGTATTTTAGGCTCGGTCCATTTGGTAATGCCTCCATATAGACCGACTTCACTTGAACTGCTTGAAACTCAATGTAAAATTTCCAGATTTTACTTCTACATATTTAAGATTTCAAATCAAGACGCTATTTTATAATTTTCTTGCACACTTACAAAAGATGTTAATGATTCCTCTAAAACTCAAACAAAAATGGTTCTTATAAATCCAGAATCTGATATAGTCCTCATAGGTGAAATCTTTAAATTTATCTTCGGGAAGTGTCCTCAAGTCCTCACGCCCTCCTAAAATTTCAAAGGAAACCCTAATATTTGGTTCATGGGGGTGGGTATTTAAGGTTCGGCCCGGCCGAACTTAGTGCTTTATATACTTGTTTTCTTGTCCAAAAGGCAATAAACTTTTGAATGAAGTTGTAATGTCCTTATAATTAAGTGATTTTACTTAAAAATGTGTATCATAACATGAAAGATAAAATTTTTGAGGTAAGGTCAACGTGACTTTAATAATTAAGAAAAATTCTTTAAAATTAATAAATTTGTCTTTAAATTTGTTTCCTTTTTGCATCTTGCCTACAAAGCAAAAAATCGTTAAAAAATAAGACATGTTTTTCAACACTTTATTTTAAAGACGCTTTTTACTTGAAACATAGCATAATTTCTACTGGAAGTCGAGTCTTAATATGGAAAAAAAAATAACTCGTTAACTCGTTTTTAAACGATTTTGATAACAACTGACGAAAAAATCTAAAAAAATGAAAAATTAACATATGCTTCCTAGAATGCTTCCTTTAATGAAGTCAAAATGGATTTAATATTTCTGAAAAAATCTTCAAAATTAATAAAATATTTCAACACATTGTTTTAAAGTCATTATACCCTAAACCACATAGTGGTTAGGGTATAACAAGTTTGATCTGCCAAAAAATGTGCCTACAAGAAATATTGATTTTAGACCCCATAAAATATATACCGATCGACTCAGAATCACCTCCTGAGTCGATCTAGTGCTTGGCGTCCGTCCGTCTGTCCATGTATTTGTTGTTCACAGGATTTCGGTCGCAATTATTAACCGATTTTGATGAAATTTGGTACAGGGAGTTTTTTTGGGCACAAGGACGAACGTTATTGAATTTGGAAGAAATCGGATCAAATTTAGATATAGCTCCCATATATATGTATTGCCCGATTTCGACAAATGGGGTCACGTTGCACTTTTTTTACTAACCGATCGTCGTCAAATTTAGCACAAAATAATCTTCTGTATCACCCTTTAAGTCTGAAAATTTCATCGAAATCGGTTCAGATTTAGATATAGGTCCCATATATATGTATCGCCCGATTTTGTCAAATTAGGTCATAAAACCCTTATTTATCAACCGATCTTACTCAAAGTTGGCACTAACTATATGTGCAAAAAATCATCGAAATCGGTTCAGATTTAGCTATAGCTCCCATATATGTACCGCCCGATTTTTCTAAATAAAATAAAACTCAATTGAACAAATAATACAATTTTTGTACTATAATTTTCTCGAAGAGGAGCGGAGCGGAGCGTGGAGCGATTTTTTTTTTCTCGGAGCGGAGCGAGGAGCGGAGCGGTTTTTTTTTCTCCGGAGCGGGAGCGGAGCGGAGCGAAAAAAATGGACCGCTCCGGATCCCTGGTTTAGATTACTATATTTGCACTTATCATAATAAAACGAGAAAACCTAAACAAACTCAGATTAGTTTGATTTCGAAACCATTTTAAGTAAGTTTTGAAGCTTTAAACTTCAAACAAGTTTTACAATTAACAGTAAGTTCGACCGGGCCGAATCTTAAATACCCACCACCATGAATAGTATACTTTGAAAACTCTAGCGGGTTACTTGATAATATTTAAGGGGTTTGATGACAAATCTTCTCCCAAGCAAATCAATTCAACCAGTACGCTTCCCGAAGAAAAAATTTTAAGACTCTATCTATGAAGACCAGATTAGATTCTGGATTTATGAGAACCAATTTTGTTTGAGTTTTACACGCAAAAAAATAATTCTTTCCTCCCAAACGAAATTTTAGACAAACAAAGTTCGTTTCTTATTTGCTTTTCGCTGTAAGGAAGTGTATTTGGAAGAAAAGTATATACTTTTTGTGATAAACATTTATTCTTTTCCAGGATGTAACAACAATTTCATATAGACTAACTAAAAAAAAATTCTTGCTAATTGCATTTTCCCTCACATCTTTCTCACATCCACGAGTTTTTTTTAGTTCTTAACACCTTTTCCTGTAATACCAACAATGTAGAAGAAATTATACGAATTTATAAATTAAATTAAATTTTTTTTATCTTTCGCCTGGACGGAGAATCGAACCGTGGACCATGCACTTTGTAAGCCAACACACTAACCACTGAGCTATGTACCTGATATGGTCATCAATAGATAATTATCCATATAAGTTATATTTATATAGCATAGCTTGCGGCGCCCACGAACCGAATAAACAAAGTTTATTTAACAGAAACAAACATTTAGTTTGGCACCGTGGAGCAGTGGTTGCTACGTCTGACTCTCATGCCAAGGGTCGTGGGTTCGATCCCTGCTTCGACCAAAGTTTTTTTTTTTTGTTACATACATTCTACATATGTTCGGAAGATTCCGAAAAAAATGTTCAACATTACATTGTACTATATTAAATTTTGAACAGTAAAATGTGTTTTATTAAAGACCAAAAGTCAGAAAAGAACAGTGTTTGATATAAACGAAATGGACTCTGTTGTTGTTTCAAAAATAACTTTTTTTATTGAAAAAATAAAAACTTTGTAACAAACGAATTTTTTTGGTGATAAAAGTTTAAAATTTTCGAAGCAATTCAAAAAACACTAACAAAAGAAAAACGTTTTCGGTACACGTTTTCCAAACGTTTTTTTTCTTTGCGTGTAGAGACATCATAAACATATCGTGTATATGATGAAATAACGCCTTAATTTGAAATCTTAAATCTGTAGATTTTTTCGCCATTATTTAAATGAATACGATGGCTAAAATCTGAAAATTTTACTTTCAGTTTCAAGCAATTTTCATGATCAGTGCGCCTGCTATACCCTGAAAGAAATGTTTTCTTTTCTCAGGAACGAAATTTTAGACAAGCAAAGTTTTCTTTTGACACACATTTTGAGTCGCTTATCAAAAATTCGGATTAGTTTGCTCTAAACGAAAATACTTTATACGAAAGGGGAATTTCGTTTCTCTAAAATTTCATTCCGGAGGAAAATATTTTTTCTTTGGGTGTACCCTCAAGAAGTTAAACCGGTCTGCATCGATGCCGTGCCAATGGAACGGTAAAAATAAATGCGATACCGATTTTTGAGGGTCTAACATTCCAGTATATTTACATTTTGTGCAAATCGGATAAAAATTACGGTTTCTAGAAGGCCAAGGAGATAAATCTGGAGATCGGTCTATGTGGAGGCTATACTAGAACATGGGTCGACACACACCATATTCGGCTGACCTATTTGTGGTCAGCCGGATTCCAAAAGTTCTAGAAATAAATTAGGGAGTTAGGTCTATATGGGGTCTATACCAAACCATGGACAAATACTCACCACCTCTTTATGGTCCCAAAATACGTCTAGATTTCAAATTTCCTGCAAATTGGATAAAAACTATGGATTCTAGAAGCCCAAGAAATAAAGTCGGGAGATCGGTCTATACCAAAATATGGACCAATAGGCACCATTTGCCACACACCTTTTTATGATGTTAAAATACCTCTAGATTTTCAATTTCAAGCAAATCGGCTAGAAAATATAGTCTCTAGACGCCCAAGAAGTAAAATCGAGTGATCGGTCTGTACACTAATAGAAAAAATTACGTTCCATAGTCGTGAACGGACGGTGACAAAATGAAACGGAAACGTTCACAGAAAATCAAAACGGGATGTTCACAATTTTGTCCACGGGCGTTAACGATTTCATGACGGCATTCGTTTTTCTTTGGCTATGAAAAAGTCTTAAAATAATCGTTAGACGTTATTATGGCAATTCCTCGGTGGTGCAATGTGCTAAGGCGACTGTTAACGCGTATGGTGCAGAAAACACAGGTTCGAGTCACGCTAGCGGAAATCTTTTTTAATTTTGTTTATAAAGTCGTAACCATAACGTTTTCAGATCATGAACGCTGGTTGTTGTTTTGGCAACGCATGGTGTCATTTTATCGTTGTCAGAATGACACCGCATGTTCTCAGTTTGACACCACATGTGTGTTGATTCAATTTCATGAATGAATCGTTTTGAAATGAGCACGCCGTGCATGATTTTTTCTATGAGTGTATGGGGGTTACACCAAAAAATGGACCGATACACCTCAATTTCGGCACATATATTTGGGGTCCCAAAATACCTCTAGATTTCCAATTTCAGGCAAATTGGATAGTAAATACAGTTTCTAGGCGCCCAAGAAGTAAAATCGGGAGATCGGTCTATATGGGGGCTATACCAAAACATGGACCGATGGGCACCATTTTCAGCACACCTTTTTATGGTCCTCAAGTACCTCTAGATTTTCAATTTCAGGCAAATTGGATAAAAACTACAGTTTTTATAAGACCAAGACCCCAAACCGGGAAATCTGTTTATATGGGGCCTATATCAAAACTTAGACCGATATAGCCCACCTTCGAACTTGACCTGCCTACATGTAAAAAACGAATCTGTGCCAAATTTCAGGACGATAGCGCCATTATTGAAGGCTGTAGCGTGATTACAACAGACAGACAGACGGACATGCTTATATTTGGTCATTGGTCAATTTTAGGGTTCATTTTCATTATGCAGCCCAAAAAATAATGAAATACGACCCCAAACATTATCAAAATTTCGTGTTGTTGTATCACATATAGTTATTGGGGTTCATTTTCATTAGACGACGTGGGGCTCACCTTGCCAATGAAGTTTTACCCACGTTAATATTTCATCTTCAAAAACTTTAATGTATTCATATGCATTTGTAAGTCCACTAAGGTTGGATTATAAAATCTATACCAGCTTCGATGTCACTCGTTACACATCCGCTAATATGCCATCGATTTTCTGTAGAAACGTCAAATGACACATTCCTATTTTAGAGAAAAAAATATTTTCCAAAGATTGTTAATGGAAATTTAATATAGAAAACTCGTAGTTTAACAACGTCATAGACATTATATGTACTGCTTATGATGATATAAGAACAACCATCTAGTTATCCATAAATCTCTGAATAGTTTCGTTTTAATGACCACATCAGTGATACGGTGAATATGCATATTGAAGATTATAGACTTCCGTATTTGAAATTAAAAAATTAAAACAAAATTAGTTTTAGGAGCCTGTCTATTTTGAGAAAATGTTTCAGAGTTGTAGGCGTAACATATCCAAATTGGTTGGATATGTTATGGTTTATTATTGCAATATTTGAAAATGAAGAAATTAAAATAACGTAAGGTATCATTTTAATTTAATACACTTGGCTTAGCAATGATCCAACCTGTTTGAAACTACACAGAAAAAATGCATTGTTAAACTGATGCAAACATCAATATTTTTAAAGAAATTTTCCCCTGACGTGTGAAATTTTCTTTATTCCATGTAAGTCTCAAAAATATTGTGAAGTAAACGTGAGTATAAATTTCAATGACCGTATACATTTAGTTAATTAGTTAATGTTTGCTTTTATGAGATGGAAAAATGTGGTAAATGGTAGGTAAAAATTAAAAAAAAAATTCAGTAAATTATCGTTATTTTACGTATTATGCAAATCTCAAGAAATTGAATACATTTAACTCAATTTTCGCATTCTTTCCATAAAAAATTAAAATTTTCTGTGAACATTTGCTCGAATGAGGCGAATGCTTCTTTAAGATTGGAAACAAGATGAAGTTGCACGGGACCAATTCAGTAGGGATACCGAATACATCCAAGCGTTCCAGAAAAAAATTGTGTGTACTTCTAAGGGAACAATTTTGAAAGCACTTCCAAAAATGTCCTCAAAAATATGTTATGTTATTTCAATTACTCAGGAAGTACTTTTTTCATGTTTGTAAAAGGTAATTTTAATTTTTGTTTTGTTTAAATGGGAGCCTACGTGGTCCAATGGTAGGTTCGATTTCGGCTTCGACCGAACACCAAAAAGTTTTTTAGCGGTGGATTATCCCACCTCAGTACACCCAGAGAAGGAATATGATCACCTCAAACATATTTCAAGAGCAATATGTTATATTTGGATGGTGACCATGTAACATGTTTGTCGCAAAAATTTTGTTTTCTTAACATGCTTTCCGAAAACAGATATATAATTTCCGAGAAAATAACATGGTTGCAGCGAACATGCAATGTTACAGAGTTACCATCCAAAAATAACATTTTGTTCATGAAACATGTTCTCTGGGTGTAATGCTGGTGACATTTTTGAGTGTTTCGAAGCTTCTGTAAGTGGTTTCACTGCAATGTGGAACGTCGTTCGCACTCGGCTATAAAAAGTAGGCCCCTTGTCATTGAGTTTAACATAGAATCGCCACTGTGATATCACAATGAAGTGAATAGTCTAAGTGAGCCTGATATATCGGGCTGCCACCTAACCTAACCTAAATAGGTTAAAACAGATTAAGAATTAATAAAATGGTACAAATTATTTAAATTGTGTCGAAAAAATACTAAATGCATTCTAGAAAATTTGCGAATTTTTGAAAATATTTGAGGTCAATCGTTCCAGACAAGCGTTAGAATGCATTTAAAATCATAAACAATTTTACAAATTATTTTTTATATCACAGAAGTTTTTAATTCACATCTAAAACAGTGAATTCGGATCATACATTAAGAAGTGATGCGTATTCAATGCAACAGCTGTTGAAATGGTGGACATCCGTCCTATGACAAGTCCATGTTAAATTCTTCGCTTCTGCGCTAATTATGCACCACTTTCGGATCCAAAAAGAAAATTTTCACTACATTTTTGACGACGCTTTTTTGCTGGCGTGTACCGCAATGTTATCATGTTCTTTCCCTAGTGGGATGTTTTTCCTTCAATTCAGCGTCGATTGAGGCCAATAATTCAACATACTTGATAGATGCCATTGTTTTAGTTAGGATGCAAGGCTGCCTCGGAGTCCAACACTGCTCTGAAATAATGGGTTATTGTATGGAGGATGCAGACTCTTGTTCAAAAATGAGTCCTCTGTAGTACACAGAAGAAAGTTCATCGATATAAACAGAGAGGAAATATGATTAAAATGTTATTTTTAGATGGATAACATGGAATATTTTTGACGAACATTCCAGTAAAAAAACGTCGCCAAAAATGTAGTGAAATGATCTTTTTGAATCCAGAAGTAGTGCCAAATTGGCGCAGAAGCGATGAATTTAACATCCCAGCAAAAAAATTTGGAAGTTCTTCCAAAGGCACAACTTTAAAAGCACTTCCAGAAGATGCACTCCCCATGATGTTCTTTATTTAACTACCCAGGAAGTTCTTTTAATTCAATTTTTTATAACTTGTTTTTTTTTTCATACTTTTCATGGGTAATTTTGACTTTTTTTGTTTCAAATAGCTTAAAAACAGATTAAGAATTCATAAAATGGTACAAATCATTTAAACTTTGTCGAAAAAAATGTGAATTTTTGACAATATTTGAGGTCAAACGTTTCCGACAAGCGTTAGAATCCACTAAAAATTATAAAAATTATTTATTTGACAAAATATCACAGAATTTTTTAATTTATATCCAAAACATTGAATTCGGATCACACCTAAAGAGGTGATCGAAATCAGTGCAACGGCTGTTGAAATGGAGGACTTCCGTCCTATGACAAGCCCATGTTGAATTCATCGCTTCTGCGTCAATTTTGCACCACTTCCGGATCCAAAAAGAACATTTTCATTACTTTTTTGGAGAAGCTTTTTTTGCTGGGATGGGCTTGACATAGGACGGATGTCCACCATTTCAACAGCAGTTGTACTGAATTGGCATCAGTTCTTTAGGTGTGGTCCGAATTCGGAGGTTTGCATGTGAATTATAAAAAATTGCTAAATTTGGCCAAATAAATAATTTCTATAATATTTTATGATTTTTAATGCATTCTAACGCTTGTCTGAAACGTTTGTCCTCAAATATTTTCAAAAATTCGCAATTTTTCTAGAATGCATTTAGCAATTTTTTTTGAAAATTTTTAATTAATTTGTATCATTTTATTAATTCTTATTTTGTTTGACAGAGGAATCAAATTGCATTTCTATGAAAAAACTAACTAAGATTTGTTGATGAAAAACAACCTAAAATATCGATGGTAAATATAATAAATGATTGGACCTGAATGCTTTGTTTTCAAAATAAATAGAATTTCAAATCAACACGTTTACCTAATTGTACATTGTTCTATGGAGTAAATGAGATGATGTGATCGTAGTTACTAAATATGTTATATACGCGGATCATTATCGATTTAGTTTAAATAACGCATTTTTATATGAAGACCATAAGATGCTAATTTGGTACCTTAACTCTCGCCATTCATGGTCAGCATTTCTTGATGTAGAGATAATAAAAATAACTTTAATTATTAAGGTATGTTTTAAAAATAAGTTGGATCGTAGTGGGGTGACTAAGTCCCTCGCCCAGATGTTTTTCTACGTTTTTTTTTAATTTCGTAATATTTCAATTGATCTATCGCACCGACCAGATAGGTGACAAAACAAGTAAGTGGTAGATTCATGAAACCAGTTCTGTATTTTTAGATAAAATGCAGTTTTTAAAATGTTTTGAAAATTTATATATTTCATATGTATATTTAAATTTGGGACTCTGTAGTTTTTTTTCAGTCGATCTAATATAAATATTATCATTTACAAGATAATCACGCGTAAACGCTTTCTCTTAGGGTATTCTCTTTACGTTGGTGAGATGATTTTTCTCAGTCTTTTAAGATTATGGAATTGAGAAGACATAGAAAAACAATCCAATTTCAAATATTTCTCACCACTTTGACTTTCTTGGGCAACAGATTTGCATATCCAAAAAGAGTTTTGGTGATACGGGCGACCATAGATTTACGCTTGACAACTCCCAAAGGCCCCAACAACAATGGCAATTTATCCATAGCCGCAATTGTTGGGAAAACAAGTCGGCGGAAATGTGTCTTGCATTGCTTCGGTTGGTGCGATCTATCTCTCAATCCATCCCGACCATCTAACCATAACCATTGTATAGGCCATTAGCCACGGACCTGAATGAATAGTATAGATGAGGTGATATTGCCAAACGACAACCAAACTCTTTTTAGGCCAAATTTTGTCATAACACAAATACTCCATTTGTTAAAAGTCGCCAGAGAATAGTTAGGGAGCGATTTGGTTTTTAGGGTAAATCAAAACAAAAAAGTAGCTGAATATGTAAATGGCCAACTAGATGCGTTTGTCTTTACGGGTTTAGTGTGGAATTGTCCGTCGGTCTATTTGCTTAGTTTATTGGCTTGCCCAAAACTAGTCAAACTTATAACCAAATTTAGTTGAACGCAGGCAAGCAGGCAGGGAGTAGCATTACTTATCCATTCAGTTGCGTCAGCGCCCACCATCGAACTGAATCAAGTCAAACCAAAAAAAAAAATTCAATACTAGTCGTATTTGTGACCGAATCTAAAACAAAAGCAAACGAAACCGACAAACGCCAAGACAAAAGACAAATGTCTGGACTCTTAGCCAAAGTCAGCACTCCATATAGAAAGAAGTCAAAAGTAAAATAATATATTTAAATAAAACAAATGAAGGTCAACCATGTGCTATGTTCGCTTCGGAAGAGATGTTTGTTGTCGAACTAAAAAAAATCGGGACTCTTTTATTTGCGTTACAACGGACGTGGCGACATTGCATTTTTGGTAAGCTCGAGGGCAATGTAGGGCGTCAGATTACTTCCACGTCAATTCAAGTAAATTATGCTCAATAAGTTGATTGATAGATTGTGCATAAATCATAGATACATTAATAATGTTTAAGAGGTATTTAAAATCGATTGAATCAAATTAATATAGTGCCCTCACTCGTAGAGCTCCCATATTGAAATGAAATTTAATAATAATATATTAATCATAACAAACAAGATAATAGGACTGTATGTTTTATCCGTCCGAATATGACACAGTTTTTCGCTTTAATCGAGTAATTATAAATTCTACCAAAATTTAATTGAATTTGACAAATCAACTCCCTGCCAGTTTTCAGATTAAGAATAAATGAAATGGGAAATATTATTATTTTTTTTTTTCGAAAAATATTCTAAATGCGAATTTTTGAAAGTATTTGAGATCAATCGTTTCAGACAAGCGTTAGAATTAAATATCATTACAAATTATTTATTTGGCAAACTATCACAAACTTTTTTAATTCTCATCCAAAACACTGAATTCGAATCACAACTGAAGAAGCAATGCAAATTCAATGAAACGGCTGTTGAAATGGAGGACATCCATCCTATATCTATTCAATTTGGATTGATTATTAGATGAAAATATTTCTCGCAGTGAAGAATATATTAAAGCAATTATAACAACTAGTAGTTTAAGAGATATTAATTAGTATAACAATTTGCAAATTGCAAATGTAAAGTAGGTTGTATTAGGCCAGATGTTTTTGTTTGGCGTCATTGAATTTGTTTTTTATACCCTCCACCATAGGATGGGGGTATATTAACTTTGTCATTCCGTTTGTAACACATCGAAATATTGCTCTAAGACCCCATAAAGTATATATATTTATTCTGGGTCGTGGTGAAATTCTGAGTCGATCTGAGCATGTCCGTCCGTCCGTCCGTCCGTCTGTTAAAATCACGCTAACTTCCGAACGAAACAACCTATCGCCTTGAAACTTGGTACAAGTAATTGTTATTGATGTAGGTCGGATGGTATTGCAAATTGGCCATATCGGTCCACTTTTACGTATAGCCCCCATATAAACGGACCCCCAAATTTGGCTTGCGATTGCTCTAAGAGAAGCAAATTTCATCCTATCCGGCTGAAATTTGGTACATGGTGTTAGTATATGGTCTCTAATAACCATGCAAAAATTGGTCCATATCGGTCCATAATTACATATAGACCCCATATAAACCGATCCCCCGATTTGGCTTGCGGAGCCTCTAAGAGAACCAAATTTCATCAAAATTTTTCCAAATTTTACTTCTATAGAAAATGTTGTCAAAATTTTATTTCTATAGAAACTTTAAACTTAATTATATACGTATTTAATCGGCCTTTTTTAGTTTAATACGGTGTTAGGATGTTTTAAGATACCTTGCCATCGGCAAGTGTTACCGCAACCCAAGTAATTCGATTGTGGATGATACTCTTCAGTAGAAGTTTCTACGCAATCCATGGTGGAGGGTACATAAGCTTCGGCCTGGCCGAACTTACGGCAGTATATACTTCTTTTTTTTTTAATTTTGTTATAATCAGTTTTTAACCCTTTCACTACCGAAATAAAACTAACATTAAAAACGTTAATTATACCCTAAACCACATAGTGGTCAGGGTATAATAACTTTGATCGACCAAAAAATGTGCCTACCACAAATATTGATTTTAGACCCCATAAAATATATAGCGATCGACTCAGAATCACCTCCTGAGTCGATTGGTGTCCGTCCATCTGTCCATGTATTTGTTGTTCACAGGATTCCGGTCAACGTGTTTTTTGGACTCAAGGACAAACGCTATTGAATTTGGGAGAAATCGGATCAAATTTAGATATAGCTCCCATATATATGTATCGCCCGATTTCGACAAATGGAGCCACGTTGCGCTGTTTTTAAAAACCGATCGTTACTAATTTTTGCACAAACTAAACTTTTTCATCACCCTTTAAGTCTGCAAAATTTCATCGAAATCGGTTCAGATTTATATATAGCTCCCATATATATATAGCCCGATTTTACCAAATGTGGCCATAAAAAACCTTATTTATTAAGCGATCTTACTCAAACTTGGCTTATTCTAATATTTTATGTTACTGACAATATGTGCTAAAAATCATCGAAATCGGTTCAGATTTAGATATAGCTCCCATATATATGTATCGCCCGATTTTGAAAAATTTGGCCGTAAAACCCTTATTTATCAACCGATAGTACTCAAAGTTGGCTAAATATAATCTTCTATACCTCTAACTGTATGTGCGCAATTTCATTGAAATCGGTTCAGATTTAGATATAGCTCCCATATATATGTATCGTCCGATTTGGTCAAATTTGGCCGTAAAACCCTTATTTACCAACCGATCGTACTCAAAGTTAGCTAAATGTAATCTTCTATAGCTCTAACTGTATGTGCGAAATTTCATCGAAATCGGTTCAGATTTAGATATAGCTCCCATATATATGTATCGCCCGATTTTGCATAATTTGGCCGGAAACCCCTTATTTATCAACCGATCGTAACCAAGGTTGGCTAAATGTAATCTTCTATAGCACTAACTGTATGTGCAAAATTTCATCGAAATCGGTTCAAATTTGGATATAGCTCCCATATATATGTATCGCGCGATTTTGAAAAATTTGCCCCTAATAACCTTATTTTTGACCATAGGGGCCTCATTTATTAACTGATCGTACTCAAATTTTACACAAAGTGACCTTCTGTGGTATCAATCATACCTGCAAAATATTATACAAATTGGTTCAGATTTAGATATAGGTCTTATATACACGCAAAAAAATAATTCTTTCCTCCCAAACGAAATTTTAGACAAACAAAGTTCGTTTCTCATTTGCTTTTCGTTGAAAGGAAGTGTATTTGGAAGAAAAGTATATACTTTTTTGATAAACGTTTATTCTTTTCCAGGATGTAAAAATAATTTCATAAAGCCTAACTCAAAAAAAAAAAAAAAATCTGGCTAATTGCATTTTCTCTCACATCTTTCTCACTTCCACGAGGTTTTTTAGTTCTTCGACCGAACACCAAAACGTTTTTTTGTTTTTTTTACATATATACCAGATATGGTCGGGAGATTCCGAAAAGATGTTCAACATTACATAATACAATATAAAATTTTTAATATGAACTGTAAAATGTGTCTTATTAAAGACTTAAAGTCAGAAAAGAACAGTGCTTGATATAAACGAAATGGACTGTGTTGTTGAATCAAAAATATTTTTTTTATTGAAAATATACAAATTTTATCACACACAAATTTTTTTGGTGATAAAAGTTTAAAATTTTCGAAGCAATTCAAAAACCTCTAACAGAAGAAAAACGTTTTCGGTACATGTTTTCAAAACGTTTTGTTTTCTTTGCGTGTAGGTCCCATATATATACATCGCTCGATTTTGCTATATTTGGCCTTAATACTCTTATTTATTAACCAATGTTATTCAAATTTCAAATTTTGATGTACTAGCTGATCGTATTTAGACTTGCATGTAGCTCTTACATAATAATATTGCACAAACTAAACTTTTTCATCACCCTTTAAGTCTGCAAAATTTCATCGAAATCGGTTCAGATTTATATATAGCTCCCATATATATAGCCCGATTTTACCAAATGTGGCCATAAAAAACCTTATTTATTAAGCGATCTTACTCAAACTTGGCTTATTCTAATATTTTATGGTACTGACAATATGTGCTAAAAATCATCGAAATCGGTTCAGATTTAGATATAGCTCCCATATATATGTATCGCCCGATTTTGAAAAATTTGGCCGTAAAACCCTTATTTATCAACCGATAGTACTCAAAGTTGGCTAAATATAATCTTCTATACCTCTAACTGTATGTGCGCAATTTCATTGAAATCGGTTCAGATTTAGATATAGCTCCCATATATATGTATCGTCCGATTTGGTCAAATTTGGCCGTAAAACCCTTATTTACCAACCGATCGTACTCAAAGTTAGCTAAATGTAATCTTCTATAGCTCTAACTGTATGTGCGAAATTTCATCGAAATCGGTTCAGATTTAGATATAGCTCCCATATATATGTATCGCCCGATTTTGCATAATTTGGCCGTAAAACCCTTATTTATCAACCGATCGTAACCAAGGTTGGCTAAATGTAATCTTCTATAGCACTAACTGTATGTGCAAAATTTCATCGAAATCGGTTCAAATTTGGATATAGCTCCCATATATATGTTTCGCGCGATTTTGAAAAATTTGCCCCTAATAACCTTATTTTTGACCATAGGGGCCTCATTTATTAACTGATCGTACTCAAATTTTACACAAAGTGACCTTCTGTGGTATCAATCATACCTGCAAAATATTATACAAATTGGTTCAGATTTAGATATAGGTCCCAAATACACGCAAAAAATAATTCTTTCCTCCCAAACGAAATTTTAGACAAACAAAGTTCGTTTCTCATTTGCTTTTCGTTGAAAGGAAGTGTATTTGGAAGAAAAGTATATACTTTTTTGATAAACGTTTATTCTTTTCCAGGATGTAAAAATAATTTCATAAAGCCTAACTCAAAAAAAAAATTTTCTGGCTAATTGCATTTTCTCTCACATCTTTCTCACTTCCACGAGGTTTTTTAGTTCTTCGATCCCTGCTTCGACCGAACACCAAAACGTTTTTTTGTTGTTTTTACATATATACCAGATATGGTCGGGAGATTCCGAAAAGATGTTCAACATTACATACTACAATATAAAATTTTTAATATGAACTGTAAAATGTGTCTTATTAAAGACTTAAAGTCAGAAAAGAACAGTGTTTGATATAAACGAAATGGACTGTGTTGTTGAATCAAAAATATTTTTTTTTATTGAAAATATACAAATTTTGTCACACACGAATTTTTTTGGTGAAAAAAGTTTAAAATTTTCGAAGCAATTCAAAACCCTCTAACAAAAGAAAAACGTTTTCGGTACACGTTTTCCAAACGTTTTGTTTTCTTTGCGTGTAGGTCCCATATATATGCATCGCTCGATTTTGCTATATTTGGCCTTAATACTCTTATTTATTAACCAATGTTATTCAAATTTCAAATTTTGATGTACTAGCTGATCGTATTTAGACTTGCATGTAGCTCTTACATAATAATATTGCCCGATTTTTACAAATTTGGATTTATTACCACCAACTAATTGGCCGATTTCCTCATTGTTAATAATGGACTCAATATTAGTGGCATACTAACCCTTTAGCTGAAAAATAAACTATAACTCCTAATATCAGACATTTCTGCTCAGATTGTGACAAGACTCCCATAAACATGTACCCCCCTCTATGTTCCTAAATATGGAAATCTCCAAAACCTATACCAATGATACCCCACAAATGCTTATGTTTACTAATTCAATAGGGTTGGTTTAGGGTATGATATAGTCGGCCCCGCCCGACTTTCTACTTTACTCACTTGGTTTTCTTCTGTTTTTACTTGTACTAACATCATGTAGAACAAAATTGTAATTTTGAGGACCTACCACAATTACTTCAAGAGCTATATGAGCTTGTTCTGTAAACTTGATTCTTGAATTGTCATCAAATAGCCTTACGAATTTAAGCGCTATTTGGTCTATAATATCTTCCGAAGTGTGAGAAAAAATACAATAAAGAATCCGGAAAAATATCAGCAATAGTTTCTGTACACTGAAAAAAATATTTTTGTGAGGTCAAAGATTTCATGTCTTTAAAATACGAATGCAAATTTTGCTTAGCATAGAAGACGCATTTCTCTAGTATAAAGTTTTTTTCCTTGTCCAAAAGGCGATGAACTTTTTAATGAAGTCGTATTTTCCTTATAGTTAAGTGATTTTACTTAAAAATGGGTATCATAACATGAAAGCAAAAATGTTTGGGCTAAGGTTAATTTGACTTTAATAATTCTTAAAAATTCTTTAAAATTAATTAAATTTTCCTTAAATTTTGTTGTTTTTTGCATCTTGACTACAAAACAAACAATCGTTCAAAAATAGGACATGTTTTCCAAAACTTTATTTTAAAGACGTTTTTTACTTGAAACGTACCATCATTTCTAATGAAATTCAATGAATAACCATTTACTAAAGACATAGTACAGTAGAAAAATGGACTCAAAATGTAGTATTTTTCGTTTATTGTTAAAGAAGTTTATAAAAATGCATTTTAGTGTTCACCAATATGGAAAATATTTATAGCTTATTTACACCCAGAAAAAAGTGACCCCTTCTTTAAGTTAAAATGAACTCATTGTGAAGAAAGTTGAACTTCGTATAGCGCCAAAGACATTTTTATTTGTTTGAACGATGTGATTTTCGTAGAAATTAAGTATAATGCATTCCCTATATTAGTTAACACTATACTACAGAATGAAAAATTTAACTGATTTGAATTCATATATGGAATGATTTTATTAAAATTTTTTCATTCATTTGGACAAATCTTACACATTTGTGATAAAACTTTTACTTTATAATTAGAACTGCTTACCTTCGTTTTTAAATACAATTTTATTTATTTATATAAGCAATTTTATCTTCAATAAAAGACATGTTTTATTAATATATTGAATATATTTATTAAGAATCAACAGCATCGAATCTCCTTAAAATATTAGTTTATTATTCCACTATTTCCAATTTCCATGTGATATTATCAACTGTAAAACGCACTTTTTCTTCTTCTTGTACTTTTCACTTTTAATAAGTTGCTGCCTTACAATTTCAATACCTATAAATATAAAAAATCATAAACCATTTTTGTTACAAAAGGTTAGCGTCACTGAATATTACCTGATAATTGAAGATTCCAAAATGAAGACAAATGAAAGGGTTGTTACTCTGCTGGTGTTTTCTTTCTTTATACACCATCACGATTGATAGATTTATTTTCAAAAAACGAAAATTTTTCTCACTAATTTAAAATAATAAATATTTTATATATTTTATTTGTTATTTATTATATTATTTTACGATATTATTTTTTAACAATCTCTCCGTATACCACAACAACGCGATTCCAACTAAAAAAACAACCCACGTGCAAACATATCGATTGCACCCACGCGCAAACACATCGATTACGATGACAGGTATCGATTACAGGTAGACATAGAAATATAGGAAATTTCCTATATTCTAACAAGTGTGTTTCCTTAAGTTTTGAAAGGATTGCATACTTCTTAGTACGAATGAACTAAAATATTTTTCTATGCCAAGTGTTGTTCGTATGTATGAACAACTTTCTATTGTAAAGGAAGTCGCAATTATCATTTTATAAGAAATTTTACTAATTTTGAGGAAACTTGGTTTTAGTTCGGTTTTTGTTTATTTTTACGAATGCTTTGTTATCGGTGAATAAAATTTTCTTGTTCAGTAGTAAATTCTTATACCCAGCGAAGAAAATAGTATGAGTAAAATTCCATGCCTTATTCTAGTTAATGAACTATTCCTATCTGCTTACAGTTTAGGATTTTTTTACTGAAACGAGTAAATTTTATTATTTCTCACAAAAATTTACCTTAATGGAAATAAAATGGATAAACTATATTGATGAAAAATTTTTCCTTTAGTTTCGAAGGCACTTTTTTCTGGGTGTAGATGTTACTTTGAAATAACATCCAGAAATTAATCGAAACTAAGTGCAAAAGTAGAGTTTGGCGTCGTTTTCGAATATGATCCTCAGTGGACATCAGTAGTCAAAGGGTTAATGGGAGTAGCCAGAATAGATGCTACACACGAGAAGAGTTCCAAATTAAATAATGAAATTAAAATTGTAATTTTGTTATTCATTACCACTATTTTATTTATCACATTTTTTGGATAACAGAGCGAACACTTCATCTATGTGTATAGATTGATGATCGAAGTCCAAATGCTGTTTTAACTTCAACAACAAAATAATTTCAATAGCATTTCTTTATTCTTTGTAATTCGTAATTGGAGATGATTCAACAGTGATATTGCTAAATATTTTAGGTGAAGGTAAATATACAAACATAAATATTATGTAATAATTCTTTATACTATTCAACCATAAGATTTTGTAGTTATACGACGACTGCGAGTGCACAGAAACATGTAAATATTTTTACGACCAGAGTCTCTGAGTGGATAGAGGGTGTTGTATATTGAATTAATTGATATTTAAAAAGGTTACAGGGTAGTTGAGACGATGTGTTATAAACTTAATTATGTATTATTAATTTTATTGGCAGCTTACTGTATTGTTTACAAAGCACTTGCGTCGAGTTTATAAATAAAATTATTCATGATGGAGTTCAGATGTTCTGAGCAATTGCGTTATATTTGATTGGAGTTAATATTTGCTAAAATCAAATAAGTGAAACCTTCGAAAATTTACACATTATTTGTGTCGTAAGTGTTTTAAAATGCATTACATAGCTCATTAAATTAATCACAATGCACCAAAAACATTTCTGTCAGAGTTTATTTGAAAATAAAGCCGTTGTTTAAAAAAATTAGATAAAGGTCTGTAAACTTCTCGTGGAAGTGAAAGGAAAAAGGGACACACATCAAAGTAAAACATTGTTGTCTTGAGAGAGCGATTGAATTTCTGTACTTGAATGAACGTGGTGAATTTCCGAAAACAATTCAAACAAGAAAAATTTCTCAGATGTATGTTATAAAAATAATAATAAAAATAAATACCTTTCATTCGCACGGAGGATCGACCAGCAGACCATCCAGTTTATAACTATCCGCTATCAAATGGGTCATATACTCGTAGCTGTTATTGTCATCTCCATTGTCGTTATCATATCAACACTCAAGCAACCCACACAGTCAAGCAGTTCTAGTTATATACATTGTTGGGCACACACATGCTAATGAAAAGAAACTTTATTTAATGAAAACCTTTTTTGCAAACGATGTACACAAATACAACTTTTTGGAAACGGAAATAATTTTTATTTAATAATTTTAGAAATTTTTTCGAAAGGATGTTTGACATATCATAAATTGTTACTAAGAAACCTCAAAATGTGTCTTATTTATGACATAACGAATTTTGGAATAAAAATAATTTTTTATTGCAAGAGAACAACGTTTGTGATACATATTTTCCATTTATTTGTGTGTATATGCATAAATGAGAAAATAATGATGATAAAATAAAACAACTATTATTTTATATGCATTTTTATTATTTCCAACTTAAAAGTTGTATTTTTTATATCATTGAATTAATTTGAATTAAACTTAACCCTTTCACTACCGATGTCCACTTAGAAGGACATTCGGAAAAGACACCAAATTCTAGTTTTCCACTTAGTTTCGATTTATTTCTCTTTTTTTATAGTAGAGGCTTTAATCTAAATAAGCTATAAATATTGTCCATATTGGTGAGGTCTAAAATACATTTTTATAAACTTCTTTAACAATAAACGAAAAATACGAAAATTTGAGACAATTAGTCTACTATATGTTTCTAGAAAATGAACATTTATACAAAAACTATAGCTGATACTTTTTCGGGTTCTTTTTTGTATTTTTTCCCCACACTTCGAAAGATATTATAGGCCAAATAGCGCTTGTTTTCGTGAGGCCATTTAGTCACAATTCGAGAATCAAGTTTTCAGAACAAACTCAAATAGCTTTAAAGTAATTGAGGTAGGTTTTCAAAATGACAATTTTTATTCTACTTGCTGTTAGTACAAGTAAAAACAGAAGAAAAATAAAAGTTTTTAACATTAGGTTTATTTCGGTAGTGAAAGGGTTAACTGAATGCCTAAGTAGCTAATGTTTATATTTACTAAAAATTTAATAAGTAAACAAATAAACTACACTAAAGTATAATTTTCTATCATTCCAAACATTTACCTTAATTGGCAGAAGTATAATTTAATTTACCAAGTGTGAGTGTACGTGTGTGACACGTACCTTGATTCACAAGGTACACACAGCAAAATACCACTGATAAGCCTTGATCCATTTGATATGGCAACAAGTTCAAGTCAATTCCAATTCCGTCACAACTAAAAAAGGTGGAAAGAAAGATCAAACAGCAATGGCCCCACTCATATTTGATGGAGCAAATTACATTTGGATTTATTTGATGTCTGGAATTAATTTTAGAATCGTGCCAAAGTTCAGATTCCTACGTAGATAATTCGATAAAAACAAACTATTTGAGGGAATTTTTTTTTCTTTCTAAAATTTAGTTCTTAGTAACTAAAAAGTTAAATGTTATTGGACCTTGGTCCCTATGATATTAGAAAATTGTTGTTATAACGATATGTTGCGGTCCATTGAAATGGGATAATTAGTATCTGGTGCTGGCTTTCGTGGCCGGTGTTGTGTGTATTTCCTAAGTACCTATGACTGAACGTTGTTGGGCATAATTAAATGATAATTTGCGAATTTGTGTTTGATTAAATTCCAAACAGATTGGTGAAACGTTTTGGACTTGATCTTTGGATTATTATTGGTATTATGACAATTCGTTCAACCCACGTACATGTGGCATCTAAGATTATAACGTCAGGGAAGTAAAAGCTAAATATCATTGTAAGTAGTTTTATGAAAACTATTTCTTAACAATAAGTATTTAATTCAATCGAATCAAATGAATACTGGATCAATTCATGATTAATTATCGCTCAATTAATACAGTGCCAACCTATCCCCTCTCAGTAATGGAGGTGACATTTCTGAGTGTTTCAAAGCGTGTTGAAATGGTTTTACCATAATATGAAAAGTCTTTTGGACTTGGCAATAAAAATATGATCTCTTGTCATTGATTCAATCACAAAATGAATGGATGCAATTAATTTTTAATTGAAATGGTATAGAAATAAATATCATAGAAGAAATAAGAAAGTGACATAAAATGTGTCACTCGCAATAGAGTGTGAAATTAAAAAAAAATGGCCCAATTTTTCACAAGAAAAAAATATATACGAATTAAATGAACTTATATTAACAATAAATTTATATCCATTTCATCGAAAATCATTTCTTGAAATTCACACTTCGGGACTGTAGATTAAATAGTTTACATACTACAAAACATTTTTGTGCATACTTTTATACTGTTTAAATGTCCTTTGGAGAAAAATTAATGTATCAAAATTTACAAAACAAGTATACACAGTAGTAAGTTCGGCCGGGCCGAATCTTAAATACCCGCCACCATGAATCAAATATAATAGTTTCCTTTAAAAATTTCAGGGGGGTTTGACGACAAATATTTTCCCAAGCAGATCAGTTCAACCAGTACGCTTCCCACAGATAAATGTTAAGATTTTACCTATGAAGACTAAATCAGATTCTGAATTTATAAGAACCATTTTTTGTTTGAGTTTTAGAGGAATCATAAACATCTTTTGTAAGTGTACAAGAAAATTATGAAATAACGCCTTGATTTGAAATCTAAAATCTGTAGATTTTCATCCCAATTATTTATATGATTACGAGAAGTAAAATCTGAAAATTTTGCATTCAGTTTCAATAAGTGAAATCGGTGTATATGGAGGCCTTACCAAATGGACCGATAAAACTAAATCATATAACAGGTTGGCTGATAAGTCCCCTGTCTGACACATAGATGGCGTCGCTGCTATTAAATACATATTATTTTTATATAGTACCAACCTTCAAATGATTCGTGTCAAAATTTGACGTCTGTAAGTCAATTAGTTTGTGAGATAGAGCGTCTTTTGTGAAGCAACTTTTGTTATTGTGAAAAAAATGAAAAAAAAGGAATTTCGTGTTTTGATAAAATTCTGTTTTCTGAAGGGAAAAATACGGTGGAAGCAAAAACTTGGATTGATAATGAGTTTCCGGACTCTGCCCCAGGGAAATCAACACTAATTGATTGGTATGCAAAATTCAAGCGTGGTGAAATGAGCACGGAGGTTGGTGAACGCAGTGGACGCCCGAAAGAGGTGGTTACCGACGAAAACTTCAAAAAAATCTACAAAATGATTTTGAATGACCGTAAAATGAAGTTTATCGAGATAGCAGAGGCTTTAAAGATTATTACTTAATTTTTGGATATGTGGAGGCTCTGTGCAAAATGGGTGCCGCGTGAGCTCACATTTGACCAAAAACAACAATGTGTTGATGATTCTGAGCGGTGTTTGCAGCTGTTATTTGGCAAAATATTATAATTTTTTTAAGAAAAACATCTTTCCCCATACCAACCTCCAAAATTTGATAAAAAATTGCAAATTAGAAATTTTAAATTTGGTACAATTTGGTAGATTGGTTTCAACTCGTGTGCAAATCGTACCTATTTTTTGTTTCGCTTTGTGAACCTAAAAATTTATTTATTTTATTTTCGAATTTTAACCTACTCAAGATATATATACGGAGTAAAATTAAATTATATTTTTTAATATTAAAAAAGTCTTCTCACTTCAAACCAAGCCTCCACAAGGGTGAAAGGGGTTACCCATTCCAAAATTCCATTGGGTATTGAATGAATGGGTCCCAAGTAGGTTAATCTCATATGGCTATTTGACACCTTTCCCATAACCCTGAAAGCAGTTAATAAATTAACAACACACTGAAGCGGGTACTCGTAATTTGAACAAATATTATACCGATTTATTTATTGGCCTTAATGAGCGAATGAATTGGTTTACATGGTTTTGGGTTGTTGCATAGCATTTCTCTTAAGCAAATTCACACCTTTTGAAATAAAAGTCTTGGTAATAAAAAAAAAAACAAAACTGCAGAGGTGGTGGGAACCCTCAAAACTGCCTTCTGGTCTTTGTTCGATCTAATGACATAGATTTCATACAAGAAAGGGTCTTTGTAAAACATGCAAGTTTTGTTTTCTTGTGTATCCCATTATTCCATCACTCATTGATTTCATAGAAAATTAAAAAAAAAAAACGAAATTCATTGACCAAAAAATAGACATTGCACCAATGAATCGATCTGTTGCTGATTATTCGGCCAACTGTGCTTCTTTTGCCAATGCGCACAAGTTCATATGCGGCCTATTTGCCTAAATCGCTGGTGAGTGAGTGAACTTGAAAATAATTTTCAATGTCTTGACTCTGACGAAATCTTTACATGATAGCCATGCAAACAGAAAGAGAACCAAAGAAATACAAGACAACACAACAAACAAAAATATTTATGAGACTCTGAAAATAGCACCGAAAACACCTTTTGACCATGATGGCTGTAAGTAGAGTTTGGATAAAGTTTCGAAGAATGCGCGCAAGGTGCGTAAATTGACTTGTAAGTCACTCTTATTAATGCATACGCACACACACACACAAACATATATCGACATTACTCATGACCACTGTGCAGTGCATCGATATCGTACCAAACCTCAAATACAAGTTTTATACATGTTTCTGGTGTGCTGATTTTTTTACGGTATTTACACTTTTGTTTTGATTTCGATTTTTTCCAAATAAATATTAAAGCTGCACATTGGGTTAAGATGTAGCTGAAGCCTGCTGAGTACACTGAAAAAACATTGATTCAATTTTTAGGGAGCCACCGTGATGCAGTGGTTAGCATGCACGCCTTGCATACACAAGGTCGTGGGTTCGATTCCTGCTTCGACCGAACACCAAAAAGTTTTTCAGCGGTGGATTATCCCACCTCAGTAATGCTGGTGACATTTCTGAGGGTTTCAAAGCTTCTCTAAGTGGTTTCACTGCAATGTGGAACGCCGTTCGGATTCGGCTATAAAAAGGTGGTCCCTTGTCATAGAGCTTAACATGGAATCGCGCAGCACTGAGTGATAAGAGAGAAGTTCACCAATGTGGTATCACAATGGACTGAATAGTCTAATTGAGCCTGATACATCGGGCTGCCACCTAACCTAACCTAGGGACAAATTTCATTAAAAAAAATCATAATCTTTGTTTTAAAAATGTTTTTCTTTAAATTTAGGACACGAATCTATAAAATTTGGGTCCCTCCGTTAACGTTAATTAAGGAAAATGTTTCCTAAAGTAATGAAGAACATTTTTGATTTAAATAAATAATCTTAAAAAATTAACTGGAGTATTTAATCTTTGAATTAATGATATAAAACCTTCAACTATACCCTAAAGGGTGATACGGTCAAAATTTGGTCAAGGGAAAACGCGTGTAAATCGGTGAAATCGTTTATTTAAAAAATCAAATTAAATTTCTTTTTCAAGTTCAATTAGTATAAAATTCAGGAAAAATATTCAGTTAGGTTACGTTTTTCCAAATCCGAATTGCCGGGGCTCACGCTTGACACCTGCCATCAGATTTTGTACAGCCACCTTGTCCACCTTCTTCGCCGCAGAAAGCCAGTTTGCCTTGAACTGCTGCTCGTTCTTAGCAGTTTTTTTGGTCTTCTTTAGGTTCCGCTTGACAATAGCCCAGTATTTCTCAATTGGGCGGAGCTCTGGCGTGTTGGGAGGGTTCTTGTCCTTGGGAACCACCTGCACGTTGTTGGCGGCGTACCACTCCATGACCTTTTTACCGTAATGGCAAGATGCCAAATCCGGCCAAAACAGTACGGAACAACCGTGTTTCTTCAGGAAAGGCAGCAGACGTTTATTCAAACACTCTTTCACGTAAATTTCTTGGTTGACAGTCCCGGAAGCTATGAGAATCCTGCTTTTCAAGCCACAGGTACAGATGGCTTGCCAAACCAGATATTTCTTTGCGAACTTTGACAGTTTTATGTGCTTGAAAATATCTGCTACCTTTCCCCTTCCTTTTGCCGTATAAAACTCCTGTCCCGGAAGCTGCTTGTAGTCGGCTTTGACGTAGGTTTCGTCGTCCATTACCACGCAGTCAAACTTCGTCAGCATCGTCGTGCGCGACGGGATCGCGCTTTCGTATTTTGTTTATCATCGCGATTTGGAGTCACTACCTTCTTGTAAGTCGATAGTCCGGCTCGTTTTTTGGCTCGATGCACGGTTGTAGACGATACACCCAGCTTATTTGCGGCATCTCGGAGAGAGAGGTTGGGGTTTCGCTTGAAACTACCGGCAACTCTCTTTGTCGTCTCAGCGGCTTCCGGTTTTCGATTTCCCACCGATCCAGACTTCCTGGCTGTCAACAAACGTTCCCCAAACACTTTAATTACATTTGTAACGGTTGATTTAGCAACTTTTAGCGATTTTGCCACTTTTACGTGCGAGTAGCTCGGATTTTCGCGATGCGCGAGCAAAATTTTGATGCGCTGCTCTTCTTGCTTGGACGGCATTTTGACAACTGAAGAGTGAATTCCAAAATCAAAATAGGAGCAACATTCTACACACACACACCTTCAAAATGAGGGGTGTTCAGGTTTTTTAAATGCAAAATTGAAAGAAATACGTCAAGTTTATATTGACCAAATTTTGACCGTATCTCCCTTTAATACTGTTTTGAGGAGTTTGCAAATTTTGCATAGTTGGTTTAAAGTTTTCTTCCGAATTTAAGAAAACATTTTTACCTGAAAGAATATGTTGTAATTTGGATTTGGACAATAATTTTTATGTGGGTAGTTTATTGAAAATTTGCAAAAAGAGAATGAAATTTTGAGTAATGATATCTTTATACTCATTTTTATTTTATAGAGTCTAGATTTAAATCTAAATAGCGCCTTAGATTTTTTATTTTAAGGAAGCAGCATCTTTGGTTCGGAATCAAAGCCAAATCTTTAAGGGAAGGTCGAAATCTTTAAACGTTTGTTGAGCTCCCGTTGTGCATAGATGGTCGCAATTCGCAAAATAGTACTCTGAAAAAAATATTGACCTAATATGGAAGATTATGAAACTTAAGTTAAGGACAAAATTATTTAAAATAATAAAAACATTTTAATTAAATGAAAGTTTATAATCCTTGCTTTAAAATTTTGTTCATTTCATTTAGGACACAAGTCTTGAAATTTTCCGTCTCTCTGCTGAAGTTGTAGATCTTTGAAGTAAGGCTAATTTTCCTTAATATAAAGAAAAACATTTTTAATTTAAAGATATCGTCTTTAACTCAACAGACATATTGCATTTTTTAAATTTAAGATAAAATCGCTTCAGATATAGGCTAAGACTTATTGTAAGGATTTGCATCTTTGGTTTAAAGTTTTTTTAACATTAAGAAAACTGTTTTTACTTTGAAGTACCTGTCATAATTTGGATTTTAAATTGGAATTTGTACATAAATACCATTATTAATATATCGCATATATATATTGAAGTACCTGTCATAATTTGGATTTTAAATTGGAATTTGTTTGTACATAAATACCACTATTAATATATCGTAAAAAGAGGATAAAAATTCGATGAATGAAATCTGTATATAATTTTAACTTTATTTATCCTAGATTTAAGGCCAGGGAGGTCCGTCAAAGATGTTTTTATTTTAAAGAAGCCGCATCTTTGGCTCGGAATCAATACCAAAATCCTTAAGGGAAGGTCAAAATCTTTGGATCCAAGTAAACTTTTTTTTGAGTGTAAGATGAAAAAAAAATGAAAGCTGAGAGGAAACAATGTAGTTAATATGATTTGGCGGCCTTTGATTTTTCTTTACTTTTAGTTTATTGCTGGAGAAAGAATTTCGTAAATCGTAGTTAAAAATCCAAAAATATCATTAAATGTTAACTAAAAATTTTCATTAATCGCAGCCAACAAGGGATAAAAAATTCGAAATTAGATTTTTTTGTAAAAAAGTCGAAAAGTCAATAAATAGGCAATAAATACTTCTATATTAAACCTGAGAGTACTTCCTTCCTCCTCCGGATAAACCAAATACACTCGAAAAAAAAAATGTACCCTATATATCACTAAAATCAATTTAACTTTATTTTAGTTCATGGAATTATTATTTTTGGAGAAAGTTTCCTTTACTCTAATAATTTTTTGCGCACGTTATTTAAATAAACTAAAAAACTGGAAAAAATGTTATACAAATGAAGCATAAAGATTTACTAAATTCGTACTTCTCACAAAATAGTTCATTACTTCTTTAAATTTGTAAATTTTACTAGAAATGATTTCATCCTGAACTTCGTAAGGCCGTAAATATAATCTTGCAATTTTGAATTCCAATTTATTTTCCTTTAAACTAAAATAATTTATTAAACAAATGAAAAAAATTAATTAAACCCAAAAATTTTTCTTAAATTTGTGAAAAAATATTTACTTATTTTTGTGATATCGGCGTGATGCCAGCGTTTGTAATACTATTTAGTTAAATTTTTCTAAAAATCAAAATTTTCGAAAATTAACCAAATTTTTTCTCCCTGATAGGTTCACTGTTTTATTTTCAGTGTAAATATAGAAAATTGCTTTTGCGATGAAAAAAATTAAAAGTTCATATTTTTATAAAATGGGAGAAGTTAGCTTAAATGGAGTTTAAACCCAGCAAAAAATACTTCAGCAGTAAGAGTTTAATTGTGCTTTTTGATATACAATAAAGTAGGCAGTGCATCTACACTCCATGAATCGGTAGCAATAACGTAAACAAGTAATCAAACTAGTTTATGATCATTCGTTTACGTTATTGCAACCAATTCATGCAGTATAGATGCATGAAAGGTAGTGCTGTTTCCCTTCACGCCAACAATGCTATACTCAAGATTATATATCACTTCTGAGCAATATTTCTATTAAAATGAGCAATTATATCAGCGCTATGTAGAAGCTGCTCTAAATCGGGACATCGCCCACAGAAATCAGCGCTGATTCGGTTGTTTTGTAAGCAATTCTGCTGAAATAGTGCTCAATTTTTTGCTGGGAAGTCTCTCAAATGAGTAAATTGTACTAAAATTGTAGGGAGCCACCGTAGTGCAATGGTTGGCATGCCCGCCTTGCATACACAAGGTCGTGGGTTCGATTCCTGCTTCGACCGAACGCCTGATACATCGGGCTATTCATATCAGTCCATAATTATATACTTCCCCAATATAAACCGATCCCGAGATTTGGTTTTGGAGCCCCTTGGAGGAACAAATTTCATACGAGTAAGTTGAAATTTGGTACATTGTGCGTTAACAACCATGCCTAACTAGGTCCATATCGGTCTATAGTTATATATAGCCCTCAGATAAATCGATCACCAATCACACAAAATTGGTCCATATCAAGTTCATGATTGTATATAGGACCCATATAAGCGACCCCCATATTTCAATTCTGGATCTCTAAGTACCGTGCAAAAGTCCATATCGATTCGTAATTATTTGTGGACTTCCCTATATATACCTTTTTTGTCTAATATATATCACGTATGGACTAACTCACAATTTAGAAAACGATGTTAAGAAGTTTTAAGATACCTTGTCATCGTAAGTAATCCAATCCAAGTAATTACATTGTGGATGACAGTCTTTCGTAGAAGTTTCTAAGCAATCCATGGTGGAGGGTACATAAGATTCGGCCTGGCCGAACTTACGGCCGTATATACTTTTTATTTGTAATAAATTTTCTTCAATTTGACAAAAAGTATTAAATTATTTGTAACATGTTGCAATTAGAAAATTATTTAGTTAAAATTTGTCATTTTCTTTCATTTTGGGTTCACATTTTTCGGTTGCACATCCCATATTGCTCGTATGAAAAGAATACGAATCTTCCTAAATGAAAGGCATGCGTTTTTTGAATTCCTAAATAGCTCCCTACTGAATTTGAAGCACAACAAATAAATATTTTGCCAAAAGGTTAGTCTTTCTTGTAATTGCTTCCAGTGTGCTGAAATTATAAATGTTTTCAATAGGCGCATGTGCACGGACAAATTTACGCTTGTATATATTTTGGCCAGAATTCAATTAAAGAAGTATGTTTTTGTATCGAATGATGGTCAATCAAATGTCGACAGTGATGTCGATTTTTGCGGTCTTAATGTCCATTGTTATCTTCGGACTCGATGGTGCGTTTGTGACGGCCGATGGCCGAGGGTCAATTTTTAATAATTCTCTGGCGAATATTTGTGCAATCATTGTAGTTATTATGGTGGCATCGGAGGTTATTGATTTTTTGATGTCATTAACAATTGCTTTTATGCCTCTTCATCATTAGTTCGGTGGATGTGATGGCAGTAGGGCTGAGCAGGTGCTAATGTAGGGGGATGACAACGTCCAGTAATCGATTAATTGTTATGGAGTTTAGTGTTTTAGTGTATTAATTGGTGATTGTATTTGTATTGCTCTGGAATTTTTGAATACTTTTTTGTTTGTTTGTTTGTTTTCGACGATTCCATTCCATTCTCTATAATTTTGGGCATAACAGACATGGCCAATTGAAATGTGGTTTAAATTAAAAACTAAGTATATATTAATAATTTATTGTTTTTACATTTAATAATAAAAATTATTTTCTTATTATTTTGTGTATTTGATTGATATGGAGGTTTGTTTTATTGGCTTAAAAAGCCTATTCAAGGTCATATATTTCCGTACTCTGCATAAAACAACTGAGCGAATATTCGTGAACTATTGAGTGTAATAATATCTGCTATTGTATCGATATTGCTGTAATTACTGCAGTTGAAAAACTTTGTAACATCAAGGAAATATGTCATTAAAGGTAAAAACAGACATTTTAATAAATTTAATATAATTCTATGTTATTATAAATTATTTGTTAAATAAGGAAATATTTAATGAAAATTGTCTTTGTGCTAATAAACAATTTTAGTTATATCTAAACTATTCCAATTTTAGTTTATATTTTTTTGCATTATATGAATTTAAACTAAACTATAGATTTCAATTATTTTCCAATACAAAAAAAAAATAACAAAAGTCTAAAGTGCAAAAAAAAAAAAATATAAAAAATTATACACAAATGAAGTACAAAGATAAACTAGTTCAGAATTCCTTAAAATTTGTAAATTCTACCAATAATGTGCCCATCTTGAACTTCGTATCGCACTAAAGATATTTTTGCAATTTTGAACTCCAATTTTTCTTTCAATCTACGGAATGTTCTTTAATAAAAAAAATAATAAACTTGTGGTTTAAAGCTGAAATCAAAAACAACAATAATGATTGAAAAGTAAACCAACAATAAACAACAAAACGAATAACAATAAATTTGTATAACTTTTTTAGATTTTTTTTAGAATTCGTCGAAAATTACTTCCTTATTTTTGTGAAATCTGCGTGACATCTGCGTTGCTAATACGGTTAATTAAATTTTTCTAAAATTAACTAACATTTTCTTTCCTGGTGTGTTTACTATTTTTTCAGTGTATACATTAGAGGTATAAGTTACCCAAAGAAAACAAAAAACGAAGTTTTAGACAAACGAAAATCTCCTTTCTTTTAGAGCAAATAAACGCAAATTTATGATAAGAGATTCAAGGATTATCTTTAAACTTTTTATACCCTAAACCACATAGTGGTCAGGGTATAATAACTTCGATCTGCCAAAAAATGTGCCTACCAGAAATATTGATTTTAGACATAAAATATATACCGATCGACTTAGAATCACCTCCTTAGTCGATCTAGCGCTTGGTGTCCGTCCGTCTGCACGTCCATCCGCCCATCTGTACGTCCGTCCGTCCATCTGTCCATGTATTTGTTGTTCACAGGATTCTGGTCGCAATTATTAACCGATTTTGATGAAATTTGGTACAGGGTGTTTTTTGGGCACAAGGACGAACGTTATTGAATTTAAAAAAAAAAAAAAAACAACGGATCAAATTTAGATATACCTACCATATATATGTATCGCCCGATTTCGACAAATGGGGTCACGTTGCGCTGTTTTACAAACAGATCGTCACCAAATTTGGCAAAAAGTAATCTTTTCCATCACCCTTCTAGTCTGCAAAATTTCATCCAAATTGGTTCAGATTTAGATATAGCTCTCATATATATGTATCGCCCGATGTTCCCAAATTTGGCCATAAAACCCTTATTTATCAACCGAACTTACTCAAAGTTGGCTTACTATAATCTTTTATAGTACAAACAATATGTGCAAAAAGTCATCGAAATTGGTTCAGATTTAGCTATAGCTACCGTATATATGTACCGCCCGGTTTTTCTAAATTTGGCTATAAAACCCTTATTTAGCAACCGATAGTACTCAAAGTTGGTTAAATGTAATCTTCTATAGCAATAACCATATGTGCTAAATTTCATCGAAATCGGTTCAGGTTTAGATATAGCTCCCATATAAATGTATAGACCAATTTTCCCAAATTTGGACATAGAACCATTATTTATTAACTGACCTTACTCAAAGTTGGCTAGATCCAGTCCTGTATAGTACAAGCTGTGTGTGCAAAATTTCATCGAAATCGGTTCAGATGTAGATATAGCTCCCATATATATGTATCGGCCGGTTTTGAATAATAAAAATTAATAACCTTATGTTTGACCATAGAGACCAGATTTCTTAACTGATCTTACTCACATTTAGCACAAGGTCACCTTCTGTGGTTTCAATTAAACCTGGAAAATATCATCGAAATCGGTACAGATTTAGATATAGCTCCCATATATATACATCGCTCGATTTTCCAAAATTTGGCCATACTACTCTTATTCAAATTTGTATGTACTATCCGATCATATTTAGACTTACATGTAACTCTTATGATATAGTCGGCCCTATGGGGTTTTAGACAATATATGGCCAAATCAGGCGATATTTATAGAAACTGGAAGCTTATTAATCTATGTCTACACGCAAAAAATAATTCTTTCCTCACAAACAAAATTTTAGACAAACAAAGTTCGTTTCCCATTTGCTTTTCGCTGTAAGGAAGTTTATTTGGAAGAAAAGTATATACTTTTTGTGATAACCGTTTATTCTTTTCCAGGATGTAAAAACAATTTCATAAAGACTATCTCAAAAAAGCAATCTTTTCTAGCTAATTGCATTTTCCCTCACACTTCCACGAGGTTTTTTAGTTCTTAGTCCCTTTTTCTGTAATACAAACAATGTTGAATGTGAACCACATATAAACGCCAAGTTTTTTTTTTACCGAATTTTATTTGACATTTCTCTATTTCAGACTTACTCAATTTGAACCATGGAGATATACACAATCCAACATCGTATTAAATGGTTCCAAGAAATGGCAACAGTGGATGATCAATTTTCGAAGAAAATCATCTTCAGTGATGAGGCACATTTTCACCTCAGTGGATTCGTCAATAAACAGAATTGCCGCATTTGGGCGAATGGGAATCCAAGAGTGATTGTCGAAAAACCAATGCACCCACAAAGAGTGACTGTTTGGTGCGGTTTATGGGGTGGCGGCATCATCGGACCGTATTTTTTCCAAAATGAGGCCGGTCAGGCCGTTACTATGCATGGTGTTCGCTATCGATTTATCAAATTATGGCCTGAATTGGAAGAAATGGATGTGGACGATATGTGGTTTCAGGAGGACGGTGCCACTTTCCACACAGCTAACGAAACAATGGCTCTTTTGCGCAACAAATTCAATGGCCGTGTTATCTCACGTAATGGCGATGTCAATTGGCCGCCAAGATCATGTGATTTGACACCGTTGGACTTTTTTCTTTGGGTTTATTTGAAAGAAAAGGTGTACGTCGATAAGACAGCAACAATTCAAGAGCTAAAGGATGAGATAATTCGGCACATTAACGGCATAGAACCTCCATTATGCCTCAGCGTCATCGAAAATTTGGACCATCGGATGAAGTTGTGCCACCGAGGTCGCGGCGCCCATTTGGCCGATATTTTGTTCCATACATAATTGAGTACTACCAATATATCATAATAAAATAAAATTACAATAATTTCCTAAATAGTTTGTGTTTTATTCAAAATCAACATTACATACAACCATATTAAACTTTTGCTACGAAACTGTAAAATGTGTTTTATTAACGACTTAAAGTCAGAAAAGAACATTGCTTGATATAAACGAAATAGACTGTGTTGTTGGTTAATTTTTTTTTACTGAAAAAACAAAAATTTTGTGACACACGAATTTTTTTGGTGATAAAAGTTTAAAATTTTCGAAAAAAATCAAAAAACTCTAACAAAAGAAAAACGTTTTCCAAACGTTTTTTTTTTTCTTTGCATGTATATCTAAATTCTGAGCCAAAATACATACCTGTACCAATAAACTGCGACCTAGAATTTGATTACAAATATGTGCTCACAGACAGACGGACATGTCTACATCTTCTCAACAGAGTGGTTCAGGGCATAAAGAGTTTTCAGTAAAGGTGGGTATTAAGTTCGAGATTAATGTATGTACTATGTTCGCTTTTCGCGTTGAAATTTTCGTGGTTACTTCATTAAAAAAGTTCAATATAAAGCAGATAAATTAACTCAGTTGATACGATGTTTCTTGTTTCTCTAGATTTCGACAAGACTTTACAGGAATAACTTTGTTTTCATTTATAATTTCGATTATTTAAGGAAAAATAATCGCGAAAATAAAGTGATTTTCAACTAGAAAACCGAACATTGTACCCACCTTTAGCCGCTAAAACCGTCATTTTTTTCACGATTACTTTTCTTTACTAATCCATTTTGAAGGAAAAAAACTTAATAAAAGGTTACTTTGGGCTATTCCCCATCAAGTTATATTAAAATTGGCATCAAAGACTTTTAATTTTATACTTTTTTACTGATTTATTTTTGATTTTAGCGGCTAAACTCGAACTTAGTACTCACCTTTAAAGTGAGTGCGATTTTAGTTCTATGTTAAAAAAAAAAAAAAAAATAAAATGACCGGTGTTTCCTGAAAGATTCGACTACATTTTATAATTTGGTAAATTTTATATTCGATTCTAAGCCAAAATTCCCCAAATGTGTCATTTGTTTCCTGTGCAATGGAATAAATGCGAAAATGTGCGAAAATCCAAATTTCCTATCTTTTGTCTCTTTGTACATCTCAAGAACATTCTCAAAAATATTTATTCCAAATTAAAATTTTTTCTGAATGGTATTTGAAAAGTTCTATTAGAAGTACCTTCTTTGATTAAAATTATTAAATTTCGTACCATTTTAGTATTCCGAAAATTACGAACAATTCTATTCTATTGTTCGTATTTAATATTTCAAAATATTCTTCTAATCTTCCTTGATTCTGTATATACGTGCACACAAAAAAATAACTGCAAATAAATATTAACAACTTTATTTGTATGTAAAATCTGCTGATGCTCAACAAATTTGTCTATTGAATATGAGGCATTTGTTGTTGAAATGTGTTTGTAGATGCTTGACAGAGGAAATAATAGAAATATTATGAATTTTCAACAAATAGTTTTGTTGCGAAAATAGTTGAATGCTATCGATATGAATACAGAAACAAAAATACAAGACTGGTTACGCGCACATCGCTGAGAATATGTACGAAAGCTAAAAGAAGTATGCGAAGAATACCGTTAGAATAAAATAAGTATGAGCACATGCATGTGTATGATAGCAAGCAAAGAGCACACTCATCAGAGAATACAGAAAAGCATGTATAAATGTCTGTAAAAAATTTACATTTTTCAATTTGGTAGTTTCTTAAATGTGTTTGTTGTATGAGATAATTAATAAAACCATATTAATATCGGGATTACAGTTATTACAATTCTAATTAACTAGAATATATAGCACTGGGCAAATAGTTGTCAAAATATTTGCTAGACCCTGGACTACTTAAATTTAAAATCGTCATACATTTACAAAACTGAGTATAGGACACAAAAATGTTACATCTTCCCGGTCCAAAAATAACATTTTGATCATATTCCTTCTCTGTGTGTACTTAACAAAATATCTCCAAAATGTTTCCGGCATATTTGCAATTTTGGTGCAATTCATAGCATAATTCTGTCAATTTTAATTTCAATTTAATTTTTTGTCAATACACCAATAAATTTGTTGCAGGTCATTGATAGACTCCAACAAACCACATACAAATTTTTTCGTTCAAATTCAAAAATATTTGTTGAGGATTAAACGTAAGGTTAAAGTGGCAGCCCGATTAAGATTCAGGCTCACTTAGACTATTCAGTCCATTGTAACGTAACGTTCAACAACAAATATTTTGCACTGTTGGATGCTCAACAAATTACTTACAAATTATGTTATTGAGAACACAAATTATTTGTTGCCTTCTGATGGTAACGATTGGTAACAACTTTTTTGTAATAATGGTTATTAAAATTACAAATTAGTTTGTTGCAGGAAAATTAACAAATTTTATTATTGGTTTTCCAACAAAAGTTATTGGTTCTCAAACTTATTTTTATCTGTGTGGATGGTGGATGGATACATTTAACCTTCCAGTGCTACACTTTTTCTGCCAGCTGATAAAATAGTCCAGGTTTACGATACAAAAGCAAGAAAACAAAACAAGTAAAAACTCAATACGATAAAATCCAGTATACAGTACAAAGTGTCTGTAGAGTTTTGACTAATTTTTGTTTTTATTTTACCAATTTTTGCTGTCTTTTGGTGTGTTTTACTAAAAGCTTCCCGTTTTATCGAAGATCGTCTAAGAAATTCTTGAATTATATAAAATCATAAAAAACAGAGCACTGCTACAACTATTGAGCGTACCTAAATGTACCAAATGTTCCATCACAGTTATTGAGGGTTAGCAGTGGTGAGTTTCTTTTGTTGTCATCTTTTTTGTGTTGCCAAAAAAAGCTTTCGTAAGTCTAACACAAGGAAGACACTATTACAGCACTCGGCAGAGATGAGAGAGCCAAAAAAGCTTTTGCTCTAGGAAAATATGGTTAAAACGAATAAGCCATACGAGAGAGCCCATTTGTGATTACATTCTGTTTTGACTTTTACATTCCAACCCTGGTTGTAATGGTGGTGGTGGTTGCATGTAAAGGCATTTTTGAGCTCAAAGGAAAACGAGAGTGAGTGGCTGCTTGGTTGTCTGGTCAAATTGTCTATCGGACTGTTTACCTTATTCTTAATTGCGGTTTTATGGGAATGTCAAGAAAAATATTTCCAAGGAAATCAAAAGAGCATCGTAATAACCTGTGTCTTGGTTTCGTTGTAAGTTAAGGATTTTACGAAAATTGTGTATACATGTGTGTGGATGTGTTTTGTGAATGCATTTGCAAAATAACCAATGCATTTTGGAGGCCGTTCAGTTTTTTCTTTGATGGTTCTTGTTTTTTGCGTTGGGTTGGTTATTTAGATGACCGAATGCATTTTGTTGGTAAGAGAATGGTTGAACGTCAGAGGTGATGAGGTGAATGGTTCGAGCTGAGAACATCGATGTCTCGAGTAGAGTGATGGTGGCCAATGTTAGCTGTTTTGTTTTTGTCAATTGTTACTATGCTACGTCTACGACGTTGACGTCGACGATGAAGAAGAATAAGTGATGTCTGTTGCCCAAAGCTTTGGCTGGTTTGCTTTGACTTATTCAGTTGAGTTTAAGCCACATAGCGTTAACGTTGTGCCTTATTATAGCCGTCGCAGTAAAAACCCCCCCAAACAAAATAAAGCTACGACGTATCGCTTTGATTCGGTTTTGTGAGTGCTTTATTTTAATTTTGTTGTGCTTTTTTTGAACGGCCTACAGAGACTCGAAGAAAGCGGTAGTAAGGTGTCTAAAATACAGGAAAAACGTCAACAATGACAATCTTTTAGTTAAACTATTACCGCAAAATTCGCTCCCCTTGCGCAGCGCCCACCATTGGACTCTTCACCTCTAATACTTCTATTAAATAATTGAGCAAACACGTTCAGAAACACTCTTGGACAAACACTGACTGACTGACTGACTTTGTTTTTGGTATTTCACATATGGGATTGCAATACTTGTTGGCTTGGCTATTTGTTCATAGATCAACCCCTTTTCCCTTCGTACGCTCTTCGTCGAAGTAGACTGTGATACTTCTTGCTCTCCCCCTCCATAGCAAATCAGTGAGTGTAAAGTGCGAATTTAGCAACGTCAAAAGAAACTTCACAAAACTATATGTGTATATAAATCCAACAGACAAACTATATTTTTTTTGTGAGTACTACCGACCCAAAACATTAAGAAATCAACTTTTAATACCAGAAAACAAACAGACCGACAATATCTAGCTGGTCTTGGAGTGTGCGCGAGTGTTATTTCAGAGTGTATCGAAGCTCGTATATGCGCGTGTGTGTGTGCTTGAGCGTTAAGCGGACTGTGAGAGCATCATCTCTTGAAGAGTTTGATCGTCAGAGCGAATCTGAGACATTGGTCTGATGACAGTTTGTTAGCTGAAATAAGCTTAAGTTGTCGATGACGACGTTAACGTCGAAAAGTGTCGCCGCCAACGTTTTGTTTGGCTTAACAAAAAACGTTAAGATTTAGTACCAATTCGTCGTTGTACTGAAACACTTGATTTTAGCGTAAAGCAAGCGTTCAGAACATCCAACAAAAATCAAAGTGTGAAAAAATAAAAATTCTTGAGATTTCAAAGTAAGTTTAAATGAGTAGTGCAGAAACTTTAAAACGAAACGCATATGAGATAGCAAAATCATTTAAACTAACCCAAGTGAATGTGTGTGCATTGGTGAATACGCTCGTGCGTTTGTGTGCCTACTTTTGGTGGTGGGTGACAAAATCAATCATTGACGCAAACGTAATAGCAAGTGCTTGTGTCTTAAGTCTTTTGTTTTAAGAAGCAAAGAAAAATCATCAAAATCAATGAACAACTCATTAATGGGATAATTCAATTTAATGTTTGCCAAAGAAAACCAAAAACACATCAAAATAAATCTCTAAAAAATAAACATTGTTCCAAAAATTTTATTACATAAAAATCGAAAATTAAAGAAACGAAAACAAAAACGCAAAGCAAAAATTTAATTGAAGAAAAAAATTAAACCACCATAGAAATAAAGGCAATATAAAAATAAGCCATACAAAATACTCTATCGATGAAAAGTTGAAGCCGAAAAAATCCAAACAATCAACAAACTCTTCGAGTGTAGAAAAAATCCATCTTTGGGGATTTATTTTTTTTTTCTACAAGCGGAGTTTGACCGAATAAATTTGTGTTAATTACAGTAATCTTAAAATATTTGGCGAAATTAAAAACTTTTTTTTTAAAATATTTCAAAAACTTGAGAAAAATGTAAGTAATCTCCCTTAAATTATGTTTGTTTTTTCTTTACCGATATTTTTCAAATTACCAAACCACAACTGATTATACCACACAAGGTTTTGCAATATATCAAATTATAATTATATAATTTTTATAGGCTATTGTTTGAAAATAAAATATATAGACAGGTAGGAAAATATAATTCATTTGTTTATATATATATTTTTTTTAGCGAAATGTCATTCTATTGTTTTCCGATCGGCATATTAATTTGCTAATTATTGAAAAAAAAACAAAGAAATATATGTTTTAAAAAATATACAATAGAAAAAAAGTAATATTAGTAAATTAAAAAAAGTAAAAAAAAAATATTTGAAAATATCTGTATTACAAGTGTATACTTTGGTTGTGAACTTTGGGACATTGTTTTAGCCTCTTTAGATTAGAATTTTGGTTAATTGTGAATCAGTATTAATCAAACTTTGACAATCTTTCCTGCCCTCTCAGCAATGTGTGTTCAATAGTTACGTGGTATTTGAAGATATTTCGTTTTAATCTAGAGATATTTGCAAAAGTTAGTAAACAAAGTTTAAATTTAGGTACCGTTTAAATTTGCTAGACCGATATTTAAGGTCAATTGAAAAGGTAATGGCCTAATATCCACAATATTTTCTCTGGCCAAATTTAATAGTTTTTCATAACACGCTTCAAGGGTGATACACTGATTATAGCGACCCTTAATCTTTTCGGTAACAGTTTGATAGTCCCTTGCTATGGACTGAATAGTCTAAGTGAGCCTGAATCTTAATCGGGCTGCCACTTTAACCTGACCTAACCTAGTCCCTTGCTTGAAAATAGGTTACGGGAAGCCAGTTTTCTTTTGAGAACTAAGAGCAGAAAAATAGATCTTGAGAAGAAATGCTACTCCTTCCTTTCCTTTCACCAATGAAAACTATCCAAAACACAGGCTTCATAACCTTTCTAGTTGCATGCGAAGAAGAAATATGATTATTCCAAACATGTTTCAAGAGCATAATGTAACCTTTTTAACGGGAAATTGGCAACACGTTTGACTGTGGAGTCTTTCCAGGAGAAAGCTAATAAAAATCGAGCCCTACATTTGTGTGGAACAAGATTTAAATGTGGCCCGGTGTTTGGAATTTCGAGATTTAAAGGGTACTTTTTCGAGTTATCCAGAGCAAAGCTTTGATAAAATCGCTTAATGAATGGGGAATACATTTGGTCAAATTGAAGAAGGAAGTATATATTTTTTTGGGATATCTCTCTCTGCCCCAACTATGTAAATCTGAATCGACAAAAATTACATATTGTAGTAAATACAAAGAATTACGGTCCCAAATTTTAACAAGAAATTTTAATAAATTCATGCAAAAATTTGTATGTAAGTCATATTTAACAATAATACGATTTTACTACATTCAATAGATTTTACCCTTGTTGTAAAAAACTGCATTTCAAAATTCATTTAAAATCAGCTTAGAACTATGACTTGTATCTTACGAATAAAAATAGAGGGTTGAGACAGACAGACACTCCCCAAGAGAAGCAATTCTAAGTTGCTCACTATATATATTATGGGGTCCAGGGTCAATGAACTATAAGCTGAAGGGTATGAAAAGGGTGATACATCGCTCAACCGAAAAATGTTTCAAGATGAGATATCCAATTTTCAGTTCAGAAGTTTCTAATACCTTCATTGAAAATTTCAAGTCATTTGGTTCATCTAAATTAAGAAGTGAGTTCTGGTAGATGGGAAATATTGCCCTTTTGATTTATTTTCTATCCCACATAACTCTGTTCAGTTGTGTCCATAAAAAATTAATATGGACCGCTTTATAAAGCTTTATTATGCCTAAAAAGGTGGACATGTCTCACCTACCCACTTCTCACTTCAAATTAAGTTGATTTATTCAAAGAGGTTATGTGCTTTTAAGTATAGTTAAATATGCGAGAAAACGATATCGCCTTCTGCATTAAGAAAATAATAATTATGGTAGAGTTTGATGTTGGCTGAAACCTATATGAATACGATACAAAACTATAAGTTTAACTCTTGTTAAATAAAAATGAAGTAAATTAATATATTTTAAACTGAATGATTTTCTCCATAGCTAAATGTAAAAAAATCTGAGTAAATTATTAACCCCTATTAACTTCTAAACCGTGCTATGTACATATCTGTAATCTTGCATATATATTTCATATGCCAGTTAGAAACGTAACTGCTGAAATTTTTTCAGTTAAAGTTAACCAGAGAAAATATATTTCCATTTTTCTTTCTGTTAACAGACAGTTAAAGCCTAACAGAGCTACATGAAAATGACCTTAAGTGTTTGAAAGTTTTCAAATTCTTATAAACGTATTCTCAAAAAATTCCATTGATACTGTGTACTTATCGCCACTGTAGTTAAAGATCAATCATAGAAAATATTACACGTATCCTCACCTTGTAAAACTATTCTTAACAAAAAGCTTAATGTTTATCATGGATTTATTTAAATCATCTTGATAATGTTCAAGAATTTTAAAATGTAATACAACAAACAATATTTTCAAACAATTTTTATCGTACTAAATAACGATGACTACAATTATTAATCGTATTTAACTGATGTATGTAGCTTGCCTTGCTCATGCGGATAGCGTGACTGCTATGCCTCTTGCGACAGTAAAACTCGGAAGTGATTATTTTTTTTGTCTAAATATTTAATGTAATCATTTAAAATCGTTTTAAATTTCAAATAATTATAGTTTTTCATGGCATTTGTAAGGCCTGAGAAATTGTTGCATTATTTCAGTGAAAATTATCTTCTTTAGAGCAAATAGGTTATCATACCAGTTTTACAAAATCAAATTTGATATTAATAATTTGGCAAAAAAAAAAAAACATAATAATTCCAAAAAAAATTCCTTACATCACACATTTTGTCAAGAATTGTTTCGCTCTTCTTTTGCAACTTACATTAGTGAAATTTTTCTAATTTGTATATATGCCATGGTTAAAATTTCAAGGGCCGATTTAGGAAATTATTGTAATTTTATTTTATTATGATATATTGGTATTACTCAATTATGTATGAAACAAAATATCGGCCAAATGGGCGCCGCGACCTCGGTGGCACACCTTCATCCGATGGTCCAAATTTTCGATGACGCTGAGGCATAATGGAGGTCCTATGTCGTTAATGTGCCGAATTATCTCATCCTTTAGCTCTTGAATTGTTGATGGCTTATCGACGTACACCTTTTCTTTCAAATAACCCCAAAGAAAAAAGTCCAACGGTGTCAAATCACATGATCTTGGCGGCCAATTGATATCGCCGTTACGTGAGATAATACCGCCATTGAATTTGTTGCGCAAAAGAGCAATTGTTTCGTTAGCTGTGTGGCAAGTGGCACCGTCCTGCTGAAACCACATATCGTCCACATCCATATCTTCCAATTCGGGCCATAAAAAGTTCGTTACCATCTCACGATAGCGAACACCATTCACAGTAACTGCCTGACCGGCCTCATTTTGGAAAAAATACGGCCCGATGATGCCGCCAGCCCATAAACCGCACCAAACAGTCACTCTTTGTGGGTGCATTGGTTTTTCGACAATCACTCTTGGATTCTCATTCGCCCAAATGCGGCAATTCTGTTTATTGACGAATCCACTGAAGTGAAAATGTGTCTCATCACTGAAGATGATTTTCTTCGAAAATTGATCATCCACTGTTGCCATTTCTTGGAACCATTCTGCCCATTCACGACGTCCATGGTTCAAATTGAGTAAGTCTGAAATAGAGAAATGTCAAATAAAATTCGGAAAAAAAACTTGACGTTTAGGTGTGGTTCACATTCAACATCGGCCCTTACAATTTAACCACCCTTTACGGAAATAAGAATGTGAAGCCATACTTTCTTATTGTAACAGGAGCAATATTGACTTTTCGTGATTAGTTTGAAAATTTCTATAGTGTAATGAAATTTGTTGAACCAACAGCAAGATATAGTACTCGAGGATGTTTTTTAAGAGGTAGCGAGATAAAACCTCTCTTAGTGTGTAAACATAACCTTAACGGTAGGCGAAACATTTTTCCGTGACGACCTTGTCGCCAAACTTTTCCTCTTTTCTTGTTTCCGAGTGCTTTTTGATGTCAATATTACATGACAAGTAATGAAAAAAAAAAATTTTGATAAGCAATGACAACACTATTCCATTTGCCACCAAGAAACTAGCTGTCTCGGTATTCCCCAGGGAAAACTTCTTGTTACGAATATACCCTGGCAAAAATGTGGAAATACTTCTAACAAATATACCAATTTTCAAGTCGATAATTGCCCCCAGGAGGGTCAAGAAATCAAACCAACAAAGGGATAACGCACACTCAAAAAAAGTGAACTCTCCATTTCACTAAAGCCAATTTAACTTTATTTTAGTTAATTGAGTTATTATGTTCGGAGAAAGTTTCCTTTACTCTAATTTTTTGCGTACATTAGTTAAATTAACTAAAAAAAAATAATAGTTCATTATTTCTTTAATTTTGTTACTTTTACTACAAATGCGTCCATCATGAACTAAAGACGTTCTTGCAATTTTGAACTCCAATTTTTTTCTTCAAACTACAAAATTTTCCTTAAAAAGTGAAAAAAATTAATTATATCTAATAAATTTTCTTGAATTTGTCGAAAAATATTTAATTAATTTTGTGATATCGGCGTGATGCCAGCATTTGTAATACTGTTTGGTAAAAATTTTCTATAAATATTCAAAATTTTCTAAAATTAACCAAATGTTTTCTTTCTGGTGGGTTCACTGATTTTTCAGTGCAGATGATTATTTTGTACAAAATTTGATAAAACTCGGCAATTATATTAGAGTAATATAATTATGTTTGGGAAAATCGGGTCATATATACACCCACACAAAAAATCGCTTCTGTAACATATACTCCCAAACATATTTTGCTTTAAGCATATACATTTTTGGGTATTGCCCAAACATTTATATGTTTGATCTCTTCCAATATATAATATGTTTGAAAGCATATTGGTCTAAACAATATATGTTTGGGTGGTCTAAGTTCCAAACATTTTGTATTTTTGCATCCAAATTCAATAATGTTGTCTTCCAAAAAATAATATGTTATTATGTGAACATATAATATGTTTGGAAGCATTTTGCACCCAAAAATATTATATTCTTAAAAAAAATTCTCCCAAACAATATTGTGCTCAAAATTTTATTTATTTATTTATATATTTACAATCATAACGAATTATGAAAATAAACAGGTAATTTAGGTGCTAACAACATAGGTTTTCGACCTGAATGCTCAAAATTTTGTTTCTGCCTAATTGTATATTCCCCCACATCTTTCTCACTTCCACGAGATTTTTTAGTTCTTAGCAACTTTTTCTGTAATACAAACATTGTAGAAGAAATTATTCAATTTTATGATTTTTTTTATTTTAATTTTACCTTTTGCCGGACGGGGATTCGAACAGCGGACCACACAGTTTGTAAGGATCAAAGAAGTAGCTGATCAATTGCCCAAGGGAAAATAAAATGTTAATTTTGTAATAACAAGCAACAACCACCAACTTAATTCAATATCGCTCCCTGTTAAATAGCGCTCCAAGCTACTAAACACATATATGTTTATAGGCTATTTCTAAATTAATATATGTTTGCATCCAAGCATATTATATTTACAAACATTTTATGTCCCAAACATAATATGTTCTAACATATTAACATATATGTCCCAAACATATTATGCTTGTTTATGAACATTATATGCTTGCACTCAAAAATATTGTGTTTAAAAATTTGTGTTCCAAACATATAATGTTTATAGCCAAACATATGAAAAACAGTCTTTTTCATCCGTGTAGGATTACCTTGTGCTAAATTCAAATTAGATCGATTGTGAAATGAGAATAATATGACCATATTTGTGGAATTCGTTGGATAAGTAAATATGTAACACTATATCCAAAGTTGATCCGATTTTATTCAGATTGGCAATCGCTATTGCACCGTAAAAATACCCAGTAACAACTTGTAGATTGTAGATAACAGACAGACGAACGGATAACAAGTGATCTGAGCCGCTGATATATGGCGGGCAGATTAAGTGTACCTTAAAAATTTTCTGAATTAGAATATACAAATAATGTGGAAAAGTGTACGAAGATAATTAAGATGTGAATCGAATGGGAAGGTAGAGTTAATACCAAGTATACCGGTATGAAATGAGCGTTTTTTTTTCACGTGGCACCCATTTTCCACACTTTTGGATTTTTCCCACAGCTTTTAAACGATCAGAAATTGTTTGTTGTGCAACATTTAATATTGATCTCATTTGATTTTGACTCTTCGTCTAAATCGTGTGCAATTCGGCATCTTCAAACTTTTTTGGTAGTCTTCCAAGTTCCAAGTTCCACGTTCCTCATTTCTCACATCAAAATCATTATTTTTGAACAATTGAAACCATCTTTTGCATGTTGCTTCTGATAGAGCATGATCACCATATGCCTCGAAAAGCATCCGATGCGACTTTGCAGCACTTTGATTCAAATGAAAAAAAAACGCTTCATCACTTTCCGCAAATCATCACTTTCTGGTACAAAATTCGACATTTTTAACACGATGAAAAAATATGATGGTGTCTGTTCAATGAATTTATGTATACTAAATATTTTTCACAGATATCATAGCAAACAAACACAAAAAAAAAAATAATGACTCGTTCACTACAAATGTTCCCTATCGAGACATTTGTATCTTGACGAACACTTCATACCTGGTAAAGGGATTTAAAAGGAGGATTTTGAGTCGATCTGTATGTAGATTATTGGCCCAATATTAGAACATATATATTTGATAGATTATACGCAAATATGCATTTTATATCTTCATAAAATGAACAACCGTAATACAAGCATTATTTTTATTTATAAAATATGAATATTTTATTAAATTGTATGTAAAAAATTCAAAAAATCCAATTTTAATTACAAAAATTTATTCCGAATCAATAAATAATGAAGAATAATAGCCTGAGTTACAAGTAATCTTGTTTTGAAGTTCGGTTCCGGTAATAAATTTCAAAAATAAAGATTTTAATTTTATTAAACTTGGAACTTTTACACATTTCAAATACCAATAATAAAAACATCTGTAAAAATTTTGTAATCACCAACAATTATTACAATTTTATAATGAATTTTAATTTTTATGGATTTCTAATGAGTGCAAAAAAATATCAATGACTAATTACTTATGTAACTCAGGCGAAAGTACTATTAAGCGTAATTACACTTAACTTAAACAATACACAGAGATATAAGTATTTGTTAACCTTTAGCCATAATTCTAATATTGACTTATGATTAAAACAGAAATGTTCTTCAATCAATATTAATCGTACCGGCAATTAATAACGGCAAGTTCAGAGTCTTTTGATCCAGCTCGTAATTCTTTTCTTAACTCTACCTTCCCATTCGATTCACATCTTAATTATCTATCTATATTAATTAATTCCGTATGTATTTAACTATTTTCTAATCCATTTAATTATTGGTAGCCTTTAACTTGGCAGAAAATATTTCCTTTCCGAGTTCTGACGCTTTCAGAGAAAAAAAAAATTGTATTTTTCTGTGTGATCTGCTGATGAATACAAAGTCCAATGGCCAATGGTTAATTAAGACAGTAAATAGCAACAGACAATTTTAGCGTCTAAAACAATCTTACAATAAAATAATGATGAAGGTGGGCCAAATGTCAATTACCAGTTTGGAATAAGTGTTTATGATTTCTAGAAATCAAGTTAATGTGCTGGTTTGAGTCAAACAAGTGATTACCTTCAAATTATAGTAGTCTAAGTCGAAATTCAAAGTTGTTTTTGGAATACTACCTAAGTTTTTATTTGTATAAAATTTGCTTGTAATTCGACTTAGAAACTTGGATTTGTTTTCTAGTCATTACATTATGTTATTTTTATCTGCATGATTCCTTAGAGCCTATGGAATTAACAAAAACGGAAAGGTTCTTCAAAACAATATGAAGTCGAGTTAGCCTATTATAGATATAAGAAAAATGTAATGTTATTGAAGTCAACAAAATGATAATGATTTTTATGATTAGAACTACTCATGAAGATGCATTAATTATTCCCAGCAAAAAAATTTGGAAGTTCTTCCACAGGAACAACTTTAAAAGCACTTCCAGAAGATGTACTCCCAATGATGTTCTTTATTTAAACTACACAGGAAGTTCTTTTAATTCAATTTTTTATAATTTGCTTTTTTCATATTTTTAATGGGTAATGTTAACTTTTTTGTTTCAAATAGGTTCAAATCAGAGTAAGAATTCTTAAAATGGTACAAATTAATTAATTTTTTTTTCGAAAAAATGAAAAAATTGTGAATTTTTGAAAATATTTGAAGTCAAACGTTTCAGACAAGCGTTAGAATCCATTAAAAATTATAAAAAATTATAAAAATGATTTATTTGACATTCACAGACATTTTTAATTTACATCCAAAACATTGAATTCGGATCACACCTAAAGAAGTGATACAAATTCAGTGCAACGGCTGTTGAAACGGCTGTTGAAATGAAATGACGGATCATTGCTTCTGCGTCAATTTTGCACCACTTCCGGATCCAAAAAGAACATTTTCATTACTTTTTTGGCGACGCTTTCTTTGCTGGGTTATGGAATATTCAATTTTATTTAAGAGTAAGAGTGATTTGTTTTTAGAATAATAGTAATTTTGAAAATAATATAGGTACAAGATATATAAGTAGCTGTGCGGTAGATAGACAATAACGCAATTGTTTTATCTGCCCTAATGGTGATTCATTTCCTCTTTGTAATGGTGGGGTGATATTTCTGAGTATTTTAAAGGTTGTATAAGTGATCATCACCATGTAATATGGCTCATGTAATTAAGCCATTAATAGAATCTGTCAACACTTAATAATTCCCTGTAAAAACTGGTTAACCACTAGTGATAACTCCAGCATTACCGGTAGTAAAAAACTTACTACTTGCAGCATTACCGGGAATCGAAAAATAATAGACAAAAAGTCATTCTTTTTCTCATTACCAGTAATTTAAATCGTACTACTCTCAGCATTACCAATGTTACCAGTCGCCAACTACGAAACACATCACATTTCCGACCCCGTTCGAATCCTGCCGAGACCCATATTTTTAAAATAATTTTTTTTCTTATTAAATATTTTTGAATTCCTCAGGGTCATATGAATTCCTCAGGGTCATATAAATGGAGTTTTCTTCAAAAATTTAAATTATTTTTTTTTTTTTTAATTTATAAGAGATCTATAAATTGAAATAAGAGCAAGACTTTTTGGGCGTATTTATGATAAAGCTATTATTTTTGAAGAGTTTGCATGCTTACGACGAAGTATCTATTTCTAGTAAGCTTGCACCGAAATATTTTCCTCCAATTCTTTGCAATAGGAGTTTTTGTTAGTAAGAGTAATATAAAATCTATAATATTTAATTTAATATTAATGAGAAGCTGTTTATCGAATTTGACTAATATTGACAGTCAAATCGAGAAATTCAAGTCCTATGTCATCAATAGCAGAACTAATTATATTTTCGAGGCCTTTAATCGTTGCTACTTAAATTACAAGCTTTTTGGAGGCTAAATGTGATCACCTCTTCGAGGTATAACATGGTTCCGAAACTATTTCCCTAAAAGAGTAATATAACGCCGACTTGTTGAAATTATTTTTTTATTGTCCAGTTTAAATCAGTAAATAATCGAGTTCGAGGATATGAGCTTAATTATTTACTGAGTTACTTTGTACCCGATGCCTTAATTAATGAAATGTCAAGTAACGATTAAAAAATTAATTAGTCCAAGAGAAATGTTAATTGATTCAATTAATTTTTCTGATTGATTTTTGTTTTAATTAAAAATTTAATTTAATTATATTTTTTAAATGTAGTTCTCACTTTAATTAAAAAACTTTTGATCATATTTTTTTCTAATAAAAATAAAAACCACTCGTGATATTTCACTCGTATAGTCCATATTGCTCACTATGAGAACCGAACCGACGCAAAATTTATAACACTATGCTAGCAGTTGAAATATGATTTAAGGATAAAAACCACTCACATTAATTTAGATTAGGTTAGGTATAGTGACAGCCCGTTATTTGAGGCTCACTTAGAATACCAGTCCATTGTGATACCACAGTGGTGAACTTTTCTCTTGGCTTATTCCGAGTTTAGCCGGGTTCAATTTGAGGTTCACTTAGACTACTCAGTCCATTGTGATACCACAGTGGTGAACTCTTATGACTGAATTTTGGCATATTCCGAGTCCAAACGGTGTTTCATATTACGATGATAATACACAGAAATGTCAGCAGCATTAATTATTTGTTTTATTTGTATATATTTACATATACATTAAATAACTAGATACAAAGGCTATCGGTGTAACCCAGACATTATAAGGAGTGATTGACGGTATCGAATGAAACAAAAACCCAATCTTATCACTGTCTACTTCAGTCCTGAAATCCTCACGCACGTCTGTTAGGCCAGTGAGGCAGCCATGTCCAGGGCGAAAACATGACTCTCTTGCCGATATCTAAGAAAATTGCGTTAAATGTGCCATCCGTCATCTGTTTATGCAAAAACTCCTCAAAAATCTTGGAGATTATACAACAGAATTGTTATTGGACAACTTCACAAAAGGAATCACTTTAACATGCTTCCAACCCTTAGAGAAAGACCTGGAAGTTTCAATAGTGTTAAAGTTATTATGTACGGCAGCAGTATTTTCAGAAGTCTTGGATCTATCTCGTCAGACTTTACATTCGCAAAAGTTTGTAAAACAGCAGATACTCCCACAAATTAAACGCAAATCCATGTAAGTCTTTGGACTGTCATTGTAAAAAGCAACATTAATGTCTGTCGTTGGTGTTTTAATGAAGAATTCAATGAATTCATAAACATTGATTGTACAGTCCGGAATATTGGTGAATCTACCATTACCTATATCTTTTTATCAGTTTACACTTTGCGCTTGACTATACAATAGAGCTTAAATGAATAGCGAATTTTTGACTTATCAATCATGGAATTCGTAATACTCCTGATTATGAGGAATTCATCCCTCAAAATAGATGTTTTTAAGCATTTCCACCTCATGTAAGTTATATCCCTTAATTTTTGAACAACGGATTTGATTTAGATGTTATACGATTCGTCCGTATAGTTAAGAAAGTATCATAAAGGTATAATATATTCCTAATAAGAAAATTGATCAAAAAAAAATAATAAATATAAATTAACGTATGTTATCATCTTCATTATTAAAGCTTTTTCAATTAAAAAGTATTTGTTTAAATTCATTTCGTGATTGAGGAAAATGTTTTATATATATAATAAACCAAACCAAATCTTTGTATCGTTTTGTGCTACAGTGAAAACAGTTTGTCTTCTAAATCATTGTGTTTGAAAATTTTAATCGATTTCATACACGTGATTTTATTATAGATTCGTGAATGTATGCCAGTCTAAGAAAACAAAACTGGTCGAAACTATTATGAAATATTATCGTCGTGTTTATGTTCCATTTAAATTTTTAAAAAGTTTCCTACCTAAGCTCTTGGTCAATTTATGTGAAATATTTAATGCAAAGTTTAAAAAAAAAAACATATATTTTGGTTTTTAATTATGTCCAACCAGTTTAGAAAAATAATCTTAGCATTTTGGTCAATAACCTTTGGCTTTAGAAGTTTTACTATCTTTATTGATTGTTCTTTCAGATATCTTCCTGTTTAGGAAATCAATAAACTGTTAAGTCAAGTTGTTATACATACGTGACGACATTAGTTTATTATTAGGTATATTTTTTTTATTATTAAGCGAGATTCTGATAAATTCTGAGCCCCGTTTAAAACAGTAAGAATTTGGTGTAGATGAGTTGACGTACGAGTAGTGGAATAATCCTGATATTAGATACTTCTCTTATGCTTTTGTTTGTATTATCTTTTTCCATCTCATAGATTTGTCATCGCATACGATGACAGAAATAAAACTCTTATCATATAAAATTTAAGTAACTACTTACTATCATCAACAAGTTGAGTAGTTTTGTGAAGTCAATGTATGTATATCAACGGTCTATGAGCAGTCTGCAATTTTTTTGACAAGTCTGCAATTTGTTTTCAAAATTTTTGTATACCGTCTTTATTTTTTGTTTGCCGGCATTTTTCATTATTTTTGTTTTTCGTTAAGAAACGTGATTTTGTCTCCAAGTTCTGAATGAAGAAAGCTTCAAAGTCGAAAAGTAAACAATTCTATGTGAGTTTAAGTTTATACTGAAATCAGAGTTTTGTTTTCGTGGTTCTTTGAGAGAAGAATTGTTTGTGTAAAGTAATTTAATAGTTTTGCATTTTGAGGAAATTGTAAACAAAATTCTCGTTGTCGTAGTTTTACTTAAATATCTATGGATATCAAGGTTAAAGGTTAGTTACTTGATTGCCATATTTTAACTATAATTTCCCTTGACAATTGCTATAATTGGCATGTTTACAAAAATATACGCACACATACAAACATAGAGTTACATTAATAATTATATTGAATAATGTAATGCTAGTAACATTCTAAGGCAACAGAGTTTTGGGTTTTCGTTGAAAAAAGGTTATAACGACTTAATAATGCTTTCAATTTGCTAATGTTGATTTCAAAAGGGCTTCTTATGGTTTCTGGAATATGAAACCACACATGGAGGTATTTCCCTTGTTGTTGTTTAAGAAATGTAATAGTAATTATACAGTACTTTTGTTTAATGTTTTCTTCTTAATTGTTTGTTTAATGGATTACAATTAAAATCAAGAGTTTAATACACTGAGAAAGGAGAGATTTTGGATGGAGCCATAAAGAACACTTTTGAATTTGTATACGATCCCATAGTTTTCGGAATGATTTATTCAAATATTTAAAATATTTGTTACTTAATGGGCATAATATTGATACATTTCCTAAAATCGATTGATATAAGATCGAGAGTATCGGACGATATGGGAGGGACAATACCTATATACAAACCAATGTTTGTATACTTTAACAAAAGCGATTATCAATTTTGTAGCCAATCGCTGAAGAAATTTTATTTTTATAGAAAATTTTGTCAAAATTTTATTTCAATTGAAAATTTTGTAAAAATTTTATTTCTATAGGAAATTTTTGAAAAATTTAATTTCTATAGAAACAATTTTGCAAATTTTTTTTCTATAGAATTTTTTTCCAAAATTTTATTTCTATACAAAATTTTTGCAAAATTTTATTTATATAGAAAATTTTGTCAAACTTTTATTTTCTTTAAAATTCTGTCTCTTGACAATAATCTTCCAGTGAAATTTTTGTTGAAATTTAGTAAAAAGTACCTTTCCGCTCAAAAAATACCTTTTTTGTACTTTCTTAAAAATTGTATTTTCCATCCCTGAGTAACTGGCAAAGTGACCAACATTTTTAAAAGAATATGCACGTTTGGAAATATCTCTTTATTGCTTCCATCGCTGAATTATGCAGGTTCTTTTCGCAGGTTTTGCGCCATTTCATTTACACATGTGTGTTTGGCTGTTTCGTTGTTGTTGCTATCTATGGCCAAACATAGCAAGTCATGTTCACAAAAAGAACAACAAACACACATAAAAAGCAGAAATGCATTTTCCAAAAATGAAATTTGTGGTGCCAGAACAAAAACAATTTGTTTTTACGACCGTCGTTTGACGGGCTTTTCAACTAGTATTATAGGTAAGCGTTTTTTCAAAATAAAACCTCCAGCTTTTCTTCAACATCTTCGATAAGATTTTTCTATGCAGCTAAAAATATATATTTATTTATATAAAAATATTCATTCATTTCGGGGGGGTTTGATACCCCTCATCCCCCCCTGAATACGGCCTTGTTTGTATGGTACTAAAGAAATTTTTGCAATTTTGAACTCCAACTTTTTCCTTCAAACTTCTAAATTTCCTTAAGTAAGTAAAAAGTAGTAATTATATCTAATCAATTTTCTTGAATTTGTCGAAAAGTATTTACTTATTTTTGTGAAATCCGTGTGACATCCGCGTTTGTAATACAATTTAGTTAAAATTTTCTAAAATTAACAATAATTCTCCTACCTGGTGGGTTCACTGTTTGTTTTTTGAGTGTGGTTTCTTTAAAATAAAAACCATTTGAGGGAGCTGTATTGCTTTGTAATCTCTAAAAATTAAAATTAGGATAAATATCTCATTTATGGAATGTAATTTTCTTTTGGAGAAGCATTTTTGTCCTTAATTCAATAAGTTAATATCCCATTTAATTCAAAAATTATTTCCTTATATCAAAAATGTTGTTCTTTACTTTATGTAAAATGTGTCTTACTTGAAAGGCATACAAGTTTAACAGAGGGACACAAATTTAATAGATGCGTGTCCTAAGTTTAAAGAAAAATATTTTCGAAACAAAGATTAGAAAATTTCCACTAATTGAAATTGCATTATTTTAAAGAAATTTGGCGTTAACATTATGTAAATTGCGGGTTCTAAAATATAGTTTGTATAATGGTTAGTTTTAAATCAATATTTTTTCAATGTACTTATTTTATATTGTATGCATACAATTTCTTCAAATTTCAATATCTATTTTTTTTGTTGAAAATTTCAAGAAATATCTATACATAGTTTTAGTCTTATTGAACCATTGCAAATTTTCCATTATTAGAATGGATAACCATGTACACTTCAGATTCATTAGCATTTCCGGGTTCTAAAATATAGTTTGTATAATCCTTAATTTTAAGTCAATATTTTTTCAATGTACTTATTTTATATTGTATGCATACAATTTCTTGAAATTTCAATATCTATTTTTTGTTTTGAAAATTTCAAGAAATATCTATACATAGTTTTAGTCTTATTGAACCATTGCAAATTTTCCATTATTAGAATGGATAACCATGTACACTTCAGATTCATAAGCATTTCCTTTGTTCACCTTACAAAACCAGTATAATTATAGTTCAATCTATTGGTCGACCATTTCAATCTAAATCATTTCGTTAAAGGCAATTATTGAAATTCATTGTAGACTACTCGCACTGGTCTACACAGAAAGATAAAGTGAACTATATTCATAGGAAGACTTTATGGGATAAGATGAAATTAGAAAATTTTTTTTGTGCTGGATTGATAAAAAAACTCCCTTCTAAATAATCATTACAATGATATTTTAGATAAAGCTAACCCAGATTTCACATTTTAAGGTTACTCAATAACAGATATTGTATACGACCATTAAATTCCTTTAAGTTCTTTATACAATTTAAAATATTATGACTACCATCAAACTATATTTTCATATGATTAATTTTGTGAAGTTATTTCCAGTGTATTTATCATCTATAGAATTTACAACATTGTATTAAACTAAGAGGTTGTCGTTTTTATTATAGACACAGTTTTTTTAATTAACAGAAATTTTTTATGTCCAATACCAGAAAAGATACTTTGCTTATGTTGTAGATTTCGCTCCGCCTGTGATTTATCGTCGTTATAAGATTGTTGTGGTTTTAGGCAAAATCAAAGTGGAAACTTTTCGAATTCTAGGAAAATGTATATAGAGTTTTATTATTATCTGTAATGTTGTAAATTTTAATTTCATTTTAACATATGCGAATTCGGAATTATTTATTTTATTATTAGATATTTTGCCAATAGTACATAAAAAAATCACGCAAACATATAATTCTTTCCTCTCAAAAGAAATTTGAGATGAGCAACCATCGTTTACCATTTGTATGTATGTTTGGAACAAATGTATAGACTTTTCTTAAAGGATGGGGAAACAATTTTATAAAGACTTTTCTGCATCTTGCATCTTCATTCACATCTTTCTCACTTCCACGTGGTATATTTAGTTCTTAGCCCTTTCTCCAATACAAATAGAAGAAATTATTCGATTTTAAAAATGTTTAAAATTTTTCCTTTCGTTTAAACGGAGAACCGAACCGCAAACACACTGCAATACTGGGACATTTAGATATTGTTGGGCCCACACAAGCCGATGCAAAGAAACTTTATTTAAATAAAACAAACCACAAATTTTTCTATATTCCAAATACAACTTTTGGGAGTGGAAATAATGTAATTTTACAAAAAAAAAAAAAAAATGTAAACTAACTAAACCTCTAAATGTGTCTTATTTAAGACAAAGATCAGAAAATAACTGGGATTAATATAAAACAAGTAAGGAAAGTCTAAAGTCGGGCGGGCCAACTATATTATACCCTGCACCACTTTGTAGATCTAAATTTTCGATACCATATCACATCTGTCAAATGTGTTGGGTGCTATATATAAAGGTTTGTCCCAAATACATACATTTAAATATCACTCGATTTGGACAGAATTTGATAGACTTTTACAAAATCTATAGACTCAAAATTTAAGTTGGCTAATGCACTAGGGCGGAACACAATTTTAGTAAAAAAATATGGGAAACATTTAAATCTGAAGCAATTTTAAGGAAACTTCGCAAAAGTTTATTTATGATTTATTGCTCGATATATATGTATTAGAAGTTTAGGAAAATTAGAGTCATTTTTACAACATTTCGACTAAGCAGTGGCGATTTAACAAGGAAAATGTTGGTATTTTTACCATTTTTGTCGAAATCAGAAAAACATATATATGGGAGCAATATCTAAATCTGAACCGATTTCAATCAAATTTGGCACACACGACTATATTACTAATTGTACTCCTAGTGCAAAATTTCAACCAAATTGGGCCAAAACTCTGGCTTCTGGGGCATATAAGTTCATATCGGGCGAAAAATATACATGGAAGCTATATCTAAATTTGAACCGATTTCAATCAAATTTGGCACACATGACTATACTACCAATTTGTACTCCTTGTGCAAAATTTCAAGCTAATCGGGATAAAACTCTGGCTTCTGGGTCCATATAAGTGCATATCGGGCGAAAGATATATGAGAGCTATATCTAAATCTGAATCGATTTCAACCAAATTTGGCACGCATAGCTGCAATGCTAAATCTACTCCCTGTGCAAAAACTCTGGCTTTTAGGACCATATTAGTCCATATCGGGCGATAGATATATATGGGAGCTATATCTAAATCTGAACCGATTTCAATCAAATTTTGCACACTTGACTATACTACTAATTGTACTCCTAGTGCAAAATTTCAACCAAATTCGGCCAAAAATCTGGCTTCTGGGGCCATATAAGTCCATATCGGGCGAAAGATATATATTGGAGCTATATCTAAATCTGAACCGATTTCAATCAAATTTTGCACACTTGACTATACGACAAAGTGTTATGTTTGTACAAAATTTCAAGCAAATCGGTATAAAACTCTGGCTTCTGGGTCCATATTAGTGCATATCGGGCGAAAGATATATACTGGAGCTATATCTAAATCTGAACCGATTTCTTCCAAAATCAATAGGGTTCTATTCTGACCCAAATTACGAACATGTGCCAAATTTGAAGGCGATTGGACTTAAATTGCGACCTAGACTTTGATCACAAAAATGTGTTCACAGACAGACGGACGGACGGACAGACGGACAGACGGACATGGTTATATCGACTCAGGGACCCACCCTGAGCATTATTGCCAAAGACACCATGTGCCTATCTCGTCTCCTTCTGGGTGCTACAAACATATGCGCTAACTTATAATACCCTGTTCCACAGTGTGGCGCAGGGTATAAAAATGGACTGTGACTTTCGGATAAAAAGTATTTTTTTATTTTACAAAAATAAATATTTTGCAAATTTTTTTTTGGAAGGAATTCAAAAAACTGTAACAAAAGAACAACGTGTGCGCTACACATTTTCCAATCGTGTTTTGCTTTGCATGTGCTGGGACAAAAATAAATATTTTGGCACACTTGACAAAAATCTTAAGATGTTTTTATTATGGGGCAAGCCAAAATTGTTGACCATGGTTTTGATCAACAAAAAAATTAGATAGGTTTGCTACATAGAAGAAATATTTCTGTGATTTGACTGTTTCAAAAGTCTATCTCTCCTCCTACACTGAAAAAACAAGATTTTGTTTTTACTTTAAAAATGTTGGTATTGATTCCGAGCCAAATAAGCCGAGAATACAAATAAGGATACTTTTAAGACACAATTCTCTTTTAATTTTGGGTTTCGTGTACTTGCTTCTAGGAAGCAAATTTTAATTTTTCGCTTTCTCAGCTTTTTTTCTTCATATGCTATCAAAGCTCTTTAAAAACGAGTTAACGACAACTTTATTTTCCAAATTAAGACTCGACTTCCAGTAGAAATTATTCTATGTTTCAAGGTAAAAACTTCATTCAAATAAAGTTTTGAAAAACATGTCCTATATTTGAACAATCTTGTGGTTTGTAACAAAAAGACAACAAATTTAAAGACTATTTAAAGACAATTTCATTAAATTTAAAGAATTTTTCTGAATTATTAAATTCAAGTTGACCTTAGCCCAAACATTTTTTCTTTCATGTTATGATACCCATTTTTAAGTGACATCACTTAATTATAAGGATAATACGACTTCATTGAAAAGTTTATCTACTTTTGGACAAGGAAAAAAACTTTATATTAGAGAAGTGCGTCTTCTATGCTAAGCTAAATTTGCATTCGTATTTTAAAGACATGAAATTTTGACCTCACGACAATATTTTTTTCAGTGTAGCGATGTAAGCGCTATGATATTATTTGATACAAAAATTCACAAATCGTAAAAATAGAGATTTTTTCCCGAAAGAAGATTTGCATGTTCCTCGCATTTTTGGCTGGGAAACACCAAAGTAATTAAAGTCACATGGGCCATATTTAACGATTGAGGTGTTATTATATACTCATTGTATGATGAAGGATTTAAAAAATGTATAATGTAACTTGATCGAATTGTCTTTTGTTTTAATTTTTATAATTTGCATTTTTATAATTTTTAACATTTCTTGCTTATATGCTTTTTCTGGTATTTTCTGAAATTAAAGACATTTTACGTATTATTCAAAAAATAAATCCAATGAATCTTCTTGTATATCCAGTTTTTGTTTCGTATATCGTTTAATGAACTCGATCTTTATTAAAATTAAATGATAAATAAAAATTTAACAATATTTTTTATCATAGCATGACAATATAATAAGTATAGAGGTAAAGACCGAATGGTCTCATCCCATTTAATTTCTTCTGCTTCTTAATGGCTGAAATGGTTAATAGACTTACCTGAAATTTCGTCTTTTTTAAGACCTCTGAAGTGATGTACTACAAATGGACCCTTTGTCTGAGATAAAATTTTGAAAATAAAATTATTTTTGTAGGGCGATGAGTACATGTCTTATTTTAAAAACAAAATATGTAATAATAATAACATTTTATTTATTTGTAGTTTCAACCTTAAGCTCTGAGTTGTGTTTTTAGTGAATCGTTAAATTGCTGTTATGATACAATCGTATGTAGTACAACTTTATTTTCCAAATCCAGACTCGACTTCCAGTAGAATTTATGCTATGTTTCAAGTAAAAAACGTCTTTAAAATAAAGTGTTGAAAAAAATGTCCTATTTTTGAACGATTTTTTTGCTTTGTAGTCAAGATGCAAAAAGGCAACAAATTTAAGGACAATTTCATTAATTTTAAAGTATTTTTCTGAATTATTAAAGTCAAGTTGAACTTACCTCATGTTATGATACCCAGTTTTAAGTCAAATCACTTAATTATAAGGACAATACGACTTCATTGAAAAGTTTATCGACTTTTGGACAAGGAAAAAACTTTATATTAGAGAAATGCGTCTTCTATGCTAAGCAAAATTTGCATTCGTATTTTAAAGACATGAAATCTTTGACTATTTTTTTCAGCGCACTTGTCTGAAATTTCGTTCCTTAGAAAATAAAGCTATTCTTTCAGTTTATGTATAAGTTCCTGTTTTGTTTAATTAAAACTATAATATGAAAATAATTTCAGAATTTTCTTAACTAATTTGAAACTAATTTTAAAAGCACGCAGTGATAACCTTTAGCTTTAAAATATTGTTCTTCAAAAGTATTCATATGTTATTTATTTTTTTTATAGCTTATAAATTGAAATGCTGAATGTTAAGGCCGCATTTTTGTATTAGTAGGTTAGGAGTTTAGTTATATTTGTTTACGCAAAAGAATATTAAAACTGCATTTTGTTTTAAAACCGCTATCTCAATAACGATTAGAACAAGTTTTATAGCATCACCGAAAGCAGAGAGGAATTTCAATGAGCATAAATAAATATTCGCCACTATTTTTTGAAATTGTGTGGAATTTAATATTTCGAAAAATTAGAGTTGAGCGTCTATTTATTTTATTTTATCATGAAATGATTAATCTAAGAATATTTTTTGCCGACATTAATACATTTTCATATTTCTTGCGAAAACCTGTTATAGTCGTGATTTTAGTAATTTTCCGATAATCAATTACGAGGTAATTAACATTTATCATATATTTCACGGATATCCATATCCGACTTAGTCCACGATTAACATAGAACCAACTTTGAACTCAATTAATGATTGCTTTTTATGAGTAAAATTTAATATTTCCATTTCAGACATTGATTACAATCAATTGGAATAAATAATTCCATTTTTTATTTCTTATCCAAGATTTACATTATTTATGCTTGACAATTTGAATTACAATTCGAATTAATTTTTTGCTACTGTATTTCATTCATTGTTTGTGTTATTACAATGCCTTTCGAATGGAATCGAAATTGAAATTAATCAAAATTGAATTGAATAATGAATGAAAAATGTGTTTGCTTGGAATATGAAATATTCAATTTTTCCATATTTGTTTGCAAGTACTTTAATAATAATTGCCCAGACGAGAGCTTTATAAGATACCATATGACTTAACATTTGATTTCGTTTTCTCTTCCCTAGATCGGGAGGATCTAATGAAGAGTTAAGTACATTTGAGCTTTATGATGTGATGGCTGGATCGTTTTTCTACCTATCATTAATGCTTTTCGCTTTGGCCAACCAATCTTAGTAAGCGATATGCGACATTATACAACATTTTGAGTTTTTGCGGCAAAGGAAATGACTCATCATTTTATTTATTAATAAATAAAAAAAATATTTATATATGTTTTGTTTTCCATGAAAGCATGTCAGTAAATTTTTAGAGAAATCTATGGTTGAAAATGTTAAATGGAACACCCTTATCATTCTGTATTCGACCCACTCAAATACAAGTTAAAAAATTTTGATCGTCCTCTAAGGATTTTGGTATTGTTTCCGAGGCAACGATAGACGCAAACATTTTTCTTTTGTTAGAGCTTTTTGAATTTCTTCGAAAATTTTAAGGTTTTATCACCAAAAAAATCGTTTGTTGCAAAAATTTTAGTTTTTCAATAAAAAAAATATTTTTGAACCAACAACACAGTCCATTTCATTTGTATCAAACACTGTTCTTTTCTTACTTAAGTCTTTTATAAGACACATTTTACAGTTTCATAGTAAAAATTTAATATAGTAGTATGTAATGTTGAACACCTTTTCGGTGGAATATACCTAAAAAAAAACAAAAAAAAAACTTTTTGGTGTTCGGTCGAAGCACGGATCGAACCCACGACCCTTGGTATGCAAGGCGGATGTACCAATTACTGCTCCATGGTGCCCAACTAAATGTATGTTTCTGTTAAATAAAATTTGTTTTATCGGCTCGTGGGCGCCGCAAACTATGCTATATAAATATAACTTATAACGATTGATGCCAATAACAGCTACGTAGCCCTGTGGATAGTGTGCTGGCTTACAAACTGCATGGTCCACGGTTCGATTCTCCATCCAGGCGAAAGATGAAATTAAAAAAATATATATAAAATCGAATAATTTCTTCCACATTGTTTGTATTACAGAAAAAGGTGCTAAGAACTAAAAATCCTCGTGGAAGTGAGAAAGATGTGAGGGAAAATGCATTTAGGCAGAAAAGATTGTTTTTTGAGTTAGTCTTTATGAAATTGTTTTTACATCATGGAAAAGAATAAACGTTTATCACAAAAAGTATATACTTTTCTTCCAAATGAATGAAATGAGAAACGATTTTTGTTTGTCTAAAACTTCGTTTGGGAGGAAAGAATTATTTTTTTGCGTGTAAGGCTTCTTTTAAGCAAAGTTTTTTTAGGAAGAAATCTAGCCTTAAATCTATGCAAATCTCGTTATCGAATTTTCATTCTTTTTCTGACATATTAACAAACAATTTTCGTACACATAAATGCAAATTTAAAAATATATTTCTCAATTAAAAAATGTAAATCAAAGATCTACACAGAAAAAAATATAAACTGTTTTATAGCAAATAGTTTACAATTGAACTAAATTATATTCCCCATTATGAGATGTCCACTAGGCCTCGTTAAAACAAGGAAAGTTTAATGATCTGGTGTACTTAGCTTAGGTATAGGTATAGTGGCAGCCTGATATTTCAGGCTCACGTAGACTATTCAGTCCATTGTGATACCACATTGGTGAACTTCTCTCTTACCTGGTGTACTTAACCATATTGTATTTCAATCTTACTATATATATTTGGGAATCGTACGAACATTTTCTTTTGCTTTAGTTCATATTGAACTTATGTGTACGGTCATTGAACTTTAACCCACGTTAGTAAAAAAGTGTTTGAGACATAAAGAAAAATTTCATTGGACTGTGGAAAATGTTTATATATTTTTTTAATAAAACTAAGTTAAATTTAGTGTCAGTTTAAGTGTAATATCCTTTAAGTAACGCCAGATGTGCCTAACGTATTGGATTACACCCTGGCAAAACCACTTTTCGACAAAAAGTTTAAAACTCTAATTCCCAACAGTGAGGCGTGGTGTACACAGATCCCGGGGAATAAAAGATATATAGATTTCTATACTGATGGCTCCAAATTGAATGGACAAGTGGGGTTCGGAGTATATTCTAAAGAACTGGAAATTCGAATAGCGAAAAGATTACCTAATCACTGTAGTGTTTTTCAGGCTGAAATATTGGCAATAAGAGAGGTCGTGAATTGGCTGAGAAGTAATGTTCCAACAAATATTGGCATTAATATATACTCAGACTGTCAACCTGCAATAAAATCCTTGGACTCTGTGTTCCCTAACTCGAAAACGGCCATAGACTGCCGCAAATCTCTCAACGAGATGGCTGAGCAGTACAATATTCACCTAATATGGGTGCCTGGCCATAGGAACATACCGGGGAACTGCGAAGCAGATGTATTAGCAAGGCTAGGAACTACCTTACATATTCCAGGGGAACTAGAATCTGTTGGTATGCCTCTAGCCACCTGCAAGCTCTTACTGCGTGAGAAGGCTGTTATGATGGCCAATATTCGATGGGAGAATTGCAAGGGTTGTAACGACACCAAGCAAATATGGCCCCATTTAAACTTAAACCGCACACTAGATATGCTAGTGTTCTCAAGGCGTCAGATAGCACTCCTGATATCTGCTATAACGGGTCGCTGCCTGATAGGGGAATTTGCAAAAACTATAGGTGCGAAGTTTAATGACTATTGTATAAGCTGCCATGATGTGGAGGAAAAGGAATCAATTAAACACCTCTTGTGTGAGTGTCCTGCTTTTTGTGTAAGGCGTAAGCGAATTTTAGGAGCATATAGCTTTAGATTACTGGCGGACCTGGAAAACGTTAACTTAAGCAGTTTGTTAAAGTTTTTGGAGCAATCTGGTTGGTTCCACAAAAGTAAATAATAGAGAAGGTTCAGTGGTTAAGACTAGAAGTTCCCATATGTAATAGGTACTTTTAGTTAAATGTGGTATCACAATGGACTGAATAGTCTAAGTGAGCCTGAAATTTAATCGGGCTGCCACTTTAACCTAACCTAACATAAGCCCTCACTGAAAAAAAAAAACAGTGAACCCACCAGGAAGAAATATTTTGGTTAATTTTAGTAAATTTAGATTATTTTTAGAAAATCTTAGCTAAACAGTATTACAAACGCTGGCATCACGCCGATATCACAAATATAAGTAAATATTTTTCGACAAATTTAACAAAATTTATTAGACATAATTAATTTCTTTCAATTGTTAAAGAAAATTTTGTAGTGTGAAGGAAAAAAATGGAGTTCAAAATTGCAAGAATGTCTGTAGTGACATACAAAGTTCATGATGGGCACATTTGTAATAAAATTTACAAATTTAAAGATATAATGAACTATTTTGTGAGAAGTACGAATTTAGTAAATCTTTATGCTTCATTTGTGTATAATTTTTTCCCGTTATTTAGTTCATTTATCTAACGTATGCAAAAAAATTTTAGTAAAGGAAACTTTCTCCAACTATAATAACGCAAAAAAATAAACGAAATTTTAGACAAACAAAGTTCGTTTCTCATTTGCTTTTCGCTGTAAGAAGTTTATTTTGAAGAAAAGTATATACTTTTTGTGATAAACGTTTATTCTTTTCCAGGAGGTAAAAACAATTTCATAAAGACTAACTCAAAAAACAAAAAACAATCTCTTCTAGCTAATTGCATTTTCCCTCACGTCTTTCTCACTTCCGCGAGGTTTTTTTTTAGTTCTTAGCACCTTTTTCTATAATACAAACAATGTAGAAGAAATTATTCGATTTTATAAATTTTTTACATTTTACCTTTCGCCTGGACGGAGAATCGAACCGCGGACCATGCAATTTGTAAGCCAACACACTATCCACTGAGCTACGTAGCTGGTATTGTCATCAATAGACAATTATCCATATAATTAAATTTATATAGCATAGCTTGCGGCGCCCACGAGCCGATTAAACAAACAGAAACATAAATTAAACACGTCCGCCTTGCATGCCAAGGGTCGTGGGTTCGATCCCTGCTGCGACCGAACACCAAAAAGTGTTTTTTGTTTTTTTCCATATATTCCAGATATGTTCGGAAGATTCCAAAAAGATGTTCAACATTACGTACTACTATATTAAATTTTTACTATGAACTGTTAACTGTTCTTTTCTGACTTAAAGTTAGAAGGAATGTTTCTCCAAACATGATAATTCTTTCTGACTTAAAGTCAGAAAAGAACAGTACTTGATATAAACGAAATGGACTGTGTTGTTGGTTCAAAAATATTTTTTTTTATTGAAAAAAAATAATAACAATTTTGTAACAAATTATTTTTTTTTTTGTGATAAAAGTTTAAAATTTTCGAAGCCATTCAAAAAACTCTAACAAAAGAAAATCGTTTTCGGTACACGTTTTTCAAACTTTTTTTTTCTTTGCGTGTAAACTACAGTTAAATTGGCTTTAGTGAAATAGAGGGTTCAGTTTTTTTGGGTGTTGGCTTATATTTGAAGCTTTTTATATTCAATTCGAAAATTTTTAACATATTACTAAAGAGAAACATTTTCAAATTATCTTCAAATCGCCTTCGCATATACACCTTTTCATCGTGTTTGAAATATAGTCAATAATTTAATCTTGAAATTTGGCTTTCAAACTAAACAGGTTCTCTTACTTTCCTTCTGTTAAAGAATCATAGACAGGTTTCAGTATAAATATATTGTATTTTGCTATGTTTTAATTATATTTATATGCGCACATAGTATTATCTAACATTTTCTTATGGCGTACACTTACTTGATGCCTTCTTGCTTACTTGCCACACTTGTTCTGCAAGTAAGATCGTTTATGCATTAACTTTTATTTTCTAATGGTTTCCATTGCAACCATGTTAAGGTTTTACAGTGGTTGAGATGCTTGAAGCAAACTTTGGTGACTTTTTGTTTCTGAGACCTTTCGTAGTTTCAAATTTTCACCGATAAAAAGCACTTAAAAAAAGCATACCCAATTCCAAAGATTTTGTCTTTACACTAATGAGTTTAGTATAGATTCCGAGCCAAAGCAGCGGAGAATTGAAGAGATTACTTCTAAGACACAATTCTGTTTTAAATTTCAACATCTTTAAACTAAGAACAAAACCTTGGGATTGAAACGAGTTTTTTCACAGTTCGTAATATAAAGGACTAAACTCTTTCATAAAGCATCAAATTGTTATTGTTGCTGTTTCATTTTTGTTTTCTTGTTTTTTGTTTTTTTCCGGCATACTTGAAATTCCACAAACATTTCAATCACCTAGTATGGATGTTGTAATTACAAACTATAGCAAACAATTCCTGTATGTAATTAATAGGTGATTTACCTGTGTGTATAACAAATGATTTCAATGTCCCTAGCTCCAGCTTAATACATACTAACATACATTTAATTAATCCTTGAGAATTTTACTTTACCGTAGTTTTCCATAACAAAAACATATTTCCTCATAAAAATCAATGGTGACATTTCCTAGCCTAGTAAAATGTTTTAAATGGCTAAATAAATATACAAGTTTACCTTCTAATTACCTAGAGCGTATATATAATTTCACATTTTAACGTAAATGTGATATTTACTTGTAAATTGTAGGAAATATTGCCGTGCGATATTGAAAAAACGAACTTTGTACGCTTCAATAATTATAATAAATTGGCGATATTTCTTGAAATGTGTTTTTCTTAACAGTTGATTATTGTATTTCATTTTTATGGAAATCATTTTGTTTTTACCATAAACCACTGTACAACAATGACAGTCAGGAATGCCTACACCGAAAAAAAAAATTCCCCGGTTAGGTTAGGTTAGGTGACAGCCCGATGTATCAGGCTCACTTAGACTATTCAGTCCATTGTGATACCACATTGGTGTATCTCTTATCACTGAGTGCTGCCCGATTCCATGTTAAGCTCAATGACAAGGGACCTCCTTTTTATAGCCGAGTCCGAACGGCGTTCCATATTGCAGTGAAACCACTTAGAGAAGTTTTGAAACCCTCAGAAATATCACCAGCATTACTGAGGTGGGAGAATCCACCGCTGAAAAACTTTTTGGTGAGCTTCTCTCTTATCACTGAGTGCTGCCCGATTCCATGTTAAGCTCAATGACAAGGGACCTCCTTTTTATAGCCGAGTCCGAACGGTGTTCCAAATTGCAGTGAAACCACTTAGAGAAGTTTTGAAACCCTCAGAAATGTCACTAGCATTACTGAGGTGGGATAATCCACCGCTGAAAAACTTTTTGGTGTTCGGTCGAAGCGGGAATCGAACCCACGACCTTGTGTATGCAAGGCAAGTATGCTAACCATTGCACCACGGTGACTATCCTAATATGGAAGATTATGTAACCTATATTCTAAGACAGCAAATTTACACAATATTAAGGACAAATTTATTTAAAATAATCAAATTTTATTTAAAAGAATGTTCATAATCTTTGCTTTGAAGTAAGGAATATTGTCCTTTAAGTAGAGAATAACTTTTTTGATTTAAAGAAATAATCTTTAAATTGACTGAAATATAGAATCTTTGGATTGATTTGAGGATTTTGCATCTTTGGTTTAAAAGTTTTTTCTTCGAAATTAAGAAATTATTTTTTGACTTTGAAGTAGCTGTTTTAATTTGGATTTTTTATTTGACACTTATTTGTACATGAGCATATCGCAAAAGGAGAATGAAAATTCCTTAAATGATACCTAGGACACACACTCAAAAAAAGTGAATCCTACACTGAACAAAATATTTACGTGATATTAAATATTACGCAACCTAAATTTTAGGATGCGTAATTTACAAAATATCAAGAACAAATGTCTTTAAAATAAGGACATTTTAGTTGTATATATTTATAATAAAAATAAGGTTTATAATCTTTGCTTCAACATTTTTTTTGTTTTAAATTTAGGACACTAATTTTGGAAATTTGCGTCCCTCCGCTAAAGTCGTATGTCTTTGAACTAAGGCAAATTTTCCTTAGAGTAAATAAACACATTTTTGATTTAAAAAAAAATCGTCCTTAAAGTAAACTGAAATATTGAATCTTTAGATTTAAGATAAAAACGCTTCGAATATAGTCTAAAACTTATTTTGAGGATGTAGCATCTATGGTTTAAAGTTTTCTTTTGGAAATTAAGAAAACGTTTTTTTATTTTGAATTATCAGTTATAATTTGGGTTTTTCAAATGGCATTTGTTTATACGTGAATGGCTTTGTTAATATACCGAGAGAGGTTAATGAACATTTGATAAATGAGAACTGTGTCCTAATTTTTATTATATTGATTCTAGATTTAAAGCTAAATAGGTCGCAAAAAATATCTTTATTTTAAAGAAGTCGGATCTCGGCTCGGAATCAATACCAAAATCCTTAAGGGAAGGTCAAAATCTTTGGACCCAAGTAAACTTTTTTTGAGTGTTAGTTTATGGAATTGAGAAAGTTTTCTTGACTTTAGTAATTTTATTTTGCTGAACCGTGTTTTTAATTTTCTGAAGCGTATTTTACAAATGGGTGAACAAAGTTGGAGCATAACTGAACCATTTGCATCGCACTTTTCCAAAATCTGTGTATTTTTCCTAAAAATTGAAAATTAAATAGACGCGAATATTCTATTCACAAATAGTGTTGAGCATTGCGCTTGGTCCACCCTTTGTCATCACAATAGTATAAGTAAACCTACTCAGAGTAATAGAAATAGATTTAAAGTATATGAATAAAGTCTCTTTGCTGATTTTAAATGTGCATATACTAAAGTAGTCATAGCTGCTAGCGCTAAGACGCTTGACCAGCTAGCTGTTTTCAAATGCTTAGACGCTATTTGGCCGTCACTTCGTCTAACTATTTGTCCGTCTGTCCATCTCTGTGCTATAAAAATGTCTACAAATTTCGTAAACTGGTATATTAAACGATTGCAAAACGCATTATTTGCTAGTGTCTACTGTCGTTGCAGCGACTGTTACCGCTGTGTTAAGATGTGACTGACGATCAAAATTTCTTACTGTTCCGCGATATATGTGTTAGTAGTTTATTTGATGCTCGTTCGTTGGGTATCAGTTCGCCTGAGATAAATATCTGTCGAGTTTACGCTGTATGGCGACTTAACCGCAATGCTTTAAAAAGCAAATTTTTTGCACAGGCTACATGAACTGATTTTGGTTTTTGGACATATCAAGTATACATGACAACAGCAGGCATGCTCCAATTTATAGTTTTGAAGCGTTTGCATTTGTTGTTATTTTTTGTTTGGTTGGAGAAGCCTATTCATTTTATGTGGTATAAAATGCATCACCACCAAAAATTTACCACTTCTCCCAAAACCGGCTGAAAGTTTGTTTATTTTTTTTTTTTTTTTTTTTTTTTTTGGTTTTACTCTTCAATGTGATGTTTATTTTTTGTTCACGAGTTTGGAAAATTATTTAATCGGAAGTTAAGTTGAATTACATTGAAGTGTGGTCTTTAAATGTTGGCTGAAATGGGTGAATGAAATATGAATGATGTGTAATTAAATTTTTATGGTAAATGTTTTTGTGGGAAAGATTTGTATGAGAATCCATTGTAGGGTGGACCATATGGCGTATGAATAATTTCATTGAAAATATATGAGTAAGGAATGGATATCGAAGGTAGACTGTATGGAAAAGAATAAAAGTGTGATTCGATTAAAAAATATCGCCAAAAAAGCGAAGCAGTTCATAGCCTATTAAGTCCAAAAATACTGTGGAACATCGGGAATAAAAATCCATTGTAGGGTGGACCATGATGACCATGGCGTATGATTAATTTTATTGAGAATATATAGGTAAGGAATGGATATCGAAGGTAGACTGTATGGAAAATAATATAAGGGTAATTCGATTAAAAAATACTGTGGAACACCAGGAAGTCTGGTTGGAGAAGTCCACTTCCATTATTTTGAGCGTGGAGTGAGGTTAGAGAAAAGTTTTCTTTTCTTAGGGGACAATTATCCTCCAATTCAACATCTACTCTCGGAATTTTGCAACCCTGAGACCATTTTACCCATCTTTAGGTTGTCGATGTGGATCATAATTTGTGATTTCCTGAAAACCTGTGCCTTATCTTTTTCCACTTTGGCTTTGGTTTTACTTCAAAGCCAAAGATTCTATAAAATAAGGAATTTCTGAGGAGTTTTCTCTTTTTAAATCGAGTATTCTTCCTTCTTTGGTGGTAAAACTAAAGACTTATCGGATCCGCATTGACCGCAGTGTGTTATAGGCTGTATAATTTTGTATTTTGAATTGCAGCCATGGTTACCACTCCTGCCAAAACTAATCGATTTTTTTTTTTTCAAAATTGTACTTCTATAGAAAATTTTGCCAATATTTTCTTTCTATAGACAATTTTGTCAAAATTTTTTTTCTATAAAAAATTTGGTCAAGATTTTATTTCTATAGACTATTTAGTTAAATTTTTTTAGTCAATTTTTTTTTGAAAATTTGGTCAAAATTTTGTCTCGCCAAAATTTTATTTCTATAGAAAATTTTGTCAAAATTTTATTTCTATTGAAAATTTTGTCAAAATTTTATTTCTATAGACTATTTTGACAAAATTTTATTTCTATAGAAAATTTTCTCAAAATTTTATTTTTTTTTTAAATTTTATTTCTATAGAAATTTTTCTCAAAATTTTATTTCTGTTACAAATTTTGTTAAAATCTTATTTCTATAGAAAAAATTTTAAAAATTTTATTTTTATGTAAAATTTTGTCAAAATTTTATTTCTATACAACATTTTGTTATTTCTAAAGAAAATTTTGTAAAAATACATCTTAGTTGAAGAGGAATATTTTGCAAAATCTACCAAACCATCAAGAATTCTACCAATCTACCAAACAGAAAAAAATCTACAAATTTTGGTAGAATTCTACCAACTGTAGCAACCGTGCTTCAAGCCCATATTGGTTAATTATTTCTGCCATGAGAAACAATGAATTCACATACACACAGAATGGATTATAAAATTTTTAAAAATTTGAATATGATAGATAATTAAATTACTTACTTAGATAATTAAATTACTTAATTATCTATACCCTACCAAATATCGTTGTTAAAATGTCCTTTGTAATACCGGTCAATGACCTCGTCAGTCCGTTACCAATCCCCTTTATAATATGAGGATTATATTTCTTGTGTGTAATTTGATTAGGATAAATACACACCCTGATTCCATTCCATAATTTAAACGCTTTATTCGGTGAATGTCCTTCATTTACTGCCCTTCGAATACATAATACTTGCCTTTTAATTTATTTATCACAAGAATTTCCCTCGAGGTTTCTCATGGCCGAAAAAAAACGTTGTAAAAAAATAATACAAAAGTTTACACACCAGTATACATTTGTTTCTGGTAGATAAATATTTTTCGAATCCCTGTAAATTAGTTTTGTTTGTAAACATTCACCTACACTTGGTCACATACTACATGGCTTTATACCACTTTTTCTTTTATTTTGTTTTCTCATTTTCTTGTGAATTCTGGTTTTTCCATTCTTTTCGCTTTTATTTTTCTTTAAGTCTTATGACTCGCGTGTTTGTGCCCATTTCCTACCTCAATGTTCAACTTTGTGGAGACTCATGGGTGTTAAGACGAAATGAGGTGAGACTCGCTCTCTCTATGAGAGTCCATCAGTGAATCTGTAGTGAGTGCATATTTATGTTTATACTTTTTATGTGGGGTGCATGTGTATGTATTGGTGTGTTGTGTGAATGGATGGATTTTCCTTTCCGATGACATAATTCCCCAAATTGCATATGTTGCAGCAGCGCCTGCCATATGGGCTCCATTTACGCTGCTGTAGATGTTTGCTGGCTTTGCAATTACATTTTGTTTGGACTTCCATATAATTCGAGTTGTATTAGTGTGTCTGAGTATTTGTATACATTTTATACAAAATATATGTTGTTGTTGGATTATGTATGAGAATACATGCCATTTTACCATGTCTTGAAGCATGGGAAAACAAAAGTAACGAACATCGTCAACAATATTGAATTTCCATCATTGTTTCTGGGACTGTATGTCATAGTCTGACTTACTGACCAAATACAAATCCATGAATGAATAGGTTAGTGTGGGGAAAATGATATACTGAGGAATTGCAACAAAGCAAATTCAATTGTATGTTTTTATGTTGAAAAAAGTTTTTCTTTTTTTGAGTTTTTAAGGTAAGACCATATTGGGGGTGGAAACATTTGGACTAAAAGTTTGTATTGTATACAGATGTATATGACAAGCTAAAGTTGACTTGGTTGGTTAGGTTTTTTTATTTTTCGCATAAAATTGATTTGAATGGTATGTATACTAAAGGTGTGCACGAGACACGAAATTGTCGTGACTCACGAAAATTTTCGTGATTCGTGCGTGAGTCGTGAGTCACGCTCCTGACAACAGCGTGAGTGTGAATGAGCGTGATTAACAAACCAAAATATCGTGCGTGAGCGTGAGTCACGAAAATAATATCTTCGTGAGTGTACGTGAGTAATGAATTACACTCACGAAAATATTCCTGCTCACCAACATAAAACGCTTAAGAGTTAAATTCAATTACAATTTTAGTGACACCTAAGGTGTTAAGAGTTTAATAACACTCTCGATTTTAATAATGCTCATGTTTTCAGACACTTCGGTAAGGTAAATTAATCATAAAATTATTCGTGAGTCACGATATTTTCGTGAGTCACGGTAATTTTCGTGAGTCGCGACGTTTTCGTGCGTGAGAACAAATTTTCTTTTCGTGAGTGTGCGTGAGTCCTACCAAAAAATATCGTGCGTGAGTATTATTACTCACGTGCACACCTCTAATGTATACATTGAATGTAAACATACCATTTCTTTTATATACGAGTATATTTATCTAAAAGAACAAACATTGATTTATTCCAAATAAACCATTTAGAAAATTGATTGATTAATTCTAAAGAAAAATTTTATGCCCTGGCGTAGGAGAATAAATGAACTAAAAGAACAATATCATTGGTGCCAAATCATGACCATTTTAACCATACCTACTATATTTGGGAATCGTACGTAATAACTAACATTTAACTAAAAATAAATATTTTTTGTTGCAATAAAAATAAATTAAATTTTTCGGAATTTTTTTGGTGTGTGAGCCTCAAATAACTGGCTGTCACTATGCCTAAGCTAACCTTCCCTTCTAGTGGTAATCGGCCATTATAAATGAGTGTAACATTAAATTGCACAACTCTCATTGATAATAATGTAGATAAGTTCACCATATGTGATATTACGATGGGCTGGATATCTATTGTACCAGGCTGACACTATAAGCTATCGCAGTTGACAAACCCGTCTCTTCGCACCCCCCAAGAAAATTAAAGAAAGAATGGAAAAAATCTTAAATTAATTTTTTGTACATGAATTGCAGTTTTAAAAATAAAGCTTATTCACATTAGGCTCGAAATCTACTAGAAGTGGATTTGAAGTCAATTTTTTATAAGGCAAATGCTAATGATTTTTGGAAGTGTTATATGAATGAGGTATAAAGTACTTATGCCTTGATTTCTAAATAATTTTTTTTGTCAAATATGTTCTTTAAAATGATAGGTTCGAATGGTAACATTTGTTGTTTATTATCATGTTTTTAATTAGAATTCACTCAATGATATATAATTGCCTCATTTAGATCAATTCTACCCAATGTGCAATTTTTAAGACCGGCATTAACTATCAAACCAGTTGCTCGCTCATCATGCAACTCTTTGTTGTATGCTGTAATGTTTATCCAATAGCCTCGTCGAACCTCACTGCACCTAGACTAGACCTGTCTGAGTATTTCTGATGATGTTTTTGTTTTCTTTGCCATGAAGTGTTTATGGCATAGAGACTTGGAGATTTGTTTTGTGGTTTCTTTTTATTTGCAAGGCCCAAACAAAAGTGTAACCGGTATTACAACTTCTTTCAAGAAGAGCGAACGGAGATTGGCAAACCATCTCATTTTCGTTTTAAATGTGTGAGTGAGTATCTAAGAGAGTTAAATCGCTGAAGTTGCATGTTGCAGCGGCTAATGATGGGATTGATGCAATTTAACTGCATCAGCTGCTTGCCACTACAAACGAAGCTAAATCAACCTGTTGGGGCTTATGTATGTGTGTCTGATTGTTCGTGCTGGAGATGGCGAGTATTTCGTGTGCATGAACTATGAGGATGATTACAACATCGGCGATATATTGCTTGTTTGGCTATTTTAAACAATGTTACAAGAACCATTATTGTTATTATTATTATTAGTATTATTATTTTTAGTTGTAATATCATTGCGGTTGGTTTTGTATTTGCATCTACTGAATTTGTTTTTCGTTAGTTTTCAATTTTGGTTTTACTTAGGAATTTTTTTAGATCTTACATGTTATTCAGGGTATTTTTTTAATTTCATTTTTTTTGTCTGGATTTGTGGGGTATTGTTTCTCGTTTTAACATTAACTAAATCAGAAAATTATTGTTCAATAGAAATTTGCAAGTAATGTTGTTTTTGCTATTGTTTATTGCTGTTTTTTTGTGTCTTCCAATATATTTGCATTATCATTGTACTTATCAATAATATTGAACCCAGAGTATGCATTCGCAGTAGAAATATGAACAAAAACTATCTGAAAAATGTACACTGAAAATACAGCATAACCGGTTTCAAAGATTTTGACTTTACACTAATTATTTTGGTAATGATTCTGAGCAAAAGAAGTGGAGAATTGAAGTACTTTATTTGTGGCAATCGGGTATCGCAAAAGAAGAGTTTTCTTTTCTGAGGAACGAAGATGTAGATATGTGAAACTTTCTTTTGGCGTTACTGCAAAACAAAAAATAATAGATACAAATGTCTCAATAAATGAATATTCAGCTATAGGGTGACTTAAAAATTAAATTATTAGAAATCATCTTCACTGCAGCTATTCATCCAAACCTCCATATTGAATGTTCACAGTTTTTAATATTTCTGGTCTATGTTTCAATACTAATAAAATTGTCCGTGCACTACAATCAATAATCGAAACGAAATGTTTTCACAATATTGTAAATAGTCATAGTTCACCTTATCTACAATGATGTTTACCATTGCAATGTAAAAGCCGAAAAGCTTTACATTTTGCTGGACTTGTACCATCAAAAAAGGGGACGCAAATACCAACTAAGTTTTATTTTAGCTCATGAAGATTAGTTGGTTTTAGATAAATTTTGCCCTTTGTGAGCAAATGTTCCTTATTTGAATAATTTTTACTTTAATGATTTAATGACTAAAAATAAGAAAAAAAGTTTTATACAATTAAAATATTATTAAAAACCAAAATAGTTCATACTTTCCTAAAATGGTAGAAGTTTGCTTAAATTGAATTCATAAGTATCTCAAATGAATAAATTGTACCAAATTTGTTCCTGTCCTGAACTTCGTACATCGCTAAAGATATTTTAACAATTTTTAAATCCATTGTTTTCCTTGAACATAAGAAAATTTCCTAAAACAACATAAAAACAATTATTATTTTTAATAAATTTTCTTCAGTTTGACAAAAATTATCAATTGCAAAAAGTATTTGTAACATGCTGCAATTATAAAACTAAAAATAAGAAAAAACAAAAATGTACTCAAATATAGTGAACACTCTTGCTAAAAATAAAATAGTTCATATTTTTCTAAAATGGGAGAAGTTTACTTAAATTTGAGTTCATAAGTATTTCAAATGAATAAATTTTAATAAAATTGTACTTGTCTTGAATTTTGTACATCATTAAAGACATTATAACAATTTGTAAACCTATTTATACCCAGCGCCACACTGTGGAACAGGGTATTATAAGTTAGTGCATATGTTTGCAACACCCAGAAGGAGACGAAATAGACACATGGTGTCTTTGGCAAAAATGCTCAGGGTGGGCTCCTGAGTCGATATAGCCATGTCCGTCTGTCCGTGAACACATTTTTGTAATCAAAGTCTAGGTCGCAGTTTTAGTCCAATCGACTTCAAATTTGGCACAAGTATGTGTTTTGGCTCAGAATAGATACCTATTGATTTTGGAAGAAATCGGTTCAGATTTACATATAGCTCCCATATATATATTTCGCCCGATATGGACTTATTTGGCCCCAGAAGCCAGAGTTTTACCCTAATTTGCTTAAAAATTTGCACAAGAAGAATACTTAGTACTATAGTCAAGTGTGCCAAATTTTATTGAAATCGGTTCAGACTTAGATATAGCTCCCATATATATCTTTCGCCCGATATGGACTAATACGGTCCCAGAAGCCAGAGTTTTACCCGAATTTGGTTGAAATTTTGCACTAGGAGTACAATTTGTAGTGTAGTCAAGTATACAAAATTTTATTGAAATCGGTTCAGAGTTAGATATAGCTCCCATATATAGCTTTTGCCCGATTTACACTCATATGACCACAGAGGCCAATTTTTAACTCCGATTTAGTTGAAATTTTGCACAGGGAGTAGAATTAGCATTGTAGCTATGCGTGCCAAATTTGGTTGAAATCGGTTCAGATTTAGATATATCTCCCATATATAGCTTTCACCCGATTTACACTCATATGACCACAGAGGCCAATTTTTTGCTCCGATTTAGTTGAAATTTTGCACAGGGAGTAGAATGCATTGTTGCAATGCGTGCCAAATTTGGTTGAAATCGGTTCAGATTTAGATATAGCTCCCATATATATGTTTTTCTGATTTCGACAAAAATGGTCAAAATACCAACATTTTCCTTGTAAAATCGCCACTGTTTAGTCGAAAAATTGTAAAAATGACTCTGATTTTCCTAAACTTCTAATACATATATATCGAGCGATAAATCATAAATAAACTTTTGCGAAGTTTCCTTAAAATTGCTTCAGATTTAAATGTTTCCCATATTTTTTTACTAACATTGTGTTCCACCCTAGTGCATTAGCCGACTTAAATTTTGAGTCTATAGATTTTGTACAAGTCTATCAAATTCTCTCCAGATCGAGTGATATGTAAATGTATGTATCTGGGACAAACCTTTATATATAGCCCCCAAAACATTTGACGGATGTGATATGGTATCGAAAATTGAGATCTACAAAGTGGTGCAGGGTATAATATAGTCGACCCCGCCCGACTTTAGACTTTCCTCACTTGTTTTTCCTTGAACATATGAAATTTTTTTGAACAACAGAAAATTAAATTTTCATGTTGCAATGTTTTATAATTTTAGTTAAAATTTTCTAAAATAAACCTATATTTTTTCATGGTGATTTTACTTTTTTGGGTATACGATTTATTGAAATGTTTACAGAATAAGAAATTGAAGGGGTAAGAGATACATCGAGAGTGTGATCTAATTTTAAGAAAATTTATTGCAAAGAAATCTTGCAAAAACCTTACCTTAGTTTTGCATTTGTAATTGACTAATTCTTTAAACAAACATACACGAAAAAAATCTTTTCAAATTGTAGACCAACGAACATCGTTTGGATCTTTTTTGAAGTAAAAAAGTTTGTTTTTTATTTTTGTGATAAACGTTGATGTCTTATATTTTTAAAAATTAGAAAAAATCTATGGCCGTCGTTAGTATTTGCTTAAAAAAATATATAATACATATCATTCCCATAACGTACACCCTGTATCCATATTATCCATTTATCACAATAGCTAATAAATTAGAAAAACTTTCAGTTTTTTTTTTTATTTTGAATTAAAAATAATTAATGTAGTGGAACAGATTTTGAAATAGATATTCAATATATGCAGGTATAAGCTGCCGCTGCAATTTGCTTTAAATCGAACCACAAATATTTGTAAAATTAACCAATAAACACAAACATCATTTCAGCTGTTGAAACCACAGTTACCTGCTAAATAGTAATATATTATCAACGTTGGCAATATAAGTAATTCCAAAAACAATCACCATTAACATTTGTGATAATTTTGTTAGATATTTGAAAAAAAAGCAAAAAATTGCAGCTTTAGTAATATCATGGCTAGTTAAAGCAAACTAAATTATTGGCAAATTGTTATGGCTATGGGCCACTTACAATTCTAGGAAATCGTAAATCAGTGTTTGAAAAATATATAGTTTCAGTAATAACAAAAATGTCTAATAATTAACTAGAATGTTTGATGATTTCAAAGACACTTTGGAATGTTAAGAAAAATAAAATGAAACTAAGGAATTTCTGTTTTTCAAATTAAAACACATTTTATTTCTGGGCAGGAAAGCACATTTTATGAATGCATTTGCATTACAATATTAAAAATTCTCAATTAGTTTTGGTTTTTATTTTTTGTTTTTAAAGAACGGAGTTATGGAAGGAAAATCGTGTTGTATAATTAATTACTTAAATTGTAGAACATCTGCTGTAAAATAAAATGCAATTTTAAAAGATTCTCTTACTATGGAAAACATAAATATATCTGCACAAAACAAAAAAAAATATTCGGCTGCTACTTCATTTTTCCGCGAACGAAGACCTCAGTATTACCCAAACTTTTTAAAGAATTGAATAATTTCAAATTTGAGAGGGAAAATTGAATAATTTGTTATTTGGTCTGAGAATGGAAAGAATCATTCTGAGAATGGAAAGAATCAACCGGACAGCGAATTTTAAAGATCAACTTGAGCTAAGAGATTTACTTAAATTTTTGAGGGAAAATGTACACAAAAAAAGTTATTATTAAGTTTTAGAGCAAGAACCATAGTTTACCATTTGCTTTTCTCTGTAAGGAAAGTTTGCTGGGGAGGAAAACATGGACCATTTTTACAGGATGTGAAACAATTTAATAACAATTTTTTTTAATTTAATCGATTCCACAAAGCTTTTAGTTAAACCACATATCAATCAAAAAATTTACATTTAATAATACCAATTCCTTAATCTTCATATCCTATTGGATCTCATATGAAAATTTTAATAATATATCAATTAATTTTCCAATGGGAATAATTATTTTTTTTACTAACATTGGTTAATTATTTCACATTTCAATTATAAAATAAATTTGTGATTGAAGACAAAAAAAGAAAATATTTTTTCTGTGGAAAACTAATTCAAAAAAAAAATTGTTTTAATTTTCTGCTTAGTTGCATATTCTCTCATATCTTTCTTAATTCCAATACAATACAAAAAAAAATGTAGAAGCAAATATTCGATTTGTTTTTAAATTGTTAAAAAATTTCGTTTTCTCTAAAAAGGACCGTGTAGCTTTTATTGTCATCAATGCATAAAGGTTGACTTACATATCATGCGTTAATCCGTGCGTTGAAAAAAAAATATTTTTTTTTCTGTGGAAGAGTAACTCAAAAAAATTGTTTTAATTTTCTGCTTAGTTGCATATTCCCTCATATCTTTCTTAATTCAAATACAATACAAAAAAATGTAGAAGCAAATATTCGATTTCTTTTTAAATTGTTCAAAATTTTCGTTTCATCTAAAAAGGACCGTGTAGCTTTTATTGTCATCAATGCATAAAGGTTGAGTTACATATCATGCGTTAATCCGTGCGTTGATGGAAGGGTTGACTTTTTCAGTTTGAAGCACTCTAACACAACTTTTGCTTTCAGAGAAATTCAATCAACTGACACATTAACGCATGGTATGTTACTCAACCTTGGGAGCCACCGTGGTGCAATGGTTGGCATGCCCGCCTTGCATACACAAGGTCGTGGGTTCGATTCCTGCTTCGACCGAACACCAAAAAGTTGTTCAGCGGTGGATTATCCCACCTCAGTAATGCTGGTGACATTTCTGAGGGTTTCAAAACTTCTCTAAGTAGTTTCACTGCAATGTGGAACGCCGGCTATAAAAAGGAGGTCCCTTGTCATTGAGCTTAACATGGAATCGGGCAGCACTCAGTGATAAGAGAGAAATTCACCAAGGTGGTATCACAATGGACAGAATAGTCTATGTGAGCCTGATACATCGGGCTGCCACCTAACCTAACCTAACCTAACTCAACCTTAATTATCGCTATAGCCATCAACGTACAAGTAACGCATATACAGTGCACTTGCGGTAATGTGAACACCGCCTAACGTGAACACCGCATAACTTGAACACGCGTTTTCTTACTCCGTAACGCTGAAAAACATGTAATTTTACGTTAAGGGCAGATTCACAATGTCAAATACAATTTGGATTTTTTTCGTGTATTTTAATTATTAATGTAAATTGCTTTATAATTCCATACTCACTTATATTTTTCCGATCTCTTTTTTTTAAATTTTTTTTCATGAAATTAAATTAAGTTTTTAATATTACTAATAACTCGTTTTGTTTGTTATTGTTGGTTTCTCTTCAATCATTATTGTTGTTTTTGATTTCAGCTTAAAACCATGCATTGACTAAACTACAAGTATAGCTTAACCAACAGAGGAAAAGTATGCTTGTTAAATTTATTTGGGCAAGATGGTTGGATGTACAGCTGTTTCGAAATTACTACATTCCTCATCAGCATCCTCTACTTGCAGCAGAACTATCAACCAATTATCAGAATAAATTCGGGTAATTCACTCAACCCAAAGTGAACTACACTTGAACTTTCCGAAAAAATGATTGATACTCGGCTACTGCCTAAACAAATTTGCAAGCATATCTTTTTATCATTTGTCTTTGTAGTTTAGTCAATGCATGGTTTTAAGCTGAAATCAAAAACAACAATATTACTAATAACAAAAATAAAAGATTATCACGCTAGAACGTGTAAAACTGCCGGATATAACAATGTTTTTTTCTGAAATTCGCTGAAGTTCGCTAACGTGAACTCTCTTGGTTTTAATTAGTTCATGTTATCGCGAGTGCACTGTATTCATACACAAGCTGATGTTAAGAAACTTTTTAAAGAAAACAAACTCCTTTAGCCGGTCCCTTTCTTACAATCGATGAACTAAATAAAAATAAAAAATAATAATAATAATAAAAAAAATTGTATACAATCTTCCAATCCGATTTCATACAATACATTTATATAATAATTATGCGAGGAATATTTTGCCCATAAGAGGTCTTTTTAAATATCAACTTCTGCTATATGTTTTTAAGTCCTTGAGGGGACTGGGATCCTACGAAATTCAGTTTCGTCGTAACATATCCCATACGAATAGAATGACGAGACATGTCATATATGTTTTTAAGTCCTTCAGGGGACTGGGATCCTTCGGAATTCAGTTTCGTCGTAACAAGCAGAGAATATCTTATTCTGGTCCTTATGAATACAATCAACTTCCGACTGATCTCAAAGAAAATTGTCTACTTTTAAGACACGCTTCAAAAACTTTCTTCTTAATAATATGGAAATACTTATTGAATAAATTTTACTTTAAACTGAACATTTTTTTTTAATTGATTGATTATATATGTATTAATAACAAGCTCAAGCAGTTGCTCTTTTTTAGCCTCTCTTAAGCCCCTGTGCGCTGAGGCATTATAAATATATTTGAATATTGTAATATATTGTATATAAAAATAAATAATTAAAACAAAAATAAGACTTTTGCAAGATAACGAAAAGTTGTACGGAATTAAATTAAATTTAATATTAAAATATTAAATGAAAAGAACGAAATGGACTGTAATTTTGGAGTTTAAAATATTTATTTTTTGAAATTGACAAAAAGATAATATTTGCGATACCCATTTTGCAAATATTGTTTTCTTTGGTGTAGAAGCGTGTCGAGTTTTGTTTCATTACATTTCTTAATATCTTTAAAAGCCTCAGAAAATTTTGTAATGTTTAATATTCAAATCTAATAGGTATATTTTTTTTATTTTCTGCATGATAATTATCAAATGTGCTCCTACAGCTATAAACGATTATTCAATTTGAAATTGGCTCCAAAACAAAATTAAGTCATTATATTGCATTTGACTGCATATTTTCTTTTTTTCCTCAACTCATAATATTATTAATTTATCACTCATTTTTGTGTGTGATGTGTATACACCACATCTAACACCTTTTTCACACTTTAAATGGATTATTAACGGATTTTACGTTCACACCATATAGTCAAACAAAAAGGGGAGGTAGTGAGTGACCCCAAAGCAGCGTACATAACTTCTTCTCTTTGATAATAGCACAACGTAATCGACAAAACAAAACAATTGCGCTGTAGATGGCGAAGGGGCGGTGAATGTGAATGAAACCACTGACCGTATAAGTGAAGAGTCGATCTTATGCTACCGCTTCTGCCATAACAACACAGACAGGTCACTCACTCATCGTATTAATAATGAAAATGGTAAGAGGCAAATAACCATGATCATTATTATCAGCAAATGCCTTTAGGCCAAGGTCAGTTGTATTACTTAGAAGCGTACGGTCATCATCTCCGGCACCGGTTCACATTACGCATGACTTTATTTTAATAGTTTAATTAACTGGCATTATGCTTAAAATAATTAAAATTTATATTTATTATCACCCCATTTAGAGGCTGTTTAATGTAATTTACGTACATAATGCGTTGTCGACGCATCGCATTGCTCTGCTCTTTAGATATGCACTCTGATTTATTATTAAGATTTTAAAGGCTTAGCTCTGTGGAGCAATGTGTATAATTTAATGGATTTGGAAATGCCGAAGGTTTTTCTATATTGTAATTCATATTTATTATACCCTCCACCATAGGGTATATTAACTTTGTCATTCCGTTTGTAACACATCGAAATGTTGCTGTAAGACCCCATAAAGTATATATATTCTGGCTCATGGTGAAATTCCGAGTCGATCTGAGCATTTCCGTACGTCCGTCCGTCTGTTGAAATCACGCTAACTTCCGAACGAAACAAGCTATCGACTTAAAACTTGGCACAAGTAGTTGCTATTGATGTAGGTCGGATGGTATTGCAAATGGGCCATATTGATCCACTTTTACGTATATCCCCCATATAAACGGACCCCCAAATTTGGCTTGCGGAGCCTCTAAGAGAAGCAAATTTCATCCGATCCGGCTGAAATTTGGTACATGGTGTTAGTATATGGTTTCTAACAACTATGCAAAGATTGGTCCACATCGGTCCATAATTATATATAGCCCCCATATAAACCGAAACCCAGATAAGAAAAATTCATCCGATTCGGTTGAAATTTGGTACGTGATGTTAGTATATGGTCTCTAACAACCATGCAGGAATTGGTCCATATCGGTCGATAATTATATGTAGCCCCCATATAAACCGATTCCCAGATTTGACCTCCGGAGCTCTTGAAGGAGCAAAATTCATCCGATCCGGTTGAAATTTAGTACGTTGTGAAATTTGGTACATTGCGCTAGTATATGGCCGCCAACAACCATGCCAAACTTCGTCCATATCTGTCTACAGTTATATATAGCCGATTCCCAAAAAAATCTACCAAAATTTTATTTCTATAGAAAATTTTGTCAAAATTTTATTACTATACAAAATTTTGTGAAGATTGTATTTCTATAGAAAATTTTGTCAAAATTTTATTTCTATGGAAAATTTTGTCAAAATTTTATTACAATACAAAATTTTGTCAAGATTTTATTTCTATAGAAAATTTTGTCAAAATTTTATTTCTATAGAAAATTTTGTCAAAATTTTATTTCTATAGAAAATTTTGTCAAAATTTTATTTCTATAGAAAATTTTGTCAAAATTTTATTTCTATAGAACATTTTGTCAAACTGAATTATATACGTATTTAATCGGCCTCGTATGGACTAACTTACAATTGATTCGGCTGAAATTTGGTACATGGTGTAAGTATATGGTCTCTAACAACTATGCAAAAATTGGTCCACATCGGTCCATAATTAAATATAGCCCCCATATAAACCGATACCCAGATTTGACCTACGGAGCCTCGTGGATAAGAAAAATTCATCCGATTCGGTTGAAATTTGGTTCGTGATGTTAGTATATGGTCTCTAACAACCATGCAGGAATTGGTCCATATCGGTCCATAATTATATGTAGCCCCCATATAAACCGATCCCCAGATTTGACCTCCGGAGATCTTGAAGGAGCAAAATTCATCCGATCCGTTTGAAATTTGGTACGTTGTGAAAATTGGTACATTGCGCTAGTATATGGCCGCCAACAACCATGCCAAACTTCGTCCATATCGGTCTACAGTTATATATAGCCGATTCCCAAAAAAATCTACCAAAATTTTATTTCCATAGAAAATTTTGTCAAAATTTTATTACTATACAAAATTTTTTCAAGATTTTATTTCTATAGAAAATTTTGTCAAAATTTTATTTCTATAGAAAATTTTGTCAAAATTTTATTACAATACAAAATTTTGTCAAGATTTTATTTCTATAGAAAATTTTGTCAAAATTTTATTTCTATAGAAATTTTTTTCAAAATTTTATTTCTATAGAACATTTTGTCAAACTGAATTATATACGTATTTAATCGACCTCGTATGGACTAACTTACAATTGAGAATATGGTGTTAAGAAGTTTAAGATACCTTGCCATCGGCAAGTGTTACCGCAACACAAGTAATTCGATGGTGGATGACAGTCTTTGGTACAAGTTTCTATGCAATCCATGGTGGAGGGTACAAAAGATTGGGCCTGACCGAACTTACGGCCATATATACTTGTTTTTATTTACACTTCTATGACGCATTCAATATGCTGCTTACTACATTTAAAGGAGTCTATAAAAATGGGGAAACCAAAGAAGTGAGTTATTGGGATGATTTCGCCGTGTATACGCAGAGAAAGAAATATGATCACCCCAAACAAGACCAAAATGTTATTTTTAGACAGTGAACATGAACATTTTTGTCGAAAAATATTGTCTTCGCGTCAACCGATATACATGTTAGCCGAAATTAGATACTCGTACATAATTTTCGAGAACATAAATGCACTCAAAAAAAGTTAACTTGGATCCAAAAATTTTGACCTTTCTTTTGAAGATTTAGGTGTTGGTTTTGAGCCAAAAATGCGGCTTCTTTAATATAAAGACATTTTTTTAGGGACTTATCTGGGTTTAAATCTAGGATCAATAAAATTAAAATTAGCATACAAATCTCATCGAATTTTCATTCTCTTTTCGCGGTATATTAACAACGATATGAACGCACAAACAAATGTCAGTTTAGAAATCCGAATTATAACGGATACTTCAAAGTAAAAAATGTTTTTCTTGTTCCAAAAAAAATGTGCCCTAAATTTAATAATTTTTTTTTTTTTGAAACAAAGACTATAAACTTTTTTAATTAAAGTTTCATTATTTTAAAGATTTTCGTCCTTAATATTTTGTAAATTGCGCAACCTACAATTTAGTGTTCGTAAGATGGTGTCACCTCACTCAAAAAAAAAAGTTTACTCGGATCCAAAGATTTTGACAGATTTTGGTATTGATTCCGAGTCAAAGATGCGGCTTCTTTAAAATAAAGACATTTTTTAGCGACCTCTTCACCTTTAAATCTAGGATCAATAAAATTAAAATTAGGATACAGATCTCTTTCGTCTAATTTTCCTCCTCTTTTCCCGGTATATTAATTAAGTTATTCACGTACAAACAAATGTCAGTTTAAAAATCCAAATTGTGACGGATACTTCAAAGTGAAAAATGTTTTCTTAATTCCAAAGAAACTTAAAACCAAAGATGCTAAATCCTCAAAATAAGTCTTAGCCTATATTTGAAGCGTTTTTTAAGATAAAAACCAAAGATTCAAAATTTCAGTTAATTTGAAGACAATTTCTTTAAATCAAAAATGTGTTTTTTACGTTAAGGTATTAAGGAATTAGCCTTAGTTCAAAGACACGACTTTAACTTTAACGGAGGGACGCAAATTTACAAAATGTGTGTCCTAAATTTAATGAAAAAAAATTTTAAGCAAAGATTATAAATTTTATTATAATTAAACTTTCATTATTTTAAAGACATTTGTCCTTTATATTTTGTAAATTGCGCATCCTAAAATGTAGGTTGCGCAATCTTTAATATCACGGAAATTGTTTTTTCGGTGCTTGTTCAAAATGTATTTTATTTATTTTATTATGTTTCTTTAATATATTTAATGTTTACATGTACAATAAGACAAGGTCTAATAATTAAAATGCAGGATTCTCTTACTTTAGTCATTTTGGAAATATTGCAGCTTGTTAAAGTAAAAAATACTTAGTTATTTACCATAGTTAACAGAAATTAGTGATTGCATTATTATGAGCTTAGTCATCGACCCAACAAGAAAATAAGACGAATAACGTTAAAACCACTGTGATGCCCTCGTATCATAAGGTTTGTCATAAACGTTATTACTCATGATCATCACCGCCATCATCATCATCAATATCAGCTGTTGTTATACTACTTGCATTTGTATTTGGTGTTTATGGTTGGAACTTGGTTATTGTTGCAGTTGTTGTTGCGTATAAAGTTGTTGTTGATACTACTAATGAAATTATCAATGTCAACGACTACTAAAATGCTGAACAAGCTGTCAGATTGATGTTTGAAAAAAAAATCTGGGCTGCTACTGCTGCAACGGTAGCTATTGTTTATTTGTTGCTATTGCATATAATATTACGATGATACTGAATATATGTAAATATATTTTGTAGTATTTATATGTTGACACATTTTTTTCTTTAATTATTTTATCTACCATGTATTCATATATAAATATGCATGTTAAAATATAGATGTTGATGTAGCCATTTTGTGGGATTTAGTTTTTTCATTATTCCTTCTTAATTAGATTAAATTTTAAATATTTAGTCCCCCCTGTCTCTCACACATCTTTCTCAAATAGAATTATTTATAGAATATATCATATACATATAAGTATAACTACTTTGTTATATACTATATGCCATAGTGCATCAAGTCTATAATCTCAAGAAAAAGAGCAAATTTAAGTTGACTAAGTATTTGGATACATTTTTCATCTACTAAGCGTGTATTAAATTCTGTATTATTTCATATTCTTATATAATATATATAGAAGAATATCAAGCTATAAACTGTTGTGTTTTTGTTACTGTTTATATTTTATTTAACTTTATATTCAGAGAAGAATCAACATTGAATGAACTCCGAATAAATGTCGAAATCCGAAGCGTGTATTCAATTCTGTATTATTTCCATCACACGTTTTTTGTTTTTGAAAAGTCAAGTTGACTTAGTACATTATGAAATTAAGGTATATATAAGAATATCAAGCTATTAACTGTTGTTTTTGTTATTGTTTATATTTTATTTACCTTTATATTCAGACCAGAATCAACATTGACTGAACTCCGAATAAGTGTTGAAAGCAAGGTTCAATTTTTAACACTTACCAACAAATATACACTCAATGGTGGTATTTATGTTTGTGAATTAGGGTGGATAGATATTTGAATCGTGAAGATCGGACAATAAAATGCAACATTTACTGTTTGATAAATTATTATTAGTAATTTACTTTATTTAAAAATTAAAACAAATGGTAAAAAAATGGAATTTTAAAAATGTGAATTAAACATGAGAAAAGTGATTTCTGCATTTTGCTACATTGGCTGCCATTCGTTTTTTATGAGCCTCTATAGTATTCTTTTTTTTCGCCAAATTTGATTTTGAACACTTTTTTGCAATTTTCTTCTAGTTTTTGTGCATTTGCATTTTTTTTTGGAGTCTTCTGTAAATTTGTAGCTCTTGACTCGACCAACAAGAATGCTGAATATATTATGTTGGAAATTCGGCAGAAATTACTTTTCCCCTCTCATCGAGAACTTTCAGCTTGGATAAGTGGTTTTTTGTTTGGAGTCAAACAGAAGTGAATATTGCGTCACTGTGTTATCGATCTAAATCTTGTATCGCAACAAAATATTATGTAATGTCATTACATTAATTTGTAATTTAGTAGAAAAAATATTAGGTCAATTTTAGGTTCCGCATTTTACACAATATTAAGGGCAATTTTTTTTTAGAATAATGCAATTTTAATTAAAAGAAAGTATATAAACATTAAAAAATCTTTTCATTAGGGGAATTTTCCTTAAAGTAACGAAAAACATTTTTGATTTAAAGAAATCGTCTTTAAATTAACTGATATGTTGAATCTTTAGATTTAAGATAAAACAGCTTCAAATATAGGCTAATATTTATTTTGAGGATTTTGCATTTTTGGTTTAAAGTTTTTGGATTTAAGAAAAACAGTTTTTACTTTGAAGTATCGGTTATAATTTGGATTTTTAAACTTACATTTGTTTGTACATGTATAGCTTTGTTAACCCTCTTAATTTCATATTTAGAATTGAGCTATAGCCCAATGATGAAGTTGGTGGTAGCTACTTTTAATAGCCGAGTTTGAACTGAGTTCCTCATTACCATGGAACCACTTAGTGAAGCTTTAAACACTCAGATATGTCGAACAGCAGTACTTACACACGGACGTGGGTGTAAAAATTATAGGTTTGGAACTCAAATTTTTAAACACAATATTTTTAAATTCATAAACTAGCATCACATGTTTGGGGCATGTATGTGAATATTTTAGAACATATTATGTTGGGGACATAAAATGTTTGTAATATGCTTGGATGCAAACATATATTAATTTAGAAATAGCCTATAAACATATATGTATTTAGAAAGAGAGACTTAGAGAGTATGCTGCAAGTAAAAGAATGGAAGTAATCTAATGGCGCCTTAAAAATATATATACACAAGGAAAATTTCATTAAAATTTTTTCCTACCAGTGTATGCCTAAGGTGAAACATAATATGTTTGAACAATACAAACAATATTTTGTTTGGACCAATCGTGAAAATATATATGCTTGAAACAAAATGTGTTTGGGGTGTATGTTACAGATTTTTTTACGGTGCATAATCATAAAGGGATAGTAACAGAGGTGAATCAAGAATGGTACTACTTTGGGCCTTTTGCCACATATTTCGCCGCAAAACAGCAAAAGAGTGGTGCAAAAAAAAAAAACAAAACAATTAAAAAATATTTCTAGATCCGCAAGCAATGTAAGATCGGTTCCACCTATACGCGTTAATTGCGTTAATTCTCCAAAACTGTTTCATTACTTTTTGGTTTTATACCCTAATAAATTCGTCTTGATCGGTATATTTTTCAAATATTTATTTGGAAATTTCCATTATTTCATTAACCATTGTTGTGTTTTATACCCGGTAAAATAAAAATAAAACAATTACTTACATATGCAGCGATCGCTACATCAAAGAATAGCAAAAGTAAAAGGGATTAAAATTAATTATCGTTTATCTTTTATCATAGTTGGATGAAACCGCTTTTATACATTAAATTGATGAACATTACACTAATAGAAAAAAAATTACGTTCCATAGTCGTGAACGGACGGTGACAAAATGAAACGGAAACGTTCACAAAAAATCAAAACGGAATGTTCACAATTTCGTCCACGGGTGTTCACGATTTCATGAACGGCATTCGTTTTTCTTTCGCAATGAAAAAGTTTTAAATAAAATAATCGTTAGACGTTCTCATGGCAACTCCCTCGGTGGTGCAATGTGCTAAGGCGACTGTTAACGAGTATGGTGCAGAAAACACAGGTTCGAGTCATGATATCGGGAATCTTTTTTTGTAATTTTGTTTATAAAGTCGTAACCATAACGTTTTTAGATCATGAACGGCGATTGTTGTTTTGACAACGCATGGTGTCATTTTATCGTTGTCAGATTGACACCGCCTGTTCACAGTTTGATACCACATGTGTGTTGATTCACTTTCATGAACGAATCGTTTTGAAATGAGCACGCCGTGCATGACTTTTTTCTATGAGTTTACTTAAATCAAGAATGTTACAAGACTAAAAGTTCAAAATTCGGGATATTTAATTATAGACATTGACAGTTTCATGATAATACTGGCCATAATAGTCTCGCTATCCACCCTATTATATAATACAAAATTCATTTGAACTTGAAGTTCTTAAAAATCATACAATAGCTGTCATCAATGTTTTACAAGAAAAACAGAACAAGTATCGTATGAGGGCATTTTGCCTTAAAAATGGTCAATGGAAAGGTGAAAAAGCAATGACCATATTAAGAATATAAGTCTAAAAAACAACATTGCCATTCATCTTTGAGTACCATCAATAACAGGGTAATTTTGTTTCCATATTTTAAAGACAAATCCAAATGGGGATTCCCCTCAGTCATGGTAGTGTTGGAAACTGATGAATCACGGCTTACATTTGTCCTTATTTTTACCAAAGAGTTAATTGGTCAAAAATAGCTCTTTAGATTTGGTGTTTTTATATCAGAATTACATTTCTCAGAGGTATTTGGATAATATGAGACCCTCCTGCCGTCAAAAGGTCAATTAGGGAAACATCTAATGCAATGCATCATGGGTGTTGCGCTTCTGTGCTTGATACACCCTCAAAAAAAATCGCTTCTGTAACATATACCCCAAACACATTTTGCTTTAAGCATATATATTTTCAGGATTGGTCCAAACAAAATATTGTTTGTATTGTTTAAACATAATATGTTTCATCTTAGGACATACCCTGGTAGTAACAAATTTTAATGAAAATGTCTTTGTGTGGATATATTTTAAAAGCGCCAATAGGTTACTTCCATTATTTTCTTTGCAGAATACTCTCTAGGTCTCTCTTTCTAAACACATATATGTTTATGGGCTATTTCCAAATTAATATATGTTTGCATCTAAGCATATTATATTTACAAACATTTTATGTCCCAAACATAATATGTTCTAACATATTAACATATATGTCCCAAAAATGTTATGCTAGTTTGTGAACATTATATGCTTGCACTTAAAAATATTGTGTTAAAAAATTTGAGTTCCAAACATATAATTTTTACAACCAAACATATGAAAAACAGTCTTTTCCGTCCGTGTAGTTAGCACAATTCTCTATAGAATTTTGGGGAATTCTAATATAATTTTGCTTGCTCAACATATATGTGTCCATAAAAACCTTGAATATTCAAATGAACACTTCTTTGAAATATTGCGTTCGTACAGCATTACCCAACATGTGTCACACAAATGATTACTCTTAATTTATAAAATTCATGAAAGTTTCGGGAATTAAAGAAGAAAAAACTTCCGTTAATTTCTTGTTATCAGTACTAAATTAAAGTAAGCACATTTTTTAATATGGGCTTTGTCACGCATTCATGGTATAAAAGTCGATAAACTCTTGTTAACAAAAAAAAAAATCACCAAACTTGAAGTACCACAAAAAATGGTCAAATTATCGCACGTGTGTAACATGTAATAAATTTTCGTTTATTGATATTCAAGATTACGTTTACATTGGCATTATCGATTATGTAATTTATTTTGAGTTTAATGAATAATCATAACGTTACAAGAACCTGTAAATTAAAATCCTGAAATTTCGAAAAACAATGGAAAATCTTCAAGTATTCCTACAACGTAACTCGGAAATAAAGGTAGTCCAAGTAAAGAAGACGAACAAAAGTCACAAAAAATATTAACGAGACTTCTACGTAGAGAATTTTTCAGATAGCTTATCAATAAAAAATACCCGTTTTAGAAATTGTTTTACGCACTCAATAAATGTACTTTAATGGAATTTTAAGAAGTCTTGGCAAAACAATTTTTTTTACCAACGTTCCTGTGATGAATCTCAAGTCAAAATCAGTTGTGGTTTGTTGAAATATTTTTATATATTTTTTGTATTTCAAATATTAAACATGTTTGTTTTTTCTTCTTTTTATCTATTCCAGTGATTAACCATTTCTGGGTGGTGAAAAACAAAAAAAAAAATTAAAAGGCTCCATTAAATTTGTGTGTGATTGTGTTAAAAAATTGTGTTTAAATATCATCTAATTATTGTGTTTTTTTTATACATTTCTCTTCCAGAAAGTTTTTTTGATTTTGTTTTTGTTGTGTATTGAAATTAAAGCAGGAAATTAAGAAAATAAGTATCGAAAAAAATATTATTAATAATAATAATACACATATCGACAAGTCGACGAATACAAATCTAAAACACATAATTTTCACATCATGCTAATAACAACGTAAGTATCTGAATATATTGAATAATAGTAGTTGATAAGCTCTTTACTACGTCCAGTTAAAATACAATTTATTAATGTTAATTTAAACCAGAGCAAAGGTTGTAAACTTATATTGCTCAATGCAAAGAGAACATTTGTTCTCGTTTTCACAAATTTTATAAACAATTTACACATTTATATTTCACCAGATTGTTTATAAAAAATTAAAAATTTTAAAGTCTATAAGTGTTAAAAAATTGCGACAAAAACCTCGAAACTACGAAACTAAATATATAAGAGAAGAAATAGGTTTTAGAGCTATCGATAGTTTTATTTTTAAGGTACTATCGATATTTTATTACCGATAGCGATACTCAGCTCAAATCACTAAAAATTGCTGGGCGCAAAGTAAAATTAAAACCGAAAATGAAAAATGCTGATTGATTTCTTGGCGGCTTTGTATGAAATGAATTCCCTCTCCTTTTTGTGGGAAATATTTTTCCATTACAATAGATACCGGGAAACTCGAGTTAACACCTTTTTTTATAAAGGCTAAAAACCACGAATCAAATTCAGAACGTTCATACGAGGGCGGTTCGCAAACTTCTTAGCCTATCAATGAAAGAGAATAGTTAGTTTTTCAAAAATATTTAAATTTTTCAATATAATCTCCTGAAACTTCAATGCACACTCAGAAAATTTAACGTCGTACGTACAAGTAAATTCCATAATATTGAGTAGTTCAAAATTTTACTCACAGTTAGTTAAATTTAACTATTGATGAACAAAATTAACTCAGTGGAAGTAAATTGAACTTACGGCCATTACCAGCAAAATGGTTAAGAAAGAACTCCCAGTGGGTTCGTAAATGGACTGAAGCAAATATATTTTCTCCAACGTACGAAGAAGTTTCTCAGCGTTACTGAACTTTTACTGTGCAATAGTACGAAGTTTAGTTGGACACGAAATTTCCATTTTTAGTATAAATAAACTAACGATGAATGTCAATTCTAACTACCGTTGAGTGAATCTACTTCTAGACAATAGTTCGTCTCCGAAACATGTGCTCGTGTGGTGTTTCTAAAAATAGACACCCTTGACTGTATGTTTTAATGAATATATGCAGCCAAGCAAGAAACAAAAAACAAACAAAGTCACATTTGGTTGTTGATGAGTGTAAGAGCTAAGTGGCCCAGTGGATAGTGTGTTTAGTTAGAAAACTGATGGTACGCGGTTCGATCCTCCGTCCGGACAAAAGGTAAAATTTTATAAAATGATAAAAATAAAATTTAATAAATGATTCTAAAGGATTTGTACTACAGAAGAGTAAGTGGTTTGTACTAAATATAACATGACATGTAGAAATGGGGATCCTCCCCCTTGAGGTCTCCTAGCTCCAAGTCACCAGGTGGTCTAGGAAATCCGGAACATTAATTTTTTCGTTTTCAAAAAATGTATTATTTAGTTCATTTTTTACTTCTGAACAGTTAAATTTGAACTTGACAAAAGTTAAAACAAATTACTAACCTATAGGAAAATGTTGAACTTACTATGGGTAGGTTAGGTTAGGTTAGGTGGCAGCCCGAGGTATCAGGCTCACTTAGGACTATTCAGTCCATTGTGATACCACATTGGCGAACTTCTCTCTTATCACTGAGTGCTGCCCGATTCCATGTTAAGCTCAATGACAAGGGACCTCCTTTTTATAGCCGAGTCCGAACGGCGTTCCACATTGCAGTGAAACCACTTAGAGAAGCTGTGAAACCCTCAGAAATGTCACCAGCATTACTGAAGTGGGATAATCCACCGCTGTAAAACTTTTTGGTGTTCGGTCGAAGCAGGAATCGAACCCACGACCTTGTGTATGCAAGGCGTGCATGCTGACCATTGCATCACGGTGACTCCCAACATGGGTACCATGCTTCTTTAGCGACATACGAAGTTCAATATTAACACTGGTTAGTTAAAAATAACTCGCTAATGGGTTCACTCTTCTCTGAGTGCACTTAGTCCAACGCTTTTCTAGCAATTCTATCCCTTGATTAAAATAGTTTTCCTCAAGGTCTTCAAAGTAGTGGTTTACAACTGTAATTGCATCTTCATTTGAGGTAAAATGCTTGCCACCAAGGATTTTTTTAGATTTGGGAACAAGTAAAAGTCACTGGGAGCAAATCAGGAGAATAAGGTGGGATTTTAGCCATTGTTAAGACACTCTTGTGCGCTGGTGCGTTGTCTTGATGAAAAATTATTTTTTTGTGTTGTAAGCCAGGACGTTTTTCTCGAATTTGTACATTTATTTGATCCAAAAGGTTGCAATAGTACTCTGAATTTATTGTGTTACCCTTTTGTAGATAGTCAATTAATAAAATACCTTTGAAGTCCCAAAAAACCGTTGCCATAACCTTACCAGCCGATTGAATTGTTTTTACCTTCTTTGGAGCACTTCCTCCAGCTTCAGTCCATTGTTTGGATTGTTCTTTTGTCTCTGGAGTATAGTGGTGGATCCATGTCTCATCAACAGTTATGAAACGACGCTTAACATCAATTTTATTCCGCTTAAAACGATCCAAACAAGCTTGAAAAATGTTCATTCTTATGCGTTTTTGATCGACTGTTAACAAATGCCGCACCCATCTTGCAGAAAGCTTTTTCATCTGTAGTTCTTCATGCAAAATTAAATGGACTCGATCATTTGAGATGCCCATGATATTAGCAATTTCACGCACTTTTATTCGTCGATCATTTAATACCATATCATTCACTTTGGCTACAATTTCAGTTGTTGTTGCTGTTTTTGGACGTCCACTACGTGGTTCATCTTCGATGCTAAATTCAACAACCCAATTTTTTACTGTTGCATATGAAGTGCACCTAACACATTCACTATATCATTATGAATTTCTTGTCCCGATAAACCTTTTTTATGTAAATATTTAATGACAGCACGCATTTCTAATTTTTCCATTGTAAAAAAATTGCGGATGCGTCTTTTTTGAACATCTGTTTCTATATGAAGGAGTTGCCACATCGAAACAAAATTTAACATGTGTTCATAACAGAGATGGAAGTGTCCAAAACACTTAACTTTTTTCTGTTTATACCGCGCTTTTTGTGCTAGACTAAGAAGTTTCCGAACTGTCCTCGTACATATATTTTTAAATGTGATAAAATCTTGAGCATTACGTTATTTTTAGCATACACTCAAAACTTTTGTTTTGAACTCTTTATTTCACTAAAGCCAATTTAACTTTATTTTAGTTCATGGAATTTTTATCTTTGGAGAAAGTTTCCTTTACTCTAAATATTTTTTGCCTACGCTACTAAATTTGTATTTCTCACAAAATAGTTCATTATTTCTTCGAATTTGCAAATTTTACAACAACTGCTTTCATCATGAACTTCTAAAGTCATTCTTGCAATTTTGAACTAAAATTGTTTCCTTCAAACTGCAAAATTTTCTTTAACAAGTGAAAAAAACTATTTGTGTCTAATAAGTTTTCTTGAATTTGTCGAAAAATATTTACTTATTTTGGTGATATCGGTGTAATGCCAGCGTTTTTAATACTATTTAGTTAAAATTTTCTAAAAATATTCAAAATGGGAGCCACCGTGGTGCAATGGTTAGCATGCTCGCCTTGCATATAAAAGCTCGTGGGTTCGATTCCTACTTCGACCGAACACCAAAAAGTTTTCAGCGGTGGATTATCCCCTCTCAGTAATGCTGGTGACATTTCTGAGGATTTCAAAGCTTCTCTAAGTGGTTTCACTGCAATGTGGAGCGCCTTGCGGACTCGGCTATAAAAAGGAGGTCCCTTGTCATTGAGCTTAACATGGAATCGGGCAGCACTCAGTGATAAGAGAGAAGTCCACCAATGTGGAATCACAATGGACTGAATAGTCTAAGTGAGTCCGATAAATCGGGCTGCCACCTAATCTAACCTCTAATCTAGGTTAGGTTAGGTTAGGTTATGTGGCAGCCCGATGTATCAGGCTCACTTAGACTATTCAGTCCATTGTGATACCACATTGGTGAACTTCTCTCTTATCACTGAGTGCTGCCCGATTCCATGTTAAGCTCAATGACAAGGGACCTCCTTTTTATAGCCGAGTCCGAACGGCGTTCCACATTCCAGTGAAACCACTTAGAGAAGCTTTGAAACCCTCAGAAATGTCACCAGCATTACTGAGGTGGGATAATCCACCGCTGAAAAACTTTTTGGTGTTCGGTCGTAGCAGGAATCGAACCCACGACCTTGTGTATGCAAGGCGGGCATGCTAACCATTGCACCACGGTGGCTCCCAACCTCTAATCTAACTTAATATGTCTACCAATGTTCTATCAATGTTTTTCTTGGCGTTAATAGTTCAACAATTCAAACGTCAAACTTGACAAACCGACGCAGTTGTTGATTAGTTTTTCAAAACGACTTGATGATTTTAAAATACAAATTTGGAGAATTTTCCACCAAATGTATTTTTTACAATTTTATTTACATTAGAACTAAGTCATACTCATCTAGTAATTTTCAATTAATAATTCATAATCTTACTGCAAATATATAGCAATGAATAAAATTTGAAAATAAATTCAAGAAATAGTTCCTAGTTTTTTTTATTGTATGAATATTAGCTGACTAATTCCGTAGGTTGTCCTCTGTAACCTTCTTCTTACTGGTAGATAGTTTTGGAAGGTGGTGTTCAAAACTGAGTGTACATAGCATCGACATTTATTAGCGTAACTCTGCGCAGATAATATTTCTCCCACCATAGAAATCTCTGTGAAGTTTCGAATGTTCCAAGGTGCATTGACTATGATAAGTTTTGGGGTTTCTGAATACTTTCGACAAGCTGAATTATATACATCCAAATTGGCTTAAACATTTAAATTGACTTAAACAAATTGGCTTAAACATTTAAAATAGTTAATAATTTTCTACCAAAACAAAATTATTATTTTTAATAAAATTTCTTCAATTAGTACAATATTTTATTTAAAAATATGTAAAATAAACCTACTTTTCCCCTTCTTGAATTTTCTAACACGTTTTAATTGAAATTAAATTCAGAGTTATGCATTATAGTACAATCATTTTGAATATCGAGTCATTTGAGCCAGATCAGTCCGAGTGACTTTAGAGTAGAGAATGCAAACAAAAGATTTAAGTAACAAACTTTTTCATTATTTATTCCATTTCTATTTTTACTTCGTGGGGATGTCATTTCAATGATTTCCAATCCTATAAATAATTATTTTTCCTACAATAAATGTTATGATAGCATATAAAATTTATTATTAAAAAACGAAAATGGAATTCACAAATTTCCACGTGCTTGCTGACGTAAATGTATGTTTAAGAATATCCAAATAGCAGAACAAAAAATCAAGCCTCCCATAAAAATCCCAGAAATCACAAGCCAAGCACATTGCTTGAATAGAACTTGGCACATTATTCATTATCATTATACGAATTTGTATATTGGTATCCACCAAGTGTCTATGGAAAGAAACTCATAAAAATAATTTCTATACGAATATCCAATTTATATGCAATGTATTTAACATGAATATATAACCTATAGTTTAATATATTTTCTTCAAGAGACACAAAGAAATACGCGGTCTTAATATTTTGGCAATTCCCTTAACAAGGAAATTAAAAAAAAATACAGAATGCCTAATTCAAGTCCCTCTTGTTAATATCCAGTGGTAGTCACATGTTGAGTGTTCTGACATTTTGTTATTCAGGAACTTGTACTGAAAATAAAATAAAAAAACGAGCATTTTGAATTAATTCAATAATTTAGTGAAGTGTTTTATGTGCGAGTTTAATTGATGGATGATGGTATAGTTGGCTCACGATTTTGTCAGTTGATGGCGGTGTGTCCAAGCGGTAATGGATATATAACTCATATGTTGTAAATGCCATTGCGTGTCGTACATAAAGAGAAATTTTTGATAAAGTTTTAATATTTGCACAAATTGTAACATGGTCCCAACAATAATTGATAAAAGAAAATTGACTTTGTCTGTACAATTACAAAATATTGTATACAAGTTTTTGTATCGCTTGCACTGAAAAAATATTGTTGTGAGGTCAAAGATTTCATGTCTTTACAATACGAATACAAATTTTCCTTAGCATAGAAGACGTATTTCTCTAAAATAAAGTTATTTTCCTTGTCCAAAAGTCGATAAACTTTTCAATGAAGTCGTATTGTCCTTATAATTAAGTGATTTGACTTAAAAATGGGTATCTTAACATGAAAGAAAAAATTTATAGGCTAAGGTCAACTTGACTTTAATAATTCAGAAAAATTCTTTAAATTTAATGAAATTGTCTTTAAATTTGTTGTCTTTTTGCATCTTGACTACAAAGCAAAAAATCGTTCAAATATAGGACATGTTTTTCAAAACTTTATTTTAAAGAAGTTTTTTACTTCAAACATAGCATAATTTCTACTGGAAGTCGAGTCCTAATTTGGAAAATAAAGTTGCCGTTAACTCGTTTTTAAAGGACTTTGATAGCATATGAAGAAAAAAAGCTGAGAAAGCGAAAAATTTAAATTTGCTTCCTAGAAGCAATTACACAAAACCTAAAAGAGAATTGTGTCTTAAAAGTATCCTTACTTGTATTCTCCGCTTCTTTGGCTCGGAATCAATACCAAATTTTTTAAAGTAAAAACAAAATCTTTGGAACCGAGTATGCTTTTTTTTCAGTGTGCCAAATGAATTTAAGGTAGTCATATAATCGTGTTAAACTTGTAATAAAAGTTAAATTATTGAAATGGGGAGCCACCGTGGTGCAATGGTTAGCATGCCCGCCTTGCATACACAAGGTCGTGGGTTCGATTCCTGCTTCGACCGAACACCAAAAGTTTTTCAGCGGTGGATTTTCCCACTTCAGTAATGCTGATGACATTTTTGAGGGTTTCAAAGCTTCTCTAAGTGGTTTCACTGCAATGTGGAACGCCGTTCGGACTCGGCTATAAAAGGAGGCCCCTTGTCATTGAGCTTTACATGGAATCGGGCAGCACTCAGTGATAGGAGAGAAGTTCACCAATGTGGTCTAAGTGAGCCTGATACATCAGGCTACCACCTAACCTATCCTAACCTATCCTATTGAAATGTCCTATCTTCAAATGGCCAGCCCTGACAGAAATCGATTTATATATCCCATAATTTCATGAGATCAGTAGATGTAGACGGGACGAGAGGTCCCTCGCCTATTTTCTGTACATGATATCTGTTGTTAACTTTTACGACAATGAGGCGACATTTCCGAATATTTCAGCGTCCCTCAGGTAAATTACTCATAAAATTATTCGTGAGTCACGACGTCTTTCGTGAGTCACGGTATTTTTCGTGAGTCACCACATTTTCGTGCGTGAGTGTGCGTGAGATCTACCAAACAATATCGTGCGTGTGTGCGCGTGAGTAAAATATTACTCACGTGCACACCTCTAATTTGATACACTTAGCCTACGAAAGAATAACAAACATGGAAAACAATCCACTTATTTTTTAACATTGTCTCCGAACAATGATTATTTTGTTTAGCATTTTTGATTTAAAATCGAAACAACCAAAGATCAATTAGAATGTTTTTTTTTGTATAATTATTAAATTCACTTAGGTCCTTTTTTCGGTGAACAAATAGACTTTTTAATAATAGATTTTTAGGTATTTTGTTAGGTATATATTCTATAAAAAGTTTGACTTTGAATAAATATTTTACATGCAAATATATTTTCTCCAGTGTATGGCAGCGATGACTCGTGCATATTGAATACAAGTATTTATTTAAAAATTCCATACATGTAATTTTGTTCTATACATGCGATATATATCTGATCTTTTATCTACCTGTCCGTTGCTGACTGACCAATAGCAAAAGTGAGAGAAAATAATTAACCAGAGAGATGGAGAGCTCCTATACAATAATAAAACCACAAAGAAGAAATATTTTTTTATTGTGCTATCAAAGCTTAGGTATTCCATAGGCATTGAGCCGGCTTTATTTGCGTCATTCGCTTTGCAAGGAAATTAACAAAAGCTTATGACGCTACCGAAGGAAAACTACAACACGATGTTAAGTAATGGATGTTTTTTTTTCTTAGATTTTTTGGTATTGAGTCATAAAATTCTCAGAATACAACAGAATTACGAAAAGGAAAACATAATACAAACTATTTACTTTTCGTATCTCTTTTGATGAATGAAACCATTGCCAAGAAAAAACGTCACACTTGTCTTTTAAAGAAATACAATTTAACAGCGGCAAAGCAATGTTTGCTTGGATCCGGTGTGGACCTTCCTTCAGAAATTTTATTATTGAACCTAAAGAAGACCAAAAAAACTGCTAAGGACGAGCAGCAGTTCAAGGCAAACTGGCTTTCTGCGGCGAAGAAGGTGGACAAGGTGGCTGTACAAAATCTGATGGCAGGTGTCAAGCGTGAGGCACGGCAATTCGGATTTGGAAAAGCGAAAGCCTAACTGAATATTTTTCCTGAATTTTATACTAATTGAACTTGAAAAAGAAATTTAATTTGATTTTTTAAATAAACGATTTCACCGATTTACACGCGTTTTCCCTTGACCAAATTGTGGCCGTATCACCCTTTACCCTCCACCATAGGATGGGGGTATATTAACTTTGTCATTACGTTTGTAACACATCGAAATATTGCTCTAAGACCCCATACCGTTCTCAATTATATAAACCCCATTTAAAGCAATCCCCAGATGTGACCTCCGGAGCTCTTGGAGGAACAAAATTCATTCGACACGGTTGAAATTTGGTATGTGGTGAAATTTGATACATTGCGCTAGTATATGGCCGCTAATAACCATGCCAAAATATGTCCATATCGGTCTATACTTATATATAGCCGATCCCCAAAAATAATCTATAGGAAAATTTATTTCTATAGGAAATTTTTGTCAAAATTTTATTTCTATAGAAAATTTTGTGAAAAATTTTATTTCTATAGAAAATTTTGTCAAAGTTTTATTTCTATAGAAAATTTTGTCAAAATTTTATTTCTATAGAAAATTTTGTCAAAATTTTATTTCTACAAAAAAAATTGTCAAAATTTTATTTCTATAGAAAATTTTGTCAAAATTTTATTTCTATAGAAAATTTCGTCAAAATTTTATTTCTATAAAAAAAAAAAAATTTCAAACTGAATTATATACGTATTTAATCGGCCTTTTTTATTTAATATATATCCGGTATGCACAAACTTACAATTTAGAAGACGGTTTTAAGATACCTTGCCTGCAAGTGTTACCGCAACCCAAGTTATTCGTTTGTGGATGACAGTCTTTAGTAGAAGTTTCTATGCAATCCATGGTGGAGGGTACATAAGATTCGGCCTGGCCGAACTTACGGCCGTATATACTTGTTTTTGTTAATTTTTTCAATAAAATAATAATTTTTGATCCAAAAACACAGTCCATTTAGTTACTTACTGTTCTTTTCTCACTTTAAGTTTTAATAAGACATATTCAAAAGTTTCATGGTAAAAATTTAATATAGTAATATGTAATGTGGAACATCTTTTCGGAATCTTACGAACATATTTGCGATATTTATAAAAACCTTTTTGGTGTACGGTCGAAGGAGGGATTGAACCCACAACCTTTGGTATGCAAGGCGGGCATGCTAACCATTCTTCTGTTGAATAAAATTTCTTTAATCGGTTCGTGAGCGCCGAAAACTATGCTATAGTGATGACTATAGCGATAATTGATGACAATAACATTTACGTAGCCCAGTGGATAGATAGTGTGGCTTACAAACTGTATGGTCTGCGGTTTGACTCTCCGTCCAGGCGAAAGGTAAAATTTAAAAAATTTATAAAATCAAATAATTTCTTCTATATTGTTTGTATTAAGAAAAATGTACTAAAAACTTAAAAACATCGTGGAAGTGAGAAAGCTTCTACTTTTTTTTTTGAGTTAGTCTTTATGAGATTGTTTTTATATCCTTTAAAACAATACACTTTCATCATAAAGAATATATTCTTTTCTATCAAATAAACTTCCTTACAGCGAAAAGCAAATGGGAATCGATATTTGTTTGTATAAAATTTCGTTTAGGAGGAAAGGTTTTTTTCGTGTACTCAACCGATTTCTAAAAAATCCCAAAATTCCCTACCAAATCCTCAAGTCTCCAACTCAAAGGTTTTGTCCCCATTCACGAAGAAATATTCCCAATTTGGGAAAAATCTCCAAATCCAAAATCCTCAAAAAAAGGCTTAGATTATATTTGACTTTTTCATTTTTAATCCAAAGATTCAATACTCCCGTTAATTTAAAGATTATTTCAAGCAAACATCATATATTTTTACACACTCTTTTTGTCAATTTCAACAATAAGTAATTATTCCATATTTACATCGTGCCCATCAAATGTACAAACGCAGATATCATGTAAATAAAAATAAATGATACCACATAGCAAAATGCAGAACAAAACAGATATATTTTTTCAATTACACTTCCTTTTTGTTCACATAAAACCACGTGCCACTTCTGAATAAATAAATTAACACAAAACACAGTAATTCCGTATTCTCCGTCCATTCAAAGAAACAATCAACACACGACTGACGCGTAAAATGAAAATCGTGTGTACCCGCTCAATGTTTTTATAAAATTCTTTTCGCTGCAAAAAAGTTAAAAAATTAAATGGTCAGGAAAAAAATGTAAATGGTCTTTATGGTCATGTAATGGTACTAGACATGTCTATACTTAACCTATAAAAATACTTTTTTCCCTGTAAAAAAGTAAAAAAATTGAATGGTCAGGTACATGATTTTCCCGACCATTTAATGGTCTCAAATTCTATCATTTAAATGATAGAATATGTTTGCGGTATTTGAGAACCATTCAAATGCTTATTGCCACCATACATTTTTCTCCGCTCGAAAAATATTTTTACAAAGACAAAATACATGGTTTTCGCGGTAATTACATGCTCTAGATAAGCATTAAATGGATGCGGCAACCATGTCCAAACATGTTTTTTCTGTGCGTGTGCCAGATAACAGAAAGTAAATTGAACATTTTTAAGCAGTTAAGTTCGTAACTTTCATATGGAATATGTAGGCAAGATGACAAATATGTCAATAGTATGGTTCAGAAGTTCGTAAGCTATCGTAGCACTAACGGATCTTCTTCAAAATGAGTAGTAGTGCAATAATAATCAATGCCAAATTCATTAAACTAAAGACATCATCTTTGGAACTGGGTAAGCTTTTTTCGGTGTGGGTAGGATAGACTAACTTCTTTCCACTCAACTAATAATATCGACATATGCTAAATCTCCAGGTTCATGGAAAACCTATTTATTTAAAATTGCTTATTTCTGATCAGAAAACCATCATATCAATCGCCAACGTCAATAAAAATAAATTAATAAATTAGTTTCACATTAATCATAATTGAAATAAATAAAATTTAAAATTTATTGCAAAAATCTGACCCCGACGGGGGCCGGGTTCATATTTAAAACCCCATATGTATTTATTATTGATCATAAAATAATTTATTCAAACCGTCAAAGGAATATCTCAGTGAAAATATTAGCAATTAAAAGTTCTCTATTGGGGTCCAATGGAACATAAACGATTATTAAATAAGACATTGGTTATCCCTAAGTATTTATGAACAATTTTTATATCTCTCTCTGCCTCTTTCACCATTATCAAACCGTTTAGGTTTATTAATGAAATTCTTACCCACTAACATCATTGTCGATAGTTAGAATACATTGTCTAAAAATAGAAATGGAAATAACACTAATATGTTAATTGAAATTGTTTATTTTTAAAATAAATATTTGCACCTTAGCATTTACATCGTAATATTGTCAGATAATGGTGGTATTTGCTGATCAATGTGTAAATACATTGTAGGGATAAATATTTGTATTATTTTAAACATTTATTACAAATGCTTCTAGTAAAATTCTAAGTCGTATTTTGTTTTCAAGGACAACATTAAGGATTTCTAAAATTAATATGTCAGCAATATTATTTAATAAAATTGTTTTCTATCTCCATTAGTTTCTTTTATTTTCTATATACACAGAAAACAAGTAAACTATATTATGGGAAAAATGAACTATCTCATGCCAAAATTAAACTAAATTGTATTCCAAATTTTGAGATTCATTAAATTAACGAAAATTTTCCGAAATTTTTGGATTTTTAATTACCATTTACGAAATTCATCTTTCTCGAAAAGAAAACATTTACTAAAAATAAAGGAAAAATCTTAGGCGCCAGATCATTCCCATATTAACCACGCTGTAGTTCATTCTTACTATTTTTGAGAAGTGTACGAAAAACTTCTTCTGTTTTAGTTAGAATTGAACTATGTATGTATGTCATTGAAATTTTACTGCTATGTAGTTCATAAAAGTTTTGAGACATACTTGGAATAAAGAATAAATAGTTGGGCTGAGAAAAATTTCTTACAAAATTTTAAAAATAAACTAAAAACAAAATAAAATTTTTGCGATAAATATTAGTTCATTTTAACATTAGTTTTACAACAGACTTTTTTTCTGTGTATGTATAATTTTTGTTTCTTCTTTTATGGTTGATTATCCAGATAAAACCAATGAAAATGCATTATTGGAATTTGAGATATATCTAAAACTACTGCAGTTTAATTCAGCCAATTTATTAGCAATCCTTATCGATTACTTGATTTAAAAATAAGAGTGGGTCATAAATTTATAATAAACTTTACATTTTGCTCATTCGTTCAAACACCATTGAAATATTTCTGTATCAATATATTATAGCAATAAAAAAATATATGCCGTTGTTTCACCACAAAATAACCCCTCCATTCAAAATTCTTCTACATTGTCTTGGGTCTGCTACAACAACCAAAAAAAAAAACATTGCAAAACTTGGATAATATATAGAGTACAAAAAAGTTGAAATTAAGGCAATTAAAAACAACCGACAACAAAATCTAAGACAACTCAATAAATGGTTGTCCACTGGTGTAGAAATATTGTTGATGTTGTTGTTGTAGTTGTTTTAAGATTTCATTTCAATTAGAGTACCCTACTAAATAAATGGTCAGAGACCCGGTCTGACCGAACCCCCAAATAGCCCAATATCAACATATGATGAGTTTAATGTTAACCTACTTAAAGTTTACTTACATTTCTAAATACATATGTGTCTGTGTATGAGTAAATGTGTTTGCACATTTACATATGAATGTTTGGCTTTTTTTGGTTTTGTTAGCATTCAAAAGTTCATCTGTTTGTGCTGTTTTATGCAGTGACCTTGGGGGTTTGATCGTATGCCAAAAACAGCTAACAGACACAACTTCCACAAAACATAGGCGAACAATAAATAAATCACCATATAAAGAGTAAGATAGTGAGAGAGATATACCAGCATCAGTGTTGCCAATTAAAGCTGAAAAAAAAACATTCACGTGTCATAGTCTCCAAAGCGGAAAAATAGATATATTTTTGTTTTATAAATTGGAATGATTTTAGAGGATAATTATCAATGTGCATGTAAGCTTGTCTTGTTGTTTTGTACTTGATCTGAAAGATATCCACTTCTGATGCTTTGGTAGTTTTTTGTGAAATTTTTCTCCAAAATTTGGTATTTTATTTTTGGCTCGAGCGGCAACCGTGGTTCGAGTAGATTTCTGCTAATTTAAGAAAAGAGAGTAAAATCCAATTTTATGTCCATAGTACGGTTCAGAAGTTCGTATTCTATCGTAGCTCTAACGGATTCTTCAAAATCGGTAGTAGTGTAATAATAATCAATGACAAAGCCATTAAACTAAAGACATCTTTGGAACTGAGTAAGCTTTTTTTCGGTGTAGGTAAGATAGTATATATAATATGCTAATTTTGGCAAAGAGAGTAGGTTAGGTTAGGTTAGGTTATGTGGCAGCCCGATGTATTAGGCTCACTTAGACTATTCAGTCCATTGTGATAACACAGTGGTGAACTTCTCTCTTATCACTGAGTGCTGCCCGATTCCATGTTAAGCTCAATGACAAGGGACCTCCTTTTTATAGCCGAGTCCGAACGGCGTTCCACATTCCAGTGAAACCACTTAGAGAAGCTTTGAAACCCTCAGAAATGTCACCAGCATTACTGAGGTGGGATAATCCACCGCTGAAAAACTTTTTGGTGTTCGGTCGTAGTAGGAATCGAACCCACGACCTTGTGTATGCAAGGCGGACATGCTAACCATTGCACCACGGTGGCAAAGAGAGTAAAATCCAATTTTATTCTCTTGCAAGTTTTGAGTGGAAAAGTACGAAACAGACCTACACTGAAGAAAATCATGCCCGGTTCCAAAGATTTTATCTTTACTTTAAAAATTTTGGTATTGATTCCTAGCCAAAGAAGCGAAGAATACAAGTAAGGATACTTTTAAGACACAATTCTCTTTTAAATTTGGGTTTTGTGTACTTGGAAACAAATTTTAATTTTTCGCTTTTTCAGCTTTTTTTTCTTCATATACTATCAAAGTCCTTTAAAACGAGTTAACAATTTTATTTTCTTAATTAAGACACGAGTTTCAGTAGAAACTAGGCTATGTTCCAAGTAAAACACGTCTTTAAAATAAAGTTTTGAAAAATATGTCCTATATTTGAACGATTTTTGCTTTGTAATCAATATGCAAAAAGACAACAAATTTAAAGACAATTTAATTAAATTTAAAGAATTTTTCTGAATTATTAAAGTCAAGTTGATCTTAGCCCAAACATTTTTTCTTTCATGTTATGATACCCATTTTTAAGTGAAATCACATAATTATAAGGACAATACGACATCATTGAAAAGTTTATCGACTTTTGGACAAGGAAAATAACTTTATTTTAGAGAAATGCGTCTTCTATGCTAAGCAAAATTTGCATTCGTATTTTAAAGACATGAAATCTTTGATCTCACGACAATATTTTTTTCAATGTATTGTCATGCTAATCTAGATGTAGTAAACTGTAAAACTGCTAAAAAAACAACATGTGTCTCTATCTTTCAAACAACCCTATTTCATTCCAAATAAAATACTTTTATCCTCTCCTTTATGTTATAGGGATTTTTTGTTTATTAAATAATAAGTTAAAAGTGCATTATATGAAGGAATATTTCTAAAAAAACACTGGCAAAACATTTCTACAATTTGTAATACAATACCACTTTATCACTTATTACCAGAAATAGTAGTGCATTATATTGTTAGGAACCATCCAAAGATCGATAATCACTCGTCTTGCTCCTGGCAGCTGTAGTGTATTGCGCCATCTTTTGGTGGAGTAGTGAAGCATTTTCTACACGTCAACAATACCGTAATATCGACCCTGTAGTTTTCCACTATCTTACCTTACCTGTAAAGGGACGTTGACCTTATCTGTAAAGGGACGTTTTTGAAGGGCGGGCTTACAATTCACGGTCTTTAAAACTTTCGTCCTTTTTTCGATTAGCATTTGATTTCATTACCCTTAATATCAGTTTTTCATACATACAAATTATAAAGTGTAAATGTTGCCAATTTTTGATCAAAGTTATGGCAGACATGTCATTTCTTCTGACATTTGTATGTTTATCCAATTATTTTTGGACTAATTTTCAAAATTAATTGGCAACTCTATCATAAACATTTAGAAATAACCAAAAAGACCGGTAATGGTGAATGAAAATTAAGACACTCTTGTAAGTACTTCATAGTCACATTAATATCTCTTGGTCATTTATGAACCCATTGCTATATGGCTCTCTTTTCTGTGAGGGATTTGTGTGAGTGTGCAAATAATCAAAAATTCATTTTTACGCAATCATTGCAATTGTAGTTTGTTCCATTCATTTTGAACATATCATAAAGGAAGAGTTAAAATTATAATCAATAGTTATGGCTCATTCTCGTACATGAATACGCACAAAAACTCACACTCATGGCAATGCCTTTGGTCGAAAGACCTTACATAGAAACAAAAGATTTAAGAAACGAACTTGATTGTGTATTTTTTTGCCTTTTCATTCATATGAAGCTCTTATGTCCACAAACGTAATTTTTTTTGACATATTTAAGTGACCATCCAATATTCCATTAGTTTTGGGTACTTCATTGTTTGTTTTATTCACTTTTTGTTATAATATTTACCCATTTAAAACGTTTCTCGGTAAACAAAAAGACGTTCCGGTGGGTGTTACTTCTCTTTTGTTTCCCATACACGTTGCGATAGATTTGAGTTTTATTTTTATATGCAAACATTTTGCATATGTTAAAAAGGTGTGGTCCTATAGATATTTGAAAATATGAGTATATTTGAAAATACATATTGCCATTCAATTTGATGTACAAAATTGTTTGTTGTCATTTTGTGTGCGAATTTTAATTTGGTAATTTTTATTAGAATTGTTATTATGATAAATTCGTCATAAGTTTTTGCCAAAAACAAAATTGATTAAGAAAAAAACTCCATTAATAGCTATAGGCGGAACTACGTGAAGCATTTTGACGCATTTTTTGACGTATAATATGGATGTTCAACCTTGCGTAAAAGGAGACAATTAAATCTCAATTAAAATTTATGTTCTTACCTTGAGTTAAGAATTAACATTGTTTGATATTTACGGCCATTTTCATGTAGCTCCGTTAGGCTTTAACTGCCATTTTACAGAAAGTAAATTGCAAATATTTTCTCTCCAGTTAACTTTAACTGAAAAATTTTCGTCATTTAAGTCCCTAACTGGCATATGGAATATATATGCAAGATGACAGCTTCGTCCATAATACGGTTTAAAAGTTGGTTAGTTAACGGAACACTAACGGAGCTTTATGAAAATGGGGGCTAATTTTAGAAAATTAAACAAAAAACTATTATGGGTTAGTCTTAAATTGTTAATATGTTTAAACAAATGATTTCAGACTTTTATACCATTCTTTTTTAAGTTTTTTTTTTTTTCGGAATCAAAAAATTTTTTTTAACAATTTATTTATTTGGGTATTTTCAATACATTTGAACTGCTTAGGATGGTTCATTAGACAAAATGCACTGAGTAGACAAAATATAAAGTTTTTCAGATCTTTGCTCCTTAAACTCCGGATGCGCAAGTCGGTTTCAGTTTCACTGACAGTAACGAAAATAGGCAAAAAGTGATCTTACTTTTGGGCTTGCTGTCCAGTGTAAGAAATCACGCCATACATCCCACCGACAACTCTTTCAATATTTTGTACGAAATATAACCTATACCAAAAAAAATATTATTAGAATTTATTAAAATTATTATTTATGAAAGAAATTGGTATTAAAGATTACTCAACCTAAATTTTATGATGGGCAATTTACACAATATTAAGGACAAATTTCTTTTAGAATTTAGAACGCAAAAATTGGAAACTTACGGAAGGACGTTAAAGTCGTATGTCATTGAACTAAGGTATTTTTTCCTTAAAGTACAGAAACCTATTTTGATTTAAAGAAATTGTCCTTAAATTGAATGCAACATTGAAAATTTAGATTTAGGATATAAACTCTTCAAATATACAGGATTTTGCATCTATGGTTTAATTTTATTTGGGAAAAAAGAAAATATTTTTACTTTGAAATATACATTTGTTTTTACGTGAATAGGTTTATTAATATATCCGCAGAAAGAACGAGAATGAAAATTCAATAAATGAAATCTGTATGCTAATTTTAATTTTATTTTTGCTAGATTTATAGACAGATAGGTGACTAAATATTAATTTTATTATTTTAAAGAAGCCGCATCTTTAGCTCGGAATCAATACTAAAATCCGTAAAGGAAGGTCAAAATCTCTGGATCCAAATAAATGCTACTCTTTTAAATCCTTTCTACGTACACGGAAAGAAGAATTTCCTTTTGTGAGGAACGAAATTTTAGGCATACAAAGTTTTCTTTTGACGCCACAAAATTTTCTTTAATATCTAATAATAAATTAGACAATATATTTGCATTGCTTATCATAAATTCGGGGTTTCTTTGGGTGTACGACTACATTGGAAGTTCAATTACACCAAAATCACTGTAGCAATCGACAAATTAACCGATATTGCTCTTTTTGCCATTCATCTAAACCACACAATATTTGGTTCGAATCTTGACCTTGACCTAAAATTACGGCACTTAGCCACGTTAGTCCACATGGCTAACATGCCTGCCTTGCTCGCTATGGACAGCAAATACCCAAACATATTTTAATGGTAGGTAGGTAGAACAATTTGTAGATTATTTTAGCTTCTTTCTTATGTAATATCCAGTACAATGTAAAACTACTATTACTATAATCTTACTATCCATTTTTGCATTGATTGCTATACATTTTAATTTGTTTAATTTAATTACGGATTAAAAACTAATTTAATTTAAAACTAATTTAAACTATTTTTTTGATTGTTATTCCATTCTCAAAAATAAAAAAATAACAACGTATACATAGATCCAAAGGTTCTGACCATCCATTAGGGATTTCGATATGGATGTCAAGCCAAATTTAGAGTAAAGAGTAATTTTATAGGATGCCATATATCTAGGCTTTATCAATTTAAAATTAGAGCACAGATTTATAGAATTTTCCTTCTGCTTTGTGATATATTAACAAATGTGTTCAGGTACAAATTAAACTGGCATTTTATTTATAAAATATAATGCAAAATAAAAAATATTATTTAATAGAATTTAACCAAAATAAGTCTTATCCTTCAATTGTAGAATTCGTGACTCAGTTAATTTAATATCTATTTCATTAAATCAAAAAAATTAAAATTTTTAATGAAAACAATTTTTAAAGCAAAGATTTTAAACTTGTTAAGATTTTGTTGAATATAATGTGTACTAGAATTTATGTTGCATTATGTTTCGTAGTAGGTCCACTTTTTTTCTCAGTGTATATTATGAAGGGTATAGATACATAATGAAAGTAAATAACATTGAAATTTTTAAGCAATATAAGGAAATTCTCAATATTATCATCATTATGTAAAATTCAACGATTTTTGTTCATACGATCTTCAAACACTCCATAAAATTCAACGATATAATTACCAATATCCTCTGTGAATATTGAAAAGAAAAACAATCAATATTTGGATTTAGATTGAGAAATCTACAATGGAGGTGCTATTGAGATTTTTACACTGAAAGTTGACAGCAACGTGATGAGTAAATAAATCAATATAAAATATTCAATTTGATTTTTATTTCTTTAGGTTGGTTCATCTCGGCAAACCTATCTTACGATGGTGAGGGGGATGCGAAGAGAAGATACTTTATATGAATGAATGAATGAATAGTGGTGACGATTTGAGATTTCTATAGCACTCTATCAACATGGTTTTGTTTTTTAGAGGAGGGAGTGTAAGTTCAACTCAATAGCTAACTCTTGGCATGGTTTAGTTTCTAACTGCATTGCCTTCTCAAAGTTAAGTTTCGATTTTTTTGAGTTTAGTGACATTAGAGGTGTGTGCGTGTGTGTTATTTTCATTGCCGGCATATACAAATGATTTGCATATGAGATGTTGACGGTTAGCTTTGTTGGTAATTTATAAAATAACCGTGACCTTGAACTAGTTTCTTAAAAAAAAGAAATAAAAAAAACGAAACACCACCAACAGCAACAAGAAAATCTCTTGGCACTTTATTTGAGTCTTTCATTCTCTTGCTGCGGGCAATTTGAACAATAACACCGATATACTGTCAGTTTGATTATGGTTGTTAAAGGCTTTTCTGTCTAGTCGCTCTCTTTGCCTTACAAACGAAACGATGATAATTGATATGGGAATTTAATAATTTACTCATACGCTCACACACACTCTACTACACATGTGTGGCCATATAAAATAATTCTTCATTTATGTGTATAAAATAGGATTTTGTTTTTGTTTTGGACATGGACCTTCGCTGTTTGAAACTGCAAAGTAATATAACATCATTAAGTTTGTAGCTTAAGTCTTTCGTTTTGTTTCTTGTTTTGAGGCAAATAATTGGCTTTTTGGGTTTTTTTATTTGTGAGAACATTGGTGGTGTTAATGACACTAAGGTAATATAATCTTGTGCATCGTATAGGTCAGTTAAAGCAAAGATCAAGTTCATTTCATGTGTATTAGTTGATATAATCGTGTTTAGTTAATAAAAACCAAGATTTGAAGACATGTGTAAACTTTACATTTTATGTAACCTTAAAACGCCAATGTTACATATAACAAGTGTAAGTGTAAGATAAAAAATTACTATAAAAATAATAGGTGTGTTCCTTTACTTTACTCGTAGTAAAAAGTAGTAAAAGAGAGAAATATTGAAAATCCTCTCAGATTTCTATATTTGTTAAATGTACAGGAACGAAAATATAGTAAAAATCGTAAAAATGTCAAATAAAAAACAAAAGAAGCATTGTGATTTGAATAAATATTTTCAAAACATGTAGGTAAATTAAATACTTTTATATAGAATTTTTTTGACAAATGGCAGATTTTTTGCAGGAAACTTTGAAATCCTTATTACGATAGAAAGAAGCTATGGTTTTTACTTTGTTATAAAAAGTACTCCTTTTGCAAAATTTTTAATCAAAGTAAAACTCTGGCTTCTGGGCCATAAAGTAGTGTAATAGCGCATATTATCAGTATCTTATAAGGTGGGGTTTTTCATTCCGTTTGTAACACATACAAATAACGAATTCTGACTATATAAAGTATATATAGTCTTGATCAGGGAGAAATTATAAGACGATGTCTCTCTGCCTGGCTATCTGTTGTAATCAGGCTACTTCCATCAATAATGAACCTATAGTGCTGAAATTTTAACAGACACGTTTTTCTTCTACATGCAGGTCAATTTTGAAGATGGGACTACTTCGGCCTAAGTTTCGATTTTACTTCCATATGAACCGACCCCCGAATTGGGGTCTTCATGACATAGACATTAAAACTTTTATCCGATTTGCATGAAATTCAAAACGTAGAGGTACTTTTGGTCCATTAAAGGGTGTGCCGAATTTGGTGTGAGTCGGTCAATGTTTTGGTACTTTTTTCGAAACAAGTGGTATTGGTTCGGCATTGTTTTGAAATTCCAAATTGTGGAGTCTACACGTTAAATCTAAAGCACAAAGGTGCACAAAATTTTCCTCCAAAATACGTAGAATTTTATAAGGAATGTAGTCCTTCTAGACTCAAAATACAGACCCCACTTTGTTCAAATTTTGCAAAAAAATAAATTGTAAGGCCCTATCTCGCAAATATTAGATATATTCGCACACATACACAATATTTTTATGGTAATTAGTTTATAAGTTCTATCCAGCAAAGCAAAAATCATGAAAATCGGTGCATAATTGCGCGTTTGCCAAGTAACACTAAATTGCATACATCCGAGGTGTCCAACTTCCAAAGTCTATAGACCAGCCCGTGAATCCACTAGGGACCTACAAACCTCTAAATATAGAGAAAAACATTTCAGCTTTGGCACAAAGAAAAAATTATGATGATATCTTAATCCATTAAAAAGTTTCAGATTTATTTCCAAAAAAAAAGCGATTTGGAACTACTTTAGTTTGGAAAATTTGAAAACAAATAATTATTTTTGTCATGACATATCTACAACTTTTACTCGAAAGAATTTGTCGAGTAACTTGTAGTAAAAAAATTTTAAAAGAGACATGCATTTTGACATTGTTCTCTTAAAATTGTTTACTACTTTTACTATTTTTTGGGGTTGAGGAACGGTTTCTAGTAAAAACTAGTAAAAGTAGTAACTAGTAGTACGTAAAGGAACACAACTAATGTTTAGTATTGCAAACTAAATTTCGTAATTAACTTTAACGGTGCATTTGGAAATAACAGAGACCATGTGGCATAAACATTTGCAACGCAAATTCTAAGTAAAGGCATGTGTGTAACGCGAACGAATTTTCGTATCATCTATGAACAAGTGGAACCATGCAATGAATCATTGATTCAAAATACAAGGCAAACCATTTGGTAGCCATCGTATTAGCATAATATAACAGTGGTTAGTTATTGATCGTTGAGATGGAAATATAATCGGAATGTACTCATTGATGTGATATGACTTATTTATTAGCCCGCAGTTATACTGAAAAATATCCAAATATTTTGTCTTTACACAAGGTACAAAAAGTCTACAAATTTAAAGACGATTCAATTGCTTTTGAAGAAATTTTCAGAATTATTAAAGCCAAGTTAATCTTAGTCAAACAAAATTTTCTTTTATGTAAAGTTACTCATTTTCAAGTCGAATCAATTAACTGTAAGGACAAAAATACCTCCTTAGGTTAGTTTAGGTTAGGTGGCAGCCCGATGTATCAGGCTCACTTAGACTATTCAGTCCATTGTGATACCACATTGGTGAACTTCTCTCTTATCACTGAGTGCTGAGTGCTTCCCGATTCCATGTTAAGCTCAATGACAAGGGACCTCCTCCGAACGGAACGCCGTTGCAGTGAAACCACTTAGAGAAGCTTTGAATACCTCAGAAATGTCACCAGTATGACTGAGGTGGGATAATCGACCGCTGAAAAACGTTTTGGTGTTTGGACCACGGTGGCTCCTCCTTGAAAAGTTTATCGACAGATTATATCAGAGAAATGCATCTTTGGGTCATGATTATATTTTTTTAGTGTATAAAGTAGAAGACTGAAAACCTCTTGTATAAATTGAACTAAATGGAAGATATATATCTAAAAAAAATATATATAGATATAAAAAAATTATGCACAGTGTTAGTAGAATAGTTCTCGAATGTTATTTCCGTTATGTTAGAAGACCTAAAATGTATCATCTCTCCCACTAGATCTATGCAGAAGGCTATGGAATCTCGCTCTAGCCGACGATGAAACATGTGTAGGTCCACTACAAAAATATTGTCGTGGTATCGTATCACAGCAAAAAAAAAAATTGGAAGTTGTTCTAAAGTCACAACTTTAACAGCACTTCCAAAAATGCCCTCCCACAGATGTTCTTTATTTTAATTACGAAGGAATTTTTTTCGTTAATTTTAATATTTTAATGGGTAATTTTAATTGTTTTGTTTCAAATAGATTAAAAACAGATCACGAATTAATGAAATGGTACAAATTATTTAAATTTTGTAGAAATGCTAATTCCATTTCAGAAAAATTGCGAATTTTTGAAAATATTTGGAGACAAACGATTCAGACGAGCGGGATATAAAAATACTTAGCAGAGCAACTAAATTTTAGATCAAAAAAATTTTGTTTGATTCTCTCGCCCGATATGGACTTATATGGCCCCAGAAGCCAGAGTTTTACCCTAATTTGCTTAAAATTTTGCACAAGAAGAACTATTAGTAATAAAGTCAAGTGTGCCAATTTTTATTGAAACCGGTTCAGATTTAGATGTAGCTCCCATATATATCTTTCGCCCGATATGGATTTATGTGGTCCCAGAAGCCAGAGTTTTACCCCAATTTGGTTGAAATTTTGCACAGGGAGTAGAATTAGCATTGTAGCTATGCGTCCCAAATTTGGTTGAAATTAGTTCAGATTTAGATATAGCTCCCATATATAGCTTTCGCCCGATTTACACTCATATGACCACAGAGGCCAATTTTTTGCTCCGATTTAATTGAAATTTTGCACATGGAGTAGAATTAGCATTGTAGCTAGTCGTGCCAAATTTGGTTAAAATCGGTTCAGATTTAGAAATATCTCCCATATATAGCTTTCGCCCGATTTACACTCATATGACCACAGAGGCTAATTTTTAAATCCGATTTAGTTGAGATTTTGCACAGGAAGTAGACATAGCATTATAGCTATCCGTGCCAACTTTGGTTGAAATCGGTTCACATTTAGATATAGCTCCCATATATTTGTTTTTCTGATTTTCTGACAAAAATAGTCAAAATACCAACATTTTCCTTGTAAAATCGCCACTGCTTAGTCGAAAAGTTGTAAAAATTACTCTAATTTTCCTAAACTTCTAATACATATATATCGAGCGATAAATCATAAATAAACTTTTGCGAAGTTTCCTTAAAACTGCTTTAGATCTAAATGTTTCCCATATTTTTTTTACTAACATTGTGTTCCACCCTAGTGCATTAGCCGACTTAAATTTTGAGTCTATAGATTTTGTAGAAGTCTATCAAATTCTGTCCCAATCGAGTGATATTTAAATGTATGTATTTGTGACAAACCTTTATATATAGCACACAACACATTTGACGGATGTGATATGGTATCGAAAATTTAGTTCTACAAAGTGGTGCAGGGTATAATATAGTCGGCCCTGCCCGACTTTAGACTTTCCTTACTTGTTCAGTGTAAGTTTGTGTAGATTGGTATCTGGCAAAACCAATTTTTTTGTCTCCTTGTCCAAGAACGCTCGTTGTAAATAATATCTTCATATGATTTAAGCTTAGTTTTAAGCCTTTAATCTCTGCTACAAGTATTATGAGATCTTCGCTAGAGTTAGGTATTTCTTTACCTTACACATAGTTCTTCCTCTTCCAGAAGCAGGTAGGAAAATGTCTGAGAATCAAACAATTTTTTATACCCTCCATCATAGGATGGGGGTATATTAACTTTGTCATTCCGTTTGTAACACATCGAAATATTGCTCTAAGACCCCATAAAGTATATATATTCTGGGTCGTGGTGAAATTCTGGGTCGATCTAAGCATGTCCGTCCGTCTGTTGAAATCACGCTAACTTCCGAACGAAACAAGCTATCGACTTGAAACTTGGCACAAGTAGTTGTTATCGATGTAGGTCGGATGGTATTGCAAATGGGCCATATCGGTCTACTTTTACGTATAGCCCCCATATAAAGGGACCCTCAGATTTGGCTTGTGGAGCCTCTAACAGAAGCAAATTTCATCCGATCCGGCTGAAATTTGGTATATGGTGTTGGTATATGGTCTCTAATAACCATGCAAAAATTGGTTCACATCGGTCCATAATTATATATAGCCCCCATATAAACCGATCCCCAGATTTGGCTTGCGGAGCCTAAAAGAGAAGCAAATTTCATCCGATCCGGCTGAAATTTGGTACATGGTGTTGGTATATGGTCTCTAACAACCATGCAAAAATTGGTTCACATCGGTCCATAATTATATATAGCCCCCATATAAACCGATCCCCAGATTTGGCTTGCGGAGCCTCAAAGAGAACAAAATTTCATCCGATCCGGCTGAAATTTGGTACATGATGTTGGTATATGGTCTCTAACAACCATGCAAAAATTGGTCCATAGCGGTCCTTAATTATATATAGCCCCCATATAAACCGATCCCCAGATTTGGCTTGTGGAGCCTCTAAGAGAAGCATATTTCACCCGATCTGGCTGAAATTTGGTACATGGTGTTGATATAGGGTCTCTAACAACCATGCAAAAATTGGTCCACATCGGTTCATAATTATATATAGCCCCCATATAAACCGATCCCCAGATTTGGGTTGCGGAGCCTCAAAGAGAAGTAAATTTTATCCGATCCGCCTGAAATTTGGTACATGATATTGGTATATGGTCTCTAACAACCATGCAAAAATTGGTCCACATCGGTTCATAATTATATATAGCCCCCATATAAACCGATCCCCCGATTTGGCTTGCGAAGTCTCCAAGAGAAGCAAATTTCATCCAATCCGGTTGTAATTTGGAACATGGTGTTAGTATATGATCTTTAAAAACCGTGCCAGAATTGTCCATATCGGTCCATAATTATATATGGCCCCCATATAAAACATTCTCCAGATTTGACCTCCGGAGCCTCTTGGAGGAGCAAAATTCATCCGATCCGATTCAAATTAGGCACGTGGTGTTAGTATATGGTCGCTAACAACCATACCAAAATTGGTCCAATCACACAAAAATTGGTCCATATCGCTCTAGTGGCAACCATGATTATGGTTGCCACTAGAGCCAAAAATAATCTACCAAAATTTTATTTCTATAGAAAATTTTGTCAAAATTTGATTTTTAGAGAAAATTTTGTTAAAATTTTAGTCGGTTCATAATAAAATTTTCATCATTGTCAAAATTTTGTCAAAATTTTATTTCTATAGAAAATTTTGTCAAAATTTTATTTCTATAGAAAATTTTGTCAAAATTTTATTTCTATAGAAAATTTTGTTCAAATTTTATTCGGTTCATAATCATGGTTGCCACTCGAGCCAAAAATAATCTACCAAGATTTTATTTCTATAGAAAATTTTGTTAAAATTTTATTTCTGTAGAAATTTTTGTCAAAATTTTCTTTCTATAGAAAATTTTGTCAAAATTTTTATTTCTATAGAAAATTTTGTGAAAATTTTATTTCTTAGAAAATTTTGTTAAAATTTTATTTCTGTAGAAAATTTTGTCAAAATTTATGTCTACTTTGTCAAACTGAATTATATACGTATTGGATCGATATTTTTTGATTTAATATATACCACGTATGGACTTACATACAATTTAGAAGATGGTGTTAGGAGGTTTTAAGATACCTTGCCATCGGCAAGCGTTACCGCAACTTAAGTAATTCGATTGTGGATGGCAGTGTTTAGATGAAGTTTCTACGCAATCCATGATGGAGGGTACATAAGCTTCGGCCTGACCGAACTTACGGCCGTATATACTTGTTTTTATCTAAAATTTAGTTGCTCTGCTAAGTATTTTTATATCCCAGCAAAAAGTATTTATAAAATTGGAAGCACTTAAATATTAGTGTTAATACTGTAAGCACTACTATTCTGCGCAAAGTTGTAAGTGCAGAATTCAGTGCTACTTCTTCTAAAGGTGTAAACAAGTTCTTCGTTTTTAGCGGGCTACACAATTAATATTTTTTTATTGAACGCCCGACAAAAATTTTTTAAAATAATGAATGGCTGAAATTAGTGCAATTTCGTTGCACTAAAGTAAGCGAGTGTTTCCTCCTTCGCTTACCAAGTTGCACTTCTGTGTTTTTTGCACTTTTGTGTTTTTTTATCACGACTTCTTACGAACAAACAATTTTGTGCCAAAATAAATCAGGCAGTTTATTATCGCTATCTGGTAATACTTTATTTTATTACTATCTGGTAATACTTTAATGGTTCAATATTTAAAATTATTATGTGCATTCTTAAGCGCACTAAGTTGCAATGATTTCCTCATGTAAATATACTGCATATGAAAGCGCTGAATTTCATACAAAGATGAAGCGCATTTAAGTGGGACATTTCCTTATAAATTCATCAGTGAATTCCACGCAGAGGTAAGCGCTGATTTACTTTGACTTCCCTTACAAATCTGCTGAAAATTCATCAGGTTTTTTGCTGCGATGCGATCAATAATCGACGATCCTAAGCTTCTGCTCAGTCGATCTGAAAGTACCCGTAATTTGTTTGTCTTGCTGCAATGTTTGTCTAAGGACGTTTTCGTTTCGTAAAAAATATATTGCCTTCTTGCTATACTACGTTTTCCCTCATTGTATTTTCGCCCAAATGATTCATAGTATTGTGAGGGATACAGGATGCAAAATCTATTACAGTGTCCTTTATATTTTGCAATCAATTTGGAGAATGTTGTACCTTTTTTTCCCAATCGAAATCGCCATAACTTTAGTTTTAAGGAACACTTCGTTACTCCACGACTATACCATAATACACCAATTTAAACGTACACACAAAAAATTTTTTTCTGATTCAATCACGAAATTAATTGATCCAATTAATTTTTAATTGAAATGTCTTCAATCACAGAAATGATAGTATCAATTGAAAAATTAATTGAAGGTCAATTAAAAAGTTAATTGATCCAATTAAAAAGTTTATTAATACTATTATTTTTTGATTGATTTTTGATTTTCAATTAAAAAATTTGTTGAATCAATTAAATTTTTAATTGAATATTTTTTAGAACTCAATTAAAATTTTAATTGGAATTTTCGTGAAATTTTTTTGTGTGTATTTGACTCATTTTCATATTATAAAATTGTTAAATGTTTTAAATATCTTCTTTTCCTTACAGAACAACTGATCCAGTAATGGCCACAAACAACGATGGCGGAACAGGGCAGTGGCAACGAAGTGCACAAGCGGCTGTATCAGTGCGACATGCCTTTAAAACATATGGCAAAAAGAAAAATTCCGTTCCAGTATTAAACAACCTGAATATGACAGTTCCAAAAGGCACAATGTAAGTTGACAACAAGATCCGTAATCCTTTTTTAACAATACCTAACTATAAACTACTATTTTTATGACATAAGAAAATGTATGTATACCTTTAGACGATTTTATGGATCACAATGAACATTTTCAAAAATGGAAATCCTGATTCCATGTGATAACCAATTAAATAAACGAGAATACACTTCTCGTTTTTAGAAATCGTATCCTCTAGGGAAAAATGATTTTAACAAAAATTTTTGATAATTACTAAATTATTCTGAAGGTTTCCGTTTAAATGTGCTTCTTCTAAATTACCTTACAATGAGCCTTCACCATTAAATTTTGTCTACACATACTATATCACAGCATGAAATCTCTAGAGTTGAAAACCAGCATGTTCGAATACAATCTCAAATTACAGATTTTTCTGTAAAGACAAACAAGCAACCGGTTTAATTCCATTAGCAACAGGAAATATTCAGCATCTCTCACAGAATATAGATTATCTTTTTTTATTACATCTTTAATGCAATGGAAAAAATTCCATAAATTTAAAAATTCCCTATGAGTATATGCAAGAAAAAAACATTCTGTCTGTCCGTATGTCTATGAACCAGGGTTTTGATGGCGTTGTTTTTGTTTTAGTGTGATTCAAACTCAATTTACTATAAAATTAAATTTAATGATGCACCAAGTACGATACATTATGAACAAGATGAACATAAAAGGTACATAGACCTTGGCTAAAGTTTTTTTTTGGAGGAAAAATAAAAAAACAAAACTTTTCATTATTATTTCATATTGGAATGACATACAGAAGTCTTGTTTTATTAAGTCAATGTGTAAAACAGAAGTGTAATGTCTTTGATATTGCATATGTTTATTTATTTATTTATTTGATTAAAAACAAAAGACTAAAGAAATAAACTTGAACAATAAATAAAAAAAAAACGTAGAGACGGTGAATTTATACATGTTTCTTTATTTCTTAAAAAAATTATATACTCAACAAAACAAGCATGACTTGCAATTATTTTTCTTATTAATAAAATACAAATACAGCATTCATCTGAGAAGGGTTGCTTTATCATTATACTAACATTAGAATAAGAAACTAGAATTGTTTATATTAGTAAAACTGTGAGTGGTGGCGTGATTTCTTGAACAGATATTATACCTTCTCAAATAATTGATTAGAATTATATATTAACAGAAGCCACAGTTTGTTTTTTATAATACTGCATCCAAATACTGTCATAAACCACCAATATATCTTCTATTGAAATCTTAATTGAATATGAAAAAAAAAACGGTTACCGATATTATAGATTTTGTGATTGAAACAATTTAAAATAAAAAATAATTATTAATTAATTATTATACGAGCTAATGTACAAAGAAGATTAAGGAACTCGACCAATAGGGACATTGAAATGAAAACTGTATTTATTTCAAATAAAAAATATAATCTGCCCAACTATACTGAAAAACAACATTGACCAGTTCTAAAGATTTTGTTTTTACACTAATTGGTATTCATTCCTCCAAAGAAGCGGATAATTGAAGTATTTTAAATTTGAGTTGCAAGTACTTGATAATAGGAGATAAATTGTAATTTATTATTTTTACAGCTTTTTTCTTCGTGTGCTATCAGAGTCCTTTAATAACTTTTTAAAGACGACTAAAATTTCCAAATTCAAACTCGACTTCAATTAGAAATTATGCTATGTTTCAAGTAAAATATTGTATTATTATTAAAATTGAATTGATTTTAAAATTTAAAATCGTATCAAATTTAAAGACGATTTCATTAATTTTTCAGAATCATTAAAGCCAAATTAACATTAGTCCAACGGAATTTTCTTTCATGTAAAGATATCCAATTTTAAGTCAAATCACTTAACTGTAAGGACTTCATTAAAAAGTTTATTTAGATCTACAAAGTGGTGAAGGGTATAACATAGTCGGCCCCGCCCGAATTTAGACTTCCTTACTTGTTTTTTACTAACATTGTGTCCACCCTAGTGCATTAGCCGACTTAAATTGTGAGTCTATAGATTTTGTAGAAGTCTACCAAATTCTGTCCAAATCGAGTGATATTTAAATGTATGTATTTGGGACGAAGTTTACGAGGTTTATCTACTCTCGCACAAGGAAAAAACTTTATAAAAGAGAAAAGCGAAGCAAAACTTAGATTCATTTCACTTTAATTATCTGTGAGTATTTTCCATATGCTAATAAAACTATGTCTCTATTCTGCTGGTTTTTTGGTGTAAACGAACGACTAGTGTCGGGAAGGGAGCTATTGTTGTAATACACATTTTCTAGTTTTTGAGTAAAAAATTGGCAAAATTTGGCAGCCCTGTACTGAAAAAAAATATTTACGTTATATTAAAGATTACTTATCCTAAAACTTAGGATGCGCAATTTACAAAATATTAAGAAAAAATTTCTTCAAAATAGTGAAATATAAATTAAAATAAAGTTTAAAATATTTGATTCAAACTTTTATTAAATTTTTATTAAATTTAGGGCACAAATTTTGGAAATTTGCGCCCCTCCGTTAAAGTCGTATGTCTTTGAACTGAGACAATTTTTCCTTAAAGTAAAGAAACACAGTTTTATTTTAAAGTAATCGGCCTAAAATTAACTGAAATATTGAGTCTTTAGATTTAAATATAGGCAATGACTTATTTAACATCTCCCGTTTGAAGTTTTTTTTTTGGAATCAAGAAAACAGTTTTCACTTTGAAGTAATAGATTTATAAACGGCATTTTTTTCATACGTGAATAGCTTTATTAATATACCGGGGAAAGAAAATGAAAATTCGATAAATGAGATATGTATCCTAATTTTATTGATCCTAAATGTAAAGCCAGTTGGGTCGCTAAAAAAATTATTTATTTTAAAGAAGCCGCATCTTTGGCTCGGAATCAAAATCCTTAAGGGAAGCTCAAAATCTTTGGATCCAAGTAAACTTTTTTTGAGTGTAGCTAGAACCCATTGCCGATAATGTGCTAGGTGGGCTTATACATTATTAGGATTAATTCGATTAAAGGGAATTTAATTCAAACTTAAAGGTCGCTTCCCGACTAGTAATTGTAATGGAGATCAAGTCAACATTTCGAAAATTTGTTAAACTCAAAATGGAGATAGGTTAGGTTAGGTATAGTGGCAGCCCGATATTTCACGCTCACTTAGACTATTCAGTCCATTGTGATACCACAGTGCGAACTTCTCTCTTATCACTGAGTGCTGCCCGATTCTATGTTAAGCTAAATGAGAAGGGACCTCCTTTTTATAGCCGAGTCCGAACGGCGTTCCACATTGCAGTGAAATCACTTAGAGAAGTTTTGAAACACAGAAATGTCACCAGCATTACTGACGTGGCATAATCCGCTGTTGAAAAGCTTTTTGGTGTTTGGTCGAAACTGTGTTTGAACCCACGACTCTGTGAATGCAAGGCGGGCATGCTAACCATTGCACCACGATGGCTCCCAAAATGGAGATAACAATTATATATATTTATTTTTCGTAATTTGCGTAAAAGGATCTCTAACCTCGCTCAGTAGGATTGAAGGATTCATTTAAGAATAGGGTCAATCCATGATGTTTCTTTTCGTCCCCTGGATTTTTTTTCTATTGTTCCACCGTTTATGGTTTGTAGTAGTTTGTATTTTGGGTTCCTCATTATGATGTTTTTATTCTTTTTTATTGTTCCAATGAGTTCTCGATCACGGTTAACCCTTCTCAGGACCACTGAATTTGGAATCATATGTGGAATTGTGTAAAACTCCATAAATTATATGTGTATCCTAATTTCATTTTTATAAAATATAGTTTCACTTTTATGCAACGCAGTTAAAATATAGAATAATGTTGGGTTGCTTTCTCAAATTATCTTTATTTTAATGTATTTGAGTCGTTGGTTCGAAATCAATATCAAAAACCTTAAGTGAAGATCAAAGTCTTTAAATCCAAATAATTTTTTTTTTGAGGGTGGATAAACTTTTGGTCGGTTAGTTTTGTAAGTAGTTTCTTTTCACTAGATCGTCTAAAGTTTCTTTTTCTTGACTATCTATAAATGAGCATTTGTGATTCCTAGTAAATGGTCCACTGACATCAATTGAAACTTTTGCTTACATAAAATTTTTGGTCCACCCATTATGTATAGTATCACATGGCTCAATTTCCCTTATTTCGATAAAACAATAAGACCCTTTATTTCCATTGTATGTTTACGAACTCTTCTGTGGGTATTATCAATTTTTGCCAACAAATGAAATTTCTTTAATGAAATATCTCCCTTTGTTAGTGTTTTTTGTGGGAACTACTGCGGTATTAAGTTGACCAAGTTTCTCCCACTGGCATCATTTGACAGTCTTAGACTATGCCATCTCATTGTCTATTATTAAGGAGGGGGAATACTCTTTTTTCTATCATTATTGCGTTGACAAATAAATACATATAATAAAAAAATATTGAATGAATGAGAAAGTATGTAATAAATTTGTTAGCAATTCGCTAAAAGAAAAATCTCACTCTCCTCCATTGTGTAATGGAATATGCAAAATGATTAAAATGACATAATTTTTAGGCTTGAAAGTATGGAAAAAAGACAAAATGAGGATGGATTATTTTTCCATACCTAGGCATACGAAAGATACATAAAGGCAAGTGAAGACAAATCTTGTTGGTTTTGTTTGTGTCTTAAGTCTATGGTTTGGCTTTTGGTAGATGATCGATGTACCACTAATGATTCATTTTAACAACTAATTCTAAGTAATCTTCATTTCTAGTTCGTAACCAGATATTCAAATTAATTTTTTTGTGTGTTTACTGGTTTATACTTATTAGTCCATATAAGAAAGAATCGATTCATTTTCGTTCTAGGAAATAAAGAATACAAAAGATTCAATATTTTGTTGAAAAAGGAAAAAAAACTATAATGCTTCAATTTTTTCAAAGGACGCAACTTTATTACAAATCAACTTATTACCTACTTTGAATTTCCATTAATCTTTTCGATTTTTATCGAAATCAGATTTTCATTTCTACAAAGAAAATTATGTCGTAAGAACAAATATTTCATGTCCTTTTAATAGGAATGCAATTTTTGCGTAGACGGCGTCATTCCCCACTTCATTGGCTCAGAATCTTTGGTATAGATTTACCCTTAACTGAATGACAAAATCATTGGAACTTTACTATAGTTTTATCACATTGATGGACCTTCTTTTTATACCCTCCACCATAGGATGGGGGTATATTAACTTTGTCATTCGGTTTGTAACACATCGAAATATTGCTCTAAGACCCCATAATGTATTAGTTGTTATTGATGTAGGTCTGATGGTATTGCAAATGGGCCATATCGGTCCACTTTTACGTATAGCCCCCATATAAACGGACCCCCAAATTTGGCTAAGAGAAGCAAATTTCATCCGATCCGGCTGAAATTTTGTACATGGTGTTAGTACATGGTCTCTAACAACCATGCAAAAATTGGTCCACATCGGTCCAAAATTATATATAGCCCCCATATAAACTGATCTCCCGATTTGGCTTGCGGAGCCTCTAAGAGAAGCACATTTCATCCGATCCGGCTGAAATTTGGTACATGGTGTTGGTATATGGTCTCTAACAACCATGCAAAAATTGGTCCACATTGGTCCATAATTATATATAGCCCCCATATAAACCGATACCCAGATTTGCTTTTCGGAGACTCTATGTTAGGTTAGGTTAGGTGTCAGCCCGATGTATCAGGCTCATTTAGACTATTCAGTCCATTGTGATACCACATTGGTGAACTTCTCTCTTATCACTGAGTGCTGCCCGATTCCATGTTAAGCTCAATGACAAGGTACCTCCTTTTTATAGCCGAGTCCGAACGGCGTTGCAAATTGCAGTGAAACCACTTAGAGAAGCTTTGAAACCCTCAGAAATGTCACCAGCATTACTGAGGTGGGAAGCCAACGTGGTGCAATGATTAGCATGCCCGCCTTGCATACACTAGGTCTTGGGTTCGATTCCTGCTTCGACCGAACACCAAAAAGTTTTTCAGCGGTGGATTATCCCACCTCAGTAATGCTGGTGACATTACTGAGGGTTTCAAAGCTTCTCTAAGTGGTGGAACGCCGTTCGGACTCGGCTATAAAAAGGAGGTCCCTTGTCATTGAGCTTAACATGGAATCGGGCAACACTCAGTGATAAGAGAGAAGTTCACCAATGTGGTATCACAATGGACTGAATAGTCTAAGTGAGGCTGATACATCGGGCTGCCACCTAACCTAACATAACCATTACTGAGGTGGGATAATCCACCACTGAAAAACTTTTTGGTGTTCGCTCGAAGCAGGAATCGAATCCACGACCTTGTGTATGCAAGGCGGGCATGCTAACCATTGCACCACGGTGCTTGTATTGTATTAAAAGTGTGGATTTAAAAAGATTTTAATATCAAGTGAGTATAAAAATCAATAAATTATATGACAATTAAAAATGTTGATAAACTGGAGCACTAGTACCAGTCCAGTAATGGGCCTATTAGTAGCAATTTGTACTAATTTTCCATAGGGTAGTCATTTGTTTCTCACCTTCAGTATATCTGCAAAAAGTTCCATTTTTGGAAGAAATATATGAAAAATAGAAAGAAATTTCGTTGAAATACAGAAAAGCGGTTAACCGATGGTCAAAACCCGGTTTTCGCGGTTAACCGAAAATGCCAATTTTTTCATTATCCGGTTTTGGTTTGTGTAACTGGATCCGGTTAATCGGTTAACCAGTGTCGGTTTTTGGACACCCTAAACAATATGCAAAGCCAGAAACAATATACAAGAAAGTGTTATTCTCGTATAACTGTACTGTACCCTAATGATGAATTAGTTTAAATAACGTCAAGAAAATTAATTAATCGACATTAAAGAAATATTTAATCACTTAAGTTACGATTTGTTTCATGCGTCAAACATTTTTGCTTGAATTAAATAAACATACGTTTGTCTACTAAGTATTTAATGTAATTATAACCAGTTTCATTGGCTCAATCAAGGCAATATATTCGTATAAGTTGCAGTCTAAGTCCTTTGTAGTAAAAGACTTGGTCGTTTGTAAAACTAAAGACTTAAGATACAAACTGGCCCACGGACCAATCAGTCATTACGAATACGCTTATATCGATGTATTCAGTTCTAGTGGTATTGTTTTTAAATACTTTATATAAAATGCATTAAATTTTCTTGATTTAGTATCGTTTATCATGGTTGCTAGAGACTCAATTAGATTGAGTCAAATGCGTCGAAAACCTCAAACAATGTCATGTTATTTATTTTTAGTATTGTGCGATACTTTTTATTGTTAATATAACATAACATAACAGGTTGGCTGATAAGTCCCCGGTCTAACAAAGAAGAACACATTTTTTTGTCAAAATTCGTTTTTATTATTCAACATAGTTCCCTTCAAGAGCGATACAACGATTATAACGACGACCTTCCAATTTTTTGATACCATTTTGGTAGTACTCCTTCCGTTTTGCTTCAAAATAGGCCTCAGTTTCGGCGATCACCTCTTCATTGCAGCCAAATTTTTTCCCTGCGAGCATCCATTTGAGATCTGAGGACAAGAAAAATTCGCTGGGGGCCAGATCTGGAGAATACGGTGGGTGGGAAGCAATTCGAAGCCCAATTCATGAATTTGTCGTGATTTTGACCTTCAAACGCTCCAACAACGCCATATAATAGTCACTGTTGATGGTTTTTCCCTTCTCAAGATAATCGATAAAAATTATTCCATGCGCATCCCAAAAAAAAGAGGCCATTACTTTGCCAGCGCACTTTTGAGTCTTTCCACGCTTCGGAGACGGTTCACCGGTCGCTGTCCACTCAGCCGACTGTCGATTGGACTCAGGATTGGACTTACGAGTTAACAGCTGCAAACACCGCTCAGAATCATCAACACGAAAACGAATAAATTAAGATTTCAAGAATGCAAAGCCTACGTTTAAAAGTCATTTGCATCGTAAATGTATCCTTAGTGTGATCTCTCGCTTTTTTTTGGCAATAATTAAAGTAAAGACAAAATCTTTGGAACTGAGTAAGATTTTCTTTCAGTGTAAATATCATGCGTAATTTAGCACAGGCTAAGATAATTATAGCTCCCAATTTTATTGTTAACTATGAAAAAACTCAGTTTGAAAAGATCTAAATCCATTAACCTCCAAGATACCAATATAAAGGAATTTTCAATTTTTATATAGTTGGCAAACATAATAAAATGGCGATTGTTTTAGTTACAATTAATGGTCATATTGAGTTCAGAAACAGATGCCTGAAAACGTGATTGTAATATTCAACTTTGAAAATATCATTTGCAATTTTTTTCATACGAGTTTTGAAATCGTTCAAAGGTGTTTAGACATGCGATTGTAATTAGAGCGATTATCTTTAAATAACTACGAATATGAATTCGAGCTAGTATAGTAACTAAAATCAAATAAAAATGTATCTGTATTGTTTTTGTTTGTCGTCGTCATTGTAAGTTTTAGTAGTTAACTTCGAACGTTGTTTCATAATTTCCCCATAGAGAATAATAATAAATTATATGAACATGTTAGGATTACAGAATTCTAATCTAATATACACTCAGAAAATAAAACATATAACTACAAGCCATGTGGGTAAATAGATTTACTATAACGTGGCTTAAGGGACATAAGAGAGCCATCGTGGTGCAATGGTTAGCATTCCCACCTTGCAGATGATCGTGGATCAATTCCATTTTTGACTGAACACCAAAAACTTTTATAGCTATTTAGCGCTTCTGAGTGTGTTTCACAGTTTCTCTAAGTTAAACGTAATGTCATAAAAAATAGCTGAACATAGAATCGATCAGCACTTAATGATAAGAGATAAGTTCATTACCTGTCGTGTTACAACGGACTGAATAGTCTATGTGAGCTTAAAATTTCGGGCTGCCACTATATCTAAATTTTCATTCGTGATGGGTTCACTCTTTTTTGAAATAAAAAGAGCAATTAATGTTTTTAACAGTAGGTCTAAGTCGGTACTGAAAGGGTTAAATAGTCGTACGTACTATCCACATTAGCAACTTTAATTTATTTTAATTTCGTTGAAGATATTGTCCAAATTTAAATTGGAGATATTTTAATAAAAGAAAAATAGGTTTAAATAGCAATAGTAAATCTGAAAAAACCGTACTTTTGTTCGATGAGTTTTTAAAAATTGAATTCAAATCTACAAAAAAAAAACTCGGAATTGCTACAAATAATGAAAGTATAGTAATTATTTGCAAAGTTACACTTTCAATAAAAATATGTTTGACAAATACAACTATCACGTTCCTTGCAAAAGGAATCGTATTTCCTCTACGCAGTTGAAAATAAACATTCATGAATTCAACGTTTAAATAACAACAACAATAACATTCTGAAAAAACTGTTCTAGTAATTGTAAATTTCCAGATTAATTTAACATTTATTATACATTACTTTACAATGCAATTTCAAGGGGTTCTTGTCTGTGAATAGATGAACATGTAATATTAATATGCAAAGTAGTTGGATATCTGTTCGTATTGGAACTATAAGAATTTAATTGAGTTTTTAATAATTATATTTTTCCTCCCCTAACCCCTTAGAAAAAAGTAAACCAGTTTAATACGTTTGATTGAAGTGGGCTTGAAATTTTGTATGGGTGCTCAATTAATTTCAACAGCATAACCGGGTTAACTTGTTAATTATAATAGAATAATAAGAGCAAGAATAAAAATAGTAACTAAAAATTGTAGAACGAAAAAGGAGATTAATCATCATTACCAAATAAATTTCATACAATTTCTATGTTAAATGCACGTATATACACAGAAAGAAGTATTGTTTTTCAGAGGAACGAAATCTTAGACAAGCAAAATTTTTTGACGCTAAACAATTTTATCTTAAAGCGTATAAAAACAAGTAAGAAAAGTCTAAAGTCGGACGGGGCCGACTATATTATACCCAGCACCACTTTGTACATCAAAATTTTCGATACCATATCATATCCGTCAAATGTGTTGGGGGCTATATATAAAGGTTTGTCCCAAATACATACATTTAATTATCACTCGATCTGGACAGAATTTGATAGACTTCTACAAAATCTATAGACTCAAAATTTAAGTCGGCTAATGCACTAGGGTGGAACACAATCCCAGCAAAAAAGAGCTTCCAAAAAAGTAGTTTGGATCCCCAATCTGTGATCCGGAAGTAGTGCAAACTTGGATCATCTCCAATGAATTTTACATGGGCTTGTCATAGGATGGAAGTACTCCCTTTTTGGATCCTTTGTATTGCTTTAGAAGTTAATTTGAATGATGGAATTTAAAAAGCGAAAAAAAAAATTTTTTTTCAACCAATTTCACTTTTTTTCATCCATATGTTTTATTACACTATTATTTTCCTATTATCTAATTTTTACAATTTGAAAAACTTTTTCGCTCCGACCAGGGATTGAACCTGGGTTTACTGGCACCATAACGGAACGCCTTAGCACACTCAGCCACAAACGCCATTGAACATAAAGCGTCGAAAGGTCAATTCAAATGTTTGTGATATGATCGTAATACGACACCAAGGAATAACATTCTAATTGCTTCTCGAGATGTTCTTTATTAGTATGAACGAAAAAATAAGAAACGTAGGTTCAAATCTCACCAGCAGCAATTTGTTTATCAAATATTTTTCTAAAAAACTATTTTTTTATGTTATGTATCGTTTTTATTTTTTTATTTTCGGCATATATTTTCGTATAAATATATTTTTTTCTATTAAAATCAATAAAAAAAATTAAAACTTCTCGTAATTTGAAAACCCTTCTCAAAAGAACTTCCATGGAAGCGAAAAAGTCAAACGGCACAGGTTCAAATCCCAGCGGGGATGAAATTTATTTTTTTTTTATTATTATTTTTTTACTTTTTTATGGATTTTCTATTTTTTTCTATTTTGTAAAATTTAATTGTCCACAATTTGCACTTAAAGTAGCCTGATTGCGTTCTTTCTAATACTTGTCCACAAGGACTGCACCGGAAGTAGAAAAAAATCATTGGGGGATCCCAAGATGCGCTTTAGAAGAAATGTTTGCGTACATGTCCAAAAGGACTGCATCGGAAGTGGAAAAAAATCATTGGGGGATCCCGCGTTGCTCTTTAGAAGAAATGTTTGTGGACTTGTCCAAAAGGACTGCATCGGAAGTTGGAAAAACTCGATGGGGGATTCTAGGATGGGCTTCAAAAGAAATGTTTGTGGAACAACTTCCAATTTTTTTTGCTGGGATGTTACTAAAAAATATGAGAAACATTTAAATCTGAAGCCATTTTAAGGAAACTTCGCAAAAGTTTATTTATGATATATCGCTCGATATATATGTATTAGAAGTTTAGGAAAATTAGAGTAATTTTTACAACTTTTCGACTAAGCAGTGGCGATTTTACAACGAAAATGTTGGTATTTTGACCCTTTTTGTCGAAATCAGAAAAACATATATATGGGAGCTATATCTAAATCTGAACCGATTTCAACCAAATTTGGCACGCATAGCTACAATGCTAATTCTACTCCCTGTGCAAAATTTCAACTAAATAGGATCAAAAAATTGGCCTCTGTGGTCATATGAATGTAAATCGGGCGAAAGCTATATATGGGAGCTTTATCTAAATCTGAACAGATTTCAACCAAATTTGGCACGCATAGCTACAATGCTAATTCTCCTACCTGTGCAAAATTTCAACTAAATCGGAGTAAAAATTGGCCTCTGTGGTCATATGAGTGTAAATCGGGCGAAAGCTATATATGGGAGATATATTTAAATCTGAGCCGATTTCAACCAAATTTGGCACGCATAGCTACAATGCTAATTCTACTCCCAGTGCAAAATTTCAACTAAATCGGAGTAAAAGATTGGCCACTGTGGTCATATCAGTGTAAATCGGGCGAACGATATATATGGGAGCTATATCTAAATCTGAACCGATTTCAATAAATTTTGGCACACTTGACTACACTACTAATTCTACTCCCTGTGCAAAGTTTCAACCAAATTGGGGTAAAACTCTGGCTTCTGGGACCGTATTAGCGCATATCGGGCGAAAGATATATATGGGAGCTATATCTAAATCTGAACCGATTTCAATTAATTTTGGCACACTTGACTACACTACTAATTCTACTCCCTGTGCAAAGTTTCAACCAAATTGGGGTAAAACTCTGGCTTCTGGGACCGTATTAGCGCATATCGGGCGAAAGATATATATGGGAGCTATATCTAAATCTGAACCGATTTCAATGAAATTTGGCACACTTGACTATAGTACTAATTGTTATTTTTGCCCAAAATTTTAAGCAAATTAGGGTAAAACTCTGGCTTCTGGGGCCATATAAGTCCACATCGGGCGAAATATATATATGGGAGCTATATCTAAATCTGAACCGATTTCTTCTAAAATCAATAGGAATCTATTCTGAGCCAAATTTGAAGTCGATTGGACTAAAACTGCGACCTAGACTTTGATTACAAAAATGTGTTCACGGACAGACGGACATGGCTATATCTACATGGCTATAAATGTACGGTCATAGTTCGGTCCTCAAAGTAATGCCAGATGTGCCTAACGTAGTGGATTACACCCTGGCAAAACCACTTTTCGACAAAAAGTTTGAAACTCTAATTCCCAACAGTGAGGCGTGGTGTACACAGATCCCGGGGAATAAAAGATATATAGATTTCTATACTGATGGCTCCAAGTTGAATGGACAAGTGGGGTTCGGAGTATATTCTAAAGATCTGGAAATTCGAATAGCGAAAAGATTACCTAATCACTGTAGTGTTTTTCAGGCTGAAATATTGGCAATAAGAGAGGTGGTGAATTGGCTGAGAAGTAATGTTCCAACAAATATTGGCATTAATATATACTCAGACAGTCAACCTGCAATAAAATCCTTGGAGTCTGTGTTCCTTAACTCAAAAACGGCCATAGACTGCCGCAAATCTCGCAACGAGATGGCTGAGCAGTACAATATTCACCTAATATGGGTGCCTGGTCATAGGAACATACCGGGGAACTATGAAGCAGATGTGTTAGCAAGGCTAGGAACTACCTTACATATTCCAGGGGAACTAGAATCTGTTGGTATGCCTCTGGCCACCTGCAAGCTCTTACTGCGCGAGAAGGCTGTTATGATGGCCAATATTCGATGGGAAAATTGCAAGGGTTGTAACGACACCAAGCAAATATGGCCCCATTTAAACTTAAACCGCACACTAGATATGCTAGTGTTCTCAAGGCGTCAGATAGCACTCCTAATATCTGCTATAACGGGTCGCTGCCTGATAGGCGAATTTGCAAAAACTATAGGTGCGAAGTATAATGACTATTGTATAAGCTGTCATGACGTGGAGGAAAAGGAATCAATTAAACACCTCTTGTGTGAGTGTCCTGCTTTTTGTGTAAGGCGTAAGCGAATTTTAGGAGCATATAGCTTTAGATTACTGGCTGACCTGGTAAACGTTAACTTAAGCAGTTTGTTAATGTTCTTGGAGCAATCTGGTTGGTTCCACAAAAGTAAATAATAGAGAAGGTTCAATGGTTAAGACTAGAAGTGCCCATATGTAACAGGTACTTTTAGTTAAAAGTGGTATCACAATGGACTGAATAGTCTAAGTGAGCCTGAAATTTAATCGGGCTGCCACTTTAACCTAACCTAACCTAAGCTATGGCTATATCGACTCAGGACCCCACCCTGACCATTTTTGCCAAAGACACCATGTGTCTATCTCGTCTCCTTCTGGATGTTACAAACATATGCACTAACTTATAATACCCTGTTCCACAGTGTGGCGCAGGGTATAAATATCAGAGACAATAGTTGAATTGCTTACAACAAATTTGCTCCAAAAGAAAATACAGTATAAGAAAGAGAATTTCGTTTGTCAAAAACTTCGTTACGGAGGAAAGTATTTTTTCTTTGGGTGTATATATACTGAATGAGTTTTGCAAAAAATCCACTTTTTTCCTCAGTAGCGGCAATTTTTTATATCTTCTAAGCTTCTACCAAATTATCTGAAGAACTCGGGAGCAAATATATTGGATCAGAATCAATGGTCAAGGAGTCAAGGAGTCAAATATGCAGGGAAATAAAGAAAAGATGGAAAATGTATGTACCTCTGTAGTTCTACAAACAAAAACCGTAAAGGTTGGATACACCAGGTTAACTTACATGTTCCAAAACGGATTGGGATATATCCCGATTTCTAATTCAATATGTTTGTAATTGCTATTACATGGGAAAACGGCTGCGTTGCTCCATTTTTATACCATACACCCTGCTCCGAGGTACCAGTTTTATGTACCAATCGATACAATTTCGAAAGGTACACGCGAAGAAAAAAAAACGTTTGAAAAACGTGTACCGAAAACGTTTTTCTTTTGTTAGAGTTTTTTTGAATTGCTTCGAAAATTTTAAACTTTTATCACCAAAAAAATTCGTTTGTTACAAAATTTTTGTTTTTTCAATAAAAAAATTTATTTTTGAAACAACAACACAGTCCATTTCGTTTATATCAAACACCGTTCTTTTCTGACTTTAGGTCTTTAATAAGACACATTTTACAGTTCAAAATTTAATATACTACAATGTAATGTTGAACATTTTTTCGGAATCTTCCGAACATATCTACAATATATGTAAAAAAAAACTTTGGTCGAGGCAGGGATCGAACCCACGACCCTTGGCATGCAAGTCGGACGTAGCAACCACTGCTCAACGGTGCCAAACTAAATGTTTGTTTATTCGGTTCGTGGGCGCCGCAAGCTATGCTATATAAATATAGCTTATATGGATATTTATCTATTGATGACCATAACAGGTACATAGCTCAGTGGTTAGTATGTTGGCTTACAAAGTGCATGGTCCGCGGTTCGATTCTCCGTCCAGGCGAAAGGTAAAAAAAAATTTAAAAATGTATAAAATCGTATAATTTCTTCTACAATGTTGGTATTACAGGAAAAGGTGTTAAGAACTAAAAAACCTCGTTGATGTGAGAAAGATGTGAGGGAAAATGCAATTAACAAGAAAACAAAGTTTTTTTTTTTTTGAGTTTGTCTTTATGAAATTGATTTTCCATCCTGGAAAAGAATAAACGTTTATCACAAAAAGTATATACTTTTCTTCCAAATACACTTCCTTACAGCGAAAAGCGAATGAGAAACGAACTTTGTTTGTCTAAAATTTCGTTTGGGAGGAAAGAATTATTTTTTTGTGTGTATTTATCGTCTAGTCTTTAATTTGATCAATTACCCACAACCTTTTTCTTTTGGTTTAGTAAAATACTGACCAGAGAGGTTGAAATACATGGTTGACAAAAGAAATATGAACTTTCTCGATAGCTGGTGATGTCGGCAGAATTTCAAATTTTACTACTGAACCATTTAAACCGACATTTTTACGTTAGGATTATAGAAAGTATCAACATGTCATGTCCACCAATGGGGTGGTCTGTAAATATTTGCAATCTGCAACAGTGCCAATAGTACCGTTTGTATCATTTAAATTGGTGCACATGTTCTTGTTTTTTGCCGCATAGGATGATTTCCAATCCATGGCGAAGGGTATACGAGCTGATTTATAACGAACATAATCGTGCCATTTTCATGATTTGATATCAAATATATTGTTTAGATTTATACTATACATACATTTAAATAAAATATAATATTTGATTGAGAAGGAATTGGTTTTTAATTCAGTCAGTAGTAATATTAAGATTGAGCAACAGAACCGAATGATGAAGGTAGCTATAACCGATGTCGTCGGCAGACGCAACCAACACCATATGAGATATTAGTTGTGTCGACCGAATCAGTCGGGTGACACAACTGCCGACTGGTAGTTGCCGCCGAATAGACAAATTTCTATCGGCTTAGCCGTCAGGCCGCCGTCGCCGGAGGCAAAAGGTTTCGGGATATATAATTAAGCTATTCATACGACCGCTTAAAAAATCGAAACCACAGCAGACACTACATAATGAACAAGTATATACGGCCGTAAGTTCGGCCAGGCCGAATCTTATGTACCCTCCACCAAGGATTGCGTAGAAACTTCTACGAAAGACAGTCATCCACAATCGAACTACTTGGGTTGTGGTATATTAAAATTTCGTAACATCGTTTTCTAAATTGTGAGTCAGTCCATACGTGGTATATATTAGACAAAAAAGGTATGTATGTTACTAGCACAATGTACCAAACTTCAACTGACTCGGATGAAATTTGCTCCTCCAAGAGTCTCCAAAACCAAATCTCGGGATCGGTTTATATGGGGGCTACATATGTTTATGGACTGATATGGACTACTTTTGACATGGTTGTTAAATATCATATACTACCATCATATAGCGTGATTTCAACAGACGGACGGACATGTTCAGATCTTCTCAGAATTTCACCACGACCCAGAATATATATACTTAATGGAGTCTTAGAACAATATTTCGATGTGTTACAAACGGAATGACAAAGTTAATATACTCTCATCCTATGGTGGAGGGTATAATAATGGTTTCTTAGTTACAAAAATCTTTAAATCAAGGATTTGACATTTTCCAATAAATCTTTACATATAATTGAAACCCTTTTATCTCAAATCGAACAATATTTTTCATTACATTAATGGAAATTTAAATTTTAAAGACTTCCGAATTCAATATTGAGTGAATATTTTGTGTCTCAAAAATTAAGTTACACATTTCTTCATATTGGGTCAATTTTTATTTTAAGTGTAGAAAATTCAAAATATATCATGTTCAAAACAAAATTTCGAGTTATAAATTAATAGTCTCTTTTGTTCTGCCTTTCAGATATGGTCTCCTGGGTGCATCAGGTTGTGGTAAAACCACCCTCCTTTCCTGCATTGTTGGTCGTCGTCGCATTGATTCGGGCGAAATTTTCGTTTTGGGTGGTAAACCCGGCTCCCGAATTTCTGGAGTCCCTGGTAAACGTGTCGGTTATATGCCACAAGAAATCGCCCTCTATGCGGAATTTTCCATTCGTGAAACAATGATGTATTTCGGTTGGATATTTGGCATGGAAACTAAAGAAATCGATGAACGTTTACAATTTCTATTGAATTTCTTGGATTTGCCCTCAGAAAAGCGTTTAGTGAAAAATCTCAGTGGTGGTCAACAGCGTCGTGTCTCATTCGCTGTGGCCCTTATGCATGACCCGGAGCTATTGATTTTGGATGAACCTACAGTGGGTGTAGATCCACTTTTACGTCAAAGTATATGGAACCATTTGGTACACATTACAAAATCAGGTCAGAAGACAGTAATTATAACGACACATTACATTGAGGAGGCCAGGCAAGCGCATACGGTAAGATGAATACTAAGGAGAAAGAAATTGTTGCAATGGTAATTAAAATGTATATATTTTTCTCATTTCACAGATTGGTCTAATGCGTTCCGGTAATCTATTGGCCGAAGAATCTCCCAGCGCTTTACTTTCCATGTACAAATGTATCAGTTTAGAAGATGTATTCTTAAAACTATCTCGTCTGCAATCGCAAAAGGGCGATGTATCTCAGGTTAATTTCAGGTAAGAATTTGTATTTCCATTTAGATGATTAGACTTTGTATACTCTCGAGTCCTAATAATTAAAGTTGAATATGTTTAGTTTTGTTATTTTTTTTGCATGGTTTGGTATTATTTTAAAATGATTTTTTTTTATTTTATTTTTTTCTTGGTTTATTTCATTTCATTAATATACACATAACAACAACAATAACTTCTACTACAACAACAACAAAAATCGATACATCAATCAAAAAATCGCCAATCTAAATTAAATTAAATCGAATCGAATGGAATTCCATAACCCCACCAAACATTGTGATCTTCATAACTCGTTCAAACAAAATCGATTAAAAAAAAATAATAATCTTCATCTCAACACAAAAAAATGTCAATCATTTTATTTTTATTTTAAAAATCAAAAATGTTTATGTTTGTATGTTCGTGTGTGTGTCGGTGGTTATATTGAATGTTTATGTATGTGTTTTTGTGATTAAATCTGGGGGCCTTGTTGTGGTAATACCCATGCCAATGCTCGAATGGGTAATAACAATCCATCATCAAAATCGAAACATTCGAAACGAATGCCTAATTAACAGTAATAATATTTCATTACATGCCATGGGCTTCGGCAGTAAAATGGATAAACCCGGTTCCAGTCAAGAAGGAGGCGTTGTCGGACTCAATTTCCATCAAAGTAAAGAAATACTAATCAATGACACCAATGGATCCATTTATACGGTGAGTAAACGTTTAAATAAATTTTAAATAATGCATATTACATATTTTGGTAATAAATTAAGTTAAAATAGTAATTTATAATAACTAAAATAATTATATTAAGCGTTGGCAGTATAGCACTCCATTTATATTAACATGCGTATGTTAGTGTAACAGAAAACGAAAGACTTAATACACAAACATTCTAAATAATGTAAAGCATTCATGCCTCAAATGCACTATTTGACTGACCCATAGGGTTTGTTAATTAACTATGAATATTTTTACTTTCCGCCATCAAAAAAATAAAACATTGACCAATTTATTAAACTAAGTAAAAAAAGGGAAATAACTATCATTCAAAAACCTTCGCATACAAAAATGAGTCATTGCCAAATATCAGATATATCCATTGACGTAGCTAGGGGAGTCTTGGTAGGGGTAAGCCTCCCTTAAAAATTTTTCTAATCCCCCATATTTTTCGGTAAAAATGGTTTAGTCGCCATATCTTAGAATTCAAGCATGTGTATAACATTAAATATGTGAAATTCTTTAGTTATATTATATACAGAAAAAAAATCATCAAATTTTTCCTAATTTTAATTGGTTTCCTAATTTTCCATCAATTAATTATCTAATTGACTTGGGTGATTGATACTATTATTTCTGTGATTGAAGACATTTCAACTAAAAATTAATTGAATCAATTAACTTCGTGATTGAAGACAAAAATATTTTTTTTGTGTGTTATACCGTATAAAACATAAACTTTTATAGAATGGAAGAAAAAGTTTAAGACACGTGCCTTAAATGTTATCCGAAGAATTTATATTTATGTAGCTTCAAGGACATCAGATGAAGGTGACCATGAAATAAAATTGATATGATGTCTTCAATTGAAACATAAAAAAAAACAAGTATATACGGCCGTAAGTTCGGCCAGGCCGAATCTTATGTACCCTCCACCATGGATTGCGTAGAAACTTCTACGAAAGACTATCATACACAATCGAATTACTTGGGTTGTGGTATCTTAAACCTTCTTAACATCGTTTTTTATACCCTGCGCCACACTGTGGAACAGGGTATTATAAGTTAGTGCATATGTTTGCAACACCCAGAAGGAGACGAGATAGACACATGGAGTCTTTGGCAAAAATGCTCAGGGTGGGCTCCTGATTCGATATAGCCATGTCCGTCTGTCCGTGAACACATTTTTGTAATCAAAGTCTAGGTCGCAGTTTTAGTCCAATCGACTTCAAATTTGGCACAAGTATGTGTTTTGGTTCAGAATAGAACCCTATCGATTTTGGAAGAAATCGGTTCAGATTTAGATATAGCTCCCTTATATATCTTTCGCCCGATATGGACTAATACGGTCCCAGAAGCTGGAGTTTTACCCCAATTTGGTTGAAATTTTGCACTAGGAGTACAATTAGTAGTATAGTCAAGTGTGCCAAATTTTATTGAAATCGGTTCAGATTTAGATATAGCTCCCATATATATCGTTCGCCCGATTTACACCCATATGACCACAGTGGCCAATCTTTTACTCCGATTTAATTGAAATTTTGCACAGGGAGTAGAATTGGCATTGTAGCTATGCGTGCCAAATTTGGTTGAAATCGTGACTATGCGTGCCAAATTTGGTTGAAATCGGTTCAGATTTAGATATAGCTCTCATATATAGCTTTCGCTCGATTTACACTAATATGACCACAGAGGCCGATTTAGTTGAAACTCCGATTAACTCCGATTTAGTTGAAATTTTGCACAGGGAGTAGAATTAGCATTGTAGCTATGCGTGCCAAATGTGGTTGAAATCGGTTCAGATTTAGATATAGCTCCCATATATATGTTTTTCTGATTTCGACAAAAATGGCCAAAATACCAACATTTTTTTTTGTAAAATCGCCACTGCTTAGTCGAAAACTTGTAAAAATGATTCAAATTTTCCTAAACTTGTAATACATATATATCGAGCGATAAACCATAAATAAACTTTTGCGAAGTTTCCTTAAAATTGCTTCAGATTTAAATGTTTCCCATATTTTTTACTAACATTGTGTTCCACCGTAGTGCATTAGCCGACTTAAATTTTGAGTCTATAGATTTTGTAGAAGTCTATCAAATTCTGTCCAGATCGAGTGATATTTAAATGTAGGTATTTGGGACAAACCTTTATATATAACACATTTGACGGATGTGATATGGTATCGAAAATTTAGATGTAGAAAGTGGTGCAGGGTATAATATAGTCGGCCCCGCCCGACTTTAGACTTTCCTTACTTGTTTTGAATGTATAAGTGACAATGCTATTTTCACAAAAGATCTTGCCTCTTCTCATATACGTACAATTTTTGGATAATTTTAGATTAAATTGTGTGTAAAAATTAAGTATGTATATGCAATTTTTTTCGTTTTAATTTTTTTAGAAAATTTCCTGTGGTGGTATGCTCTCCCAGAGAAATTTCCTAGCTCCGTCAATGGTTATATCTAATTCTGAACTAAATTTCTAGCGATTACCTTTCTAGGGAATGTAGGGATTACATTTTATCAAATCTAAGAGCGTGTTGTTCAACTTGAGAAGAAGAAATGACATAAATAGCGAGCATATAAATATCAATAAAATCATATTATAGACGACTTCTCCGAAATCGTCAAATTGAGGGGAAAACTCACTGCCTCTTCATGAAACACAAAATCGACTCAGGGTGAATCGTTCGTCTAGATTGAAACTAAAATAACTTCAGATCTATTTGCTAGAAAATCCTGAAATTTGTCATGAACTATTTACTATCGAACATCGAAACAATTAGTATTCCACAGACTCTTGTTTTCGAGATATCAATGTGGGATTTTTGACCAATCGTTCGTCTCGAGGCGAACGAAAATTCCACGAACAAGCAGTCAAATAAGTCAAATCGACGGGTTTCAGGACCTTTTGATCTTCAAACTCGTCAAAATTTCTATATATTTTCACTTCTGGCAACACTTTCCCCAGTATGCGTATCTCATGTATATCCGTTCAAATTTGGACCTAGTTTTGAGAAAAAAATACTTTTCTATATATTTTAATTGCTGCTTTAAATATAAAATCATCATCATTTTGGATTTTGACTTTCTTTACCCGTTTTAAAATGTGCAAGTGCAATAAATTGAATACAATTCAAATATATGTAAATTTCAATACAATTTACATATGTTTATAAACTTGTGTAATTATGTTCGAGCCTAATATATTCTCTTTCAAAAGCCAAGTAAACTTGTTACTCTGGTTAAAAATATATTTAAATGATCGAAACAACCTAAAACAAATGTCGAAAAACGTGTTCATTTATAAATAAACAAATAAAAAACAAAATGTTAATATATTATTTGGTTTTGTTTTTTTTTTTTTTTTTTGTATATTCATTAAAATTTATTTCAATTTTAATATAAAGAATTCTATTATAAATTTTTTATTCGAATTGCATAAACATTTGTATTGATGTACTCAAATAGGAATGTAAGGTATGTACTGGTGTATAGATAATTAGATAAGAGTAGCAAACTGTAGTCTTAGTCCTAATAAAATTAACTCAATTTGTGTTTTTAATTTTTTTTTTTAATATCATAGAAAATGTCCAGAGTGCAACAGTTATTTTATCAATCAATTTTCAAAAATATTATGGTTATGTGTCAATTGTTGTGAAATACGTAAAATTATTTTTAATGGCATACAAAAATACAGGCAAACTTAATATCCACACCCAGAGAAGGAATATGATCACCTCAAACATGTTTTAAGAGCAAAATGTTATTTTTGGGTGGTGACCATGTAACATGGTTTTCGCAACCATGTTATTTTCTCGGAAATCATGTATCTGATTTCGGCAAGCATGTTATATTTGACGAGAAAATAACATTTTGGTGATAAACATGTTACATGGTCACCATACAAAAATAACATTTTGCTCTTGAAACATGTTTGAGGTGATCATATTCCTTCTCTGCGTGCATCTAAGAGTTTTAATAAATCAAATCTCTGAATAAAATGACTAAGAAGTTCGGAATTCATCTAATATGTATATCTGAGAATATGATATATCAGGGAAACACTTTGCACATGAATTGGTAAAGATATTGGTATGGATCTTGCAACCTTCAATGATGTACTGCGCGAGAATGCCATTACGAGTATGAGGGTACAACCAACACCTCAAACCTGTAGTATAGATTAAAATAAATCTGTAATGTAATCGAGCTCAGTCTGTATAAGGACGTGTCGTCCGTAAATGGCTACTGTCGGCCAACAAAATTGTTCGTTCGAACGACACAGAAAATTGAAAGTAGAATTAAGGAAGTGCGTAGAATTAAGAAAGCCGTTCTACGAGTCAAAACAAGGATTTTGTAGAAAATGATGGGTAGCTCCGTCATGTTGGAGAACTTCCATACTACTATAGCATGTTCGTACTATGAGTAGAATATTCTTCCATTGAGCAATTTGACTTGTTAAAACTAGAACAAGTATAGAAATAAGGAACACAAAGATTTCTATACAATATCTATATTAACCCTTTCACTACCGATGTCCACTTGGAAGGACATTCGCAAAAGACACCAAATCCTATTTTCCCACTTAGTTTCGATTTATTTCTCGATGTTATTTTAAAGTAGAGGCTTTAATCTAAATAAGCTATAAATATTGTACATATTGGTGAGGTCTAAAATACATTTTTATAAAAATGCGAAAATTTGAGACAATTTTTGTACTGTATGTTTCTAGTAAATGATCATTTAACAAAAACTATAGCTGATACTTTTACGGGTTCTTTTTTGTATTTTTTTCTCACACTTTGAAAGTTATTATAGGCCAAATAGCGCTTATTTGCGTAAGGCTATTTGGTCACAATTCATCATGTTTTCATGAACAAGCTAACTCTTGACGTAATTGAGGTAGGTTTTCAAAATGACAGTTTTTGTTCTAAATGCTGTTAGTACAAGTAAAAACAGAAGAAAAATAAAAGTTTTTATCATTAGGTTTATTTCGGTAGTGAAAGGGTTAAGATATCAAGAAAAAGTGAATCTTTGGAAAATTTATTTGCATCAGAAAATGTCACATGTCATTTCCGTTAAAAATCGAACTTCCTAAATACAGACCATTTCGAAATAAATGGATTGTGGTTTCTTATAAAAGTAGAACTTCTAGATTTGAACTGTGAACAAATATATGAGGAACAAATATCAAATACAAATAATATGCCTAATGAGGGCATAGGAAAATTCCATCATCGGACTGGAGGTCGGGACGATTCATTGAAACTGAGAACAGCTTGGATGACAATAATTGGGACACTTCAAAGACAAAGACTGATATACATTTGTATTTTACCACAAATACGATCATCTTGAACTTCTTATTGAACTCCATTTTTTTCCTTCAACATGCTAAATATTCTTTAATAAGTGAAGGGATTAATTATGACTAACAATTCTACAGTTTTATTAAATTTTTCTTAAATTAACCTACATTTTTCTTCCTGCTGAATTGCCTTTTTTTGTTTTAAGGTGAGTATTAAGTTCGAGTTTAGCCGTTAAAATCGCTAAAGTGAAAACTAAATCAGTAAGAAAAATGTATAAAATTTAACATATTTGTTGCAAATTTTATTATAACTTGATGGGGAAAAGCCCAAAGCAAATTTTCACAAAGTATGTGTTCCTTAAAACGGATTATTATTAAAGAAAAGTAATCGTGAAAAAATGACGTTTTTAGCGAATAAACTCCAACTTAATACCCACCTTTACTCAAACGAATATAGTTAAGAGGACCAACGGGATTATTCACTGATGATTATATAAGCACAATACATCATTTCATATTTAAGGAGTGCATGCGACTCACGTTGATGTAATTCGATAATTTATTTTTATCGCATAGCAGTTTTAATTGCCGCTTGATTGACCCAAATTTATGTTTTATAAAATCAAATATACACTAAAAAAACAGTGAACCCACCAGGAAGAAAACTTTCGGTTAATTTTAGAAAATTTTGAATATTTGTAGAAAATTTTAACTAAACGTTGGCATCACGCCGATGTCATACAAATAAGTAAATATTTTTCGACAAATACAAGAAAATTTATTAGACATAACTAAGTTTTTTCACTTGTTAAAGATAATTTTTTAGTTTGAAGAAAAAACTTGGAGTTCAAAATTGCAAGAATGTCTTTAGTGACATACGAAGTTCACGATGGAAGCATTTTTGGTAAAATTTACAAATTTAAAGAAATTTTGAACTATTTTGTGGAAGACACGAATTTAGTTAATCTGTATGATTCATTTGAGTATATTTTTTTCCTCGGGTTTAGTTAATTTAACTAACGTACACAAAAAAGTATTAGAGTAAAGAAAATTTTCTCCAAACATAATATTTCTATGAACTAAAATAAAGTTAAATTGGCTTTAGTGAAATAGAGAGTTCACTTTTTTTTTTGAGTGTATCTAGTACAAAACAAAATACTACAAAATACTTACCATAAAACAAGTTTTTAGTTAATTTATTTTATTTTATGATATACATACCTAAAAATATATTTTCCAAAAAAAAAAATATTACATTATATAATAGCATGTGGGAATAATATGTTTTATATAAAATTTAAACTTATTGTATATTTAAACTTATCTATATGTATTTTTTACCTTTAATAGCTTAATCAAGAACCCTATGAACGTCCACCATCCAAAAAGAATAACCCTAATGATGAGGAAAGTTGTCAAGATTGCTACGCCAATTTGTGTAATGTAAGTTTAAAAACAATAATAAAAACAATTATTAAAACATCTAAAAATATAGTATGTTCAATATCCTATCTCAATTAAATTTACTTACCCCTTTGTACGTGATGCGTTACATTAACTTCTCTTCTTTTTGGGTTTTTCTGTTTGCTTCTCCCCAAAAAAAAAAAAAAATACAAAACAATTCAAGGTTACATCGAAGGGCAAAATTAAAGCTCTGCTTAACAAAAACATGTTACGTATGTGGCGTAATGTTGGTGTGATGCTGTTCATCTTTGCCTTACCGGTCATGCAGGTTATTCTATTCTGTCTGGCAATTGGTCGCGATCCCACTGGTTTGAATCTGGCTATCGTAAATGGTGAAATGAATAATACGGTATGATGATAACACATCCATGTCTCATGCATTCGGAATTCGGCATCTGTATGCGTTTATTCTATGCTTTATTCTAGGAAAATTGTTATTGGGATGATGGCTGCCATTTCACCAATTTGGGCTGTCGCTACTTGAAACATTTAAATCATAGTGTGGATAAAACATTTTACACGGACATTGAAGATGCCAAGGAAGCGGTACGACTGGGTAATGCCTGGGGTGCTATATACATAACGGAAAATTTCACTGATGCATTTACAGCTAGAGCTGCCTTGGGTATGTATCTCCCTGGGGTAATGGGTATTTCATTTTTATAGATTTTCGGTTTTTGTTGTTGTTCATTTCTTAGGACGCGATTCTGATGACGAGACCATAGATCAATCGGAAATTAAAGTTTGGCTGGATATGTCGAATCAACAAATTGGTGTTATGTTGAATCGTGATATTATGTTGGCCTATCGTGATTTTGCCATGGGTCTTTTGGAGCAGTGTGGCAATAATCCCAAATTGGGTGATGTTCCGATACAATTCAAGGAACCCATCTATGGTACCATGAATCCATCATTTACAGACTTTGTGGCTCCTGGTGTTATATTAACGTGAGTTGGATTGGTCATATAGATGTGTATATGCAATTTATTAATCATTTTTTTTTAAATTATTTTGTTCTATATATTTCTTTCATACCCTTCTCTTATTTAGCATTGTATTCTTCTTGGCTGTCGCCCTGACTTCTTCAGCTTTGATTATTGAACGTACAGAGGTAAGTGAGGGGAAAGTGAACTTTAAAGCTTTGATTTCATTATATCGAAAAACACAATATCAAAAATAGATCAAGTAAAACGGTCCCATAAAAACTTAGCCCCTTCAAAAATATTTCAAGAGGAATTAGCGAATATCGTATAGGACCTTCTCGTCTAATAGCCCATTCACATTAGACTCGAAATCTACTAAAAGTGGAATATGAAAAGGAATATGATCCCCTCGAACAATGTTGTTTTTGGACAGGAAACATGTAACATGTTTGTATTCTTCTCCGGGGACGGCAAGGACTTAGCATTCGGTCGGAAAGTTGATAGCTACCGATTTCTGGGTTTCAAAAGATGTAATCTAAATCGACAACCTGAAGAAGTGTAAATTGTCGATATTGGATCGACTAAATGGATGAAATATCATAACAATTTATCGATTTAAACCTCATACCTTGTCACCATTGAGTTTGCGACGTTGTTCTGTTTTCAAACTAAAAAGCCATCCCATGACCACAAATAACACTCGTCGCGACGATCCATGCTCACAATGGACTGAATAGTCTAAGTGAGCCTGACCGTGGTGCAATGGTTAGCATGCCCGCCTTGCGTACAAATGAATCGTGGGTCCAATTCCAGTTTCGACCGAATACCAAACAATTTTCCAGTGATGGATAATCCCCTCTCAGTAATGCTAGTGAAATTTCTGAGTGTTTCAAAGCTTTTCTAAGTGGTTTCGCCGCAATGTGAAACGTTTTTCGGACTCGACTATAAAAAGGAGGTCACCTGTCATTGAACCAAACATAGAATAGGACAACACTCAGTGATCTACTATCACTACTATCACCACTGGGATATGATAGTGGACTGAATAGTCTAAGTGAGACTGAAAAATTGGGCTGCCACTATACCGAACCTAACTTAGATCTCAAGAAAAAATATTTGTCCATGTATTTATCGCACTACCCTCGTGATATGAACATCATTTAATGCACTTTACAGACTATCAGTTATTCCGGACGGAATGCCAGTGTTTGTAAAGAATCTTACAGTGTGTCGCATCGATACGACTTGTCGGCAATGACTAAATAATCGGTTAATGTGTTATCAATCGCATAAATATGCAGCGATATCGATTATGCCTTCGGACTTAACTTATAATGTGCACAATATATGGGATACGTTCGACACGAGCACTGTCGTCCGGAATAACTGATAGTTTGTAAAGCGCAAGTAGAAGGCATCGACAATTTTACTCACGCATACTGTCGGAGTCAGATATGTCCCATGGCATAGCAAAGAATGCAGACGGGCTCTATTTTATTCTCATTAAAAGAGAAAATTCTATATATTGCCGATTCTACTTACAAACAAGTACTACAATTCTGGAATATTCAGGCATTGTGATCTGGGATCGGAAATAGTATGATGCAGGGATGGTGTACCTTATCGGCGACAAACGTGATCCATTCACTCAACATGAGCCAAAAAAAAAATAGTACTGCCCTGCCAACATTTTTTGAATTTGGGGGCGCTTCTGAGAATCCCCACTACGTCGAAAACAGTCGTATACGATATCCAAAACTCCTCGGAAAAGCGCCGTCACTATTGAGAAGTTGTACCACGCCAAGTTACTACAAAAAAGTATCGCATGAGTGCAATTATTAGGAGCCCTTCTGGATACATTTAGAAGGACGTCAATAAGAGCCCCTTCAAACAATCAGACAAAGTGCATTTTAAGATAGTTGTAAAAGAATCATTGTGGTCAAGTAAAACACGAGTGTTTAGATGTTTATTAATTTAATGAAACATTTATAAATTCTCATAAATATAACATTTATACAACTATCACATCACATTTAACACATTTTTATGCATTAATAAGAGATTGATGTTGAGTTACAAGTTGTAAGTTAAATGTTGTAGCGTCTATCAGCCAGAACTTTTATTCCCAATGGAGGCAGCGTGTCTGGAAAAATATTTGAAAAACTATCACTTTATTCCATTTGGAAAGTCAAAAATTGTTCACCAATTTACTTTTCACAATTTTAAGCGTAATAACTATGTCTTCAGCACTTTATTTTCGTTTTCATTGAAATAAATTATAATAAGCCAGTTGCGCTTGGTGTTTCACAAAATATAAAATGGCTCTTGTAACAATAGTGATGGCAAAATACTTTCATGCGAATAGTGATGGCAAAATACTATCACAGTTGGCGATTGTTGCAGTGTCACTTACGAGTCTGTGGTAGCGATGAGGATGAAATGGAACATTGAAATGCTGGCAGGGTGAAGATTTCAAAATGAAGATTATTTGCCCTGTAGAAATCCGTTCCTGTTATATATAAAAAAATAAACCTTAATAGTCGTTACACTTAATACTCTATATAATCATTATTATTTGTGCAGGGTCTTTTGGATCGTTCCTGGGTCGCTGGTGTTTCACCCGGAGAAATTCTCTTTTCTCATGTGGTCACACAATTTGTTGTCATGTGTGGTCAAACGACATTGGTGCTGGTCTTCATGTTGGTAGTTTTTGGTGTTACCAATAATGGTGATTTGATATGGGTCATTGTTCTGACACTTCTGCAAGGTTTATGTGGTATGTGCTTCGGTTTCCTTATATCAGCTGTGTGTGAGCTGGAACGTAATGCCATTCAATTGGCCTTGGGTTCATTCTATCCAACACTGCTGCTGTCCGGTGTCATATGGCCCATTGAGGGTATGCCCATAGTGTTAAAGTAAGTTGATCAATATTTAAATGTCTGCTATAAGGTGTAGCTGTTAATCGTCGTTATTTTTCAGATACATATCCCTGTTCCTGCCTTTGACATTGGCCACATCATCTTTGCGCTCGGTATTGACACGAGGATGGGAGATTGCCGAAACTGAAGTGTATACCGGTTTCCTGAGTACATTAGCTTGGATATTAGGTTTCTTGGTCATCACCCTACTGGTGCTGCGTTCAAAACGAGGTTAAGGCCAATGTTTTGTGCTGGAGTTAAAAAGAGCTCAGAAATACATAGACCTGATAGGAAGGCTTTTGTGGACTGTATTTTTTTATATTTGGCAAATCCATTGTTTGTTTTTGTCTGTTTTTTTTTTTTCTTAAAGTAAATGTAAATTTTCGATTTCAAGATTTTCTATGGTTTTCAAGTCTAGTTCTCATTTACTAAAAGCCTATTAAATTGTTCTACTCTCTTTTCTCATTCTCTCTCCATCTCCTTCTCTCTGATACAAAAGCCTTAAAGTTTGTAAAAAGTTTTACGTTTAAACCTAAACCTAAAGAATATTTAGTATAATTGTTTAATATAATTAAGTTAACAAGTCCTAATGTTTATGGCAATTAAAGAACAAGCCAAGGAAAAACAGATGAGCCAACAGAAGATGATGAAATCATTGTCCTGTTACGACCATTGGTTTTTGTGTTTTAAGTAGATTTAGGTTAAGGTGCATTGTGTAATTTCTTTTGTTTAGTTTTGATGTTGACATATCCTCTAAGGGGGTGGTCATCTCATTTTCTTCCCAAAAGGGGAAGTGCAACTCATTTTTAGTATCATTCATCCAATATTTAAGCATCACGAACAAAACACAAAAAAAAAAAAAAAAACGTTCAACAAAAAAAGTCACAAGAAATCAAGGAATCCATTTAAATTAGAACCAGTTCATGTTTTTTTTTACAAATTATGGTTAAGGTTTTCTTTTGTTTTATATGTGTAAGGCAAATTGTAAATACATATAACCTAAATATTTTCAAAACAAAAAAGGAAAATAATTTCACCTTTAAATTCTTTTTCGAAGTTGGATCGCAAAGAGCCTGAGGCCTTTTTTCTATCCAAATACTAATAATACTTTCTTTATTCGAATCCCTAAAGATTTTTATAGAATTTTTCCAAAATGCTCTTAACGTTTGGTTTCCTCTTCCCTATTAACACTTCAATGGACTGTGATTAGTGTTTCTCTCTCCTGTATCCTCTGTCATCATATCGATTCTCTTTTCACTTACTTTAATATTATTATTATTATTATATTTTAGATTATTCCCATATAGAAAGAAAGTTTTATAATTCTCTATATATATATACATTGTAAAAACAGGAAAAACATTTAAAATTAGTGTTTTTTTGGTCTAATATTGTGGGGGCTTGATTTTGTAGTTGCAGTAATCCTTAAGTTTCTCATACGAATTCGACATCACCACAAGTGATGTTACTTTCTTCTTTTTAAGTTTTTCATTTCCAAAAATCGGTCATATGTAGTTATCTTTCCACATTATATATGTATGCTTAACTATATTAAAGAAAATTTTGTAAATTTATTAAATGTATATCGAAATGTAAAATGCAACATATATAAGTATATATACAATATAAATTGAGCTTTTTACAATAAAGATTTTTATGAAAAAATTAATAATTGAAAAATTTACACGTATCTAAAATAAATTGTTTCAATGTTAGATTGAATTGCATGAATTTAATATTTTTGTTTTGCATGAGTTTGTAGAATTCCAGTAGTAGATTCCGCACTATGTACGTCCGTCTGTTGAAACAACCCTAACTTCCGAACGAAACAAGGTATTTATATGGTAGCTCTCTCCATATTGGCAGAGCCACCATCATCCTCTCATAATCAAGCAGAAATTAGTCTACATCGGTCCATAATTATTATAGTTATATATACAACCCCATATAAGTCGATACCCAGATTTGACTTCTGAAGCTTCTCGCAGGAGTAAATTTCGTCCGATCCTCTTGAAACATCGTCAACAAATATTCCATCCGGTTGAAATGTTTCGATCGTCGAATAATCAAGAACTAAAAGAGGCTTATATAGATATATATTCTGCCTTGAAGACAATTTAGGCTGTCCATTACATCTCTTTTAAAGAGAACATGTTCTCTTTTTGTGTTCGTATCTTTTTGTTCACTCTCTTTTTTTGGTGCCGTATTTTTATGTCCAACAGTGCTCTTTATGTACTCTATTTCAAAAAAAATCCTAGATTGATGGAATTTTATTTATTTAGTAGGAATTCGCCACTAATTGTTTACTGGGTTAAATCTGTTGACAAATTAAAGGCCGGAACACAATTGCGAGCACAATTAGAAATATATGTAATTGAACGTACGACGTAAATCGCCAATACGTTGTCGTCGTCCATTTATTTTGTTTATTTTTTAAGGAAGTGTGATTCTTTTTGTTTTTTATTGTTTTATTATATATTTATTTCGTTGTTTCTATCATTAGAAACTATTATTATTTTAATTTTAACATCAATAAAATTATTAATTATTTAATAAAGAATTTTTTTATTGTAAACTCTTTTTTAGTTAAAATGTTTTCTTTTTTTAAAGCGAAAGTTCTCTTTTGAAAATTATCCATATGGAAACCCTAAGACAATTTTATGAAATAAAACTACACGTAGCCATCGGCAACTGTTACCACAACCTAAGTAAAGTGTTTAGTACGACTTTGTACGCAATACTAGGTTCGACCTGGTCGAACGGTAGTATAGACTTTTTAAACATATACATTTAATTTTTGTTTCATAAAACATATAGGTTTTTTGTAAAACAATTGCATTTTTGGCTTTTTAGTTATCAGCCAAGGCAGATTTAGTAAGGTAGCTTTAGTATTACAAAAACAAAAATGTCAGTCGCCATATTGAAACTTTGATTGTCAGTCAAATTGATTTAAATTTCTCACTTGTTGAACAATGTGACAACTTCTCACAAAGTTTATATTATTTATAATGGATTATTAAAGAAAAGTAATCGTGAAAAACTGGCGATTTTAGCGGCTAAACTCGAACTTAATACTCACCTTTAAATCAGAAATAAATTTCCAAATAAATCTTATTGTTGCAAATTTTATTATATCTTTATGGGGATTATTCCCCAATGCAGAAATTGAAAATGTTTATTTTCTGTGAAATAAATTATTAAAGAATCGTAAAAGTGCAAAAATGGCAAATAAATTGCGGTAATGTCAACTTACCGCGCCTTTATGTCCAAATATTTCAAGTAGCTTTGCTATTTTACATAAAGCGGATTCGAATTATTTACAATTACGTAAGTATATATAAATAAGAGATAATATTGCAATATTTTTTTATCCTTTCAACATTCAGAATAAAAATATTGTCTTAAGGTCAGTATTAAGTTGACATTATAGGTGGGTATTAAGTTCGAGTTTAGCCGCTAAAATCGATAAAGTGAACACTAATGCCCATATTCATAATAATTTACTCACAGTTTATCGAAGGAATTTGTATGGCAATAGTAGGTTTAAAGTTTACGTCAACTATTATGAATTTGGGGATAAATCTGTAAATCCATTTTAAGGAATACACACTTTGTGAAAATTTGCTTTGGGATATTCCCCATCAAGTTATAATGTAATCTGCAACAAATATGTATAATTTTATGACTTTTTTACTGATCTAGTTTTCACTTTAGTGAAAATTAGCGGCTAAACTCGAACTTAATACTCACCTTAAAATTGTAAAAGGTATAATAGTGAACAATTTTTGACTTTCCAAATGGAATAAAGTGATAGTTATACCCTAAACCACATAGTGGTCAGGGTATAATAATCGGCCAAAAAATGTGCTTACCAGAAATATTGATTTTAGACCGCATAAAATATATACCGATCGACTCAGAATCACCTCCTGAGTCGATATAGCGCTTGGTGTCCGTCCGTCCGTCTGTCCATGTATTAGTTGTTTACAGGATACCGGTCGCAATTTTGTTGAAATTTGGTACAGGAGTTTTTTGGGAACAATGACGAACGCTATTGAATTTGGAAGAAATCGGATCAAATTTAGATATAGCTCCCATATATATGTAACGCCCGATATCGACAAATGGGGTCACGTTGCGTTTGTTTTCAAACGGATCGTCACCAAATTTTGCAAAAGGTAATCTTTTTCATCGTTCTTCAAGTCTGCAAAATTTCATCTAAATCGGTTCAGATTTAGATATAGCTCCCATGTATATGTATCGCCCGATTTTCCCAAATTTGGCCATAAAAACCTTATTTATTAAGCGATCTTACTAAAACTTGGCTTGCTCTAATCTTTTATGGTACTGACAATATATTCCAAAAATAATCGAAATCGGTTCAGAGTTAGATATAGCTCCCATATATATGTATCGCCCGATTTTGCCAAATTTGGCCGTAGAAACCTTATTTAACAACCGATAGTGCTCAAAGTTGGCTAAATATAATCTTCTATAGCTCTAACTGTATGTGCGAAATTTCATCGAAATCGGTTCAGATTTAGATATAGCTCCCATATATATGTATCGCCCGATTTTGCCAATTTTTGCCGTAAAACCCTTATTTATCAACCGATCATACTCAAAGTTGGCTACATGTAATCTTCTATAGCTCTAACTGTATGTGCGAAATTTCATCGAAATCGGTTCAGATTTAGATATAGCTCCCATATATATGTATCGCCCGATTTTGCCAAATTTGGCCGTAAAACCCTTATTTATCAAACGATCGTAACCTAGGTTGGCTAAATGTAATCTTCTATAGCACTAACTGTTCGTGCAAAATTTCATCGAAATCGGTTCAAATTTAGATATAGCTCCCATATATATTTATCGCCCGATTTTGAAAAATTTGCCCCTAATAACCTTATTTTTGACCCTAGGGGCCTCATTTATTAACTGATCGTACTCAAATTTTACATAAAGTGACCTTCTGTAGTATCAATCATACCTGCAAAATATTATACAAATTGGTTCAGATTTAGATATAGGTCCCATATATATGCATCGCTCGATTTTGTCATATTTGACCATAATACTCTTATTTATTAACCTATGTTATTCAAATTTCAATTTGATGTACTAGCTGATCGTATTTAGACTCGCATGTAGCTCTTACATAAATCTATTGTCCTATTTGCAGAAATTTGGATTTATTACCCACAACTAATTGACCGATTTCCTCTTTTTTAATAATGGACTCAATATTAGTGGCATACTAACTCTTTTGGTGCAATATAAACTATAGCTCCTAATATTAGACATTTCTGCTCAGATTGTGACAAGACACATGTACCCCCCAAAATCTATCCCAATGATACCCCATAAATGCTTATGTTTACTAATTCAGTGGGGGTGGTTTGGGGTATAATATAGTCGGCCCCGCCCGACTTTCTACTTTACTCACTTGTTTTTCAAATATTTTTCCTGACACGCTGCCTCCATTGGGAAGCACTAGCTGATAGACGCTACAACATGTAACTTGCAACTTGTAACTCAACATCAATCTTTTATTAATGCATAAAAATATGTTAAATGCGATGTGATAGTTGTGTAAATGTTATAAAGGGTGATTTGTTAAGAGCTTGATAACTTTTTTTTTTTAAAAAACGCATAAAATTTGCAAAATCTCATCGGTTCTTTATTTGAAACGTTAGATTGGTCCATGACATTTACTTTTTGAAGATAATTTCATTTAAATGTTGACCGCGGCTGCGTCTTAGGTGGTCCATTCGGAAAGTCCAATTTTGGGCAACTTTTTCGAGCATTTCGGCCGGAATAGCCCGAATTTCTTCGGAAATGTTGTCTTCCAAAGCTGGAATAGTTGCTGGCTTATTTCTGTAGACTTTAGACTTGACGTAGCCCCACAAAAAATAGTCTAAAGGCGTCAAATCGCATGATCTTGGTGGCCAACTTACCGGTCCATTTCTTGAGATGAATTGTTCTCCGAAGTTTTCCCTCAAAATGGCCATAGAATCGCGAGCTGTGTGGCATGTAGCGCCATCTTGTTGAAACCACATGTCAACCAAGTTCAGTTCTTCCATTTTTGGCAACAAAAAGTTTGTTAGCATCGAACGATAGCGATCGCCATTCACCGTAACGTTGCGTCCAACAGCATCTTTGAAAAAATACGGTCCAATGATTCCACCAGCGTACAAACCACACCAAACAGTGCATTTTTCGGGATGCATGGGCAGTTCTTGAACGGCTTCTGGTTGCTCTTCACTCCAAATGCGGCAATTTTGCTTATTTACGTAGCCATTCAACCAGAAATGAGCCTCATCGCTGAACAAAATTTGTCGATAAAAAAGCGGATTTTCTGCCAACTTTTCTAGGGCCCATTCACTGAAAATTCGACGTTGTGGCAGATCGTAAGTCTATTCATGATGAAATGTCAAAGCATACTGAGCATCTTTCTCTTTGACACCATGTCTGAAATCCCACGTGATCTGTCAAATACTAATGCATGAAAATCCTAACCTCAAAAGAATCACCCTTTATTTATGAGAATTTCTTTTTTTTCCTTTTTTATTTGTTTTACTTGGCCATAATGATTTTTTTACAACTATCTTAAAATGCACTTTCTCTGATTGTTTAAAGGGGCTCTTATTGGCGTCCTTCTAAATGTATCCAGAAGGGCACCTAATAATTGCACTCATGCGATACTTTTTTGTAGTAACTTGGCGTGGTACAACTTCTAAATAGTAACTGCGCTTTTCGGAGGAGTTTTGGATATCGTATACGACTATTTTCGACGTAGTGGGAATTCTCAGAAGCGCCCCAAATTCAAAAAATTTTGGCAGGGTATATATGATTTTCCATTATATATTGTTAGGGTAGTATAGATAGGGGGCTATAGCCCCCCTGGTTAAAAATGTATAGATACGGCAATGGGTAGAATGAAGATAATAAAAAAAAAAATATAAAAAGCAAAAACGTGATAATAATACATCATACACATTAGGCTCGAAATCTATTAAAAGTGGAGTCGAAATCCCTCATTTATAAGGTAAATGGCAGTTGAAATCTAGTTAAAGTGGAAGTGTAATGTGTGTAATTGATTGTTTTGGGGAAAACTTTTTTTGGTCTTTGATTTCAGGATTATGAAATTTTAAAATATAAACAAAATATATTTTATGAATTGTTTTGACAGCACTACCTATTTCCAATCGAAAAGGTGGCAACTATACATATGTTCGTATCAGATGGCATCTATGCCTCTCAGCTGAGTTAATGAAGCAACAGCTGATTAGACAACAGCTGCGAACACAAAATAGAGGAACAAAAGAAGACAATTCATAGCAATTCTAATATTTTACAATTGAATATATAATTGTTTTCGCTTGATAATGCTAGAATTTGTGTAATCCATAATAGCTAATCATGGATAAAACCAATATCGTAAATACTTTTACGGAAGTTGTGGACCAATTAAGAAACACGGAATGCAGGTAGGAAATTTGCGAAATATTGATGTCATATTTTCATGGTTCATCATTTAATTCTTGTTCCCGACTTTAAATGTAGCCAAAAAGAGAAAATTTCGTGTTTTCAACGGATTGCAGAATGTATTATCTCACCGGCGATGCATGGCCATATCAATTATTCCACATTCTGTAGTAAAGCTGTTAATATTCTGTTGCTGTTTTGCGAAGATCTAGACTCTACATGCCGGATTCATGCTGAGGAAAATCTCAATAAGATTTTCCGGGTTCTGGAGAAGTCAAGGGTCCATCGTATTCTAATGGATCTTTATGGAGAAATTAAAAGGAATGGAAATCAAAGGTATGTGTTAATAACATCGTCATTGACTACTAGGTATGATTAACGTGAATGGGCGGTGTATGGTGTAGTTTGTGTGCTTCATGTTTGTATGCAGTGTTATTAGCATTGCGGAATATGACTTTTGGTAGGCTACGAAGGAAATTGTTTAAGACATTGTTATTTTTGTTTTTTTTTTTTGTAACCGCAAGTGTTTTTTAATCGTACGTGTATTTGTAGTACTAGAGTGCAATAACTCAAAAATATAAGATATGTTAATACCGAAAAGTGCAATTTCAATTGTTGGTGAAATCAAACATTTAGCAGTATAAAAGTATAGTACAGAGAAAAAAAAAATATATCCACAATGTTTCCAATTAAAAAATATTAAAAATAAAAACTTAATTAATAAAAATTTTAAAGGAGACAACCTTTTAATAGAATTAAAAAATAAGAAATTTTTTGGAAAATAAAATATTAATTTTTACAAAACAAATGAGCAACATTGTAAATTTGTCTGTAATCAACGTCAAATTTGCGTTGGTTTCACCACACCTTCCAATTCACCATCAAATCACATCCATTTTAGTAACAGAGCTCATGTTCGATAGGGTTGGTACCCAGCACTAGTGGTCCTCCCTAAATGGACGTATATGAGACCAAGTAGGTCTTACAAAAGGTATTATGTTCTACGACCTACTCGTATGGATGTTGAACAAGGTCATGAGTCGTTAAAAGTTGTTTGTACATTCATTTCGTGAATGTACATGAGTTTCTACCACACATTCGTGAATGTGCGTGAATAAAGATTTGTCCTCGTGTTGGTGAAAATTCACTCACGCGCACACCTCTAGTTTATATTGCTATTGAGACTAATGGCCAGTTTCTCATCCTCCTATTAATTTTAACCGGAGGATAGACCTCCGGTTAGTAAAATTTTTGTATGGGATCAGCTGTCTTATCGACACGATAAATAATAACAAGACATTGAGAAAGTGGCCCTAAGACTTTGAACTTTGAGCAAAACATAACCATATGCACGAGTTTTACCCGTTCTAGTCTTTTGTTTTTGTTATTAGTAATATTAACAACTTAAATTTTAAATTTAATTTCATGAAAAAATTAACAAAAAGAGATCGGAAAATATAAGTGAGTATGGAATAGTAAAGCAATTTCAATTAATAATTAAAATATATGAAAAAAGAAAAACGAGATCACAACAAAATCCATAGGTGTATTTGAAATTGTATTTGGCATTGTCAATCTACTTTTTGCGCCAAATTTCAGCGTTGCCTAACACTTTATGACAAAAACATGTAAGGAAAGTAGCATACTATTTTATACCCTGCAACACCTTGTGGATCCGTATTTTCGATTCCATCTCTAATCCTTCATGTTTGTTGTTTTCTATATATAAGGGTTTATATTCCCCAATTTTTTTAGATTTCTACAATATCTCTTAGCTTAAAATTTAAATCGGCTAATGCCCTGCACAATATGGAAAATTTTAAATCTACAGCTAGGTTCATATAATACGTCTATGCTTTTTCGCAAATGTGCATTTATGTTTTATCAGTTGATAGATATGTATTAAAGGTAACATAAGAAAATTTGATTTCGATTAATTTTTATAATTTTTCGGCAAAGCAGTGGCGATTTTACAAGGAAAATAAGGAAAATATAAAGGGTGATTTGTTAAGAGCTTGATAACTTTTTTTTTTTAAAAAACGCATAAAATTTGCAAAATCTCATCGGTTCTTTATTTGAAACGTTAGATTGGTCCATGACATTTACTTTTTGAAGATAATTTCATTTAAATGTTGACCGCGGCTGCGTCTTAGGTGGTCCATTCGGAAAGTCCAATTTTGGGCAACTTTTTCGAGCATTTCGGCCGGAATAGCCCGAATTTCTTCGGAAATGTTGTCTTCCAAAGCTGGAATAGTTGCTGGCTTATTTCTGTAGACTTTAGACTTGACGTAGCCCCACAAAAAATAGTCTAAAGGCGTCAAATCGCATGATCTTGGTGGCCAACTTACCGGTCCATTTCTTGAGATGAATTGTTCTCCGAAGTTTTCCCTCAAAATGGCCATAGAATCGCGAGCTGTGTGGCATGTAGCGCCATCTTGTTGAAACCACATGTCAACCAAGTTCAGTTCTTCCATTTTTGGCAACAAAAAGTTTGTTAGCATCGAACGATAGCGATCGCCATTCACCGTAACGTTGCGTCCAACAGCATCTTTGAAAAAATACGGTCCAATGATTCCACCAGCGTACAAACCACACCAAACAGTGCATTTTTCGGGATGCATGGGCAGTTCTTGAACGGCTTCTGGTTGCTCTTCACTCCAAATGCGGCAATTTTGCTTATTTACGTAGCCATTCAACCAGAAATGAGCCTCATCGCTGAACAAAATTTGTCGATAAAAAAGCGGATTTTCTGCCACTGATTTTGGTAATAAAATTCAATGATTTCCAAGCGTTGCTCGTTAGTAAGTCTATTCATGATGAAATGTCAAAGCATACTGAGCATCTTTCTCTTTGACACCATGTCTGAAATCCCACGTGATCTGTCAAATACTAATGCATGAAAATCCTAACCTCAAAAGAATCACCCTTTAGTTTGGCAATATTAGCCCAATTCGAAGTAACATTAATATGGGAGCTATATCTAAATCTGAACCGATTTCAATAAAATTTATCATACTCGTCGATACTATGTATTGTACTCCTTGTGCAAAATTTCAAGCAAATCAGGGTAAAACTCTGGCATTTGGGACCATGTAAAAGCATATCGGGCGAAAGGTATATATGGGAGCTGTATTTAAATCTGTACCGATTTCTTCCAAAATCAATAGGGTTCTATTCTGAGCCACAACAAAAACTTGTGGCAAATTTGAAGTCGATTGGACTAAAACTGCGACCATGGATTTGATTAAAAAATTTTTTTCACAGACAGACAAACTGCTCAGGGACCGATCCTGAGCAGTTTGCCAAAGACTCCATGTGTCTATCTCGTCTCCTTCTGGGTATTGCAAACATATGCACTAAATTATAATACCCTGTTCTACAGTGCAGCGCAGGGTATAAAAAATTTATTCATGGTATAGATCATTCAAGTTTGTTCGTGTTACGGAGTAGTTAGTGTAAGAAACAGCGTGTTCACGTTACCGCGAGTGCACTGTATAGGGTTGAAGGTGATTGGAATTGATTACTGATCCATCTTTTATTTTTATCAATGTAAAAGCCGCATCTAAACAATTTAGTGTATATAACTTGCAAATTTCAAAAATGTGGAAAATATATTTTTATTGCCAAACATTTAAAAACGTTTATACCTAAATTAAATTTTAATTACGTTTCTCCATTGCTAATTATTTTCCTTGCCATTTTTTCAGATCTCTCCGTATATGCCTTCGAATATTTGGTTATTATGCACCACAAATTCGGGAACATAGTGTACGATGGTATGCTCAAAATCTACTGCCTTGTTTGCGTGTCATAAGCAGGCGCAAGGAGACACTATTGCAGGAAAGTCTAAGTGATTTTGTAGTGAAATTCGGAAAATATGTCCAGCAAGGTCTAACGGATAGTGAGACTTGTAAACTTTTTGAGGTATTATAATCTATAAGTAACTACGAAAAAATTCTATAATGACAAACACTTTTCAGGCCTTCATTGAAAATATTGGCTCAGATTGTGCGGTAAAACGAAGATGCACCGCACAGAATTGTATAAGTCTGATAGAACATGCATGCAACAAGCCTTTAATAGCGAAATATGCTCTTAACAAAGTCATGGGTATGTTAAAAATATTCAAATAATTGTTAAGCAATATAAACTCAAGTGTTCTCTTTATGTTTTAGATATTTTACCAAATGATCACCAGCCAAACACAATTATTGGAATATTAGGTTTCTTAAGACAATTGGTTGTTGTAATCATTAAGGGTGTGATTTTCGATAATGACCATGAGGATTCTTATTCGAATAGCAAACCAAATAAAACCATTAATGCTGAAGAAACCCGCCAGCTATTGGAAATTTATGATTATTGCCTATATTTAGTTAGTTCATCTCCCACTTCACAACATTCCATTATCAATGCTGCTCTCGAGGTTATCAATTCAATTCTTCAATCTTTGGATGGTATTTCCAGTAGGGATACCAAAAATAATATACGTATTGGACCTCAATTACTTCAACTAATTACCGATAAAGATTTGAAACATGTCCATCTATTAAGATTGAGAAATACTCTAAAGCACCAAATATTTAATTTGGAATTAGACGAAATTGATAGATCATTGGATATCGCTGATCCAAATAAAGGTTGGTATCATAAATGCTTGATATATTAATAAAAGTAGTTCTTTAAATATATTACTAACCCATACACACACGAACACTTAATACAGTGTAGTTAAAGCAAATACAGTGTAGACAGTAAAGAGCTTTCTATAATATTTAATTTGCTTGTTTGATATAATATGGATTGAATTAAGCTTGCCTCCAAAATGGTCAAGGACACTGTTTATTAGTAAAATGTTTCATAATATGGTAAATTTGTGAAAATATTGCTAGGTTTATATAATACGTTTTCTGAGAGCTGCATAGGGTTGCGAGACACACATAATATAAAGTACGACCTCTTTCGGACTCTGCCTTTGTGATTGGAAGAAAAGCATGGCTACTAGAGAACGTAAACCGATATGCATTTATATATACCCGTGTAAAAATTGGGGGATCTGATTTGATATGGTTAGATCTGAGCCAAGATATGGTCAGATCTGAGCAGATCCGAAAAATGGTTATATCTGGTCAGATCTAAATACTATGAAATTGGATCTGATCAGATCTCAAAAATGAGACACATCTAATCAGATCTAATTTGATATAATTGTATATTATTTGATACAATTGTATCTTTCGAGATCTTTCAACACATAAAAGCCCATAATTTGTATATAAAATGAGATCAATTGTTTTATTTAATAATACAGACAAAAAGTATGTGCATAATAAATATGTTTAATTTAAATTGATCCATCAAAGCTATTTAAGAGTATTGACAGTTGAGTTAGAGTGTTGTCCAAGGGTTTTTTCGTTTGTTTCTTCTGCTTTGGACTTAGACACGCGACTAAAGTATTACAGCGTTAAGGCAATCTGCAATGAAATTAAGTACAAAAACAATTATTAAACAAATATAGGAATAAACAAATATGGGAATATATTGAACTATGTAAGCAAGTATTAGTATTGTTTTGGATCATTCTTCTTTAAGTTGCAATAAAAATTGCCATATAATTTTATGTTGCTTTTAATACTCACATTTAAAGTGTATTCGGGATTAGGTTAGGTATAGCGATATGCTGTTATTTTAGGCTCATACATACTATTCAGACCATCATGACATAACAGTGATCAACATCTCACTTATCACTGACTGCTGCTCGATTCAATAATTAGCTCAATAACATGGGACCTCCTTGCTATAATCGAGTCCTATCGGCATTTCACGTTGCGCTGAAACAACTTAGAGACTCTTTGAAGCAGAAATGTCACCAACATTACTGCGAGGAGATAATCCACCGCCGAAATAATTTTTGGTGTTGGTCGGAACTGGGATTGAACCCGTGACCTTTTGAATGCAAGGCGGGCATGTTAACCAGTACACCACTGAGGTTTCCTTTTTTTTCCAAATCTAGAAAATAGTAAAACAATATGAAAATGACTACTAAGGAAATAACAAATACAATCTACTTACCTACATAATCTCCGCAATAAAGGAAACGATATACACTTTATCAAAGGAACACATTTAAAACAATTATATTAAATTTCTTAATTTTCTCAGCTAGTCTGGCGTTAAATTTGTTTAGAAGTGATGCCCCTGACGGCGTTGACATTTGACATAATGGCATTGAGGTTTAGACGTGTATTTCAAAAATCTTTTTAACTTGTTCATGATTTTTTTTTATATTTTGGACCGTATTTAACCCCATATATAGTCAGATATGATGTTATATCTACCATATCTTATTAGATATAGTGCTATATATGGTCCTATCCAAGCATATATTATTAGATATGCCAGATATAATTAGATATTATACTATATATGATGAGATCTGCAATTATATCTAGTACCATATATAGCATATCTGTGCATATCTAATTATGTCTGAACCAATATCTGAACAGATCCAATTAGACCCAATTTGATATTATTAGATAGGATTGGATCCTCCAATTTTTACACGGGTATACACAAAATACTCATGGCGTTGTGAGTATGAATACTGATATGAATCATAGATTATGGACCGTTTATCTCCCGGAAAAAATTGTGTAAGCTCCAAAGATTACTTTTTTGACATTATGTGTTGTTTCTTTTTTTGGAAACAATCAGTTTTATACTGTAGTTTTTTTTTTGTGCCATTCGTAAATAGGAAATTTCTATTTACGAATTTTCGGGTTTTAGGTCGCAATTCTTGTAATCTATGATTCCATTCGAGGTAAATATATATTGGGAAATACTCCCTCGTGAGTACTATGTTTTAGAGGTGTGTGTGACACGCGTGAATCACGGGATTGGTGAACGAAATCTGAAGCAATTCTCGTGATTGTGAGTGTATGAGATTGAAACAAATACATATGTCGTGCGTGAAAAATAAAATCGGTTCTCGAATGTGCGTGAATAAAGTTTCTGCAAAATAACGCTTACGAAAAAAAAAATCAAGATTTAATTCTTACACGTATGTTAACTGAAATTAATTTAGCTTTCGAACTATATTCTATTCATGAATTTTGTTACCTTTGCTTGTTCCCGGTTGGAAAATGTCGTGTCGTGAGTCACGTGACTTGTAGTGTATCGTGCGTGAGTCACGTGACTTGTAGTGTATCGTGCGTGAGTATTTAAAAGTAGTTCTTGCGTGGGCGTGTGTGAGTACTGGTTTTCATTTCGTGAATGTGCTTGAGTGTGAATAGCTAGCACACGTATAGTGCGTGAGCGTGCGTGAATAAACATTTTGCTTCGTGAATGTGCGTGAGTGTGAGCGAAACTTCACTACCTCTACAACGTTTTATTCTTGGTGATGGCGTTTTGGTTCCCCATGGTTGAGGGAATCTGGCCAAGTAGTCTCACCTGAATAGGTGGCAACTTAAATATCAAAAAAAAAAACGTTTTATTCTCTCATGGCTACAGGGTGACACAAAAAAAAAATACACACATCAGTATAACATTGGACTATACTGTAGCAAAACCACATTTGTAGCGTTTTTATGCTGGCACATTTATTATTGACCTATTTTCATAGGAAAAAAAGTATACGCTTGGAATAATTCAGATGTTGCTCATGTTAGCCTCGCTCCAGCCTCAATGCAGCCAATGATTCGGGGACAGCGTTACCGTTGGGAATTTTCAAAAAGTGGCAAATGTCAAAAAAAGTGGCACAATTATTTTTGAAAAGTGGCACATTCTTTTTATTAACTTATACCAAAAAACTTAAAAAATTAATGCCGCTATGAGGTAAAATAAAAATTATATTTAGTGAATTCATAGAAATTGGAAAAGAAATGTTCTTTAAAATTATTTTTAAGCGTTCATAAAATCGTCGGGCTTTTTAATTATATCTTCAAATTCATTTACTATATCAAAATAATGTATATGATCATTGGTTTTTAAGTAATGGGGATCTAGGAATTTTGTATTATTAAATTTCTTATCATTTATGTAAATTCATGATAAAATTTTAGAATATTAGTTTTAGCTGTAATATTATCCGTTTTTGGATGTTTTCTAAAATAATTTGTGATTTGGCTTCATGGTCTATGTATATTTTCGTAACTTCTTTAATATACAAAGAATTTTTATAGTCGATATCTGCTAAATCACTAATTCTAATTTAACTATTTTTTTTTAAATTTGTGTACAATATTTTTGTTAAATATATTATATCAGAATTTTAGTCTGTAGAACTGGAAAAATCAGTCCCCAAGAGTGATTGCAAACTTTTTTAACTGCGCTCTCATGGGATCTATCATCAATTATTCTTTGCAGTCGTACTACAAACCTTAAAGATTTTCTTAATTATCATAGAAACGATATTTAAAGCCACAATAAATTTGACATATTCAGAATACGCTTTACTAACCTAAATTGAATCATAACCGTTCACATATAATAAGAATTAATGGACGGTAGCTTTTTATCCTAGGTGCCCAATATTCAATTTTTTGAATAACACATCTCTTTATGGTGTAAACTTCCCAAAAAAGTTAAACTTAAAAAAAAGTGGCACACATTAGTGGCACAAAATCATGAAAAGTATCACATTTAGTGGCACAAAAGTCGCACCGACTAAAAATAGTGTCAAATTTGCCACTAAAGTGGCACAACGGTAACGCTTTTCGGGGAGCCTTTTTCATAACTACTTATATTTTCGGTATATTTAATTAACTTTTGCTGTTAAGTAATGGAAGACATTAAATGTTGGTGAAGTTTTGCCGCTGTAAAATAATAATGGCCAATGTTACCTACAGGTATAGGTTTTAATCTATAACTTCAAAACTGTTTTTCACAATTAGTTTTTCAGCAGCCCAACTAAAATTTTGTAACGACAGATTGCCCGTAAAAACAGTCTGTCTGTTGTTGTATAAAAATGGTTGACAAAGCTTGATCAAATGCGTATATTTGAAATTTTCAGAATTTGGGTAAATGTGGTATACCCATTTCTTTTTCGATAGCCAATTTTTTTGTTTTTGTTCGACGAATTTTAATGAAAATAAAATTTTGACAAAATTTTCTATAGAAATAAAATTTTGAAAAAAAAATCTATAAAAATAAAATTTTGACAAAATTTTCTATATAATTAAAATTTTGACAAAATATTCTATCAAAAAATTTTTATAGAAATAAAATTTTGCAAAAATTTTCTATAGAAATAAAATTTTGCAAAAATTTTCTATAGAAATAAAATTTTGCAAACATTTTGTATAGAAATAAAATTTTGCCAAAATTTTCTACCGAAATAAAAAATCTATAATATAGAATCGCATTCTTCTTTCGACTAAAACATTCTTGAAATTCAATAAAATTCTGTTTTTGACTATGGCTTTTACAAAATCGAGATTTTTATCCCGCATGAACTTGTCTGTTTTGCCATATTTGTAAAAGACTATTAGCAAATAAGGTTGATAAAGACTTTCTCAAAATATTAAAATATTTTGTCAAAGCTATTGTACCATAAATCTGATATCGACTCAAAAATGTCTACACAAAAGGTACTAAATCATTCGCGGGGGTACTACGGTACTGACCAAGGTGAAAAAGTATTGAAAAAAGTACTATAGTACTGCATTTTCCATCCCTGGCCTGTACCACATTTGCTGCATAAATAATTACTTCGATTCAGTGCTTGAACATAATTAAGCACATCTGATAATATTGCATTTTTCATATTTCCAGTAGTTCTGAGGAAATATTTATATGTTATTTAATGTTTTGCGGTCTTATGACATTATGAAAAATTATAATTTAATTATATATAAATATATATAATTATATATAAATATATAAAATTCGATGTTAAAACATTAAATGCCTATCTTAGATATCTAACGAAAAATAATTCATTGTCACCGTTGTGCCATTTTATTGCTATATTTGCTGCTTTTTGCCATATTGTGTCACTTTTAAAAAATTTCTTTTATACCGCATTAGTTTGTTGTAATTTTTTCACCACAAATCCCGTGAAGATTACGGTTGTGAGTCAAGCATTAACAAATCGAATTTAAACTTCGATTAATAGAGTTGCTAGCACTCTGGTACATTATTTTTTCCACTTGAATCGCCTAATAGGAAATGTTCCATAGTAGATATATTGAGCTATTTTCCGAACTGTCAATTTCAATGAGTGATTTTCGATGAAATGGCAAATCTTATTTAAAAAGTCCATTTCACAATTCTATACAAACAAACGCAATATAAGTTCATCTAATTCAAATTATTAAAAAGTGTGATAATCATTATTGTTGTTTTTGATTTCAGCTTAAAACTATGCATTGACTAAACTACAAATTTATTTGGGCAAAGCCCTATAGACTGCAAGATCGTTGGATGGACAGCTGTTTCTGAATTACCACATTCCTCGGCAGCATTCTCTACTTGCATCAAAACTATCAACCAATTATCAGAATAAATTCGGGTAGTTCACTAAACCCAAAATGAACTACACTTGAACCTCCCGAAAAAAAGGTTTTTGATGGTGGGCTATTGCCTACGCAAATTTGCAAGCATTTGCATCTTTTCCTTTGCCAAAGTCAAATCATCGATTTGAGGGCAGTTCCATTTTTCAGAAATTCTAATCGCTTCAATTAAAAAATTTTAGTTAGAATGACGCCTTTAAAATAATAATCATACTTGTATATTGTATCCGAGATAAATTTTACCTAATTTGCAGAATCAATATTTTTTAGTCAAAACAGTAGCAATATGTTTACTGTTGCACAAGCTGTAAACAAGACTACATTGCCTTTTCTAGCAGGCAACAACAATACAATCTTTAGAACTGATTTTTTCTTGTGAGCCTAACCTACACAGAAAACTTTTTCTGATTCAATCACGAATTTAATTGATCCAATTAATTTTTTAATTGAAATGTCCTCAATCAGGAAAATGATTGTGTCAACCACTTTTTTAATTGAGCGCCAAAAATAATATTTGATTAAAAATTAACTGATTTCATTAGAAAATTTCCATTAATTTTTTTAATTGGTTCAGTTAAAAATTTTATCAAAAAACGTAACTATTTTCAATCACTTTCTTAACTCTTTCACTACCGAAAAATACTAATATTAATGGCGTTTTCGATTCGCAAAAAGTGTGTTGCCTTGGTGTTACACTACTTTTTCCCTCATTGTATTTTCGCCCAAATGACAGTGTCATTCCAAAGTTATTGTTAATTCCTAATATTGTGAGGGATACAGGGTCCAAAATCTATGACAGTGTCCTTCATATTTTGCAATAAATTTCGAGGATGTTGCCCCTTTTTTCCCAATCGCAATCGCCATAAGACTTTAAGTTTTCTTCTGTTTTTACTTGCACCTACCATAATTACTTCAAGAGCTATATGAGCTTGTACTACAGACTTGATTCTTGAATTGCGACCAAATAGCCTAACGAAAAAAGAACCCGAAAAACCAGCAGCTATAGTTTTTGTATGAATGTCCATTTACTAGAGACATACAGTAAAAGAAGGGTCTCAAAATTTCTTATTTTTCGTTTATTTGTAAAAAATTTTATAAAATGTATTTTAGTGCTCACCAATATGGAAAATATTAATAGCTTGTTTGGATTAAAGCCTCAACTTTAAAATAACATCGAAATAAGAATCGAAACTAAGTGGAAAAGTAGAGTTTGCCGTCGTTTTCGAATGTCCACTTAAGTGGACATCGGTAGTTAAAGAGTTAACTGATTTAGAGTTTTTAGTTTGATTAAAACATTGATTGTTTAAAAAAAAATTTAAAAGTTTTAAAAATCCATAAATTTTTGAACTGACTTACGGCCATTTTCATGTAGCTCTGTTAGGCTTTAATTGTCAGTTAACAGAAAGTAAATTGCGAATATATTCTCTCCGGTTAACTTTAACTGAAAAATTTTCAGAAGTTAAGTTCCTAACGGGAATATGAAATATATAGGCAACATGAAAGATATGTACGTCCATAGTACGGTTTATAAGCTCGTTAGCTAACGTTCATGAAAATGGGGGCTAGTCTTCCGAGTTTAAAAAGTTTTTCAATTAAAAATTTTAAAAATGTCAATCATTGACTTAATTCACATAATGTTCCTAGGTGATATTTTTTTCTGTTTAAGCAAGACTTTGCGGTCTGAGCCGAGATAATTTTCTCCTAATAGGAGGCCGAAAATTCAGATAAAAATCTTCAACACGTTTTCATGAGTATTTGTACAATCGATCTTGTCATCCTATTAGCGTATCGAGTTGTATTTAATATAGGAAATTTGTGTTATAGAAAATGATTAGTAGATCTTGAGAACCACGCAAAGTGGACATCATTGAGTGTGTACACACAATATATGATTTCAAATGATGTTTCATACTAATAAAATATATAGTTAAAATTTATTTTCGGTGCTTTTAATTTGTAGTTAGAATCAAATAATTGTGTTTAGCTTGCAAATTTACTAACAAGGAGAATACAGATTACTCTCACAGCATATTCCTTAAATATTAACACTTCCGCACACGCACACTTAAATAAACACAAATACAAATGCATGACAGTAGCTTTCATAAATAATTTGTAGATTTTCTCAAATTTTTGGTATTGTACTTTGAAGAATTCCATTCACATCACGCATATATTCTTGCTAAAATACAATCTCCTGGGTGTTATCATTCAATTAAATTTTTGTGACTGGGAACTATTTCGTTTTTTGTCTTCTTTTCTATTTGACATAACCTACACCTACATACGTTTCGTCTATTGATTAGACGTCAATGCAACGCAAACCTCGAGTGATATTATCGTATTGCAACCACAATATGGGCAACAGAAACATCTAAACACGGCAGGATCTGGCCCATCAACATTGCAACAGCAAGTGAAAAGGCATACGGCACGCAGTATAAGTGAATGTGTCGACATTGATTATGTTGATGAAGATGTGCCACAATCAGTCAACAAGAACATAGACGGCGATGATGATGATGATGACGACGACGATGATGATGAGGATTTCACAAAATTGTCTGAAATGAATGACGACTCTGTGCCCACAACACATGCCGCATTGTTAGGAAACAATGATTTCACCGCAAAAACCTCTTCAAGTGTAATCAACGAAACTATTTCCGGTCATGTTGGTGGTGGTTCTGGTATTGGTGCTCTTACATCTCCACTGAAGATGAAGACTGATGCTGGGAATGGGGATGATACACAAAAATTCCTTGTCAACTTTTCGTCAGATGATGAAAAGTCAACTCAATTGTGCAACACAGACAATGAATCCGTGAACAGTATTGATTTTAAAGCTGACATCTCCCGAGGTTTGGTTGTTCAAGGTATACACTCGAGTACAAGCAGTGATGATTTGCATAGCACAGCGACAACGGAAGGAGGTAGTATTCCAGCACCACCTGCAAAATCAGGCAATGATGCGTTTACCACATTCTTTCATAACATTAATGCAGGTAAATAAACAGTGTAATTTTGTCAAATAGCATGTACGTGTACTATCGAAACATGTTTCTGGGGACTAAATCTTTTGTTTTGTCATGATTTTGTATATTGACTTGAAATTAAGAGTTACTTGGAATCCACTCAAAGTGTTTATATATGGTAAACGCTGACATTGATAATGATCAGTTAGTTATTTAGATATCCATTTTTGAAAACAAAATATTTGACTAAAAGATCGGCCATGCCGAATCTTATGTAATCTTCATTATTGTTTGCTTGGAAGGTTCTACTAAAAACTATCATCCACAGTCGCACTGCTTGGGTTCTGGTAACAGTTGCCGATGGCAATTTTTTTATTTCATCATGTGTGGAACCAAGCCTATAAGACTCTAAAACGTTACAAGAATGAGAGCAACAGCATTACTCCTCCAATAAAAATAAAAAGCTCTTATAAATAAATTATGCAGTAAATATAAATATGAAAAACAATATATCGAACAAATTTGGGAATCGACCACGAATATATTCTGGTGATCTTCGGTAGCATAGTGAAAGTGCTAGTTTCTGCTGATACATTTACAACCAATCGCACTTCCATTTTATAATTAACAAGTATATACAGTAGTAAGTTCGGCCCGGCCGAATCTTAAATACCCACCACCATAAATCAAATATAATAGTTTCCTTTAAAAACTCTTCGTCGGTGCGGGTATCTTGACAGATATTCTCCCAAGCAGATCAATTCAACCAGTACACTTCCCGAAGATAAATTTAAAGATTCTACCTATAAAGACTAGATCAGATTCTGGATTTATAAGAACCAATTTTGTTTGAATTTTAGAGAAATCATAAACATATCGTTAAATGATGAAAAAAACATTGATTTGAAATCTTAAATCTGTAGATTTTTACCGCCATAATTTAAATGATAACGGGGAGTAAAATATGGAAATTTTACTTTTGGTTTCAAGCAATTTTCATGATCAGTGCTCCTGATATACCCCGATCGATCAATGTCTTAATATGTAGAAATAAATTCGATACACAATTTTGAGGGTCTAAAATACTAGTATATTTACATTTTCAGGCAAAGTGGATAAAAACTACAGACTCTAGCAGCCCAAGAATAAATCCGTGAGGTAGGTCTATATGGGGGCTATACCAAAACATGGACCAATACTCAAAATAGACAAATTGGAAAAAAACTAAGAATTCTAGAAACCCAAGAAGTAAAATCGGGCGATCAGTCTATAAGGGGGCTATACCAAAATTTAGACCGATACGGACCATTTTCGACACACCTCTTAATGTTCCTCAAATACCTCTAGAATTCCAATTTTAGACAAATTGGGAAAAAACTAAGAATTCTAGAAGCCCAAGAAGTAAAATCGGGCGATCAGTCTATAAGGGGGCTATACCAAAACTTGGACCGATACGGACCATTTTCGACACATCTCTTTATGGTCCTAAAGTACCTCTAGATTTCTAATTTCTGGCAAATTGGATAAAAACTACGGATTCTAGAAGCCCAAGAAGTAAATTTGGAAGATCGGCCTATATGGGGGCTACACAGAAACATGGACCGATACACCCCATTTTCTGCACACCTATTTGTGGCCCTAAAATACATCTAGATTTCCAATTTTGGGATAATCGATTAAAAACTACGGTTTCTAGAAGCTCAAGACCCCAAATCGGGTGATCGGTTTATATGGGAGCTATATCAAAACCTGGACCGATACTCCCCATTTTCGACACACCTATTTGTGGTCTTAAAATACCTTTTAGATTTTCAATTTCAAGCAAATCGGATAGAAAATAAATATCTAGACGCCATAGAAGTAAAATCGGGAGATCGGTCTATATGGGGACTATACCAAAACATCGACCGATACATCCTATTTTCTGCCTCCCATATCTGGTGATAAAATACCTCTAGATTTCAAATTTCAGGCAAATCGGATAGCAAATGCAGTTTCTAGAAACCCAAGAAAGAAAATCTGGAGATTGGTCTATATGGGGACTGTACGAAAACATGGACCGATACGGGCCATTTTCGACATACCTCTTTATGGTCCCTAGATTTCAGGCGAGTCGGGTTGTAAATACAGTTTCCAGACGACCAAGAAGTAAAATCGGATAGTAAATACAGTTTCTAGAAACCCAAGAAAGAAAATCTGGAGATTGGTCCATATGGGCCCTATACCAAAACCCCATTTTCGATACACCAATTGTTGGTCCTAAAATACCTCTAGACTTTCAGTTTCAGGCAAATCGGATAAATAATACAGTTTCTAGACGCCCAAGAAGCAAAATCCGGAAATCGGTCTATATGGGGGCTATAACAAAACATGGACCGATAGATACCATTTTCGGCATACTCTTTGATGGTCCTAAAACACCTTGAGATTTCCAATTTCAGACAAATTGGATAAAAACTACGTGTTTTAAAAGCCTAAGACCCCAAATCGGGAGGTCGGTTTATATGGGGACTATATGAAAACCTGGACCGATATAGCCCATTTTCGAACTTGACCTGCCTGCAAACAACACACGAATCTGTGGCAAATTTCAGGACGATAGCGCCATTATTGATTACAATAGACAGACGGACATGCTTATATCGTCTTAGAATTTCTCCCTGATCATAAATATATATAATTTATATAGTCGGAAATCGATATTTCGATGTGCTACAAACGGAATGACAAACTTATTATACCCCCATCACCATTCTATGATGGTGGGTATGAAAAAAGGGAGCCACCGTGTGCAATGGTTAGAATGCCCGCCTTGCATTCACAGAGTCGTGGGTTCAAACACAGTTTCGACCGAACACCCAAAAGTTTTTCAGCGGCGGATTATCCCACGTCAGTAATGCTGGAGACAGGCAATGTGGAATACCGTTCGGACTCATTTAGCTTAACATGTAATCGGGCAGCACTCAGTGATATGAGAGAAGTTCACCACTGTGGTATCGCAATGGTCTGAATAGTCTAAGTGAGCCTGAAATATCGGTCTGCCACTATACCTACGACTAAAAAAGAGGAAATGTAACGCCTCACTAACACCAACAAAGAAGCTATAAATAGAACGCCCACTAACAACATTAACTTAAGGATTATACATCAGCTTCTCCAATCTGCTACAACAACATCAACTTATGGGGTCTGAGATAGAGGTGTGCACGTGAGTAATAGTTTACTCACGCTCACGCACACTCACGACTGAAAAATCATACTCACGCACACTCACGCACGATATTTTTTGGTAGGACTCACGCTCACGCACACTCACGAAAAGAAAATTTGTACTCACTCACACTCACGCACGAAAACGTCGTGACTCATGAAAAATACCGTGACTCACGAAAAATATCGTGACTCACGAATAATTTTATGATTAATTTACCTTACCGAAGTGTCTGAAAACATGAGCACTATTAAAATCGAGAGTGTTATTAAACTCTTAACATCTCAGGTGTCACTAAAATTGTAATTGAATTTAACTCTTAAGCGTTTTATGTTGGTGAGCAGGAATATTTTCGTGAGTGTAATTCGTTACTCACGCACGCTCACGAAGATATTATTTTCGTGACTCACGCTCACGCACGGCATTTTGGTTTGTTAATCACGCTCACGCACACTCACGCCGTTGTCATGAGCGTGACTCACGACTCACGCACGAATCACGAAAATTTTCGTGAGTCACGACAATTTCGTGTCACGTGCACACCTCTAGTCTGAGATCAATATTTCATCCAATGAAGGAGGGTATAAGGCTATTGTTATTCGCCGTTTACTTCGTTCGTACTCATACAGCTTCGTTGAGACAATTCAGTACCCCCTATTAAATGACTGAATTTAATTCAATCGTATGAAATAAGAGAAGAGTTAGAACCTAAACATAGCTAACATTTAATTCCGTTTTGTGTCTTTTAACTTTATCATATGTTTCATTGTACGCAATTAGTATCTTCCTTAAACGTTATCGTTGTCTCGTGTTTATACATTTTGCACTAAATTTATTGCAAATGTGTTCATACAACTGTTAATAGTGTGGAGTGATGACTATGTAGAAAACAAATATTTCTTGTCTTCTTTCAATTATTTTTATACCCTCCATCATAGGATGGGGGTATATTAACTTTGTCATTCCGTTTGTAACACATCGAAATATTGCTCTAAGACCCCATAAAGTATATATATTCTGGGTCGTGGTGAAATTCTGAGTCGATCTAAGCATGTCCGTCCGTCCGTCTGTTGAAATCACGCTAACTTCCGAACGAAACAAGCTATCGACTTGAAACTTGGCACAAGTAGTTGTTATCGATGTAGGTCGGATGGTATTGAAAATAGGCCATATCGGTCCACTTTTACGTATAGCCCCCATATAATGGGACCCTTGTGGAGCCTCTAACAGAAGCATATTTCATCCGATCCGGCTGAAATTTGGTACATGGTGTTGGTATATGGTCTCTAACAACCATGCAAAAATTGGTCCACATCGGTCCATAATTATATATAGCCCCCATATAAACCGATCCCCAGATTTGGCTTGCGGAGCCTAAAAGAGAAGCAAATTTCATCCGATCCGGCTGAAATTTGGTACATGGTGTTGGTATATGGTCTCTAACAACCATGCAAATATTGGTTCACATCGGTCCATAATTATATATAGCCCCCATATAAACCGATCCCCAGATTTGGCTTGCGGAGCCTCAAAGAGAAGAAAATTTCATCCGATCCGGCTGAAATTTGGTAGATGACGTTGGCATATGGTCTTTAACAACCATGCAAAAATTGGTTCACATCGGTCCATAATTATATATAGCCCCCATATAAACCGATCCCCAGATTTGGCTTGCGGAGCCTCAAAGAGAAGAAAATTTCATCCGATCCGGCTGAAATTTGGTAGATGACGTTGGCATATGGTCTTTAACAACCATGCAAAAATTGGTCCATATCGGTCCTTAATTATATATAGCCCCCATATAAACCGATCCCCAGATTTGGCTTGTGGAGTCTCTAAGAGAAGCATATTTCATCCGATCGGGCTGAAATTTGGTACATGGTGTTGGTATATGGTCTCTAACAATCATGCAAAAATTGGTCCACATCGGTCCATAATTATATATAGCCCCCATATAAACCGATCTCCAGATTTGGCTTGCGAAGCCTCAAAGAGGAGCAAATTGCATCCGATCGGGCTGAAATTTGGTACATGGTATTGGTATATGGTCTCTAACAACCGTGCAAAAATTGGTCCACATCGGTCCATAATTATATATGGCGCCCATATAAACCGATCCCCAGATTTGGGTTGCGGAGCCTCAAAGAGAAGCAAATTTCATCCGATCCGCCTGAAATTTGGTACATGATATTGGTATATGGTCTCTAACAACCATGCAAAAATTGGTCCACATCGGTTCATAATTATATATAGCCCCCATATAAACCGATCCCCATATTTGGCTTGCGAAGTCTCCAAGAAAAGCAAATTTCATCCAATCCGGTTGTAATTTGGAACATGGTGTTAGTATATGATCTTTAACAACCGTGCCAGAATTGGTCCATATCGGTCCATAATTATATATAGCCCCCATATAAAACATTCTCCAGATTTGACCTCCGGAGCCTCTTGGAGGAGCAAAATTCATCCGATCCGGTTCAAATTAGGCACGTGGTGTTAGTATTTGGTCGCTAACAACCATACCAAAATTGGTCCAATCACACAAAAATTGGTCCATATCGGTTCATAATCATGGTTGCCACTAGAGCCAAAAATAATCTACCAAAATTTTATTTCTATAGAAAATTTTGTCAATATTTTATTTCTATAGAAAATTTTGTCAAAATTTTATTTCTATAGAAAATTTTGTTAAAATTTTATTCGGTTCATAATAAAATTTTCATCATTGTCAAAATTTTATTTCTATAGAAAATTTTGTCAAAATTTTATTTCTATAGAAAATTTTGTTCAAATTTTATTCGGTTCATAATCATGGTTGCCACTCGAGCCAAAAATAATCTACCAAGATTTTATTTCTATAGAAAATTTTGTCAAAAGTTTATTTCTATAGAAAATTTTGTGAAAATTTTATTTCTACTGTGTCAAACTGAATTATAACGTATTGGATCGATCTTTTTTGATTTAATATATACCACGTATGGACTTACATACTATTTAGAAGATGGTGTTAGGAGGTTTTAAGATACCTTGCCATCGGCAAGCGTTACCGCAACTTACGTAATTCGATTGTGGATGGCAGTGTTTAGATGAAGTTTCTACGCAATCCATGAAGGAGGGTACATAAGCTTCGGCCTGGCCGAACTTACGGCCGTATATACTTGTTTTTTTAATTTTTAATTGTTCCAATTAATTTTTAACTGAAATCTCTTCAGTGCTAGTATCAATCAACAAGGACAATGAAAAAATCAATTGATATAATTAAAAAATTGATACAATTAATTTTTGTGATTGATTATTACTTTAATTAAGTAATTAGTTTAATAAATTAAATGTTTGATTGAAAATGTTTAAATTCAATTAAAATTTCAATTAGAGGAATTTCGGCGAATTTTTCCTGTATAAGTACACAAAAAAATATCACCAAAATATAAGAACAAATGTTGTAATTTAGAGGACCTAACTCCAGAGATGGTCCGAGTATAAACTTTTTGGGTTTTCTGCTGTAAAAAAGTTGTAAACGTCGAAAATGTCAAGGAATGTAAAAGTTATTCAGAAAAATTTAACTCAAAAACTCTTCATGTTAGAGCCAACGGAGGCCTAAACTGTCATATACCATAGATTCATCTCGGAAAGCTCTTTCAGAACCTATGGTGATATTAAAAAAATGCTCCTAACTGCAAACTTAAGGGTTATTTTTAAACGTAAAAATAAATGGTCATAAATAAAATTCTTTTTAGGAGTTTTATTTTTTCCTTCAGAAAATAAAACTCTTCCTAGGAGTTTTATTTTTTTCTTCGAAAAATAAAACTCTTTTTCAGGAGTTTTAGTTTTTCCTGTCTTAATTAAAACTCATATTCATATTTTTCTTTTTTTACAGTTTCTTGTTTTACCGAGTCTATCTCATATAAAGTTTATTTGTTTAATTTAACGAACATAATTTTTTTCCAAATTTTCAACGGAAAGATTTGAACGCAGGTCTCTCAGTACCAATTTAAGAGCATAGCATGTTCTTTCCATCTGCAAAGAGAAAAATAATTATGCATTGAAGACGCGGATCCAAATATAAGACTGCAAGCAGTATCATATAAAAAGTTTTATTTTCTGAAGAAACCCAATGAAAAAAATACTTTTCTCCGGAACGAAATTTTAGACAAACGAAATTCCCCTTATAAAGTATTTTCTATTAGAGTAAATAAACTCGAATTTGTGAAAAGCGATTCAACGATTATCTCTGATATTTTTCATTTGAAAGAACATTTTTTGCGTCAAAAGAAAACTTTGCTTGTCTAAAATTTCGTTCCTCAGAAAGGAAAACTCTTCTTTCTGTGTAAAAAGAGTTTTATTTATGACGGATGAATAAAACTCTCTTTTTAAGAGTTTCATTCGAGGTTTTTTTTATTTTTAGTCACAAAATTACGATTAAAAAATAAAAAATGCTCAAAAGCAATTTGCATAATTTGCGGCATATGAAAAGCGTCGGAATGCAACGCGTTTTCAAATTTATGAAACTGTGAAAATGCTTGCGGCAAACATAGGATTTAGCTACAACGTGTGTGCATGCAAAGTACCAACCACGCCGATTTATATTTATAAATACCCCTATTAAAATGGGTTATGTGAAATTGAACTGACAATAGCATGCCTATTTTTTGACACAAAATTTGTCTTTGTATATTTCAATACTCGGCTCTGATCGAAATTAGCATATTCTTAGTAATTTTTATAAAAGACATTCGTAAATAAAAAATAAAAAATATGATATAAATGATTTAAAAAAAAAATTATACTGTACAATTTTTTATATTGTCAGAAACAAAGTGGCCTATAATATCTTCCGAAGAGTGAGAAAAATACAAAAAGGAACCCAAAAAATATCAGCTATAGTTTTTGTATGAATGTCCATTTACTAGAGACATACAGTAGAAAAATAGCTCCAAAATTTCGTATTTTTCGTTTATTGTTAAAGAAGGTTATAAAAATGCATTTTACTGCTCAGGAATATTAAAAATATTTATAGTTTATTTAGAGTAAAGCCTTTACTTTAAAAAGACATCGAGAAATAAATGGAAACTAAATGGGGAAATAGACTTTGGTGTTGTTATCAAATGTCCTCCTAAGTGGACATCAGTAGTGAAAGGGTTAAGTAGTAAAATAAACTTTTTATATTTAATTGATAAAAAAATTAAAATTAATTGGAATAATTAATTTCGTGAAAAAAAAGTTCTGTGTGCAATGCAACCCAAACTATTCTTAACTCAATTCCAAATTTAGTAATTTTTTTATTTATTTTTATTATTTTATATTACAACGACAATATAACAAAATCAACGAAGAAGGACTCGAATTGTGGGAATAATACAATTCACTAACACTACTGTATTTATGTAACATGTATATTCCATTTTCCGAATACCCTCTTATATTGCGGGAATTACTAAGAGCAAGTGGCCAAACATTGAATGTTTTAACTTTCCGTTTTTAAGAAACCTTTTATTGCCAAACGGATGTTGCATGTTGAGATATAATTGTCCTTAATTTTAAAGATGACCATCGTCAATGTTAAAATGTTCCATGTTCCTGTTGTGTTGTCCTTTATAAACTAGAAAGGAAATGCATTTCGTGTTTTTCTTCCGGCCATCGTGTTGAACGAAACAACATATTTTCCTTAAAGTATTTCTCAGTAGCCTATATATTGTTGTGTTAATAGGTTAATACAAGATTCGTAAATGAATTCTTTATAATAGAAAATTAAATTGCATTCAAAGAATGGTTGAAATAGGATAAAATAAATTCATTTAAATAAATATATATAAATTCATTTAAAGCAGACAACTTAATAACATGTTAGAAATATTTATTATCGCCTAATTATAAATTGTAGACATGAAAAAATTTATGTTACAGTCAAAAGTCGGATAAAGGGCAGTAAATTATCTGCAGTCGTTGTCTCTATAATTGCCAGATTATAAGCTATCTCTGTATATATTTCATAAATCAAAATAGACGAGCCGAGCCTATTAGACTACTTAAAGCTTCTACAATAAAAATTCTTTAAATTCTTTTACTTCTTACAGCATCGGAATCGGTTAGTAAACTATTTCGTCCGGGTTCATCTTCAACGACTCCAAAAAATGTTGTTAGCACTCCCTCAACTACTACAGATTCATTGTCACTGGCATCGAATATCAGCTCAGCAAAGCGTCCGATTGATGTTGAATTTATGGAGGATTCTTCACCGGAATCAAGTAAAACATTTCCTACACCATCTACCGCTATTATGGGAGAAATACGTTCTTTGGATTCAATGGATATACAAAGTACCAGCGATATTAAACAAATCCAAAGTGGTACACCCAAAGAGACACCAAAAAGTAATATATGCACATACTTTTTTTTCTATAAAACCAATACTAATTTCAATTGTATTTGATGTTTTCAGAGAATCCTTTTCTTAGTTCACCATCTACAACTGGAGGAAATATTGAAATTCCATCACTACCTGTTGATATAGGCTCAATGTATGAACAAACTTTACTCTCTTATACGGCACGTTTGATAGCAGCCCGTTTTCTATTGACTGGTGGCAGTGGGGGTCTCTATGATGATAGCACCGTTAGGGTTTCCATTAAAAGTATATGTCTAAACGTCATAGCACAATGTGTTCGTTTACGTTCTGAGATATTGGAAATTTCATTGAAATGTATGGCTTCAGAGAAACCTCTACCACAAAAAGATGTGGAAATAACTTCACTTGTTGAAGGTCGGCATAGTCCTGTACAAATACCTAGTGATTCAAGTTCCAATATTGGCCAAGACTATGAACATTTGGAGGTCAATACGGTGGCCCCATCAGATCTTATTGAGAATACCCGAAAATCGTCCTTTACACAATTGGATGTTTTTCGTATGGATGATAATGAGGGTCCTCTTTTGGAAATAATTGATGATCATTTCGGTAAGAGTAGCAGTGATTTTAATTTCACCACCCCCAACACCACCTGCAACATGACAAGAAGTGCAGATCCAGTATTATTTAGTAAAACTGATAAAGATATGACAAAAAATTCGCCTTTAATGAAAACCAAAAAAGATAAATTATCTACATCCGAGATAATAGGTGCCGATTATAGACTGAAGGGTTTTGTAGAAATAACTAAAGCCGATGAAGATATGCCACCGGATATGTTGCCCCCTAAACCCCCTAAAAGAACTAAGACATTCAGGAAATCAAAACTGGAATCTGAATTAAGAAAACTAAAAACTGGGTCCCAAGTCCCAGTGAATGATACGCAATTTTTACATGACATTTTATATTACTACAATCATGAAGATCCTATTTTGAGAGCAGGTATTCAAATTATCATTGGACAATATTGCCGATCTAACCAAGCAGGTCTTGTTGGAGATACTAAAATTAATTTGCAATATTTACTGGCCATTTTATGTATGGTAAGTAGACAATTGTTATTGGTTATTTGTATTGAGGAAGAAAATTAAATGTGAATTTTGAGAAAATTTGAATTTGTTTCCAACCCAATGAAAACCGTCTTGGCGAAACATAGTCAATCGTACCATATTACGGCTCACGTGTCTTTGTCAACATCCCCAGCCAATTGACGACCTTGTATCTACCTTTGAGTATATCATAAATTGTAGTAGTATAACTTTATTTTTTTCTTTTATTTTCATTTTATAAAAAAATTCGAGGTGGAAAGGCCATAAGCCCAATTAAAATTCATAGAATTAATTAAATATCCACCTGAACCAAAAATCTTGGGATAATTTGTTGTAGGACTTGTGGCGCCGTCTATATCCGCAGTTGCTTTTGTTTTAAGCTTTTTACAAATATCACTTATATATGCGGATGTCGATTGATTACCCGGGAAATGGAGTCGAGCACAATTGATACGACTCCAGCCAAGAAAAAATTTAAAAACGCTTAATAAATTAAATGACATTGGCATGTTCAATCGATCAATGAATGGTTTGAAAATAATTGCGCTGCAATATTCAATGATGGAGATTCTTCTATTATCCTATTTTTTTAATTTTAAGGTGGGTATTAAGTTCGAGTTTAGCCGCTAAAATCGCCATTTTTCACGATTACATTTCTTTAACAATACTTTTTAAGGAATACAAACTTTGTGAAAACTTGCTTTGGGCTATTCCCCATCAACTTATAGTAAAATCTGCAACAAATATGTATAATTTTATTCCTTTTTTAGTGAAAAAAACTCGAACTTAATACCCACCTTTATTTTAAAACGATATAGATATATTTGTTCGTCTGTAGACTTCATGCTCAAAGATAGGTCGCACCGGAAATTTTGTGATATAGCATTTAAATATAAACCCATCATCCGATTTGGCTTCTTGAGTGATTAGGTCAGGTTAGGTTAGTCTGGTCTTGCCAAAATGTCTTTAAATTTTTGACACCCTGAAATTTTCATAAGATTTGCAGGAATTTGCATTTGAAATATGCAAAATAGGAGCACTATTTTCGGTCCAGATTTTCATTATGTTACATATACTGAAGATTGTTGATATCTCTCCATATTATATCGGACCTCTATATAGACCACCGTTGCCAATTTAGCTATTTTCCCTCTAGATTTGGGTTTTTTTGAAGTCGTTTAGCGGGGAAAAAAATGAATTTTCATGACCCTGTTTGCTATTTTTGGCTTTTTATACCCTTCACCACTACTGTGGTACAGGGTATAATAAGTTTGTGCATTTGTATGTAACGCCACGAAATAATTGTCATAGACCCATCTTTTACCGATCGGCTTAGAATTAAATTCTGAGTCGATTTAGCGATGTCCGTCTGTCTGTCTGTCTGTCCGTCCGTCTGTATATGTAATTTTGTGCACAAAGTACAGGTCGCAGTTTAAGTCCGATCGTCCTCAAATTTGACATAACGTCTTTCTTCGGGTAGAAGATAATCGCTATTGATTTTGGAAAAAATCGGTTCAGATTTAGATATAGCTGCCATATATAGTTATCAATTCACGTATTTATGAACCGACGTTCTTCAAATTTTGTACATGTGAATGTTTTGTCAGTCCCGTAAAAACTGCCAAATATCAGCTAAATCGGTTCAGATTTATATATAGCTCCCATATATATCTTTCGTCCGATTTGGACTTATATGGCCCCAAAAGCGAGAGTTTTGCCCTGATTTGCATCAAATTTTGCACAACGAGTACGTTTAATAGTATCGTTAATTGTGCCAAATTTAGTTGAAATCGGTTCAGATTTAGATATAGCTCCCCTATATATCTTTCGTCCGATTTTGACTTATATGGCTTTAAAAGCCAGAGTTTTGGCCTGATTTGATTAAAATTTTGTACAAGGAGTACATTTAATAGTATCGTTAATTGTGCCAAATTTAGTTGAAATCGGTTCAGATTTAGATATAGCTCTCATATATATCTTTCGACCGATTTGGACTTATATGGCCCCAAAAGCCAGAGTTTTACCCTGATTTGCTTCAAATTTTGCACAACAAGTACGTTTAATAGCATCGTTAAGTGTGCTTAATTTGGTTAAAATCGGTTCCGATTTAGATATAACTCCCATATATATCTTTCGTCCGATTTGGATTTATATGGCCTCAAAAGCCAGAGTTTTGCCCTGAGTTGCTTGAAATTTTGCACAAGGAGTACGTTTTATAGTATCGTTAATTGTGCAAAATTAAGTTGAAGTCGGTTCAGATTTAGATATAGCTCCCATATATATCATTCGCCCGATTTGGACTAATATGCCCACAGAGGCAAAAGTGCTACTCTGATTTACGTGAAATTTTGCGGAGGGAGTAGAATTGAACTTGAAACTTTGCACAGGTAGAATTAAGGTTCTGCATATGCGTGTTTATTTTGGTTGAAATCGGTTCAGATTTTGATATAACTCCCATATATATCTTTCGCCCGATTTTCGGTCATATGACCACAGAGGTCAAAGTTGTTATCCGATTTACGTGAAATTTTGAACAGGGAGTAGATTTAACATAGTAACTATGCATGTGAAATTTGATTTCAATCGGTTCAGATTTCGATATAGATTCCATATATATGTTTGTCCTATTTAGGCAAAACTGGCCGAAATATCTACATTTTCCTTATCAAATCGCCACTGCTAAGTCGTATGGTATCGAAAATGTGGACTTACAAAGTGGTGAAGGGTATAATATAGTCGGCCCCGCCCGACTTTAGACTTTCCTTACTTGTTTATTTTCGACATGTTTCTATTGCAATATGGATAAAACGGCGTTTTCACTAAGCCTTGCTGTCAGAATAAGGTTTTCCACATATTTCAAAGCTCAATTGAAACATTAATAATGATTTCAGCCATTATGCGGGCATTTTGGCATCAAATACACCTTGTTGTAAAGTTTTTTCCTTATATTCATAAAAGTTATCGTAAACATTAAATCTAATGGTAGATACAGATCCCTTAGATAAACTGTCACTAAATTATGAGGAATATAAGCATTTGACTCGTTTATCCTTTTTAAGCTATTATTTTAAACTATATTACTAAATTAAAATAGTAGATATGAATTGCTCTGTACACTGAAAACATATTGTCGTGAGGCCAAAGATTTCATCACCCTCAAAAAAAAATCGCTTCTTTAACATATGTTCCAAACATATTTTGCAGGAAGCACATATATTATTGCATACTGCCGAAACATTAATATGTTTGTTTTATGTGAACATATTATATGTTTGGAAGAATTTTGAGCCAAAAATATTATATGCTTGGAAGAATTTTTCCCAAACACGATTGTGCTCATTCCCTAACATACTCGTAATTTTCACTTCCACGAAATTTTTTAGTTATTGGCACCTTTCTCTGTAATACAAATAATGTTGAAGAAATTATTCACTTTTATACATTTTTTTTAAATTTTACCTTTCGCCTGCACGGAGAATCGAACCGAGGACCATACAGTTTGTAAGCCAACACACTATCCACTGGGCTACGTAGCTGTTATAGTCACCAGTAGATAATTATCGTTTTAAGTTACATTTATATAGCATAGTTTGCAGCGCCCACGAGCCCATGCAAACATAACATTATTTAACAGAAACATACATTTGTTTGCCACGTGGAGCAGTGGTTAGCATGTCTGCCTTGCATGCAAAGGGTCGTGGGTTCAATCCCTGCTCCGACCGAACATTTTTTTTGTTTTGTTTTTTTTTTTTTTAATTTACACATTTATATTTATACTATATTAATTTTTTTAAATGAAACATCGAAATGTGCGTTATTAAAGATTTATAGTCAGTAACAGTGCTTGATATAAACGAAATTGAATGATTTTTGGATAAAATATTATTTTTTATTGCAAAAATAACAATCTTGTAATAAAAATCTGTTTTCGTACAAAACTTTAAAATTTGGAAGGAATTCAAAAACTAACAAAAGAAGAACGTGGAGTCGAGTATAAACATACATACATAATTTTATAATATAAACATAAATTTATTTAGGAGTGAACAGTTTTTTACTAGCATTTAACACCATCGATCTAAAATTCCTTTTATTTTTCTTTAATAATTCATTTTAAAGAAAATAAACTTTTTAAATTGTTTTAGCTGTAAAAGTCGAACTTAATGCCCGCTTTTATATTTGATGGTGTCCGTCAACTCCTCGTGGACTACTTTTTAATAAAGAGAAACTAAACTTTGTTTTTTTACATTTTACTGTGTAATTTTTCACTATTTCCTCCTTATTTCATTTTACCGTCCCAACTCTAAAAAGAGTATAGTGCCCTTTCGTTATTTTTATGAAGACCCCTGATTTCTTTCAACGAACCAAGAAAAAAATAATGCCAAAATGATAAACAAAACACATGTCCACACATACATAAAATGCTGCTCTCAAGGCGAAAACATAAGCTGTTTGTTTTTCAAATGTCTATTCTCTTGGTTCAGAATGTATATTCTCTTTATTCAAATTAAATAATATTTAGACTTAAACATATCAAATTTTTGGCCTTATCATAAAACAGTTTTCCGAAACAACATACAAGCGGTTTCACAGAAATTGTTCTCTTTTGACTCTTTTGCTGTGTTATATTGACATCTTTCGTCAACTCTCCCGGTTTCCATCTCTATTTCTCTCTATACTCTCTCTGTCGCTTTGAATAAAATATCACAACATATGTATGTTTAGTTGAAATTTGTAAATTTATATATGTTTGTATTCACACATATGATTTTTATGAAACATTCATGCCCCAAACATAATATATTCTAACATATTAACATAGATGTCCCAAACATTTAGTGTTAGTTTAGGAAAATTACATGTTCGCACTTAAATATATTGTGGTTTAAAATCGTGCCCGAAACACATTTTGTTTATATCGGAACATATGAAAAACATATTTTTCTAACAGTGATATGTTCTTAAAATATGAACGCGAATTTTGGTTATAATAGCATTTGTGAATTTCTCTTATATAAACTGTTTTCCTTGTCCAAAAGCCGATAAAGTCGTTTTGTCTTAAAAATGATTCAACTTAAAAATGGTTATCTTTACATGAAAGAAGGCTAGGGTCAATTCTAAAAAATGTTAAATTTAAATTAATGAACTAGTCTTTAAATTTGTGGAGTTTTTGTATCTTGACCACAAACCAAAAAAGCGTTGAAAAATAGAAGATGTTTTTCAACAATTTATTTCATTTCATTCATGAAGAAAAAACTGAAAAAAACGAATAAATTCAAATTTGACTCGGAATGAATACCAAAATTATTAGTGTACAAAATCTTTGGAACCGGACAAGCTTTTTTTCAGTGTAACAGTTTGGCTGATAAGTCCCCGGTCTAACAAAGAAAAACACTTTTTTTTGTCAAAATTCGTTTTTATTATTCAACATAGTTCCCTTCAAGAGCGATACAACGATTATAACCACCTTCCAATTTTTTGATACCATTTTGGTGGTACTCCTTCGGTTTTGCCTCAAAATAGGCCTCAGTTACGGCGATCACCTCTTCATTGCAGCCAATTTTTTCCCTGCGCGCATCCTTTTGAGGTCTGAAAACAAGAAAAAGTCGCTTGGGCCAGATCTGGAGAATACGGTGGGTGGGGAAGCAATTCGATGCCCAATTCATGACTTTTTGCCATCGTTCTCAATGACTTGTGGCACGGTGCGTTGTCTTGGTGGAACAACACTTTTTTCTTCTTCACATGGGCCGTTTTGCCGCGATTTCGACCTTCAAACGCTCCAATAACGCCATATAATAGTCACTGTTGATGGTTTTTCCCTTCTCAAGATAATCGATAAAAATTATTCCATGCGCATCCCAAAAAACAGGCAATTACTTTGCCAGCGGACTTTTGAGTCTTTCCACACTTCGGAGACGGTTCACCGCACGCAGAGAAGAAACATGATTGCCACAATCATATTCGAAGAGCAAAATAATATGATAGCAGCTATTTTTGCGGCGACCATGTAACATTTTAACCTGAAACCATGTTGGCTCAGTGAACATGGTTCTAAGAAAAATACAATTGTCCTCATCTAAAATGTTATTATATTGATAAAAAGAATTTTGTTTCCATTAAAAGACAATGGTCACGATCTAAAATGTTATGTTATTCGTCAAAAATGTTTTTCTTCTAGTTAAAAGAACATGGTCACAACCTAAAATGTTTTGATTTTTATGAAAAAACTTTTTTTCGTCGTCGAAAAAAGGACGCCACTTGAGAAAAGAAAACACAAAATCAACTTTATTTGTTTTTATTTATTTATAAACTAATTCATTGTTTATTTGTATTTATAATGTCGTGCAAGCAAACTTCACATATTTTTACACACTCTAGTTTGGTTCAATTTCAACAATAAGTAATCATTCCATATTTACTTCGTGCCCATCAAATGTACAAACGCAGACATCATGTAACTGCAAATAAAAATAAATTATACCATATATCAAAATGCAGAACAAAAACCAGGTATATTTTTTTCAATTACACTTTCCTTTTTGGTATTCACATAAAACCACGTGCCATTTCTGAATAAATAAATTAACACAAAACACAATAATTCCGTATTCTCCGTCCATTCCAAGAAACAATCAACACACGACTGACGCGCAAAATGAAAATCGTGTGTACCTGCTCAATGTTTTTATAAAATTCTTGTCGCTGCAAAAAAATTAAAAAATTAAATGGTCACGAAAACAATGTACATGGTCTTTATGGCCATGTAATGGTTGTAGACATGTCTATACGTAAACTATAAAAATATTTTTTTTCTGCAAAAAAGTAAAAAAATTGAATGGTCAGATACATGATTTTCCTGACCATATAATGGTCTCAAATTCTATCATTTAAATAATAGAACATGTTTGCGGCATTTGAGAACCATTTAAATGCTTATTGTCAACATATATTTTTCTCCGCTCGTAAATTATTTTTACAAAGACAAAATACATGGTTTTCGCGACAATTACATACTCTAAATAAGCATTAAATGGATGCGGCAACCATGTCCAAACATGTTTTTTCTGTGCGTGCGGTTGCTGTCCACTTAGCCGACTGTCGATTGGGAGTGTAGTGATGGAGCCATGTTTCATCCATTGACACATATCGACGGAAAAATTCGGATGTATTACGAGTTAACAGCTGCAAACACCGCTCAGAATCATCAACACGTTGTTGTTTTTGGTCAAATGTGAGCTCGCGCGGCACCCATTTTGCACAGAGCTTCCGCATATCCAAATATTGATGAATGATATGACCAACACGTTTCTTTGATATCTCTAAGGCCTCCGCTATCTCGACCAACTTCATTTTACGGTCATTAAAAAACATTAATTTATGGATTTTTTTGATGTTTTCGTCGGTAATCACCTCTTTCGGGCGTCCACTGAGTTCACCGTCCTCCGTGCTCATTTCAGCACGCTAGAATTTTGCATACCAATCAATTATTGTTGATTTCCCTGGGGCGGAGTCCGGAAACTTATTATCAAGCCAAGTTTTTGCTTCCACCGTATTTTTTCCCTTCAGAAAACAGTATTTTATCAAAACACGAAATTCCTTTTTTCCATTGTTTTCACACTAACAAAAGTTGCTTCACAAAAGACGATCTATTTCACAAACTAATTGACTTCCAGACGTCAAATTTTGACACGAGTCATTTGAAGGTTGGTACTATATAAAAATAATATGCATTTAATACTAGCGACACCATCTATGTGTCAGACCGGGGACTTATCAGCCAACCTGTTATGTAAGAAATAATTAAGGAAATAACGTTTTGAATGTGGTATTATTTTTTATCAAAACAATACAATAAATAAAATGGTATTGATAGGAACAAAACGCGCGATAAAAACAAATCTGTTATTTATTATTGGAATGGATTTACATTTACAAAAATTGGACAACAATTGGGTAATTTTCCAATAAAAGTTATTCAGTATAAACTTACAAGACAGTATGAATGGGGTTTATTCTCTTGGATAAAATTAGAAGAAGTGTACACGTTCACGAATTTATCATTAATTCAGCGGTTTTAAACCAATTAAAACGAAATATATTGATATTTCCTAATGCACTTCTATGTGACATTTTGCAATACATATATCGCACATTGGATTTGTTGATGATTAACCAGCTGATAATTGCAAGTTTTTACTGGGAAATGTAAACGATGGCCTTCCAGTAAAAATTTGTGATAGTAACCAAAATTTAGCGAGTACGCAAACAGAACTCATATGGCTTAGATATATCTAAGCCTCTCATTTTAAGTGAAATAAAGCTTTGAAGTTTTTTTTTTGTTTAATTCCAATCAAAAATGTGACTTTTGATACAACAAAATTTTGTTTTTTCTAGCTTTTAGCTATTGTTTTGGGCAAATCTAGCGGTTTTTGGTGAAACAATTCTGGCAACGCTTATATAGACGTATGTCATAATTAAATTTATTGGGTATAGGTACCCTCCATCATAAAATTACAAATGAAGTGTAATTGCAATAGGATTTAGTTACATTACTCGGAGTCGAAGTCGAGGCTGATGAAAAATGCTAGACCCGGAGTTGATCAAAATTAGCTCGACTCCATAGCCGTGATAATTAGAAATCTAGCCAACATTTTGGAACCGACTCTTGATGAATTGTATTTATAAGAAATGAGGACAGTATTACTGTGGCATTTCATTGCCGCTGAAAAAATTATGCTTGTTTTCACTGGAGTGAATGACTCCAATATTCTCCCTTTTCTATTATGTCAAATGATTTTTTTATTTTTGAAAAAAAATCCATGAATACTACTTCAAAAAATATCTACACTTATGCTGAGGCTCTCTTAGTTCTACTAGAGCTCTGAACAATCAAAATGCTACTGACATTTTTTGAGCGAAATCAAAATCATTTCACTTTTAGCGTGACTCTATTCTAAGTTTAAAGATAGTTGGAAGACTTTTAGGTGCTCTAAAGTCGGGATATTTTTATACTTCAGCACGGTATACGCCACATTCGGCACATCTCTTTACAGTCCCCACGCACACTCGATCATAAATGTCGTGACTCATGAATAATTTTACGAGTACTGAAAACATGATCATGATTAAAATCGAGAACGTTATACGAAGATATTATTTTCGTGATTCACGCTCACGCACCACATTTGGTTAACCATCAGCGTGAGTCACGACAATCGGTCGAAACTGGGATTGAACCCATGACCCATTGTATGTAGGGCGGACATGTTAACCATTGCACCACGGTGCTCTCTTGTAGGTCTGATATAATAAAATTTGCCGTGCTCTTCAAAACTTTAACAATTCTTAACATATGCATGAGTATTTAGAATGCATTAGATGCCCCATTAGACATCCTTCACATGTGTTATTGTAATATTTTTTTTCCTTATCAAGCAAAATCAATATTGCCTTTAGCCAATGACAGCATATGCCCTTTAAAGGGGAAATCATAGTGGTAGTTCTTTTTTTTAATTTTTGCATGCCAAAAAGGCAATGAAGAAAAAATCAACCAAGCCATCTGGCCTTGCCGGAAGTTCAATCTGACATAATTCATTTTCTCTTGTATACATATTTCTTAAAGGATATTATTGTACATTCTTGGGATATTCAATTCTCTTGTATGGGTCTTCACTTATACACTGCAATGTTTTCCTCTTTTAATTTTTTTTTTATCCTACTTTCTTCTTTTTTTCCAAGGGCCTGCAAGATGACATTCACACGGTGGTCATACAAGCATTGAATACATTCGATAAAATATTTCCATATGTGTTATTTAAATATATGACTATACCAACGACATCAGGAGCAGACATGATATCAGGAGAGGGACATGGAGTTGATATAGCATGCAAGCAAACATGTCATGGAAGACAACAACACAAAGAAACAAAACACAACAAGGAACAAGAGCAGCAGTATCAAGAAAAATATTGCCCAAAGGATGAAAATCGAACTGAAGCCACTCATCCGACAGCAAGAACACCAAAAACAACAACAACAACAAGAACCAAGCTACAGTGTATTTCAGGGCACTTTAACGATAATGATGGGATTATAGCTGCGCTTTTGAATGCTTTTCAATTGCATGCGAACAGCAATAGCAGCAACAATGGGACCGTTAACACTGATAGCCAAGATGCTGTAAGAAGCACCAATTCCAATAATGACATTATGAACGTTGAGGGTAATAGTGTTGGCAGTGTTGGCAAGGCTACATCCGGTTCCTCTTCTCAACAATACGTGCAGACTTCAACATCACCATCAGGCATCGGCTCATCTCATTGTTGTGGCCATAGCAGCAGGATACTATTGATATCACCAAAATTGTTATTGAATAAACTTCGTCTATGTCACTACAACAAATATTGGTTGGTCCAAAATAAATATGCCGAAGTTATTTCAAATTTAAATTATGCTTTACTACGGTCTTATTACGGAAATAACTATACCAGCACCATCACCAACACCACGACCAAATACAATGGCATTGGCCTCCAAAACCCTCACCATCATGGTTGTTCCTCAGACAACTGCTGCTGTTGCTGCAATGATGATGACGTGGCTGAAGGATGGTTTAGCTATGAAGACGAAGATGTAGATGGTACCGATTTTGTCTGCAGCTTGGAGGTTAGTATTCTTCTCCTTGTTTGTGTTGTATTCTCTCTTTTTTGGGAACTTTTATCAAACCAAACAAGTAGACGGAGCAAGGAACATATAAATTTCTCAAATAATCATTAAACTGTTTGAATTTCCAACTATGGTGTGTAAATACAAATTGAGAGTAGTGGTATCTCTCATTTCTATGCCGTAGCCATGGTTTAGGGACAGTATTTCTAGTTCTTTATGTATATCCATTGAAAGGAAGTTTAATGCTTAATGTTTATATATTTTTGAGGTTGTGGAAATGATTGTAGGAACTATTTGCAATATCAATATGTATAAGATTCAAAGTAAGGATTTACGGAGTAATTTTCCTCGCAGTGAAATTGTGCAATAGCAGATGCTTAAGAAAATCGCTCTAGCACTTCCATTCCCAGACAGTAGGTTCTTTTTACCGAACTTGCAAAGTGGAAGTTGTCCATTGGCCAGTGGTAAACGCCATTCCGTTCCTTGTGGTTCGAACAAAGATGGGTTCTCGTCCTATTCGGTATTTCGAACGACATTCAGAGATGTCGTTTAGACTACCGTCATAAGATCAGAATCTTGAGATGAACGATGAACGCAAAATAGCATAGATGAAATTGTACTAAATCATAGCATAGATGAAATTGTACTAAATCAGTACCATTCGAAGCCAAAAGGTACAATCATTCCATACCGAATGGTCACCTTGGGTTCGACGAAACATTATATTTTATTTTTGCAATTAAATATTATTCGGTGTTGGCATTACAATCCCTCGAGTTTAATTGATGAAGGAATCGATTTGTATGTTAAATGCGATGCCATAAATGGAATTACAGAAACTCAAAGCTAAAAAATATCAAAAATAAAAAAATATCAAAAAATTATCCCAATTAATATATTAATAAAAAATATCCAATGAAATACAATCATATTCGGAATGTATAATATCTTATTCTTTCTTAGATTTTGCGTTTTTAAAGAAATTTACTAGCATTTTAGGAATAAATTGAAAAGGCATAAATAAAACCTATTCGAACTTTCCTCGTATGTGAAAAGCATGTTTTTTTTTATCTAGAAGTGAGTTTTTCTGCAAAATGTCTAAAAAATGTATTCTTTTATTGGCGTTTTGTGCCCTGAAGCATAAATAAATGTTGTTGCTTGTGTGTGTTTTTTAATAAATACTTGGCCAGTATTGCACAAAAATCAAGCCAATAAACGAGACTTATTTTGAAGCTAATGTAAATATTGTCTATGTAAACTTTATTCATGAACATCATTGCACATTGGTCGTAATATACACAAAGGAGAAAGAGCATCAACAAAAAAATCTACATTTGCTTGATTTACTTAATACTGACTTTCTGATGAGAGAAAAAATAAACCGAAAGTCATTTTAATTTGTCGTTGATGATAAAATAAAATACAAATAAATATATAAATATTATGTTGACATCTTCTGTACACTGAATAAAGTGTATTCTATATGATTTATTATAAAAACATATGTGTATTGGAACCAGGGATGGAAAATGCAGTACTATAGTACTTTTTTCAATACTTTTTCACCTTGGTCAGTACCGTAGTACCCCCGAGAATGATTTAGTACCTTTTGTGTATACAGTTTTGAGCCGATATCAGACTTATGGTACAATAGTTTTGACAAAATATTTTAATATTTTGAGAAAGTCTTTAACGAACTTATTTACTAGGTCTTTTACAAAATTTTGTCAAAATTTTATTCTATAGAAAATTGTATCAAAATTTTATTCCATAGAAAATTTTTTCAAAATTTTATTGTATAGAAAATTGTATCAAAATTTGTATCAAAATGACAGTGGCATAGGAAAAGAGATATGTTTGTTTCGAATTCATTTGGCATAAGCCGGCTATCAATGTAAAACCTTTTTTCGGAGGGTTCAAGTGTGGTTTTTGTTGGGTTTAATAAACTGCCTGAATTTATTCTGATAATTGGTTGATAGTTTTGCTGCAAGTAGAGGATGCTGATGAGGAATGTGGTAATTCCGAAACGTGCGTCCATCCAACCATCTTGCAGTCTATAGGGCTTTGCCCAAATAAATTTGACAAACATTCTTTTCCTCTGTTGGTTAAGCTACTCTTGTAGTTTAGTCAATGTATGGTTTTAAGCTGAAATAAAAAAACGACAACAATGCTTAAAGAACAAAACCAACAATAACAAAACAAAACAAAAAAAAAAAAAAAAAAAAAAAAAAAAAAAAATAAAATTTTATTTCTATAGAAAATTTTGTCAAAATTTAATTCTATAGAAAATTGTATCAAAATTTTATTCCATGGAAATTTTTTTTCAAAATTTTATTTCTATAGAAAATTTTGTCAAAATTTTATTCGATAGAATATTTTGTCAAAATTTTATTTCTATAGAAAATTGCCAGTTTTCTTCGAGCGAGCTCTCACACATCGTCTCAAACAACTGTAGTTTTGAGCCCTCAAAATGTTAATTTGATGGTTCATCCGCCATATAGTCCTGACTCGGCATGACTGACTTAATGTTATTCCCGTACGTCAAAAATAAAATGAGAGGTCAAAGTTTTTCGACACCTAAAGAAGCGGTTGATGTATTCAGAATCAGAGAATGAAGCCGCCGAGTCGCGCCGCTGATTTTCGCCGCCGTCGAATATGGCGACTCATCTAGACTCAAATTTAGCCGCCAATTAAAATTTTGGCTGATAAGTCCCCGTTCTGACACATAGATGGCGTCGCTAGTATTAAATGCATATTACTTTTTTATAGTGCCAACCTTCAAATGATTCGTGTCAAAATTTGACGTTGTAAGTCAATTAGTTTGTGAGAAAGAGCGTTTTTTGTGAAGCAACTTTTGTTATTGTAAAAAAAATGGAAAAAAAGGAATTTCGTGTTTTGATAAAATACTGTTTTCTGAAGGGAAAAAATACGGTGGAAGCAAAAACTTGGCTTGATAATGAATTTCCGGACTCTGCCCCAGGGAAATCAACAATAATTGATTGGTATGCAAAATTCAAGTGTGGTGAAATGAGCACGGAGGACGGTGAACGCAGAGGACGCCCGAAAGAGGTAGTTACCGACGAAAACATCAAAAAAATCCACAAAATGATTTTGAATGACCGTAAAATGAAGTTGATCGATATTGCAGAGGCCTTAAAGATATCAAAGGAACGTGTTGGTCATATCATTCATCAATATTTGGATATGCGGAAGCTCTGTGCAAAATGGGTGCGGCGCGAGCTCACATTTGACCAAAAACAACAACGTGTTGATGATTCTGAGCGGTGTTTGCAGCTGTTAACTCGTAATACACCCGAGTTTTTCCGTCGATATGTGACGATGGATGAAACATGGCTCCATCACTACACTCCTGAGTCCAATCGACAGTCGGCAGAGTGGACAGCAACCGGTGAACCGTCTCCGAAGCGGGGAAAGACTCAAAAGTCCGCTGGCAAAGAAATGGCATCTGTTCTTTGGGATGCGCATGGAATAATTTTTATCGATTATCTTGAGAAGGGAAAAACCATCAACAGTGACTATTATATGGTGTTATTGGAGCGTTGGAAGGTCGAAATCGCGGCAAAACGGCCCCATATGAAGAAGAAAAAAATGTTGTTCCACCAAGACAACGCACCGTGCCACAAGTCTTTGAGAACGATGGCAAAAATTCATGAATTGGGCTTCGAATTGCTTCCCCACCCACCGTATTCTCCAGATCTGGCCCCCAGCGACTTTTTCTTTTTCTCAGACCTCAAAAGGATGCTCGCAGGGAAAAAAATTTGGCTGCAATGAAGAGGTGATCGCCGAAACTGAGGCCTATTTTGAGGCAAAACCAAAATGGTATCCAAAAAATTGGAAGGTCGTTATAATCGTTATATCGCTCTTGAAGGGAACTATGTTGAATAATAAAAACGAATTTTGACAAAAAAAGTGTGTTTCTTTGTTAGACCGGGGACTTTCAGCCAACCTGTTAATCGAAAATAGTTATTAAAAACAGAAAAACGTATTAATAATTGTTGTAGTTTCTGCTAAAATTTTGAACTTTTGATCTGCAATTATCCAATATTAGGTTTCTATAATAATTTCCCAAAAATCTTGCTCAAAATATATGAATGATATGTAAATTTGATTGTTAGATTAGTTGTACAACTAATCTCATAATCATTTCGATAACCTCAATTTGATTTTATAATGGATAAATGTCCGCCGCCGAATATACACATTTTTATCGGCTCAGACGTCAACCCTCCGCCGCCGGAGGCAAAATTTTAGTTTCAGCCTCCGCCGATAAAAATGGGTCGGCTTCATTCTCTGTTCAGAATGCATATTTTCGAGATACCTCAGAGTTTCAAAAGTGTATAGATCTTAATGGGGAATATTGTGAAATAACCAAAAGATTTTCGATGAATGATATTTGTTTTTGTTCTCTAATCCCGAAATACAAAGGGCACATTTACTACAGTACAATTATCAGAATATTCAGTATATTCCATAAGTTTTTTTTCGTGCGATTTTAAATGCCCAAAATGGAACAGGTTCCTAAGGGTTTGTTTTTTCATAGAGGAGGACATACAAAGATGAATATCGTAGTCTCTTTTCTACATCCAAAAATAACATTATGCTCTAGGAGGTGATCATATTCTTTCTCTGCTGTTTCGGTGTAAAAATTATATGTTTGACACTCATTTTATTAGCACATTATTTTTAAGTGCAAGCATATAATGTTCATAAATTGGTATAACATGTTTGGGACATATATGTTTATAAACGTCAGATAGTGAGAATAGAGAAAAAAGATGAGAGAAGAGAAGATTGAGAGACATATTACTTATGTTAAAAACAAGTAAGGAAAGTCTAAAGTCGGGCGGGCCAACTATATTATACCCTGCACCACTTTGTAGATTTAAATTTTCGATACCATATCACATCCGTCAAATGTGTTGAGGGCTATATATAAAGATTTGTCCCAAATACATACATTTAAATATCACTCGATCTGGACAGAATTTGATAGACTTCAACAAATCTATAGACTCAAAATTTAAGTCGGCTAATGCACTAGGGTGGAACACAATATTAGTAAAAAAATATGTGAAACATTTAAATCTGAAGCAATTTTAAGGAAACTTCGCAAAAGTTTATTTATGATTTATCGCTCGATATATATGTATTAGAAGTTTAGGAAAATGTTGGTATTTTGACCATTTTTGTCGAAATCAGAAAAACATATACATGGGAGCTATATCTAAATCTGAACCAATTTCAACTAAATTTGGCACGCATAGCAACAATGCTAATTCTACTCTCTGTGCAAAATTTCAACTAAATCGGAGTTAACAATTGGCCTCTGTGGTCATATGAGTGTAAATCGGGCGAAAGCTATATATGGGAGATATATCTAAATCTGAACCGATTTCAACCAAATTTGGCACGCATAGCTACAATGCTAATTATACTCCCTGTGCAAAATTTCAACTAAATCGGAGCAAAAAATTGGCCTCTGTGGTCATATGAGTGTAAATCGGGCGAAAGCTATATATGGGAGATATATCCAAATCTGAACCGATTTCAACCAAATTTGGCACGCATAGCTACAATGCTAATTCTACTCCCTGTGCGAAATTTCAACTAAATCGGAGTTAAAAATTGGCCTCTGTGGTCATATGAGTGTAAATCGGGCGAAAGCTATATATGGGAGATATATCCAAATCTGAATCGATTTCAACCAAATTTGGCAGGCATAGTTACAATGCTAATTCTACTCCCTATGCAAAATTTCAACTAAATCGGAGCAAAAAATTGGCCTATTTGGGCAAATGAGTGTAAATCGGGCGAAAGCTATATATGGGAGCTATATCTAAATCTGAACCGATTTGGCTGATATTTTGCAAGTTTTTCGAGACTCATAAAACATTTGGATGTACGGAATTTGAGGAAGATCGGTTGATATACACGCCAATTATGACCAGATCGGTGAAAAATATATATGGCAGCTATATCTAAATCTGAACCGATTTTTTCCAAAATCAATAGGGATCGTCTTTGAGCCGAAACAGGACCTTATACCAAATTTTAGGACAATCGGACTAAAACTGCGAGCTGTACTTTGCACACAAAAATACACCAACAGACAGACAGACAGACGGACAGACGGACAGACAGACAGACAGACGGACATCGCTAAATCGACTCAGAATTTAATTCTAAGCCGATCCGCATACTAAAAGGTTGGTCTATGATTACTCCTTCTTGGCGTTACATACAAATGCACAAACTTATACTAAAAGGTTGGTCTATGATTACTCCTTCTTGGCGTTACATACAAATGCACAAACTTATTATACCCTGTACCACAGTAGTGGTGAAGGGTATAAATATGTTTGCATTCATCAACATCAAAAATTGTAATTGCTTAAATCTAAACAATATTCAATTTACACATCAAATTATTCATTCGGAGCCTTAAAAAATAGGCTTAAGGTGAAACATAAAATATGTTTGCACAGTACAAACAATTTTTTTGCTTGCACAAATTCTGAAAATATATATGTTTGGGAGTATATGTTACAGAGGCAATTTTTAGATTCTGTAGATTATGAACATTAATCGATTATGAAAATTAATTAATCATAATTTGTAGATTATGAAAATTAATCGATTAGTCGCGATAAACGATGTAAAAGGCGACTTGTTGAAGTATATATTTCGACTAAGTTCGCTCTTAGTATCCCAATAGCTAAGTAACATAGCAAATTTCTTCATGTGTAAATAAGAATTTATTCCAAAACTCTTAAGACTTGGTTTAATAAAATGAGTTTAGTTCTTCTTTTGGTAGATGACATCGGTTTCCTTGTTATTTATTAATACCCACACAAATTTACAAACACACACACACACCCACCCACCAACTAATATGACTTTTCTAAACATCTTTGCAGAATTCATTGCTTGAAGAACTTTTACTATTGATTGCTGACGATGATGTTCGAGTTCGAGAATCTGCATCAAAATATTTGTGTCGTTTCATACTTCAAAATGCCAAATATTCTTCATCACTTCACCATCGCCTCGAACAACAGCATCAACATGAGTTCCAATATCAAGAGCAACAACAGCAACAGCGTTCCTTTATGACCCAAGATGATGAAATGGCTTCCTTGCATCGAACATATTGTGATAATATGAGAATGTTACAAAATTTCTTCGAGTACAGCATCTTTAACGACATGTCACCCGCAGTGCGTTATTTATTAAATCCTGAATATCAACAACGCCAACAGCCGGATCATGAGATATTAGGAATTTTGGACAGTATAATGACAATGCCAAGTTCAGAGGGGAGTCTATCGCTCAACAATGCTATTCAGACGGTGTTGTCTAAAGTCCTATATCGTCTTACAAACAAAGTGATGACATTCAAAGACAAAAATGTTCAGGTAAGTAATTTTGTTCAGCTTCAAGGGGAATCTGGGGTAGTTTCTTAATTTTTTCGCGATTGGGCTGTCTTGCAACTCTCAGACCACATACATTTTTAGGGGTTAAACATTTACATAAAGGGATATTAAGTTGAAGTAAGCGCTGGACGGAAAAATCAATGTGAAAGTATTTTTCATGTTATGTTTCGTTTTTAATAATAACGAAAAAATGAATACAGTTGACGTGCTTGCTTTGTAAACGAGATTTTGTAATTACTCCGTTTATTCACTGCTTCAATACGTTTCAACACAAAGTCCGACTTTCGGGAGAAAAAAATACAAAATAGAGAAAATTTTAATTGAAATACAGAAGTCCGGTTAACCGATACTCAGATTAAACGAAAATATCAAATATTTCACAATCCAGATACGGGTTTTATAACGGAGATAACCGATTAACCGTTGTCGGGTTTGTAAACGTTTACATAAAGGGTTATTAAGTTGAACTAAGCGTTGGACGAAAAAATCAATGTGAAAGTATTTTTCATGCTAAATGAATACATGAATACAGTACACATACACTGATGTGGCAGCCGCTGGCCAATGGATGGGGTCCATCGGGTCGATCCGGTACACAGAACCCGCCGCCGTGGGATCGTCATGAGATATTAATACAGTTGACGTGCTTGCTTTGCAAACGAGATTTTGTAATTATTCCGTTTTTTTCACTTCTTCAATACGTCTCAACAGAAAGTCCGACTTTCGGGAGAAAAAAAAAAAAATACAAAATAGAGAAAATTTCAATTGAAATACAGAAAACCGGTTAACTGATGATACTCAGATTAACCGAAAATACCAAATTTTTTACAATCTGGATACGGATTTTGTAACGGAGTTAACCGATTAACCGGTGTCGGGTTTGTACACCCTAATATATGTCTCATTGGTATAAAGACACTGGTAACTAGTCTAAAAAAAAAAACATCTTCTACACTAAAACAAATACTAATACTAATAACAATGATAATGTTACATGTACATTCGTATAAATTAAACATTTACATTATGTTCCCCCAGAAAGTTGATAAGAAGTTGCTATCCTATACACTGAAAAAACTTTCCCAGTTCCAAAGATTTTGTCTTTATTTTAATTATTTTGGTGTTGATTCCAAAGATTTGTGTCTAACTTTGTTTATTATACCCTCCACCATAGGATGGGGTTATATTAACTTTGTCATTCCGTTTATAACACATCGAAATATTGCTCTAAGACCCCATAAAGTATATGTATTCTGGGTCGTGGTGAAATTCTGAGTCGATCTGAGCATGTCCGTCCGTCCGTCTGTTGAAATCACGCTAACTTCCGAACGAAACAAGCTATCGACTTGAAACTTGGCACAAGTAGTTGTTATTGATTGATGAAATTGGTCGATATCGGTCCATAATTATATATATGCCCCATATAAACCGATCCCCAGATTTGACCTCCGGAGCCCCTTGGAAGAGCAAAATTCTTCCCATTCGGTTGAAATTTGGTACGTGATGTTAGTATATGATATTTAACAACCATGCCAAAAGTGGTCCATATCAGTCCATAATCATATATAGCCCCCATATAAACCGATCCCGAGATTTGGTTTTGGAGCCACTTGGAGGAGCAAATTTCATCCGAGTGAGTTGAAATTTGGTACATTGTGCTAGTATATGGCCGCTAACAACCATGCCTAACTAGGTCCATATCGGTCTATAGTTATATATAGCCCTCACATAAATCGATCCCCAATCACACAAAAATTGGTCCATATCAAGTTCACAATTGTATATAGCCCCCATATTTCAATTCTGGCTCTCTACGTACCGTGCAAAAAGTCCATATCGATTTGTAATTATTTGTAGACTTAACTATACATAACTTTTTGTCTAATATATACCACGTATGGACTAACACTTTAGAAAACGATGTTAAGAAGGTTTAAGATACCACAAACCAAGTAATTCGATTGTGAATGACAGTCTTTCGTAGAAGTTTCTACGCAATCCATGGTGGAGGGTACATAAGATTCGGCCTGGCCGAACTTACGGCCGTATATACTTGTTTCAGTGTAAGAAGTTTCTCATTACGTGTGCAATACATTGAAATTTTTCATAGACTTGTTTTTTTGTCTGCGAGCAGTCGATTTTATAGATGGGCTATACTGTACAGGTTTTTTCATATGGCCCCCATATAAACCGACCCTCTGGGTTGACTTGTTTTGTCGGTCCAATTTTTGGCATAACCTTCATCGATCTCCCAATTTGACTTTTTAAGGCAACCAACTTCAGAAATGTTACAATTTCTAAACCGCTCGCCTGACAGCTGATAGTTCATTTCCTTCAGAACGAACTTCATATGATTTTAAATCTTAATTGTAGTGCAATTTCTAGAAGCTCAAGAAGTCAAATCGGGAGATCACTCTAAATAAGGGCTATAGAAAAACATGTTTGTGGATTTCAAGCAAATCGGATAAAAACTGCACTTTCTAGTAACCCAAGAAGTCAAATAGGGAGATCGGTATATATGTTATAGGGGCTAGTCCGATACACAATATATTCGGCTCGACTATCTGTTGGTCTAAAATACCTCTAGATTTTGAATTTCATGTAAATCGGATAGAAATCGGATAGTCTTTAGAAGCTCAAGAAGTCAACTCGACATATCGGTCGATATGGGGGCTATATCAAAACCTGGACCAATGTACATCATATTCGGCATACCTATTTATGGATATAAAGTGCCTCTGGATTTCCAATGTAGGCAAATCGGATTTAAATTGCGATCTACCGAAGGCCAAGAAGTAAAATCTGGAGATCGGTCTATACGGTCTATACACAGCACATTCGGCATACTTGATTATGGACCTATCACAATTTCAGGCAAATCGGATGAATAAAACACTTTCAATAGTCGGATCTCTATATTTCCATGTGTTACAAACGGAATAACAAGCCGTTATGACCATTCAATGGTGGTGGGTAGAATTGGGAATTATAATTCCTTTAAGTGACCATTCCTTTTAGCTCCATTCTACAACAGGAACTAGTTCCTTTTTCAGTACCGCTCATTTTCTTCTCAGAGTTAGGTAGAATACGTCAATATAAACAGAAGAAATAACAAATCAGTAAATTGTACAACGCACCAAAAGGAGCGAAAAGCCTGAATATAGAGAAAAAAGGTTTTCTAAAACGTAACAAGGAAATCTGGTAATCAATTCGCAGATCTTGTAAATCCTATGGGAGTTTTTGCTATTAGAAATACCCAATAGATTTACACTGCTCGTAAGAATTTTACGAGAGCATATAAGAAAGAAGAAAAGGAACTGTGGAACTAAAAGAGCTGAAGAGCTGGAACTAGTTCCCGTAGTTCCTTAACGTAATTAGTTCCAATAAATTAGTTCCATCCGGAAGTACCCAACTCTAGTGGTTGGTATACAAAGTTCAAGAGCTCACCGAAGCACAACCAAAAAATTCCTAGGAGAAGCTTTTCTCTGATGAGAAGCCATTCCAAATTGAGCAGTTTGTGAACAAACAAAATGATCGGGTTTACTTGCCATAGAGGTCAGCTGAAAATATACATCTTTCATTGAATACCGGAACTCAAGTGCCCTCAATCCGTGTGCCTAAGTCTCAAATGCCGCAGAGGCAGGTGCAGTGTATGATGGCTTTATGGGGCGTTTGAAGACCATAATTCGTGCCATAGATAGCCAATTCGAACCAATCAAAACTTATTCTGATGGTTGATGTTATCTCTGGAAGTTTTTGCTTTTGAAAAATGAAATTAAAAAAAAATATAACGCTTTACTTGTATTACATATCCGCAATCTGGGAGCTTGTGAACAACTTCCGGAATCGAAATCCATCTGAAATGTTTTTATATTTAATCTATAGCCTCAAATGACCTCAACTGAAATGGTCCTTAAATATTCATATTTTACTATAAATTCCTTGTTAGCCGATTTTCCATAGGCAAAAAAATGATTCATGTAATCTGTTACAAGGAGGTGTTCCACAAAGTATACCTTGTGGTGTGTTTTAAAGAGTCGACGGAATATTAAAGATTAGACCTTTTCATACAGTGCTCATCTTTGTAATTCTTGGGAATAGTAGTTAGGAAGCTGTCATATATGTTGTATTTCCTGTATTCATCAACAATTGTCTTATTAATTAAATGTATTTTCTCGCTCCCTCTCTCTCTCTCTGTATACTTCTCTTTACAGTTTGGCATTATACATTGTGTGAAGCAATTACTAAAGTATTTTCCTTTTGCCGAATATGCCAGTGCCTGGTCCGAGTTCAACTTTATGGAAATATTCGTTAAATTATCACAATATAATTACAATACGGCTGTGGACTTAGCATGTCAAAGCGATTTGATTGATGTCAGCTGCAAATTAATAGTTGGTAAGTGCCTCTTTAACTGCAAGAATCACGAAGAAGTAAGCAATCAGTCTGTCCGTTAGTTAGTTAGTCACCAGTGACATGATTCTATCCAATAAAGGGAATACAAACTAACCGTAGATTCATACATTATGATGATAATGAGAAGAACGATGACAATGTCCTTTTGCCTTCTAATACAATTCGGTTCGCAAATAATAGAGAATATACAGTCGTTTATTGTACGAAAGTTTGTCATACCTAGTGAATTTCTATGATGTGGGAATCTCTTCTTTGGAAATGTAATTTTCTTGTAGTTGAAATGATTGCTTTGAAGACGGCCAGTAATGCTTGGAATGTGTGGGTGGAGAGAATGGCATCTACATCTACAATGAAATTGTCTTCACTATAGAAAGTCATTAGGCCACGATGCAGAGGATAGATCTGATATCCCAGTCCCCTTGTCTGTTCTGTATCTCTGCTGTATGGATTGCTGTTGGCCTAATACAAACACTCGTGTGTTGTGAGTCGATGGAATCAAAGCAGTTCTCACAAATTATATGTTAACATTTATGCTAAAAGGCTGTTAACTGTTTGCTGGCATCATTTTAGCCAACTACTACTCATTTGTGAACAGTCGATTCGTTAAGAGATGTTCACTTATACAAAAAATCATGAACGGCGTGCACGTTTTAAAACGATCCGTTCATGAAAGTGAATCATGAAAGTGTGTCAAACACAGAACAGACGGTGTCAATCTGCCTACGATAGAATGACACCATGCGGTGTGGACAAAGAAACCGTGTTGACTACATATAAGGTAATTGGCCGGTCAGTGGTAAACTATGCAGTGCCATTGTGGACAGCTCGAAAGAGCGACACATAGTGAAATGATATACAGACCTGTCATAACGCTGTCCTGAGAACTGCAACGGGATGTCTCCGCAGTACACCCCTGGATCACCTTTATGTGTCAAAGCAGTACCTCTTGGGTTGCTTTCGCAGTAGCCATCCATATCACGATCTTGTGGATAGGCATCTCCAACCCAGGAATGTAAGCGTTGATCTTCACCTTCTAGAGCGCGAGATCCTGCGTTACAGGTCTGAACAGGATTCATGAGGATACTGTAGCTGAAGCAGTGAGAAGCTACAATGTTAATTCTGTTCTCGGAGCTCGACCACCGCCCATAACACCGGATGAGTAAGACCTGCCAGGGTACTTTTAGCCCAACTAAGATCAGGCAAGTGCAGCCGTCTCAATTCCCACCCATAAGCGTAGGAAGGCCTCTGGGGAGGGGGCTTAGACCCCCCCAGAAAAATTTTAGCCCCCCCCCAGAATTTGAAAACCTATTTACGAATTTGCATTGTGGTAGAAGTTGCCGATTTTATTTCTTAACATTGTCTTCTAAATTGTAAGTTGGTTTCTTTACTATATGGTGAATTTTGTGATATTTTCCCGAATAAAAGTTTTTATGATTTTTAATGCATTATAAAGCTTGTTTGTCGAATATTTTCAAAAATTATTAAAATATTAAAATTTTCTAGAATAGATTAGCATTTTTGCGGCAAAATTTGAAAAGTTTTTACCATTTTATAAACTTTTACTCTTTTTTAATCTAATACAAAAAAAATACCCATTAAAAACACAACACGTCGCAGAGTTCCTCGATCTGGCCATAAGCTGAATACCAAAGCATATAACATAAACATGGATGCAATCACAATAAACTGTTACAACAACAACAACCCATTAAAAACCTATTAAAGAAGAAATGAGTTAAAAAAATTTAATCAAAACAACTTCCTGCGTATTTAAAATAATTAATTTCTTTGTGAAGACATTTTGCTTTTACAGTTGTGCCTTTAGAAGCACAACACAAAAAAATTTTTTGGAAGTGCTTTTACAGTTGTGCCTTTAGAAACACAACACAAAAATTTTTTTGCTGGGAAAAAGTATGGAACTACTTTTAGTTACTTTTTTTATAAATTAATCGTCGAGTTATATTGAAGTCTGATTTTTTATTAATTTTTATAAAATAAAACATGAATCGAACTGAAGTTCAGTCTATTAATTTTTTTCTAGGGGGGCTATAGCCCCCCCTAGGAAAATTGTCTAGCTACGCTAATGTTCCCACCTATAAGTGATTGATATTAGCGAAGCTGAGGTGTGTCCCATCTGTAACCAAGGGCCACATGACACTCGTCACCTTTTCGCTTGCCCAGCTAAACCTATCCGACTCACTAACACATCCCATCCTTGTCGTAGAGGTAGCTGAAGTACCAAACAGTGTTGCCAGTATTTTTCTGGCTCTTGTCCTCAAATTGTGATGTTTTCGTTCCCAAAAATCCCCAATTTAAATTTAAATTCCTCACAAAAATCCCCAATACAGAAATTTTGATTTTTTGGTAGATTTTTCATAAATATTCTTTAGAAATAAACTTCTGACAAAATTTTCCATATAGAAATAAAATTTTGACAAAATTTTCTATAGAAATAAAATGTTGACAAAATATTCTATAGAAAAAAAAAAAATTTGACAAAATATTCTATAGAAATAAATTTTTGACAAAATATTCTATAGAAATAAAATTTTGACATTTTCTATACACCCTCAAAAACAAAACATCGCTTCTGTAACATATACTCCAAACACATTTTGCTTCAAACATATATATTTTCAGAATTGGTCCAAACAAAATATAGTTCAAGCATATTATTTTTCACCTTAGGGTATACACTAGTAGTAAAAAATTTTAATGACATTTTCTTTGTGTGGATATATTTTTAAGGCGCGAATTGGTTACTTCCATTAGTTTACTTGCAGCATACTCTCTAGGTTTCTCTTTCTAAGCACATATATGTTTATAGGCTATTTCCAAATTAATATATGTTTGCATCTAGGCATTTTATACGTATATTTTCAAACATTTTATGTCCCAAACATAATATGTTCTAACATATTAACATATATCTCCCAAACGTATTATGCTAGTTTATGAACACGCATCCACTTCCACGCTTCCACTGAAAAATATTGGGTTAAAAAATTTAGTTCCAAACATATAATTTTTATACCCAAACATATGAAAAACAGTCTTTTTCGTCCGTTTAGAAATAAAATTTTGGCAAAATTGCCTGTAGAAATAGAATTTTGATATGATTTCAAAAAAAAAGAAGTATATACGGCCGTAAGTTCGGCCAGGCCGAAACTTATGTACCATCCACCATGGATTGCGTAGAAACTTCTACGAAAAACTGTCATCCACAATCGAATTAATTGGGTTCTGGTATCTTATAACTTCTTAACATTGTTTTCTAAATTGTGAGTTAGTCCATACGTGGTATATATTAGACAAAAAATGTCTAGGTAAGTCTACAAATAATTACGAATCAATATGGACTTTTGCACGGTACGTAGAGATCCAGAATTGAAATATGGGGGCCGCTTATATGTGAGCTATATACAATTATGATATGGACCAATTTTTGTGTGAGTAGAGATCTATTTATCTGAGGGCTATATATAACTATAGACCGATATGGACCTAGTTAGGCATGGTTGTTAACGGCCATATACTAGCACAATGTACCAAATTTCAACTGACTCGGATGAAATTTGCTCCTCCAAGTGGCTCCAAAACCAAATCTCGGGATCGGTTTATATGGGGGCTATATATGATTATGGACTGATATGGACCACTTTTGGCATGGTTGTTAATTATCATATACTAACATCACGTACCAAATTTCAACCGAATCGGTTGAATTTTATGGACCAATGTGGACCAATTTTTGCATGGTTGTTAGAGACCATATACCAACACTATGTACCAAATTTCAGACGGATCGGATGCAAGCCAAATCGGGGGATCGGTTTATATGGGGCTATATATAATTATGGACCGATGTCGCTTCTCTTAGAGGATCGGCAAGCCAAATTTGGGGGTCCGTTTATATGGGGGCTATACGTAAAAGTGGACCGATATGGCCCATTTGCAATACCATCCGACCTACATCAATAACAACTACTTGTGCCAAGTTTCAAGTCGATAGCTTGTTTCGTTCGGAAGTTAGCGTGATGTCAACAGACGGACGGACGGACGGACATGCTCATATCAACTCAGAATTTCACCACGACCCAGAATATATATACTTTATGGGGTCTTAGAGCAATATTTCGATGTGTTGCAAATGGAATGACAAAGTTAATATACCCCCATCCTATGGTGGAGGGTATAAAAAAAAATTTAAAAAAAAATGTAAACCGATTTCTCCAAAAAATCGCCAAATTTATGGAAAATCTCCACCAAATCCCCAAGTTCCCAACTCAGAAATTTCGTCCCCATTCATGAAAAATATCCTCAATGTTGTAAAAATCACCAATACTGGCAACGCTGGTACAAAAGTATTGAATAAAATCGATGAAACTATATTAAAAACTGTTACAACAATAACAACAACAACAACTTATACAGCAATTACACCTCTGCGAGCCAAAATCAGGCTCAGATTAACCTTACGAAATGAGATATGGCATAACTTGAACGAACACACAACGAACAGGCGAACATCTGTCGTAGTGTTTATCCGAGTCTAAGTTCCGCTTTAGCTACTGCTATGCACTTTGAGAAATAAGAAATCGACCCTTCTTTATAAAGGGTGATTTGTTAAGAGCTTGATAACTTTTTAAAAAAAAAAAAAAACGCATAAAATTTGCAAAATCTCATCGGTTCTTTATTTGAAACGTTAGATTGGTCCATGACATTTACTTTTTGAAGATAATTTCATCTAAATGTTGACCGCTGCTGCGTCTTAGGTGGTCCATTCGGAAAGTCCAATTTTGGGCAACTTTTTCGAGCATTTCGGCCGGAATAGCCCGAATTTCTTCGGAAATGTTGTCTTCCAAAGCTGGAATAGTTGCTGGCTTATTTCTGTAGACTTTAGACTTGACGTAGCCCCACAAAAAATAGTCTAAAGGCGTCAAATCGCATGATCTTGGTGGCTAACTTACCGGTCCATTTCTTGAGATGAATTGTTCTCCGAAGTTTTCCCTCAAAATGGCCATAGAATCGCGAGCTGTGTGGCATGTAGCGCCATCTTGTTGAAACCACATGTCAACCAAGTTCAGTTCTTCCAGTTTTGGCAACAAAAAGTTTGTTAGCATCGAACGATAGCGATCGCCATTCACCGTAACGTTGCGTCCAACAGCATCTTTGAAAAAATACGGTCCAATGATTCCACCAGCGTACAAACCACACCAAACAGTGCATTTTTCGGGATGCATGGGCAGTTCTTGAACGGCTTCTGGTTGCTCTTCACTCCAAATGCGGCAATTTTGCTTATTTACGTAGCCATTCAACCAGAAATGAGCCTCATCGCTGAACAAAATTTGTCGATAAAAAAGCGGATTTTCTGCCAACTTTTCTAGGGCCCATTCACTGAAAATTCGACGTTGTGGCAGATCGTTCGGCTATTCATGATGAAATGTCAAAGCATACTGAGCATCTTTCTCTTTGACACCATGTCTGAAATCCCACGTGATCTGTCAAATACTAATGCATGAAAATCCTAACCTCAAAAGAATCACCCTTTATATTTCTCCAATCTTTTGGAATACACTGTGCGGACTAAAGACGTTTTCCTCATCTAAGTCCGTGCACTGAGTAGTTATTGTTGTCGTTTACTTAGCTTTGCCATTATATTTGCATATGTTTGTGTGTGAGTGTATACTTGTCTATACGATAGTCTGCATCCTTATATCTCTCCTCTCTCTCTCTGTCTCGCTCTTTCTCGCTATGTCTGCATATATATATATGAGAGTGTTTAGAGAAATTTAAATAATCGTAAGGATAAACTTTGTTGTAGTGTTGATGCTTTAGAGTTTTGTTAATGGCAAATGGTTTTAGTTAGTTAACTATGTCATTATGAACAAGTGGTTTTCTTAACTGTTTTTGCTGTATGTATGTATGTGTTTGGATAGTTGTGTATGTATGTGCTCGAGTGTGAATTTGTCAGTTTATCAGTATATCTATGTTATCCAGATTTTCCACTTATAGTTTTCCAAACCTGCTGCTTCGTCTTCTATGTGGGAAGCAGCAGCCACAGGATTAGAGTATCCTGTATGTGGCTGCTGGTGTGTTTGTGTGTGTGGGTGTGTTGTAAAAAACCAAAGTTTAAACTGAATATGAATAGTCTCATAAATTCACTAAATGACATAAGAACTACTTACACAGATTTTGCAAAATAAGATATTTAAGGATATAGGCTATATGAATATACTATATATGCTTAACATATTACCATGGATCTTTGCCTGAGAATAGCTTATGTTAGGCAATAGCAAAGGAAGACAATTAAATCAAGACACCGGTGTTACTTTTATTTATATATAAATCTGGTTAGATAATTTTAGTTTTATAGTAGGATGTGTAAGACATTGCGAAACATGCAAATAATAGCTTAATAAATATGATAGAAATATGTACCGTTGCCAAATAATTTGAAATTAAGTTATGTTCATAAACGGTAATATTTCTTTCTCATTCACATTCAAACCAATGAAAATAAATATTAGTGTATTTTTGAGAATGCTTCATTGATTTTATGTCCTTTTCTGGTAAATCGTGCGAAACGCCATTCAAAGGAAATGCCACTTGACACATATTCAATATGATTTTTTCAATTTTTGAAAATTCATTTCGTTTATATAAAAATACATTGTGCATATTTTAGATGGTTGGTTTTCATGATTTCTTTGAAGACAACTGGCAAACAAATAGTTGTGTATAACTCAGAATCGATGGTTCTGCCTACGATTGCTTCATGTCCAGTTTTTCAAAAAAAAAAAAAAAAAAAAAAACAAAAAACAGGCGATCATTTCCTCGTGCGGGAGCTACTCATCTTGAAACACCTGCAGTCAACTGCTGTATACTTTCGGGCTCAATCCACGATTCAACACCTATCAAAGATGTCATATACGTGTTTCGAAGCACCACGATCGTATTTTTGGAGCATTACTCTCGACCAATTCAGCCTTTTTTGAGCGATTGACATTGTTGAGGATAACGAAGAAATTTTTTGCCAGTATAGAATGTATGCTGGTCCCACTAATGCCTAAGTTTGTCTCAATCTAACGATAGGTCACATGACGATCTTGTCATATCAGTTGACGCACAGCATCAATGGTTTCCGGAACAACAACTGATTTTGGACGCCTAGTTGTTGGAACTACGACCTCTATTGAATTCACCATATCATGGTCCTTGACAGAGCTTCATCGCCAGAAACCATGCTCATCGATGCACAGTTGATGACCTAGCAAACAAAAAAAAAATTGGAAGTTGTTCCACAAACATTTCTTTTAAAGCGCATCCCGCAATCCTCCATCGATTTTTTTCAGCTTCCTCCGATGCAGTATTTTTAGAAAATTCCACAAGCATTTCTTTTAAAGTGCATCGCGGGATCTCCCTTCGATTTTGTCCACTTTCTATCCAGTCCATTTGGACAATTATTAGAAAGTACACAATTAGGTTATCTTAAGTAAAATTTAAGTTTTGGAAATTAAATTTCACAAAAAAAAAAAAACAAGTAGATACGGCCGTAAGTTCGGCCAGGCCGAATCTTATGTACCCTCCACCATGGATTGCGTAGAAACTTCTACGAAAGACTGTCATCCATAATCGAATTAATTGGGTTGTGGTATCTTGAAACTTCTTAAAATCGTTTTCTAAATTGATAGTTAGTCCATACGTGGTATATATTAGACAAAAAAGGTATGTATAGGAAAGTCTAGAAATAATTACGAATCGATATGGACTTTTGCACGGTAGGTAGAGAGCCAGAATTGAAATATGGGGGTCGCTTATATGTGGGCTATATACAATTATGAACTTTATATGGACCAATTTTTTTGTGATTGGGGATCGATTTATCTGAGGGCTATATATAACTCTAGACCGATATGGACCTAGTTAGGCATGGTTGTTAACGGCCATATACTAGCACAATGTAGCAAATTTCAACCGACTCGGATGAAATTTGGTCCTCCAAGAGGCTCCAAAACCAAATCTCGGGATCGGTTTATATGGGGGCTATATATGATTATGGACTGATATGGACCACTTTTGGCATGGTTGTTAAATATCATATACTACCACCACGTACCAAATTTCAACCATATCGGATGAATTTTGCTTCTCCAAAAGGCACCGGAGGTCAAATCTGGGGATCGGTTTATATGGGGGCTATATATAATTATGGACTGATATGAACCAATTCCTGCATGGTTGTTGGATACCATATACTAACATCACGTACCAAATTTCAACCGAATCGGATGAATTTTGCTCTTCCAAGGGGCTCCGGAGGTAAAATCTGGGGAGCGGTTTATATGGGGGCTGTATATATTTATGAACCGATGTGGGCCAATTTTAGCATGGTTGTTAGAGATCATATGCTGACACCATGTACCAAATTTCAACCGGATCGGATGAAATTTGCTTCTCTTGGAGGCTCCGCAAGCCAAATCTGGGGATCGATTTATATGGAGGCTATATATAATTGTGGACCAATTTTTGCATGGTTGTTAGAGACCATATACCAACACCATGTACCAAATTACAGTAGGATCGGATGAAATTTGCTTCTCTTAGAGGCTCCGCAAACCAAATCGGGGGATCTGTTTATATGAGGGCTATATATAATTATGGACCGAAGTGGACCAAGTTTTGCATGGTTGTTAGAGACCATATACTAACACCATGTACCAAATTTCAGCCGGATCGGACGAAATTTGCTTCTCTTAGAGGATCGGCAAGCCAAATTATTATATTGTTATATTATTATATGGGGGCTATACGTAAAAGTAGACCGATATGGCCCCAAAACCATCCGACCTACATCAATAGCAACTACTTGTGCCAAGTTTCAAGTCGATAGCTTGTTTCGTTCGGAAGTTAGCGTGATTTCAACAGACGGACGGACGGACGGACATGCTCAGATCGACTCAGAATTTCACCACGACCCAGAATATATATACTTTATGGGGTCTTAGAGCAATATTTCGATGTGTTACAAACGGTATGACAAAGTTAATATACCCCCATCCTATGGTGGAGGGTATAAAAATAGAAAATCAAAAAACAATAAGAAATTAAATTTCATCCCCTCTGTGATTTGAACCTGTGCCGTTTAACTCTTTCACTACCATGGAAGTTCTTTTGAGAAGGTTATGAAAATTATGAAAATTTTTAATTTTTTGTTAATGCTGAGAGTAACAAAATTATACGATGTATACATAAAAAAATTTAGAAATATATTCGATAAAAAAAAAAAAACTGCCGCTGGTGAGATTTGAACCTGCGTTGTTTAGTTTGTCATTCGTAATAATAAAGAACATCTCAGGAAGTAGTTAAAATGTCATGCCGTTGTATCATAATAGGTTCATATCACAAACATTACAATAGACGTTTTGATGCATCGACTTCAACGGCGTTTGTGGCTGAGTGTGCTAAAGCGTTCTGTTATGGTGCCAACAGATCCTGGTTCAACCCCCGCTGGAAGCGAAGAATAATAAGAAAATAAAAGTGTAACCAAAAATACTGATAAAAATAAAAAGTGATATTGGAGAAATAATTTTTGTTTTTTAGTTTTCTAAATTTCTTCATCCAAATGAACTTCCAAGGCATAATTTCTAAAGCAATGCAAACGATCCAAAAATGGAGCACTTCTGTGCTATGACAAGCCCATGTAAAATTCATTGGAAATTATCCAACTTTGCACTTCTTCCAGATCACAAATTCGGTACCCAAACTACTTTTTTGAAGTTCTTTTTTTTCTGGGCGAGTTAATCCACGTCGAAAAAATTTTCACATTAACTATCGTACAAAATATGTGTAGCCAAAGGGCACTATACCTTTTGTGATTCAAAGATTCCCCAAAGATTCGTCAAAGATATACAGTAGAAAAATGGACACAGGCTTTCGTATTTTTCGTTTATTGTTTATAAAAATGCATTTAAGTGCTCACCAATACAGAAAATATTTTCAGCTTATAGCGATCACATCCACTACTTTAAAATAACATCGAGAAATAAATCGAAACTAATTGGGAAAATAGAGTTGGATGTCGTTTTCGAATATCCTCCTAAGTGGACATCGGTACTCAAAGGGTTAAACTAATGAAAAAATGTATGCTAAGAATGACGATAATTTTGTTTACAATTCAATAATTTTTTAGCTTAAATTATCTATTAAATTAATTTGTAAAATTTATTACAAATCAAAATTAAGGGTATATAAGTTATGCATTTTTCCCAATTGTCCTTTTGTATTGATTCGTTGTGCTTTGCTTAATATATAATAACTAATTGTTGTATACACATACATATATCTAAATATTATCCTCCTCCTTTTTTTGTCTTTTTTTCTTTAGGTTCCTTTATATTTTATCCGAAAGCTGAACAACAAAATCATGAAAACCTTATCAGTCTGCTGAGACATACAATGAAAATTGTAAACATTTACTATCACATTTTCACCAATCAAAGGCCATTAATTATGGCGAAAAGCCAAAAAGTCGAGTTATTTGGTAATGCCAAAGAATTAGCCATAGCACAGAGTTGGGGCTATTTTGGCAACGAATCCATTTATCTAAAACTCTATCAAACTTTGAAAAGTGCCTACGATAATTATAAGGTAAGGTCAATGAATGTATCAACGAATCCATGATAGTAGAGTAGACCAACAAATATCCTCCCACTAAACCAATCATTCTGACTGACCATGACGATGTTATATTGTTTGTTGATGGAGCACCCCCATGGTGGTGTTCATTGTCCTGTGGTTGGATTTTGCTTCGGCAAATTTATTGTGAATTCAATTTATTTAGTTTTTTTTTGTGTGTTAAATTGGTTTTTGTTTAATTTTTTTCTCTTTCTATCTCTCCTCCATCTCTTGTTCGGATATGTGGTGTCTTGTTTCTTTGAAATTTATCAAGATTACCATTAATGAGGAAGCTGGCAGCAAATTAATTTCCCTTTTGAAAACATGCTTAAACTCATTGAGTGTATGCATCGAAATGTTGCCCCATGAAGCAACTCTTGCAGCAACATCATCTGGGACAATAAACACTAGTGGAGGTGGTAGTGGAAGTTTTGTAGCTTCTAGTAGCCATGGTCTTGCTGGTAATATAGGAATGGCCAAAAGTGCAACGGATGTTAATGCAACGATATCAACAACAGCTTCGCCATCCCTCATCTCCTCCCCATTCAGCTCATCAGCATCGTCGTCGGCAGCCGCATCAGGATCTGTTAGTACAGGCCTAGACTATGTTCCATCCGTATTGAAATTAATTGAAGAAACTCTCCAGTACTTGACCAAAGTCATAAATTATGCACCCGAGGAGAGTATTGCATGTCTGCGACAACTGTTGAAATATTTGTTTGCTAGAAATTATGGCAACAGGCTGACACAGCAGCCCGAATTGCTAGAGTCGGAGTTGGAACATAAACATCAAATGAAACAAGGCCATTATCCAGCATTTATAAAATCGTATTTTAAGGCTAAATGTAAAGAGAAACAATGTTTCAACAATCAAGTTGATGGCTCAGTAGGCTACAATACCATCACAGGCGATGCAGTTTTAAAACTGCCCAAAACATTGGGAGTAACCTCGCCATTAGTAACTTCCCCATCTCCCAGCAGTGGAAGAAGAATTACAACGACAAATGTTACATCGAAAACAATGCAAGTGCCACCCTCAAAGAGAGCTTCTTCATCCATGGATATGTTAGATTGTGGAAATAGTGGCTTTACTGGCAATGCCAGTGGTTGTTCTTTTTCTACAGTTGGTTTACAAGATGATTATCTATTGTTGTCCGAGTTATTTGCCAGTGGTTTGGAATATCACACTTGGAAATCACCAATGGAGACTGAACTTGCTAGGCATATAAAGTTATTTGAGCCATTGGTTATCTACTGTTTAACGGTAAGTTTTAAAGGCTTCCCATGTCAAATGGGTTTGTGTTTGGTCTAAGGGTGGTTTTTGGTTTAAAGTTTCTCTTCGTAAGGGATAAAATGTCTAAATCCATATTCATGTTAAAATTATAAAATACAGTTGTTAGTTCGTTAATCACGCATAAAATTTTTCTAACCTAAAATGTAATTAAAATTATTCTATTAAAAAATATATAGAGAGTTGAATAAATTAAAACCGAATAAAAGGTTCGAAACTTCTTTGACTTATTAGCGGTTCTCAATTGATTACATTTAAGGCAAAATTATTTATTATTTTTTGCAGCTCTTTTTAAAATGCAATGGGCGAGTTCAAGCTGCGATTCTCGATATGCTAATTTTACTATTGGACCTTAATGTTACCTACAGTAGTTTGGATGCGAAAAATGTAATATTTGATCATATAACTAAGAGTTTGGACATAATTGAAGGAGGCATAGCACGGTAAGTAAATATTGCACTTCTGGGGATCATGAGATCATTACAAACAAACACATATAGTGTGTACCAGGGATGGAAAATACAATTTTTACGAAAGTACTAAAAAGGTATTTTTTTGAGCGAAAAAGTACTTTTCACTAAATTTCAACAAAAATTCCATTGGAAGATTATTGTTAAGAGCTCCCTTGGACTGAATTTTAAAGAAAATACAATTTTGTTTGTCACTCCTCAATTTTAAATATTTTTGTAGTTTTATATCCGCTTACAAAGACTACTGTAGTATTGTAATCACGGTTGCCACAGTTAATAGAATTCTACTGTTTGTTAGATTAGTAGAAATCGTGGTACTTCATAAATTTTCAGTAAAAATATAAATAAAAAAAATTCTATTGAAATAAAATATTGACGAAATTTTCTATAGAAATAAAATTTTGACAAAATCGTCCATAGAAATAAAATTTTGACAAAATATTCTACACGCAAAGAAAAAAAAAAAAACATTTGGAAAACGTGTACCGAAAACGTTTTTCTTTTGTTACAGTTTTTTGAATTGCTTCGAAAAGTATACACTTTTTTCACAAAAAAAAATCGTTTGTTGCAAAATTTTTATTTTTTCAATAAAAAAAGTTATTTTTGAACCAAAAACACAGTCCATTTCGTTTAACTCAAACACTGTTCTTTTCTGACTTTAGGTCTTTAATAAGACACATTTTAAAGTTCATAGTAAAAATTTAATATAGTAGAATGTAATGTTGAACATTTTTTCGGAATCTTCCGACCATATCTGGAATATATGTAAAAAAAAACTTTGGTCGAAGCAGGGATCGAACCCACGACCCTTGGCATGCAAGTCGGACGTAGCAACCACTGCTCTACGGTGCCCAACTAAATGTATTTTTCTGTTAAATAAACTTTGTTTAATCGGCTCGTGGGCGCCGTAAGCTATGCTATATAAATATAACTTATATGGGTAATTGTGTATTGATGACAATAACGGCTACATAGCTCAGTGGATAGTGTGTTGGCTTACAAATTGCATGGTCCGCGGTTCGATTCTCCGTCCAGGCGAAAGCTAAAAAAATTTAAAAATCGTGTAATTTCTTCTACATTGTTTGTATTACAGACAAAGGTGCTAAGAACTAAAAAACTTCGTGGAAGTGAGAAAGACGTGAGGAAAAATGCTATTAGTCAGAAAAAAATTTTTTGAGTTAGTTTTATGAAATTGTTTTTACATCCTGGAAAAGAATAAAGGTTTATCACAAAAAGTATATACTGTTCTTCCAAATACACTTCGTTTCAACGAAAAGCAAATGAGAAACGAACTTTGTTTGTCTAAAATTTCGTTTGGGAACAAAAATAATGACATTTTTGCGTTTTTTTTAATAAATCAGTGCTGCCAGTATTAAACTTAAGTTACATGACGTAGTTACAACACCAGATTAAAAAATATGTTAGCGTTAGGACAAAGAAGAAAAACTACCAACGTGTACTTATTATTATGTTGACCACACAGAAAAATTTTCCAATCAAAATGTTAATTGAGTTTTAAAAAATATTCAATTAATTTTTTTTTTGTGTGCACATGTGTGTATCAAATAATACAAATATATAAAATAATAATAATATTTCCAGTAAAAAATATAATTGAAAACTGTTTTCAATAATTAGTTTATCATTCTGAAAAATTTGAAATTAAATATTTAATTGGATCAACAAATTTTTTAATTGAAACAAAATTCAATCACAAGAATTAATAGTATCAATTAATCTCTGAATTGACGTTCAATTCTTTTTTTTTAATAAATATTTGATTTTTAATTGTCGTTGGTGATTAATACTATTATCTGCTTGATTGATGCAGTTTCAAATACAAATTATTTGAATTTATTAATTTCGTCATTGAATGAAAAAAAATTTATTTTCTGTGTATTTATAATTGTAATAGTATATTACAAATCTTAAATCTGGTACAAAGGCGACTTAGGGTATGGTCACACTAGGCATATATTTGACCAAAATATTTTTTTTCACGAACAAACAAATCTATCGCGATGTTATACATCCAATATGAGCTAAAAATGTTTGCTGGTTTGACTGTGGTCGTGAATTCTTTTTTGATTTTTGTCAAATATTTGCCCAGTGCGACCGTTCCGTTAGGCTTTGTACCTCACATTTACTTTAGCATTTGGTAACTGAAGTATATGATATTTAATAACTTATCCCTATTTTCTTTCAGCAATGGCCTTTATCTTATTACTCCAATGATCAAGTTCCTCATAAAGCTCTCATCGAGAAATGAACGAAACCTGATAAAGATACCTCGAATTATCAGTATTACGAATAACCTTTTGGCCAACTCCAGTGTCAGAGATGTGGCTGTACAAGCTCTTAAAACATTAGCCTATGAAATATTTCTAATGACCACGTCTTCCTCCTCCTCGGTGACGACTTTGGGACCAGAAAATGAAACAAGTGGTCTAGTCGATACTACCACAATTCAAAAACTTCCAATCGATGATCCCAATTCATTGGCTATCCTTACAGAAAATGTTCTAACATTAAACAACGAACTTGACACACAGAAAGAAGTCATATTGGGAATGTTGGAAAAATTCATTGAATCCAGTGATTGCCAGCAACTTTTAAGTTTGCTGCTACTAATTGAGCAATTGCAGCAGCTGCAACAGAGCACAATTTCCAAGGAAGTTGCCAACAATATTATGGCTACAAAGGGCCAGACATACCACTCATCCCATGGCATTGATATTGTGGATGTTGACAGTGCTGGTGGTGGTAGAAGTTTTTCGCCGAATCAACAACACCACCGAGCGAACATAACAAAATGTTTGCCAAATCTTGATACGGTCTGTAATATGATATGCCATTCAATATGCTCGAATCGTTTGTGTATACAAGACTGGCATACTTATTATATGGTGGATACATTTTTCAAAAATAATACCAAATATCTTTTGGGCAACAGCAAGGAGTTTATGGCACTATTAAAATACATTATTGAAGGGGTAAGTATGGTATTACTTTATATATGTATGTACGAGTGTGTCTGTTTGATTATTTGTACAAAGACATTTGAGATTAAAGATCTATTTGGTAATATTTGTGAATATTGCGATTGACAGATACCTTGGGATTTTTCATATATAAATACATAGACTACTAATGCTGTGATATTGTCTTTGTTATTATTAGGAAAATACTTTTATTATATTCCTGTTTGAATAGTTATTTTTTTAGCATTGATTCGAATATATTATTAAAAATCTTCTTATTAAATATTAAGTCAATACAAAGATTGCATAATAATGCTTCAGCATATCCTGCGAAATTGTGATTCCGCAGGTTAGAACTTGTGAACCCCTATCAAAATGGAATTGGGTGTGCGAATATCTCAATTACAATTATTTTTTTTTCAAAATTTTAAAAATGTAAGGAAAAAGAAGGCATGTCTGATTCCAAAGATTTTGTCTTTACTTTAACAATGTTGGTATTGATTCCGAGCCAAAGAAGCGCAGAATACAAGTAAGGATACTTTTAAGACACAATTCTCTTTTAAATTTGGGTTTTGTGTTCTTGCTTCTAGGAAGCAAATTTTAAGTTTTCGTTTTTTTCAGCTTTTTTTCTTCATATTCTATCAAAGTCCTTTAAAAACGAGTTAACGACAACTTTATTTTCCAAATTCAGACTCGACTTCCAGTAGAAATTATGATATGTTATGTTTTAAGTAAAAAACGTCTTTAAAATAAAGTGTTGAAAAATATGTCTTATATTTGAACGATTTTTTGCTTTGTAGTCAAGATGCAAAAAGACAACAAATTTAAAGACAATTTCATTAAATTTAAAGAATTTTTCTGAATTATTAAAGTCAAGTTAACCTTAGCCCTAACATTTTTTCTTTCATGTTATGATATCCATTTTTAAGTGAAATCACTTAATTATAAGGACAATATGACTTCATTGAAAATTTTATCGACTTTTGGACAAGGAAAAAAACTTTATATTCGTCTTCTATGCTTAGCAAAATTTGCATTCGTATTTTAAAGACATGACATCTTTGACCTCACGACCATATTTTTTTCAGTGCAGGGTTGATAATGACAATTTGTATGACAAGGTGGCATGCTAACCACTTTATCCTGACGGATCTTATAAGCAAAGAGGAAAAGGTTTAAACAAGTACTTTTTCGTAGCTAGTTTAGTACAATTTCAATAATGATATTGAATCCATTTTTTCGCAGATTTTTGTTTGCATTCCTTATAAAATTCTACGCATTTGACTGTGGAATTTGGAATTTCCAAAAAAGTACTTACTTTTTTCCGAAAAAAGTACTTACATTCTTTCATGCGTAAATTTTTTTCTATACTTCGTCCAACTTCTTATAAAACATCTAATAGGGGAAAGTTGTAAGCTTTATATCGGTCATTTTGATTAAGTAGTATATGAGTTATTCCCAATAATGATTTTCCAACAATTTATTTCTTTTAAAAAATTCTCAAATGCCTAAGCACCGATTTCTGATCTCTTTACCAAAAAACTACATATGTATGTCCCTTCCGACCGTTGCATTAGTCCACATCGCTTTATGTGTCTCCCGTGCCCGTTCATCCAACTCAACCTGTGTTGCCTTTACCTTTGCGTTCCCTAAGTTCACTTCCTTATGTGTCCTAGCTCTTATCGCCAGTTCATTTGCCTTTATTATCCTCGAGTCACGGTAGCAGAAATGTTTATATTTTAATTTTGTTTATAAATTCGTGACCATTGCGAACCCCAATTGTTGTTTTTACAACGCATAGTGTCATTTAATCGTTGTCAGGTTGCCACCACCTACTATCAGTTCACTGTCATGAACGGATCGTTTTGAAATGATCACGGCATTCATGATTTTTTGTATGATTGTAAAGGAATTACTTTTTTTAGTTACGTATTCTCTCACAAAGTCTCTATTGTTAGTCTATTGCAAATTCTTCATGTTCGGCAAAGAACATACTAAAGGGTGATACGGTCAAAATTTGGTCAATATAAATTTGACGTATTTCTTTCAATTTTGCATTTAAAAAACCTGAACTTTCCTCATTTTGAAGGTGTGTGTGTGTAGAATGTTGCTCCTATCTTGATTATGGAATTCACTCTTCAGTTGTCAAAATGTCGTCCAAGCAAGAAGAGCAGCGTATCAAAATTTTGCTCGCGCATCGCGAAAATCCGAGATACTCGCACGCAAAGCTGGCAAAATCGCTAAAAGTTGCCAAATCAACCGTTACAAATGTAATTAAAGTGTTTGGGGAACGTTTGTCGACAGCCAGAAAGTCTGAATCGGGGGGAAATCGAAAACCGGAAGCCGCTGACACGACAAAGAGAGTTGCCGGTAGTTTCAAGCGAAACCCTAACATCTCTCTCCGAGATGCCGCAAATAAGCTGTGTGTATCGTCTACAACCGTGCATCGAGCCAAAAAACGAGCCGGACTATCTACTTACAAGAAGGTAGTGACTCCAAATCGCGATGATAAACAAAATATGACGGCCAAAGCGCGATCTCGGAGGCTGTACACGACGATGCTGACGAAGTTTGACTGCGTGGTAATGGACGACGAAACCTACGTCAAAGCCGACTACAAGCAGCCTCCGGGACAGGAGTTTTATACGGCAGAAGGAAGGGGAAACGTAGCAGATATTTTCAAGCACATAAAACTGTCAAAGTTCGCAAAGGAATATCTGGTTTGGCAAGCCATCTGTACCTGTGGCTTGAAAAGCAGCATTTTCATAGATTCCGGGACTGTCAACCAAGAAATTTACGTGAAAGAGTGTTTAAATAAACGTCTGCTGCCTTTCCTGAAGAAACACGGCTGTTCCGTACTGTTTTGGCCGGATTTGGCATCTTGCCATTACGGTAAAAAGGTCATGGAGTGGTACGCCGCCAATAACGTGCAGTTGGTTCCCAAGGACACGAACCCTCCCAACACACCAGAGCTCCGCCCAATTGAGAAATACTGGGCTATTGTTAAGCGGAACCTAATGAAGACCAAAACAACTGCTAAGGACGAGCAGCAGTTCAAGGCAAACTGGCTTTCTGCGGCGAAGAAGGTGGACAAGGTGGCTGTACAAAATCTGATGGCAGGAGTCAAGCGTGAGGCCCGGCAATTCGGATTTGGAAAAGCGAAAGCCTAACTGAATATTTTTCCTGAATTTTATACTAATCGAACTTGAAAAAGAAATTTAATTTGATTTTTTAAATAAACGATTTCACCGATTTACACGCGTTTTCCCTTGACCAAATTTTGACCGTATCACCCTTTAAGATGTACCCAGCAAAAAAAGCGTCGCCAAAAAAGTAATGAAAATGTTGTTTTTGGATCCGGAAGTGGTGCAAAATTGACGCAGAAGCGATGAATTTAACATGAGCTTGTCATATTACGGAAGTTCTCCATTTCAACAGCCGTTGCACTGAATTTGCATCACTTCTTTAGGTGTGATCCGAATTCAATGTTTTGGATGTAAATTAAAAAATTCTGTAATATTTTGTCAAATAAATAATTTTTATAATTTTTAATGGATTCTAACGCTTGTCGGAAATGTTTGACCTTCAATATTTTCAAAAATTCACAATTTTGTCAGATTGGATTTAGCATTTTTTTCGACAAAATTTAAATGATTTGTACCATTTTATGAATTCTTACCCTGTTTTTAACCCATTTGAAACAAAAAAAGTTAAAATTATCCATTAAAAGTATGAAAAAACCATGTTGTAAAAAACTGAATTAAAATAACTTCTTGGGTAGTTAAAATAAAGAACATCATTGGGTGTGCATCTTCTGGAAGTGCTTTTACAGTTGTGCCTTTGGAAGAACTTCCAAAATTTTTTGCTGGGTACTTCAGTATTGCTTACCAAATTTGGTTGATCACTTTTTATCGGAAAATAACTATATTTTTTGCTAAAAGATTTTTATGTAAATCCATTACTTAAAGTTGGACCCAGAGTAAACATTCAGCCGTATTTGGTTGCATTATTTTTTTTTTATTTTATTTTCGGTGACATTCTTATTCAAAAATATTGTGTCAAAACAATTCCTCAGTTAAAACTAATGGTTATCGGTTAAGCCTTATCGTTATATGTCCACCTTTAAATTCCGACATTTTTTGTTTAATCATCGCCTAGAGACAACTTCGCTGCTGCCGTTTGGACAGCACTCGGGTCTTTCTGAGCACTGTGAAATAGAATGAAGAAGAGTGAGGAATATTATATTATCCTATTTTGTAATCATCTTCTTACGTCGACAACTTCGCCTCCGCAGAATGCTTCAACTCCTTGAGCGACTGGAATCGGAGCAATCAAAAATGCAGCCAGCAATATTTGGAAAATGAAAATAACTTGAATAGCTTTCATATTTTCACGATTTGATTTTACGCTTTTACAAAAGAGTTAACTTAGTCTTTTCGTTTATAGAGTCTAGTGTCTCGCTCAAGGCTTATATATGTGAGGAAACTAGGGAATTTGAAATCTAAGCATGACGATTACCACATTAGGCAATTTGTCATGCCATGGGTCAGTCGTAAAATTAAATAACAATTGAGAAAAAAAAAAACACATGAAATAAAACTATTTCAAATGCAGTTTGTCTATGCTTATTAGGGATGTCCACGCGTGAGCTAATTGCAGTAGCTTTTGAAAAATGAGTATGAACATGATCTGTATGTATGCTTTTCATTTCTTTATTATCACTACTACAATCACAAGGTCATGAACATACACGACATTAATCATGCATATGATTATAATCACTCCTAGTCATGAATAAAATAAGCTTGTAATACATTTTTGCTGACGGCAGTGGAGAGGAAAGGCGAAAGGTTTCTCATGTCAAAGTTCATATATCAGATATAATATTTCTCTCTCTCTCTCTCTCTATGTTTCATGCAAATTCTATCTCGTGCTATGCTAATAAGGTAAAGGCGTCACAAATTATGTAGGGCATATTAGAAACTATGTTGACGACTCATGCACGATTTAATACTTTAAATCACATTCGATCTGGTAAGGTCTGCAGTACCACCGTGGTCCACGCTGAATATAAAGGGTATTTGGTTCAATTTCAGTTTTGGCTGAACCTTTTCTCAGTAAAGCTTGTTATACTTCATAGTGTTTTAGAACTTCTCTAAATGGTCTCCTGCCACGTTCATAATACGAGGGTTGTATTTTATATTTCGGGTTTCTGCCAACTTACATTAGTGGGACCAGCCTGCCTGAACATTTAACCTAGCAAACAAAGGAGCACTATTTCAGCAGGATTGTAAGGGAGAGAGGCAGTACCACACGCAAAGAAAAAAAAACGTTTGGAAAACGTGTACCGAAAACGTTTTTCTTTTGTTAGAGTTTTTTGAATTGCTTCGAAAAGTATACACTTTCATAACCAAAAAAAAAAATCGTTTGTTACAAAATTTTAATTTTTTCAATAAAAAAAGTCATTTTTGAACCAACAACATAGTCCATTTCGTTTATATCAAACACTGTTCTTTTCTGACTTTAGGTCTTTAATAAGACACATTTTACAGTTCATTGTAAAAATTTAATATAGTAGAATGTAATGTTGAACATTTTTCGGAATCTTCCGACCATATCTGGAATATATGTAAAAAAAACAAAAACTTTGGTCGAAGCAGGGATCGAACCACTGCTCCACGGTGCTCAACTAAATGTATTTTTCTGTTAAATAAACTTTGTTTAATCGGCTCGTGGGCGCCGCAAGCTATGCTATATAAATATAACTTATATGGATAATTGTCTATTGATGACAATGACGGCTACATAGCTCAGTGGATAGTGTGTTGGCTTACAAATTGCATGGTCCGCGGTTCGATTCTCCGTCCAGGCGAAAGGTAAAAAAAAATTAAATTTATAAAATCGTATAATTTCTTCTACATTGTTTGTATTACAGAAAAAGGTGCTAATAACTAAAAAACTTCGTGGAAGTGAGAAAGATGTAAGGGAAAATGCAATTAGCTAAAAAAAAAAAATTTTCTGAGGTTGTCTTTATGAAATTGTTTTTACATCCTGGAAAATAATAAACGTTTATCACAAAAAGTATATACTTTTCTCCCAAATACACTTCCTTTCAACGAAAAGCAAATGAGAAACGATCTTTGTTTGTCTAAAATTTCGTTTGGGAGGAAAGAATTATTTTTTTGCGTGCAACTGCTTACAAAACAACCGAATCAGCGCTGATTTTTGTGGGCGATGTCCCGATTCATATTCATATTCAGCTTCAACATAGCACTGATATAATTGCTCATTTCAATAATAATATTGCTCAGAAGTGAGCAATATTGTTATTGGTATGAAGGGAAACAGCACTACCGTTCGCGCATCTATACTGCATGAATTGGTTGCAATAACGTAAACGAATGATCATAAACTAGTTTGATTACGCCGATACATTCAGTATGGATGCACTGCCTACTTTATTGTATACCAACAAGGGCAACTAAAAAATTTGTTGGTGTGTGGAATCTACAATTTGTCAATCGATTGATCGAAAGAAATGCCCCAAAATACGATCGCGGTGCTTCAAACCACGTCTATGACATCGTGACATATAGGTTAGGTTAGGTTATGTGGCAGCCCGATGTATCAGGCTCACTTAGACTATACAGTCCATTGTGATACCACATTGGTGAACTTCTCTCTTAACACTGAGTGCTGCCCGATTCCATATTAAACTCAATGACAAGGGACCTCCGTTTTATAGCCGAGTCCGAACGGCGTTCCACATTACAGTGAAACCACTAAGAGAAGTTTTGAAACCCTCAGAAATGTCACCAGCATTACTGAGGTGGGATAATCCACTGCTGAAAAACTTTTTGGTGTTCGGTCGAAGCAGGAATCGAACCTACGACCTTGTGTATGCAAGGCGGGCATGCTAACCATTGCACCACAGTAGCTCCCATATAATGAATCGTGGATTTATGCGTATGATCCCAAAAGTAAAAAGCAGTTGATTTTGTGGGTGTTTCGAGATGAGACAAATCCAGTTGCTCGCTCATGAACCACTTCCAAATGATAGCCTGTTTTTTTCGGAAAAACTGGGCATGTCGTAGAACAACGCAGAACAGTCAATTATGAATGGTACACAACCATTTGCTGGCCAGTTATATTCCAATAAATCAGGAAAATCAACCGCCGAAGATGGATCACTCTTCACCACGACATTGCGAACTTTCACTTATCGGCGCAAACAACTGCATTTTTGAGCACTCTAAACATCGTTCTCATCCGTCGTATAGACCTGACTTGACACCGAATGACTTCGTTTTATTCCCGTACGAAAAAATAAAATGAGACGTCAATGTTTTTCGACACCTGAAGAAGCGGTTGATGCGTCCAGAATGCACGTTTTTGAGATATCTCAATCAGAGTGGCAAAAGAGCTTTGACAATTGGTTCAATCGCATGCAAAAGAGTATAGATCTTAATGGGGAATATTTTGAAAATCACTAAACCGATTTTTAATCTAATCACGAAATATAAAAGGCAACCCTCATATCAGTTTATCCGTATTAAATGTCTGTGTGTGTAAAAAATCTCACAGTGAAATCTCGGCGATAAGTAAAAAATCGATAACATTAATAAGGTGCAGTGCCGATTATGACGTTGAACATAAATTATGGTGTGATTAACATCTGGGTTATGTTTCTAAAAGTAGGACAGGGGGCATTGTAGGGAATCATGTGAGAGCATTCATTACAATTTTCGTGATTAATGACAACTTCTGTGATTTACCACAGTTTTCTTGACAAGAAAATGTTCATAATTCTCGTGAGACACCAATTTGGAAGCGTTTTCATCGCAGTTTATTAAAATACCCAGATGTATTTGCCTTAATTTGGCAATTTTGCAATGAAAATATAAAAACCGAGAGCCGGTTGTTGATCGATTCTACCGGTCCACCGAAAATGGAATTTTCACGAAAACTGACAATCGGTGTGAGAAGATAAACCGGTCCATCGGTTTTTATCCACCGGTTTTAATCACTCTGGTGGTGGCCATTTGAGCATTTGAAAGCTTTGGTCCGACAACCATTTCTTTACTATTTCGTAAGCATGATTGGGTTTGCCGCCTCAAGGTAATATTCTGAGCTCGTTACCAGTATCGTTCTTTTACATGGGATGGAAATCGATTTATTATACCCTCCACCATACACAGAAAAAAAAGTGTCTCGTAAATTTAAGAAAATTTTTACAATAATTTATTACAAGAATTTTCCAGAATTTTAGTTCATTTTTCGCATCTTCAACGAAAATTAACTACTCGGAAGGAAATTTTACAAATTCTAAGTAGCAATCGTTTAGTTCATGGCCTACAAAATACGATGTAAATTTCCTTAAAAAATTTCTTAACTGGTAGTTAAAAATTCGTTTGTCATGGTATAAAACTACTTGTGAAATGTAAAGTATTTTGTAAATAATAAGTGGAATTTACTATAAAGAGTTTTTGTATGAGAAAATATTTTTTTACGAAAAATGAACTTGAAAGTGGATAGCAATTTCTTACTGACAATTCCTATAGTTAATAATTGTTGGTAACAAATTACCCAATGAAATATTTTTAGTTCACATGTAATTAAATTTATAGACATTTTCGTCAAAAATGGTAGATAACATTTCTTGAAAATTTTGCAAATTTTAAGTTAAACGTTTCATTGTTCGTAAACTGGTGTGCCTTTACTAATATTATTCTTAGAGTAAATTGTCAGCAGATGCGATGAACTAATGCATAGTACAGAGATCTTTATCGGCATAGTGGAATGTGATTAATGTAAAGATGATGTTACTTGAATTTTGTTGTGTATACATGAGCGTGGGGTTGTTTTTATTTTTGTTCATTTAGTGGTTTGTGTGTGTGTGTGTTTGTTATTCTTGGATGGTTTATTGGCTGGATGAGGTGTTGTTTTCAATAAAGGCACATGTGTTTTTGTTGTTGTAGGAATGTTTTGGCTTTGCTTGGTTTTGTTTGGCATGCTTCAGTTGTATAGTTGGCGTTGGCGTGGGCTGTTGCATCTTTTAAGTAGGTATGCAACAAGGGAGTATAAAGGCATGGAATATTTTGGATTTTTGAGACATATATTGGTGTTTGTTTATTAAACCTTTTAAATGAAAGTTTTAATATTTTATCGGTAGATTAGAAAAAAGTTATTACGAATATTTAGGAAAATATGTTGAAAATTAAAAAATAATATTCAATTCCAGATGAATTTGGAAAATTTTTGTTATATCTCAGCGTATAGCTTATTCATAAATTGGTAAGTATTTTTTTAATATGAATATTTTTTTATATATAATTATTTGTTAATTAATTTTTTTGGAAACCAGTTTAATGTTTTTCTTTGTTGTAAAAACAATATTTAATTTCAGAGCAACTCCAGATGGATTCGAACAAATAAAAAATAGAGAATTGGTAAGTTTTCTTTTAAAAATTGTTTATTGTTTATCATCAAAATTACAGGTTTTTAATGCCTTATTTTAGTACTTCTTTAATCAAATTTTTTTTTGGAAACAAATGTAATATTTTTAATGTAAAAACAAATATTTAATTTCAGAATAACCCCTTAAACATTTGGACGAATTTTTAGTACTGCTTTGCCTGTAATTTAATAGTGAATTGGTAAGGATTCTTTAACTTTCTTTTAGCCCTGGACAGTCCTTATTTTCTGTACATTAACGTCAGCCTTCGTCATTTTGACTACGGCTCATTTCAAGACGCTAAAATTTTCATCGTGAGCGAAAAAGTGAACCAAACTTGAGTTTATTTTCTTATTCAATTTGGTTTAAGTAGTATAAAACAAAAATTCATAAAACGGTCGAATTAGTATAACTTAAATTTACCATTTCCCAATAAACTAAAATGCATTTTAAATCGAAAATGAAATTACGCGTCGTCATTTTGACGAATGATGATTGTCTAGGGTTATCAAGAATATTTGGATTTTAATGCATATTATTATTTTTTTCATTAGATTTTTTGATAACCTATTATATAATTTAAATTTTTAAAATAAATATTTAATTTCAGAGTAACCCAAATACATTTGGACAACTTTATATATTTCCCCTCAGCGTACAATTTAATAGAGAATTGGTAAGTTTTATATTAAAACTGTGGCTTTCTTTCAACTAGAATATTTATTTTATTATATCCTTCACATCGATAACAACACAGTTTTATGAGTTTATATAGAATACTTCATTATTTCTCTAATTGTTTCAGGTACAAATTTTATGAGATACGTTTTCCAAAGAAAAGTTGAATTCTATACACCATTTGATAAAATTCCCCCAAATATGGTAAGTTACAAGCTAAAATGATGAATTAAAAAATTATATTTCATTACATGGTGTTAATTTTTAAGAATTTTCATTATTGCTTCCATTTCTTTCCAGCAAGATATGTGAAAAAATTACCTACGATGAATAAAAAAGGATAAGTCAAAATGTCCAAACAGCGAGTTCAAATGAACTATTCTCTGTTCCACGAGGTCATCATTTTTATTCACAAAAAACATTGTATTAAGAACTTTCATCATAAGTTTTTATAATAAAGTACTTTTGCTTAAAGAAAGTTTAATTTTAATGTATGAAAATGTTCATAATAGTAAAACGGTTTGTTGTTCCTTTAATTATTCAATTTCTCTGTACTTTGGAATGATTGATTTAAAAATAGTTTAGTCGTCGACATTTTAAAGAGACTGTTAACCAATTTTTATTATCGGGTTTCCCAAAAAATAAGCAAGTAAACCAAAATAATACAGACTTTTTAACTTGGTAGGGGTATATAAATCTTATGGCGTTGTAAAAATGAACTAAAATACAATGTTATAGATGAACTAAATTTTAAGAGAATTATAAACTAGACAAGTTGAAAAAAATCTTAAGGGCTAATTCATGGTCAATATTACTACAGTTTAGTTCATTTTGCAATGGAAAAGGGTTCACTGTTTTTTCAGTGTAGGATGGGGGTATATTAACTTTGTCATTCCGTTTGTAAAACATCGAAATATTGCTCTAAGACCCCATAAAGTCTATATATTCTGGGTCGTGGTGAAATTCTGAGTCGATCTGAGCATGTCCGCCCGTCCGTCTGTTGAAATCACGCAAATTTCCGAACGAAACAAGCTATCGACTTGAAACTTGGCACAAGTAGTTGTTATTGATGTAGGTCGGATGGTATTGCAAATGGGCCATATCGGTCCACTTTTACGTATAGGGAGCCACCATTATATGTCTCAAAAAACCAAAATATTCCATACCTCTATATTCCTTTGTTACATACTTGCTAAAAAAGGTGCAACAGCCCACGCCAACGCCAACTATACAACTGAAGCATGCCAAACAAAACCAAGCAAAACCAAAACATTTCTACAACAACAAAAACACATGTGTCTTCATTGAAAACAACACCTCATCCAGACAAATAAACCATTCGCGAATAATGAACACACATACACACAAACCACTGAAAGAACAAAAATAAAAACAACCCCACGCTCAGATATACACAACATCCCCATCACTCGCTACCATTTCTCATTATTGCATTGCATGCTCTCACTCTCAAAAAAATTTCAAGTAACATCATCTTTACATTGAACATATTCCACTTTGACGAGAAATATCTCTGTACTATGCATTAGTTCATCGCATCTGTCCACAATTTACTCTAAAAACAATAATCTTAAATGCATATCAGTATGAGAACGATCAAACGTTTAACTTAAAATTAGCAAAAACTTCATGAAATGATATCTACCCATTTTTTACGAAAATGTCTATAAATTTAATTACATGTGAACTAAAAATATTTCATTGAGAAATGTTGTACCAACTATTATTAACTATAGGAATTGCCAGTAAGAAATTGCTATCCGGTTTCAAGTTCAATTTTCATAAAAAAATATTTGCTCATACAAAAACTCTTTATAGTAAATTACACTTATTATTTAGAAAGTATTTTACATTTCATAAGTAGTTTTATAGTATGACGAAAGAATTTTTAACTACCAGTTAAGACAAATTTTAAGGAAATTTCCATCGTATTTTGTAGGCTATGAACTAAACGATTGCTACTTAAAATTTGTAAAATTTCCTTTCGAGTAGTTAATTTTCGTTAAAGATACGAATAATGAACTAAAATTCTGGAAAATTCTTGTAATAAATTATTGTAAAAATCTTCTTAAATTTACGAGACACTTTTTTTCTGTGCATGCAAAAATTGGTCCACATCGGTCCATAATTATATATAGCCCCCATATAAACCGATCCCCCGATTTGGCTTGCGTAGACTCTAAAAGAAGCAAATTTCATCCGATCCGGCTAAAATTTGGTACATGGTGTAAGTATATGGTCTCTAATGACCATGCAAAAATTGGTCCACATTGGTCCATAATTATATATAGCCCCCATATAAACCGATCCCCAGATTTGACCTCCGGAGCCCCTTGGAAGTGCAAAATTCATCCGATTCGGTTGAAATTTGGTACGTGATGTTAGTATATGGTATCCAACAACCATGCATGAATTGGTTCATATCAGTCCATAATTATATATAGCCCCCATATAAACCGATCCCCAGATTTGATCTCTGGTGCCTTTTGGAGAAGCAAAATTCATCCGATCTGGTTGAAATTTGGTACGTGTAATATTTAACAACCATGCTAAAAGTGGTCCATATCAGTCCATAATCATATATAGCCCCCATATAAACCGATCCCGAGATTTGGTTTTGGAGCCTCTTAGAGGACCAAATTTCATCCGAGTCGGTACATTGTGCTAGTAACAACCATGCATAACTAGGTCCATATCGGTCTATAGTTATATATAGCCCTCAGATAAATCGATCCACAATCACACAAAAATTGGTCCATATCAAGTTCATAATTGTATATAGCCCCCATATAAGCAACCCCCTACTTCAATTCTGGCTCTCTACGTACCGTGCAAAAGTCCATATCGATTCGTAATTATTTGTAGACTTACCTATACATAACTTTTTTGTCTAATATATACCACATATGGACTAACTCACAATTTAGAAAACGATGTTAAGAAGTTTTAAGATAACACAACCCAAGTAATTCGATTATGGATGACAGTCTTTCGTAGAAGTCTCTACGCAATCCATGGTGGAGGGTACATAAGTTTCGGCCTGGCCGAACTTACGACCGTATATACTTGTTTTTGTTTCATTTAACCATACAAGTCATCAACGGCCCAATCTTTGTTAGGCCATACATTTTCGTTTTAACAAAGATTGCAAAAAGTGAAAACATGCACTCGGTTTTGCTCCTCACTGTATATAGTGATTTCAGACTCACTTAGACTGTTCAGTCCATTGTGATACCACAAGCGGAGAACTGCTGTCTTATCAATGAGTGTTGCCTTATTCAATGTTTAGCCGAGTCTGAATGGCATTTCACATTACGGTGAAATCACTTAGAGAAGCTTTGAAGCACTTAGAAATGTCACTATTATTGAGAGAGGATAATTCAGGGCTGAAACACTTTTTGGTGTTTGGTCGAACTGAGATTGAATCTACGACAAGGCGGGCATGCTCACCATCGTACCACGGTGGTCGGCGATCTTCCTCGCGTTATTTCTACCACATCATTCTTTGTGGTAGAAGTTTTTGGGGAACTTGGATGTGGCTCATCAAAAACCGACTGGTCGGTTGAAGAGTCACCGCAAACAGCTTTCAAATATCAATTGATTTCACTGTACAATTTACATTCCAAAAACAAGGATCGAACCATCGGCCGATATTGCAGTTTTTCCGCTTTCATACAAAAACACGTTTCTCAAATAACTGGAATTTCGTTCTTATTGCAATAACTTCATAATGTCGTAAGACGGCCCAAGCAAAGTAACTATTTTTCGTGACTCTGGACCGATGCGTGAGTACCAAGAGAGTAAAACTTGCACTGGTTGTCTGTTCGTTTTTTTCATCTATTGTTGGTAAGATACAGGTAGAGTTTTTTTTTGTCAATAATTATGACATTTTACTAAACATTTCTAATTAAAATGATTTAAAGTTTGTTTTTCTTGCACCAAAAATATTTTATGTTAACATATCTGACGCTATTTGATTATGTTTTGGAATAACCATAACTATTTGGAATATTTGAAAGTTAGTTTTTTCAAATATTATCATTTTGAATGTACACTGTTAGAAAAATATGTTTTTCATATGTTCCGATATAAACAAAATGTGTTTCGGGCACAATTTTTAAACACAATATATTTAAGTGCCAACATGTAATGTTCCTAAACTAACACTAAATGTTTGGGACACATATGTTAAAATGTTAAAATATATTATGTTTGGGGTATGAATGTTTCATAAAAATAATATGTGTGAATGTAAACATATATAAATTTACAAATTTCGAGCAAACATATATATGTTTACAATTTCTGTGAAACGGTTGTATGTTGTTTCGGAAAACTGCTTTATGATAAGGCCAAATATTTTATATGCTTAAGTCTAAATATTATTTAATTTGAATATTAGAATGAGTATTCGGAGTAAAGAGAATAGACATTCGGAACCAAGAGCATAGAGATTTGAAAAAAAAACAGCATGTGTTTTCGCCTTGAGAGGAGAATTTTATGTATGTGGGGACTGTAAATTTTTAATAACCCACATTTCGAAGTTTCATTATAAAAATTTAATATAGTATAAATGTCTAAATTGCAAAAAAAATTGGTTCGGTCGGAGCAGGAATTGAACCCACGACCCTTTGCATGCAAGGCAGGCATGCTAACCACTGCTCCACGTGGCCAACAAATGTATGTTTCTTTTAAATAATGTTATGTTTGCATGGCCTCGTGGGCGCTGCAAAGTATGCTATATAAATGTAACTTGTAACGATAATTGTCTACTGGTGACTATAACTACTACGTAGCCCAGTGGATAGTGTGTTGGCTTAAAAACTGTATGGGCCTCGGTTCGATTCTCCGCCCAGGCGAAAGGTAAAATTAAAAAAAAAAATTATAAAATTGAATAATTTCTTCAACATTATTTGTATTACAGAAAAAGGTGCCAAGAACTAAAAATTTCGGGGAAGTGAAAATTATGTGAGGGAATGATCACAATCTTCTTTGGGGAAAATTCTTCCAAGCATATAATATTTTTGGGCTCAAAATGCTTCCAAACATATAATATGTTCACAAAAAACAAACATATTAATATTTCGGCAGTATCCAATAATATATGTGCTTCCTGCAAAATATGTTTGGAACATATGTTAAAGAAGCGATTTTTTTTTGAGGGTGTAGTTTTATTTTTTGAAAATAAGCGACGACATATTGGTGATAGGAATATAAACTAAACGAAAGTTTTTACATAAATAATTACGAATGTAAACAAATTTCACACCTCCATGACATACCATTGGTGAGAGTTTCACTTTTATGAGGTGGCGGCAGTGTGTCGAGCAACCTATGGCCAAATATACACATCGAAATGTAACCTGTGTGACCGGGTCGTGTAACATTTCCTCTAGCTATGAATCCTACATATAGAGAATATTCACAGTTTCCAACTTTTTAACTCTTTGTAACGATTAAACTTTTTTCGTTTTGTTTTTTTTTTGTTTTTATTACCAAACTGATTTTTTGTGTTTGTTTTTTTACTATCTTCTCGTTTTTGGACCATATTCATCCTGGATCTCTCTCTCTCTAATGCTGGCACCTCAACTCGTGAACTTTTTTCGAACATTGTCTGTCTTCCTGGATGACCTCTTCATCTATGCTGTTTGTTGGTTCTGATGGTGCCTTTGGATGTGGATGATGATGGTGATGACGATGACAATGGACAACAACATAACACTGGTGATGCCTTATTTTGCCAACATCAACTTTAAATGTAACTATAACGACGACACCAACTCATTCATCGTCCTTCCATAAACAAAAAACACCTCTGTATGGTATGGTTGGCTATCTGCCTGTTGGATGGTTGAACAAAATGGGAAAAAATCCTTTCTTATTTGATGTTCCTTCATGGGCTTTGGGCTATGGTTATGTGAATAAAAAAAAACATGATACCGCTCTCCTGTGTTAAAAATAAACAAAAAACAACAACGACAATAATAAATGCATGATAACACCGTATCTGTAATTCGCCTAACTTGGGGAATGCAACACAAACTACCATCGACCCACCGGAAACTACTATGGGTTGGTTGTACGATGACGACAACGACAACTAAAAACAACATCGACACCTAAAAGGATGTTGCAAACTTTAGTGATTTATCGTATGCAACGATTATCCTGTCGAATGTAATCCTCAAAACCGAGGAAATTTATTTAGTAAATCACATAAAGCTCTATTTGAAAAATCACCCAACTACTGGGGAAAAGTTGAGGCACAAGCAACAAAGTCACCATCACATGGCTCAGAAGCCGAACGAGCCACTGCAACAAACCGCTAACAAGAATCTAAGCGCGTCACATTGGCTACCGGATGTAAACTTGGATAGACCTTCTACATCATCCGCTGCAGCGAAGGCAGCAGCTGCTGCCGCCACTAGTGAATCATCTGGGACTTCAATCTCACCAGCATTCAACGAATACAACTTCTTTCCCATGGTCTTGTGTAATACTCTACTCGAATGTCTTCAGACCCTTGGGGAGCATCGTCACTCTCACTCATCTTCAATCTCGAATTTCTACAATCATCAGTTTGTCACCCACTACTGTCGACTCGTGGGTAATTTCGTTAAAGTTTTTAACAAACTCTGCTCCAGAACACGTTTAGATGATTTTCTGCTCGTTTCCATACGTTCCACTCTAAATGGCTGTGAATCGAAATTGTTAAATGAATACTATAATTTGTTGATGATGTCCTCAACACAAGGTTGTCCTGCCAGCAGTGGCGGTGGCACGTCCTCTTTGGGTTCCTTTGGTGGCGGAGCTTCGACTTTAGCAGCTGGTTTAGTAGCCTCTACATCTGGCCCTGTGGCATTGGGAAGTGGCAGTGGGGGTATTGGCGGCAGTGGGGCAAGTCCATGTTCTTCATTTGCTATGGAACATGCCACTTACGTTTCCGATGATGATAATGTGGTGCTGCAACTACAACTGGAAATGTTTCAGTTGTTAAACTCTGTTGGTGTTTTGGATACATTGGCTTTGCTTCAGCGACTCCAATCGAATGACATATGTAATCATGTAAGGCGGGCACTTTTAAACAAAGTTTGCCAACAGAACACGGTAAGTTTGGTAAAGGGAGTGCTGGGTTCGAGATTTTAGTTTTAATTAAATTATAATAACATCAAGAGAGTTGTAGACCAAATGAAACTCCTTCACGTAGAATGAGGTGGAATGTGTGAACAGAGATAACAATAATTGGAGGGAAGATTTTTTGTGTGTTTGTCATCCCTTTAGTTTGTGCGCTAAAGGACTGTTAACAAGCACTGCTACTACGATGGTAGGTGATTTCTTGGGGTTATGGTAGTGAGTGGTGTAGGTAGGTTTGACAGGAAAGAGAATAAGTAGCGTGATTCATGGACTCTTCATTACAAATGGATCACATGCCAGCCACGCTGATTTCAATTACCAATAAGTAAAAGGCGTCGTCGTTGCATTTGTTTGATGTTAGTTGAACCCCAACTACACTGTGCTGCCGATGGAAGACACATTATCCAAAAACATAATTTACAGTATCCGGTTACATCGTGTTCAGACCTGACAAGAGGTACTAAACCCCACTCTTTAGATGGTTAAGATACCTTCTTCTTGGTAGGGGATATCTATCCACAAGATAGTAATCGGCGTGGTCACTGTGAAAGCAATCAAAACGGTAGGGCTTACAAAGGGGCCACCATGCTGTCAACGAAGTTTCTTATTAGGTGATCTTATCAGAAATAATAATAATAATAGTGATGCTTGCAGTAAAATATCTGTCAAGATAAGTCAGATAAACTGAAAATGGAATATAAAGGTAATCTAACTAAAAATTCAAAATACGCGGCGAACATAACTAAGTATTTTAAAATCCGAATAACATGAACTTTGAGGAAAAGGCTGTCGCAACGATAGGCTGCAATTAAGCTGGAGTGAAGTCAACATTTTTATTGCGATTGACCACAATATTCTAATACCTGAGCACAAACTACATTGCATATGACAAAGTAAGCACGATTTCTGTTTGACTAGGCTCCCCTCCTCCCTTGGAAATTGGGTCTATCATTGGGGGGTTAGACCTGCTGCTTTAAATCGAGTGACTTGGGTCTGATTATATCTCCACAATTTCACTCAGAAACATGAATATTAACTCACAGAAGCAGCAATTGGTTTTAGTTATTGAAATTGTATCTTATCAATGATGGTCACTAACTTGGAACGAATGTAATAGCCATGAAATACCTTAGCCGCATCCGATAATTGCTACTTTATGTACTTTTCTTCGATTAGGCAGTGTAGAACAGTCTGTCAACACATCATCGCCTGACTAAGATTATTATTATTTTTTTTTTTCAAAAATGGCGAGAAGGCTAATCATGGATTTCGATATCGAATTCATTTTACCGTATTGGATTATGGACCTATTTTGATATTCTTTATCTTTCGGCTAGGAGGATCAGGTGAATATAAAAGAAATACGGCGCAAAAAAATAATAATAATGGCAAACGATTCTCACGGGTCTGCTTTTGAAAAAGCCTGCTTTTTGCAGGGTTAAAAGACGATTTCGGCGTTCAGTTATATACTTGCAGAAATTAATTTTTCTAGTGACATATCAACGTCAATTCCGTCGATATTACTATGCTCTCTCATGAACTCGCCTAGAAATAATTATTGATCACTACACTGAACTATAATGCCCAATACTACTAGAAACTTCGTAATTAATGGTTTTTGAAATTTCAATGGCCGAATCCAGTGATGCCAAGTCCCGAAGCACCAAAAATATACTACACATTCTAACATATCAGTTCTCACCCCTAAAAGTACTCCAGCCAGCTAAAGTTCAATATACTACTAAAAAAAAAAACAAAACTTCCAAAGATGAATTATAGAACTTTTGGGTACTGATTTAAAGCATTTTTAATTTTATGAACTGATGAACCGCTATCAAAGTTTACAGCTTAATTTTTTAATACTTATTTTACTTTCATTCAATTCATGTTGATCAGTAATGACTTTAAAACTTCACTATATGCTTTTTATACCCTTCACCACTACTGTGGTACAGGGTATAATAAGTTTGTGCATTTGTCACAATTGGCGTGTATATCAACCGATCTTCCTCAAATTCCGTACATCCGAATATTTTATGAGTCTCGAAAAACTTGCAAAATATCAGCCAAATCGGTTCAGATTTAGATATAGCTCCCATATATAGCTTTCGCCCGATTTACACTCATTTGCCCAAAGAGGCCAATTTTTTGCTCTGATTTAGTTGAAATTTTGCATAGGTAGTAGAATTAGCATTATAACTATGCGTGTCAAATTTGATTGAAATCGGTTCAGATTTGGATATATCTCCCATATATAGCATTCGCCCGATTTACACTCATATGAACACAGAGGCCAATTTTTAACTCCGATTTAGTTGAAATTTTGCACAGGGAGTAGAATTAGCATTGTAGCTATGCGTGCCAAATATGGTTTACATCGGTTCAGATTTAGATATAGCTCCCATATATATGTTTTTCTGATTTCGACAAAAATGGTCAAAATACCAACATTTTCCTTGTTAAATTGCCATCGTTGTCAAAATGACTCTAATTTTCCTAAACTTCTAATAAAGGGTGGTTAAAATTTCAAGAGCCGATGTTGATTTTGAATAAAACACAAGCTATTTGGGAAATTATTGTAATTTTATTTTATTATGATATATTGGTATTACTCAATTATGTATGGAACAAAATAACGGCCAAATGGGCGCCGCGACCTGGGTGGCACACCTTCATCCGATGGTCCAAATTTTCGATGACGCTGAGGCATAATGGAGGTTCTATGCCGTTAATGTGCCGAATTATCTCATCCTTTAGCTCTTGAATTGTTGCTGGCTTATCGACGTACAACTTTTCTTTCAAATAACCCCAACGAAAAAAGTCCAACGGTGTCAAATCACATAATCTTGGCGGCCAATTGACATCGCCATTACGTGAGATAACACGGCCATTGAATTTGTTGCGCAAAAGAGCCATTGTTTCGTTAGCTGTGTGGCAAGTGGCACCGTCCTGGTGAAACCACATATCGTCCACATCTATATCTTCCGATTCGGGCCATAAAAAGTTATTTGTCATCTCACGATAGCGAACACCATTCACAGTAACTGCCTGACCGGCCTCATTTTGGAAAAAATACGGCCCGATGATGCCGCCAGCACATAAACCGCACCAAACAGTCACTCTATGTGGGTGCATTGGTTTTTCGACAATCACTCTTGGATTCTCATTCGCCCAAATGCGGCAATTCTGTTTATTGACGAATCCACTGAGGTGAAAATGTGCCTCATCACTGAATATGATTTTCTTCGAAAAATGATCATCCACTGTTGCCATTTCTTGGAACCATTCTGCCCATTCACGACGTCCATTATTCAAATTGAGTAAGTCTGAAATAGAGAAATGTCAAATAAAATTCGGAAAAAAAACTTGGCGTTTAGGTGTGGTTCACATTCACCATCGGCCCTTACAATTTAACCACCCTTTACATATATATCGAGCGATAAATCATAAATAAACTTTTGCGAAGTTTCCTTAAAATTGCTTCAGATTTAAATGTTTCCCATATTTATACCCTGCTCCACACTGTGGAACAGGGTATTATAAGTTAGTGCATATGTTTGCAACACCCAGAAGGAGACGAGATAGACACATGGTGTCTTTGGCAAAAATGCTCAGGGTCCCAATAAACACAAACGTTTGAAAAATGCTAATTTTCAACAATTTTTCAAACATTTTTTCAAAGGATTAGGGTAATATTCAAGTTGAGAAATTGTTGAGAAAATCGCGTTCTCAACAAAAAACAGACATTACCCTCAACAGTGAAATTCAACACACTAGCAATAATATCTCAAGTGTTATCCTCAAATTGAAATGCATCGCTACCCAATAATTTGTCAAACAATTTTCGATGCGAGTCAAATTCAAAATTAACATCGTTGCAAATACTTTTCAACCTAAATTTGTATGAATGATATCCCCACTTCAAATTGAAAGTCAAAGCCAAAATTCTATGAATTTTGTATAATTTATTCATTTTTATCAAAATAAAATATATAATAATACACTACACTACATAATACACTACAATACCAATTGATAAATAATAATCTTATTAAACATATCAACAAATAAGAACAAAAAAAAACAAACAACAAAACTTTAAATATCTTAAACATTATTAGTAAACACTTTTGCATTGATAATTCGATTTCCTTCCATTTGGTGTCATAAAACAGCATTAACATTTATTAACATGCGGGCAATTTGAAATTAGGAATGTACTGGACCGCGTGTTAGAATTGATTTCCAGCAGAAGGAATTCACAAAATATCCACTTTAAACTGATAATAGCATATGAATTAAACTGACGATGTGATGCACATTTTCATCCAGAAGTTGTTGATTTCAACAATTTATTGTTTTTAACAATTTTAATTGGTTGCACTTGTAATGTTTCTGGAAACTTTTTCTTGTCGATAAGCCACTCATTTTTCATTGGTCAGCTTCTTAATGTTTGCAAGAATGTAGCATCCAAAGATTTTAGTTTTCTGCAAAGAGATTTAAATTTAGTGACTTCTCTAAAGTGATGATTTAATTTTTCATATTGACGTACCAATTATTATAAACTATTTGAAGCAGTTCCAGTTAATTGTCCACCATTTTTTCATCGGTCAGCTTTTTAATGTTTTCAAAAACTTAGAATCCATAATTTTAGTTTTCTGCAAAGAGATATACATTTAGTGACTTCCTTAAAGTTTTATTTCATTTATTATTTTCACTTACCTATTTTTATAAACTATTTGGTTATTTGTCTAAAATTTTCCATTTTTTTATTTCTTGCAATTGGCCACGAACTTCGTTGCACAAATAAGTATTGAAAACCACATGGTTTTTTCGTTGCATTTTAGGGTAGTGTTTTGTCAAAGTTTTCTCATATTATCTTCAACACCTTTTCAAAGATTTCGTCAACATTTTGGCAAATTGGAAGTAATTCGCAAACAATTTGAAGATATATTGAAGATGAGCTATTTCAAGTCAAGTTGAATTTATGTTGACAATTATATTTACCCTCAAACTGAAAAGTTGTTGCATTTGAAAAACGCTCATCCTGTGTTTATTGGGGTGGGCTCTTGAGTCGATATAGCGATGTCCGTCTGTCTGAACACATTTTTGTAATCAAAGTCAAAGTCACAGTTTTAGTCCAATCGACTTCAAATTTGGCACAAGTATGTGTTTTGGCTCAGAATAGATCCCTATTGATTTTGGAAGAAATCGGTTCAGATTTAGATATAGCTCCCATATATATATTTCGCCCGATATGGACTAATACGGTCCCAGAAGCCAGAGTTTTACCCCAATTTAATTGAAATTTTGCACAGGGAGTAGAATTAGCATTGTAGCTATGCGTACCAAATTTGGTTGAAATCGGTTCAGATTTAGATATAGCTCCCATATATAGCTTTCGCCCGATTTACACTCATATGACCACAGAGGCCAATTTTTTGCTCCGATTTAGTTGAAATTTTGCACAGGGAGTAGAATTAGCATTCTAGCTATGCGTGCCAAATTTGCATGAAATCGGTTCAGATTTAGATATATCTCCCTTATATAGCTTTCGCCCGATTTATACTCATATGACCACAGAGGCCAATTTTTAACTCCGATTTAGTTGAAATTTTTCACAGCTCCCATAAATATGTTTTTCTGATTTCGACAAAAATGGTCAAAATACCAACATTTTCCTTGTAAAATCGAAACTCCTTAGTCGAAAAGTTGTAAAAATTACTCTAATTTTCCTAAACTTCTAATACATATATATCGAGTGATAAATCATAAACTTTTTCGAAGTTTCCTTAAAATTACTTCAGATTTAAACGTTTCCCATATTTTTTTACTAACATTGTGTTCCTCCCTAGTGCATTAGCCGACTTAAATTTTGAGTCTATAGATTTTGTAGAAGTCTATCAAATTCTGTCCAGATCGAGAGATATTTAAATGTATGTATTTGGGACAAACCTTTATATATAGCCCCCAACACATTGGACGGATTTGCTATGGTATCGAAAATTTAGATATACAAAGTGGTGCAGGGTATAATATAGTCGGCCCCGCCCGACTTTAGACTTTCCTTACTTGTTTTTTACTAAAATTGTGTTCCACCCTAGTGCATTAGCCGACTTAAATTTTGAGTCTATAGATTTTATAGAAGTCTATCAAATTCTGTCCAGATCGAGTGATATTTAAATGTATATATTTGGGACAAACCTTTATATATAGCCCCCAACTCATTTGACGGATGTGATATAGTATCGAAAATTTAGATCTACAAAGTGGTGCAGGGTATAATATAGTCGGCCCCGCCCGACTTTAGACTTTCCTTACTTGTTTTCTTTTAATTTAATACAAACGTTTTTAATGATATTTTTATCAAGTTCACAAAATTCTACACTCATCGCTAGACTATTCAAAATAAAATATACTGAATACCACCTTCATAACAATAAAATTCTATATTTGCAAAATATAATTGAGTTTCTTAAGCTTTTGACAGTCCTATCAGAATTTTTGTATGAAAAAATGTCGTCAATTAAACTCAATATTGTTCAACTTGTAAAAAGTACTAAATGAAAACGCCAGAAAGCACCAAGTTAGTGCTTTTTTTGAAAAGGCACTAAAAAGGTAATTTGGTGCGTTTTGGATATCAAATCTAAATCTGTTGCTAAAAGCACCAAATTGGCATCACTGGCCGAATCCAATTATTAAGTGACTAGCTTATTCATTACATATCCATAACATGATAAGCTGTAAAATTAAATAGGGCTCGAATATATCTTTGGGATATTGTTTAATTTTTTTATATTGCAGCGTTATTTCATTATGAAATAAAATCCCAATCTTAAAATTTAAAAAAAGTATCAAGAAAATGAAATAAAGTCCTAAAAATATTAGTTTTTGTTATCTAAACATTTGGGGTCTTATTTTACTTTCTCTTTGGGCTTTATTTCATGGGGCGTTATTTCGTGGAGCCACCAAATATTTCATACCGATTTATGAATATTATATTCTGCATTTAAAAAAATTGAACTGATCACATAGTCGTTTTACATAAAAATATATGAAATTAAACCAATGAGAAAAGTGATCAAATTCAAATACAAACATTGCAAAATTAAATAAAATTTAATTATACTGTACTGAGTGAAGTTCCATTACATTAAATTAAATGATTCTCTGCATCAGTGCTTATTCTAAATCACATTTCAAGCTAAAAAAATATTCGTGCAATATAATAAAATTACTAGTAAATCAGTGTCATGCTCTGTGCATAATTCAAATGGCAGTAAATCTATTCCATTTATACATAAGGACATTTTATCCTCTTGTCTGAATGTATTCTCCATTCATCAATAAGGACATTGAAGAGCATTTTTCTTTTGAACACTAATGAGCTGTGCTTTATTTGAAAGTGCATTCATTGAAAATGATCTGAAATCTATATGGGACCGTTCTCTATATGTGCTAGAGTAATCGCGGAATATAAATAACCAGAAGGATGATGTTTAGTACACACTTTGCAAGTAAGGACCTGAGCAAAATGAGTTGTTTTTTCTTTTTTTACAGTGATATTATCTTGTGATTTCTGTTATGCATTTCAGCTATCCCCCAGACCCTTATACGTAATTCATTTTGTTCATTAATTAGTTTAAATGTGAACTTAAAAACTCATTTCATTTACCTGGCAATTTATTCGTTCATGCTGTTCTAATATTTTGTTTTCTTGTTTTTTTTTTTACTCCTGTAATTTAGCTTCATGCTGGGGAATGGAATCTGCAACAAGTGCAGCATTTGTTCAATGGCGAATTTCTGAATATTTTAATTGTTGAACAATTTGCATTTGTATGCAATCTGTGTGAAGTGGATGAGGAATTTTGTTCGCTATTTCAAGCAACGGTCCTGGCTAACATCAAAGTGCTCAATAAGGTTGGTATCATTTTCCTATTTTGTTTACAATTATTTTTGTTTGTGTGTATTTGTATGCAGAGACGGGTCATTACTGAGTTGGCATCCTTATAGTTCGATTGTCTGTTGGTAGTACGGTTGTTTGGTAAATTGATATTCAATTATAATGATATCGAAAAGATGTCATGACTTCGATTAGACTTAAAAGAACAGTGGGAGAAAAAAGCAAAACAATCATAAAGTCATTTAAGAAAATTATAGAATATTTTTACTTATGTTGAAAATTTTGGTCGGAAATAATAAGTTTCTATATATTGAACATTTTGGCTTAAATCCAAAGAAAAATCCAACTACGAATATAATCGGACAATACATAATTGCTAAATTGATTTCTTATAAAATTACAAGAAAATTATTTTAAGTAAAGGTGAAATATGAAATTTTTGAATTGAATCAATATAAAAATTAATTAAAAAAAAAAGTTCAATTGATAATTAATGTTTAATTAATGATCTAAATATTAGCGAGAAGTCCATCTATATCGTCGTAAAATAAAATTGAAAAAAAATAATTAATTAGAATCTATGTTTCGAAAAGTTTCAAATTAAAGGCATTAAAATGGATCGATTCAATACATCTTACACTAAAAAAAAAGCATACTCGGTTCCAAAGATTTTGTCTTTACTTTAAAAAATTTGGTATTGATTCCGAGCCAAAGAAGCGGAGAATACAAGTAAGGATAATTTTAAGACACAATTCTCTTTTAAATTTAGGTTTTGTGTACTTGCTTCTAGGAAGCAAATTTTAATTTTTCGCTTTCTCAGCTTTTTTTCTTCATATGCTATCAAAGTCCTTTAAAAACGAGTTAACGGCAACTTTATTTTCCAAATTAGGACTCGACTTTCAATAGAAATTATGCTATGTTTGAAGTAAAAAACTTCTTTAAAATAAAGTTTTGAAAAACATGTCCTATATTTGAACGATTTTTTGCTTTGTAGTCAAGATGCAAAAACACAACAAATTTAAAGACAATTTCATTAAATTTAAAGAATTTTTCTGAATTATTAAAGTCGAGTTGACCTTAGCCTATAAATTTTTTCTTTCATGTTAAGATATCCATTTTTAAGTCAAATCACTTAATTATAAGGACAATACTAAGCAAAATTTGCATTCGTATTTTAAAGACATTAAATGTTTGACCTCACGACAATATTTTTTTCAGTGTGGAATCTAATTTACCCAAATATTTGTTTAGTTACTCAAGTATTCATCCTCCATAACCTCCATAACCTATCTTAACCTATGCCAAAATTGGACCAAGCGTATGGACCATTTGAGGCGTAGTTACGATCAACGTTTACGTGGAATAACCTTCAAACATTAAATTATATGGACTGTACTATCGACTCAAAGAGCTCATGACCACCACCACCATAGAATGGTGACGGGGGTATAATAAGTTTGTCATTCCGTTTGTAACACATCGAAATATCGATTTCCGACTATATAAAGTATATATATTCTTGATCAGGGAGAAATTCTAAGACGATATAACGATGTCCGTCTGTCTGTCTGTTGTAATCACGCTACAGCCTTCAATAATGGCGCTATCGTCCTGAAATTTGGCAAAGATTCGTCTTTTGTTTGCAGACAGGTCAAGTTCGAAGATGGGCTATATCGATCCAAGTTTTGATATAGTCCCCATATAAACCGACCTCCCGAATTGGGGTCTTGGGCTCATAAAAACTGTATTTTTTAACCAATTTGCCTGAAATTGGAAATCTGGAGGTATTTTAGGACCATCAAAAAGTGTACCGAAAATGGTGCCTATCGATCCATGGTTTGGTATAGCGCCCATATAGATCGATCTCCCGATTTTACTTCTTGGGCTTCTATAATCCGTAGTTGTAATCCAATTTACCTGACATGTGAACTCTAGAGGTACTCTAGGACCTTAAAGTGGTGTGCCGAAAATGGTGAGTACCGGTCCATGTTTTGATATAGGCACCATATAGACCGATCTCCCGATTTTACTACTTGGTCTTCTAGAATCCGTAATTTTTACTCAATTTGCCTCAAATCGATTATCTAGAGGTATTCTAGGACTTTAAAGTGGTGTGCTAAAAATGGTGAGTATCGGTTCATGATTTGATATAGCCCCCATATAGACAGATCTACCGATGTTACTTCTTGGGCTTCTAGAATCCGTAGTTTTTACCCAATTTGCCTGAAATTGGAGATCTAGAGGTATTCTAGGAAAATAAAGAGATGTGCCGAAAATGGTGAGTTTCGGTCTATATTTTGATATAGCCCCCATATAGACCGATCTCCCGATTTTACTTCTTGGGCTTCTAGAATCCGTAGTTTTTATCCAATTTGCCTGAAATTTGAAATCCAGAGGTAATCTAGGACTTTAAAGTGGTGTGCCGAAAATTGTGACTATCGGTACAGGTTTTGATATAGCCCCCATAAAGACCGATCTCCTGATTTTACTTCTTGGGCTTCTAGAATCTGTAGTCCAATTTGCCTGAAATTGGAAATCTAGAGGTATTCTAGGACCATAAAGGGGCGTGCCGAATGCATTGAGTATCGGTACAGTTTTTGATATAGCCCCCTTATAAACTGGCCCTCCGATTTGGGGCCTAGAGTCTAGAACTACACTTAAATGTGCTGAATACTGTGTGTATCCTTCCATGTTTTGGTATAACCCCCATTACACCGAACTCCCGATTTAACTCCTAGAAATTGTAGGTTTTATCCGATTTGCCACAAATTGTAAATATATTGGCATTTTAGACCCATAAAAAAGTGTATATGATTTAGTTTTATCGGTCCATTTGGTAAGGCCTCCATATAAAGGGTGATACGGTCAAAATTTGGTCAGTATAAACTTGACGTATTTCTTTCAATTTTGCATTTTTAAAAACCTGAACACCCCTCATTTTGAAGGTATGTGTGTGTAGAATGTTGCTCCTATTTTGATTTTGGAATTCACTTTTCAGTTGTCAAAATGCCGTCCAAGCAAGAAGAGCAGCGTATCAAAATTTTGCTCGCGCATCGCGAAAATCTGAGCTACTCGCACGCAAAGCTGGCAAAATCGCTAAAAGTTGCCAAATCAACCATTACAAATGTAATTAAAGTGTTTGGGAAACGTTTGTCGACAGCCAGGAAGTCTGGATGGGGGGGAAATCGAAAACCGGAAGCCGCTGAGACGACAAAGAGAGTTGCAGGTAGTTTCAAGCGAAACCCTAACCTCTCTCTCCGAGATACCGCAAATAAGCTGGGTGTATCGTCTACAACCGTGCATCGAGCCAAAAAACGAGCCGGACTATCGACTTACAAGAAGATAGTGACTCCAAATCGCGATGATAAACAAAATACGACGGCCAAAGCGCGATCCCGGAGGATATACACGACGATGCTGACGAAGTTTGACTGCGTGGTAATGGACGACGAAACCTACGTCAAAGCCGACTACAAGCAGCTTCCGGGACAGGAGTTTTATACTGCAAAAGGAAGGGGAAACGTAGCAGATATTTTCAAGCACATAAAACTGTCAAAGTTCGCAAAGAAATATCTGGTTTGGCAAGCCATCTGTACCTGTGGCTTGAAAAGCCGCATTTTCATAGCTTCCGGGACTGTCAACCAAGAAATTTACGTGAAAGAGTGTTTGAATAAACGTCTGCTGCCTTTCCGTGTTTTGGCCGGATTTGGCATCTTGCCATTACGGTAAAAAGGCCATGGAGTGGTACGCCTCCAACAACGTGCAGGTAGTTACCAAGGACAAGAACCCTCCCAACACGCCAGAGCTCCGCTCAATTGAGAAATACTTGGCTATTGTCAAGCGGAACCTAAAGAAGACCAAAAACACTGCTAAGGACGAGCAGCAGTTCAAGGCAAACTGGCTTTCTGCGGTGAAGAAGGTGGACAAGGTGGCTGTACAAAATCTGATGACAGGTGTCTGATGACAGGTGTCTGATGGCAGGTGTCAAGCGTGAGGCCCGGCAATTCGGATTTGGAAAAACGAAAGCCTAGCTTAATATTTTTCCTGAATTTTATACTAATTGAACTTTAAAAAGAAATTTAATTTGATTTTTTAAATAAACGATTTCACCGATTTACACGCGTTTCCCCTTGACCAAATTTTGACCGTATCACCCTTTAGACCGATTTCACTTATTGAGGGTATAGAAGGTGCACTGATCATGAAAATTGGGTATTTAAGATTCGGCCCGGCCGAACTTACTACTGTATATACTTGTTTTCTGAATTTTATTTGGTTTTTTTCTTAATTGTTCTATAGCTCTTTAAAAATCACCTCTTCAATGGAAACTATAGGTTAGGTATAATGGCAGCCCGATATTTTAAGCTCACTTACACTATTCAGTCCATTGTGATACCACAGTGGTGAACTATACTGGATTGAAACTACTGAAGTTTAGGCTGTAGTATCGTATTTGACATCGATTGTCAAAGGGTTAACGCAAGTATTTAGTGTAAATAATTAACAGATTTTCCTACAATTTTATTTTCAAATCCTTCTCTATGCCACAGCAGTACTAAGTTATGTTAAGATTAATAAAAATATCAAATATTCAAGATGCATCCTCCAGTTTTAATCATCTGCATACAAATATTGTTATCCTCTTCTTTATCCAAATAGTCATGCATAAAATAATGTCTATTTGTATCTTTGTATCCTTCAATTGTCCAGCATTCAATCGTATATCTTCTTCGCTTGGTTGAGAATCTTTGCAAGAAAAGTGACGAGTGTTCCATATTACGCTTTGCTAAATTCTTGCAAATTTTAAATAAGCTTCACAGTTACATGATGTCTCCATGGCAATCATACCAGTCGCCTTCGACAAACAAACGGCCACTTCAATTGCAAATTGAGCGTTTAGCTCGACATTTGATCGTTAATTCATCGGATGCTTACGATAAAAATGCCATTTACGATACATTTGTCCATTTAATCGAAGAAGAAATTGAAGAGCAACGATTGCAACAACAACAACATCAGGCAAATCAGTCTCAATCTTCGATGGCCACCACCAAGGAAGGAATTATGGCATCACCAGGACTAGCTATGTCAGCATCATCAACATTCTCATCATCCCCGTACTTCAACTCAAGAGAGCATTTGCAATTTATGATGTAAGTCAATTACACTTTGATTTCATTTCTATTTAGTCAATGTGAATCCCCCCATTTCTTTGTACAGTATCGAGCGAATTTATGGGAATGGCATATTTTTTGTAATATAGTACGAGTATAATTTAAATGTAGACTGTGTATTTTCAACGTAAACATAACGGGGCCGAAACAGAAATATCGAACTTTTGAACTTGTTTTAAATTTGGAACAGTGAACTTTTGAATTTTTACAAAATTTGGAAAACGTCGACTTCTAGAATTTTCAAAATTTCGGAAAGTCGTACGCCAATTTTCACGTTATGTATATTACAGGTCGAATGGAGTACGAAAGCGTGCACTCGTTGAAGCGAATAAATGATAAAGCTTGATACTTATCTTTTTTAAAGGTAAAAAACGCTTCAAAAATAAGCTAACACTTATTTTGAGGAGTTTGCATCTTCGGTTTAATTGTTTTTAAGTCAGTTAAAAATGGTGATGAAATTTTCAAAATTTTTACTTAAAAATTTATTTCAAACTATTGGTTAACTTTTAACTAAAAATTTATTTGATTTTGCAATCAACATCAATTAAATTTTTAATTGAATTAATTAAAAATTTTATTGAAATTTTCTAATGAAATCAATTATTTTTTTCGTCAAGCATTTTTTATGCCCAATTAAAACTGTGATTTATACTATCATTTTCGTGATTGAAGACATTTCAATTAAAAAATTAATTTGTGAATAAAAAAAATTTGTTGTGTGTACTTTAGTTACATTTACTAAAAAGGGGGAAAATTCACACAAATGAAGTATAAAGCTTTCCTAAATTCGTATTTCCTACAAAAAAAGTCCGAATTTTTTAAAAGTTGTATAATTTAACACAAATGCGTACATCTTGAACTTCGCAAGGCGCTAATGACATTCTAGCAATTTTTAAAATAATTTCCTTCAAACTAAAAAAATTTCTTCTTCAAGTGGAAAAATATAACATTTTCTTGAATTTCTCGAAAACTATTTACTATGTCGGCGTGACAGCGGCGTTTGTAATAAAGGGTGATTAAAATTTCAAGGGCCGATTGATTTTGAATAAAACACAAACTATTTAGGAAATTATTGTAATTTTATTTTATTATGATATATTGGTATTACTCAATTATGTATGGAACAAAATATCGGGCAAGTGGGCGCCGCGACCTCGGTGGCACACCTTCATCCGATGGTCCAAATTTTCGATGACGCTGACGCATAATGGAGGTTATATGCCGTTAATGTGCCGAATTATCTCATCCTTTACACGCAAAGAAAAAAAAAACGTTTGGAAAACGTGTACCGAAAACGTTTTTCTTTTGTTAGAGTTTTTTGAATTGCTTCGAAAATTTTAAACTTTTATCACCAAAAAAATTCGTTTGTTGTTTTGAAATAACAACGCAGTCCATTTCGTTTATATCAAACACTGTTCTTTTCTGACTTTAGGTCTTTAATAAGACACATTTTACAGTTCAAAATTTAATATAGTACAATGTAATGTTGAACATTTTTTCGGAATCTTCCGAATATATCTGGAATATATGTAAAAAAAAACTAAAGCAAAAAAAAACTTTGGCCGAAGCAGGGATCGAACCTACGACCCTTGGCATGAGAGTCGGACGTAGCTACCACTGCTCCACGGTGCCAAACTAAATGTTTGTTTCTGTTAAATAAACTTTGTTTATTCGGTTCGTGGGCGCCGCAAGCTATGCTATATAAATATAACTTATATTGATATTTATCTATTGATGACCATAACAGGTACATAGCTCAGTGGTTAGTGTGTTAGCTTACAATGTGCATGGTCCGCGGTTCGATTCTCCGTCCAGGCGAAAGGTAAAAAAAATTTTAAAAATTTATAAAATCGTGTAATTTCTTCTACATTGTTGGTATTACAGGAAAAGGTGTTAAGAACTAAAAATCCTCGTGGATGTGAGAAAGATGTGAGGGACAATGCAATTAGCAAGAAAATAATGTTTTTGTTTTTTGAGCTAGTCTTTATGAAATTGTTTTTACATCCTGGAAAAGAATAAACGTTTATCACAAAAAGTATATACTTTTCTTCCAAATACACTTCCTTACAGCGAAAAGCAAATGAGAAACGAACTTTGTTTGTCTAAAATTTCGTTTGGGAGGAAAGAATTATTTTTTTGCGTGTAGTTCTTGAATTGTTGCTGGCTTATCGACGTACACCTTTTCATTCAAATAACCCCAAAGAAAAAAGTCCAACGGTGTCATCATCACGGCCATTGAATTTGTTGCGCAAAAGAGCCATTGTTTCGTTAGCTGTGTGGCAAGTGACACCGTCCTGCTGAAACCACATATCGTCCACATCCATATCTTCCAATTCGGGCCATAAAAAGTTCGTTATCATCTCACGATAGCGAACACCATTCACAGTAACTGCCTGACCGGCCTCACTTTGGAAATAATACGGCGCGATGATGCCGCCAGCCCATAAACCGCACCAAACAGTCACTCTTTGTGGGTGCATTGGTTTTTCGACAATCACTCTTGGATTCTCATTCGCCCAAATGCGGCAATTCTGTTTATTGACGAATGTGCCTCATCACTGAAGATGATTTTCTTCGAAAATTTATCACCCACTGTTGCCATTTCTTGGAACCATTTAACACGTTGTTGGATTGTGTATCTCTCCATGGTTCAAATTGAGTAAGTCTGAAATAGAGAAATGTCAAATAAAATTCGGAAAAAAGTGTCGTTTAGGTGTGGTTCACATTCAACATCGGCCCTTATAATTTAACCACCCTTTACATTTAGTCAAAATTTTATAAAATTAACCAATAGTTTCCTCCCTGGAGGATTCTTAGCTTTTTGAGCGCATAAAGACCTTTGTCGCAAAAAGATAACGAATCTTCGATAAATGGGATCCTATTTTTAAATTTATAGAGCTCAGATTTAAAGCTAAATAGCTCCCAAAAATATTTTAAAAAAGCAGCATTATTGGCTCGGATGGAATACCAAAATCTTCGAATTCAAGTAAACTTTTTTTGTGAGTGTATGTCGTAAAAGATCTGAAAGGTCTACAGTTCTAAATGAATTTGTCTGTTGACGATCCCTCTAATCCTAAGTAGCCCAGAAGCTAGCGGGTTAGGTTCCCCCGGATGTACCTTTTCTAACATGTTACACTGAAGTGTCAACCGCTGGTCAAGGAGGTGGACCTACGGGGTCACTGCGGTGATGTTACTCGATATACTTAAGATCTCCCATTGTCACAATTTCAAATTTATCGATACTGACTGTAGGCCTTTTCCGTAAAAGAAATTGTATTTATTGTGTATTTTTGTATTTACGTATCCTTTTATGCTGTTTTCCTGCTAGCCCATATATTTGTGCATGAGTGTTCGTGTGCTCCTATTCACGAGTTCGCCCTTCCACCTATTACTGTGTGTGTGTGTGTGCGTCTCAAATATCTTTGTATTCACTGGCTATTCTGTTGGAGGTTGTATATTCTCTTGAAGCCCTTAAGTTTAGTTAGCATGCATTTTTGTATCACTGGATGGTATCGATGGAAGCTTTTTTTTCTAAGTTTGTTCAAGAGATTCACTTTATTTTTATTATTTTTGTTGTTGTACTTGCTTTATGTTGTAGTGTTATAATTTTAAATTTAGAATTGCATGCTTCCCCTGATGGGTGGTACGGCAGATAAAAGGATAAATGGATGGATGTATAACATCCATCGACAAATATTTCTACTTTCTTGCGTTTTCGTTTGTCTTCTATTCCTTTGTTTCTCCTCTTGTCTGAGATTTTACATTTAATGTTCTTGTCTCTTCTCTTTGTTACAGCTTAAATGACTTGGAAAATTCTTGTGAACTAAACGATGACGATGATGCTGGCGGTGGTGGTGGTGGTAATACTCCACTGGGAAGTGGTTCCAATATTGTTGATGAGAAATGGATATTTAATCAGGTAAGCAAAATGATGGTTAAGACAGAAAATCTCCTTGGCAAACAGATATAACAAAAACATTTGAGTTAAAATCGAATTTGCTAAATGAGATCTTGTCGGTCGTCCTTAAACAATTGTATCCAATCAATTAACTTCATTATGATAAATCAGCAATAATGTTGGAAAGCCCACTTCATATTTACTACGAAATGGTCGAAGAGATTTTGTTGGTAATATGTAATGAATTCGGTTTTCTAAATATTGATTGTATATATGAATTATATGTTTGACTTTGTGGGGTTGATTAAATAATCAAAATAAGTCATGACCTTGTTCCTTGATAGTGAATGGATGAGATGACGAAAACAATGTAATAGACCTAAATCGAAATAGATTTTCTTTATTTTTTGTTAATTGTATTTTCCTTATACATACACTGAAAAAAATATTGTCGTGAGGTCAAAGATTTCATGTCTTTAAAATACGATGCAAATTTAGCTTAGCATAAAAGACGCATTTCTCTAATATACAGTTTTTTTCCTTGTCCAAATGTCGATAAACTTTTCAATGAAGTCGTATTGTCCTTATAATTAAGCGATTTCACTTAAAAATGGGTATCATAACATAGAAGAAAAAAAGTTTTGGTCAACTTGACTTTAATAATTCAGAAAAATTCTCTAAATTTAATGAAATTGTCTTTAAATTTGTTATCTTTTTGCATCTTGACCACAAAGACAAAATCGTTCAAATATAGGACATATTTTTCACGCTTTATTTTAAAGACGTTTTGTACTTGAAACATAGCATAAATTCTAATAGAAGTCGAGTCTTAATTTGGAAAATAAAGTTGTCGTTAACACGTGTTTAAAGGTCTTTGATAGCATATGAAGAAAAAACAAGTAAGGAAAGTCTAAAGTCGGGCGGGGCCGACTATTTTATACCCTTCACCACTTTGTAGGTCCACATTTTCGATACCATATCAAATCCGTCTAATGTGTTGGATGCTATATGAATCCATACACATATATTCTGTATATCTGAGAAGATTTGTACAGAGTTCTGCAATACTTATAGATTTTACATTTAAGTCGGCTAATGCGCTGAGGTGGAACACAATGTTAGTACAAAAATATAGGAAACATTTAAATATGAACCAATTTTGAGCAACTTCGCAAAAGTGTATTTATGATTTATCGGTCGATAGATGTGTAATAGAGTAGTAGGAAAATTTGAGTCATTTTGATTAGGTTTCGACTTAGCAGTGGCGATTTGATAAGGAAAATGTAGGTATTTCGGCCAGTTTTGCCTAAATAGGAAAAACATATATATGGAATCTAAATCGAAATCTGAACCGATTGCAATCAAATTTCACATGCATAGTTAATATGTTGAATCTACTCCCTGTGCAAAATTTCACGTAAATCGAATAACAACTTTTACCTCTTTGGTCATATGACGGAAAATCGGGCGAAAGATATATATGGGAGCTATATGCATATGCAGAACCTTAATTCTACTGCCTGTGCAAAGTTTCAAGTTCAACCCTACTTCCTCTGCAAGATTTCACGTAAATCAGAGTAGCACTTTTGCCTCTGTGGGCATATTAGTCCAAATCGGGCGAATGATATATATATGGGAGCTATATCTAAATCTGAACCGACTTCAACTAAATTTGGCACAATTAACGATACTATAAAACGTACTCCTTGTGCAAAATTTCAAGCAACTCTGGGCAAAACTCTGGCTTTTGAGGCCATATAAATCCAAATCGGACGAAAGATATATATGGGAGCTATATTTAAATCGGAACCGATTTTAACCAAATTAAGCACACTTAACGATACTATTAAACGTACTTGTTGTGCAAAATTTGAAGAAATTAAGGCAAAACTCTGGCTTTTGGGGCCATATAAGTCCAAATCGGCTATATCTAAATCTGAACCGATTTCAACAAAATTTGGCACAATTAACGATACTATTAAACGTACTCCTTGTACAAAATTTTAATCAAATCAGGGCAAAACTCTGGCTTTTGAAGCCATATAAGTCAAAATCGGACGAAAGATATATATCGGAGCTATATCTAAATCTGAACCGATTTCAACTAAATTTGTCACAATTAACGATACTATTAAAAAAACGTACTCGTTGTGCAAAATTTGAAGCAAATCAGGGCAAAACTCTCGCTTTTAGGGTAATATAAGTCCAAATCGGACGAAAGATATATATGGGAGCTATATATAAATCTGAACCGATTTAGCTGATATTTGGCAGTTTTGACGGGACTGACAAAACATTCAGATGTACAAAATTTGAAGAACGTCGGTTCATAAATACGTGAATTATGATCAAATTGGTGATAACTATATATGGCAGCTATATCTAAATCTGAACCGATTTTTTCCAAAATCAATAGCGATTGTCTTCTGCCCGAAGAAAGACGTTATGTCAAATTTGAGGACGATCGGACTTAAACTGCGACTTGTACTTTGTGCATAAAATTACATATACAGACAGACGGACGGACGGACTGACAGACAGACAGACGGACATCGCTAAATCGACTCAGAATTTAATTCTAAGCCGATCGGTATAGTAAAAGTTGGTCTATGACAATTATTTCTTGGCGTTACATACAAATGCACAAACTTATTATACCCCGTACCACAGTAGTGGTGAACAGAGATGGTCTGTATCAAACATTTTAAGGTTTGCGACTGTCGCAAAGTTGTAAACGTCACATACACGTCGTAAATGTAGAAAAAGTAGCAAACGTCGCAAACCAAATACTTCAGACCCTTCAGATAGGCAGCGAATGATATCCAAGATGATGATATATGCGAAGAAGTTTCAATTCTCAGGAATGTTCATAAAAATATTAACGAGTTTAAAAAACTTGAGAATATATGTTAGTTATTTCAATTGGAAACTCGAAGCCAAAATTACTATAAACTACTCGATGGTGCAGTAAACGTGACGGTCGATACTCGCTCATAGTTAACCTTTCACAAATTACTGCAGAAACTGGAAGGAAGGAAAACTACTTAAGTCGTATATTAGTGAATTGCTGTTCAGAGAAAATTTTATAAAATCACTTTTTGGCTTAGTAGAGCCAATTTCCATACTAATTAAACATAAACATTAACACTAAACTGCAATATTCCATCGCTATAACTTGACAAGGAACATTCTGTGATATAGTATTAAGTTTAGACTTGACTCCCTCATATTGTGCAATTATTTATATTATTAGTGTCGTGTTGTCCAGTTTTATAGTAATATAATGTAATCAGAATCAAAATCCAAAATAAATACACTCTCCTGACGAAGCTGAAAACCCATACCAGCGAAACGTCGAGAAAAAATAAAATGAAAACACATCGTTTTATTTACTAAAAATTAGAAACTACTGACCAAAAAGCCTATTAGAAAAAAACCCAAAACTAAAACATTTTCAAAATTGTAGCTAGTCATTCGTTGATGCAGCTAAAGCTTGGACCACGAAAACCAAGAATAGTTTGAAGTTGTGAATGAGAGATGTAAATCTAGTAGAGTTTTGAATAAATACAATATAAAACATTTTTTGCATACCTTTTATCGGGGAGCTTAACTAACTTAAATTAAAAAATATTCACAATTTCTTTAATTGTAAATTAGGTTTTCTACACTAGGTTTACGACTTTTGCGACATACGTATTACACCGTCGTAAACGTATGTCGCAAAAGTCACAGTTTGCGACAGGCCAACCCTGGTGGTGAAGGGTATAAAAACTGAAAAAGCGAAAGATTAAAATTTGCTTCCTATGTTAGAAGCAAGTACACAAAACCCAAATTTAAAACAAAATGTGTCTTAAAAGTATCCTTACTTGTACTCTCCGTTTCTTTGGCTCGGAATCAATACCAAAATTTTTAAAGTAAAGAAAAAATCTTTAGAACCTGGCATGCTTTTATTTCATTGTATATATTTCTCACTTCAACATGATTTATTTAGTTTTTAGCTCTTGTTTTTGTAATAAAAATAAGGTAGAAGTAAATATTTGATTTCATAAAATTTACCTTTCGCCCAGAGATAGAGAGAGAGAAGAGATACGAACCATACAATTTGTACACTGAAAAAAATTATGCGACCTAAATTTCAATCAAAATATAGAAATTTTAATTAAAAGAAAGTTCACAATCTCTAGTTTAGGTGAGTATGGAATGTCTAAAGTAGGGGTCTATTGTACCCTGCACCAATTTGTAGATCTACATTTTCGATACCGTCTTGATATTTATTGGGCCCTATACATTAAAAAAAGGATTTTGGGGCTTCTTTAAAATAAAGACATTTTTAGGGATTTAAATGGGAATGCAGATCATTTATGGAATTTTCATTCTCTTATCCAATCCAAATTATAACATATATTTCAAACTAATAAATCTTTTTTTAATTCCAAAAAAAAAAAAAAAACTATAAACCAAAAATACAAAATATTCAAAATATGTCTTAGCCTATATGTGAAACGTTGTTATCTAAAATCTAAGATTCAATAGTTAAGTTAAATTCCAATTTCTTTAAATCAAAAATATTTTACTTTAAGGAAAACTTGCCTTACTTCGAAGACATACGACGGAGTGACACAAATTTCTAAATTTTGTGTTTTAATTTCAAAAATACAAAAAAGCTAAGATTATAAACTTTCTTTTCAATAAAATTTAAGTATTTTTAAGAAGGATTTCTTTAGTATTGCGTAAATTGCGCATCCTAACAGTTAAGGTGCGTAATCCTAGGTATTGTGGCAGCCAGATATTTTCAGGATCACTTGGACTATTCAGTCCATTGTGATACCATAGTGGTGGACTTCTCACTGAGTGCTGCCCCATTTTATGTTAAGCTCAATTACAAGGGACCTACTTTTTACAGTCGAGTCCGAAAGGCGTTCCACATTGCGGGTGAAACCACGTAGAGAAGCTTTTTAACACTCAGAAATGTCACCAGCATTACTGAGGTGGGATAAAAACTTTTTGGTGTTTGGTCGAAACTGGGATTGAACCCTTGACAAATATAGTTTCTCATATGCTTTTCGCTGTAAGGAAGTTTGTTTGGAAGAAAAGTACATACTTTTTGTGATAAACTTTGATTCTTTTACAGGATGTGAATGCAGGATGCAATTTTGAAATATCACGAATAATCGTGGAATCCCCTACTTACGTACTTATGTTGACAGTGAAAATGCCACTCATGATGTTTGTATTGTTCTTACTTCCATTACAGTTAATTAAATTCTCGTCACAAAACACCAATGATGATCCCCAACAAATAGTGAAAATCCTTCTGGAGATACAATCGGAAAATAAGCTACAAAAGATATTCAACACGGCCAACTTTGATGCTTTGCGTATTTTAAAGCACACCATTTCCCATTCGCTGCAGGCAATGTTGCAAACATTTCGCAATAATTGCATCCAATATAATCCGCACATTCACTACATGCGACCGAATCCATTAGCACGCGTTTCCCTTGCCCAGCTTATGACACGTATACGCGAGCAAGTTGCAGAGGGTTGGAGCAACATGGCAATAGCAGCCGACGATGCTGCTACCAAAGATCCCAACAAAACATCCGGCACATTGCCATCAACACTGAGTGATGATGACACAGGGAAGAACAGTCGTGACTGTGGTAGTGGTAGTAGTGGTGGCCACCATTGTCATCAGGTCATACATTTGTGTGAGGCTGTAATCGTATTAATGGAAAACATTAAACAAATTGAGGTGACGGCCCTAATTTACATCGAATCGAAATTCATTGATAAATTCTTAAGCGAACACTTGTTGCGGCCGGAGCATGTAACAAGCCTCGTTCGCTTCATTGGCCACTGTTGCCAATGGCTTTTGGCGGCCTTGCACCGCAGTGATCGACGAGAACGAGGAGGAGGAGGAGCAACAAGAGGAAAACTGAATAATCTCCGACGGCAGTGGTGTGACCACGAACAAAGGAACTCGGTGACGGTTGTGCTCCGCTGCATTGATATATTGTTGCATCAGAAATTCATTTGGAATGCTCTCAACCAACAACAGATGACATTAGCAACTAAAGCAACACCACCACCAGCAACGGTGCCTGAAGGGGGAAATGTTGGTGGCACAGACCAACCTCCTACTTCGCCTGCTCCTTCGTCACTTGGGCCTGATGCATGTGCACCACTGACAAAGTGTGAACTAAATACAATTATTTGCTCTCTCCTGGAAGTTGTTAGTTTGGCAGGCACTTTGTTATTGGAGAATACCCTCTTCTATAAGAAATATAAAAATGCTTTGAGGTCGTCCTCCGCCTCCACGACAGCCACATTCTGTGGGACAACCACATCGAATTCTTCGATTACAACAGCATCCCAACAATACCAAAGCAGTATACTCCATCCACAGCAAACGGAGGATGACATGAGGAACTTTGAAAACATTGGCTGGCTAACAGCAAAATACAATCCCAAAGCTATTTTTCTGGGAAAATTAATTGAAACGAAAATTGGCAACTATGATAAAGGCATTTGTTTTGGGGAATACTACAACTGTTCTTCCTCCAGTACAATGAATAGCAATGGAGCTGCTTCTTCTTTTTCGGCTACAGTGCTTCCTTCTTCTTTGGCCTCAATATCTACAGGATCTCTATGTGGCAACGGTAGTGGGGCCTGCAACAGCATTGATGGCCAGGACCTCAAAGGCATAAATAATCAGTTTGATTTCATTTCATTGGTAAGTTTTAAATACACGTAGTACAAATCCGTAACTATTCTCTATTTATTATCGTAGGGCGTAACTGCCGTTTGCTTTTTTGTTCCCCCCTGTTTGTTGCTGGTCAGTAATTTAAGTAATTTAATATCTGTTTTTGCAATTTGGCTTTGCTTTTCCACTGGCTGGTTACATTTAATTAAATGTTACAAAATCTTAATCAGAAAATTGAGATAAGCTTTGAGTTTTTTGGAAGAAGCCAAAGATACAAAATGTTTATTACGAAATATCTTCAAAAGATTTTAGGCTTAAGAGCAAGTGATTGATGGTGAATTAGAATGATTAAAAGGAAAGGATTGATAATTTTTTCTGAAAGACTTTCTTGCAATATTTTTTTTTTGTAAAATTCATAGAAAATAAATCTTTTTGGCAATTTATATGGATAAAATGGTTATTTAATTAATCAAAATATTTATTTTTGCCCTACCACGCATAAAAGACTTTCCCCAGAAATTGTTTAATTAATTTAAATTTGATGTTGTTTGTGTGGATCGTCCTTTACATTTGCCATTTTATACATGACCTCGAGGATAAGGTTACTTTTTATTCAGTTTAAATTGATATAGAATATAAGTATCTGCCTAAAAGTATGCAACGAGTTAGGGATGTTCGTAATTGTTAGTAAAGCAATGAGAGTTACATTTTAATACCATGGTTAGGTTAGGTTATATGGCAGCCCGATGTATCAGGCTCACTTAGACTACCCAGCAAACAAATTTGGAAGTTCTTCTCAAGGCACAACTTTAAAAGAACTTCCAAAAATGCTCTCCCAAAGATGTTCTTTAGTTTAACTGCACAGGAAGTTCATTTGAGTCAATTTTTTTATAACCCGCTTTTTTCGTATTTTATTTGTTTCGAATAGATTAAAAACATATTAATAAAATGGTACAAATTATTTAAATTTAGCCCAAAAAAATGTTAAATCCTTTCTAAAAAAATTGAGAATTTTTGAAAATATTTGATAACAAACGTTCCAGACAAGCGTTATAATGCATTAAAAATCAAAAAAAAATTTAAAAAATTTTTTATTTGTCAAAATATCACAAAAATTCTTAATTCACATCCAAAACACTGAATTCACCTCACACCTCAAGAAGTGATGCAAATTCAGTGCAGCGGCTGTTGAAATGTTGGACATCCGTCCTATGACAAGCCCATGTTCAATTCATCGCTTCTGCGTCAATTTGGCACCACTTCCGGATCCAAAAAGAACATTTTCACTACCTTTTTGGCGACGCTTTTGTTACTGCCCAGAAGAAGTTCATACCACAGTGATGAACTTCTCTCTTATCACTGAGTGCTGCCCGACCTCCTTTTTATAGCCGAGTCCGAACGGCGTTCCACATTCCAGTGAAACCACTTAGAGAAGCTTTGAAACCCTCAGAAATGTCACCAGCATTACTGAGGTGGGATAATCCACCGCTGAAAAACTTTTTGGTGTTCGGTCGTAGCAGGAATCGAACCCACGACCTTGTGTATGCAAGGCGGGCATGCTAACCATTGCATACCATGCGCCACACTGTGGAACAGGATCGAATGAAATTTACTCCGTTCAGAGGGTTGGGAAGACAACTCTGGGGATCGGTTTATATGGGGGCTAGATATAATTATGGGCCGATTTGGACCATATAATTGCCCCACATATCAAATTCCAACCGCATCGGATGAAATTTACTCCTCCAAGAGGCTCCACAATATGTAATTATGGACCAACATGAACCAATTTTTACACAGCCGGATCGGACTAAATTTGTTCTTCCAAGAGGCTCCGGAAGTCATCTGGAGTTCAGTTTATGGGTCATCACACAGTGGTTCCAAATCGCCTTTTTTGTGGAAATAATAATTCTGCAACTTTTGAACGGATAAAGATATCAATCTTTCTTTCTTTGTGCGAAAGCTAAGGTGTTTTTTTCTAAGCTTGCAACATTGTGCGCCCCTAATGGGTCCAAGGGCTGACGTGTAGGGGTTGAAAATTGGTCATCTCGTGTGTATGGAATTTTGTTTTAACTGCTAAATCTGCAATTATCGCGAGATATGGGCCTTATAATTTATTTTTTATGCAAAAGTGGGGCCAATAGTTTGTACCTACACGGTCCGTTTAAGGCAGATCCTTGTTTTGTTTTCTTAACAGCATTCCCTACAAAATTCTACGCATTTTGCAAAGAAAAATTGTGTTCTTATGTGCTTTAGATTAAAAGTTGTAGTCTCCACAATTTGGAATTTCCAAAAAATACAGAATTTGGACCATTTTTCTGTCATAACTTTTTTATCTCTAAACCTTTCCAATTTTTTTAGCTTGTTTCTTATAGAACATCAATTAAGAATATGGTTGAAGCTTTTACCATTTTGAACATGTAGCGTGCGAGTTCTTCTCATCTCAAAATCGGCAGTTTTTAAAAAAGACAAAAAACTTATTTTAAAAAATTCTCACTTGGCAAAGCACCGATTGCTAAGGCAATTTTTTTTTCCAAAAACCCCATGTGTCTTCTAAATAACAGTAAAAGGTTTCAACTTACTACATGCAAACAGCTGAGAAATATGCAAATTACAAATAAATGACGCTTTTTAACATATGTCCCCAATTTGGGGATTTTTGACACAAATTTTGGGATTGGTGTTTAAAACAATGTTTTTCCTGTAAAAAAACAATAAAAGTCAAAATTATATCGTAATAGTTCTAAAGTTATAAAGGTTTCAATTCATATTTTTAACTCCTAAAAAATTTAATTAAAAAAATTGTTCCTTGCCCCAACAACCATCAAATTTTGTAATTACTGTTTTCTCGATTACCTTGGAGAAAACACATTTGACGGATATGATATGGTATCGAAAATTTAGATCTACAAAGTGATGCAGGGTATAATATAGTCGGACCCGCCCTACTTTAGACTTTCCTTACTTGTCATTAAATCAAATTCTTTTACGATGATCAATGAATGTTTCTTTACTTAATTAATTCACTAACTTATTTTCCCATCATACCTACCTACTCATGTCTTATTCTCGTTTTAAACCATTAAACGGTAATTTTATCCCACCAGAAAGAAAATAGCAAAACGTAGCTTAAGACCAAAAGGGGTATATTGATGTTAATTTAACGCCAACACTTTGACTTTGTTTTCCTTTTAACTCAGCTTTTTTCCCCTCACTTGTTTGTCTGTTCTTTCTTTCCAGCATGTTTTACTATCGATTGGCATTTCAACACTACGAACGAATCTTTTTTACGCAATTGCTGTCACACCTTTGGAGATCATGGAGCAACAGCAACGCTTACTATTAACGACGTCAAGTGCAAAAACCTCACCATCAACATCGCCATCCCATAAAAGTCAATCGGCCACAGCCACGGCTATGGTGACCAGCAATTCAATGTTGCCAATTATACCAATTGAAAGTCTCAGTGATGTGGATATTTTGAAGAGTTTCGTGAGAAGGTATGCCAAAGACAGAGGATATAAGAAAACAAAATAATCATTGTTTTCAGGGTAACAATTCAGGTTAGGTGGCAATGATGTTGGCCAGGTATTAATAGAAACTATCGGAAGTTTTAAAAACTCGGTGTAGCTTTTTAAATGGAAATATTAAAAATGAACTAAATTTTACTTCACATTTTGAGATTTCCACAAAGTGTTGTTAAAACCAGAAAACCAGATCATGATCATTTGAATTGCAGGTTTATTTCATCATTTTTTTGGGAATCGTACAAAAAATTGTTTTTGCGTTAGTTCACATTGAACTAATGTATACGATCATTGAACTTTATACCCACTTTGTGAGACCTACTTAAAAAAAGGAAATTTTCATTGCACTGACAAAACAGTGAATCCACCAGAAAGAAAAATTTTGTTTTTAAAAGTTTTTAAGTAAACAGTATTACAAATCTGATATCACGCCGATATCACAAAAATAAGTAAATATTTTTCCACAAATTCAAAGAAATTTATTAGACAAAATTTTCTCACTGTTAAAGAAAATTTTGTAGATTGAAGTAAAAAATTGGAGTTCAAAATTGTAAGGATGTCGTTAGTGCCATTATAAGCTAACGGGCGCATTTGAAGTAAAAATTACAAATTTAAGGAAATAATGAACTAATTTGTGAGAAATACGAATTTAGAAAATCTAAATTATGCTTCATTTGTATAAATTTTTCCCGTTTTTTAGTTCATTTAACTAATGTACGGAAAACATTATTAGAGTAATGGAAACCTTCTCCAAAAAAATTAATTCCTCGGACTAAAGTTAAATTGGCTTTAGTGAAATAGAAGATTCACTTTTTTTGACTGCGGAAAATTTCGAAAAAATAATAAAATTTAACTACAAACAAATAATTTTTTGCAATAAAAATAACTAAAATGTAATCACAGATGTTTTTCAGTGTAAGTTATAACACATTTTGTGTGGTTATACCTTTGTACCACTAACGGTCATTTTCATATAGCTCTGTTAGACTTTAACTGGCAGTTAACAAAAAGTAAATATCTTCGCTTTGGTTAACTTTAACTGAAAAAATTTCTGTGATCAAGTTTCTAACTACCATATGAAATATATATAAACGGAAAAAATGTAAACTGTTTCATCGGAAAAATTAACTAGCTCCAACGAAAAGTAAACTAAATTGTACATGTACGAGTAACAGGTTGGCTGATAAGTCCCCTGTATAACAAAGAAAAACACTCTTTTTTGTCAAAATTCGTTTTTATTATTCAACATAGTTCCCTTCAAGAGCGATACAACGATTATAACGACCTTCCAATTTTTTGATACCATTTTGGTAGTACTCCTTCGGTTTTGCCTCAAAATAGGCCTCAGTCTCGGCGATCACCTCTTCATTGCAGCCAAATTTTTTCCCTGCGAGCATCCTTTTGAGGTCTGAGAACAAGAAAAAGTCACTGGGGGCCAGATCTGGAGAATACGGTGGGTGGGGAAGCAATTCGAAGCCCAATTCATGCATTTTTTTCCATGACTTGTGGCACGGTGCGTTGTCTTGGTGGAACAACACTTTTTTCTTCTTCCGTTTTGCCGCGATTTCGACCTTCAGACGCTCCAATAGCGCCATGTAATAGTCACTGTTGATGGTTTTTCTCTTCTCAAGATAATCGATAAAAACTTTGCCAGCAGACTTTTGAGTCTTTCCACGCGTCGTAGACGGTTCACCGGTCGCTGTCCACTCAGCCGACTGCCGATTGGACTCAGGAGTGTAGTAATGGAGCCATGTTTCATCCATTGTCACATATCGACGGAAAAACTCTGGTTATTACGAGTTAACAGTTGCAAATACCGCTCAGAATCATCAACACGTTGTTGTTTTTGGCCAAATGTGAGCTCGCGCGGCACCCATTTTGCACAGAGCTTCCGCATATCCAAATATTGATGAATGATATGACCAATACGTTCCTTTGATATCTTTAAGGCCTCTGCTATCTCGATCAACTTCATTTTACGGTCATTCAAAATCATTTTGTGGATTTTTTTGCTGTTTTCGTCGGTAACCACCTCTTTCAGGCGTCTACTGCTATCACCGTCCTCCGTGCTCATTTCACCACGCTTGAATTTTGTATACCAATCAATTATTGTTGATTTCCCTGGGGCAGAGTCCGGAAACTCATTATCAAGCCAAATTTTTGCTTCCACCGTATTTTTTCCCTTCAGAAAACAGTATTTTATCAAAACACGAAATTCCTTTTTTCCATTTTTTTCAAAATAACAAAAGTTGCTTCACAAAAGACTCTCTATCTCACAAACTAATTGACTTACAGACGTCAACTTTTGACACGAATCATTTGAACGTTGGTATTTTATAAAAATACTAGCATTTAATACTAGCGACGCCATCTATGTGTCAGACCGGGGACTTATAAGCCAACACCTCGTCCACTGCGTTCACCGTCCTCCGTGCTCATTTCACCACGCTTGAATTTTGCATACCAATCAATTATTGTTGATTTCCCTGGGGCAGAGTCCGGAAACTCATTATCAAGCCAAGTTTTTGCTCCCACCGTTTTTTCCCCTTCAGAAAACAGTATTTTATCAAAACACGAAATTCCTTTTTTTCCATTTTTTTTCAAAATAACAAAAGTTGCTTCACAAAAGACGCTCTATCTCACAAACTAATTGACTTACAGACGTCAAATTTTGACACGAATCATTTGAACGTTGGTACTATATAAAAATACTAGCATTTAATACTAGCGACGCCAAATATGTGTCAGATCGGGGACTTATAAGCCAACCTGTTATATTACATTTTGAGACTTTTACATAGCGTTGTTAAAAGCAGGACAATTTAATGCGATGTTGTACCTTTTAACTGCAATTCACGATATTACCCGCTCTCATAGGAAAAAACATGAACTAAAAATAAAGAAAAAAAATCATTGGCGCCAAATTATGGCCAGTTTAACCATACAGTAGTGCATTTTTACTATTTATGGAAATCGTATGAAAATGTTCTTTCAATGAACTTTATACCCACGTTTAGTTCATAATGTTTGAGACATACTTAAAAAAGGGACATTTTCATTGGGCTGTGGAAAATATGGAAAAAATGTAACTACAAACAAATAACTTTTTTGCAATAAAAATATTTTTAAAATAGCTAACGTAGCACTAACGGAGCTTCATGAAAATGCGATTAAATGATATACGTTTGTATGTCTATACCACCTTTTGATAAGGGCGTTTCACTTTTTACTTAATTGCTTTTGTACAATAATAAAGGTACAACCATAAATAATAAAAGAAGCCACCATTGGTACAATGGTCGACCAAACACCAAAAAGTTTTCCCGCGGTGGATTATTCTCTCTCAGTGTTTCAAAACTTTTCTATACTGAAAAAAATTTGTCATGAACCCTAAAATGTCATGTTTTTAAAATACGAACTTTGCTTAGTATAGAAAACGTATTTCTCTGATTTAAAGTTTTTTTTCCTTGTCGAAAAGCTGATAAACTTGTCAGTGAAGTCGTTTTGTCCTTATAGTTAAAAGACTCTACTTGAAATATGACATAATTTATATACATGAAATGGAGTTTGAATTTGGAATTTTAATTTACGGTTTAGAAGTTAATGCAGAACTCTGATACTACATCATAAAGTAAAGTGAAAAAAAAAAATTCGCAAAACTTTAAATTGATTTTTCTGCAATTTTTCTTTATGAGAAATAGTGTCACTTGTTCTAATTTTTGTTTTAGAAATTCTCAATGGAAATGCTGCTGTCAGATGCACCCTTAAGTCTATTACCATCTTCCTCTCATATAATTGCCATTAAAATAATCCTTTTATTTTTTCGTTCTTTTTTTTTTTTTGTCTCTTCTCCCTTTAGATTGTCGATTTTTGGTTTTACAACACGCCAACAATTCGAAGAGTATTTTATGACATTCTTGCTGCTGATCAATAAAGTTTACGATGAGAATATGGTGGACCAACAGGAACAATTTCAAATACGCAGTATTTGCTTGGAAGCCATTATGGAACTTTTAATTACCTACAAAACTTTTCCAATTGTGGGCAATAAACTTTCACTCTATCATCATACGACACGATGGAATCGTATTAATTGTGATAGCATAAGGTAAGTGCTCCAAGTAAAATGATGCAATTGTATGTGAACGAGGGTGGGTATATGTATGTATTTATGTATGTATGTGTTCGGGGTGCAATGGGGCATCATAAAAATTCATATTGATATGGAAGAAAGTGTCATTACCTTTATCATAGAGTGTATGATATGTAGAAATTGTGTCTGTATGATGTTTTAGGAACTTTACTAAGGCCATTTGACGAGGTTATCTAATTCAGATATTGGAATAGACGGACTATTTATGATCTAAATAATGGCTAAGCAAAAAAATTAATAAAATATGTCAAATTCAAACTTTATTGGTTGATTTTTACTAAAAACAATATAAAAATAATGTGAGTCCAAATATTTTAGACTTCCAAAAAACTAGGTTAGGTTTGGTTAGGTGGCAGCCCGATGTATCAGGCTCACTTAGACTATTCAGTCCATTGTGATACCACATTGGTGAACTTCTCTTTTATCACTGAGTGCTGCCCGATTCCATGTTAAGCTCAATGACAAGTGACCTCCTTTTTATAGCCGAGTCCGAACGGCGTTCCACATTGCAGTGAAACCACATAGAGAAGCTTTAAAACCCTCAGAAATGTCACCAGCATTACTGAGGTGGGATAATCCACCCCTGAAAAACTTTTTGGTGTTTGGTCGAAGCAGGAATCGAACCCACGACCTTGTGTATGCAAGACGGGCATGCTAACCATTGCACCACGGTGGCTCTCATATGTCATAGATTGCTATCTGCATTGACTAAATATTGAGTTAATATGAAAATAAGGAATTTTCAATTAATAGAAAGTTAATAATCTTTGTTTTAAATTTTTTCTCTTTAAATTTCGGACACGAATTAAAGAAATCTTTACGTTAAAGTCTAATTTTTTTAAAGTAAAGAAATTTAAAGTAAAGAAAAACATATTTAAATTGAAGAAACAATCTTTAAATTATCTGAGATATAGAACTTTGTATTAAAGATAAAACTTTACTTAGCTAATGGCCTCAGTTGCTAAAGCTTCCCTCTATTTTCCTATACTCATCTTATATTTACTATAAGTTTAGTATAGTTTAAATAAATAAAATAAAACTTTGCATTAAAGATATATGTGTCGGAATTAATACCACAATTTTTAAGGTAAGGTCAAAATACGAGGGCAGTTCGGAAACTTCTTAGCCTAGCACAAAAAGCGCGGTATAAACAGAAAAAAGTTAAGTGCTTTGGATACTTCCATCTCTGTTATGAACACATGTTAAATTTTCTTTCGATCTGGCAACTCCTTCATATAGAAACAGGTGTTCAAAAAAGACGCATCCGCAATTTTTTTACAATGGAAAAATTAGAAATGTGTGCTGTCATTAAATATTTACATAAAAAGGGTTATCGGAACAAGAATTTCATAATAATATGGTGAATGTGTTAGGTGAAAGTGCTCCTTCATATGCAACAGTAAAAAATTGGATTGCTGAATTTAAACGTGGTCGTACAAGCATTGAAGATGAACCACGTAGTGGACGTCCAAAAACAGCAACAACAACAGAAATTGTAGCCAAAGTGCATGATATGGTATTAAATGATCGACGAATAAAAGTGCGTGAAATTGCTAATATCATGGGCATCTCAAATGATCGAGTCCATTTAATTTTGCATGAAGAACTACAGATGAAAAAGCTTTCTGCAAGATGGGTGTAAGAATGAACATCTCTCAAGCTTGTTTTGATCGTTTTAAGCGAAATAAAATGGATTTTAAGCGTCGTTTCATAATTGTTGATGAGACATAGATCCACCACTATACTCCAGAGAAAAAGGAACAATCCAACCAATAGATGGAGGACGTACCCCAAAGAAGGCAAAAACAATTCAATCAGCTGGTAAGGTTATGGCAACGGTTTGTTTTGGGACTTCAAATGTATTTTATTGATTGACTATCTGCAAAAGGGTAAAACAATAAATTCAGAGTACTGTTGCAACCTTTTGGATCAATTAAATGTACAAATTGCAGAAAAACGTCCTGGCTTACAACACAAAAAAATAATTTTTCATCAAGACAACGCACAAGCGCACAAGAGTGTTTTAACAATGGCTAAAATCAACGAATTAAAGTACGAGTTGCTTGACCACCCACCTTATTCTCCTGATTTAGTTCCCAGTGACTTTTACTTGTTCCCAAATCTTAAAAAATTCCTTGCTGGCAAGCGTTTTACCTCAAATGAAGATGCAATTACAGTTGTAAACCACTATTTTGAAGACCTTGAGGAAAACTATTTTAATCAAGGGATAGAATTGCTAGAAAAGCGTTGGACTAAGTGTATTGAAGTTTCAGGAGATTATATTGAAAAATAAAAATATTTTTGAAAAACTAACTATTCTCTTTCATTGATAGGCTAAGAACTTTTCTAAGAAGTTTCCGAACCGCCCTCGTATTTTGATCTTTGTTGCCAATCTCAATAATAGCAGGCAATCATAGAAATTTTCCATTTTCTTTACCTTTACCTTTTCCTTTACATTACCTGACACTTCAAAGGTCTGATTTAAATAAAGAAAATTCATTAAATCCATTATGCAATATCCTCGAAATAAATCTCAGCCTAATTTTGAAGCGTTTTATCTTTATTTCAACGATTCAAAATATCGGCTTATTTAAGATTATTTTATTGAACCAAACTGTATATCTACTGTCTATGCACTAAGGACAATTTGTTTTAGTTCTGAGACATGTGTCTATAACAGAATGAGTCAAATTTAAAGATGCATAATTTTAATGATGCTTTCCCTACACTCAGAGAAGGAATGTGATTACCTCAAAATTGTTATTTTCGAACGGAGGACATGAGACATTTTTGTCGCAAAAATAAAATTATGCTCTTGAAACATGTTTGAAGTGATCATATTCCTTTTCTTATCAGACTCGAAGTAGGTAGTATTTAGATGTTGGCTTTATTTTTCTTCTTTAATCAAAAAGATTTAACCCTTTATTATCATAGAACCCTCGATTTGTAGCTAGTCCATTAGACTTCCCGATATTGGCCAATTGACCAAAAATATGACAACAGAATATAACGAAGGAAAACTCCTTAAAGAGAAATTAAAGGACATTCATACTTTGCATTGCATAACTAACTATTGAGTGTGGCCACGTGAATGCATACACATACAGAGAATATGGTGTGGAAGTTTACATGTCTATGCATCAAGGACATTTAAAGTTAGAAAAACAATTTAGACTACTTTATGGTTCCTAAGGGTTTTCCTAATATCAAGAAAAATCATGGAATATTTCTGTATACATATGTATGCCATGTGTATTAGTATTTGTGTGTTCCGGGTTTGTTTTTATGGATGAATGTTGGTATGATGTGTCTTAAACTGTCATGCAATTTAGTGGCGTGTCTTGAAATTACTTATTTTTTCGATGTATTCCTTTATGAAATCGCTATTATGCGGAATTTTTGTTTGGAAATTTTGGAAAATATGATTGGAGACTGGGTATCACAAATGGCTTATTAATATTATTTAAGTTCAAACTATATATATTTTTTATTTGTAATAAGGGGCCTTAATTTACAGTTGATTGATTATTTGTCTTGATTGATTATGGTGTTGACTATTGTGACCCTATATTGAAGATATTTTGCAGTTTTAATCATTGTCAAACAGATTTACCTTGTGTCCAATTTAATTATAGTTGACAAATAAATACGAATAACATTGCTGAATTCATGAAAATCGGTCGTTAAATAAAATTTAAATAAAATAACGATTAATTATTTAAAAAAAAAAAATATTTCTAATTAAAACAAGTAAGTAAAGTCTAAAGTCGGGCGGGGCCGACTATACTATACCCGTCACCACTATGTAGACCAAAATTTGTGTTACCATCTCAACTCCTTCAAATTTGTTGGGAGTTATTATCAAGGTTTATATTCCATATACAAATATTTATATCTCAAATGATTTGGAGAGAATTTTTTTTTACTTGTACAAAATCGCTAGAATTAAAACTTAAATCGCCTAATACCCTGGGATGAAAGCTAGATCAATTTTGATACAATTCTACAAAAGAACATTTATGATTTATCGGGCGATACATACGTATTCATGATATAAGACAATTTGAGTAATATTTACTCGGGATCCCGCTTTCCCGGGAATGCAAAAAGTCCGGGAAAAATAAAACCCTACTCTGTACCAAATTTGAGGAAGATCGGACTTAAACGGCGAGCTGTACTTTGCACACAAAATTACATATACAGACAGACGGACGGACAGACAGACGGACATCGCTAAATCGACTCAGAATTTAATTACTAAACGTTGGGTCTCACACTTTTTCTTCTACACAGAAAAAAATTTCCGTAGTTAAACTAACGCTGAATTTAACTTATTTTTATTGTAAAAAAATTATTTTTTAATAGTTAAATTTTATTACTTTTTGCGAAATTTTCCAAAGCGCAATGATATTTTGTTTTTTTTTTTTATATATGTCTCAAATATTTTATGAACTAAACGTGAGTATATGACCTTACACATAAGTTCAATATGAACTAAAGCAAATGAAAATTTTCGTACGATTCCCAAAAATAGTAAGAATGAACTACTGTATGGTTAAAATGATTTTCTTCTTAACTTTTATTTAATATTTTCTTCTATTAGAGGGTGTAATTTCGTGAACTGTAGTTAAAAAGCACAACATGGCATTAAATGTTCCTGGTTGTAACAACGCTTTGGGGAAATCTCAAAATGTGTACTAAAATTTAGTTAAATTTTCGTACGAGTTAGTTTATTCTTCCTATAAAAGTGTTTACTTTTTTCTGTGTAGGCGTTACATACAAATCCACAAATTATTATACCCTGTACCACAGTAGTAGTGAAGGGTATAAATATAATTAAACATTTTGTTCGGAAATAATTATTCATTGGATTATTAAATACCAAGTGAAATCTAAAGAAGTTGGTTAAAATACATATCAGCTACACTGTACATACAAGTTTCGATTTATGGCCATTTATGGCCTTAAGGTCTTTTTCTTTTTCAATATCCAAAGTCAAAAAACATTTGGAGAGTTTAAAAACAAAACTGTCAAAATCAAGGCGAATACGATATATCGCAAGTTAACAATTTTCCTGTGCTACATCACATATCCTTATTAAGATGATGGATATCCTGCAATGATACCATCAAATTGTTGACATTATGTGAATTTCATGTATGTACGAGTATGTTATGCTTGCATTGCATAGCATAAAAAACAATGAAATTTTATTTGAAAAAAACTAAAACTCATTTTTTCCAAATGACCCATACTTGGTTGTTAATCTCATCATTTTTGCTGTGTGAAAGTGTGCAAAACATTCATGTGAAATACGGAAATATTTGTGGCTTAAATACAATTTTTTTATAGCTTCCAAACAACATCCGGATTTTGTTGTTGTTTTTGCAAAAACCATTAAATAAATTTTTATTCTCACGTACACACACACCCAAACACATTCGGATGTGCAAAAGCAAAAAAAAAAAAAAAATCCAGCAAAAAAGTGTAGTAAAAAGTGAAAATGTGTAAACAACAGATGCTTTAACACTTTTTGATGGTCATATTTATGCCATCATCGTCATCATCACCATCATCATCCTCTGCTAGACAAACAAACCATAGCCATAGTCTGGACAAATGTGTTGTAAGTCCGCACAAATAAATGCAAGTTCCACACAATGTAATGCCAATAATTAAACTTCTCATAGAACAAAGTTGATGATCATAGTCCCTGGTGGTTGTGGGTCAAGGTGTGTGTGTTTGTGTAATTCATATCACTAACACTTTGACAGATACAGGGCTAATAATGGAAGTATATGTTCGCAGATTATTTCATTTTGGAAGATTAATTTTAAAAATAAACAATGACTGATAGAAATGAGATTTCGTTTGTATTTTATCATTAATCGAAATAATGTTGGTATGTAATCTCATCCACTTGAACCAAATAGTTTTTGATAACCAAACCCACCATACAAAAATAAATTAAAAAAAAAACAAGTATATACGGCCGTAAGTTCGGCCAGGCCGAATCTTATGTACCCTCCACCATGGATACCGGTGGCAAGGTATCCAGAATTGAAATATGGGGGCTATATGGGGGCTATATACAATTATGAACTTGATATGGACCAATTTTTGTGTGACTGGGGATCGATTTATCTGAGGGCCATATATAACTATAGACCGATATGAACCTAGTTAGGCATGATTGTTAACGACCATATACTAGCACAATGTACCACATTTCAACTACTCGGATGAAATTTGCTCCTCCAAAAGGCATCGAAGGTTAAATCTGGGGATCGGTTTATATGGGAGCTATATATAATTATGGACCGATGTGGACCAATTTTTGCATGGTTGTTAGAGACCATATACTAACACCATGTACCAAATTTCAACTGAATCAGATGAATTTTGGTCTTCCAAGAGGCTCCGGATGTCAAATCTGGTGATCGGTTTATATGGGGGCTATATATAATTATTGACCGATGTGGACCAATTTTTGCATGGTTGTTAGAGACCATATACTAACACCATGTACCAAATTTCAGCCGGATCGGATGTCTACAGTCTTCAATAATGAAGCAATCGTGCTGAAATTTTGCACAAACTCGTCTTTTGTCTGCAGGCAGGTCAAGTTCGAAGATGGGTTATATCGGTCCATGGTTTGATATAGGCCCCATATAAACCGACCTCCCGATTTGGGGTCTTGGGCTTTTAGTGTTTATCCAATTTGCCTTAAATTTTAAATCTAGAGGTATTTTATGACCATAAAGAGGTGTGCCAAAAAATGGTGAGTAACGGTTCATGTTCTGGTATAGCAGTGTTGCCAGGTTGGGGGTTTTCCCCCCAAATTTAGGGGTTTTTTACACGTTTAGGGGGATTTTTAGGGGTAACATTTATTTGGGGGGATTTTTGGGGGTAATAAATTATTTTAAACCCTATAAAGTGGAGCAATTCTCAACAAAATTTAGAACAATTCTGGCATGAATTTAAAAAAAAAAGAGGGAAGTCAACCCATGTTCTTAAATACAAACAAGTAAGCAATGACATTCTGTTTTAAACGCATCTGTTGAAGGGCATTTTTAATATTTGATACAAATAAAAACAAATTAAGAAATGGTATTGTAACATTAAATTATTGGTCTCATAATTTCACGCCTGCAATTTTGCCGAATAATGTATATATTTACTGAACTTTAATTTTTTTTATTTTTTATTTCTATTATTTGTACTTTATAAGCCATTGTTTTAATTAATTTGATTTGAAAGATTTATACATTGAATTATATTGTTTTGTCTGCTCTTTATATTGATATACATTTTGTATTATTATACCCATAGAAAAATTACTTTCCTCAGGAACGAAATTTTAGACAAATAAACCCGAATTTGTGAAAAGTGGTATAATGATGTTATCTACTGATTTTTATTTACTTCAAAAGAAATTTTGTTCTTCAGAAAAAAAATTTTTTTAGTATATATATTTGTGTTAAATTTAATTTGTAAAGTGTAACACTGCAGGATTTTTTAACGAATTTTGGGACACCTTTTTGACTTATTAACATTCTTAAATTTTTTGGGGGTTTTTGAAAAAAGTCTAGACCTATTTAGGGGTTTTTTTTTCTTAAGATTTGGGGGGAAGAATCAAAAATCACCTGGCAACACTGTGGTATAGCCCCCATATAGACCGATCTCCCGATTTTACTTCTTGGACTTATAGAAACCGCAGTTTTTATTCAATTTACCTGAAATTGGATATCGAGAGGTACTTTAGAACCGTAAAGAGGTGTGCCAAAAATGGTGAGCATCGGTCCATGTTTTGGTATGGTCCCCATATAAACCGACCTCCCGATTTGGGGTCTTGGGCTTATAGAAACCGTAGTTTTTATCCAATTTGCCTGAAATTGAAAATCTAGAGGTACTTGAGGACCATCAAAAGGTGTGCCGAAAATGGTCCGTATCGTTCCATGTTTTGGTATAGCCCCCATATAGACCGATCTCCCGATTTTACATCTTGGGTTTATAGAATTCGTAGTTTATATACAATTTGCCTGAAATTGGAAATTTATTGATATTTTAGGACCATAAAGAGGTTTGCCACAAATGGTGAGTATCGGTCCATGTTTTGATATAGCCCCCATATAGACCGATATCCCGATTTTACTTCTTGGGCTTCTAGAATCCGGAGTTTTTATCCAATTTGCCTGAAATTGGAAATCTAGAGGTATTTTCGGGCCATAAAGAGGTGTGCCGAAAACGGTGAATATCGGTCCATATTTTAGTATAGCCTCCATAAGAACGATCTCCTGATTTAACTCCTTGGGTTTCTAGAAACCGTAGTTTTTATCCGATTTGCTTGAAATTGTAAATATTCTGGTATTTTAGGCTCACAAACACGTGTATCGGATTAAGTTTTTATCGGTCCTTTTGGTAATGCCGCCATAAAGATCGACTTCACTTCTTGAGGGTATAGAAGGCGCACTGATCATGAAAATTGCTTGGAACTCAATGTAAAATTTCCAGATTTTACATCTCAGGTGAAAATCTACAGATTTAAGATTTCAAATCAAGACGTTATTTTATAATTTTCTTGCACATTTACAAGAGATGTTAATGATTCCTCTAAAATTTTGGTTCTTATAAATCCAGAATCTGATATAGTCCCTCCTGAAATTTCAAAGGAAACCCTAATATTTGGTTCATGGTGGTGGGTATTTAAGATTCGGCCCGGCCGAACTTACTGCTGTATATACTTGTTTCAATTATTAATTTAGCATTTTTAGCATTATTCGAAAATTTTCAAATATATTGGTACTTGTTACTATAATAAGTTCGTTAATTTGTATGTAACATTCAGAAAGAGCGGATTCAAACCAATAGTTTAGTATACCGATCGTCTGAGAAACAATTTTAGCAATGTCCGTCTTTCTGTCTGTCCACGAATTTTTGTGTTGAAAGTATAGGTCCAATCGTCTTCAAATTTGGCAACGTTTCGATCTTCGATTCAGTCTGTCCAACACTTGGCGTATTTAGTAACCGGTCTTCAATCATTTTTGCATACGATAATATTTAATGTTCAGATTTCGAATTTGCTCCCATGTATGCCAGCTCTTATTTATTAACTGATCTTAATAAAATTTGGCATATTATTTTACAGCTACACTTACAAAAAGTCGGCATTTTTTTCAAATTTAGGTTCCAAATATATGTGTCACACTATTCTTCCAATCATTCTGACTCATGTATTATTAAATGTGAAGGCTTTTAACCCGGCGAAATATGAAACCAGTAGGAGTTTCATATATATATATAACTCGCGTGATTTTTTAGGCAAACCTTTGCCAGTAAATCTCCCGGAGAAGGCGTTTGAGATAGAAATTTAAAGTTAGCATTATTTTTTTAGATTTAGATTTTGCATTAATTTCTGACATTTTTATATTGTTTTTAACATTATTTTAAAGTTAATTTACCTGTAAATTTTTGTTTTATATCTGGTCACACTGGCAGCTACCCAACATTTTTCTCTTTTCCTCTTGCGCAGGCAACAACTCTCTCCGAAAATGATACCAGTTCCGACATTTTTATCAGTGTCCACCATCCTTCACCAGGTTTTCCATCCTCCATCCTCTGTTATTTGTATACTTCCTCTGTAGCCCTTTATCAAAGCAATAGTCTCTACCATCCACCAAAAAATTGTATCCTTTATTTTTCTTTGTGTCTGTGGGTTTTTAGCATATGGAACTCCAGACGCCTGTCTTTGGATTTTGGTTAAGGAAAAGTTGATACGAATGAGTCTATGAAACAAAACCCCATTCATTTTAAATCGCTACTTCTAATATCCATCCATATACGTTCATATATGTTCTTTGTTTAACGACCATGGTTTTTCTGTAGACATTCTCAAAAAAAGGTTAATATTCATATTTACTCCTCCTCCTCCAGTTTGATAATATTTTTAATAACTCGTTTTTTCTTGCACATTGAAGAATAACTGTGGCAAAAACTACAAAAAAGTCATTACAAACCAAAAAGCCAAAATAACAAAATAACGAAACATAAAACTATCATTACACCAACTTTATGCTAGTATACAAATTTGTATTAAAAAGCTTTTTAATTATATTTTTATGTATTTGCTACATACAGTGAATTTATAGATTGAAATTAAAATTAAAAACGAAAATGCTTTTAATAAATTACATACCTTTCTGGTTTTTTACAGCTTGAAAAAATTACATGAAATTCAATTGATAATTTCACCTTCGAATGTTTTCTATCAAAGTAATTTGGAGAGAAATCTACAAACGGATTCGGTAATTGGAACGCAATATTTCGGTCCCAATCAATTTGATTTAAATTTCATTTGGCAACAAATGGAGATGAATTCATCTTCAAGACAATCATCGCTTGAAGAGAATGACAATTTCGAGGAAACTACAACTAAATCGCCATCACTGACAGGTGAACAAACCGCAAAGCATTTGAGTGGAACTGCTGCCAATACAGCCTATCGAAATTATCAATATTTCACACGACAATCTGGTGTTGACTACAAAAGTAGTTCCCAGTTAATATTCGATGTTCTGATGCAAATGATTGAGGTAAGTTGAACTTTTTAGCATTTGTTTTTATTTTAAAGGAGTAAGTGAGTTAAAGGTCCAAACCAATCCTACTGATAATATGGTATATTGGAGTTTGTCTCATACTAAATTTTCATAAATAAATAAAAACAAAAAATTGTACGACTTTTCATGAAGAAAAGCCGAAGTCCACTTTTTGTTAATTTCCTTTTCGACTAAAATGCTTTTAGTAGTTATGAAAATCGTTTTGGTTTGGTGTTCCAACTAAAATCGAATATTGATAATCGATTAATAATCGGGATAAACATTTACTAATGGACTTTTTGACCGATGGGCACAATGCCTCACTCACCGGTTGCCACAGGTGATAGAATTCTACCACAAAGGTTAGATATTTTTCTAGTTGGTACACCCAGAAAAAAGTGTCTTCGAAACTAAAGGAAAAAATGTTCATCAATTTAGTTTAGCCATTTTATTTTCATTCAGTTAAATTTTTGTGTGAAATAATAAAATTTACTTGCTTCAGTAAAAAAAAATCCTAAACTGAAAGCAGTTAGGAATAGTTCATTAACTAGAATAAGGCATGGAATTTTACTAATACAGTTTTCTTCGCTGGGTATAAGAATGTACTACTGAACAAAAAATTGTTATTCACTAATAACAAAGCATTCTATTCAAAAATAAACAAAAACCGAACTAAAACCAAGTTTCCTCGAATTTAGTAAAATTTCTTATAAAATGATAATTCTGACTTCCTTTATTATAGAAAGCTTATCATACATACGAATAACACTTGGCATAGAAAAATATTTTAGTTAATTCATATTACAAAGTATTCAATCCTTTCAAAACTTCAGGAAACACACTTGTTCGAATATAGGAAATTTTTCTACATTTCTTTTTATACCCTGCGCCACACTGTGGAACAGGGTATTATAAGTTAGTGCATATGTTTGCAACACCCAGAAGGAGACGAGATAGACACATGGTGTCTTTGGCAAAAATGGTCACGGTGTGCTCTTGAGGCGATATAGCGATGTCGGTCTGTCCGTGAACACATTTTTGTAATCAAAGTCTAGGTTGCCGTTTTAGTCCAATCGACTTCAAATTTGGCACAAGTACGTGTGTCAGAATAGATCCCTACTGATTTTGGAAGAAATCGGTTCAGATTTAGATATAGCTCCCATATATATTTCGCCCGATATGGACTTATATGGCCCCAGAAGCCAGAATTTTACCCTAATTTGTTTAAAATTTTGCACAGGAAGAACAATTAGTACTATAGTCAAGTGTGCCAAATTTTATTGAAATCGGTGCAGATTTAGATATAGCTCCCATATATATCTTTCGCCCGATATAGACTGATACGGTCCCAGAAGCCAGAGTTTTACCCCAATTTGGTTGAAATTTTGCACTAGGAGTACACTTAGTAGTGTAGTCAAGTGTGCCAAATTTTATTGAAATCGGTTCAGATTTAGATATAGCTCCCATATATAGCTTTCGCCCGATTTACACTCATATGGCCACAGAGGCCAATTTTTTGCTCCGATTTAGTTGAAATTTTGCACAGGGAGCAGAATTAGCATTGTAGCTATGCGTGCCAAATTTGGTGGAAATCGGTTCAGATTTAGATATATATCCCATACATAGCTTTCGCCCGATTTACACTCATATGACCACAGAGGCCAATTTTTAACTCCGATTTAGTTGAAATTTTGCACAGGGAGTAGTATAAACCGACCTCCCAATTTGGGATCTTGGATTTCTAGAAACCGTAGTTTTTATCCGATTTGCCTGAAATTGTAAATATTCCGGTATTTTAGGCTCACAAAAACGTGTATTAGATTAAGTTTTTATCGGTCCATTTGGTAAGGCCTTCATATAGGCCCATTTCACTTCTTGAGGGTATAGAAGGCGCACTGATCATGCTTGAAACTCAATGTAAAAATTTCCAGATTTTACTTCTCGGGTGAAAATCTACAGATTTAAGATTTCAAAAAATAAAATCTTTAAATTTATCTTCGGGAAGTGTACTGGTTGAACTGGTCTGTTTGATCTGTCATCAAACCCACCTGAAATTTCAAAGGAAACCATAATATGTGATTCATGGTGGTGGGTATTTATGATTCGGCCCGGCCGAACTTACTGTTGTATATACTTGTTTAAATCTTAAGTGGCTACTATATGTAAATGCAATTAACTCAACCTTGTCTTAGTTTCAAAATTTTTTCAAATATCAAAACTACAATGTTTCCACTTGCCGTCGCTAATTATCAGTAGCTTCCATAAGAGTTAATACAACATTTGCTAATGATTTCAAAAATTATCCAGCTAGCTATCAAAATTATATTTTTGAGTTAGAAAATTGAAAGATGCCATCGTATATATGGCAATATACTCCTCACATCCGTGTGTAGCAGCTGTTAAAAGTCAAAGTCATATCCTGCACCAAGGCTTCATAGTTGAAGCACAATACTAGATAGGATAAAAATTATAGCCATATTAGAGCACGACAGGAGTAGAAAAATAACTGCAAAAAAGTCAATTCAGTTCTCTTTGTACGTGATGCGTATGCAACACGAGAAGAAAAAAAAAGTTGGTTAAATGGCGAATGATGTAGAACTTCTCGGTGTTCATATGCCATGGGATAAACGCATTTAAACGGATGCACATTTCGCACATGAATTTGTGGATGGAATTCACTGAAACGTATGCAAATTATGAACATCCACATGCAAACACACATTGAAACTTTGCCCGTAGCAGTGAATGTGCCATAAAAGACTTACAAAAGAATAATATTTGCGTAGGTATGAATGTTTGTATGACTGTGTGTGTGTGATATTTTTTAGACAGCTACTTTTTTTCGCTGAGAATTGATGTATTTTTCCATTTGCCTCTAACATATTTCCTTTTTGTTTTTTCTTTCTTCTGTTTCTATAGCAAAATCACATTTTAATTTTACCAAATTTAGTAAAATTTACCGAAATTTGTGAAAATCGTGAGCAAATTAAACAGATTTGGGAGAAGGCAGATTATCTCAAATCGCACATACCCATGGACGATACCATTTCCCATCAACATTTGATATATTTACTATGCAAGACCAAGGGCATGTTGATTCCATCCCATATGGAAATGTTAAATCTGGAGGCCTTAATTAAGAACTATTTGAAGTCATCCCATTTGTTTGTACGCTGTGCTGCTCTGAATGGTCTTTTGAGTCTATTGGAGAGTTATGCCAAAACGAATACCACCATTGGCCGATTGAGTGATGAATTGATTCGCTTGAAGGATATCATTTTGTCCTATATTGATAAGCATGGCTTGATTGAGGATAGGTATGTATAGTGGTTAACTTGTTTTCCATTCCCTTTGTTGAAAGTTTCGTTTCTGTTTTGTTTTTAGTCCTCTGAAATGCAGTGATATGCACACCAAATTGATTTGGACCCTCAATTATTCTCTTATGGAATGGACATCGAAACTGGATCCCCAATGTAATGTGGCCTATCACACCAAGGTGACAGCAAATAAGCTACTCAAAAAATCCACAAATGAGTCGATATATCTGAGTGTCTTACATGTAAGTATTAAAGATTTTTCTTTCCAAATTGAATCGTCTTAGGGACTAAAAGGTGAACCCACTATAAAAGAAAACTGTAGTTTTGTTTTTGAAATTTTTAACTAAAAATATTTTAGTTAAAAACTACATATTAACTATTGCAACATGATATAAATCAGTTAATAATTTTTGTTCAAATTGAAGAAAATTTATTAAACATAATAAATGTTTGTATGTTGTTTAAAAAAATTTAATATTTTGAACGAAGTTAAAAATTGTTAAAATGTCTTTAGTCCTACATAAAGTTCAAGACAGACACATTTAAAAAATAAAAATCTTTTGAGAAACTTATGAATGTAATTTAGATAGTCTTCAACAATTTTAATATATTGTGAAATACTTTTCAATTTAGTAAAATTGCGTACTTCATTTGTATTTTTCTCATTTTCAGTTCACGTCATTAAAGTAAGCAAAAAAAATTTTTAATAAGAAAAATGTTCCCAAGTTTGGCAAAATTTAACTAAAATAAAGAAATTCTCATGAATTAAAATAAGGTAAACTGTGTAAATTTTGCTTACCTTCTATTTTCAATTGAAAGATTTCCTTAAGCATTCTATCCGAGTTACCACATAATTATTTCTTCTTAAAAGAAATTTTAGACAAACATATAATTTCAAAATTGTTCTTCGCTGTAATTTTTGTGGTAACACTTGTTTACACTGATAATGTACATTTGAAAATATGTGACTTTTCTTATGTATTTTGATCTGCTGCATTCGAAAAAATGTTAAAAAAATTTATGGAACAGTTTTTGAGATATCCCGTTATTTTTAATTTTTCGCTTCAAAAAGGGCAAATTTAAAAAAAAACCAGTAAGGAAAGTCTAAAGTCGGGCGGGGCCGACTATATTATACCCTGCACCACTTTGTAGATCTAAATTTTCGATACCATATCGCATCCGTCAAATGTGTTTGGGGCTATATATAAAGGTTTGTCCCAAATACATACATTTAAATATCATTCGATCTGGAAGAATTTGATAGACTTCTACAAAATCTATAGACTCAAAATTTAAGTCGGCTAATGCACTAGGGTGGAACACAATGTTAGTAAAAAAATATGGGAAACATTTAAATCTGAAGCAATTTTAAGGAAACTTTGCAAAAGTTTATTTATGATTTATCGCTCGATATATATGTATTAGAAGTTTAGGAAAATTAAAGTCATTTTTACAACTTTGCGACTAAGCAGTGGCGATTTTACAAGGAAATTGTTGGTATTTTGACCATTTTTGTCGAAATCAGAAAAACATATATATGGGAGCTATATCTAAATCTGAACCGATTTCAACCAAATTTGGCACGCATAGCAACAATGCTAATTATACTCTCTGTGCAAAATTTCAACTAAATCGGAGTTAAAAATTGGCCTCTGTGGTCATATGAGTGTAAATCGGGCGAAAGCTATATATGGGAGATATATCTAAATCTGAACCGATTTCAACCAAATTTGGCACGCATAGCTACAATGCTAATTCTACTCCCTGTGCAAAATTTCAACTAAATCGGAGCAAAAAATTGGCCTCTGTGGTCATATGAGTGTAAATCGGGCGAAAGCTATATATGGGAGATATATCCAAATCTGAACCGATTTCAACCAAATTTGGCACGCATAGTTTCAATGCTAATTCTACTCCCTGTGCAAAATTTCAACTAAATCGGAGTTAAAAATTGGCCTCTGTGGTCATATGAGTGTAAATCGGGCGAAAGCTATATATGGGAGATATATCCAAATCTGAACCGATTTCAACCAAATTTGGCACGCATAGTTACAATGCTAATTGTACTCCCTGTGCAAAATTTCAACCAAATCGGAGTTAAAAATTGGCCTCTTTGGGCAAATGAGTGTAAATCGGGCGAAAGCTATATAGGAGAGCTATATCTAAATCTGAACCGATTTGGCTGGTATTTTGCAAGTTTTTCGAGACCCATAAATATTCGGATGTACGGAATTTAAGGAAGATCGGTTGATATACACGCCAATTATGACCAGATCGGCGAAAAATATATATGGCAGCTATATCTAAATCTGAACCGATTTTTTCCAAAATCAATAGGGATCGTCTTTGAGCCGAAACAGGACCCTATACCAAATTTTAGGACAATCGGACTAAAACTGCGAGCTGTACTTTGCACACAAAAATACATCAACAGACAGACAGACAGACAGACAGACAGACAGACGGACAGACAGACGGACAGACAGACAGACGGACATCGCTAAATCGACTCAGAATTTAATTCTAAGCCGATCCGTATACTAAAAGGTTGGTCTATGATTACTCCTTCTTGGCGTTACATACAAATGCACAAACTTATTATACCCTGTACCACAGTAGTGGTGAAGGGTATAAAAATCATGTTTTACAGTGACCCTTTTCCGCCGGAAAAGTACAAACTTATTACACTAGCCATCAGTCGTTTTGTTATTTGGTTCTAGCATAATTTTTCTCATTGATTTTGACCTACTAAACACGAAAATGAGTTTTAAAAATTTTTCTGTCGATTGGTTTTCGAGATATACATTTTTTAACTTTTTTTTTACATTTTTGGAGGTACACTTACAATTTTGAGCATATCTTTCGTCTTCTTTGACCTACTACTACTCAAATTAAAGAATTTTGAGCCGTCTACAACTCATTCTCAGAAAATTTTCAAATCGGTAAACATCAAAACGTTGGCGGCTTAAAAAGGTTAAAAAACGGCGTTTTTTTAGTAAAAATGTGGCAGAAAAACCATATAATTTGAAAATTTTCTGAGAATGAGTTGTAGACGGCTCAATTTTCTTTAATTTGAGTAGTAGTAGGATCAAATAGGTCAAAGCAGACGAAAGATATGCTCAAAATTGTAAGTGTACCTCCAAAAATTTAAAAAAAAGTTCAAAATTTTGTATCTCGAAAACCAATCGACAGAAAAATTTTTAAAACTCATTTTCGTGTTTAGTAGGTCAAAATCAATGGGAAAAAGTATGCTAGAAACAAATAACAGAGAAAATTTTGTTATTTGTGACCTAGTGTTACAGATCCAATTATACACGATTGTTCGTCATCTTAATACCTTTCATTTAAGTACCAACAACGATAAAATCGGACATTTCTAACTCGAGATATAATTTGTTTAGTGGAAAAAGAGCGAAATACTAAAAATAACGGGATATCTCAAAAACTGTTCCATAAAAATTATTTTTTTTGTAATTCAGCAGATTAAAATACATCAAAAAGTCACGTCTCATCAAATGTACATGAAAAAAACTTTATTTTGTAAACTAGTGTAATTTTTTGCGTACGTTAGTTAAATGAACTAAAAAACTGGAAAAAGTTATACACAGATATACTTTATTCGTACGTCTCACACAATAGTTCATTATTTCTTTAAATTTGTAAATTTTACTACGAATGCGCCCATCTTGAACTTTGTATGACACTAAAGACATTTTTGCAATTTTGAATTCCAATTTTTTCCTTCAAACTACAAAATTTTCTTTGACAAATAAAAACAAATAATTATGTTTAATAAATTTTCTTGAATTTGTCGAAAAATGTATACTAATTTTTACGACATCGGCGTGATGCCAGAGTTTGTATTTAGTACTGTTTGGTTAAAAATTTCTAAAAATAATCAAAATTTTCTAAAATTAACCAAATTATTTCTTCCTGGTGGGAATTGCACCTTCCCTCACATTTTTCAGACTTCCACCAGGTTTATTTAATCCTTAGCACCTTTATCTGTAATACAATCAATGTAGAAGAAATAATTCGATTTTATAATTTTTTAAAATTTACCTTTCTTATGATCGGAGAATCGAACCGTGGATCACACAGTTTGTAAGCCAACACACTATCCACTGGGCTACATAGCTGTTGTTGTCACCAACAGACAATTATCACCCATTATCGCATATAGTCAAGCAATTATAGAGCATAGTTTTGGGCGTCCATTAGTCGGTATAAAGAATCTTTATTATTATTATAGTTGGCATTATATACTACTATATTAAATTTAAATTTTTGTTTTAATTTTTAAATTAAAGTTTTACTATGATACTTCAACATGTGTCTTATAATAACTTAATATCAAAAAAAAAAATGGAGTGTGTTTTTGGAACAAAAATTATTTTATTTAATGCAAAAATAAACATTTTGTAACAAGAAATTTTGTTTTTTGGTAATAGGAGTTTGAAATCCACTTAGGTTTACATCAGATGTGGATTGATCAAGTTTTGCAAAGAGTACAATTTGACTTGACGATTCTTCAATCCGACAATTTAAAAATCTCCAATAGTCGATATGCCGATGACTTCACGTAAGATTCACTTGTACTCAAATCCTGACCGTATGCTACTGTCTATCATTCAGTTGTGGTAGCGGAGCCCCAATTTGTTCAGCAAAAAATATTCACCTTGTTATGTTGTTCGTTTCCAGTATGGGTCATGGAATGCAAATGCCTGCCACCATTTCCTACTTAGCTCAAAATTTCCTCCCTAATTCTGCAAGCTTGGTTCCTCGAATCATCTCAACTTAAGTTCTTATCCATTTCACGAAGCTTATAATTGCGCAGATATAACTGTCAAGTTAATTTACTTTGACAAACGTATATAAATTGTTTAACTGTGGCATATTAACCATAAGCCTCTAGAGAGAGGGCTTAGACCCCTCAAAAAAAAAAAAAAAATAGCCTCCCCTTAGAAAAAACCTACACACAAAAAGAAAAATTTTCTGATTCAATCACGAAATTAATTGATCCAATTAATTTTTTAAGTGGAATGTCTTCAATCACAGAAATGATAGTATCAATTAAAAAAATTAATTGACAGCCAATTAAAAAATTAATTGATACTATAAATTTGTGTGATTGATTTTTGTTTCAATTAAAAAATTTGTTGAATCAGTTAAATTTTTAATTGAATATTTTTTAAAACTCAATTAAGACTTTAATTGGAAAAATTTTCGTGAAAATTTTTTTCTGATTTTTCATTGTATATTGATACTGTAGTAAGATAGATAGGACTATAGCTTCCCCCTGACTAAATGTGTGTAGCTACGGCAATAATATTAACACATTTTCAGACTGGGTAGTATGGGGGAACGACCTAGGCATTTAACTAAACCCCAAGTAATCAGTTATAGTCTAAGGGTTGGGTTTTTGAAAGAATGTACGGTCTGCCACTATACCTAACCTAATCAAGTCTTCCTTCAATAATGTTTGTTTTCAAAATTTCGAACAAGTATTGAAAATCAACACGGTTTAACAAAACAATTACCATCGCAATCGTTCCGTATTAGGCAATATTCCTCTACCATCAACCTTGAATAGCTTCAATTACGTTGAAAAACCCGTGACTGCATCACGGCAAATAGCAAACTGGAACTTGCAATCCTTTTTATTACAGCATTGATTTCATTTTCTGTTGAGTTTTTTTTTTTTTTTTGTTTTCGTAGGAGTGGTCTCTCAGTTTCTTTTGGTTCGAAACAAATTTCTATGAGGGAACAAGTAATTTTGGTAGTCAAATAATCCAATGTAGCCATAATAATACCAGCATGCAGCAATACCAAAATATCACAGTCCTCCAACTAGCATTGACACACTATGTTTGTTTTTGGGTTTCTACGATTCCTGAAATTCATTCAATTGCAGGCAATGACAGTGTGGCAATGGTTATTTTTATTTTTATTGTTATTATCTTAATTTGTTTTATTTTTATTCCATTCGCTGGTTAGTATGTTAAGGTTCCACCTTCCTATTGCCCCAAATGCTTGGGTTGTTGCTTATGGTTGTGGCATCTATAGGTGGTGGTATTCCAATACTGGTTTGGCTTGCTCCGCTATAGCTGTTTACATGTGGTTTTGTTGGGTAAAGTCCAGGCGACAAAATACAAAAAATAATCAGTCCGTGACAGCGTCAACCACATCAAACCCATCCATTTGCCATCCCCAAATGACATCAAAAACGATGGCAAGGACATGCAGCACCAAATCGAAAATAAAAAGTAACATCCCAAAGATGTTTTGCATAGTTCATTCTCATACTACATATATTGTTTTTTTTTTTTTTTTTTTTTTTTTTTTGGTACATTTCGTCCTAACCAATTTCAATGGTTACGATTTTTAATGTACGGGACCAGTTTATTCACCAGAGTCAAAATGTATGTTAACCGAATTTTCTTCTTATATTCTAGTTTCGTCTGCAAACTGCCATTGGCTTTTATATTTTAAAGAAAAATTGTTCACAAAATATATAAAACTTCCATGAACTAAAATAAAGTTAAATTGGCTTTAGTGATAACAACGCAAAACAATCAATTATCAGTGGCCCTCAAACTTTTGTTTGCACGTTGTCTTCCAAGAAATCAGGAAGACCAACCGCTGATGACGGATCACTCTCACTCAACATCTCAAACAACTGCATTTTAAGTACTCAAAACATCGATTGTGTAGTCCTGACGTGACACCAAATTACCTTTGTTTATTTCCGTACAAAAAAAAAATCTTGGAAATTTGTCCAATTAAAGCCTTAATTGAGTTTTAAAAAATATTCAATAAAAAATTCAATTGATTCAACAATTTGTTTAGTGGAAACAAAAATCAATCGCAAAAATTAATAGTATCAATTACTTTTTCAATTGACTTTCAATTAATTTTTTAATTGATACTATCATTTCTGTGATTGAACACATTGGATTAATTAAATTCGTCATTGAAGACAAAAAATATTTGTTTGTGTGTACGTAAAAAAATAAAATGAGAGAGATCAACGTTTTTCGACTTCTAAAGAAGTGGTTGATGCGTTCAGAATGCATGTTTTGGAGTACACCCCAATCAGGGTGGCAAAAGTGCTTCGACAATTGGTTCATACGCATACAATGGTTTCTAATCTTTATACCCTGCGCCACACTGTGGAACAGGGTATTATAAGTTATTGCATATGTTTGCAACACCCAGAAGGAGACGAGATAGACACATGGTGTCTTTGGCAAAAATGCTCAGGGTGGGTTCCTGAGTCGATATAGCCATGTCCGTCTGTCGGTCCGTGAACACATTTTTGTAATCAAAGTCTAGGTCGCAGTTTTAGTCCAATCGACTTCAAATTTGGCACAAGTATGTGTTTTGGCTCAGAATAGACCCTAATGATTTTGGAGGAAATCGGTCCAGATTTAGATATAGCTCCCATATATATTTCGCCCGATATGGACTTATATGGCCCCAGAAGCCAGAGTTTTGGCCCAATTTGGTTGAAATTTTGCGCTAGGAGTACAATTAGTAATATAGTCATGTGTTCTAAATTTGATTGAAATCGGTTCTGATTTAGATATATCTCCCATATATAGCTTTCGCTCGATTTACACTAATATGACCACAGAGGCCAATTTTTAACTCCGATTTAGTTGAAATTTTGCACAGGGAGTAGAATTAGCATTATAGCTATGCGTGCCAAATTTGGTTGAAATCGGTTCAGATTTAGATATAGCTCCAATATATATGTTTTTCTGATTTCGACAAAAATGGTCAAAATACCAACATTTTCCTTGTAAAATCGCCACTGCTTAGTCGAAAAGTTGTAAAAATGACTCTAATTTTCCTAAACTTCTATATATCGAGCGATAAACCATAAATAAACTTTTGCGAAGTTTCCTTAAAATTGCTTAAGATTTAAATGTTTCCCATATTTATACCCTGCGCCACACTGTGGCGACTCTATATCCAGAGTCGATATAGCGATGTCCGTCTGTCCGCGAACACATTTTTGTAATCAAGTTTAAACGCAGCTTTAGTCCAATCGACTTCAAATTTGGCACAAATATGTGTTTTGGCTCAGAATAGATCCCTATTGATTTTAGAAGAAATCGGTTCAGATTAAGATATAGCTCCCATATATATCATTCGCCCGATGTGGACTAATACGGTCCCAGAAGTCAGAGTTTTACCCCAATTTGGTTGAAATTTTGCACAAGAAGAACAATTAGTACTATAGTCAAGTGTGAAATCGGTTCAGATTTAGATATAGCTCCCATATATATCTTTCGCCCGATATAGACTAATACGGTCCCAGAAGCCAGAGTTTTACCCCAATTTGGTTGAAATTTTGCACAGGGAGTAGAATTAGCATTGTTGCTATGCGTGCCAAATTTGGTTGAAATCGGTTCAGATTTGTATATAGCTCCCATATATAGCTTTCGGCCGATTTACACACATATGACCACAGAGGCCAATTTTTTGCTCCGATTTAGTTGAAATTTTGCACAGGGAGTAGAATTAGCATTGTAGCTATGCGTGCCAAATTCAGTTGAAATCGGTTCAGATTTAGATATATCTCCCATATATATCTTTCGCCCGATTTACACTCATATGACCACAGAGGCCAATTTTTAACTCCGATTTAGTTTAAATTTTGCACATGGAGTAGAATTAGCGTTGTAGCTATGCGTGCCCAGTGTGGTTGAAATCGGTTCAGATTTAGATATAGCTCCAATATATATGTTTTTCTGATTTCGACAAAAATGGTCAAAATACCAACATTTTCCTTGTAAAATCGCCACTGCTTAGACGAAAAGTTGTAAAAATGACTCTAATTTTCCTAAACTTCTATATATCGAGCGATAAACCATAAATAAACTTTTGCGAAGTTTCCTTAAAATTGCTTAAGATTTAAATGTTTCCCATATTTATACCCTGCGCCACACTGTGGCGACTCTATATCTAGAGTCGATATAGCGATGTCCGTCTGTCCGCGAACACATTTTTGTAATCAAGTTTAAACGCAGTTTTAGTCCAATCGACTTCAAATTTGGCACAAATATGTGTTTTGGCTCAGAATAGATCCCTATTGATTTTAGAAGAAATCGGTTCAGATTAAGATATAGCTCCCATATATATCATTCGCCCGATGTGGACTAATACGGTCCCAGAAGTCAGAGTTTTACCCCAATTTGGTTGAAATTTTGCACAAGAAGAACAATTAGTACTATAGTCAAGTGTGCCAAATTTTATTGAAATCGGTTCAGATTTAGATATAGCTCCCATATATATCTTTCGCCCGATATAGACTAATACGGTCCCAGAAGCCAGAGTTTTACCCCAATTTGGTTGAAATTTTGCACAGGGAGTCAAATTAGCATTGTTGCTATGCGTGCCATATATAGCTTTCGGCCGATTTACACACATATGACCACAGAGGCCAATTTTTTGCTCCGATTTAGTTGAAATTTTGCACAGGGAGTAGAATTAGCATTGTAGCTATGCGTGCCAAATTTAGTTGAAATCGGTTCAGATTTAGATATATCTCCCATATATAGCTTTCGCCCGATTTACACTCATATGACCACAGAGGCCAATTTTTTGCTCCGATTTAGTTGAAATTTTGCACATGGAGTAGAATTAGCGATGTAGCTATGCGTGCCCAATGTGGTTGAAATCGGTTCAGATTTAGATATAGCTCCCATATATATGTTTTTCCGATTTCGACAAAAATGGTCAAAATACCAACATTTTCCTTGTAAAATCGCCACTGCTTAGTCGAAAAGTTGTAAAAATTACTCTAATTTTCCTAAACTTCTAATACATATATATAGAGCGATAAATCATAAATAAACTTTTGCGAAGTTTCCTTTTGCTTCAGATTTAAATGTTTCCCAAATTTTTTTACTAACATTGTGTTCCACCCTAGTGTATTAGCCGACTTAAATTTTGAGTCTATAGATTTTGTAGAAGTCTATCAAATTCTGTCCAGATCGACTGATATTTAAATGTTTGTATTTGGGACAAAGCTTTATATATAGCCCTCAACACATTTGACGGATGTGATATGGTATCGAAAATTTAGATCTACAAAGTGGTGCAGGGTATAATATAGTCGGCCCCGCCCGACTTTAGATTTTCCTTACTTGTTTTTTACTAAAATTGTGTTCCACCCTAGTGCATTAGCCAACTTAAATTTTGAGTCTATAGATTTTGTAAAAGTCTATAAAATTCTGTCCAAATCGAGTGATATTTAAATGTATGTATTTGGGACAAACCTATATATATAGCACCCAACACATTTGGCGGATGTGATATGGTATCGAAAATTGCATTAGCCGACTTAAATTTTGAGTCTGTAGATTTTGTAGAAGTCTATCAAATTCTGTCCAGATCGAGTGATATTTAAATGTACGTATTTGGGACAAACCTTTATATATAGCCCCCAACACATTTGACGGATGTCGATTTAACGGCCAATTTTTATTTTAACGGATGTAATATGGTATCGAAAATTTAGATCTACAATGTGGTGCAGGCTATAATATAGTCGGCCCCGCCCGACTTTAGACTTTCCTTACTTAATTTCCTAAATTCGTAACCATTATATTTTCTGATCATGAACGCTGATTGTTGTTTTGAAAACAAATGGTGGCATTTTATCGTTGTCAGATTAAAACCACATGTGCGTTGATTCACTTTTGTGAACGGATCGTTTTGAAACATTCACGCCCTTCATGATTTTTGCTATGGGTGTCGGTACCAGTCCTGGCAATGGCAATTTTTACCAATTTCCCATGGGATATAAAACTGTGTCTTTAGTTTGTGGGTAAATATTTTATTTATAGTTAATTTTCAATGTTACTCTTTTTGGAGACTGGTGCAAAAATACCAATCTCAGTGTTTACATTTTTCCATTTACCAAAATTTTTATACCAAATGCCATTTTGTAAATTTCAAATGTCCTGTATTTTTGATTTTATTTCTATTGTTTGTTGGATATATACATATGGATTTTTTTTTACAAAATTTCATTCGTTTTGTTATTTTATAGGGTTTGGAGCGAATGATTGTTCTTGACAATAAAGTTAGCAACATCAGCAGCAATACGGCTGTGGCTGGCGGTAGTAGTGGTATCATGGGTGCAGACAGCCAAAACCGAATGCTGAGGCCCTCAATTGAAAAACTTGCTCTTGAGCTGGCCAAATTGGAAAACGAGAAATTTTCAATTCCCGCACTGAAATTACTTTTGTCGTGCATTTATGTGGGTAAGTGTAACAAAAATATTTCCATTTGCTTTGGAGTTGTTTTTATAGGAAATTGACAGGACAGACGGCCAGTTGGACTAGATTTTTCAGTGTGTTTGCATTTCCCCGATATACGTATGAATTTGGGAATTTATACATACACACACACACACACACACAAATTTTCGATTTTGTGGTCATGTATTGGTATTTCTACTCTTTTTGGGTTGATGGTTTTGGCATCTTTGGCTTTTTAAATAATTTTCAAATTCGATTTTTATTAACAATCTCTATTTCTATTGATTTGGGCATGCCAAGCTAGTTCACTAGTGATGATGATTGGTTTAGTTGGTACTGCTGATGGTGGGGCTGATAATGTAGGTTTTTTTTTACCATTCCCCTTTTTATTCAGATCATTGCTGTCAATGGCACTGTGATTCTATGATTCTGTGATACTGTTGCATGGCAACCATTGGAAGTGTAATTTTATTCCAATGTTTAGTTGTCTATACAACTCATCCTACAAAGGCTCATTCATTTCCCCTCTGAATTTCCTCACACATTGTTTTGTTGTACACACATACACACACACACTTACACAACAAAAAAAATCTGTTTTCATTTTCATGAATGTCAAACGAAGTAAAGCAACACACAAAAGAGCACAGCTATTTTCAGATCAAGGTCACACGTTTTGAATATTGAGAGCATTTCTATGACAGCGGAAAGAGTAGCAGTACCAGCATAGTAATTGTGCTTCGTCCTAGACGAGGTAAATGCCATTTAAAGGATTTAATGAAGTGTAGTTATTTCTTTGCAGTTTTATTTGAGGCAATAAAATTGAAAAAGTTTTTAATTTTATTTGCTTTGCTGTGAAATTGCCAACAAAAGTTAAAATAGCAACTTTTGAATTCCTTGCAAATAATTTATACACATTTCTTTTGTTATATTAAATTCAAACGAGAATAGGGGAGAAGAAGAATATAGTAAACAGGCGCATTGTAATACAATGGTGTAGTGGTCTAACGTACTCTCCCACCACCATGGCGTTTGTATAGAAAATAATTGAAATTTACTTTAAGTCTTCTCTAAAAATCCATACGCTCAAAAATGTCTTCCACTGATAAAAATATTTACGTGATATTAAAGATTACGCAACCTAAATTTTAGGATGCAAAATTTACAAAATATTAATGACAAATTTCTTTAAAATAATGAAATTTTAATTAAAATAAATTTTATAATCTTTGCTTCAAAAATTTTCTTAATTAAATTTAGGACACAAATTTTGTAAATTTGCGTTCCCCCGTTAAAGTCGCATGTCTTTGAACTAAGGCTAATTTTCCTTAAAGTAAAGAAAAACATTTTTGATTTAATGAAATTGTCCTTCCATTAACTGAAATATTAAAACTTTCGATTTAAGATAAAAACGCTTCAAATATAGGCTTATTTTGAGGATTTAGCGTCTTTGGTTTAAAGTTTTTTTTTGGAATTAAAAAAACATTTTTTATTTTGAAGTATCCCAATAAACACAAACGTTTGAAAAATGCTAAATTTCAACAAATTTTCAAACATTTTTTCAAAGGATTAGGGTAATATTCAAGTTGAGAAATTGTTGAGAAAATCGCGTTCTCAACAAAAAACAGACATTACCCTCAACAGTGAAATTCAACACATTAGCAATAATATCTCAAGTGTTATCCTCAAACTGAAATGCTTCGCTACTCAATAATTTGTCAAACAATTTTCGATGCGAGTCAAATTCAAAATTAACATCGTTGCAAATACTTTTCAACCTAAATTTGTATGAATGATATACCCACTTCAAATTGAAAGTCAAAGCCAAAATTCTATGAATTTTGTATAATTTATTCATTTTCATCAAAATAAAATATATAATACACTACATAATACACTACAATACCAATTGATAAATAATAATCTTATTAAACAATAAGAACAAAAAAACAAACAACAAAACTTTAAATATCTTAAACATTATTAGTAAACACTTTTGCATTGATAATTCGATTTCCTTCCTTTTGGTGTCGTAAAACAGCATTAAAATTTATTAACATGCGGGCAATTTGAAATTAGGAACGTACTGGACCGCGTGTTAGAATTGATTTCCAGCACAGGGATTCACAAAATATCCATTTTAAATTGATAGTAGCATATGAATTAAACTGACGATGTGATGCACATTTTCATCCAGAAGTTGTTGATTTCAACAATTTGTTATTTTTAACAATTTTAATAGGTTGCACTTGTAATGTTTGTGGAAACTTTTTCTTGTCGATAAGCCACTCATTTTTCATTGGTCAGCTTCTTAATGTTTGCAAGAATGTAGCATCCAAAGATGTTAGTTTTCTGCAAAGAGATTTAAATTTAGTGACTTCTCTAAAGTGTTGATTAAATTTTTCATATTGACGTACCAATTATTATAAACTATTTGAAGCAGTTCCAGTTAATTGTCTACCATTTTTTCATTGGTCAGCTTTTTAATGTTTTCAAGTACGTAATTTTAGTTTTCTGCAAACAGATATACATTTAGTGACTTCCTTAAAGTTTTATTTCATTTTTTATTTTCACTTACCTATTTTTATAAACTATTTGGTTATTTGTCTAAAATTTTCCATTTTTTTATACCCACCACCATAAAATGGTGACGGGGTATAATAAGTTTGTCATTCCGTTTGTAACACATCGAAATATCGATTTCCGACTATATAAAGTATATATATTCTTGATCAGGGAGAAATTCTAAGACGATATAAGCATGTCCGTCTGTCCGTCTGTCTGTCTGTCTGTCTGTCTGTCTGTCTGTCTGTCTGTTGTAATCACGCTACAGCCTTCAATAACGGCGCTATCGTCCCCAAATTTGGCACAGATTAGTTTTTTGTTTGCAGGCAGGTCAAGTTCGAAGATGGGCTATATCGGTCCAAGTTTTGATATAGTCCCCATATAAATCGACCTCCCGATTTGGGGTCTTGGGCCTATAAAAACCGTATTTTTTATCAGATTTGCCTGAAATTGTAAATCCAGAGGTATTTTGGGACCATAAAGAGGTGTGTCGAAAATGGTCCGTATCGGTCCATGTTTTGATATAGCCCCCGTATAGACCGATCTCCCGATTCTGCTTCTTAGGCGTCTAGAAACAGTATTTTCTATCCGATTTGTCTGAAATTGAAAATCTAGAGGTATTTTAGGACCATAAGGAAGTGTGTCGAAAATGGTCCGTATCGGTCCATGTTTTGATATAGCCCCCATATAGACCGATCTCCCGATTTTGCTTCTTGGGCGTCTAGAAACTATATTTACCATCCGATTTGCCTGAAATTGGAAATCTAATGGTATTGTAGGACTATAAAGAGGTGTGTCGAAAATGGTCCGTATCGGTCCATGTTTTGGTATAGCCCCCATATAGACCGATCTCCCGATTTTGCTTCTTGCGCGTCTAGAAACAGTATTTTCTATCCGATTTGTATGAAATTGAAAATCTAGAGGTATTTTGGGACCATAAAGAGGTGAGTCGAAAATGGTCCGTATCGGTCCATGTTTTGATATAGCCTCTACATAAACCAACCTCCCGATTTGGAGTCTTGGGCATATAAAAACCGTAGTTTTTATCCAATTTGCCTGAAATTGGAAATATAGAGGTATTTGAGGACCATAAAAAAGTGTGCCGAAAATGGTGCCCATCGGTCCATGTTTTGGTATAGCCCCCATATAGACCGATATCCCGATTTTGCTTCTAGGGCTTCTAGAAACTATATTTACAATACGATTTGCCTGAAATTGGAAATCTAGAGGTATTTGAGGACCATAAAAAGGTGTGCCGAAAATGGTGCTCATCGGTCCATGTTTTGATATAGGCCCCATAGAGACTGATCTCCCGATTTTGCTTCTTGGGCTTCTAGAAACTATATTTTCTATCCGATTTTCCTGAAATTGAAAATCTAGAGTTCTTTTGGGACCATAGAAAGGTGTGCCGAAAATGGTGCCCATCGGTCCATGTTTTGGTATAGCCCCCATATACACCGATCTCCCGGCTTTATTTCTTGGGCTTCTAGAATCCGTAGTTTTTATCCGATTTGCTGGAAATTAGTAATCTATAATGAAATTTTAGACAAACGAAATTTCCTTTTCTTATAAAGTATTTTCGTTTATTCAACTCTAAAATAGCAGGCGCACTGATCATGAAAATTGCTTCAAACTGAAAGTAAAATTTCCAGATTTTACTCATCGTATTTATTTAAATAATGGCGGAAAAAATCTACAGATTTAAGATTTCAAATCAAGGCGTAATTTAATCATATCCTCGATATGTTTATAATTTCTCTAAAATTCAAACAAAATTGGTAGAATCTTTAAAGTTTTTCTTCGGGAGCTGACTGCCTTGGGAGAAGATTTGTCATCAAACCCCCTACAATTCTATATAGTATCAAGTAACCCACTACGACGAAGAGTTTTCAAAGTAAACTATCATATTTATTTCATGGTGGTGGGTATTTAAAATTCGGCCCGGCCGAATTTACTGCTGTATATACTTGTTATTTCTTGCAATTGACCACTAACTTCGTTGCACAAATAAGTATTGAAAACCACATGGTTTTTTCGTTGCATTTTAGGGTAGTGTTTTGTCAAAGTTTTCTCATATTATCTTCAACCCCTTTTCAAAGATTTCGTCAACATTTTGGCAAATTGGAAGTAATTCGCAAACAATTTGAAGATGTATTGAATATGAGCTGTTTCAAGTCAAGTTGAATTTATGTTGATAATTATAGTTACCCTCAAACTGAAAAGTTGTTGCATTTGAAAAACGCTCATCCTGTGTTTATTGGGATCCGTTATAATTTTGATTTTTAAACTGGCATTTGTTTGTACGTAAGTACCTTTATTAATAAACCACGAAAAGAGAATGAACATTTGATAAATAAGATCTGTATTTAATTTTATTGGTCCTAGATTTAAAACCAGATAGGTCGCTAAAAAATTTCTTTATTTTAAAGAAACCGCATCTTTGGCTCGGAATCAATACCAAAATCCTTAAGTCCAAAATCTTTGGATCCAAGTAAACTTTTTTTTAGTGTGGTATTAGGTCCTTTAAAAAGTCCCTGACCTGATACACAGAAAGTTAAGCTTAGTTTTTTTCCAATCTTCAAAAGATGATTTCGTATCATGAGTTTATAAATAATGACATTTTGTTTATTGCGAAAATGAATGCAAAATATTGACAACATTTGAAATTTAGGCTGTGGTTAAATTTTTAAAGGATTTACAGAGTATTGCTTCCTAATTTCATCCTAAGTCGAATTCACTGGCTCCGAATCAATACCAAACTAATTAGAGTAAACATGTTTTTTCGGTTCAGATAAACTTTTTTTTGTGTGTATGCTATATTGTGACCGATCTCCCTATGTGACTTTTCGAATGGACCCCGCAATTGTTGTCCGATTTGTTTGATATTTCGAATGTAAAGGGTGGTTAAATTGTAAGGGCCGATGTTGAATGTGAACCACACCTAAACGCCAAGTTTTTTTCCGAATTTTATTTGACATTTCTCTATTTCAGACTTATTCAATTTGAACCATGGAGAGATACACAATCCAACAACGTGTTAAATGGTTCCAAGAAATGGCAACAGTGGATGATCAATTTTCGAAGAAAATCATCTTCAGTGATGAGGCACATTTTCACCTCAGTGGATTCGTCAATAAACAGAATTTCCGCATTTGGGCGAATGAGGATCCAAGAGTGATTTCGAAAAACCAATGGACCCACAAAGAGTGACTGTTTGGTGCGGTTTATGGGCGGGCGGCATCATCGGGCCGTATTTTTTCCAAAATGAGGCCGGTCAGGCAGTTACTGTGAATGGTGTTCGCTATCGTGAGATGATAACGAACTTTTTATGGCCTGAATTGGAAGATATGGATGTGGACGATATGTGCTTTCAGCAGGACGGTGCCACTTGCCACACAGCTAACAAAAAAATGGCTCTTTTGCGCAACAAATTCAGTGGTCGTGTTATCTCACGTAATGGCGATGTCAATTGGCCGCCAAGATCATGTGATTTGACACCGTTGGACTTTTTTCTTTGGGGTTATTGGAAAGAAAAAGTGTACGCCGATAAGCCAGCAAAAATTCAAGATCTAAAGGATGAGATAATTCGGCACATAGAACATCCATTATGCCTCAGCGTCATCGAAAATTTGGACCATCAGATGAAGGTGTGCCACCGAGGTCGCGACGCCCATTTGGCCGATATTTTGTTCCATACATAATTGAGTAATACCAATATATCATAATAAAATAAAAATACAATAATTTCCTAAATAGTTTGTGTTTTATTCAAAATCAACATCTGCCCTTGAAATTTTAACCACCCTTTACACCCAAAAAAAAGCATACTTGGATCCAAAGGTTTTGACCTTCCCTTAAGGATTTTGATATCGATTCCGAGCCAAAGATGCGTCTTCTTTAAAATAAATTAATTTTTTAGCGACCTATCTGGCTTTAAATCTAGGATCAAATAAATTAAAATTGGGATACATTTACCATTTATAGAATTTTCACTTTTTTTCGCGGTATAAAGCTATTCACGTATAAACAAATGCCAAATTATAACGGATACTTAAAATAAAAAATGCTTTCTTAATAAAAAAAAAAAACTTTAAACCAAAGATGCTAAACCCTCAAAATAAGTCTTAGCCTACATTTGAAGAATTTTTATCTTAAGTCTAAAGATTAAATAATTAAATTTTTATCTTAAGTCTAAAGTTTAAATATTTCCGTTAATTTAAGAACGATTTCTTTAAATCAAATATGTGTTTCTTTACTTTAGGCAAACTTCGCCTTAGTTGAATCTTGAGGTTTTTGGTGAAACATTTTTGGCAAGGTAAAAAAGTAAACAAATTATATCTTCAAATTTCATTTTCATCTTCAAAATTCATTTTTTAAGGACATGAAATCTTTGGTCTCACGACAATATTTTTTTCAGTGTATGCGCAGTTTAAGTTGAAAATAGTTCCAGCTTTTAACTAAAAAGCGAAGGAGTTGGAACTATTTCGGGGGTTTCACTATAGGTTCCATCATGGCAGGGGCCATGGCTAGTGAAGATAAAACAGATCTAAGTTTTTTTTTTGAACTTTTGTTTCCTCCCGAAAATATTCTTTTGGCCTTTCTCTCGCGCAACACTCTGTAAAAAATGAGCTACGCTCAATCTCTAGTTTTTATGGTAGAATTTTAAAAACTTTCCACTTTACTATTCCACGTATACCGCTCCAGTATATTGCCATTGGCAATCGCTTAACTAGAAATTTCTATTGCCATGCATACTGAAAAGCAAAAAATGAAAAAAAAGAACCTCTAATTATTGAATTTTTCCAATATCTTTAAACATGATATAAAATCTCATTTAACTTCCTTCTAATCGATAGTGATTTCATAACACCTACATCTTGTTATTCGTATTCGTTGCAGGTTCTTCAAAGCAATTGGAAAATACGGAACTAAGCAATGGCATTGTGCAGGATGACCCCGAGATAATTGCCCAGCAAACGGATAAGGTTGATATTTTGCTGCAATGCATTAAAACGGCCAACGAAGAAGCGGCTTGGATTTATGGCCAGGTGTTGTGCCAAATGATACGTGATTTAGTGCCGCCCAAAGAAATATTGACGAAGGTCATAAAGGAGTTCTTGGCCATAAATCAACCACACAGCGATGTTATTGCAATGATTGTGTTCCAGGTAAGGACCTACCTACTTAAACATATTTACAAGTTTTACGAGTGTATGTACGAGTGAATTATACGCCAGCGACCTACTATTAGTATTCGATCTCCCACATACATAACTCTTGGAGTTGTAACTGTATGTAGCGATGGTGCCACATATTGAGCAAGTAGTACTCTACAATGTCGCATATGTGTGTGTGTGATTTTTGGAAAGGTGACCCAGGTTTATTGAGTTCACGAAATCATGCTCTTCTATTTTAAAAGTCATTTCGAATCAATGTACGATTTTAATTGAAATTCGATTTTTTCGAGTTTTTTAATTCTAAATAGTGGAGCCCTAAAGCTCTAAAATCGTTTGTAATAAGAGGTTGGCATTTTTGAAAGATCGCATGAGCCAAAGCCTGAACCAAATTCTGGTTTTGAGAAAGTTGTCGGCGACTTGACTCTGGTATTCGTTTGGGACAAAACAAAACATGGATCCATTGGTACATGCCGGAGACCACGGAACAATCTAATTAGCGGCAAACGTGAACCAGGAAATTCGATATTAATAGAAACTATTCCTATATTACTTAAATGAGGATATCATTGCACAGAACAAAAGTAAACTGTTTTATGGGAAGAATGGAAAAATCATTGGCGCCAAAATCATGACCATTTTAACCATACAGTAGTTCATTCTTGCAATTTATAACAACCGTACGACAATTTTCTTTTGCTTTAGTTCACATTGAACTTATGTGTACGGTCATTGAACTTTATACCCACGGGTAGTTGAAAAACTATTTGAGACAGACTTAAAACGAGGAAAATTTCATGAGGGTGTGGACAATTTCGTAATGGAAAATTATCATTTAGTTCATTAAATATTTGAGACATAACAGGTTGGCTGATAAGTCCCCGGTCTGGCACATAGATGGTGTCGCTAGTATTAAATGCATATTATTTTTATATAGTACCAACCTTCAAATGATTCGTGTCAAAATTTGACGTCTGTAAGTCAATTAGTTTATGAGATAGAGCGTCTTTTGTGAAGCAACTTTTGTTATTGTGAAAAAAATGAAAAAAAAGGAATTTCGTGTTTTGATAAATTACTGTTTTCTGAAGGGAAAAAATACGGTGGAAGCAAAAACTTGGCTTGATAATGAGTTTCCGGACTCTGCCCCAGGGAAATCAACAATAATTGATTGGTATGCAAAATTCAAGGGTGGTGAAATGAGCACGGAGGACGGTGAACGCAGTGAACGCCCGAAAGAGGTGGTTACCGACAAAAACATAAAAAAAATCCACAAAATGATTTTGAATGACCGTAAAATGAAGTTGATCGAGATAGCAGAGGCCTTAAAGATATCAAAGGAACGTGTTGGTCATATCATTCATCAATATTTGGATATGCGGAAGCTCTGTGCAAAATGGGTTCCGCGCGAGCTCACATTTGACCAAAAATAACAACGTGATGATGATTCTGAACGGTGTTTGCAGCTGTTAACTCGTAATACACACGAGTTTTTCCGTCGATATGTGACAATGGAGAAACATGGCTCCATCACTACACTCCTGAGTCCAATCGACAGTCGGCTGAGTGGACAGCGGCCGGTGAACCGTCAAAGTAATGGCCTCTGTTTTTTGGGATGCGCATGGAATAATTTTTATCGATTATCTTGAGAAGGGAAGAACCATCAACAGTGACTATTATATGGCGTTATTGGAGCGTTTGAAGGTCGAAATCGCGGCAAAACGGCCCCATATGAAGAAGAAACAAGTGTTGTTCCACCAAGACAACGCACCGTGCCACAAGTCATTGAGAACGATGGGAAACATTCATGAATTGGGCTTTGAATTGCTTCCCCACCCACCGTATTCTCCAGATCGGGCCCCCTGTGACTTTTTCTTGTTCTCAGACCTCAAAAGGATGCTCGCAGGGAAAAAATTTGGCTGCAATGAAGAGGTGATCGCCGAAACTGAGACCTATTTTGAGGCAAAACCGAAGGAGTACTACCAAAATGGTAGCAAAAAATTGGAAGGTCGTTATAATCGTTGTATCGCTCTTGAAGGGAACTATGTTGAATAATAAAAACGAATTTTGACAAAAAAATGTGTTTTTCTTTGTTAGACCGCGGACTTATCAGCCAACCTGTTATATGTAACTGTCGTCCGATATGACCACAGGGACCAACATTTTACTGCGATTTACGTGAAACTTTCCATAGATGCAAAATTTGGTACAAATCGGTTCAGATTGAGATATAGCTCCCATATATATATATCATTCGTCCGATTTCGACTCATATGACCACAGAGTCCAAAGTTTTTCTCTGATTTACGTGAAACTTTGCACTGGGAGTAGAACTAACGTTCTTAAACTCTAAATTTCGCCCGAATTACTTCACAGAGGCCTAAATTTCACACCGAAAGATTTGAAATTGTGCACAGAGAGTACAATTAACATTCTAGCAGTGTGTGCCAAATATGGTCAAAATCGACTTAGATGTAGACAAGGCCCTCATATACAGTGGCATCAATAAAGAAACTCAAAATAGTTTTATTTTTCTTTTATACCTCCTTCAATTCTAATTAAAGGGACAAAAAAAAACCCAAAACAAATAGTAAAGAATTCAGAGAGATAAATCAACATAACAAAAAATACTCGCATGTACTCAATTTTGCACTTTTCTATACCGGTGTCAGTTGGAATATTTTCTAGTACTTGGTCCATAACCCTTTATTTTTTAATACCATATTTATACGTTTTGGCATATTTTCAACCAATTCCTGTATAATTTCATCGGGTATATTCTGCCACTCAAGTTGTACTCGTTCCTACAGGTCTTCTAATTTTGATGGAGCTTATTTATACAATCCCAGCCGTTTTCCCACGATTAACCATAACTTCTCAATCGGGTCGGGGCTCTGCCCTCGCCAATTCATTACTTGAAATTTTTGCTCACTAAGCCAATTTTTCACTATTTTAGCACTATGCTTCGGATCACCATCCTGTTGAAATACGACTTCATCTTCAGGATAGGCACTCTTGTCAACAAACTCTGGAAGATGAGTCTGCAAAATGAGGAGGTAGTCTTCCTTCTTCATTATATCGTCAATTTTCTGCAATGGTCCAATGTGCCACCAAGTGAAGCAGCCCCAAACCATGATGCTTCCACCATCATGCTTCACAGTTTGTTTAACATGGTGGCGTTGAATGGTACCACCAGGACGACGCCAGCAATATTCTTTACGGACAATGCAGGTTTATTTTTTTTTACAGCTGAAACATAACCAATGTTGTGGAGCGCTCGTCTTGCTTTCCATTCACTAACTTGCTTATTTTTGGTAACAGTAGTATTTTTCGGCGTTACGGACTTGTTCTGCCTTATTTCTGCCATCATAAGGCGAGCGTCCGCTTCGGTCAACAGTTTTCGGCGGCCTCTGGTTTGCTCTTTGGGAGTAGTATTTCGTCTTTTTTGGACGCAAATGACCACAGACTGACTTATATTTAGTTCCTTGGCTATTTTCCGCGATGAAGACCCATTATTAGTTAGGGAAACTATATTGTCCTCCACATCGCGCGATAACTTTTTCATTATAATTTTTACTTGATATTTTCGCAGTACACTTCGATTAAAGTTTTAACTCTAGCACTAGCAAACACGTTTCTAAACACAAAGTTGTATTACTGATCATAAAGAAAGACAACAAATAAAAAACTAACCTTTATATATGACACCCAACACATTTGGAGGATTTGAGATGGTATCGAAAATGTAGATCTACAAAGTGGTGCAGGGTATTATATAGTCGGCCCCGCCCGACATTAGACTTACTTACTTACTTGTCAAGCTTAAGACCCTAGCAGTTATAGCTTACAATTATATTTATAATTTTATTGTAAATGTAATTAATTGATAAATAAATAAATAAATAAAATACTTACTTGTTTTCCTCATAGAAAAAATTCAAATACACTTTTAGTAGATTTCGAGTATAATGTGAATGTGGTATTATGTCATTTATGTTAAATATATGTTCATAGGACGAAACATTCATATATAGTTCAATAGCGAAGATACTCACACAGATGAACGAAGATGTAGCAAACGACCCAGGAAATGGTAAAACTAACATCGATCTTATACATTTTTGATGTCCGGAAAGCGAGCATGTGTGAGATCAAAGTTCTCCTTTCAGTTTGTTACACTTTTTGTTCATATTAAATGAAACCTATTTTTAGGAAAATATATTCAAATGTACCAAAGCTATACTCAAAATTTATTTACTTAAAGTTTAAACTTTTATACTTACGGGTCACCAACCAAAAAGTTACTCTTAGGTTTGTCCATTGCAATTACAAAGATGTCTTAACAATTTAAAATTACCAGGGGGGTTACTCTGTATTGCGATACGAAAGCAAATGCGATGCGATAGTTAAATGCGTTAAGAGTACAATTCGGTACTCTGTATCACTTGCGCAAACGCTTTCGCAAAGTAAACTGAAAATATGGTAACGCTTTAGCAAAATAAAGCGAAAATATGACAACGCTGGTTGCACAATGTAAACAATAACGAAAATGATAAAAAGAAATGTCAAAAAATTGTAAATAAAAACATTTTAAACAATCTTCCGTTCGGTGCGTGTGCTTTTAAAACTTGCTAATCGTTTATAACAAAAAAGTAATAATTATGGATTCGATAGCGTTATGGTTTGAAGAAAATTAACATGAACGAATTACAAGAAGAATTTTGCGAGATCGGTCAAATATACTCTCCCTAAGTGACCACGGGTAAGAAAATGGAAACTCAAATTATGTGACAAACGTTTTCGAATATTTCATTTTTATAGATTTATACAAAATTTTCGTCTTAATAAAGATGCGTTTATGTATGTATTAAACGCTATTAAAGACGACCTCGTCGTTCCAAATAAATCCACAGCCATTCCAACTCCAATAAAAGTGGCCGCTGCTTTGAAATTGCTTGGACAAGGTGGTTATCAACACCAAATCGGCCAAGACCATCTTTTAGGACTATCACAGCAATCTATGTCGCGCTGCTTAAAAGAAGTTTGCGAGGTGATTGAACGAATACTTTGTCCCAAGCACATACAATTTGAGGTAAGTGCGGAAGAGACCATAAAGTCTACCAAAGTTTGGAACTGACGTTGCTGTGTCTGTAACTTTTTTGGTTTTTCCCTAAAACAATTAGATACAAATATAAAAATTTAATTGTGCTTACTTACATGTTTGTTACTTTGCGATTGCTATTTTGTTTGCGCACGATTTTTGCGATCAACGAACGAGTTTGACATACGCTTTCGCATTATAGAGTGCGGTGATGCCAGATTTGCGAAAACTAGATGCGCAAGGTAGATACGAAAACGAATTACTGAGTACCAATTACTCGATTCGCGACAATTTTTCTTACGCATCGCAATACAGAGTAACCCCCCAGGATCCTTTAATCTTTTACGTGTTTTACAATACGCGGTATATAGCTGTCACAACAGTTTTAATGACATTCTTTAGTTGTTGATGTTGTTATTGCTCTTGGCTCATCTTTCTCCTTTACTCTTCAACAGGTCTTCCGTTCGGCCATTGATTCCTCATTTCTGCAACAATTACAAGATTGGCTTACCTGTTCATTACCCACGTTTTTATCCTTGGCAGAAGCAAAAGCTGTCTGGAGTCTCAGCGTTGTATTCCTCTCGGCCTCCATAAATCTCCATTTAATGAAACTGTTCCCACTACTGTTGAGTGGTGTGAAGAAGGGCCAAACAGCATGTTCGGTAACGGCGACATCAGTGGTTTCACCAAATGCACCATCCGCACCAGCAACACCCACAACAAAGAAAAGAATGAGTTCAACAAAATTGGGTCATCACGAAATTGCATTGTTCGTGACATCTGCTCAGGATTTCTATGGGAAATTGGACACTGAACAGAAATTACGTTTTCGCGATGCCTTCAAGGAATTTCATCATATTAAAGTCTACAACAAGATGTTACAAAGTCTATGAACACTCTCTCATACACACACATACACACGCATATAAAGGACATAAATGTGTAAGAGCAAAAAAGGATCTGCTCCCAACCACTCATACACACACACACACACATACACAAATGCATAATTTCCCATTACAATCACCAACACCCATATAAACAGAGAGGCGGGCCATGCATCACCATGCATTCTAATACGAATCTACGAATGATGAATATGACGAAAACTCATCATGGAGTACGTGCAATGGGTAGCCTTGTATGTATGTGAGTGCTTACAATGGTATTGGTGCCTGTGTCTGTATGCGTACGAATATTATGCAAATGAATGAGCAGAGTGAATGCATGTCCCTCATTTTGTTCTATAGGATTCGTGTTCGAGTGTGTGGGTGTGTGTGTGTGTGCTTCATCTATTGGGCGAACTCGAAAGATACTAAAGCAGCGAAACTCTATTTAAGTTTAAGGCTAAGATTGAAATGAATATGGGTGTTTCCACCCCTCCCTCAAAATATATAATTTATTGTATTATTGTAGTACACTTTTTTTTACTCAAATAACACTGGGCAATTTCGAGTTTGACTCGGATTGGCCTGATTTTTCTTTTATATCTTGTTTTAATTATTTTAAACATTTTTATTTATTTACTTATGGGTTGTAGCATTGCGCAATGGGTTACATGTAGAGGGTAATGCGTTCAATTTCTGATCGTGACAACACACCCCATATAGGCTGGAAGACTACTTCTGGATCTCTTTGTAAAGAAAAAAAAAAAAAATACAACTAAAATGGAATTGATTTATTTTTTTTGATCATAACAGATATTTGGTTATTAATGACCAGTCACGTAAAATAAATTAAAGTATACCACACTACAATTAAATTAATGAATTAAACTGAATTACTGAATTACAAAATTCGCATTCGTATTTTACGGTCATGAAATCTTTGGCCTCACGACAATATGTTTTTCAATTTAAAAAAAATCGCGTTCTGGTAAAATATTTATTTAAAGATGCAAAAAAATTACCAATCTAGGATTGATATGCTAAATTTAGACGAGTTGAAATGGAAGCCCAAAACAAATTATTAGCGATGAGACCATCACAATATACCACTTAATGATATTGAATGATCGCGAATTGAGTATAATGAAAGCAGGCACTCTGAAGGTATCCATTTTGACCAAAAACAACGACAATCATCTAGAGGAGTGCACATGAGTACTATTTTACGCACGCAAACTCACGCACGATATTTTTGGTAGGGCTCACACTCACGCACACTTACGATTACAAATGTCATGACTCGCGAGAAATACCGTGATTCACGAATAATTTTATGAGTAATTTAGCTGGATCTGACAAGAGCATGATTAAAATCCATAGCGTTATTAAACTCTTACTCAACTCGTAAGCTTTTTTATGTTCGTGAGCATATTTTACGAAAATTTGTCACACACACCATTGGACTATTTTCATGTCGCTCACGCGCGACATTATTTAATTTAATCACGTTCACTCACGTTCGAAAAATGATCATCCACTGTTGCCATTTCTTGGAACCATTCTGCCCATTCTCGACGTCCATGGTTCAAATTGAGTAAGACTGAAATAGAGAAATGTAAAATAAAATTCGGAAAAAACTTGGCGTTTAGGTGTGGTTCACATTCAACATCGGCCCTTACAATTTAACCACCCTTTATCAACCCTAGTTTTAATTGGACATTAAAAAAGTACTTGATTAATTGGTTTCATTAGCAAATTTCAATTAATTTTTTAATTAATTCAATTAAAAATGTAATTGATTGTAATTGCAAAACTCAATTATTTTATTTATTTTTTCATTAAAAACGTAGCTATTTGCAATTACTTTCTTAACTGTTTTTAGTTTGATTAAAAAATTTATTATATGAAATAAATTTTTAGTTAAAAATGAAAAAAAAAATACAAACTTAAGGCAGATACTATGTTCATTCTTGCGAAAATTTTTTGTAGAAACCACATAAAAAGCGGTGTTTATTTAGGTATTTACAGGGAGCGATATTTTATTAGGTTGGTGCTTGCTGCTTGCTATTACAAAATTAACATTTTATTTTTCCTTGGGCAATTAAGCTGCTACTCCTTTGATCCTTTGTATATTTTCGGAACAAAAATATGATCTGTGTTTGTGTTATAAACCCACAAACAAATTATTTCTTAATTCACATTGCAAATGGCGCCATGCTCTAAACGTCAGTTTTTCAACTCGAAAAAACAAAGTACCACAAATGGACAAAATTTCGCTAGTTTTTCGCATTGTTTGGTTTTGTATGGAGTTTCAACGCGAAAACCGAACAGAACCGGCCTTTAAAAAATTCATTGTATCAATTAATTTTTTATTTACAAAAAATAATATTTAATTAACTTAATTTTTTCATCTTGATTAAAAAGTTAATTGTATCATTTAATTTATTAATTGAAGAAATTTTCAACTTCAATCAACTTTTTAATTGGAAATATTTTGGTGATATGTTTTTCTGAGGATGTTTCATTCGATCTTTGAAGATTTTTGAAGGTTAGATTTAACCAAAAACAGATGTAATTCTTTCTATTTTGTAATTGTTCTGTTGTTGATAAACAATTAAAATTTGTAATAGTTTAACATTTGATTAGACCACGTAATATTAGTCCCCCGATATTTAGTGACTTTTATTCCTTACCAAGACGAGTTTTTGGGAATTTTACGTAAAACACTGGCAGTGCTGGTTTGAATGTATTGAAATCACTAAAAGTCAAATGTTGTCATGAGTTTTATATAACATTCCCAAAAAATCGTCCAACTAAATTTACATTATAAACGAGGCATATCGCAATATCCCAATGAATCGCAGAAATGCAATGCTTCAGCCGTAAAAGAAAAATTGATCGTTGAAGAAAATTGCACATTCATATACAGTCGAAAGCGGTTATAACGAACTCGCAAGGACTTGGATTTTCAGATCGTTAAAACCGTAGTAAAGAACGCACAGAAAAAATATGATATTTCTGTTTACTTGGAACTTCAGTTATGTTACTTTAGTATTATAAACATATTCATAAAAATTATTACGAAGTTGTATTTTAGAAGAAAAAATTGTTGGGGCCTGAAAAGTTGATCTTTATAGCCTGTAGTTCGTTATGGCCGGGGTACCTTATAAACGTGTTCGACTGTAAAAATGATTCCTGTCACATAGCGGTATACTATCCCCACTATATTTCACTAGAGGACCTGTAATATTTGTCTGCTTATATATACTATAAATCTATTGAAATTACTAGTAACAGTTTTATTTAATTGTATTCTGATTAATACACGTATTAAACACATAAAAAATATATAAATAAATATTAAAAACGATAAGCGCGTTTATTTGCCTCCACTACTTACTTTACAATAGTTTTCATGCGAATTCCTTATACGTAGACATGTATTAAAAAATATCGATTGTAATCAATAAAATGAAAACTTTATAATAAAGATAGAAAACATATTTTCTGTTACAAAATAAAATTTTATATTATTTAAAGTATCAAAACTATGATAGGTAAGTACACACAAAAAAATATTTTTCTGATTCAATCACGAAATTAATTGATCCAATTAATTTTTTAATTGAAATGTCTTCAATCACAGAAATGATAGAATCAATTAAAAAATTAATTGACAGTCAATTAAAAAATTAATTGATCCAATTAAAAAATTAATTGATAATATTAATTTGTGTGATTGATTTTTATTTCAATTAAAAAATTTGTTGATTCAATTAAATTTTTAATTGAATATTTTTTAAAACTCAATTAAGATTTTAATTGGAAAAATTTTCGTGAAATTTTTTTCTGTGTATTGACGACCCATATCCTTGTAATATCTGTAGCAGCCATGTTGTTGAAGAAGTTCCAAGATTTAGGTTTTTTCCACCACTCTTTTTTTGCGATTTCTTCTTTTATTTAGCATAGAGACAATATTACATATTAATCCTCATATTTAATTGCAAAAATCTGTAGATGAAAAACTTTCTTCCTTTGTGAGATTTTCATGCTGCTGCGTTGGACGCTGCATATTGGGAACTTTTTTCTGTGTGATGTAGTAAAAACGTTGAATTCTTCACGACTGGCAAGAAATCGCTTCGTAGTTAGAAACATTTTTTTGTCTTTCATAGTTATTATTAGAGGTGTGCACGTGAGTAATATTTTGCTCACGCACACTCACGACGGAGAAATCTTATTCACTCACACTCACGCACATTATTTTTTGGTAGGACTCACGCTCTCGAAAAAAAATTTGTATTCACGCACACTCACGCACGAAAATCTTTTAAATGTTGTGACTCACAAAAAATATCGTGACTCACTAAAAATGTCGTGACTCACCTCGTCACTAAAAATGTCGTGACTCACCTCGTGACTCACGAATAATTTTATGAGTAATTTACCTACAGAACCTGACTGAAAACGTGAGTATCATTAAAATCGAGAGCGTTATAAAACTCTTAACACCTACACAGAAAAAAATTTTGCGAACATTTTTCCAATTAAAATTTTAATTAAGTTTTAAAAAATATTCAATTAAAAATTTAATTGATTCAACAAATTTTTTAATTGCAACAAAAATCAATCACAAAAATTAATAATATCAATTAATTTTTTAATTGGATCAATTAATTTTTTAATTGACCTTCAATTAATTTTTTAATTGATGCTATCATTTCTGTGATTGAAGACATTTCAATTCAAAAATTAATTGGATCAATTAATTTCGTGATTGAAACAGAAAAATTTTTTTTGTGTGCTGGATATCACAAAAATTATAAATGAATTCAACTCCTAAGCATTTTATGTTCTCAAGCGGAATTATTTTCGTGAGTGTGTTTTTCCGAAATTCGTTACTCACGCACGCTCACGCACGACATTTGGTCGGTTAATCACGCTCACGCACACTCACGCCGTTGCCCTCATCGTGACTCACGACTCAAGACTCACGCGTGAGTCACGAAAATTTCGTGTCACGTGCACACCTCTAGTTGTTATTACTTTTTTTCTTGGATAGGAAAGTTAAGCAGCGTGAATAACTAATTGTTAAAGATATACCATCTTGGAAAGGGCCATCGTTTTTCTCCTTGAATTTTGGTTGGAACTTTTGTCCGTTCATTTATTTGCCAGTCCATATCATTTAGTTTGTTATCTATTTGGAAGTTTCAAAGTGCAGTGAAGTTTCCAATTTTCAAAATTTATTGTGAAAGCATATTTTAGTGTCGCTTTAAAAAAAAGTTTCAAAACTGTTGCATACTTTTAGGCGTTTTATTAAATTAAATATTAGCAAAGCTTTAGCTTTTTAATGGATTTGGGATTATTAGGTCTTACTTTTATCTGGGGTTCGTTGAGGAAATTATTGAAGACAAAAATAATTATAAAGTGTGATTTCTTCAATATCTGTTACGTATATTATACCAAAATCCTGAGAATTTTCTTCCAACTCGTTCATATACATAACTAAATAATATTCTCTACCACAGTAATGTTGAATATGAAATAAAATATATTTCACCTTAAGGTGTCACATCTGTGACAAAGATTAGATGTTTTGTAAGGATAGTCTTGTGCCATAAATATTTTAAACCCGGATGAAATCAACAACAACTGGATTGTCATTGGGATGGGGAAAATATAAAAAAAAACACGGAATACAGGAACCTTAAAAAAATCTAAAGGAATCTCCTCTGGAATGTTTAGTATGGACGTGTGTGTGTAATATTGTGCATTTGATTGTGCTATAAATGCATTTTAGCAAAACGATATACCTACACAAAGCCACATGTTCATTGTGTGAGATTCATATGAATCTCATATGAGATTGGATATTCTCATATGTGTATAAGTGTGTATTCACTTTATGTCTGTGTTTATGCATAAAATTTGTTGCTAAATAAGAAATTCATTTGAATGCATAATTCAAAATGTTTATCTCCCCTCTTTAATGTTGTCTGTAGGTATATACACGGACAAAATATAATGTTTTTCCCATACACCCAGCGAAGGAATATTATCACCCCAAACATGTTTTAAGACAAAATGCTATTTTTGAGCGGTGAACATGGATCATGTTTGTCGCAACCATTTTAATGTCTCGGTAATTATGTATCTGGGTTCCGCAACCATGTGCCTGTATGCTGAGAAAACAATATTTTTGCGACAAAAATTTTACTGTTCACCGTCCAAAAATAACATTTTGCTGTTAAAATATGCTTGAGGTGATCATATTTCTTCTCTGCGTGTATGTTCCGTTATAAATGAATAGGAGTTTTTTAACACAATATTTTTAAGTGCAAACATATAATGTTTACAATTTATTATAAAATGTTTGGGACACATATGTTAGATTATCCCCCATATTTTGGTAAACCAAAATTCGCAAAACCCAAAAATTGGTATTGTCAATATATAGCGAACCTGAGAATTTTTCGTCCAATTAAAATCACTTTCCATAAGAATAGCGTATAAAAAAATCGTAGTATATGTCGTCGTTAAGAGGGGACATATTATATTTTGGACTTCAAATGTTCATAAATGAATATAATAAGTGAGTTTAAACACAGAAAAAAATTTTCCAATTTAAATCTTAATTGAGTTTTAAAAATATTTAATTAAAAACTTAATTGATTCAACAAATTTTTTAATTGAAACTAAAATCAATCACACAAATTAATAGCATCAATTATTTTTTTAATTGACTGTCAATTAATTTTTTTATACAATCATTTCTGTGATTGAAAATATTTCAATTAAAAATTATAAAAAATAATTTCATGATTGAAGACAAAAAATATTTTTTGTGTGTATGAGTGCATAGTTTTTTTTTGTGGCTATGTGCTTGGTATGTTAATGAGATTCTCCCAAACAATTGATATATTTAATATTAGATACTATTTAATTTGCATATTAAAATGTGTATTCGGAGAAAAGAAAAATATGGACAAAGAAAATGGGCATATAACCACTTGGCGTATGTTTTTGGTTTTAGATCGAAATTGAAATTATTGTTTTATACTTCGAACAATGGAGTTAGTCAACATTTTCGGAAAATGAAAATAAAAAAATTAAAACTTTGTAGAGTATCTAAAATTTCAATAACGAAAGTGCACTGTATTTTTTATTTTTTACAATTAAAAAACAAACGCTGGGTTATTTTAAATAACTAATTTTTATATTTTTGTTTTATTACGTTCTAATGCTTGTATGAAAGGTTTTAGCTCAAATACACACAAAAAAATTTCACGAAAATTTTTCCAAATAAAATTTTAATTGAGTTTTAAAAAATATTCAATTAAAAATTTAATTGATTCAACAAATTTTTTTAATTGAAACAAAAATCCATCACAAAAATAATAGTATGAATTAATTTTGTAATTGGATCAATTAACTTTTTAATTGATACTATCATTTCTGTGATTGAAGACATTCCAATTAAAAATTAATTGGATCAATTAATTTCGTGATTGAATCAGAACATTTTTTTGTGTGTAGTTTCAAAAATTTGCAATTTATCCTATTGGCGCTGTTTTTGCGACAAAATATTAACAAACTGTACCATTGTTTTAATTCGTACTGCTTTATGGTAGTTGAAACAAACAATGTTATCACTTAACAAGTATATACGGCCAGGCCGAAGTCTCCACCATGGAATGCGTAGAAACGTCTACTAAAGACTGTCATCCACAATCGCATTACCTGGGTTGTGGTAACACTTGCCGATGGCAAGGTATCTTAAAACTTCCTAACACCGTCTTCTAAATTATAAATTAGTCTATACGTGGTATAAAACTAAAAAAGGGCCGATTAAATACGTATATAATTCAGTTCGACAAAATTTTCTATAGAAATAAAATGTTTACAAAATTTTCTATAGAAATAAAATTTTTACAAAATTTTCTGTAGAAATAAAATTTGGCAAAATTTTTATAGAAATAAATTTTTTACAAAATTTTCTGTAGAAATAAAATTATGACAAAATTTTCTATAGAAATAAAATTTTCTATAGAAATAAAATGTTTACAAAATTTTCTGTAGAAATAAAATTTGGCAAAATTTTTATAGAAATAAAATTTTTACAAAATTTTCTGTAGAAATAAAATTTGGCAAAATTTTTATAGAAATAAAATTTTTACAAAATTTTCTGTAGAAATAAAATTATGACAAAATTTTCTATAGAAATAAAATTTTGACAAAATTTTCTATAGAAATAAAATTTTATTCGTTTTATTTATTATTGTAGGTTTACTCTTCAATCATTATTGTTGTTTTTGATTTCAGCTTAAAACCATGCATTGACTAAACTACAAGTGTAGCTTAACCAACAGAGGAAAAGTAACATATGATTGTTAAATTTATTTGGGCAAATCCCTATAGACTGCAAGACGGTTGTATGTACAGCTGTTTCGGAATTACCACAATCCTCATCAGCATCCTCTACTTGCAGCAAAACTATCTACCGATTATCAGAATAAATTCGGGTAATTCACTCAACACAAAGTGAAATACACTTGAACCTCACGAAAAAAGGTTTTGATAGTCGGCTATACATCCAACCATCTTACAGTCTATAGGGCTTGTCCAAATAAATTTGACAAGCATATTTTTCCTCTGTTGGTTAAGCTACACTTGTAGTTTAGGCAATGCATGGGTTTAAGCTGAAATCAAAAACAACAAAAATGAAATAACATTTTGGTAGATTATTTTTGGCTCGAGTGGCAACCATGATTATGAACCGATATGGACCAATTTTTTATGATTGGAGATCGGCTGTATATAACTATAGACCGATATGGACCAATTTTGGCATGGTTGTTAGCGGCCATATACTAACACCACGTACCAAATTTCATTTTGCTCCACCAAGAGGTTCCGGAGGTCAAATCTGGGGATCGATTAATATGGGGGCTCTATATAATTATGGATCGATATATACCAATTTTTGCGTAGTTGTTAGCGGCCATGTACTAGCACCACGTACCAAATTTCAACCGAATCGGATGAATTTTGCTCCTCCAAGAGGTTCCGGAGTTCAAATCTGGGGATCGATTAATATGGGGCTCTGTATAATTATGGACCGATATGGACCAATTTTTGCATGGTTGTTAGATACCATATACTAACACTACGTACCAAATTTCAACCGGATCGGATGAAATTTGCTTCTCTAAGAAGCTCCGCAAGCCAAATCTGGGGGTCTGTTTATATGGGAGCTATACATAAAGTGGTCCAATATGACACATTTGCAATACCGTCCGACCTACATCAATAACAACTACTTATGACAAGTTAGTTTCAAGTCGATAGCTGGTTTCGTTGGTAAGTTAGCGTGATTTCAACAGGCGAGCGGACGGACGGACATGCTTAGATCGACTCAGAATCTCAGCACGACCCAGAATATACTTTATGGGGTCTTAGAACAATATTTCCATGTGTTACAAACGGATTGACAAAGTTAATATACCCCCATCTTATGGTGGAGGGTAAAAAATATGAGAAAATAAAATAAATATAAAAATTTATTTAAAATAACTTCCTGATTAGTTCAAATCGAGAACATCTTTTGGAGGACACATTAAGTTTGAGCCCTTAGAAAAACCTCCAATTTTTTTATGTAATATGATTGTTGGAAAAAAATTAATGTTTATATGAAATGCGGTAAAATAATATTGTTTGGGTCAGTGTGCTTGCATAATGTTTCGATAATATCGAAAAACACACACACTTCTTGCAAACGCCTGCAACATGTTACAGAATCAGATTTTTTTAGAGTGTGTGGATGCACATGACCTTCAATAGTACAGATGTCTACCACACACTCTAACCTACACCTACTCACATAATCTTAAGAGATCTTTTTTTAACCCATTGCAGATACTTCCTTTCCTATGCATATAATTGTCTAAATGGTATTTATGTGTGTATGTGAGTATAGGTTTTTACCATGTAATGCCTTCTAAGCTTATTATGCACATTTGTAGTTTTTATTGTATGATACAAGAAACCCAGAAAAACAAATAAAAATTTATTTATGCATTTTTTTATGTTATATTTATAAAAGGAAATTTATGCTAGGTTACATTGAATACAAAGTGGTACAAGGAAACATTTTATTGGATTAGTAAACTCCATAAGAAATAGATAATACAAAAAGATCTTGCAATATATGTAGAATTGGATTATAATATATTTACATAGTACATAGCGTTTTGGTATATTCAAGGTTATTTCAATCAATTGGGAACATTCACAAATACATAGTTCATGGTTATGTTATTTTACATATTAGGTGGTACGGTTTTATTTATGCATATATTGTTCTTAGTTATTTATCTAAAGCGAAATATACATAAGATGCTATAAAATAAATATGATTTATAAAAAAAAAACAATGTTTTTTCAAAGTGCTTTTGTCAAAGGATGGTATGCATATCATTGAGATATTGATAAATTTGATACATTTTACATAAGTACATGGAGGGTAAGTTTATGCTTCATAGAAGATTTGATCTATAACTCTACATTAGCATATGCTTATTAACCGTTCTAAGAAATTTGAAGAGAGATACTCTGAAGTAGAAGATATTTTGTAATTTAACGATCAGACTAGAAGTCTTTTGCCTTGATGTGACGATGAAACGGAATTAAATCGCACGACTGGTAAAGAATATGTCATGAACACAAAGATTTCTTTTTGGATCATATGTTGTTGTATTAGGAACGAAAAGGTCCCCATGGAAATTGGATCAACCCCAGAACGGAACAAGACTAGGCCCTGCTGTGTATGGATCAGTCCCAGTAAAACTTTAAGACCCAATCTGGGGCAACTTAGTAGGACTACCCCATACATGTCCTTAAGAAACAGTCCCCTTTGGAACTTGTTTTATTTTGAGTATTCGAAATGTACCTGATAGGAAAGGCTTTACTTATACCAAGTTTCAAGTCGATAGCTTGTTTCTTTAGGAAGTTAGCATGATTTCCACAGATGGACGGACATCTCTAGACCGACTCAGAATTTCTCCACGACCAAGAATGCTATGATTATCATTAGTGATTTTGTCCGTAGACACCAATTCGATGTACCGTTGTTTGAAATTTGTAATGAAAGTTTGAAGTTAAATATCAAATAATTATATGTGCATTGTACATGATTTTTATTTTTTTTTTCGCTGAAGAATAATAAATATAGATTGTGGGTGAGTTACATTTATGTTCTTGTTATGTATTCAGAAGAAATTTAGTGCAAATTTTTTTATCTTTAGTGAAAAATGCCTCGAGGAAGTGAAATTTCAGAGGACGAACGCATAAAAATTATCGGAATGAACCTAGCTGGCAAAAAAATTGTAGACATTGCATCGGCGACAAATCGACACCGCAATACGATTAGCAATTTTTTAAAAAATCCCACAAACTATGGTTGTGCTAAACGTAGTGGGCGTATTTCAACCGTTGACCAAAGGACAAAGCGACATATTCGCCAACTTGCTGCCAATGAAAACATGAGCTGCGGAAAAATAAAAGAATTGGGTCTGAATGTCACTAGACCACGAATTCAGAAATTATCAAGCACGATATAGGACTAAAATTCGAAAATAATATTCTTAAACCGCGGTTAACACAACACAATAAAAATGCTCGTATTTCTTTTGCTGAAAAATACAAGTTTTGAGACGAAGAGTTCGAAACGGTTATATATAGAAATTCAATTTGTATGGTCCTGGTGGCCATTACAAATATAGGCGAGATTCTCGGTACCCTCGTCAAACTTGCTATAAACACACCCACGGGGGTGGATCTCTTATGGTATGTGTAGCTTTTGGAGCAGAGGAAAATCTAAAATAAATGTCAATAGTTTTATTAAAGATTAAAGAAAAAGATCGAATAAAACACCAAGAAACAGAAAATGTAAAATATATTTTGTCCCCACTAAAATGAACGCAATTTAATAGATTTTGCAGATGAGTTATATGGTGAAGTTTGGACTTTCCAACAAGATAATGCTCCCATCCATGTTGCAAGCCTCACAAAAAACTTTATTAAGTCTCGTGGTATACCTTTACTGGACTGGCCAGCGCTAAGTCCCGATTTAAATCCTACACTAAAAAAAAACATGCTTAGTTCAAAGATTTTGTCTGTACTTTAAAAATTTTGGTATTGATTCCGAGCCAAAGAAGCGGAGAATACAAGTAAGGATACTTTTAAGACACAATTCTCTTTTAAATTTGGGTTTTGTGTTCTTGCTTTTAGGAAGCAAATTTGAACTGTTCGCTTTTTCTTCTTCATATGCCATCAAAGTCCTTTAAAAACGAGTTAACGACAACTTTATTTTCCAAAGTAAGACTTGACTTTTAGTAGAAATTATGCTATTTTTCAAGTAAAAAACGTCTTTAAAATAAAGTGTTGAAAAACATAACCTATATTTGAACGATATTATCCGCTAAGGTATTTGCGAAGTCCAAGCAATATACAACACCCAAAGAACTGAAGTCTGCAATTACGGCTGAATGGGAAAAAATGGATATGACAACTCTGAAAAACTTGTTATGTTGTATGCCTCACCGATTACAGCAATTTCTAGTAAACAAGGGCAATACTATATAGTAGTAGTTAATCAAACTATCTTAATTTTATTTTGGCATATAGCTAAAATATAGTTTTGCATATATATATATATATATATATATATATATATATATATATATATATATATATATATATATATATATATATATATATATATATATATATATATATATATATATATATATATATATACCAAAATAAAATTAAGATAGTTTCAACTAATTAATTGTTGAATGCTTCCCAAACGTTGGGAGCCACCGTGGTGCAATGGTTAGCATGCCCGCCTTCCATACACAAGGTCGTGGGTTCGATTCCTGCTTCGGCCGAACTCCAAACAGTTTTTCAGCGGTGGATTATTCCACCTCAGTAATGCTGGTGACATTTCTGAGGGTTTCAAAAGCTTCTCTAAGTGGTTTCACTGCAATGTGGAACGCCGTTCGGACTCGGCTATAAAAAGGAGGTCCCTTGTCATTGAGCTTAACATGGAATCGGGCAGCACTCAGTGATAAGAGAGAAGTTCACCAATGTGGTATCACAATGGACTGAATAGTCTAAGTGAGCCTGATACATCGGGCTGCCACCTAACCTAACATAACCTATGGGCCTCACAATTTAGTATGTGCAAAATTTTGGCAAAGTAGGTTCAGTATTGTGAACATAAAAGTTCCGTCTGTGATAAAGCCCACAAGTAAACTGGAAAAGGGATTTGTTTAATTTTTAATGCAAAATTGAAAGCCAATATCTTAAGTTAAAATTTGTAGCTTATACAATCAAATCTACACCCGCAATCTGAAGTAGTTTCTATAGAAACCATTTCTTTAATTTCCATAACAAAAATTGTAAAAACTTCGTACCGAGTCGTTATAAACTTTAGCTCATCCTTAGTATTTGATTATCATTGTCTTTAAAGTTAGTTGGAATATTTCTATAATTTTAACATAAAATACCAATTTCCACTCTTATTAAGTGATTTTCAACAGAGTACTTCGAAACGTTTGAAAAAAACTGCATGGATTATGAAAAAAACAATGTTCCCTTCCACCGGATGAATACACTTGTAATCCATGGAAAAACTAAAAACCCCGGATGGACGTGAATATTTAGAATTTTTAAGTGATGCATCATTTTTATGCCATAGAGATATCAACTCCCAAATAGCCACTCCCGCCATATACATAGAACTGACCATTATCATACAATGGGATGTGTGGTATTGCAGAGAGTCGTCTAACTTCCATTATCTATTTAAATATGTAAAAGCCAAAGCGAACAATAAATGACGAATGAAAAATCAACATTTTTCATTCGACTGACAAAACAAAAATCGTTACCATCACCACCCAATTTAAAACTCCGTGTAAGCCAATGTCGATAACAATGGCATCAAACGGATTTTCAGCACGTATAACAACAAAACAAACAAAATGATTCTAAAAAGTGTAAAATCGCAAATCCTAAGTTTGTTCTTTTTTCGCTTTTATTTATTTTGATTTTTTTGGAAATTCTATTTTCTTTTAGTGTTGACCGTGATTTATAAAAATCTGACAATGATTGATTTCACCACTTGGTATCTTCATTTTTTTTTTGAAACGATGTTTGTGATGCTTTGCTATTTTTGTTCTTCATCTCCATGGCAATAGAATTTTGCATTGGATTTTAGATCATTTGATAATGCCAATGATAAATCTGATATTTAGCTGTGATGGTTGCAAAAGCCTTTGGCATTTAAATGGAGGTGAAGAAGCGTAAAATTGTGCTAGCTTCTTTTTTTTTTTTTTTGTAAATTAATCATTGATGAAAAGTTTTTGCATTGCTAATATTTGCAGCGGTGGTAAAGTTTAATTTGAACACCTTTAGAAGGATTTCGTAGTTTCGCAAAAAAAAAATTAACCCACCATGAAAATAGTTTACTATTTGCAACATGTTACAAATAAGTTAACACTGTCATTGACAAATTGAAGAAAATTTATAAAAAATAATTATTTTTTTCTGTTGTATTTAGGAAAAATGAATAAATAATAAAGTCTGTAAAATAGTTAAAATGTCTGTAGAGCTTTATGAAATTCAAGACAGGTAAAATTTTAGAAAACTTTACTCATTTGAGAGACTTATAAACTCAATTTAAGCGAAATTCTTCCATTGCACAGTGGGCCAAATGATAGGTTTTTGACGCATTAAATCAACGGAAGCACCTAGAGCTCTGAAATTTTGTACATGTGCCACTGGGGATGTAAATAAAGTATGATCAATTTTGGATCGATCCGTCCACTGCCACGCCACTTTCAAATGGAGGGCGTATTTTAGCCCAAAGGAAGCGCATAGAGCTCTGAAATTTTGTACATGTACCACTGGGGATGAGAATAAAGTATGATAAACATTTCGGACCGATCCGCCCACTGCCACGCCCACTTTCTAATGGAGGATGTATCTCAATTTCTTTTACAATACACCAAATTAAATATAACAATATGTAGTAACATTGGAAACAGAAAATCTAGATTAGAACTGATGCACACTGTTAATCCATCTTGATCACTACCTTAGAGTGTATATGATTTCAGAAATTTTAGTTCAATTCAAAATTAATTCAATTCAATCTCTTACACTCTCGTTTTAGCTAAAGGTTATGAATACCATTATTTCTGCAACACTATGTAGAAATGGGAACATATTCGTTAAAAAAAATTCCAGATTTTGCCAACCCTGTTTGTAGAAAAAAAAAATGTTTTTTAGTTCCCAGTCCACAAATAACATTTTGTTCTTGAAATACGTTTGAAGTGATGATATTACTTATATACGTGTCACTACCTTGACACTCTGCTATATGTAAATATTAGCTTTATGATTTAGGAAATTTTGTAACGACCATGTGTCGAAGAATCAGTTACAGTAAGACACCCAGGACGATATTTTATTTTATATAGCTATTATTAATGATAATGGTAGATATTGCAGATTTACCCAAATTTCTCATTCGTTACCATTGTTTTGTCAAGATGTTTCAACTAAACAAACTATGTTAATCTACTTCATTCTATTTCCCTGCACAATTATTTTACTTTTTTCTTCAAGTTTTCATAGTCGACGTCTCTCTTTTTAATGTTTTTGCATTATTATTACAGCACTGGGAGTTGTTTTCTATCTAATATTTAATAATTTTTGCGTTTCGATTGTAACACCATAATTATAATGGGGTACCTTCATTAGCACTTATAAGCAGACAAATTTATATTTGCAGTAAAGACAACATCTCAACCTTTCTAACGCAGTAAAGAACTCTACCAATCCGTTCCAATATAGTAAGTTCTACTCCAGACAACATGGGGCATACATTAAATTAAGCAAAGAAAAAATATGCTTTTTGTCACACATTTTTCTTAAATAACCAAACAATATTTACAATCGCTGTTAATTTTTACTAAAAGTATGTTACATACATTTTTTCATTTCAAACTTTAAAAACCTTGTTTTAACTTTAAAAACCTTGTTTTACCAGCAAAATCTCTAAAGCACCTTGCTAAACTATGAATTCTAGAAAAAAATCAATAACAAAAGGTTGCCACTTTGTCGTCCTGAAACGGCCAAACGGGTTGCCTTATTGTTTTATCATTTCGAATTTTTGGTAATGTGTTGTCAACTTTTTCGTAGCACTCAATGTTTAATTTTAACAAGTTCAAAAATTGATTTTATGAGTGAGATTTCGGTCATTTGGCCCAATGTGCATTGTAGGGAAATATAGGCTATTTTATTATACCCTGCGTCACACTGTGGAACAGGGTATTATCAGTTAGTTAGTTCAGAGTTAGATATAGCTCCCATATATATCGTTCGCCTGATTTACACTCATACGACCACAGTGGCCAATCTTTTACTCCTATTTAATTGAAGTAGAATTAGCATTGTAGCTATGCGTGCCAAATTGGGTTGTAATCGGTTCAGAGTTAGATATAGCTCCCATATATAGCTTTCGCTCGATTTACACTCATATGACCACAGTGGCCAATTTTTAACTCCGATTTAGTTGAAATTTTGCACAGGGATTTGAATTAGTATTGTAGCTATGCGTGCCCAATTTGGTTGAAATCGGTTCAGATTAAGATATAGCTCCCATATATATGGTTTTCTGATTTCGACAAAAATGGTCAAAATACCAACATTTTCCTTGTAAAATCGCCACTGCTTAGTCGAAAAGTTGTAAAAATGACTCTAATTTTCCTAAACTTCTAATACATATATATCGAGCGATAAATCTTAAATAAACTCTTGTGAAGTGTGCTTAAAATTGCTTCAGATTTAAATGTTTCCCATATTTTTTTACTAACATTGCCTTCCACTCTAGTGCATTAGCCGACTTAAATTTTGAGTCTATGGATTGTTTAGAAGTCTATGAAATTCTGTCCAGATCGAGTGATATTTAAATATATGTATCTGGGATAAACCTTTATATATAGCCCCCAACACATTTGACGGATGTGATATGGTATCGGAAAGTTAGATCTACAAAGTGGTGCAGGGTATAATATAGTCGGCCCCACCCGACTTTAGACTTTCCTTAGTTGTTTTTTAGTAAAATTGTGCACTATATTTGTATACAACTTTTTTCTTATTTTAAAGAAAATAAAAATAAATTAAAGTTAGCAAAAAGTTATTTAGTAAGGAACATTGATTGAATCAATTAAAAAAAGTAATTGATTTTTGCAATCAACATCAAGCTCAAGCGTATCCCAAAATTGAATAGGCCTTTCAGATTTTTTAAAAAAATTTTTTTTAACGTGATATAATTTAGATCGGTTAATACATTTAATAAAATTGGATATCTCACGATGAATAAAGCAGGAAAAATTAATAAATTCAAATTTTTTTCCCAATGTCAAGTAATTAAAACGGAATTTAAAATATAACCCAGCATAAAAAGAGCTTCCAAATTTGTCCCCAATTTGTGATCCACAAGTAGTGCAAATTTGGATCATCTCCAATGAATTTTATCACAATGGACTGAATAGTCTAAGTGAGCCTGAATCTTAATCGGGCTGCCACTTTATCCTACATGGGCTTGTCATTGGAAGAAAGTACTCCATTTTTGATCTTTTGCATTGCTTTAGAGTTGTGCCTTGGAAGTTCATTTGGATGAACTTCACTTTTTATTTTTGTCAGTATTTTTTGCACGATGCATCAAAACATCTATTCAAATGTTTGTGATACATTGAAAAAACAGTGAACCCACTACACGCAGAGAAGGAATATGATCACCTCAAACATGTGTCAAGAGCAAAATGTTATTTTTGTATGGTGACCATGTAACATGTTTTATTTTATTTTCTCGTCAAATATAACCTGCTTGCCGAAATCAGATACATGATTTCCGAGAAAATAACATGGTTGCGAAAACCATGTTACATGGTCACCACCCAAAAATAACATTTTGCTCTTAAAACATGTTTGAGGTGATCATATTCCTTCTCTGGGTGTAGAGAGAAAACTTTTGGTTAAGTTTAGAAAATTTTGAATATTTTTACCAAATTTTAACTACACAGTATTACAAACGCTGACATCACGTCGATATCATAAAAATAAGTAAATATTTTTCGACAAATTCAAGAAAATTTAGTAGACATCAATAATTTTTTGCACTTGGTAAAGAAAATTTTGTAGTTTTAAGGAAAAAAATTGGAGTTCAAAATTGCATGAATGTCTTTAGTGACATAGGAAGTTCATGATAGACGCATTTGTAGTAAAATTTACAAATTTAAAGAAATAATGAACTATTTTGGGAGACGTACGAATTTATAAAACATTTATGCTTAATTTTTGTATAATTTTTTCCTCGATTTTAGTTAAATTGACTAACGTACGCAAAAAATTATTAGAGTAAAAGAAACTTTCTCGAAACATAATAATTCCATGAACTAAAATAAAGTTAAAATGGCTGTAGTTAGTAAAATAGAGAGTTCACTTTTTTTGAGTGTATGCGCCTAATATGACACCACGGCATGACATTCTAATTACTTCCTGAGATGTTCTTAATTATTATCAATGAAAAACTAAACAACGCTGGTTCAAATCTCACCCCCGGCAATTTTTAAAAGAATTGTTTGAGGACTGCATCGGCAGTTGAAAAAATCGATGGGGGATTCCGGAATGCGCTTTAAAAGATATGTTTTTGGAACAACTTCCAATTTTTGTGCTGGGTGAATTTTTTTACTCGTTTGGCTCTGAATCAATACCAATATCACTAGTGCAAAGATAAAAAAAAACTTTGAAACCGGGCTAGCTTCTTTCAGTGTATGTGTTTCGTTATGGAAAATATTAATTAATTTGGACTGTAACTCGGACGGAGAATGTAAACCTACTTATTAATTTCTATAAAAAATGTAAGCAAATTCGTTAAGACAATTTTTCCTTCCTTAGATTTTTTTAATACTCTTCACAAATCTCCAAATTCTCATTCAGCAATCTCCTACAAAGCATAAAATCCCCTTTAAATTTTAAGTTTGGCCTCCTTGTTTAATTATTGTTTGTTTGTTTGACAATGTGTAGTTTCTTGGCATAATGAATGCTATAAAATGTCAAACGATAACAAAAAAATGTTGTCCTTGTCACAAATATGAATCTGGAAATACCTACAAGATTGTTATGCTGTAAGGCAAATTCCTTCTTTTCTTTTAAGCGAGTAACATTGTAATGGATGCGGGCATGGAAGTGGTGTTAATTTCACTTTAACCATGGCGTCCTACATATTTCCTTCCAAAACTGCCGATGTTAGAGGCAGCATTCATTCATAAACGTAGCCCATATTTTATGCGTAGCAAAACCTTCACCTTGTTCAACCAAACGTCCTTTAGAAGCAACAGTACAATCGGGTCTGTTGCAATTCCTTCGTTTAACAGGATATTTAAGTACATTCGTGATTAACATTTCATGTTTCATATCCACGATGTTTAACATAACATCACATCACGAAATTCACCACACTTTTCGGAGTTATGTTAATGCATTAACATTTGGCGTTAGGGCGCATGTTCCATGACCACCATAACATTTTGAAAATCGGAACATTAATGAATTCTCATTCCGTTATGTTTCCTGTGAGAGTGGATTTGCCGTCGTGAGTGGAGAGTGAAGTGGAAACGGAAACAAAACACATTTGACATATTGGGTCGACCGGTATGTTGTTGGCGAGCATTGTTTCATTTTATTGCCGGAGAGCGAAGAGAAAGCATAACAAGTATGAACATAACCGCTATTCCATCATTATTTAACACTAAATTTTGCACTTGTTTTGTTGTCATCGTTCTCGTTGTTGTCGTCGTCGTCGGCGACGTTTTGTTTTTGTTTGCAGTCATTCTCTCCCTTCGTCTGTTCATTCCTTCGGATGTTAGTGCTATTGAGGGTGGCTGTGTGATGTGGGGGGTGTATTTTGTAATTGAAAGAATGTTGGGTTATGTGAACGAATTCATGTTTTGGGTAAAAACGAAAGCTAACAAAACGCCAACTTGTGTTTCTCGTTGCCATCGTCATCGTCGTCATCATCGTAGTCGTCATCGTTGTTGCCGTTGTCTAGGTCAGTAGTAGAAATCTGTAGCACTTCACATTGCATCCATCTGTTCTCTCACTTTACATAAGAAGGGTGGAGTGTGTTTGTGCGTCTGTGTGTGTGGGTGTCATGTGTCTGTTGTATTGGCGAATGTTTATTATTCGCTCAATGCGTGCTGTTGTTTGTGAGGTTAGTGTTGTTTGTCCATGCAATGTTGCTGCTGATACCGATGCATATATGAGCGTGTGAGTGCGTGTGTCACTGTTGCTTTTGTTTAATGTGCAAGTGTTAATGTTTACATTGAAGACTGCAGATCTTGTTGCGGGGGGAAGGGTGTGTGTGCATGTGATGTGGGTAATATACGCACCTAAATAAATTGGATATTCATACGCACACTGATGCATATTTGGTAGACACACCACAATTGCAAAGAGTCTGCATGTTATTGTATTTTATGTTGATTCAACATCCTCTTGTTGGGTTTTGTTATAAATTGTAAAGGGGTGTTGAGCAATGAGAAATTAAAATGACAATAACATGTACTTTTCGAGATTTAAGTGATGTTCATATTTTGTTACACACACAGAGAGTGTGGGCTATTTCGGGGGCAAAAGGGCTATTTCGGTGAAATACTGAAAATAAAAAAACAATACATGTTTTTATACCCACCACCATAAAATGGTGATGTGGGTATAATAAGTTTGTGACTCCGTTTGTAACACATCGAAATATCGATTTCTGGCTACATAAAGTATATATTCTGGATCAGGGAGAAATTCTAAAACGATTTAACGATGTCCGTCTGTTTGTATGTCTGTTGTAATCACGCTGCAGCCTTCAAAAAGGCCGTAATGGTGCTGGAATTTGCCGCAAATTCGTATATTGTCCGCAAGCAGATCAAAAACATGAAGTATATAGGTCTAAGTTTATAGCGACCACACACACAAACCAACCAAATTCAAAATGAATGAACATCGGTTCATGTTTTGGCATAGCCAATAGCTTGAAATTCAAAGCTACACTCAAAAAACGATGAACCCAAGTGTTCAAAATAAATATCTTTTGAACATGAATGCGATAACGGCGACAATAAAAATATCTTAGAATTGGTCCTTATCATTAGATAGATATTAGGGACACATTTGTTTACTTAGGATAAAATCATTGCACTAGCTGATAAGAGCGCATGCAGTGATGCCATGCGTAGGGAAAAATATTTTTTTGTAGGTTTTTTTTCCCTAAAATTACATGTGTAGGGAAAAAAGGACATATTTTTCATTTTTTCTACAAATGTAGGGAATTATTCCAATTTCCAGATTTTACTACATTTTGCAAAAAGAAGAGTACTTTTCCTTAATATTCCAGATATTTGAAGATCAAAAATATATGGTAGTCAAAGCTTCAACTAATGGAATACGCAATTCACCGTTAAAGAGGTTATTGTAATGATTTTATTTAGAAAAGTTCTGTGGTAACGTTAAAAGATGTTTTTGCATTGTTATTTAGTAACAAATGCGTAAATAGATTTCATTTGTAGGAATGAACATTTCCATTAAGATTCATAAACAGGTGATGGCTTCCTCAACTTAGGTTAGGTTAGGTTAGGTTAGGTTAGGTGGCAGCCCGATGTATCAGGCTCACTTAGACTATTCAGTCCATTGTGATACCACATTGGTGAACTTCTCTCTTATCACTGAGTGCTGCCCGATTCCATGTTAAGCTCAATGACAAGGGACCTCCTTTTTATAGCCGAGTCCGAACGGCGTTCAACATTGCAGTGAAACCACTTAGAGAAGCTTTGAAACCCTCAGAAATGTCACCAGCATTACTCAGGTGGGATAATCCACCGCGGTCGAAAATGACGATTTTAAATACCAATACATTGCTTGTGGAAAGTTCGTAAATTGTAGAAATCTGACCTGAAGAAACACGCGTCCATTAAAGTCCACAAGAAAAATGTTGGTAGTGCAATGATGCTACAATGTTCGAAATCCGATTAAAAATTACAATATTTATATTATTGAGCATTTAGACCCTTTATTGAAATAATATAGGCTACTGTTTTTATATGATTATCCATTTACTAAAGGGTGATACGGTCAAAATTTGGTCAAGGGAAACGCGTGTAAATCGGTGAAATCGTTTATTTAAAAAATCAAATTAAATTTCTTTTTCAAGTTCAATTAGTATAAAATTCAGGAAAAATATTCAGTTAGGCTTTCGCTTTTCCAAATCCGAATTGCCGGGCCTCACGCTTGACACCTGCCATCAGATTTTGTACAGCCACCTTGTCCACCTTCTTCGCCGCAGAAAGCCAGTTTGCCTTGAACTGCTGCTCGTCCTTAGCAGTTTTTTTGGTCTTCTTTAGGTTCCGCTTGACAATAGCCCAGTATTTCTCAATTGGGCGGAGCTCTGGCGTGTTGGGAGGGTTCTTGTCCTTGGGAACCATCTGCACGTTGTTGGCGGCGTACCACTCCATGGCCTTTTTACCGTAATGGCAAAGTGCCAAATCCGGCCAAAACAGTACGGAACAACCGTATTTCTTCAGGAAAGGCAGCAGACGTTTATTCAAACACTCTTTAACCTAAATTTCTTGGTTGACAGTCCCGGAAGCTATGAAAATTCTGCTTTTCAAGCCACAGGTACAGATGGGTTGCCAAACCAGATATTTCTTTGCGAACTTTGACAGTTTTATGTGCTTGAAAATATCTGCTACCTTTCCCCTTCCTTTTGCCGTATAAAGCCCCTGTCCCGGAAGCTGCTTGTAGTCGGCTTTGACGTAGGTTTCGTCGTCCACGCAGTCAAACTTCATCAGCATCGTCGTGTACAGCCTCCGGGATCGCGCTTTGGCCGTCGTATTTTGTTTATCATCGCGATTTGGAGTCACTACCTTCTTGTAAGTCGATAGTCCGGCTCGTTTTTTGGCTCGTTGCACGATTGTAGACGATACACCCAGCTTATTTGCGGCATCTCGGAGAGAGAGGTTAGGGTTTCGCTTGAAACTACCGGCAACTCTCTTTGTTGTCTCAGCGGCTTCCGGTTTTCGATTTCCCCCCGATCCAGACTTCCTGGCTGTCGACAAACGTTCCCCAAACACTTTAATTACATTTGTAACGGTTAATTTGCCAACTTTTTGCGATTTTGCCAGCTTTGAGTGCGAGTAGCTCGGATTTTCGCGATGCGCGAGCAAAATTTTGATACGCTGCTCTTCTTGCTTGGACGGCATTTTGACAACTGAAGAGTGAATTCCAAAATCAAAATAGGACCAACATTCTACACACACACACCTTCAAAATTAGGGGTGTTCAGGTTTTTTAAATGCAAAATTGAAAGAAATACGTCAAGTTTATATTGACCAAATTTTGACCGTATCACCCTTTAGAGACGTACAGTAGAAAAATTGTCTTAAAATTGTGTATTTTTCGTTTATTGTCAAGAAATATTATGAAAATAAATTTTAGTGCCCAGCAATATGGAAGATATTTATATTTATTTAGATAAGAGCCTCTACTTTAAAATAACATAGAGAAATAGATCGAAACTAAGTGGGGGAATTAGAGTTTGGAGTCGTTGTCGAATGTCCTCTTGGACAAAATTCACGTTTGTCCAAATTGTTATGAATTTGATTTGAATTTTTTACTATTTATTTATAAATTTAAATGAATTTTATCACGTGCATATTAATGAATTGCATTTTTGAATTAATGAATTATGGATTAAAATGTACTCTCTATCTTGCTTTGAATTATAAATGTGAATTATTGTCAATAACTTTTAGTAAAATCTTATTGAATTATTATCGAAAAAATCTATTGTGAATTTTTCCTAATTGAATTTAGTACATTCAGATATCATCGGTTTCAGACGCGTTCTTTTGTAACCTCTTTCCCTCCAACTTCCGAACGGTGAACATCTCTTCTCCATTTACACTAACTCTCTTTAACCCAATCTCTCAATAAATATTATATATTTGCATTAAACTAAACTTTTCTGTTTTATCATTTATTTTCTTTCCGGTTGGCTACTTCCTCATAATATCGTTGATTATTTCTCATTGCTCTGAGAAATAATCAACCAAAACACGCTCATACAGTCCACTCGTTTTCTACAGGGGTACTTCACAATAACAATAACAGTACACTTTGCGTTGCTTCACTTCTCTGCGTTGAAATCCCACCACTCCTCTTCACCTTTGTAGTGGACATCAGTAGTGAAAGGGTTAACTGACGTACACAATTCAAGTCAAGAAAACCTTCCCAAAACATAATAATGCCATGAACTACTGCTACTGACTTATTTTTTTTGTGTGTGTAGAGGTACTTTGAGTCCATAAATAAGTGTGCCGAATATGGGGGGAATCAATCCATGTTTGGATATAGCACCTATGTAACTCTACATGGTTGCTATATACCCTATTCGACATATTGGCCTTGAGGACACCGCAATTTTTATCCGATTAGCTCCAAGTGTGCTGATGGTGTTTATGGGTCCATGGTTTTTATAGCTTCTATATAAACCGATCTCCACATTTTTCTTCTTGAGTGTCAGATACCCCATCTTTTATCAGATTTAATGGAATTCGAAAACATTTTTTTAGCTTGTTTGTATCATTCATTTATAAATAAATTTTGTTTAAAAATCCAAATTATAGCAGATATTTCAAAGCGAAAAATCTTCCGATAGTTTATCCTTAATATTGTTTAAATTGAGCATACTAAAATTTAGGTTGCGTAATCTTTAATATCACGTAAATAATTTTTTCAGTGTTTGAAATGGATTATTAACCCTCTAATGCCCCAATTTTTTTGCCAGCTGATTAAATTTTCAATGTTAACGACACAAAAACAAGAGAACTAAGCAAGATAAATGTATACAGTTAAATTCAGCAAATGCTGCAAAGCCTCTTGTATAGTTTCGAATAAGTTTTCTTTTCATTTTGTCCATTTATATTGTCTTAAGGTGTGTTTTAATAAAAGCTTCCTTATTAAATGAAGCCCGCCTAAAGACGGGCTTGGGCATTAGAGGGTTAATGAAAAGTAATCGTGCAGAAATGGAGATTTTAGCGGCTAAATTCGAATTTAATTTCCACTTTGAAAAAAAGCATGTCCGGTTCCAAAGATATTGCCTTTACTTTAAAAATTTTGGTATTGATTCCGAGCCAAAGAAGCGGAGAATACAAGTAAGGATACCTTTAAGACACAATTCTCTTTTAAATTTGGGTTTTGTGTACTTGCTTCTAGGAAGCAAATTTTAATTTATCGTTTTTTTTCAGCTTCTTCATATGCTATCAAAGTCCTTTAAAAACGAGTTCACGATAACACTATTTTCCAAATTCGGACTCGACATCCAGTAGAAAATGTGCTGTGTTTCAAGTAAAAAAGTCTTTAAAAAAAGTGTTGAAAAACATGGTCTATATTTGAACGATTTTTTGCTTTGTATTCAAGATTCAAAAAGATAACAAACATTAAGACAATTTCATTAATTTTAAAGATTTTTTCTGAATTATTAAAGTCAAGTTGCCCAAAAATTTTTTCTTTCATGTTATGATACCCATTTTTAAGTGAAATCACTTAATTATAAGGACAATACGACTTCATTGAAAAGTTTGTCGACTTTTGGACGAGGAAAAAACTTTATATTAGAGAAATGCAAAATTTGCATTCGTATTTTAAAGACAAGAAATCTTGGACCTCACGACCTCACCTTAAGGAAACATTGTTTTCTTTGAAATATCCGTCATAATTTGGATTTTTGAACTGGCATTTCTTTGCGAATAGCTTTATTAATATACCGGGGAAAGAAAATGAAAATTCGATAAATTTGATCTGTATCTTAATTTGAATTTTATTGATCCTAGATTTAAAGCCAGATAGGTCACTAACAAATTCATTTTTTTTATTTTAAAGAAGCTCCGTCTTTGGTTCGGAATCAATTCAAAAATCCTTAAAGAAGGTCAAAATCTTTGGATCCAAATTAATTTTTTTAGTGTATAACGCATATTTATTTATATTGTCCTTTTTTAATTTTCTTTGGAATTTAGATTTTTTGGGGAAGATGACGAATCAACCTGTCTCTTTACCCTAGGGCGCATATTTAAGGAGGACTTGTTCCGCTACGTATTTGCTTTTAGGGATTTTTATACAAATTTTGATTTCTTAGGGTTGGTCGCGGAAAATGTTCATTTCGCTCTAGAACGCTTATTAAAGGAGATATTGACAAAATGGAGTTTCGTGTTAAACTTTGGATTCTTTTTAAATTTTTATTTTTTTCTCACGAAGCGTCTTCTTTGTTCTATAATGGATTTGGCTAAAATAAGGTTTTTTGACAAGGACAAAATGAGTTTTTCATATGGATTTCCATCAAAATGTTTAGTCTGCAAAATAATGTGGTCTACTATTCTCATCTTTCCAAAGGGTAACACTCCAAGGCATGTCTGGAAATCCTAGTTAGTCAAACACTTTAGATTCAACAGGGTATGCTTGGGGTATCGATTTATCGGATACTCTCATCTTTAGATATTTCTCTTTAATTTTTTAAATTTCTTTTAATTTTTTACGGACATTCACTTACCTTCAAAAATTCATACTCTCAGAATTAATAATACACAGTTTTATATTATATATTTAAAAGAATATGAGAGTTTATTAAAATAGTAATTTACAAATGTTTTTGTTTTTTACACCATCGATAACAATTTAAGTATTCGAGAGGATTTATGGTGTCATTATAATAACATACTTAAGCTACAAAAAAAAGAAACATTGAGAACATTGTAATCCTATTAAATGTTATAATAATTACATGGACTTAGGCTAGCTGCCCTAACATTTGTTTAGTAGATAATTACTTAAAATTACAAGGATTTTATTTTAAAAAATAAATAAAACAAACGATACACAAATTAAGTGGCCTTTAAAATTATGAGTAAGTGATAAAACACCTGGACATTTACAAAGAAAAAAAATTCTCATTATACATACAATACAGATGCACACATTCACGCTAGACTAACTACAATAAGCGCACTCGCATATACATACACACACATACATATTTCAAACAATACTAAATACCAAATGAATTCATTTGGCTGTTAGTAGACTCTTTCTTTGTCAGCCTCCTGATGACTTGAGTGATTGCTCCTTTTTTAGAATCCAGTTGTAGATGTACGTACATATGATGTCTTCCTCGCTGGCGGCAAATCTGAAGTATAATCCTGGTGACGTCTTGTACAATTGATGGCCTACAAAGAATAAAATGAAGAAAAAGAAAGAAAAACACATTAATAATTCAGATCAAAAAAGCAAAGAAAAAAAGGCAATTCAAAATGTAGACGCTATTATATTTTTAGCTATTTTTCTATTTTCATCTTTATGGCGGAGTGATGGAGGCTAAACGTTGACCAGTCGTTGGGTATTTTATGGACTAACGCCAACTTAAACTAAATTTCTGATATCTTTCGTTTAAGTTATCTCTTGTTCTATGTCTACGAATTTCGACCTATTTTGTATGTAGGTCTAAAGCATATGTGCAAGTTTTGTTTTCAAAATGGAAATATTTAAGGTTGTTTGTTTAATATAAATTGCCTTTAAACATTTTCCAAATAGATTGGAATTTCAGAAGAACGGTTAAAGTTCCGTTGAATAAAAGCTGTGTCGTACTTGAACACTTCCTCAATCAAGTTACCAAAAATGTTAGGCTAAGAGCTTATGTACGACTTTCTTAAAATGATTGGGTTTTGAGTCTACGAATGACACCACAAATATGTTTTCCATTACTATGGGCCTTGATATAATTTTACGGTTGCATGCTCGCCTTTTTACCCATTTATGGTATTTAAGGGTGTAGAAATTAGACAAGACAAACATTTTTCCTATTCCAAATTTTTCCTATTCCAAATTTTAATTGTACTCTAAAAATTTTTCATTGGTTCAACAAATTTTTTAATTGAAACAAAAATTAATCACAGAAATTAATACTATCAATTAAATTTTTAATTAGATCAATTAATTGTTAATTGATATTGGTGATTGATACTATCATATCTGTGATTGAAGAAAATTATATTTTTCTATGTATTAAGCACAAATAAAAAATGTTTCACTCGGACCCATCATTGTAATCGGACGAAATGTGCACATTCAGAAATCTGCGGAAATCAAATGTGGAGATCGGTTTATATGGGAGCTATAGTTGTTAGAACCCATATACTAATACCATAAACTAAATTTCAACCAGATCGGATGATATTGGCTCCTCCAAGGAGCTTCGTACCTCCGGTCAAATCTACTTGTTCCAAGTTTCAAGTAGATAGCTTGTTTCTTGTGAAGTTAGCACCGGAGCCACCGTGGTGCAATGGTTAGCATGCCCGCCTTGTATACCCAAGGTCGTGGTTTCGACTCCTGCTTCAACCTAACACCAAACAGTTTTTCAGCGGTGGATTATCCCACCTCATTAATGCTGGTGACATTTCTGAGTGTTTGAAAGCTTCTCTACACTGAAAAAAAAGCATGCCTGGTTCCAAAGATTTTGTCTTTACTTTAAAAATTTTGGTATTGATTCCGAGCCAAAGAAGCGGAGAATACAAGTGAGGGTATTTTTAAGACACAATTCTCTTTTAAATGTGGGTTTTGTGTACTTGCTTCTAGGAAGCAAATTTAATGCTTTTTCAGCATTTTTTCTTCATATGCTATCAAAGTCCTTTAAAAACGAGTTAACGACAACTTTATTTTCCAAATGAAGACTCGACTTCTAATAGAAATTATGCTAGGTTTCAAGTAAAAAACGTCTTTAAAATAAAGTGTTGAAAAACATGTCTTATATATGAACGAGTTTTTGCTTTGTAGACAAGATGCAAAAAGACAAAAAATTTAAAGACAATTTCATTAATTTTAAAGAATTTTTCTGAATTGTTAAAGTCAAGTTGACCTTAGCCCAAACATTTTTTCTTTCATGTTATGATACCCATTTTTACGTGAAATCACTTAATTATAAGGACAATATGACTTCATTGAAAAGTTTATCGACTTGTGTACAAGGAAAAAAACTTTATATTAGAGAAATGCGTCTTAAAGACATGAAATCTTTAACCTCACGACAATATTTTTTTCAGTGTAAATGGTTTCACTGCAATGCAAATGGAACACCGTTCGGACTCGGCTATAAAAAGGAGGTCCTTTTTTATTGAGCTTAACCTGGAATCGGGCAGCACTCAGTGATAAGAGGGAAGTTCACCAATGTGGTATCACAATGAACTGAATAGTCTAAGTGAGCCTGATACATCTGGTTGCCACCTAACCTAACCTAACCTTTCTAGACGGACTGACGGACATCCCTAGATCGACATAGAATCTCACCATGATCTGTTCCATTTGGTAACACTTCGAAATGTTTGTCTCTGATCCCATAGTGTATATAAATCCTATATAGTGTCATTCATTTAGACGATCTAGCGATATCCATCTGTTGAAATTACGCTAACTTTGGAAAGAAACAAACCTACGGGAAATGGATCAATCCCAGGACCGGTACAGAACTAGTCCCTGGTGTGTATGGACCAGCCCCAGTTCTGGTCGAAACGTATGGAAAGTACCGGTCACTTTAACATGGATTTGTCATTGACGGGGTAAATTTACACATTAGAAAACGTCTTAGACTCATTGCAAAGGACGCGTTCTTGGACAACTCTCGAAAGAAGCAAATTGCGAACAATCAGGTTGAATGCAGATGTTTGCAAGCTTCCCGCAAATTCTGTTTTGTGGGCACGAAACTTGACACATTGAGAGTCAAAAAACTATTTTCTTTACATTCCGGCTAAGTGACACATGCTGATTATGAAAGCTACAAGTACATTAAAAAAGTTAACTCTTCAGGGTATTAAAACCAATTTAACTTTATTTTAGGTCATGGATATTATTATGTATATTTTTGTTAAGATTTCTCCAATAGAAAGTTACCTTGACCTTTTTAGCTTAAAAGGGGGAAAATTATATACAAATAAAGGATAAGGATTAACCAAAGTTCGTATTTCCTCAAAACAGTTCAGAATAACAGAAATTTTAAAAATAATTTTGTCTTAGCAGATTAATAAAACAATATAATGACAGAACATTCCACAAGCATGCGTCCAATCTAAGTCCCAACAAAAACTCCGACGATTCTCTCTGGAAGGCAAAATTAAAAAATAAACCAATTGTACAGAACGTCGCAATACTAAAAGGCAATGGACAATGGGCCAAAAGCAGCATCGAAAAAGCGACCGAATTTGCGAATAATCTCCACTTGACCTTTTCAAATTCTTCTTATGCAAAAAACAATGCAGGACAAAATCTTCAACATCAAATAGATAATTATGCAATTAGCGAGCAGCCGTTTGATAAAATAAAAATCTGGCGGTTTTAATAAAATTAAGGGTGATATCTTAAGAAATTTACCATACCATAGATTTATGCGTTTAACCAAAATAGTGAACGCTGTCTTAAAAATTAAATATATTCCAAATTGCTGGAAAGTTGCAGGTGTTGTCATTATAAAAAAAAAAAAAAAAAAACGGGGAAAACACTACACGATCCCAATAGACCAGTAATCTCTACTTTCAGTAATTGGTAAGTAAACTCTTCTGCAGTATACAGGAATCATATATTGTCTCAAGAAATATAATTCCGGACCATCAATTTGGATTCCGGAAAAAGTACTCGACTATCGTACAAGTTCATAGTCACCGATAATATTGAAAAAGCCTTCGACAGAAGGCTATTTCCAAATCTTTTGATGGAGTATGGCATGATGGTCTCCTTCTAAAGCTCAGCAGATTACTTCCAAAGAATTATTTTGAGATTCCTAGCTCATACATGAGTAATCGATTTTATAGAGTATGCCTTAATACACGCAGAGAAGGAATATGATCACCTCAAACATGTTTCAAGAGCAAAATGTTATTTTTGTATGGTGACCATGTAACATGTTTGTCACTAAAATGTTATTTTCTCGTCAAATATAACCTGCTTGCCGAAATCAGATACATGATGTCAGAAAAAATAACATGGTTGCGAAAACCATGTTACATGGTCACCATCCAAAAATAACATTTTGGTCTTAAAACATGTTTGAGGTGATCATATTCCTTCTCTGGGTGTAATGAATTTACTAATCTATATCCAATATCTGTAGGAGTTCCGCAAGGTAGTATACTTGGACCTATGCTGTATCTACTTTACACACACGATATGACTGTTAACGAAGATTGCTGCATTGGAACATTTGCAGATGACACAGTTTTAATGTCAACTGGGAAAAATACAAATGTATCCGTACATTATTTAACTCCAGGCGTCTTTAAACAAGGTTCACCAATGGACAAAAAACTGGGATCGAAAGCTCAAAAGTAGCAAATCTGTTCATATTGACTTTGCGAAAATTGACTCAAGGTACAAACCCCTAAAAAGAGGCTATGGACAAGTGCCTCTTCAAAACTCGATATATACTAAAAAAAACTAGTATCAAATATTTCTTCATCCGCAAAATCATTATTTAGCCGAGTTTCAACAATAACATATACGTCGAAATCCAAGCAACTTGACGAACTGTAAACATTATTTAACTTCGTCTTAATCCACCAACATTTTGGTAATATATCTTTAAATCGCTGAATTTTGTCAGATTATCAATCAAAGATTCTTCTCTTGTTCTCTCACTCTCGGAAAAAAATCAAATGGACGGATTGGGACATTGGTAGGCCAAAGCGATGGTTTAAAAAGTTCATTGTAATAACATGCAGATATTCCCAACTTGAATGATATCCATTTTAAAGACTCTAAGTCAGTTTGTCTCTTAACCAGTCTATAGAATTCAATATTGCATCTAGGAACTTTGGCATATTTTTCTACGTAACATAATATTTGTTCAGGTGTTACATTAGGACGAAAAGAAGAAATATGAACCCATTTCTTATTTGCAACCACGTCCAACTCACAATTTGCGCTGTCACCAAAAACTACATTTCTACGGATGTTTCTTTTACGCACATGCATCCAGTTTGACTTATTTTGTTGAACATCATTAGTACCGTCTGGAATAATAGCATTAGTATCTTGACTCATTGCATGATTAGCCGCATTGGCTTCAGTAAATGACATAAAATTATTGCTAGTAGTTTCAGCTACTTTCGCATTACCAACAGCTTTCTCAACGTTTTTACAAAGAGAGTCTCAATTAGATGAAGAATAATGAAAACAATTCTCACTTGACACAGTATTTAAAGTCAGCTATTTACTAGTAGCAGAACTCGTGGCAGACAAACCATATGTTCGATCATCAGCACCAACAACAACAGTACCGAGAACAGTACGATCACTACCATTCTCTCAATAAGGCGAGAAGCATTAGTTTCATACGAGATATTTTCTTGTACAATAGAAACATCATTCTCAACAACAATATCATTATGCACTGCTGCGACACTATCATGGGTGTGCATTACATCATCAGCGAAAGAGGATGAAGAAACAGCAAAATCAGATGTTAAAACCGCAGACAAATTTGCATTCGATGTCTTCTCAGCTCTCATTTTATATTCCCCAGCAAACAATGAGAATTGCACTTTAAGCTCTCTTAACTCATTGGTTAGAATAGAGATAGAAGATAACAAATCTCTCGACACTGCAGCACAATCGTTGCAATAAAAAAACTATATAGTTGATGACGTTTTTAAAAGTTTATATGCATTTTCATCTTCAATTCCAGAACAAAGTCTATGAAATTTAGAACAGCAAATTTTACATTTAACGAAAAAATTATTAGTTAAAGCCTTAAAGCACTTTGCACAAACTGATTTAGCGTTAGATGGCATAGCGAAAGACGTCTTATTCATTGGAGAGCAAAAACTGAACTTCAAGAGTTTTTGATGAAATATAAAAACCAATTTTTAGAATTTTTTCCTAGGCAAAATTTAAAGTTTTGTCAGAGTCTACAATTGAACCCGGACGTTAAGAACGAAAGGACCGTATGCTTACTACTTTTCTCTCTTGCCTTTGTCAGATATATGGTTATATTTGATGTTGTCTTTTTGATTTTTTTTTTTCGTTAAGAAACTCTAGCCAAGGCTTAATTTTCTTTCTGTGCGAACGATTTACATTGATTGCCTTAATCCAATTTTAATGTATAACAAAATGGAACAAGATGACAAAAAATGATTAAAATCGACCATACCTATACTTGGTTGGTTTCTTTTGTTTTACAATTCTAAGATTCTGGCATAAATAAATATTCCATTTGCAAAGCCTATAGGTAAGTCGGCTCATCCGTCTTAGGTGTGTGTTTTATTATTATTTGCTATTCAAATATTTTCCTATTATCTTCGATATCTTTTAATGGGAATCAATCAATGTTTTGCAACAGCTTCAAACAGCTCCTCTTCCTTCGTGCATATGGAGTGTGGCATGAATCATCAAGAGTACCCAATTACAAGGTTTATACGATTTATTTATTCTTTATACTTTGTTTGTAATTTATTTAAATCTTCTATTTGAAGTGTTTGGGTATTTTGTAGTCATCAATAGATATTGAATTTTAAAATTTTATGATTTCTCTCATTGAATTTCATTTATATTTAATTGTATTATATTTGTACGCACGCACACACACACACACACAAACACATAAATAAATAAATTCATCAATATTTCTTTGCTTCATAGTCATTTGAATAAACATTATGGATTTTTATTTTGAATTTTTATGATGTGTGATTTATTGAAACATTTGTTTAAGCATAACCAAAGCTAGCATAACAAAACTCAAGATCTTAAAAAAATCTCCAGCTGATGTGAAATAAAATTTCTCTACTTGAGATTGTTTGCTTTTTTTTTTGGTTTTGCAAATTGATTAAATTGATATATGTGTGAATTTTTTGAATGTGTATATTGGGGTGTATAGCTAAATTATTTGAAATTAAGAGCAAAAAATTGATACAACTGCCCAAAGTGTTGGCAACAAGAATAATTATATATTGGCTAAAATAATATTATCACATTACATTTATTCGATGATTGAATCAGCAATCAGTTTGAGACAAATGATTATACACCCAGAAAAAAAGTGGAAGAATATGTATTTTTATATTAGTAAATTTTAACTAAAATTTTAGTAATTGCAACATTATATAAATAATGTTATATATTTGAGCTTAAGACCTTAGTTGTCATAACCATTAAACTTTTGTAAGTTATCAATTTTAATTGTAACTTAATAATGAATAAATAACAATATTTCTTTGTCAAATTGAAGAAATTTTCTTACACTCAAAAAAAAAAGTGAGCTCTCTATTTCACTAACGCCAATTTAACTTTATTTCAGTTCATGGAATTATTATATATGGAGAAATTTCCTTTACTCTAATAACTTTTTTTGCGTACGTTAGTTAGATGAACTAAAAAACGGGGAAAATTATACACGAATGAAGTAAAAAGTTTTAATAAATTCGTACTTCTCACAAAATAGTTCATTATTTCTTTAAATTTGTATATTTTACTACAAATGCGTCCATCATGAACTTCGTATGTCACTAAAGACTTTCTTGCAATTTTGAACTGCAATTTTTTCTTTCAAGATACAAAATTTTCTTTAACAAGTTAGAAAAATTAATTATGTCTAATAAATTTTCTTGAATGTGTCGAAAAATATTTACTTATTTTTGTGATACCGGCGTGATGTCAGCGTTTGTAATAATGTTTAGTTAAAATTTTCTAAAAATATTAAAAATTTTCTAAAATTAACAAAATGTTTTCTTCCTGGTGGTTTCACTGTTATTTGAGTGTAATAATAACAATTTTTGCATATTTTTATAGAACGTTCTTGAAAAATTTATTTCTATAGGACGTTTTCTTGCAAAATTTTATTTCTAAGAAAATTTATTTCTATAGACGATTTTGTTAAAATTTTTGTTCAATAGAAAATTGTACCTCTTAATTGGAGAGACCATAAGTGTTTTATGATCAAATTGTGGAAAATTTTTAAATAAAAATCTTACTGAATTAGTAACTATATATTGAAAAAAAAAAATAGTTTTTATATTAGTTTTTGAATTGCATAGCATAGCATTGCATAATTTTTTTTATGTTATTTTTATACAAAACCGAATTTATTATGGCCTTGTTGTTGAAATGCATAGTTGGATATGTTAATTTTCTGTTCTTTAAAGGGTGATACGGTCAAAATTTGACGTATTTCTTTCAAGTTTGCATTTAAAAAACCTGAACACCCCTCATTTTGAAGGTGTGTGTGTGTAGAATGTTGCTCCTATTTTGATTTTGAAATTCAATCTTCAGTTGTCAAAATGCCGTCCAAGCAAGAAGAGCAGCGTATTAAAATTTTGCTCGCGCATCGCGAAAATCTGAGCTACTCGCACGAAAAGCTGGCAAAATCGCTAAAAGTTGCCAAATAAACCGTTACAAATGTAATTAAAGTGTTTGGGGAACGTTTGTCGACAGCCAAAAAGTCTGGATCGGGGGGAAATCGAAAACCGGAAGCTGCTGAGACGACAAAGAGAGTTGCCGGTAGTTTCAAGCGAAACCCTAACCTCCCTCTCCGAGATGCCGCAAATAAGCTGGGTGTATCGTCTACAACCGTGCATCGAGCCAAAAAACGAGCCGGACTATCGACTTACAAGAAGGTAGTGACTCCAAATCGCGATGATAAACAAAATACGACGGCCAAAGCTCGATCCCGGAGGCTCACGGAGGCGTGGTAATGGACGACGAAACCTACGTCAAAGCCGACTACAAGCAGCTTCCGGGACAGGAGTTTTATACGGCAAAAGGAAGGGGAAAGGTAGCAGATATTTTCAAGCACATAAAACTGTCAAAGTTCGCAAAGAAATATCTGGTTTGGCAAGCCATCTCTACCTGTGGCTTGAAAAGCAGCATTTTCATAGCTTCCGGGACTGTCAACCAAGAAATTTAGGTTAAAGAGTGTTTAAATAAACGTCTGCTACCTTTCCTGAAGAAACACGGTTGTTCCGTACTGTTTTGGCCGGATTTGGCATCTTGCCATAACGGTAAAAAGGCCATGGAGTGGTACGCCGCCAACAACGTGCAGGTGGTTCCCAAGGACAAGAACCCTCCCAACACGCCAGAGCTCCGCCCAATTGAGAAATACTGGGCTATTGTCAAGCGGAACCTAAAGAAGACCAAAAAAACTGCTAAGGACGAGCAGCAGTTCAAGGCAAACTGGCTTTCTGCGGCGAAGAAGGTGGACAAGGTGGTTGTACAAAATCTAATGGCAGGTGTCAAGCGTAAGACCCGGCAATTCGGATTTGGAAAAGCGAAAGCCTAACTGAATATTTTTCCATAATTTTATACTAATTGAACTTGAAAAAGAAATTTAATTTAATTTTTTAAATAAACGATTTCACCGATTTACACGCGTTTTCCCTTTACCAAATTTTGACCGTATCATCTTTTATATGAAATAAATACTTTTGTTTTTAACCAAGAATTAGTTTGTATTGAATATTATTTACATTGCAGTTTTTTTGACGATTTTTTAAAATGGAAGTGACAATTATGACGATTTTTTCGGAAAAAAGTGACGATTTTTCTTGAAATTTTATTGACAACCCTGCCCACCACAATTCCTTGCCAATATATTTATATTAATAAATGTCGGACCACTTGTTCTTTCACACCATACACGTAATTATACCCAGATTTCGAAAAAAAAAAATAAATAAAATTGCAAATACTTTTTGAAAAATTCTAATCAAATATAGTCGAATTTTTGATATTATATATTATTAATTATTAATAAAAAAGCAAAATTATGAAAATAAAAATCATATCTTATAATTTTTTTTTTTGCTTTTTTCAAGTATTCACTTTATTATTTTTTACCTTTGCCAAATGTTCTCTCCCTAATATTGGTTTGTGTTTGTATGTGTGACTGTTATCTTGTATGATACGTGTGGTAATGTGGTAAATTACGTCTCAAATACACAAATACCCTAGTAAACATTGACAAAATGCAAATGTGTTGAATGCATTTAAACTTCAGCCACAAATCTTTGTGTTTTTTTATGAAACAGTCTTCAAATCATCGTTGCTGTCAATTTATTTAAGTTAAATTATATGAATGTGCATTTTGGTTTTCTTGTTTGACCTAGGTATGAGAATTTTATGGATTTTCCTACAGATTCGAATTGAATAATGACCTTTCTACAAACGAAAATGCATAGATATGGAAAGTTGGTAGAAATTCCAATTTTATATTTCTTTTGAAACAAATTGGGAATTAGTAATCTATTTTATATTCATTTATTTTCCCATTCTAAGGAAATACAATGAGACTTTTATGGCTGATTTCAAAATTGAATTGAAATTCATAGAGACAAATACAATCGCAAATCTGTAATCAGGATTGACACAGGAACAAGTGCCACGAATATGGAAATGATTGTTTCAGTTGGTACATTTAAAAATTCTTAGAAAATTGGACTGGTAAATTTAGTTGAGGGTACTCGATCGTACCCTGGCTCTATAGTCATGCAGCAAAAAGTAAAAATGCAAAAAAAAAATTTATCAGCAAATTGAAATAAATTTATTAAATTGAAATAAATTAAATTAAATCGAATTTTATTTAAATGAATAAAAATTGGAAATTTTCTCAATACTCCATCCCCCATATCTTCGTATGTCATTGGCGATGTGGTGTGCAGTTTTGGTTCCCCATTTGCATCAACAACTTCACCACAATTACTCTCTCAATAACACTAAAGGATATCGATGTAAACATTTGTTCATTTGATCAAATATGAATATATGTTTGTAGATGCCTTGAGGATAGGTGGTGGTGGTGGTGTTACCGAATGTGTTATGCCTCTAGGTACTTTGCAACGCCACAGCTACACAGCCCACACATTGACTCAGAATATGTGTAACTTTAATTGTTCACTCGCTGTTATATTTGCCCATGGGTTTGTTTGTAATATCAATGATGGTATATTTGATTTTTTAATTTGCAAGTAAATAACTTTTAAATCTTTTTCTAATTGATTGAAATGCACCGCATTTGTTAGCCACAACAATTCATCACAATAAAACGGTTGCAGCATAACAGTGTGCCATCATCAATGTCATTAGCATTTCTCTTTCCGCTGCAATGTCCTTTTGCGGCATTCTATATATACAATTATCGTAGTATAATTTGTGTATTATGATAATTTTTAATTGTAACGTAATGGGACATTTTTTTATTGTACTTCGATGGGACCGGTTTAATTTCATTAAATTGCTCGATGGTGAATTCTTCTTCTTCGTTATTGTTTTTATTTACATTTACCGGGCTAATTATGTTAAATAGGCCAGGTTTTTGTGGTGTTGCTAGCCATAGAATGTTCATCACAAATTAATTGAAAAATTATAGTAATTAACCGCTTATCAAACAGGCACCAATACAATTACTTTGCAACTTTAATTGTATTCGCATTGAATTTTGATTTGTGGTGAGGATTGTGGTTAGGGTCAATGGGAGCGTATACATTACATATATGTCGATCATATCATTTATTTATTACTCATACGTTAAGGGGGTCATATTATTAAACATTCAGCGATATGGTGAAGTAGGGATTGTAAGCAGAATTAAAAAAAAAAAAAAAACAAAACCATACGGCCGTAAGTTCGGCCAGGCCGAATCTTATGTACCCTCCACCATGGATTGCGTACAAACTTCTACGAAAGGCTGTTATCCACAATCGAATTAATTGGGTTGTGGTATCTTAAAACTTCTTAAAATCGTTTTCTAAATTGTTAGTTAAACCATACTTGATATATATTACACAAAAAAGGTAAGTCTACAAATAAGTACGAATCGATATGGACTTTTGCACGGTACGTAGGGAGCCAGAATTGAAATGGAGGTCGCTTATATGTATCCCACATATACAATTATGAACTTGATATGGACCAATTTTTGTGAGATTGGGGATCGATTTATCTGAGGGCTATATATAACTATAGACCGATATGAACCTAGTTAGGCATGGTTGTTAACGGCCATATACTAGCACAATGTACCAAATTTCAACTAACTCGGATGAAATTTGTTCCTCCAAGTGGCTCCAAAACCAAATCTCGGGATCGGTTTATATGGGGGCTATATATGATTATGGACTGATATGGACCACTTTTATCATGGTTGTTAAATATCGTATACTACAACCACGTACCAAATTTCAACGAGATCGGATGAATTTTGCTTCTCCAAAAGGCACCGGAAGTCAAATCTGGGGATCGGTTTATATGGGGGCTATATATAATTATGGACTGATATGAATCAATTCCTGCATGGTTGTTGGATACCATATATTAACACCACGTACCAAATTTCAAAAGAATCAGATGAATTTTGGTCTTCCAAGAGGCTCCGGAGGTCAAATCTGGTGATCGGTTTATATGGGGACTGTATACATTTATGAACCGATGTGGACCAATTTGTGCATGGTTGTTACAGATCATATGCTGACACCATGTACCAAATTTCAACCGGATCGGATGAAATTTGCTTCTCTTAGAGGCTCCGCAAGCCAAATCTTGGAATCGGTTTATATGGGGGGCTATATATAATTATGGACCGATGTGGACCAATTTTTGCATGGTTGTTAAAGACCCTATACCAACACCATGTACCAAATTCCAGCCGGATCGGATGAAATTTGCTTCTCTTAGAGGCTCCGCAAGCCAAATCTGGGGATCGGTTTATATGGGGGCTATATATAATTATGGACCGATGTGGACCAATTTTTGCACGGTTGTTAGAGATCGTATGTTGACACCATGTACCAAATTTCAGCCGGATCGAATGATATTTGCTTCTCTTAGAGGCTCCGCAAGTCAAATCTGGGGATCGGTTTTATGGGGGCAATACATAAATATAAACCGATGTGGACCGATGTTTGCATGGTTGTTAGAGACCATATACCAACACCATGTACAAAATTTCAGCCGAATCGGAAGAAATTTGGGGATAATCGGCAAGCCAAATTTAGAGGCTCCGCAAGTCAAATCTGGGGATCGGTTTTATGGGGGCAATACATAAATATAAACCGATGTGGACCAATGTTTGCATGGTTGTTAGAGACCATATACCAACACCATGTACAAAATTTCAGCCGAATCGGAAGAAATTTGGGGATAATCGGCAAGCCAAATTTGGAGGTCCGTTTATATGGGGGCTATACGTAAAAGTGGACCGATATGGCCCGTTTACAATACCATTCGACCTACATCAATAATAGCTAGTTGTGCCAAGTTTCAAGTCGATGGCTTGTTTCGTTCGGAAGTTTGCGTGATTTCAACATACGGACGGCACCACTGGTCCACGGTGCCAAACGAAATATTTGTTTCTGTTAAATAAACTTTGTTTATTCGGTTCGTGGGCGCCGCAAGCTATGCTATATAAATATAACTTATATGGATATTTATCTATTGATGAACAATCCAGGTACATAGCTCAGTGGTTAGTGTGTTGGCTTACAAAGTTCATGGTCTGCGGTTCGATTCTCCGTCCAGGCGAAAGGTAAAAAAAATTTTTAAATTTATAAAATCGTTTAATTTCTTCTACATTGTTGGTATTACAGGAAAAGTTGTTAAGAACTAAAAAACCTCGTGGATGTGAGAAAGATGTGAGGGAAAATGCAATAAGCAAGAAAACAATGTTTTTTTTTTGTTTTGAGTTTGTCTTTATGAAATTGTCTTTACATCCTGGAAAAGAATAAACGTTTATCACTAAAAGTATATAATTTTCTTCCAAATACACTTCCTTACAGCGAAAAGCAAATGAGAAACGAACTTTGTTTGTCTAAAATTTCGTTTGGGAGGAAAGAATTATTTTTTTGCGTGTACTTTATGGGGTCTTAGAGCAATATTTCGATGTGTTACAAACGGAATGACAAAGTTAATATACTCCCATCCTATGGTGGAGGGTATAATGAGATAAGATTTTTTTAATGTTGGGGAGTTTTTTAAATTTTGTTTAATTTTTTACAAAAAACGGCATTGCAACGAACCCACCGTAAAAATGTGAAAAATGGGTCAATTTGCGAAGAATAATTCTCGTATATAATTTCAATACGCAATTACTATATTAGGCCCAAAATGAATCATATTCCACCGCTAGATGTACACTAAAGGCTATGGAAATTCGAATTTGCCAGCAATGAAACATGTGTATAGTCAGGCATGTGTAGATTATTTTCAATAACTTAATAGAATCAATGCCCTTTATCTTCTTGTCCAATTAGCTAAACATTGTACTAATTTGTAAAAAAAAAATATAGGTTTATTTCAGAAAATGTTAACTAAAATGTTTAACGAATTGCCACATGACACAAATAAGTTTATGTTTCAAGTTAAATTGAAGTAAATTTTTTGAAAATGTTTTAAGAAAATTTATTAAAAATGTTTTTTCTGTTGTTTAAGAAAACTTAATGAGTTAAAATTTTTTAAAATGTCCTTTACTCATTTCAGAAACGTATGAGCGCAATTTAAATAAATTTCAGTCATTCACAGTCAACCGATATAAAATAAATCAATAAATCAGAAGAAAACTATGCCATAGTACAACTCTACGATCATCTTACGCTTCTCTAGATATTTGATGTCAATCACACCTTGGGAACACGGTTGTCATAATTGGTAGAATTCTACAAAAAATAGTACATTTTTTACTGTTTTGGAGATTGGTAGAATTCTTGATGTTTTGTCTAAAGCAAATTTCTATAGAAATACAAATTTGACAAAATTTTCTATAGAAATACAATTATATTGTTGTTTTTGATTTGAGCTTAAAACCATGCATTGACTAAACTACAAGTGTAGCTTAACCAACAGAGGAAAATTATGCTTGTCAAATTTATTTGGCCAAAGCCCTATAGACTGCAAGATGGTTGGATGTACAGCTGTTTCGGAATTACTACATTCCTCATCAGCATCCTATCCACCAATTATTTTGATAAAAATGTCTATAGAAATAAAATCTTGAAAAAATATTCTATAGAAATACAATTTTGACAAAATTTTCTATAGAAACAAAATATTGAAAAAATTTTCTATAGAAATAACATTTTTACAAAATTTTCTATAGAAATACAATTTTGACAAAATATTCTATAGAAATACAATTTTGACAAAAATTTTCCATAGAAATAAAGTTTTAACAAAATTTCCTATAGAAATCAAAATTTAGACAAAATTTTCTATAAAAATAAAATTTTGTCAAAATTTTCTATAGAAATAAAATTTTGTCAAAATTTTCTATGGAAAAAAATGTTGATACAATTTTCTATGAAAAAAAAATTTAACTAAATTTTCTATAAATTCAATATAAACATTTCTTTCGAATACCCATAATTTGTCTATACTAACCACAAAAATGTGATCAATAACTTCAAAATAAGATTTTTTAATTTGGTAGATTTTAAGGTAATTTTTTTTTTAAATTTTGGTAGATTATTTTTGACAAGAGTGGCAACCGTGCATGGTAAGCGTAGAAGATGGTTGTCATCACACTGGAAGAAAGTCCATTGCTAAACTAATACTAAATGTAGCAAACTTTTATTAAAAAAAAAAATATTTGTTTTTTGGAGTTATTTTATTTTTTCGGATTTTTTTATGTTAAAAATTTTATAAACGAAAGATGGGTAAAAAATTCAATTGTCGTAAAGGTACAACTTTATAAGTACTTCCAAAAATATCGTGCCAAAGGTTTTCTTTATTTTAACTACTCGAGGAGTCACCGTGGTGCAATGGTTAGCATGCATACACAATGTCGTGGGTTCGATTCTTGCTTCGACCGAACAAAAAAGTTTTTCAGCGGTGGATTATTCCACCTCTGTAATGCTGGTTACATTTCTGAGGGTATCAAAGCTTCTCTAAGTGGTTTCACTGCAATGTGGAACGCCGTTCGGACTCGGCTGTAGAAAGGAGGTCTCTTGTCATTGAGCTTAACATGGAATCGGGCAGCACTCAGTGATAAGAGAGAAGTTCACCAATGTGGTATCACAATGGACTGAATAGTCTAAGTGAGCCTGATACATCGGGCTGCCACCTAACCTAACTACTCGGAATACTACTCGGTGATAAATCCGTTCTAGAAAAAAAGTACAAATTTTGTAAAAAAATGTGATAAAAATTAGTGAATTTTTAAAGTATTTTAACTCAAAACGTTTCAGACAAGTGTTAAAATGTATTAAAAAAGATATTTAATAAAATAACATATCTATCATATGACATCCCATGTTAAATTCATCGCTTCTGTGCCATCTTCCCACCAATTTCGGATCGAAGAAAATAATTTTTTTAAGGACTCTTTGGGGTTCAGTCGAAATAGAAATTGAACGACTAACCAGTTCTTTTTTTAAATAAGGTACGACCCTTTGAGATTGGGTCAAATGCATATTTAATGATTTTTACAACGAATGTTAATCCTTTAATGCTATTTAATATTATTACACTCACACTTTATTTTCCCTTGTAAGCAGAAACAAATAAATCCCTACAAGGATTTAATCGGCACATAGCATCATATCATTTTTAGTTTGATGTTATTTTAAATCACACTGCATCATAAAACCATCGATCGAGTGGATTATAATCTCGGATATTTATTGCAATCATAATTAATTGGTTCAAATGGCAGGGCAAATGTTTGACACTGATTACTGAATTTTCAATAAAAACTAATTAATTTGAAATAAAGTTGAGACTAGAAAAATCAATAAGCGGGAAATTATTTTTGCAATTGAGCTTCATAATATTTGAAATCATTTTGTTATATTATTCGTCATTTGAAAATTGAAATCAAAAAAGGGATGTTTGTTTGTTAGTGGGTTGTTTTTCCCAGCTAAACTGAATAATAGATTTCTGCCTAAGCGGAAAAAAGATTTTTTGTCTTCAATCACGAAATTGAACCAATTGTTTGTTTTTTTTTTTACATTTTTCAACCATAGAAACGATAGTGTCAATCACCAACGTTAAGTAACAAATTACTTTATCCTAATTTAACTGATTAAATTTTGTTTTAATTATAACATTAGTTGAATCTATTAAATTCTTAATTCAATTAAACATTTATTTGGAAATTTTTTGCAGAATTTTTTTCTGTGTGTGTTCACAGGTGTTATAAGTGATCGTATAGTTATCAAAAATGTTATTTAACGAATTTCATCCAAACCTACGTCAAATCGGTAGAGATGTTTATTTTTAACAAAATTTTAAATTCCATCTAGACACAACTTTTTTCTCATTTTCAATTTTTTGAAAATATTTCATCTTCCCTTTTTCATATTCGCCATAAATAATATTCATGGAATTATATTGTCAAAAATATGACCATTGAAAAATTCAGTCGACAAATCAAGCATACTCTAACGTGTATTGGAGCGTGAATACTAGTGTTCATCATCAATGCTATGCTCTTTCATGTGTGTGGGTATTTGTGCGTTTGTGGCATTATTATAAATACAAAATTGTAATAAAACCACTCATAAATACAGTAATTTTTGTGTGGACAATGGCCAATGAGACACACACACACGCACTAACACACTCACAAAAGAAAAGCACATACACAAAGGCACCTTAACACATATTGTGACAGATCTAAACGACCATAAGTGGTACATTTATTTATTGTAATTTACTCTGTTATTTTCCCCCATAACTGAGTCCATAGTTATATGTAATTATTGTGTGGGATAATATACGAGGTCTTTGGTCTATAATAATAGCGAATATTGTGAATTTCAAGGGAAGTTATGTTTTTGAGATGGCAAGAGAAAGAGAATGAAAGATGACATTTTCATGACAAACCAATTTTCTTTTTTGGGATAATTTAAAAAAGGTTGATAATTTAAATAAGGTTGAAAGGTTGAACACCTTAGTTCTTAGTATCTTACACTTTATCTGTATTTATTTTCATAATCTATTATGATTATAAATAGACTAGTAAAAAAATAATTAAAACTTACCAAGAAAGAAGCACAAAATGCAAAAACATTGAGAGATTAGCTAATTGACATGTTTTTATCTCGGGAAAGGGATCCCGAGAATTCCTGGAATTTTAGCAATATTCCTGGAATTTTTAATTGCAGTATTTTATATGAAATATGCCATCAAAATACTACAAAAACTATTTTTACTACTTAGTAGAGAGGAATATATAAAATAGTTTAATTGTTTTTGCTGATTTGGTATCATATTTGAATTTCGGAAAATTTACTTTGCCCGTTAGTCCAGATTCTAACGGATTCCTAATTTTTTACAAGACAATTTATACTCCTGAGTTGTTATCGTGATACTTCTACGAACCCGCATTTTGATGGACTTGTAGACTAACGGTGATTTCAATGGGGAGAAAAGGTGCAACATCCCCAAAATTGATTGCAAAATTTGAAAGACACTGACATAGGTGTTGGATCCTGTATCCCTAATAATATTATGAATTAACTATAACTTTGGAATGACACTCTCATTTGGTAGAAAATACAGTGAGGGAAAAAATTAACACCAAGGCAACATATTTTTTGCGAATCGAAAACGCCATAAATGTGTGGTTAGGTAAATATTTGACCAAAATGAGTGATAGCTGTACTGAAAAGAAAAGCATATCCATTTATAAAGATTTTGTATTTACACTAAAGATTTTGCCGAAGAAGCAGAGAATTGAAGTAAAGACACAATTCTCTTTTAAATTTAAGTTTCGCGTGCTTGCTTCTAGGAAACAAAGTTTGATTTATTCGTTTTTTTCAGATTTTTTCTTTATGTGCCATTAGAGTCCTTTAAAATCATGTTAAGGAAAACTTAGATTTCCAAATTCGGATTCCTCTACAAGTATAAATTATGCTTTGTTTCAATTAAAAAAATCTTTAAAATAAAGTATTGAAAATAATCTCCTATTTCAAAAGGCTTTGTGTGCTCTGTAGTAAAGATGCAAAAAGTCAGCTAATTTGAAGACAATTTAATTATTTTTGAAAAAAAATTTTAGAATTGTTAAAGTCAAGTTGACCTTAGTCAAACAAATTTTTTTTTCATTTGAGGATACCCAATTTTAAGTTGAATGACTAAACTAAAAGGAAAAAACGACTTCGTTGAAAAGTTTATCGACGTTTGGACAAGGAAAAACTTTATATGAGAGAAATGCGTTTTCTGTGCTAAAAAATGCATTCGTATTTTAAGCACAAGAACTCTTTGACATCACGACAATATTTTTTTCGGTTAATAGTCACCTCGTCGTTAGTCCAAATTCTAACGGACTCCCAATTCATTTACAATAAGGTCTATACTGAGTTATTATCGTGTACTTCTATTAACTCGTATTTCAATGGACTTGTAGACTAAGTAAGTTCTTATAAACTGCACGTTTGCAATTGTATAATCTAAAATTGTTTGAATAATTATTGAAAGCTCTTCAAACAGTGTCCTCCGAAAAAAATATTAATTTTAACTACGCATTAGGTTCTTTTGATTCAATTTTGTATAACTCATTTTTTCAGTTTCAAGTAGAAATGTCTGTCGAAGAAAATGTTAAATCTCTACTACAACAAATGCGAATATTTGAGTCAATCGTTCCAGTCAAGCGGTACTAAAAATCATAACAACAATTAAAATTACTTATTTGGTACAACATCACAGAATTTTTAATTCACATCCAAAATTCTGTATTCACATCATACCTTAGGAAGTGATACATATTCAGTGAAACGGTTGTTAAAATTGTGGTAATCTGTTCTTTGACAAACCCATGTTATGTTAGGTTAGGTTAGGTGGCAGCCCGATGTATCAGACTCACTTAGACTATTCAGTCCATTGTGCAGTGAAACCACTTAGAGAAGCTTTGAAACCCTCAGAAATGTCACCAGCATTACGTAGGCGGGATAATACACCGCTGAAAAACGTTTTGTTGTTCGGTCGAAGCAGGAATCGAATCCACAAGGCGGGCATGCTAACCATTGCACCATTGTGGCTCCCAAATATATACAGTCGAAGCTCTGTTTAAGGAATATCCCATTTAGCGAAAATCCAATTTAACGAACGTCAAAATTCTTAACATTGAGTATTCTAAATAACGAACAATTGAAAAAAATTTACGTTCGATTTAACGAAAAGGCTTTTAATCTTAAGAAAATAAACAACAAAAAATCAGCACTATTTGACGATTGTGAGAATGGCTTAAGTCCTTAGGAAATGTCCACAAAGTACGGCATTCCCAAGATATTTAGATTCCATTAAAATGTTTGAAAACACATATTCAATGGCCGGGTAACTGGTAAAGTTAGGTTAGATAGAGTGGCGCAGCTTCGCTACGGGAAATGGATCTACAACAGAGCCGGCACAGGACTACTCCCTGGTGTGAATAGACCAGTCCCAGTTCTGGCCGAAACGTATGGAAGGGACCGGTCACTTCAACACGGGTTTGTCATTGACGGGGATAAATTTACACTGCAGGACACGGATTGGACTCATTCCAAACTACATTACCTGGGAGAACTTAGTAGGACTAGACAGGTCCTCATGAACCAGTCTGGGACAAACCATTAGGTACCGGTATTATTTTGATCATCCAAATTGCACCAGAGAGAAAAACTTTTGGACTATGTTGGCCCATAGGTAAATGTCTAGATCAAATAAAATTTTAAAATAAAGGGAGTATAGAAATCAATAAAATATATGAAAATTTAAAAACTACGACAAACTCGAGCACTGGTACAAGTCCTGTGATAGGTTCGTTAGTGGCAATATTTCGTAGGATTGCCAGTTGAACAAGTAATGAATTTTTCTCTTAATAATGAGTGCTACCCGATTCTATATTTAGCTCAATAACAAGGAACCTCCGTCTTATAGCTGAAGAGAAACTATAAAATACACAGGAATGTCAACATCATTAGTGAGAGGGATAAACTACCGATGAAAAACTTTTTTGGTGCTCGGTCGAAACGGCAATCTAGCGTTGAGAGTACATCTATGCCGACAGGAGCAGCAGAGTAATGGTGTATGTAGGGCGTTTTAGGAAAATGTTACTATGAACACTACCTATGCCTGGCCCATCTTGAAACCGGGGACTGGAAACAAATTAGGCAATTCGTCTAAGAAGTTAAGAGCACACAAATTATGACATGGGTGTATATAGGCCCCCATACGACAACGAATCTTAGATCCTCTTTTCAATCTAACCTAACCTAGATATATCAAGTTCATCAGGATTATTTTAAGTATTATTTTTTAAGTGTCTCTGTGCCTTAATTTTTTCAAATGATTATGAATTTTTACTCATCTGGTAAAAAACTACGATTTTCAATAAAAGTTAACATGTAATATTCCCGTTCGATTTAACGAATTTTTCTAAATAACGAAAGAGCCGGACAATATATCGTTCGTTTAACCGAGTTTCGAGTGTGTATGTATATATATATATATATATATATATATATATATATATATATATATATATATATATATATATATATATATATATATATATATATATATATATATATATATATATATATATATATATATATATATATATATATATATATATATATATATATATATATATATATATATATATATATATATATATATATATATATATATATATATATATATATACATATATATATATATATATATATATATATATATATATATATATATATATATATATATATATATATATATATATATATATATATATATATATATATATATATATATATATATATATATATATATATATATATATATATATATATATATATATATATATATATATATATATATATATATATATATATATATATATGGACCGATATGTATCTACTTAGGCATGGTTGTTAACGGCCATATAAAGGGTGATTTGTTAAGAGCTTGATAACTTTTTTTTAAAAAAAACGCATAAAATTTGCAAAATCTCATCGGTTCTTTATTTGAAACGTTAGATTGGTCCATGACATTTACTTTTTGAAGATAATTTCATTTAAATGTTGACCGCGGCTGCGTCTTAGGTGGTCCATTCGGAAAGTCCAATTTTGGGCAACTTTTTCGAGCATTTCGGCCGGAATAGCCCGAATTTCTTCGGAAATGTTGTCTTCCAAAGCTGGAATAGTTGCTGGCTTATTTCTGTAGACTTTAGACTTGACGTAGCCCCACAAAAAATAGTCTAAAGGCGTCAAATCGCATGATCTTGGTGGCCAACTTACCGGTCCATTTCTTGAGGTCAATTGTTCTCCGAAGTTTTCCCTCAAAATGGCCATAGAATCGCGAGCTGTGTGGCATCTAGCGACATCTTGTTGAAACCACATGTCAACCAAGTTCAGTTCTTCCATTTTTGGCAACAAAAAGTTTGTTAGCATCGAACGATAGCGATCGCCATTCACCGTAACGTTGCGTCCAACAGCATCTTTGAAAAAATACGGTCCAATGATTCCACCAGCGTACAAACCACACCAAACAGTGCATTTTTCGGGATGCATGGGCAGTTCTTGAACGGCTTCTGGTTGCTCTTCACTCCAAATGCGGCAATTTTGCTTATTTACGTAGCCATTCAACCAGAAATGAGCCTCATCGCTGAACAAAATTTGTCGATAAAAAAGCGGATTTTCTGCCAACTTTTCTAGGGCCCATTCACTGAAAATTCGACGTTGTGGCAGATCGTAAGTCTATTCATGATGAAATGTCAAAGCATACTGAGCATCTTTCTCTTTGACACCATGTCTGAAATCCCACGTGATCTGTCAAATACTAATGCATGAAAATCCTAACCTCAAAAGAATCACCCTTTACTAGTACAATGTACCAAATTTCAACTGACTCGTATGAAATTTGCTCCTCCAAGAGGCTCCAAAACCAAATCTCGGCATCGGTTTATATGGAGGCTATATATGATTATGGACTGATATGGAACACTTTTGGCATGTTTGTTAAATATCATATACTACCACCACGTACCAAATTTCAACCAGATCGTACGAATTTTGCTTCTCCAAAAGGCACAGGAGGTCAACTCTGGGGATCGGTTTATATGGCGGCTATATATAATTATGAACTGATATTAACCAATTCCTGCATGGTTGTTGGATACCATATGCTAACATCACGTACCAAATTTCAACCGAATCGGATGATGATGAAATTTGCTTCTCTTAGAGGCTCCGCAAGCCAAATCGGGGGATGGGTTTATATGGGGGCTATATACAATTATTGACCGATGTTTTGCATATTTGTTAGAGACAATATATTAACACAATGTACCAAATTTCAGCCCGATCGGATGAAATTTTCTTCTCTTAGAGGCTCCGCAAGCCAAATCTGGGGATCGGTTTATATGGGGTCTATATATAATTATGGACCGATTTCGACCAATTTTTGCATGGGTATTTGAGGCCATATATTAACACCACGTACCAAATTTCAACCGAATCGGTTAAATTTTGCTCTTCCACGAGGCTGCGGAGGTCAAATCTGGGGATCGGTTTATATGGGGGCTATATATAATTATGGACCGATGTGGACCAATTTTTGCATGCTTATTAGAGACCATATACTAACACCATGTACCAAATTTCAACTGGATCGGATGAAATTTGCTTCTCTTAGAGGCTCCGCAAGGCAAATTTGGGGATCGGTTTATATGGGGGCTATATATAATTACGGACCGATGTGGACCAATTTTTTAATGATTGTTAAAGACCGGATCGGATGAAATTTACTTCTGTTAGAGGCTCGGCAAGCCAAATCGGAGGATCGGTTTATATGGGGGCTATATATAATTATGGACCGATGTGAACCAATTTTTGCATGGTTGTTAGAGATCATAAACTAACACAATGTACAAAATTTAAGCGAGATCGGATGTAATTTGCTTCTCTTAGAGGGTCGGCAACAGCGTTGCCAGAATTGTTTCACAAAAAACCGCTAGATTTGTCCAAAAAACTAGCCAAAAAAAGCTAAAAAATTTTAAAAAATAGCTAGAAAAAAAGCTAAAATGTTTTGTATCAAAAGTCAAATTTTTGATTGAAATTTAACAAACTTAAAGGCTTTATTTCACTTAAAATGCATATTATTTTAATTGTATTCATTTTTTTTCAATTTCTGTGAGACTGTAAGAAAATTTAAGTCATATTAGCTCTGTTTGCATACTCGATACATTTTGATTACTATCACAAATTTTTACTGGAAGTCCTTCGTTTATATTTCCTAGTAAAAACATTTTTCCCAGTAAACTTGCAATTGTCAGCTGGTTAATCATTAACAAGTCCAATGTGTGATATATTGCACAATGTCACATAGAACTGCATAAGAAAATATCAATATATTTCGTTTTAACTGAATTAATGATAAATTCGTGAACGTGTACACTTCTCCTAATTTTACCCTTGAGAATAAAACCCATTCTAACTGTCTTGCAAGTTTATATTGAATAACTTTTATTCGAAAATTTCCCATACAAACCTATTGTTGTCTAATTTTCGTAAATGTAAATCCATTCCATTAATATATAGCAGATTTGTTTTTATCCTATCACTACGAATTTTTTCATTGCATTTTTTTGATGTTAAAAAAAAATAATACCACATTCAAAACTTTATTTCCTTAATTATTTCTATGTTCGGTTCCAAAGATTTTGTACACTAATGATTTTGGTATTGATTCCGAGTCAAATTTGAATTTATTCGTTTTGTCAGCTTTTTCTTCATGAGCTATCACAGTGCTTTAAAAACGTGCTAACGACAACTTAAATTTCCAAATTCAGACTCGACTTTAAGTAGAAATTATTCTATGTATACGTTTTTAAAATAAAATGTTGAAAAACCTCTTCTATTTTTGAACGCTATTTTGGTTTGTGGTCAAGATACAAAAACTCCACAAATTTAAAGACTATTTCATTAATTTTAAGAATTTTTTAGAATTGACCCTAGCCTTCTTTCATGAAAGAATACCCATTTTTAAGTTGAATCACTTAACTACAAGGACAAAAAGAATTTATCGGCTATTGAAGAAGAGAAATTCACAAATGCTATTATAACCAAATTATAATAACATAAAAAGGATAAACGAGTCAAATGCTAATATTCCTAATAATTTACTGACTGTTTATATAAGGAATTGAAATATGTGGAAAACCTTATTCTGGCAGCAAGGCTTAGATAAAAACGAAGTTTTATCCCTATTTCAATAGGAACATGTCGAAAATAAAAAAAAGCCAAAATTAGCTAAAAGGGTCATGAAAAAAAGCCAGAAAAAAAGCTAAAAGCTAAATGCATTTTTTCCCCGCTAAACGTCTTCAAAAAAAGCCAAATCTAGCGGGAAAAAAGCTAAATTGGCAACGCTGGTCGGCAAGCCAAATTTGGGGGTCCGTTTATATGGGGGCTATACGTAAATGTGGGCCGATATGGCCCATTTGCAATACCATCCGACCTACATCATTAGCAACTACTTGTGCCAAGTTTCAAGTGGATAGCTTGTTTCGTTCGGAAGTTAGCGTGATTTCAACTGACGGACGGACGGGCGGACGGACATACTCAGATCGACTCAGAATTTCACTACGACCCAAAATATATATACGTTATGGGGTTTTAGAGCAATATTTCTATGTGTTACAAACGGAAAGACAAAGTTAATATACCCCCAGCCTATGGTGGAGGGTATAAAAAAACTATATTAATTGTAGCTAATTATATCAAATCTTCTCTTTTCCATCCCAAAATTATTGTGGCTTTATTCGTATCAGTTTACATTCTCAGCAATGTTCATCGATTTCAATAAGTATGTTATTAAATTATACAAAAATATATATCATGAATATTTTCTGTCCATTTAGATTTATCATCTCCAAAACAAAACGAGTTTTTCCAGTATACCTCCCACAAGAATTTCACATTGTCATGAATATGGTGTTCGTTTTTTGTTTTTCGATTGAATGTTTTATAAAAATGGTCGGATTTAATTGTTGTTTCAATAAAAGAGCCCCCGAATAGCATTCAATGCTTCACTCATTTATACGAAAAAGCATAAATAAACAAATTCATTATTGACGATAGTCAATTTTCAGCATCAGTAACAAGCAACTCGACTATAGATTTTGTGATTTCTCCATTGTTGTTGTTGTTGTTTTTCTGTTCACCAGTGCGATAAATTTTTATGGTTTGCCATTTCGCGTCATAAGCCCACATATGTAGAGTTTGAGAAAGCTTACCGAGAACACACACACACACACACAAACACCAATGCCAGATTTAATGTTTTTTAATTTATTTTTCAAATTTTGTACTGGTGTTATGATCCATTCGATATGAGTTGGGGTGTTTTTGATGGACTCATAAAAAATTGCAATCTAGTTCTTTTTTTTTTTGTTTTGTTTTGTGTGATATGTGTGAAATTGTTATTCCCAAACACATTGAAACTTGAATTAGTGTATATGAAAAGGGTACACATACATACTCAAAAGGGGAAATATGGGAAAATAAAAAAAATCTATTTAAAATACACATGAGATCTTTATAGTTTTACAATGAAATTTAATTTAATTATTATTCGTTTCATTTGAATTTAATATATTTGAGTATAAAATGATTTTAGGCTCTTTATTGGGCAATATTGTTATAAAACATAATAACATAAAATTACGTATGGGCAAAACTCATTCAAAAAATGTTAAAAAGACTTGCTAGCAATGCTGCTTTATCAATATATAAGCACGTTTTTGTTGTCTATAGATACCATGGATTATCGGAGTGATAATCCTTGGGCTAATATTGACATAGAAGATAGATCATACGGACTTCCAGCACTATTCACTATAATTCAAGAAAAATTTTTACTATAATTTTTTTCGTATGTTAAATCAACTTTCGTAGTTTGAAGGAAATTGGAATTGCAAATCTTGCGAAAATGCTTAACGTCACATCAATTTCAAGATGTGCGTATTTTTTGGTAAAATTTATAAATTTAAATAATACTGAACTATTTGGTGATCAGTACAAATTTACGAGAGTTGTTTTTATTTAGAGGAATTGGGGTTATACGTACTCAGAAAGTTATGACATACGGGTGCTATTTGCTTAAGGATTCATCTTGCCCAACAAATGGATTTAAATCGTGAACATTTTCGTTCGATTATTTTTACAACTTTCGACGTGGATTAACTCAAAAACAGTATATCGATGACATTCAATTTTTAGCAATAAAGTTCCGTCAATGACGATGATATGGTGAATTCAGCCGAAGTCGTAGTTGACTCCAAGACGAATTTCGTGAATGTCATACAAAATCATTCGAAAGAAAAAAAAAAAAAAAACGAATATGGTGCCTCCAAATACGTCTATGACATCATTACAGTAAAAAACTCGTGGATTTATGCGTATTAGTCCGAAAATAAACATCAGTTGACTGTAAGGGTATTCCAACAAAAGTTGTTCGTGTACGAAGAACTTCCAAGCAAACGATCGCCAAATGGTTTTACGGGAAAACTGGACATGTCACAATCGTATCACCACCGTGGTGCAATGGTTAACATGCCCACCAGCGTTGCCAGAATTGTTTCACCAAAAACCGCAAGATTTGCCCAAAAAAATAGCTAAAAAAAGCTAAAAAATGCTTAAAAAAATAGCTAGAAAAAAGCTAAATTTTTTTGTATCAAAAGTCACATTTTTGATTGAAATTTAACAAACTTAAAGGCTTTATTTCACTTACAATGCATATTATTTTCATTTTAATTCCACTTCTGTGAGACTGCAACAATATCTAAGGCATATTAGCTCTGTTTGCGTATTCGATACATTTTGATTACTATCACAAATTTTTTACTGGAAGTCCTTCGTTTTGTGGGAGCTACCTTCCCAACACCTCTATTTTATTTACTTGTTATTTTAAAATATTAAACGATCTAAGCATGCTTTGGATTTGATAAAAAAATGATTTGTCATTTTTTTAAATAAAATTTTAGTTTGGATTTGAAATTGTGAAAAATTCGAAATACATTACTTTTATTTAAATTGTAAAAAATACCTATAGTTTACATTTCCCAGTAAAAACATTTTCCTTTTCTTCATGAGCTATCAAAGTGCTTTAAAAACGTGCTAACGCCAACTTAAATTTCCAAATTCAGACTCGACTTCAAGAAAAATTATTGTATATATACGTTTTTAAAATAAAGTGTTGAAAATCATCTTCTCTTTTTAAACGCTATTTTGGTTTGTGGTTAAGATGCAAAAACTCCTCACATTTAAAGACTATTTCATTAATTCTTCCTTCTTTTATGAAAACATACCCATTTTTAAGTTGAATCACTTAATTATAAGGGCAAAATGACTTTATCGTCCTTTGGACAAGGAAAACAGTTTATATAAAAGAAATTCACAAATGCTATTATAACCAAAATTCGCGTTCGTATTTTAAGGAGACGACAATATTTTTTCAGTGCACAAAGCTATTATACTATTTTAATTTAGTAATATCGTAATAACTTTAAAATATTATAATAACATAAAAAGGATAAACGAGTCAAATGATAATATTCCCAATAATTTACTGACAGTTTATCTAACAAATTTGTATGGTAATAGTAGATTTAAAGTTTACGATAACTTTTATGTATATAATGAAAAAACTTTACAAGGTGTATTTGCTACAAAAATGCCCGCATAATGGCTGGACTCATTATTAATGTTTCAACTGAGCTTTGAAATATGTGGAAACCCTTATACTTGCAGCAAGGCTTAGATAAAAACGCCGATTTATCCATATTTCAATAGAATCATGTCGAAAGTAAAAAAAAAAACAAAAATAGCTAAAAGGGTCATGAAAAAAAAGCCAGAAAAAAAGCTAAAAGCTAAATGCATTTTTTTTCCGCTAAACGTCTTCAAAAAAAGCCAAATCTAGCGGGAAAAAAGCTAAAATGGCAACGCTGATGCCCACCGTACATTTATAGCGTCATGGGCTCAATCACAGTTTCGATCAAACTCCAAAAAATTTTTAGCAGTGGATTTTCCCCTCTCAATAATGCTGGTGACACTTCTGAGTGTTTCAAAGCTTCTCTAAGTGTAACGCCGTTCGGACTCGGCTATAAAACGGAGGTCCCTTGTCATTGAACTGAACATAGAATCGGGCAGCACTCAGTGATAAAAGAGAAGTTTTCCACTACGGTATCACAATGGACTGAGTAGTCTAAGTGATCCCGAAATATCGGGCTGCCACTATATCCTAGCAAAAAAATTTGGAAGTTCTTCTAAACTTTACTTAAACTTTGAAAACACTTCCAAAAATGTCCTCCCAAAGATATTCTTTGTTTTAACTAATAATAATATCGATTACCGACTATATAAAGTATATATATTCTTGATCAGGGAGAAATTCTAAGACGATATAAGCATGTCAGTCTGTCCGTCTGTTTGTCTGTTGTAATCATCGTCCTGAAATTTGGCACATATTTGTTTTTTGTTTGCAGGCAGGTCAAGTTCGAAGATGGGCTATATCGGTCCAAGTTTTGATATAGTCCCCATATAAACCGACTTCCTGATTTGGGGTCTGGGCTTATAAAAAACTGTAGTTTTTATCCAATTTGCCTGAAATTGAAAATCTAGAGGTACTTGAGGACCATAAAAAGGTGTGCCGAAAATGGTGCCCATCAGTCCATGTTTTGCTATAGCCCCCATATAGACCGACTTCCTGATTTGGGGTCTGGGCTTATAAAAAACTGTAGTTTTTATCCAATTTGCCTGAAATTGAAAATCTAGAGGTACTTGAGGACCATAAAAAGGTGTGCCGAAAATGGTGCCCATCGGTCCATGTTTTTGTATAGCCCTCTATAGACCGATCTCCCGATTTTGCTTCTTGGGCTTCTAGAAACTGTATTTACTATCCGATTTGGCTGAAATTGGAAATTTAGAGGGAACATCAAAAGGTGTGCCGAAAATGGTGCCCATCGATCCATATTTTGGTATAGCCGCCATATAGACCAATCTCCCGATTTTGCTTCTTGGGCTTCTATAAACTGTATTTTCTATCCGATTTGCCTGAAATTAGAAATCTAGAGGTATTTTGGGACCATTAAGATGTATATCGAAAATGGTCTGTATCGGTCCATGTTTTGGTATAGCCCCCATATAGACCGATCTCCCGATTTTGTTTCTTGGGCGTCTAGATACTGTATTTTGTATCCGATTTGCCTGAAATTGAAAATATAGAGGTATTTTAGGACCATAAAGTGGTGTGTCGAAAATGGTCCATATAGACCGATCTCCCGATTTTTATTCTTGGGCTTCTATAAGCTGTATTTATTACCCGAATTGCCTGAAATTGAAAATCTAGAGGTATTTGAAGACCATAAATTGGTGTGTCGAAAATGGGGTGTGTAGGTCCATGTTTTGGTATAGCCCCCATATAGACCGATGTCCCGATTTTACTTCTTGAGCGTCTTAAAACCATATATATTCTGTCCATTTGCCTGAAATTGAAAATCTGGAGGTATTATGGGACCACAAATAGGTGTGTCGCAATTGGGGTTTATCGGTCAATGTTTTGGTGTAGCCCCCATATAGACCGATCTCCCGACTTTACGTCTTGGGCTTCTAAAATCCGTAGTTTTTATACAATTTGCCTGAAATTGGAACTCTAGAGGTATTTTAGGACCATCAAAAGATGTGCCGAAAATGGTCCGTATCTGTTCATATTTATGTATAGCCCCCAAATAGACTGATCTCTCGACTATACTTCTTGGGCTTCTAGAATTCGTAGTTTTTACCCAATTTGTCTGAAATTGGAATTCTAGAGGTATTTGAGGACCATTAAGAGGTGTGTCGAAAATTGTGAGTATTGGTCCATGTTACCTCCCGAATTTATTTCAAGGACTTTATTTTTAATTTTATTTCTAGGACCGAATATGGTGTGTGTCGAACCATGTTTTGGCTCGACACACACCATAGACCGATCTGCCGATTTAACTCCTTCGGCTTCTAGAAACCGTAGTTTTTATCCGATTTGCTCGAAAATGTAAATATACTGGTATTGTAGACCCTCGCGTTTATTTTTTCCGGTCCATTTGGTAAGGCATCTATATAGACCGATTTCTCTTCTTAAAAAAATATTTTCTTCCGGAGTGAAATTTTAGACAACCGAAATTACCCTTTCGTATAAAGAATTTTCGTTTAGAGCAAATTGTCTCTAAAATTTGTGTCAAAAGGATACTTTGCTTGTCTAAAATTTCGTTTCTCAGAAAAGAAAACACTTCTTTCAGTGTATAGCAGGCGCACTGCTCATGAAAATGGCTTGCATCTGAAAGTACAATTTCCAGATTTTACTACTCGCAATCATTTAAATACACAGAAAAAAATTTCACGAAAATTTTTCCAATTAGAATCTTAATTGAGTTTTAAAAAATATTCAATTAAAAATTTAATTGATTCAACAATTTTTGTAATTAAAATAAAAATCAATCACACAAAGTAATAGTATCAATTAATTTTTTAATTGACCGTCAATTAATTTTTTAATTGATACTATCATTTCTGTGATTGAAGCCATTTCAATTAAAAATTAATTGGATCAATTAATTTCGTGATTGAATCAAACCAAAATTTTTGTGTGTGTAATGACGGTAAAAATCTACAGATTTAAGATTTAAAATCAAGGCGTTATTTCATCATTTGCACGATATGCACGATTTCTCAAAAACTCAAACAAAAATGGTTCTTCTAAATCCAGAATCTGATCTAGTCTTCATAGGATATAGGATCTTTAAATTTATCTTCGGGAAGCGTACTGGATGAACTGATTTGCTGGGGAGAATATTTGTCATTAAACCCCCTGAAATTCTATATATTATCAACTACCGCGCTACGACGAAGAGTTTTCAAAGGAAACTATTATATTTGATTCATGGTGGTGGGTATTTAAGATTCGGCCCGGCCGAACTTACTGCTATATATACTTGTTTTGTTTCAAATGGATTAGAAATAGTGTAAAAATTAATAAAATGAAACAAATTATTCAAATTTTGGCCAATTTTGCACCACTTCCGGATCCAAAAAGAACATTTTTTTTTTGCTTGGGCCTTACTTAACCTAATCGTACCACTATAACAGTTGTCTTCCAAGAAATCAGGAGAACCAACCGCCGAAGTCGTTTGCGGGCACTCACACATCGGCTGAAACAACGGCATTTTTGATCTCTCGAAACATCGATTTGATGGATCGTCTGCCATATAGTCCTGACTTGACGCCGAATGACTTATTTTTAAAACCGTACAAAAAAAGAGAGGTCTACGTCTTACGACATCTGAAGAAGCGGTTGTGAATGCATTTTTGGAGATACCATAGTCAGTTTGGCAAAAGTGTTTCGTCAATTCGTTCAAACGAATGCAAAAGTGTATAGATCTAAATGGGGTATACAACGAAATATTTGTTTTTGTTCTCTAAATATAAAAGGCAACCCTCGTATGGGAAAAAAATTCTCACGAAAATAATGAAATAAAGAAATTAATTAATTAATATTGATAAATATTTATTTAGGCATCTTGCACATAAGGAAATATAAGAATTCAATCAGTATGCACTCGCATGGCAATGTTGGTCGAATGGACACATGGTTGAATGCTTGATCGTGTGGCAGGGGGGGGGAGACCAATTCGTATGGACAATACAAAGAAATTGAAGTACCAAAGCAAATATGTTAAAAGTCTTTTAACACTTAATTGGCTACATTGTTTTTTTTTTTTTTTTTTTTTTTGCAATAAAATTGTGGAAAGGCACAGAGATTAACATGCAAATATTTATAAATAGTCTCATCATTGATTTTGGCATTAATATTTTGGGGGCCACATTGCTCTGACAATAAACCAAGCAAAATCAACAACAAATTCTGTGATGAAGCAGCAGCAGCACACCAGTGAGTTCCAGGAATAAAGTATTAAGGCAGCTGTAAAGTAACATTTTCAAGAACTTTGTCCATTTTATACGTTGCCATAGTATACTGAATTATTTTAAATGGCCTATGAGAATTAATATTAATCATCAATCATCTACTTACCTTATAGAAAGCTTTCCGAAAGTTATCCGAGAGGAAAGCATAAAGGACAGGATTTATGCAGGAACTTGTGTAGGCCAATGTTTGGGAGGCGATTTGAAGAATTACCTTAAATTTTGTATTAGCCTCGAAAATATTCAGCGCTTTTAATAATAGGATTAACTGAAAAATAGAAAAAGGTAAGAATAGGTAATTGGAGCTAAAATTAATATATTTTAATATATGGTGAGAATCATATCATTGTGATATTAAATTTTGTAATTTTTGTGAAATTTAATATTGTAAGATCAGTATTTTCTATTATGATCTAATATCTAGTTACATTTTGATGAAAATTCATCTATGAGCGAGACATGGAAGTGCTTGTGATACTCTAGAGGACCTTTATCTTCACAGAAACAAAATATTTACGTGATATTAAAGATTACGCAACCTAAATTTTAGGATGCGAAATTTACAAAATATTAACCCTCTATCACTCATGAACTCCTGAACTCCGATTTGTATGATTTTTTGTTTTGGAGATGATAACAAAACAATAAAATACACCTATTTTTTAATTTTAATTTATTTTTATTATTTGAAGAGAAACTCCCACAAATTGGTTGTGTTGCCAAACATTATTTGTCACCAAAAAACGTAAAAACTGTTCAAAAAGAACATTCTACAATAAAGCTCAAACACTTACCTCTCCAATTTATCAAGATTACAGACAAAACACAAGCAAAACAATTTTTTATTATTTTTTGAAGTCACAGCAAACCGGCACTTTTTCGTAAATAAATAAAGAAATGTAAACTTCCAGCAAGTAGTGCCACCTAATTGTTCTATTTTTACAAGTTTATTAGCTCAGTATGTAAACCACGGGATACAGTGCGTGATTGAGCTAAAGAAATTATTTCTATTAATTTTGAGGCATTCGAACGGTATGTTGCCTACAGTCTACACTATGATACAGAGGGTTAAGGACAAATTTCATTAAAATAATGAAATTTTAATTAAAATAAAGTTTATAATCTTTGCTTCAAACATTTTTTTCATTAAATTTAGGACACAAATTTTGTAAATTTGCGTCCCTCCGTTAAAGTCGCATGTCTTTGAACTAAGGCCAATTTTCCTTAAAGTAAAGAAACACATTTTTGATTTAAAGAAATTGTCCTTAAATTAACTGAAATATTGAAACTTTACATTTAAGGTAAAAACGCTTCGAATATAGGCCAAGACTTACTATGACTTACATATGATTTAGCGTCTTTGGTTTAAAGTTTTTTTGGAGTTAAGAATTTTTTTTTTAACTTGAAGTATCCGTTATAATTTGGATTTTTAAACTGGCATTTGTTTGTACGTGAGTAACTTTATTAATAAACCGCGAAAAGAGTATGAAAATTTGATAAATGAGATCTGTATCCTATAATTAATTTTATTGATCCTAGGTTTATATGTCGCTAAAAAAATTTCTTTATTTTAAAAAACCGCTTCTTTGGCTCGGAATCAATACCAAAATCCTTAAGGGAAGGTCAACATCTTTGGATCCAAGTAAACTTTTTTTTGAGTGTTCTTATTCGTAAGAAAATGTGGCACTTATTTAACATAAAGAGGCAAACTTTGTAAAGAAGAACAAGTACACTGCACTGAAAAAAATATTGTCGTGACACCAAAGATTTCATGTCTTTAAAATACGAATGCAAATTTTGCTTAACATAGAAGACGCATATCTCTAATATAAATTTTTTTCCTTGTCCAAAAATCGACAAACTTTTCAATGAAGTCGTATTGTCCCTATAATTAAGTGATTTGACTTAAAATGGGTATCATAACATGAACGAAACATTTTTTGGGGTAAGGTCAACTTGACTTTAAAAATTCAGAAAAATTCTTGCCGGTATAATATCCCCTGCACCACTTTGTAGATCTAAATTTTCGATACCATATCACATCCGTCAAATGTGTTGGGGACTATATATAAAGGTGTGTCCCTAATACATACATTTAAATATAACTCGATCTGGACAGAATTTGATAGACTTCTACAAAATCTATAAACTCAAAATGTAAGTCGGCTAATGCACTAGGGTGGAACACAATGTTAGTAACAAATATGGGAAACATTTAAATCTGAAGCAATTTTACACTCAAAAAAAAGTGAACTCTCTATTTCACTAAAGCCAATTTAACTTTATTTTAGTTCATGGAATTATTATGTTTGGAGAAAGTTTCCTTTACTCTAATAATTTTTTGTGTACGTTAGTTAAATTATCTAAACCCGAGGAAAAAAATATACTCAAATGAAGCATAAAGATAAATTAAATTCGTGTCTTCCAGAAAATAGTTCAGAATTTCTTTAAATTTGTAAATTTTACCAAAAATGCGTCCATCATGAACTTCGTATGTCACTAAAGACATTCTTGCAATTTTGAACTCCAAGTTTTTCCTTCAAACTACAAAATTGTCTTTAACAAGTGAAAAATTTTAGTTATGTCTAATAAATGTTCTTGAATTTGTCGAAAAATATTTACCTATTTTTATGACATCGGCGTGATGCCAACGTTTGTAATACTATTTAGTTAAAATTTTCTACAAATATTCAAAATCTTCTAAAATTAACCGAAAGTTTTCTTCCTGGTGGGTTCACTGTTTTTTCAGTGTAAGAAAACTTCGCAAACGTTTATTTATGATTTATAACTCGATATATATGTATTAGAAGTTAAGGCAAATTAGAGTCATTTTTACAACTTTTCGACTAAGCAGTGACGATTTTACAAGGAAAATGTTGGTATTTTGACCATTTTTGTCTAAATCAGAAAAACATATATATGGGAGCTATATCTAAATCTTAACCGATTTCAACCAAATTTGGCACGCTTAGCTACAATGCTAATTCTACTCCCTGTGCAAAATTTCAACTAAATCGGAGCAAAAAATTGGCCTCTGTGGTCATATGAGTGTAAATCGGGCGAAAGCTATATGTGGGAGCTATATCTAAATCTGAACCGATTTCAACCAAATTTGGCACACATAGCTATAATACTAATTCTACTCCCTGTACAAAATTTCAATCAAATTGGGGTAAAACTCTGGCTTCTGGGACCGTATTAGTCCATATCGGGCGAAAGATATATATGGGAGCTATATCTAAATCTGAACCGATTTCAATAAAATTTGGCACACTTGACTATAGTACTAATTGTTCTTCTTGTGCAAAATTTTAAACAAATTAGGGTAAAACTCTGGCTTCCGATAAGTCCATATCGGGCGAAATATATATGGGAGCTATATCTAAATCTGAAGCGATTTCTTCCAAAATCAATAGGGTTCTATTCTGAGCCAAAGCACATACTTGTATCAAATTTGAAGTCGATTGGACTAAAACTGCGACCTAGACTTTGATTACAAAAATGTGTTCACGGACAGACGGACATGGCTATATCGACTCAGGAGCCCACCCTGAGCATTTCTGCCAAAGACACCATGTGTCTATTTCGTCTCCTTCTGGGTGTTGCAAACATATGCACTAACTTATAATACCCTGTTCCACAGTGTGGCGCAGGGTATAAATAGGACATGTTTTTCAACACTTTATTTTAAAGACGTTTTTACTTGAAACATAGCATAAATTCTACTGGAAGTAGAGTCTGAATTTGGAAAATAAAGTTGTCGTTAACTCGTTTTTAAAGGACAAAGAAAAATTAAAATTTGATTCCTAGAAGCAAGTATACAAATCCCAAATTTAAAAGAAAATTGTGTCTTAAAAGTATCCTTACTTGTATTCTCCGCTTCTTTGGCTCGGAATCAATACCAAAATTGTTAAAGTAAAGGCAATATCGTTGGAACCGGACATGCTTGTTTTCAGTGTGATATTGTCTTTATTTTTATTATACCCTGTGGAACAGGGTATTATAAGTTAGTGCATATGTTTGCAACATCCAGAAGGAGACGAGATAGACACATGGTGTCTTTGGCAAAAATGCTCAGGGTGGGCTCTTGAGTCGATATAGCGATGTCCGTCTGTCCGAGAACACATTTTTGTAATCAAAGTCTAGGTCGCAGTTTTAGTCCAATCAACTTCAAATTTGGCACAAGTATGTGTTTTGGCTCAGAATAGATCCCTATTGATTTTGGTTCAAACCGGTTCAGATTTAGATATAGCTCCCATATATATTTCGCGCGATATGGACTTATATGGCCCCAGAAGCCAGAGTTTTACCCTAATTTGCTTAAAATTTTGCACAAGAAGAACTATTAGTGCTATAGTCAAGTGTGCCAAATTTTATTGAAATCGGTTCAGATTTAGATATAGTTTCCATATATATCTTTCGCCCGATATGGACTAATACGGTCCCAGAAGCCAGAGTTTTACCCCAATTTGGTTGAAATTTTGCACAGGGAGTAGAATGCGTGCTAAAATTGGTTGAAATCGGTTCAGATTTAGATATAGCTTCCATACATAGCTTTCGCCCGATTTACACTCATATGACCACAGAGGCCAATTTTTTGCTCCGATTTAGTTGAAATTTTGCACAGGGAGTAGAATTAGCATTGTAGCTAAGCGTGCCAAATTTGGTTGAAATCGGTTCAGATTTAGATATAGCTCCCATATATATGTTTTTCTGATTTCGACAAAAATGGTCAAAATACCAACATTTTCCTTGTAAAATCGCCACTGCTTAGTCGAAAGGTTGTAAAAATGACTCTAATTTTCCTAAACTTCTAATACATATATATCGATCGATAAATCATAAATAAACTTTTTCGGAGTTTCCTTAAAATTGCTTCAAATTTAAACGTTTCCCATATTTATTTTTTACTAACATTGTGTTCCACCTTAGTGTATTAGCCGACTTAAATTTTGAGTCTATAGATTTTGTATAAGTCTATCAAATTCTTCCAGATCGAGTGATATTTAAATATATGTATTTGGGACAAACTTTTATATATAGCCCCCAATACATTTGACGGATGTGATATGGTATCGGAAATTTAGATCTACAAAGTGCACTGAAAAAAATATTGTCGTGAGGTCAAAGATTTCATGTCTTTAAAATACGAATACAAATTTGGCTTAGCATAGACGACGCATTTCTCTAAAATAAAGTTATTTTCCTTGTCCAAAAGTCGATAAACTTTTCAATGAAGTCGTATTGTCCTTATAATTAAGTGATTTGACTTAAAAATGGGTATCTTAACATGAAAGAAAAAATTTATAGGTTAAGGTCAACATGACTTTAATAATTCAGAAAAATTCTTTAAATTTAATGAAATTGTCTTTAAATTTGTTGTCTTTTTGCATCTTGACTACAAAGCAAAAAATCGTTCAAATATAGGACATGTTTTTCAAAACTTTATTTTAAAGAAGTTTTTTACTTCAAACATAGCAAAATTTCTACTGGAAGTCGAGTCCTAAAAATGGAAAATAAAGTTGCCATTAACTCGTTTTTAAAGGACTTTGATAGCATATGAAGAAAAAAAGCTGAGAAAGCGAAAAATTAAAATTTGCTTCCTAGGAGCAAGTACACAAAACCTAAATTTAAAAGAGAATTGTGTCTTAAAAGTATGCTTACATGTATTCTCCCTTCTTTGGCTCGGAATCAATACCAAATTTTTTAAAGTAAAGACAAAATCTTTGGAACCGAGTATGATTTTTTTCAGTGTGGTGCAGGGTATAATATAGTCGGCACCGCCCGACTTTAGACTTTCCTTACTAGTATTATTTTAGAATTGATTTCGAAGCAAATATGCGAGTAAAGGTATATTGATTACGCAAATCACTTTTTCATATTACATATAAACATTTTTTTTCAGTGTAGGTTTTGTTAGTCAAGGTACAAGAATTGATACAATTTAAAATTTAATTAATATATATTGAAGGATTGTGATATTTATTAAAAACAATTTGTCCTGTTAGACTGATACTAAACCAGTGATTAATGAATAAATGAATGCCAATGAAATTTTACCATTTTAAAGTCGAATCATCTAACTATGAGTGCAAACACCTTCTTTGTGTTTACAACGATATTTTGTTCATGTAATTCGACCAAAAGTTTGTCAGGCCGATTTTTAATTACCTACAACCTATGGATTTTTTTGAAAACGCAGCGATTACATGGAAATCTATTAGTGGAAAATCGGAAATAATGGAGCCTCAGGCAAATTTTCCTTAAAGTAAAGAAACCCATGTTTCATTTAAAGAAATCGTCCTTAAATTAACTGAACTACTGAATCTTTAGATTTAAGATAAAAACAACCAACACAGAGTTTGGTTTATATTTTTCTTGGGATTGAGAAAACATTTTTTACTTTGAAGTATCTGTTATAATTTGGATTTTTAAACTGGCATTTGTTTTTATGTGAACAGCTTTATTAATTGACTGAAAAAAAAAATATTGACCTAATAGGGAACTTAAATTTTAGAACTCAAAATTTACACAATTCTAAGGACAAAATTCTTTAAAACAATGACATTTTAATTAAAAGAAAATTTATAATCCTTGCTTCAAAAATTTTTTCATTAAATTTAGGACACAAATCTTGAAATTTTGCGTAACTCTGCTAAATTTGTAGATCTATGAAGAAAGGCAAATTTTCCTTAAAATAAAGAAAAGCATTTTTAATTTAAAGAAATCGTCTTTAACTCAACTAAGATAAAGACGCTTCAAATATAGGCTAAGACTTATTTTAAGGATTTGCATCTTTGGTTTAAATTATTTTTAGCATTAAAAAAACTGTTTTTACTTTGAGATACCTGGCGTAATTTTGATTTTGAAATTGGAATTTGTTTGTGCATAAATACCTTTATTAAGAAATCGCAAAAAGAACACCCAGAAAAAAGTGACCCCCTCTTTAAGTTAAAATGAACTCATTGTGAAGAAAGTTGAACTTCGTATAGCGCCAAAGACATTTTTATTTGTTTGAATGATGTGATTTTCGTAGAAATTAGGTAGAATGCATTCCGTATAATAGTTAACATTTTCTAATTATACAATTATTATTCGAGCTTTATGGACAGATATAGATTAAGGAACATGGTTAATAGAGCCATTGAAAAAAAAACGCCAGATACAAATCTATACACGCCTGGACTGTACATGTTTCGGTTCGGGCGAATGAACCTTTCCACAGCCTTTAGTATAGATCTGGCTGGGAGAGATAACTCAATTTTGGGCCCTTTATGCTAACTCCTTATGGAGAAAACATTTGGGAAATTTCCTCTTACAAATTGAATCATCTTTTCTCCCACTGTACATCATCTTTTCATATAACTTACAAGTCCCTTAATCTTATTTTTATTTCGTTTTGTTACATAGTAATGCAACAACACGAAATTTATTTTTAGAAAGCTTATTTGTTAGAATTCACCTAAGTGGTGAACAGTCGAACAATGCTTATTGTTTCTACAGTCAACTACAACATATGACAATTAACAGAAACTGGTTTCCAGGAAACAACAACAATTCTAACACGTACATTAGTCGTGTTTTTCCTAGTTTTACGACGGGCTCATCGTTGCTTATTAATTGTCATATGTTGTAGTTGACTGTAGAAACAATAAGCATTGTTCGACTGTTCACCACTTAGGTGAATTCTAACAAATAAGCTTTCTAAAAATAAATTTCGTGTTGTTGCATTACTATGTAACAAAACGAAATAAAAATAAGATTAAGGGACTTGTAAGTTATATGAAAAGATGATGTACAGTGGGAGAAAAGATGATTCAATTTGTAAGAGGAAATTTCCCAAATGTTTTCTCCATAAGGAGTTAGCATAAAGGGCCCAAAATTGAGTTATCTCTCCCAGCCAGATCTATACTAAAGGCTGTGGAAAGGTTCATTCGCCCGAACCGAAACATGTACAGTCCAGGCGTGTATAGATTTGTATCTGGCGTTTTCTTTTCAATGGCTCTATTAACCATGTTCCTTAATCTATATCTGTCCATAAAGCTCGAATAATAATTGTATAATTAGATATAATGCATTTGGACGTCAATTGCCTGTTTCGGTATCAGGCTAACATGTAATATAATTAACATTTTCCTATATTTATGTACCACTATACTACAGAATGAAAAAATTCAACTGAATTGAATTCATATATGGAATGATTTTATTGAACTTTTTTTCATTCATTTGGACAAATCTTACATATTTGTGGTAAACCTTTTACTTCAAAGTTAGATCTGCTTACCTTCGTTTTTAAATACAATTTTATGTATTTATATAAGCAATTTTTTCTTCAATAAAAGACATGTTTTATTAATATATTAAATATATTTATTTAGAATCAACAGCATCGACTGGCCTTGAAATATTAATTATTATTATTTTTTCTTCTTGTAGTACCTTTCACTTTGAATAATTTGCTGCCTAGCAATTTTGTCCACCTTCTACAATTTCAATACCTACAAATATAAACAAAAAAAACCAAAACCAATTTTTTCACAAAAGGTTAGCGTCACTGAATATTACCTGTTAATTGAAGATTCCAAAATGAAGTTGAATGAAGGGGTTGTTATTCTGTTGGTGTTTTTTTTTTTATAAACCAATTTTCAAAAAACGAACATATTTCTCACTAATTTAAAATAACAAATATTTTCTATATTTTATTTGTTTTTTATAATATTATTTTACTATATTATTTTTTAACAATCTTTCCGTATACCATAACAACGCGATTCCAACTAAAAAAACAACCCACGCGCAAACATATCGATTACATCAAAGACAGGTATCGATTACAGGTAGATAAAAGAAATGTAGGAAATTTTCCTATATTCTAACAAGTGTGTTTCCTTAAGTTTTGAAAGGATTGAATACTTCTTAGTACGAATGAACTAAAATATTTTTCTATGCCAAGTGTTATTCGTATGTATGATAAGCTTTCTATAATAAAGGAAGTCAGAATTATCATTTTATAAGAAATCTTACTAAATTTGAGGAAACTTGGTTTTAGTTCGGTTTTTGTTTATCTTTGTTATCAGTGAATAAAATTTTCTTGTTCAGTAGTAAATTCTTATACCCAGCGAAGAAAACAGTATTAGTAAAATTCCATGCCCTATTCTAGTTTATGAACTATTCCTAACTGCTTTCAGTTTAGGATTTTTTTTCTGAAACAAGTAAATTTTATTATTTCACACAAAATATTAACTGAGTGGAAATAAAATGGCTAAACTAAATTGATGAACATTTTTTCCTTTAGTTTCGAAGACACTTTTTTCTGGGTGAAAATAAATACTCGATGAATGAGATCTGTGTCCAATTTTAATTTATTTGACCCTAGATTTAAAGCCAGGGAGGTCCGTTAAAAATGTCTTTATTTTAAAGAGGCTGCATCTTTGGCTCGGAATCAATACCAAAATCCTTAAGGGAAGGTCAACATCTTTGGATCCAAGTAAACTTTTTTATAACACATCGAAATATCGATTTCCGACTATATAAAGTATATATATTCTTCACCACTGTGGTATCACAATGGACAGAATAGTCTAAGTGAGCCTGATACATCGGGCTGCCACATAACCTAACCTAACCTATATATTCTTGATCAGAGAGAAATTCTAAGACGATATATCGATGTCCGTCTGTCTGTCTGGCTGTCTGTCTGTCTGTTGTAATCACGCTACAGTCTTCAATAATGAAGCAATCGTGCTGAAATTTTGCACAAACTCGTCTTTTGTCTGCAGGCAGGTCAAGTTCGAAGATGGGCTATATCGGTCCAGGTTTTGATATAGTCCCAATATAAATCGACCTACCGATTTGGGGTCTTGGACTTATAGAAATGGTAGTTTTTATCCAATTTGCCTGAAATTTTGAATCTAGAGGTATTTTATGACCATAAAGAGGTGTGCCAAAAATGGTGAGTATCGGTCCATGTCTTGGTATAGCCCCCATATAGACCGATCTCCCGATTTTACTTCTTGGGCTTATAGAAACCGCAGTTTTTATTCAATTTACCTGAAATTGGAAATCTAGAGGTATTGTAGGGCAAAATACCCGTGCCACAAATTGTGAGTATCGGTCTATGTTTTGGTATGGTCCCCATATAAAACGACCTCCCGATTTGGGGTCTTGGGCTTATAGAAACCGTAGTTTTTATCCAATTTGTCTGAAATTGGAAATCTAGAGGTATTTTAGGACCATAAAGAGGTGTGCCGAAAATGGTGAGTATCGGTCCATATTTTAGTATAGCCCCCATAACAACGATCTCCCGATTTAACTCCTTGGGTTTCTAGAAACCGTAGTTTTTATCCGATTTGCCTGAAATTGTAAATATTCTCATATTTTAGGCTCACAAAAACGTGTATCGGATTAAGTTTTTATCGGTCGACTTGGTAATGCCTCCATACAGACCGACTTCACTTCTTGAGGGTATAGAAGGCGCACTGATCATGACAATTGCTTGAAACTCAATGTAAAATTTCCAGATTTTACTTCTCGGGTGAAAATCTACAGATTTAAGATTTCAAATCAAGACGTTATTTTATAATTTTCTTGCACACTTACAAGAGATGTTAATGATTCCTCAAACAAAAATGTTTCTTATAAATGCAGAATCTGATATAGTCCTCATAGGTGAAATCATTAAATTTATCTTCGGGAAGTGTCCTCAAGCCCTCCTGAAATTTAAGATTCGGCCCGGCCGAACTTACTGCTGTATATAAAGGGTGATTCTTTTGAGGTTAGGATTTTCATGCATTAGTATTTGACAGATCACGTGGGATTTCAGACATGGTGTCAAAGAGAAAGATGCTCAGTATGCTTTGACATTTCATCATGAATAGACTTACGATCTGCCACAACGTCGAATTTTCAGTGAATGGGCCCTAGAAAAGTTGGCAGAAAATCCGCTTTTTTATCGACAAATTTTGTTCAGCGATGAGGCTCATTTCTGGTTGAATGGCTACGTAAATAAGCAAAATTGCCGCATTTGGAGTGAAGAGCAACCAGAAGCCGTTCAAGAACTGCCCATGCATCCCGAAAAATGCACTGTTTGGTGTGGTTTGTACGCTGGTGGAATCATTGGACCGTATTTTTTCAAAGATGCTGTTGGACGCAACGTTACGGTGAATGGCGATCGCTATCGTTCGATGCTAACAAACTTTTTGTTGCCAAAAATGGAAGAACTGAACTTGGTTGACATGTGGTTTCAACAAGATGGCGCTACATGCCACACAGCTCGCGATTCTATGGCCATTTTGAGGGAAAACTTCGGAGAACAATTCATCTCAAGAAATGGACCGGTAAGTTGGCCACCAAGATCATGCGATTTGACGCCTTTAGACTATTTTTTGTGGGGCTACGTCAAGTCTAAAGTCTACAGAAATAAGCCAGCAACTATTCCAGCTTTGGAAGACAACATTTCCGAAGAAATTCGGGCTATTCCGGTCGAAATGCTCGAAAAAGTTGCCCAAAATTGGACTTTCCGAATGGACCACCTAAGACGCAGCCGCGGTCAACATTTAAATGAAATTATCTTCAAAAAGTAAATGTCATGGACCAATCTAACGTTTCAAATAAAGAACCGATGAGATTTTGCAAATTTTATGCGTTTTTTTTTTAAAAAAAGTTATCAAGCTCTTAACAAATCACCCTTTACTTGTTTTGAGTGTGGTTAAGGTGGCATTGATTTGTCGCCAACGATTTTTGGGAAGAATTTCGTAAATAGTAGTTAAAAACTAAGAAGTCAGTCGTCATTTCAACAACGAGTTGTGGAAATCTTAAAAAATTAAATAAAATTTACTTAAAATTTTCCTTTAATACCGATTTCTTTTCTATGTGTGTGTGTTCATTTGGATGTGTGGAAATAATGAAGCTCGTTCAGTAATCAACAATGGACTCCAAATCCTAATCAACAACTACTCCAAATCCTAAATCCAAAGCCGTATTTATGTCCTAGTTTTAAAAAATAATTTTCTAATACCTTGTTTATCTACATTTGAAATTTAAAGAAATTATTTATACGAATTTTAGCTTGTTTATTTTGGCAAACAAAATCACCGTAGTGTTTATTAAACTGTGAATCTTAGCAAGAAAGAAACTCAAAGTTGTTGTAGCTGGAATCTTGTCAAGCATTTTCTTTAGGATTATTGTCCTTCAAGTAGTTTCTAAGAAAATTCCATTTTTAATCTTTTACTGTACATGGGAATTCCCATTCAACAAAGTCGAAACACTCTTACATCATGGATGAACTTACCTGGATTGGTAACCATAAAGAGGCAAATGCTATCACCACAACAACAACCAAACGTGTCACACGTTTCCTTCCACGCTGTGATTCCACTGACATTCGCACTGAGCTGCCATGTCGCCATAAGCTGGTTATCATCCTCACATACAAACCGCTAATGACCATCAATGGCAGCAGATATGAAGTGGTGAAAAATATAATCTGATAAACGGACAGTGAAAGGAATCTGGTTTCCATGAATTGACACAATTCCAGATTGTAGTTTGCCCCATGAACGCGCTGTGAAGAAATGAAAGGAAAAGAGAAGCGATTTTTGAGATAGCATTTTGGGAATACATATGAAGAAAGTTTTTAGTTTTCATGTCCAATCTTTAAATTAGCACGAGTTTTTGTATTCATCCACTCTATGGTATGGTATAATAAAATTTCCTATTGTAGGCAAAATTTTTATGTTTATTAAAAAAATCGTAAAAAAGCGTACATTCACAATGAGTTTTACGACTTTATTATATTTGTATTATTAGCAAAACCAAACATATCTTCTCCCACGTTACAAACAATTGAAATAGCAACAAAAACGTATGCCCCCTCCGCCCACCTAACCATTTATCTAAATAAACAATCTATCCCATATAGTCTACTCCACTCATGAATCCTCTAAAATGTCCATTGTATATATGTAGCTGCCATAACAAATCATCGAAAATCATCTATGGCCAGAGTTCTTCTACATGACCATGCATGGATCCATCCTCTCTATGCTTACGTCCACGAATTGATCTGGTGTTTTAGACCAGTAGACCACCACCATCATATTGCCGGTTGGAGGCGTTAGGCAAGGTACCGATGTCAGCTCATCGTAAAATAAAACAGCAGGTTGCCAGTTCTGTTGGCCGGTGGTAGTGGTGGTGGTGTTCTGTAGGCTTCTCTTGTTTATGTTGGAAGGCATGCAAGTTGTTGTATTTTTCCACACAGACTTTATGGCAAATAAACAACAACGACAACAACAAATACAAACGAAATTGTTAATAATTTTCAAATTTTGCAAAATACGTTTCAATATTTTTTCTACTGTGCCTCTCGTTAGAGTTTCAGTATTTGTTTCTAAATTTTGTTCTCTGTTAGTGTGAGTGTGTGTGTTTGTGTGTTCATTGTGTATGTTTACGTATTTATTTGATGATGAAGAGCAGAAGAGAATCATAACCAAATGGAATGGTACCATTCGTACATATCGACCATTAAGTCGGTCTGTATGAAGGATGTTAAGAGAATTAAATTGCCAAAGTTGTACCCTACACACAAAACAAAACAATTAACCCGACCACCAAAGAAAATGTAGGTTAATATTAGAACTATTTAACTTTGCTATCGAACGATGGATGATATGATAAAAATAAGTACATATTATATATTTCCATAAATTCACGAACATTCTATAGACATTTTATATTTTTTTGTGCTAGAAAATTTGTATTTGTGAAGGCAAAATATGGAGTTAGAATTTGAAAACGAAGTCTTTTACGAAATTGAACATGAACGCATTTTTGATAAAAAAAAATCAAAATACAGAATTTCGTACGCAGAAAAAAAAACTAAACTGTTTTTATAGCAAGAATGAATTACGTCGTGCGAAAATTGAACTAAATTATACTCCACAATTAGACATTTCAGGAAATTTTAATCCCCTGGTGTACTGTTTAACTACAACTCTCTCATAAAAGAAAAAATGAAATGAAATATGTAAAAAAACATCATTGGCGCCAAATCATGACCATTTTACCAGCACGAAAATTGTCTTTTGCTGTAGTCCATATTGAACTTTTCTGTACAGTCATTGAACTTTGTACCCATATTTAGTTCATAAACAAGTAAGGAAAGTCTAAAGTCGGGCGAGGCCGACTATATGTTGGTATTTTGACCATTTTTGTCGAAATCAGAAAAACATATATATGGGAGCTATATCTAAATCTGAATCGATTTCAACAAAATTTGGCACGCATAGCTACAATGCTAAATCTACTCCCTGTGCAAAATTTCAAATAAATTGGGCCAAAACTCTTGCTTTTAGGACCATATTAGTCCATATCGGGCGAAAGATATATATGGGAGCTATAACTAAATCTGAATCGATTTCAACCAAATTTGGTACGCTTAGGTACAGTGCTAAATCTACTCCCTGTGCAAAATTTCAGCCAAATTGAGCCAAAACTCTTGCTTTTAGGACCATATTAGTCCATATCGGGCGAAAGATATATATGGGAGCTATATCTAAATTTGAACCGATTTCAAATTTTGCACACATGACTACTAATTGTACTCCTAGGGCAAAATTTCAACCAAATTCGGCCAAAAATCTGGTTTCTGGGGCTATATAAGTCCATATCGGGCGAAAGATATATATGGGAGCTATATATAAATCTGAACCGATTTCTTCCAAAATCAATAGGGTTCTATTCTGATCCAAATAAGGAATATGTGCCAAATTTGAAGGCGATTGGACTTGAATTGCGACCTAGACTTTGATCACAAAATTGTGTTCACAGACAGACGGACATGGTTATACCGACTCAGGGAACCACTCTGAGCATTATTGCCAAAGACACCATGTGTCTATCTCGTCTCCTTCTGGGTGTTACAAACATATGCACTAACTTATAATACCCTGTTCCACAGTGTGGCGCAGGGTATAACTATTTGAGACATAAAGTCCGGACAGATATTGAACTACTGAATTGTCCGCATAGCAGTACAAGTAAATTTAAAGTAGCTAGTTTGATTGGGGTTTTAAATAAACATTTCATAGGACATCGATTTTAAAATTAAATAAAATTAAATTAAATAATTTCAGACACGGTTACCACTCGTGCCAAAAGTAATCGACCAAAATTTTAAGAGAATTTTACTAAAAATCTGCCAAATTTAAAAGCAAAATATCTTATTTTGAAATGTTTGATCAAAGTTTTGTGGTTAATTTTTTTGTTTCACATTTTAACGATTTTAGCTAGCACCAATAAGGGAATGTTACGAGTTCTATAATGGACTTTGTTAGTATCACCTAAATTTTAATTCTATAGAAAATTTAAGTACCCCTTAGTTAGAGATGCATATTTTGCAGAATCTACCAAAAAATTACGAATTCTACCAAACAGTAAAAAATCTAGCATTTTGATAGAATTATGCTCTAAGTTAGGTTAGGTTAGGTTAGGTGGCAGCCCGATGTATCATGCTTACTTAGACTATTCAGTCCATTGTGATACCACATTGGTGAACTTCTCTCTTATCACTGAGTGCTGCCCGATTCCATGTTAAGCTCTATGACAAGGGACCTCCTTTTTATAGCCGAGTCCGAACGGCGTTCCACATTGCAGTGAGAAGCTTTGAAACCCTCACCAGCATTACTGAGGTGGGATAATCCACCGCTGAAAAACTTTTTGGTGTTCGGTCGAAGAAGGAATCGAACCCACGACCTTGTGTATGCAAGGCGGGCATGCTAACCATTGCACCACGGTGGCTCCCAATTATGCTCTAAGAATGGCATGATCCAGGTGCTGAAATCTTAGTTGGATGAACATATATTTGATATTCACTAAGACCCATTTGCTTGACGTGACTGTTTTTGAAAGTTTGCTAAAAATTTCCGTCAGTTGAAAGATGATTTCTCACCTCGTATATTTTTATCATTTAACCGATTCAAAATTTAAATTCCCGCATATAACCATTGCTAGCAGAAAACGGATCATAACCCTCAATTTATCTGTGAAAGTGCCTTGCTTTGATTTTTATAAGATCCGACCAATTGACTTGTTTTAGTTTCTAAACAAACGGTAAAATAACGAACAATTCTTGCGACACAAACAAACAAAAATTGCCGTCTGGATTACAGAGGAAAATTTTAAAAAAGTCTCCGAAAAATTGGGATTTCCGGACAACTGGATAGTCCGGATTAGATCAATTATACTGTACTTTAAAAATGGAAAATTTCATTGGACTGTGGAAAATTTCGAAAAAACGATACAATTTTACTATAGACAAATAATTTGTTTACCCTAAAACTAGGTTAAATTTATCGTTAGATTAAATACGGAATTTTTTTCGGTGTAAATGATTTTTAAAAATTCAAAAACATCAGTAAATTCACGTTATTTTAAAAACGCCTTATGGAACTCTAAAAAATCGAAATACTAGTCCAATTTCACACGAGGAAGTTCTTTCTTCCCATAAAACAGTTCACTTTTATTCTGCGTAGACGAAGGTTGTCTTTTATATGTCGGGATTGGGTAGCCCTAATGTTGAAATCTGCCAACTGATAGTTAAATTGTAAAGCTTCATATATTTCGATGTAAACATTATATGTTTGGAACTCAAATTTACAGAACACATTATTTTTATGTGCAAGCATATAATGTTCATACACCAGTATAATATGTTTGAGGCATTTAATTTTCTTAAATATAGTGTTCGGATGCAAACACTCATTAATTTAGAAATTACGTATAAACATATGTATGTTTACAAACGTCAGAGAGAACGCGAGAGAGAATAAAACATATAAAGATGGCGACGGAGATAGACTACCTCACAACACAGTGAGAGAATCAAATGGGAGGAAATGACACTCTACTTGAGAGACATATTTTTTTGTGGATAAATTTGCTTGCATTTATGTTGGTATGTGTCTGGCACATGAACGATTTAAATTAAATAATTAAGTCCCAACATTATTGAATTTACACATTGAATTGTGTTTTCTTCTTTTGGCATTAAAACAAATCGAGTTGGGCTATGAGTAAGGAGACATTTTACGACCGTTAAAAAATAAAATGGCGGGGAACATTAAAATTTTATGAACAGATTTATTAAAGGAATTTAATGTTTGGGGCCTTAGGAAAGATATACTTAGGATGAAACTTAAATATGTTTGCATAGCACAAATAATTTTTTGTTTGAACAAATTCCGAATATATATATGAAGCAGAATATGTTTGGCAGTATATGTAGCAGAGGAAAGATTTTTGAAGGTCGTCCAAAATCAGTTGTTGTTCTCGAAACCATAGATGTTGTGCACCAATTAATATTCCCACAACTGCACTCAAAATATCAATTTAACGGGACATCTGCCGTACAGTCCTGACTAGGCACAGAATGACTTCTGTTTAATCCCATTTTTTTTAAATTCTTCATCTTTTCTCAGATCGAGAACGAGCTTTCACGAGATTTCATCACTTTTTTCTGTAGTACCGACAATGTAGAACACCTTAATAATTTTTGTATATTTTTTTTACTTTACCTTTTGCTAGGCGGAGAATCGAATTGTGGATCATACCGTTTGTAAGCCAACAGACTATCCACTGGGCAATGTAGCTGTTATTGTCATCAGCAGACAATTTTCGCTATAGCTATCAAAGCACAAGCAACCCAAACAGTCAATAAGTTATATTTGTAGAGTATAGGTTTGGGCGCTCAAAAGCCGATGTAAAGAAATTTTATTTTTAAGAAACATACCCTTTAGTCGGTTTTTTCGTACCACAAACAACTTTTGGAAACGCAAATAAGGTAATTTTTCATATATTCCGAAAATTTCCGCAAGATTTCGAAAAGATGTTCGGCATTACATTGATATTAAATTTTTAATACAAAACATCGAAAAATGTCCTATTTAAGACATAAAAGACTATGATTTTGGAATAAATAGTATTTTGTATTATACCCTGCACCACAATGTGGAACAGGGTATTATAAGTTAGTGCATATGTTTGCAACACCCAGAAGGAGACGAGATAGACACATGGTGTTTTTGGCATAGCAATGTCCGCCTGTCCGTCTGTCCGTGAACACATTTTTGTAATCAAAGTCTAGGTCGCAGTTTTAGTCCAATCGACTTCAAATTTGGCACAAGTATGTGTTTTGGCTCAGAATAGAACCCTATTGAATTTGGAAGAAATCGGTTCAGATTTCGATATACCTCCCATGTATATATATATATATATATATATATATATATATATTATATATATATATATATATATATATATATATATATATATATATATATATATATATATATATATATATATATATATATATATATATATATATATACATATACATATATATACATATATATATATATATATATATATATATATATATATATATATATATATATATATTATATATATATATATATATATATATATATATATATATATATATATATATATATATATATATATATATATATATATATATATATATATATATTATATATATATATATATATATATATATATATATATATATATATACATATACATATATATATATATATATATATATATATATATATATATATATATATATATATATATATATATATATATATAATATATATATATATATATATATATATATATATATATATATATATATATATATATAGCTACAATGCTAATTCTACTCCCAGTGCAAAATTTAAATTAAATCGCACTAAAACATTGTACACTGTGGTCATATGAGTATAAATCGGACGAACGATATATATAAAAGCTATATCTAAATCTAAACCGATTTCAATAAAATTTGGCACACTTCACTACACTACTAATTGTAGTCCTAGTGCAAAATTTCAACCAAATTGGGGTAAAACTCTGGCTTCTGGGACCGTATTAGTCCATATCGGGCGAAAGATATATATGGGAGCTATATTTAAATCTGAACCGATTTCAATAAAATTTGGCACACTTTACTATAGTACTAATTG